>NC_073249.2:128132500-129475000 GCF_029289425.2 Pan paniscus
CAGCAATCTGAAAATATTAAACACAATTCTGGTTTTCCATGTTAATGGGAAAAATACTGCTGGGAAGTGAATAGACAATAACTTCCTGCACAGGAATTAGGCCATCTGTATATTTCAAATTATGCATGTACATACCTTGGTAATGTAAGTTGTATATGTACCATCATATGATAGATTCTTATAAAAGGACGTCAAGTAATTACCTTGGTGCTTCTTTAGATTCCTTCAGGGAAAATCACCCCTGTGCCAGAAGTGAATTAAACTTAAAAAAAAACTACTGAGATAAATAATCCATCTCTTTCATTTATGACATAGGTTCATTAGCTCTTAAACAGTAAAGTAAATGAACAGAAGCTCTCTGATCTGTCTGTACACTCCTTTCATGCACTATGATTAAATTTCCCCTTAATTTTCTCTTCCCTAGGCATAGTCACTTCAGTGTTTTATTTTCGTCTGTTTATCTGTCTGCTAACTACAACTACCTTAAAATGATGAGCCCCAAGCAGGATACTTCTAATCCCAGTCAAATAGGAAAAAATGAAAGCACCTCAGAAGTTAAAACTTAAGTGATGTGAAATGGAAAGATGCTAATTTGGGGGAGGGGGCAAGAGTTTTCCCTAGAATCCTAGGATCTAAAAATATAGTCAATCTAGAAATCAACTGTTGTCCTTGTAGTTTAACTTGGTGATATTTTTGCATAGGAAAAGAGTACTATGGCTTAAAATGTATGGGCAGTTAAAGGGAGATCTAGTGATCACTGAAGCATGTGATTTTAAATGCCAGGACTGAATTCCAGTATTTTCTAGATTTCAATAGCTCACCTACAATTATACATCCATGCCTCATTATTAAGGTTTCTTAGTCTGTTTTGTGCTGCTATAACAGAATACCACAATCTGGGTAATTTATGAGGAGCAGAAATTTATTGGCTCAGGATTCTGGAGGCTGGGAAGTCCAAGGTCAAGGTGCTCACATCTGGTAAGGGCCTTCTTGCTGCACCATAACATAATGGAAGCACAAAAAGAGGGAACGAGAGAGAAGGGGACTAAACTTGCTTTTTTATAACAAACACTGACCTATGATAAGGACATTAATTCATTCATGAGGGCAAAACTCTAGTGGTCTAATCACCTCCCATTAGGCCTCACCTATCAACACTGTTGCCTTAGAAATTAAGTTTCCAACATGTGCATTTTAATGGACACATTAAACCACAGTATAGGGTGACTTTATATTACTATTTGGGACAATCCTCATTTAAGCCTGTTGTCCTTGTGTAGTATTAGCACCCTTTTCCCCCTTCCACATGTCCATATTTAGATGATAAATTATATGGTCACCCTACAGTTATTACAGTTTCTTTGTTACACTGTCCAGCTTGCACTTGTGCACTTGGTTTTTCCTCTATTTCTGTCAAGCTCTGCATTGATCATCAGTGGTTTGCTTCTGGTTATTTCTCTGTTTATTAAAGTCCTTTAATGTGTATTTAATTCTCCCTTCCAGGTTAGTGGTTGTCCCCTTAAGATCATCTTCAGCAAATTTAATGAGCCTTGTGAACCCTCCCTTCATTATCTGGGTCAACAATGGGAACCCTGAGGCTTAGGCCAGTGGCCTTTGGGACACCATCCATGTTATTTCTTACCTCCTTTCTTTTCTCTCTACTGCCCCTTATTGACCCTTTTCCTACCCACCTGTTGTCACTGACTGATTAATCTTTAATTTCTATCTTAACATCTTTCCAGAAATTATGTTGTTCTAGATCCTATTAAGAAGTGTGATGTTCATGACGGTTTTGTGCTGAAACACTCTAGATCGAATTGCATTTTCTCAGTTCACTGGTTTCAAGTACCCGTGGGGCCACTGGAAATAAAACTGTGATGTATTATTTCCACAGTTCTTATTGTTTTAATTCAATCATAGTGCATTATATAACTCTGACAAGTCATCTTTACCCTGAAGTCATGCCTGAGATTTTGTAAGGAAAACTCAAGAAAACTTACAGATGAGCTACTGAATTTCCAGACATTTTCATGATGCATTTTTAAATGGGAAATTAAAGTTTCTAAAGTGTTACCAGGAGTTAGTGGAAAAACTCAGCATGCTCTGCTCACTCCTGATTCGTACTAATTTTGTTTTTTTCTAGTATTAAGTGGGTCAAGCCTAGAAGATAATGCCCCAAATTGTAGTCAATGAGATTCCTTTTGTGTGGTTTAATATGCCTAAATTCAATGAAAATGAATTTTAATTTCTTTACATACATTTTAAATATGTTTTGATGAATTAAAATACTTAAACTTGAAAAAAGCTATATGTATGTTGAGAACATTTTATGGCATACATTCATCATATGAAATTCTGTTTATATCATTTGTTATAAAAATCCAATGCAAAAGCCATACGAAAACTATACAAAACACATTTAAAATGGGTAGTATGATGGTAGAACCCTTTTGTAATGCTGATGTTATTTGTTGGGGTTGTCAGTCATATTAGATCTTGACATAAGCCCATATGTAGCATGATTAATTATGTAATAGTAGTTTTTCATTGCAGTATTTCAGCAGGCATGACATGGCCTGTTGCATGCCTGAATCTGTTTAAATATTAGCCATTCCACAGAGTTTCTTTGTACATAATTCTGTTGATTTCCAAAAAAAAAAAAAAAAAAAAAAAAAGCTCTGTGAAGAATTCTGTGGTAGAGGTAAACAACAGAGACTACAGATACTACAGTCTGGAGTCAGGATTTATGCATCAAAAATGAAGTGTTTAAGTAGATTTTTGTCAACTAGCAAATGCCATTTTAGTCTGAGCATTTCACCATCTCATTCTACACCATCTGTCTCTCAGGGAGCAATTAATCTGAAACTCCAACATGCAGCATTAAAATTCCATTAACACTGAACAGAATATTAACGTGTCTGGCATTGCCATTTTTATCTTTTCAAATTTCAGAGTTAATTTTGAATAAAGCAGGTATAACATTTTAATCTATTTGTATAATTAAGATTATTGAATAAAATATGTAATTAGCAGCAAAAATTGTGTAATAATACATAAAACTTAGTTTAATAATGCTGGATGTTTTGCAGCTTCAACATTCAGCATATAAGCTAATGATTATTTGTAAAGGTACTACATATTTTACAAAGCTAATGTTCCCAAGCCTCTCACTTTGTCATTCCTTTTTCTTTTTGCAGAACCACATCACTGCCTTCGCAGAAGTCACATGATATCGAAGCAGATGGTTTTTCACTGCATTGGACATCATCCCTTTTTACCATCCATTCATAACACCCAAAGTTTGTTTGATTGCAAATGAAGTTTATAAAGTTGTTTAATAATTTTTATAATTTTAAAATCAATGTCAACCTATCTGTTTCCCCCACTAGACTGTGAGCTCCTCGAGGGCAGGATTGTCTTTTTTTTTTTCTGTGTCCCCAGCACTTACAACAAAGCCTAGCACAAAGTAGGTGTTCAACAAAAATGTGATGACCAAATGAACAAAATTCTTAAATAAAACATTCACTTTAGTTTCTCACAGAATCATTGCAATTATGTTAAAAGAAATCTCTACATAAATCGTATTTGTGTATGAAAACCTTCTATTTTGGGCTAGTTATTTTTTTAATCTCATATATCTATTCAGCAGTATGCCATATTTAATTTGAAGTGGACTTTGAAAGTCATGGGGGTTTTTATTTTGTTATTCAGCATGACATTATTTCCATTCTAACATTTCAGTGTGTGAAATTACTTTATTTTTAGAAAGTATGTTCTATAGTAAAATAATGTTTCCACATTATATTATGTTATATTTCACTTAAAATACTATTCATACTATACATTCTAAGACTGGTGCTTCTGCTTTTGAAGGGGAAAATGCCAATTTTTACTGTAATAAGTAATGTATCATAATTAAAAATTATTTATTTGGACTTCTTCTCCTGACAATTGTGGCTTAATTCATGACTTGTTTTTGAATGCAGGCAGTATTTAGGGTAGTTTAAATGAGTAAATTCAGCACTGGTACCTTATTATTGAGTAATTTCCCATGGGTAGCAGTGTCTCAAGAGTGATCAAAAGCTCCACTCTTAGGCTTTTTTACTACTAAAGATTCCACATAATTTAAATGGGAAAGAACTATACCCTGACACATAATTTAAATTATATAAATGCTAGAAATATGGTTAATGTATTTTACTTTGCATTTGTGTAGTACTTTATAGTTTACAAAGTATATTTACACCAATTATTTTATGTAATCCTCATAATAACCTGGTATAAACATGAAGGGTATGGCTTTATTTTTATAGATAAGAAAAATGAAGCCAAGACAGGGTAAATAACATGCCAAATCACAAACTAGTAAGAGACATAGTTGAAGCTTAAATTCAAGTTTTCTGACCCTGAACTCATATTCCTTTCTAATATAGCACAGCTGTCATCTCATTTTGGACACTGAGGCCTTTCAGAGCTCAGTAGAATCCTGGGCAACTACCTATGGTTCAAAAAATAAAGAAATGCCAGAATACAAATATGAAAGCTCTGCTGTATTTTAAATGTTTATGTTTTAAGAATGAACACTTTTCAAATATAAAACTATATAATAATTATAATCCAGTTTTAAAATAATATCAAGAGTCTAGATGTGAGGCTTTTTGTAAAAGAGAAGCCTAAATTCAGCATCTCCCCTTCCACCCTCACCCCCAGGTCCCAGCCTCCCACTCAGGAGAATGCCCAAGGGACATACCTTACATTTAGCATGTAGAATTACAGATTAAAATCGCCATAATATAAGGAAGGTGAGCTCCTCAACAATAACTTTGCAATAATTAAAACTACCCTAAGTAACTTTGGCTTATATGGCAAAGTAACTTTGGCAGTAATTGACTGAAATGAATCTTTCTAAACTTTACAGTACTAAAGAAAGCAAACTTTTAATTTTCTCTGTAATTTCAACAGAGATCAGCAAATAAATATAACCAAAGATTGTCCATTACTCCCCAAATAGATGTTATTTGCCCATTTCTATCACTGTGGAAGCTAAAACACTTCTACTAGGGCCAAAAAGAGAAAAGAAAAGAAAATTTCTACTAATTTCAGACCTCTAGAGCAATTCAGTCCTGTTGGAAATTTAGAACATGAAGAAACTTTGAATGTCTTGACCCTTTTTAAAGATTTTTTAGGCAATAACAGTAATAGGGAATTCACTTATTGAGAATGAAAGTGAAGGGGATGATCCTAATGTCTTAGAAAGCTAGATTACTAGTAAGGCTTCCAGACTTCTATCAATTCTATTGATTCTACATCAGACTTCCAAGCAGCCAAGCAGGAATGTTTTTCCTGTTGGAAGCCTTAGCCATATATTCTTATGTCAAGGTTGCTTCTTTGCACCTTGCTAAACCTGATACAAATGCAGGAGTTTTAAATTCTTCAAAAACTCAGATTTAACCCAGAACCAGAGTAAAGTCACCTCTACTATTTACACATCATAGGCTCAAGATTGTACAGTGAGTGATGCTGTCATGAAGAAAATTCAGATGAAAAAGGCAAGATACATGTGAATAAGGCAAAAGCCAGAAAATAGCCCTTATTCATGATGCTATTACTGAGAATAATGAAAATCATATTTCAGAAAATATTACCATGTAAATATGTACATATGTAGTCTAGTAAAAGCAGACAAACACATATCTTTCTGATAAAAACATCTCCTTTTTATTCTACTTACTTGGGGCCCAGGTCAGTATAATTTAGTCAACTTGAAAATTTCGGTAGTCTCTGTTTGCATGGCAGAAATTCTGCACATGTTTTATCTGATTCCTGTGATAACTTAAAAGGCTCTTTTATGTTAAAAGAGAGGTGAATCTTCTTTGACAGACTTTGTATTTTCCACTTCTAACTGGGCCTCTCTTTTCTCAGGATCTATCCTAGCCAAATATCTCAGTTACATTTACCATACAGTTTCCTTTGTGAAAGAACAGTAGGGGAGGAAATAATTCTCTGCTGTGTATTGTATTTTTCAAATAAAAATTTAAAAATTCAATTGAAAACTGAATTTTGACTTTGTAATATATTGGTCTTGATAGGGGGTAGAGGAATAAGGAATGCTTATTAATGTGCATGAAAGAATTCTCAGAGTGACTGAAGAATGTTTGGAAATGGATCACAATGGATCAGATTAGACCAGTTCCTTGGACAGCTCAATTACCCTCTGCATCTCGTGGACCATCCTGGGATCTTACTAACATCCTTATTTCCAAATCACAACTCCCTAGAAACTATTTGAGACACTGAGCAGGTATATGATCCACTATATAGGCTCACTTCTATGTTGAGCAAAGCATTTAAGATTGGATGTAAATTAGCATATTCCTGCCTTCTAAGGCACTATTTATTACATTTTGATTGCATGCTCTAACAAGTTGCCCTGGAAATATACCAAATGGTTCTATTTATGCTTTGAAAATATTGATCTCAAAATTTGCCAGGCATGGGCTTTCTAATGAATTTTCCAAATTACAGTTCTTTTAGAATATCAATTAAGGGAACTTCCTCCAGACTTTAAGTGAATGAATCTCTTTTAAGAAAAACGAGAGTATTCAAATTCCTCTTTCCTGTCCACCTTAGATTATAGTCTGATCTTAGCCTAATAGAGCCTCGGGACATGGCCAACACTGAATAAAATAAGTCTGGTCTCTTTACCCCAAGTCTTATGAGCTATGAATGGATCATAGCATCTAAATTCTAAATTCAGATTGCTATCTTTCAAATCTGTGGCCTTGCTCACAAAGGAGCTTCAGATAAGAAAATATAGATGAGTGGACACAACCGCCTTTAGCATTCACATGAAAACTCAAAGCCATGTCTCAAAGGCCTCATTCTTTAGATGAGTGATATGGACAGGTGCCATCCTCTGGCATGATTATCTTCATATTATTTCATTTATAAATATGTTCTCATTTTTGCATGGGAACTCTACTGCTTGTAGACACAATTATTTTTTCTTCTCAGGAGGAGCAAAAATGAAATTTTAATTGAATTTTGTTTTAAAGGAAAACCTTTTCAAAATGGTGAGATGTTTTGAGCATTAATCAAGTATCCCTAGATGTATTGCTCCTTGTCAAGAAGCACTTTCAGCCTTCATTCATTTGGCATATTTATTGAATGATCTTGTGAAGCAGATAATTTGCAATGTGCTGACTAAACAGTGCATAGAAAGATCTGGCCTCTGCCCTTCCAGATTGTACGCTTCAGCAGCTCTGATGATGGAGCTGTAAAAGATCTGTTTTAAGTTCAAGTAGGAGAACTGGCTTGGAGTTAATCTGCTGCTGAGGACTAAAGAAAGGGCATTTTTATAGATTACAACAGCAGCTAGGTTAATTTAAGAAAACAAAAAGCAGTGCCCCCATAAACAGTATTGTATTATTCAACTATTGGTAATTTTTAAAACCCTAAAATTCTATATAATAAACATTTACTATCCTTCACAAGTCTGTGGTTCAGCCGAGTCCCTTTTCTGGTCTGAGCTGAAATTTTCATGCAGCCGTGATCGCGTTGGGAGGCTCTGGCTGATCTTCACTGAGCTGTCTCATATATGGGAGTCATCTGGCTGTATGCTGGTCTAGGATGGCTTCTCTTGGGACAACTTAATTTTTCTCTATGTGGTCTCTCAAACTCCATCAGGCTAGGTAGGCTCTTTGGCAGAATGGGCTGAGAGAGTAGAGGCATGTAAGGCAGTAATACATTGTCACTTGGCCATCTCAGTCAATTGGCCAAGGCAAGTCCCAAGGCCAGCCAGATTCAAGAAGTGAGGGAGGAACTACAAAATCACATTACAAAGAGGCGAACACAGAGATGGGTGGAGAACAAGGGCCATTTTTGCATTCAATATATCATAAACTTTTACTGCTGCTAAACTTGTTCAAGCAGTACTCCCCAGAGTTGAGTTCCTAACTTGTCAAGTACCGATTTATTCTGATAAACATGAGAAACCCACAAATGACAATAGAAAGCAAGTTTGTTGTAACTGAAAAAGAATGGCCATGCCACCAGTCACTGAGTACATTCCAAAATGCCTTTGTGATGGCTGTCTAGAGAACTGTCTGCCCAGCACCTGACAGCAACAGGGAGCTTGCTGAAGTTTTGTTTACAGACAAATTTCCTAGATCTTCTCCAATAGGCAATAATGAAGGAAGAGAACATAATTTTACAAGCAGAAATAAAATAAAGGAGAAAAACCACCTAGGCGGAAAGAATAGGAAAGT
This sequence comes from Pan paniscus, assembly GCF_029289425.2. NCBI lineage: Eukaryota > Metazoa > Chordata > Mammalia > Primates > Hominidae > Pan > Pan paniscus. The sequence goes on from NC_073249.2 coordinate 128,140,768, forward strand.
AACTAAAATATAAGATCAGGTTACGACACATTGATTCTATATATGTACGTGTGATGTGTGTGTGTATATGTATGCATGTGCTTGCTTTGTATAATTCTGATTTTTAGAAATTTCAGTTACTATGACTTAGATAACACTACTCCCCCCAAAACAGCATTCAAATTTTAGTTACAGTATAATAACTGAGAGTAACGATTAAATGTACAAACTTTGCTGCCAGTTCTTCAGTCCAAAAATCACTATAAAAATAACACATGCACATATGATTAGTGACCAGTCATCTCACTTCCTTCAAAGTCTTCCAGTGATCTGTCACTGAATATTTGCTATTCTGTTCATGCACAGACAGCAAAGCATGTATGTGTTGACTCCTTGTCTCTCTGTAATAAATCCACATGACATCTTACAGAAGAATGCATAATTTAACCAGGATCTGGTCAACAAAAATGGAACTACAGCAAAGACAAAAAGGTGGCAATACTGAAAGTGAAATTTGAATATTGAACATAAATACACTTATAAAAGACATAGCATAGCCAACCTTGGAAATGCTGAAACTACAACCACCATCTGAGAGACTCTAGAAATGCATCCAGAGAAACAGTGAAAGTGAGCTTATTGATATAAATGGGAGAAAAGTTTGTGATGAAGATGAAGATATTGTAGAGGAAATAATTCTGATTCAAAAAAAAATCACATTAAAGGAATTCTTGGAGATATTTCACAACACTGAAAATACAAAGGATAAAAAATTAATTAGTAATGGATCCAAATGTAGAAAAGGATATGGCAATTAGCGTAGACACAGAGAAGATGCTTGCCCCATATCCTAAGTTACATGACAAGAAGGTGATGGTAAACACTGTTCAAACTTGTCTTAGCTTGGGATGTAGTGACAAACTACCATAGACTGAGTGGCTTAAATACAGTCATGCATCACTTAAGGACAGGGACGTACTGAGAAACACATCATTAGGCTATTTTGCCATGTGAACATCATGGAGTGTACTGACACAAATCTAGATGCTAGAGCCTACTGTATACCTAGACTATAAGATATATAACCTATTGCTCCTAGGCTTCAAACCTGTACAGTATGTTACTGGACTGGTGATACTCCAGGCAGTTGTAACACAATGGTAAGTATTTGTGCATCTAATGTATCTAAACATAGAAAAGTTATGGTAAAAATATGGTATTATAATCTTATGGGACCAGCGTTATAGGTGTCGTCTCTCACTGATTGAAACATCATCAGTATGTGGCACTTGACTATAACAGACATTTATTTCTCACAGTTCTGGAGGCTAGGAAATCCAAAATCAGAGTGCCAGCTACAATGGTCAGGTTCTGGGGAGGGCTCTCTTGCTGGCTTGCAGAGAGATGCCTTCTCCCTGTGCCTTCTACCTGTCTCACATGGTGAGAGAAAGTGAGCTCTGGTTTCTTCTTCCTTTTGTAAAGATACTAATCCCATCATGAAGGCCCCACACTCAGGACCTAATCTAAACCTAATTTCCTCCCAAAGGCCCCACCTCCAAATACCATCACATTGGAGATTAGAGCATCAACATTCGAATTTATGGGAAACACAAACATTCGGTCTGTAACAAAACTACTTGATAAAATTTTTACAAAGAAATAAGACATTTAATTCTCAACATTTTGGTTTTAGATAACAGAGTATGGAATAAATATCAGCTATTTTTTATTTTTCTCTGTATTTAAAGCTGTCAGTAAGAGAGTTTTAAATACTTTAACAAAATGTTTAAAGGTAACATTAATTATAATTTTTTTCCATTGCTTATTAAGACACTTTGCATGGTTTCAGCTTGCATGGTCTTTTTCTGGTCTCACACTGCTGTACAAAGTAAGGACTGCCTGTCTATATTTATATATAGGGATACATAGATGTGTGTGTGTATATGACTCCCTGTCTATATTTATACATAGGAATATATATACAAACCCACACACCCACATATATATCCCTATATGTAAATATAAACAGGCAGTCCTGTCTATACATCTATATGGGGCTGTGTATGTATATATATGTGTTTGATATGTATATGTTTTAATACATACAGATATACACCTATTTTTAATACATATATATACACACCTATATACACATATATAAAACCCCATATATATGAATAAAATCCCATATATATATGCCTTCTTTTTAAAATAAATATTGTCCCTACTTCATATTAATACACAGCAAAGAACTTTGTAGCCTCCTAACTGTTAATTATTAGATTTATTTCTCTTGGTCACTTATTTTCCTATGGCCAAATTTAAAAATACTGTTCTGATCAGTGGATAGAGAAGTATTTGTATTAGTGTATCACTTCAGCTATTCAGAGAAAGAAGGATGAGGAAAAGTGATTTTTTTCAAAGTTATTTGTATTTGATTTTTTTTTTTTTTTTTTTGAGACAGAGTCTCACCCTGTTGCCCAAGCTGGAGTGCAGTGGCACAATCTCGCCTCACTGCAACCTCTGCCTCCCAGGTTCAAGCGATTCTCCTGTCTCAGCCCCTTGGGTAGTTGGGATTACAGGCGTTCGCCACCATGCCTGGCTAACTTTTTGTATTTTTAGTAGAGACAGGTTTCGCCATGTGGGCCAGGCTGGTCTCGAACTCCTGACCTCAGGTGATCTACCCGCCTCAGCCTCCCAAAGTGCTGGGATTACAGGCGTGAGCCACCGCTCCTGGCCTGTATTTAATATTTTAAACATCTTTTAAAATTATATTGCTCACATTCTGGCTTGGTACACATACACACATAATTTAACCCACCACACCTTTTGAACATGAATCATTTGTTGGTACTCTAATGAAGTTCTTGAAAGTTATAAAGAGCTATATAGGGGAGTTGAGTCCTTTGATCTAAAGCATCTCAGAAACTATGATTGTTTATTTTTTTTCTGTTCACCTTTTTTTATGGCTTTATCTGCCCTCTGCTGTTAATTCTCATTATTTCTTGTCTTGAAAACTATCTTAGAAACTTGCTCACCTACTTCCAGTCTGCTATTGTATTTGTCAACTCAGGCTGCTATAAAAGAATATCACAGGCTGAGTGACTTAAACAACAGAAATTTATTTTCTCACAGTTCTGAAGATTGGAAGTCCAAGATCAAGGTGCCAGCAGGATTGGTGTCTTGTGAGAGCTCTCTCCATGGGTTGCAGACGACTGCCTTCTCCATACACACATGGAGAGAGAGATCTATGGTGTCTCTTTTTATAAGGACACCAGTTATATAGGATTTGGGCTCCATCCTTATGACCTGATTGAACCTTAATTGCCTCCCTAAAGGCCCAATTTCCAAACACAGTTACATTAGGGATTGGGACTTCAACATATGAATTTGGGGGGTGAAACACAATTCAATCCATAACAGCTATCCACTGTCTTGAAATTTCATCTCTTATAGTTATGCCCTGCAGAAGAATTAAAGGATGCCAATGTAACACAGATAACCATGGTGTGATTGTATTTAAAATTAAGTCAATTAGGCAGAAATGGACTCTACTTCTGTCATATAAAATAAAATGTCTGGGCTTTGTGATGGATGTTTTCATTGCTGCTATTCTGACTTATTTGCTGTACTTCTGATTTCAGATGGCCCTTTATTTATGGCTCGAATTAAAGTCATCTGATCATCAAAAGTGGTACTATGATTATGGATAAGTATATCTATGATCGTGGATAAGTATATCTTTAAGTCGAATATTTTTTTTCTCACTACTAAAAGTAACAAAGTGAAACTTGAGGTTCATAGATGTCATGACAAAGAATAATCTTCAAGTGCCCAAACAGATCTCAGATAATAATATTTGCTCTCTTAGAGAATGATTCTAGCATATGGTTTGATGTTAAAACAGTTTTATTACAAATGAAATTTAAACCTCTGGGATCCTAAATTGCAGTGATTGAATGTGAAGCTTCAATGCTATAAAAATTTCATGCAATCTTAGCTAGCTAGCTTTATTTATGATTCATTGTTTTGTGTTATAGGAGAACAACTTGTATATTATACTAGATAAGTCAAATGATATAGACTTTGTATTTTTAAATGGGAATTTCATAAGACATATGGTGACAGTATCTGGGATCAGATCCATACATTTTCAGATGCCTTTATATTTATTCTGAGTACTTAGTACTAATCTTGAAATACTGAAGACATATAGACGTAACAGCTGGGCCACCATCAATTGAAACTCTAACACTGTTCACTTTAACAACATATATTTTGAAAAATAACAATGCTGCTTTTCAACTCTTTTTTTTTCATTATTGCTTTTTATTTCTAATTCACCAAATTCCCAGGAACACTGGAAGGATAACAGAAGCAATAGTAAGCTAAATTCTCTTACATCCAGATTAATCCAGATGTTGTCAGATAATTGTTTATACTGTTTATATCCTGATATAAACTCATGGCAATTATTTTTAAATTTTGGTGTGTGTGTGTGTGTGTGTGTGTATGTGTGTGTGTATTCCAGCATCAAAAATGAAAGACTCAAAATAAATTTTGTAACAATTCAGTTATAAAACACAGAAAAGATTAAAATGCCTAATTCTGGCAAGAATGTAATATTTCTCATGCAAATATATATTTCTGCTGGCAGTGTAAATCCCTTTGGAAAGCACTTTGACATTACATTTCATGAGCCACTAAAATGCGAATAACCTTGACTCAGTAATTTCATTCCTGTGAATCTGTCTCCAAAAGTAATATAATTTAATAATCACAAAGATGATTGTAGCAGTGTTATTTGTGATAGCAAAAACCTAAATACATAGCAATAGGAGAACTGTTAAATGAATTATGGTTTACCAATTACATAGAATATTATGTAGGCATTAAATGATAATTATGCACATTCTGTAGCAACAGGAAAAATGTTTATGATATAATTTTATGTTAAAAAAGATATAAATTATACCCTACAATTACTGTTATGTAAAAATCATAAATGTAAATGTGTAAGATTAAAAGTGAACGTGGAAAAGTGAAATCTGGAATGTGCAAATTTGCTGTCATTTAAAAAAATACTTCAGTCATTTCTTTATCTATGTCAAATGCTTAACAAGTAATTCTACAGTACTGTTTATGTAATTAATTCAAAAATATAATTAAAATGACCACAGAGAACAGTGCCTTCCCTTTCAATTGATTTGATCTTGACTGAAATCCTAATATCTATATCCTGTAATCTGACTGAACCTTATTCTATACTAATTTATAATCATAATATCAGCACTTTTGTGATTTCTACTTTAACTTACTGTTGTAAATGGTGCCCTATTTCTTAAACAAATACATTTGCAATTTAGTGAATGATATAATAAACTATAACATATGTATTAGTCCATTTTCACACTGCTATAAAGATGCTACCCAAGACTGGGTAATTAATAAAGAAAATAGGTTTAATTGACTCACAGTTCCATATGGCTGGGGAGGCTGCAGGGGGCTTGCAATTGTGGTGTAAGGCAAAGGGGAAGCAAGGCATGTCTTCCATGGGAGCAGAAGAGAGCAGTGGAAACTGCCATTTTTAAGCCATCAGATCTCCCGAAAACTCTCTCATTATCATGACAACGGCGTGGGGAAAACTGTCCTCATGATCCAATCACCTCCCACCAAGACCCTCCCTCAACTCCTGGGCATTACAATTCAAGGTGAGATTTGGGTAGGGGACACAAAGAGAACTCATATCAACATATTTCTAATACATTATTTTAAAATGTAGATTAAAAATTTTTAGATATTTGATATCCACATTACTGAAGTTTGGAGGCAAGGCATCTCTGCCTTCATTGCTTAAAAGTGGATTATGTACTAAAGCTAGTAGTTCTCTAAAGAGAGCAAGTTTGTTCCCCAGGGGACATTTGGCAATGTCTTGAGACATTTTTGATGTCACAACTTGGGGAGGGGAAGTTTGCTCCTGGCATTCAGTGGGTAGAGTCCAGCGATGCTGCTAAACATCCTACAATGTACGGTACAGCTGCAGGACAACTCCCACAACAAAGAATGATCTGGCCTAAAATGTCAGTAGTACCAAGGTTGAGAAACCCTGGAGTAGGCAGTGAAAAAAAAAAGCTAGAATAGAGAAACCTAGCTTTTCGCTTTATTTCCACTGCAAAAAGAATGGGCTTGTGCTAGCTGCTTACATTCTGTCCCTAAATTTCCTTATTTGTAAACTGAAAGTAAATAAGATTTATTTTATCTCACAGGATGGTTCTGAGAGTAAAATGAGAAACAAAGTGATAGTACTTTGAGAGGCTAAAATGTACCATACTGGGTTCTGTTCCAAGATGGCCGAATAGGAACAGCTCCAGTCTGCAACTCCCAGCGTGATCCATGCAGAAGACGGGTGATTTCCGGATTTCCAACTGAGGTACCTGGTTCATCTCGTTAAGATTGGTCGGAAAGTGGGTGCAGCTCACAGAGAGCAAGCTGAAGCAGGGCTGGGCATCGCCTCACCTGGGAAGTGCAAGGGGTCAGGGGATTTCCCTTTCCTAGCCAACGGAAGCCATGACAGACTGTACCGGGAAAATCAGGACACTGCCACCTAAACACTGTGCTTTTCCAGTGGTCTTAGCAAATGGCACTCCAGGAGATTATATCCCATGCCTTGCTCAGCGGGTCCCACGTCCGCGGAGCCTTGCTTAATGCTAGTCCGAGATGGAACTGCAAGGCAGCAAGCCTGGCTGGGGGAGGGGCGTCCGCCATTGCTGAGGCTTGAGTAGGTAAACAAAGTGGTCTGGAAGCTCGAACTGGGTGGAACCCACTGCAGCTCAAAGAGGCCCGCCTGCCTCTGTAGACCACCTCTGGGGGCAGGGCATAGCCGAACAAAAGGCAGCAGAAACTTCTGCAGACTTAAACGTCCCTGTCTGACAGCTCTGAAGAAAGCAGTGCTTCTCCCAGCATGGTGTTTGAGCTCTGAGAATGGACAGACTGCCTCCTCAAGTGGGTGCCTGACCCCTGTGTAGCCTAACTTGGAGACACCTCCCAGTAGGGGCCGACTGACACCTCACACAGCTGGGTGCCCCCCTGAGACGAAGCTTCTAGAGGAAGGATCAGGCAGCAATATTTGGTGTTCTGCAGCCTCCACTGGTGATACTTAGGCAAACAGGGTCTGGAGTGGACCTCCAGCAAACTCCAACAGACCGGCAGCTAAGGGATCTGACTATTAGAAGGAAAACTAACAAACAGAAAGGAATAGCATCAACATCAACAAAAAGGACATTCACACCAAAACCCCATCTGTAGGTCACAATCATCAAAGACCAAAGGTAGATAAAACCACAAAGATGGGGAAAAATCAGAGCAGAAAATCTGAAAATTCTAAAAACCAGAGAGCCCCTTCTCCTCCAAAGGATCACAGCTCCTTGCCAGCAATGGAACAAAGCAGGACAGAGAATGACTTTGACGAGTTGACAGAAGTAGGCATCAGAAAGTCGTTAACAACAAACTTCTCCGAGCTAAAGGAGGATGTTCAAACCCATCACAAGGAAGCTAAAAATCTTGAAAAAAGATTAGATGAATGGCTAACCAGAATAAACAGTGTAGAGAAGACCTTAAATGACCTGCTGGAGCTGAAAACCATGGCACGAGAACTATGTGACGCATGCACAAGCTTCAGTAGCTGATTTGATCAAGTGGAAGAAAGAGAGTCAGTGATTGAAGATCAAATTAATGAAATGAAATGAGAAAAGAACTTCAGAGAAAAAAGAGTAGAAAGAAATGAACAAAGCCTCCAAGAAGTATGCGACTATGTGAAAAGACCAAATCTATGTTTGATTGGTGTACCTGAAAGTGATGGGGAGAATGGAACCAAGTTGGAAAACACTCTTCAGGATATTATCCAGGAGAACTTCCCCAACCTAGTAAGGCAGGCCAACATTCAAATTAGGAAATACAGAGAACAACACAAAGATACTCCTCGAGAAGAGCAACTCCAAGACACATAATTGTCAGATTCACCAAGGTTGAAATGAAGGAAAAAATGCTAAGGCAGCCAGAGAGAAAGGTTGGGTTATCCACAAAGGGAAGCCCCTCAGACTAACAGCAGATCTCTCAGCAGAAACCCTACAAGCCAGAAGAAAGTGGGGGCCAATATTCAACATTCTTAATGAAAAGAAATTTCAACCCAGAGTTTCATATCCAGCCAAACTCAGCTTCATAAGTGAAGGAGAAATAAAATCCTTTACAGACAAGCAATGCTCAGTGATTTTGTCACCACCAAGCCTGACTTACAAGAGCTCCTGAGGGAAGCACTAAACATGGAAAGGAACAACTGGTACCAGCCACTGCAAAACCATGCCAAATTGTAAAGACCACCGATGCCAGGAAGAAGCTGTATCAACTAACTGGCGAAATAACCAGCTAACATCATAATGACAGGATCAAATTCACACATAACAATATTAACCTTAAATGTAAATGGGCTAAATGCCCCAATTAAAAGACTGGAAAAGACTGGCAAATTGGATAAAGAATCAAGACCCATCAGTGTGCTGTATTCAGGAAACCCATCTCACATCCAGAGACACACATAGGCTTAAAATAAAGGGATGGAGGATGATCTACCAAGCAAATGTAAAGTAATAAAAAAAGCAGGGGTTGCAATCATAGTCTCTGATAAAACAGACTTTAAGCCAACAAAGATCAAAAGAGACAAAGAAGGCCATTACATAATGGTAAAGGGATCGATTCAACAAGAAGAGCTAACTATCCTAAATATATATGCACCCAATACAGGAGTGCTCAGATTCACAAAGCAAGTCCTGAGAGACCTAAAAAGATATGTAGACTCCCACACAATAATAATGGGAGACTTTAACACCCCACTGTCAATGTTAGACAGATCAACGAGACGGAAGTTTATCAAGGATATCCAGGACTTGAACTCAGCTCTGCACCAAGCAGACCTAACAGACATCTACAGAACTCTCCACCCAAAATCAACAGAATATACATTCTTCTCAGCATCACATTGCACTTATTCCAAAATTGACCACATAGTTGGAAGTAAAGCACTCCTCAGCAAATGTAAAAGAACAGAAATCACAACAAACTGTCAGACCACAGTGCAACCAAATTACAACTCAGGATTAAGAAACTCACTCAAAACTACACAGTTACATGGAAACTGACCAACCTGCTTCTGAATGACTACTGGGTAAATAATGAAATGAAGGCAGAAATACAGATGTTCTTTGAAACCAATGAGAACAAAGACACATAATACCAAAATCTCTGGGACACATTTAAAGCAGTGTGCAGAGGGTAATTTATAGCACTAAATGCCCACAAGAGAAAGCAGGAAAGATCTAAAATCGACACCCTAACATCACAATTAAAAGAACTAGAGAAGCAAGAGCAAACAAATTCAAAAGCTAGCAGAAGGCAAGAAATAACTAAGATCAGAGCAGAACTGAAGGAGATAGAGAGACAAAAAACCCTTCAAAAAAATCAATGAATCCAGGAGGTGGTTTTTTGAGAAGATCAGCAAAATTGATGGACCACTAGCAAGACTAATAAAGAAGAAAAGAGAGAAGAATCAAATAGACACAATAAAAAATGATAAACGGGGTACCACCATTGATCCCATAGAAATACAAACTACCATCAGAGAATACTATAAACACCTCTACGCAAATAAACTAGAAAATCTAGAAGAAATGGATAAATTCCTGGAAACATACACCCTCCCAAGACTAAACCAGGAAGAAGTTGAATTGCTGAATAGACCAATAACAGGCTCTCAAATTGAGGCAATAATTAATAACTTACCAACCAAAAAAAGTCCAGGACCAGATGGATTCACAGCCGAATTCTACCAGATGTACAAAGAGGAGCTGGTACCATTCCTTCTGAAACTATTCCAATCAATAGGAAAAGAGGGAAACCTCCCTAACTCATTTTATGAGGCCAGTATCATCCTGGCACCAAAGCCTGGCAGAGACACAACAAAAAAAGAGAATTTTAGACCAATATCCCTGATGAACATCGGTGCAAAAATCCTCAATAGAATACTGGCAAACCGAATCCAGCAGCACATCAAAAAGCTTATCCACCAAGATCAAGTTTGCTTCATCCCTGGGATGCAAGCCTGGTTCAACATATGCAAATCAATAAACGTAATCCATCACATAAACAGAAGCAAAGATAAAAATCACATGATTATCTCAATAGATGCATAAAAGGCATCTGACAAAATTCAACAGCTCTTCATGCTAAAAACTCTCAATAAACTAGGTATTGATGGAACATATCTCAAAATAATAAGAGCTATCTATGACAAACCCACAGCCAGTATCATACTGAATGGGCAAAAACTGGAAGCATTCCCTTTGAAAACTGGTACAAGACAGGGATGCCCTCTCTCACCACTCCTATTCAACATAGTGTTGGAAGTTCTGGCCAGGGCAATCAGGCAGGAGAAAGAAATAAAGGGTATTCAATTAGGAAAAGAGGAAGTCAAATTGTCCCTGTTTGCAGATGACGTGATTGTATATTTAGAAAACCCCATCATCTCAGCCCAAAATCTCCTTAAGCTGATAAGCAACTTCAGCAAAGTCTCAGGATATAAAGTGAATGTACAAAAATCACAGGCATTCTTATACACCAATAACAGACAGAGAGCCAAATCATGAATGAGCTCCCATTCACAATTGCTACAAAGACAATAAAATACCTAGGAGTCCAACTTATAAGGGATGTGAAGGACCTCTTCAAGGAGAACTACAAACCACTGCTCAATGAAATTGAAGAGGAAACAAACAAATGGAAGAACATTCCATGCTCATGGATAGGAAGAATCAATATCACGAAAATGGCCATACTGCCCAAGGTAATTTATAGATTCAGTGCCATCCCCATCAAGCTACCAATGACTTTCTTCACAGAATTGGAAAAAACTACTTTAAAGTCCATATGGAACCAAAAAAGAGCCCACACTGCCAAGACAATCCTAAGCCAAAAGAACAAAGCTGGAGGCATCAACACTACCTGACTTCAAACTATACTACAAGGCTACAGTAACCAAAACAACAAAGCTGGAGGCATCAACACTACCTGACTTCAAACTACACTACAAGGCTACAGTAACCAAAACAGCATACTACTGTTACCAAAACAGAGATACAGACCAATGGAACAGAACAGAGGCCTCAGAAATAATACCACACAACTACAACCATCTGATCTTTGACAAACCTGACAAAAACAAGAAATGGGGAAAGGATTCCCTATTTAATAAATGGTGCTGGGAAAACTGGCTAGCCATATGTAGAAAGCTGAAACAGGATCCCTTCCTTACACCTTATACAAAAATTAATTCAAGATGGATTAAAGATTTAAATGTTAGACCTAAAATCATAAAAACCCTAGAAGAAAACCTAGGCAATACCATTCAGGACATAGGCATGGGCAAGGACTTTATGACTAAAACACCAAAAGCAATGGCAACAAATGCCAAAAGAGACAAACGGGATCTAATTAAACTAAAGAGCTTCTGCACAGCAAAAGAAACTACCATCAGAGGGAAGAGGCAACCTACAGAATGGGAGAAAATTTTTGCAATCTACCCATCTGACAAAGGGCTAATATCTAGAATCTACAAAGAACTTAAACAAATTTACAAGAAAAAAATCAAACAACCCCATCAGAAAGTGGACAAAGGATATGAACAGACACTTTTCAAAAGAAGACATTTATGTAGCCAACAGACACATGAAAAGATGCTCATTATCACTGGCCATCAGAGAAATGCAAATCAAAACCACAGTGAGATACCATCTCACATCAGTTAGAATGGCGATCATTAAAAAGTCAGGAAACAACAGGTGCTGGAGAGGATGTGGAGAAATAGGAACGCTTTTACACTGTTGGTGGGAGTGCAAACTAGTTCAACCATTGTGGAAGAGAGTGTGGCAATTCCTCAAGGATCTAGAACTAGAAATACCATTTGACCCAGTGATCCCATTACTGGGTATTTATCCAAAGGATTATAAATCATGCTACTATATGCACACATATGTTTGTTGTGGCACTATTCACAATAGCAAAGACTTGGAACCAACCCAAATGCCCAAGAAAATGTGGCACATATACACAATGAAATACTAAACACCCATAAAAAAGGATGAGTTCATGTCCTTTGTAGGACATGGATGAAGCTGGAAGCCATCATTCTGAGCAAACTATCTCAAGGACAGAAAACCAAACACCATATGTTCTCACTTACAGGTGGGAATTGAACAATGAGAACACCTGGACCCAGGGCAGGGAACATCACACACCAGGGCTTGTTGTGGGGTGGGGGGATGGGGGTGGGATAGCATTAGGAGAAATACCTAATGTAAATGATGAGTTAATGGGTGCAGCAAACCAACACGGCACATGTATGCATATGTAACAAACCTGCAGGTTGTGCACATGTACTCTAGAACTTAAAGGATAAAAAAAAGTACCATATAAATATCATCCCTACACATACTTGAAAATCTCCTGAAGTTTCTTACCAATAAAAGGAAAGTAGAGACAATTATCGATAGCTTATGCATAATTGCTTGACATTTTTAATTTGTCATGTTTCCCTAAAGAATATTAATGAAAACCGTAACAACATAATTCCACTTTGCTTATGTTTTCCAGATAAAATAATCTAGCTTTCTTACTTGTCTGCCCTGTCCTGTGTCTTGAATTTCTCCATTGTCATTAATTTTTGCTTCAGATACAAACATGCCCAGGATCACTTTGTGACCACCCAGGCTTGATCTCAAGCTCTCACTTCTTCTGTCCCATTTTCTACTTGTTACTGTAAATTTCTCACTTCCCATTCACTCCACTGTCCAGTGGCATGTTATTCTTCCATTTCTCCTACAACTTCTGAGATTAATCTCAATCTCCCTCTTGGCTTCCCAGAGGTTAAAGGGAATGGCATAGAAGCAATTATACCTCAGTAGCAGTGAGCACACCCAGTGCCTTTATCTTGGTTTTAATACCATTCTCCAATAAAAGTATTTACCTTTTAGGTAGGGCTCCTTGAAGAAATGCTGATTCTAGGACTGGGGCAGAAAATATACAAGATGAGCCTGGAGCAGTAAAGAAGTCACACACACACACACACACACACACACACACACACACACACACACACATAGGGAAGAAAAAGTAATATCTTCTCCTCACCTGTTGTAAGGTTTATGCTGGGGCGCCTATAACAAAAGACAGATTAACAAGAGAAAAGCACGTAAGTTAACTTTTTGTACATGACTCAAGAAGGACCCTTCAGAAATGAAGACCCAAAGAAACAGGGAAATTTGTATATTTTTATGCTTAGGTTTAAAGAGTGGAAACTTGTGCAGAAGTATAATTAAACAAGGGGGCAGGATGATCTTATGGTAATAAATCGGAGTGAATTTAGCAAAGCCTAAGTTCAGATTCTTCTTAGTGTCTCTGTGTCTTCAAGGACAGGATGTTTCTGGACCTCAGGACCAGAACCTCAGGACCTCAACCTCAGGACCAGGCTTAAGGAGATACCTCTGGATGAAGCTTTAATGATCTGCTTCAGAAGAAAAGAAAGACGGGAAGATGAGAGTGATCCCCCTACTTCTGCTTGTTTCTCAAATGCCAAGGTCATATTTTGGGGTAATTTGTCCTGAACCCCATGATATATGATGGACGGATGTTAAAGTGACATAGGGCTCAACTAAAAGATCTCCCAATGGCCAGTGTTGGAAAAATTTGAGCAAGAAAATAAATAATATAATATTGTACAGATTATATAACATACATTAAAAGAAAAACAAAGATTCCATACTGATGTAAATAAATGATTGAATTAATACATTAATAAATGAGGGAAGAATAGACACATCTAGTCAGCATAATTGTGAATAGGTGGATACTCCAGTCTCAGAAAGGTGAAATATAGCTCCCCACTCCTTAAGTGTGTCCTACATATAGTGACTCCTATACAGAAAGGATTATATGAAAAAGAGTGTTGATAAAAAGGGTAAAACTCTGTGAAATATTTGAATAGATTTAGTCTGAGCCAAATATGAGTGACCAATGGCCCACAACACAGCTCTCAGGAAATCCTGAGAACATGTGCCTAAGGTAATCAGGCCACAACTTGGTTTTATACATGTTAGGGAGACATAAGACATCAATCATTGCATGTAAGATGTACATTGGTTTGGTCCAAAAAGGTGGGACAACTGGAAGTGGGGGCTTCCAGGTCATGGGTAGATTCAGTGACTTTCTGACTGGCAATTGGCTGAGAGTTAAGTTATTGTCTAAAGACTTAAAATCAGTAGAAAGGAATGTCTAGGTTAAGATAAGGGGTTGTAGAGAACAAGGTTCTAACATGCAGGTGAACACTCCAGGTTGCAGGCTTCAGAGAATAGATTGTAAACGTTTCTTATCAGACTTAAAGAGTCTGTTTTATCAGTCTTAAGGTCTGTGTTGATGATAATGCCAGTCAGCTGGGCCTGAATTCCAAAAGGGAGGTGGGCATAATGAGGCATGTCCAACTCCGCCTTTCCATCATGGCCTGAGCTAGATTTTCAGGCTAAATTTGGAATGCTCTAGGCCAAGAGAAAGGGTCCATACAGATGGTCAGAGGGGATCAGCATTTTATTTTTGATTTATAAGAGTAACTTTACAATGCAGAAACATGACAAATACTACCTCAACCAGATGATCACAAATAATATTAATAGCCATAAATCATGTTTATAGTATGTACCCTTCATGTGAAGCACTGAGAATGGCACTTTACCTCTGTAGTCTTCTCAAAACCATAAACCCAATCTAATCATGAGAAAAATATCAATCACATCTCCATTAAGAGACATTCTACAAAATACCTGGTTAGTACCCCTCAAAGTGGTCCAGATCATCAAAAACAATGAAAGCCTGGAACACTGTCATGGCCAAGAAGAGTAAGAAATAAGACGAGCAAACGTAATATGGTATCCTAGATAGGATCCTGGAGCAGAACAAGGACATTAGGTAAAAATTAAGGAAATCAGAAATAAGTATGGACTTTAATTAATAATGTATCACTGAGTTCATTAACTATGAAACACTTGCCAGGTTAATGTAGAATATCCAAAATAAGGTAAACTGGGTTTACTAGGGTATATGGGAATTCTCTTATATCACATTCACAAATTTTTGTATGAATTTTGTGAACCTATTCTAAAATAAAATTTACTTAAAAATAATGCTTATTATATTAACATTTTTAAAAACTGTTTTTAAAGATTAGTCAGTGCATCTTCTTCTTGCTGAACTGCCTGAATGTCACAGAAGACTTCCTTTACTATCCAGACTTCAACATCATCTATTGTTTGTTATCAGTTACTCATAAAAATGCCTAAAATCTACTTGGCAGCCTCTCTATGAATATTCATTTACATATTAAGAACTAGACATTGTTGGCCGGGCGCAGTAGCTCACGCCTGTAATCCCAGCACTTTGGGATGCCGAGATGGGCGGATCACGAGGTCAGGAGTTCAAGATCATCCTGGCTAACACGGTGAAACCCCGTCTCTACTAAAAATACAAAAAATTAGCCAGGCGTGGTGGCGGGCGCCTGTAGTCCCAGCTACTGGGGAGGCTGAGGCAGGAGAATGGCGTGAACCCGAGAGGCGGAGCTTACAGTGAGCCGAGATTGCACCACTGCACTCCAGCCTGGGCGACAGAGAGAGACTCTGTCTCAAATAAATAAATAAATAAATAAATAAAATTAAAAACTAGACATTGTTGAGATAGTTGATGAAAAATTAAGAATAATAAAGGGAAACAAGGCTCATGTCTCCCTTAAAGGAACAGGGCTTGCTGCCAGGCTGCAATTCATTTCTAGCACAGCCCTAAATAGGATGCTATTTGTGTGATTTCCATCTCCCTACACTGAAAACAATGGATGAGTTAATTAACCCTCTACACACCCTGAAAACTTGTTCTTTCAAGCATGGATTTTTGACTTCCGACAGGTTTGGAGTGAGACAAATTTGAGTACAGGGCCCCTCCCGTCCCAGGGCGGCCAATTCTCAGTCCTATTTGTTTTTCAACATGAAAGGCTTATTCCAAGATCTACCAAGTATCCTGGGAAATTGGTCTGGGAACCTGCTTAGCTCTACTATTCCTGCCTTATACATAAGTCAAGAAGCTCCAAAGGATAGCATTTTGATAAATCATTCTTAGTTCATTTTGCCACAACTCTATGTCCCAAGCCCTCGTGGTTTTGTTTTTATTTCTGTTTTTATGGCAGACATTGTTAATCTATCACTGAATCCATTCTCACTGAGTAGGCCAGACAGGCAGACAGGCTCATTTCCTGTTTTCATGTGGTTTAGAGAAAAGATCAAAAGCCCTTTACTCAAACTGTAGCTTACCTAACTTCCAGCCAATCAGCAACAAAAAACCCAAGAAGCTATTAACCACAAGTTCCTGCTTTAGGGGGACAGGGACTTCCCTTCGACTCCACATGTGCAGGTAGACTTAAACTTTAACTTATAATTGCCCCTCCCCCTCATTTTAATACTAAAAGTCACACAGCCAGTGGTGGAGATTTAAAACGGTAATATTACATGTGGTGTATGAAGAAACATGTAGAGCCATTGCACAAGTGCTAGAAAAAACCCTCCTATACATGCCCTGATGAAATCCTTCCCTATAGAAAGTCCGCATAAAACAAATCCACATACTACCCTCCAGGAGCAGCCTGCCCTTTTCCTTTTGTGGTGCCGACTTCCTTGCGCACAAGCTAAAATAATGCTTTCTCTTTCTCTATGCTGCTATATCTAGTGATCTCTCTTGATTTCTATTGTCATCTTTCTTGAGACATTACAAGAACAGAGGGCACTGATAACACCTGTATGCAGCTTCAGAATCAGGCTTAACTCAGCAACTCAGTGGATAGGGAAGGCACGATCGGCTCAGGCTGGAATCAGGTGGACCTATCTTCCTTATCAGCAGATGAGCAATTATATGAGAAGTCATGATTTACTCTAATGACATTATGTCTTCTCTGGAAGGAAAAAATTAATCCTAGAGACAGAGCGCCTCAAAGCCAGGATATCCTAAGTGTATTGACAGCTGAACTCAGACAAAATTATGGACGAGACTAAATTAAGTTTCAAGTCTCCTCCCACATGCCCACCTCTTAGTTTCTCCATAATTAAGCCTGCTTGGAGTGATTACCATACTTCATTCCCTTCCAAAATATATTTTTTCTTCTATTTCCTCTACCACAAAACTTAGTAATTTATAGACTCATTGCTTTAAAAATAACCTTTCGGCCTTAGCACACCTTAGACATTTAAGAAAATGCTGGCTTATCTGATAAGTGGGGAAAAAAGTGTCAAGAAAAAAATGCTCATTAGATGCAAGGAGTGCTTCCAATTCGGTAGTTAAATATGCTGAATCCTGTAAATCTTTGTATAGCAACACATGGCAGATTATAACTGCTGGGATGACCCTTACATATAGTGAATATGAAATAGTCAAACAGTAAAGTCCTAGCTAGGTGGCTGGGTGGCACTCTGTTTTAAGTAATTTTTAAAACCAACCACAATATCCCCACTGGGAAATTTGCTACACAGAAAGTGTTCATTGTTTACAGCCATTGGTCACTCTCCAACCCAACAACTCATTTATTCTTCATAACTCTTATCAATATGCAGAAATATTTACTTGTATTATTATTATTTATTACATATATTCCCTTACTAGAATTTAAGCTTCAAGAAAAAAAGAACCTTGACCATGACTAGATCCTTAGGAACTAAATAAATATTTGTTGAAAGAATAAATGAATCTAAAACCCAAGCCTTTGACAGTACCCCATAATTAAAGCCAGAGATAATTATAGAATCCCATTCTTCTTAGCTACTGAGAAAATTTTAGAAGATACTTTATCAATGTATATGTATAATACATATATTATATACAAATATATGCACATTTTACATAAAGACCAGAAAATATGATGGTATAACTTAATGTTGAAGAGAAAGAAAGGGGCAAAGGGAAAGGCGGCTTTTTAGACACTAAGTAAAATTTGGCCACTTGGTAATTTTCCCTTACGTAGGACCTCATCAGAAAGCCTACTTAATTTAATGCAGTTGAGATTTTTCCAGGTGTCAGCCTTCATGCTGATTATATTTCTCAAAACTTCTTATTATATCTTTCAAAATAAGCAATTCCAACTTCTTTACTCATCCTTTAGGAGTCCTGTTGTTTCTTCTCTATTGGATCCAGCTATGAATTTCTCTGGCACTTGAGATTTCACTTGCACCTTAAATCAGAGACTGTGAAAGCAAATGCTTACAAGACCAGGAAGATAACAATAATGAGTGATACCTTGGTCTTTTTGTGAAAATGTTTTTCATTGTATGAATGAGGGGTATGTACCCACACAGAGTGGTGGAGGTTGCTATGTGTAGCTCCTGTCAATTGTTGTGATACCAGAATTAAGACCCTCCACCACCGGATCATCTAATATTTCAAGAGAATCCAGAAATCTGGATTGTATGAGAAAATTTATAGTCTTTAGTTGGACTGATTTTTATAACCACTTGAGGATACACAAGTTAGGTCTGTGTATGCAGTGCAACATGCTATCAGTTGTTTTTCAATTCTAAAATAATGATACTCTGGTTACTTTTCTCAGGACATATGCAGACTTTGGCTCTCTAAGACCTTTGACTAGCTGTGTTAGGACACATTAGTCTACCAGACTGTGTGGGGCAAGCAACATATCATGCAGCACCCTCGTTTAATAGTGATTACAGCAGTTTCACCTAGCTCATGTAAATGCCTAAGACAGTCCTGGCTATTGGCAATACTGTAGAATATTAGAATGACCTTGCCTTTCGTCTGGGTCATACACTGATTTTATACACATATATGGGTTTTCTGTGTTGGTTCCTTGTTACAGACCTTCTTGCCTTCTTTTCAGCTTGTTGGCATTTGAGCCAATGCTATAGCCCAGCCATGTTATAAAATCATGATTCCCAATTACCTAATATGTGAAGTGTTGGGTACTTTTTCCCTTCAGGGTTTTTCATAGCTAGTAATCTAATAAACTATGTTCAATTTGGCCCATTCATTGTACTTGAAGAGGATGATATATATTCCATACCTGAACTATTGATTATTCATTAAAATTCAGCCCTTCCTCTTCCCCTGATTAATTCCTGTCAGTTTAATTTCTCTTCTTCTATTACAATAAGCTTTCAATTGTTTCCTGACCACAAGTCTCATGCTCATTTTGCCAGTCATTCAAACATATGCCCAAATAACTATTTAAAATCTATGTTTCTATCATAATCAGGTAATATTCATAGTTACTTATCTGTAGGATAACGTCTATGCATCAAAGCATGTGATATTATCAGAACAAAATATATATTTAAAATGGTGCTTTTTGCCACTTTCTCAAACAATCTAATATTTAGTCCCAATTCTGCAGAGACCACTTGCTTTCACACCTCTCTGGCTTTACCATGTTTACACTATTCTTTTCAGCTATCCATACCCATTGTATCTTTTGAACACTGACCAAACAGCAATTCTATTTGACCATTTCCTCAACAATTCCAGATAGTAGTTGTTTTCCTTACCTGTGCTATTTACCTTTATGATAGCATTCAACATATCTTTTTAGATTTTTTTTTTCCTTCTATTTGCTTGGGATCTTAAAGTAGATGGGGACCATGTGTTCATTTATATAGAACCACTACTCTAGTGCTGAAACTACAAAATAGGAGGCATTTATTAAAATATTTTCATATAAATAAATAATTTCATGAATCTTTAGTAATAAAGCATAAGGACTAAGAGGTAGGATTTGGAAAACAAAAAGAATTGAGTTCAAATTCCATATCTGATATTTTTAGCTGGGAAATTTTAAGCAAGTCAAATTACCTGCCTTGGCCTTAGTTTCTTCTTTGAAATATACCATTAAGAAAATGAAGAGGAAATCCAGAGGCTGCAAGAAAATATTTGGAACACATATGCAGATGCTCCTCGATTTATGATGGGGTTACATCTCAACAAATTCATAGTAAGTTAAAAATATTGAAGTCAAAAATGCACTTTAGTACACTCAACCCACCCAACATTATAGCTTGGCCTAGCCTACCCTAAATGAGCTCAGAACATTAGCCTCTTGTTGGGCAAAATCATCTAACACAAAGCCTATTTTATAATAGTGACTATCTCATATAATTTATTGAATACTATAAATACATGGTTTGATACATGCAAATCAACTTATGTGACTCATGGCATAAAAAAATTAAGGACAAAAATTATGTGATATGGTTTGGCTGTGTCCCCTCCCCAAATCTCATCTTGAATTGTAGCTCCCATAATTCCTACATGTTGTGGGAGGCACCCAGTGGGAGATAATTAAATCATGGGGCAGTTTTCCCCATACTGTTCTCATGGTAGTGAATAAGTATCATAAGATCTGATGGTTTTATAAAGGGCTTCCCCTTTTGCTTGGCTCTCATTCTGTCTTGCTTGCTGCCATGTAAAATGTGCCTTTTGCCTCCCACCATGATTATGAGACCTCCCCAGTCACATGGAACTGTGAGTCCATTAAACCTCTTTTTCTTTATAAATTGCCCAGTCTCAGGTGTGTCTTTATCAGCAGCATGAAAACAGACTAATAGAATAGAGTGGGGCACTGCTGTAAAGATATCCAAAAATATGGAAATGACTTTGGAACTGGCAAACAGGAAGAGGTTGGAACAGTTTGGAGGGCTCAGAAGAAGAGAGGAAAATGTGGGAAAGTTTGGAACTTCCTAGAGATTTGTTCAACGGCTTTGACCAAAATGTTGATAATGATATGGACAATGAAATCCAGGCTGATATGGTCTCAGATGGAGATGAGAGACTTGTCAGGAACTGGAGTAAAGGTGACTGTTGCTATGTTTTAGCAAAGGGACTAGCAGAATTTTGTCCCTGCCCTACAGATTTGTTGAATTTTGAACTTGAGGGAGATGACTTACAGTATCTGGCAGAAGAAATTTCTAAGCAGCAAAACATTCAAGAGGTGATGGGTGCTGT
Source organism: Pan paniscus (assembly GCF_029289425.2). NCBI lineage: Eukaryota > Metazoa > Chordata > Mammalia > Primates > Hominidae > Pan > Pan paniscus. The sequence continues at coordinate 128,161,879 of NC_073249.2, forward strand.
TAAAAGCATTCAGTTTTAAAAGAGAAACAGAGCATAAAATTTCAGAAAATTTACAGGCTGACAACCTGATAGGAAAAAAAAAACATTTTCTGAGGAGAAATTAAGCAGGCTGCAGAAACTTGCATAAGTAAAGAGGAGCCAAATGTTAATCACCAAGACAATGGAGCAAATGTCTCTGGGCATGCCAGAGGTCTGCATGGCAGCCCCTCCCATCACAGGCCTGGAGGCCTAAGGAGAACAAATGGTTGCATGGGCTGGGGCCAGGGCCTGTTGCTCTGTGCAGCCTAGGGACTTGGTACCCTGCATCCCAGCCGCAATAGCCTTGGCTAAAAGGGGCCAAGGTACAGCTCAGACAATGGCTTCAGAGAGTGCAAGCCCCAAACCTTGGCAGCTTACACATGGTGTTGAGCCTGTGAGTGCAGAAGTAAAGAATTGAGGTTTGGGAACCTCCACCTAGATTTCAAAGGATGTATGGAAATGACTGGATGTCCAGAAAGAAGTTTTCTGCAGGGGCAATACCTTCATGGAGAACTCTGCTAGGGCAGTGCAGAAGGGAAATGTGGGGTTGGAGCCCCCACACAGAGTTCCTACTGGGGCACTACCTCGTGGAGCTGTGAGATGAAGGCCTCCATCCTCCACAGCCCAGAATGGTAGATCTACCAACAGCTTGCATTGTGCACCTGGAAAAGCCACAGATACTCAATGCCAGCCCATGAAAGTAGCCAGAAAGGAGGCTGTACCTTGCATAGCCACTGGGGCAGAGCTGCCCAAAACCATGGGAACCCACCTCTTGCATCAGTGTGATTTGGATGTGACACATTGAGTCAAAGGAGATAATTTTGGAACCTTAGGATTTAATGGCTGCTCTATTGGATTTTAGGCTTCCATGGGGCCTGTAGCCCTTTTGTTTTGGGCAATTTCTCCCATTTGGAATGGGTGTATTTACCCAATGCCTGTACTCCAATTGTATCTAGAAAGTAACTAAATTGCTTTTGGTTTTACAGGCTTATAGTCAGAAGGGACTTGCCTTGTCTCAGATAAGACTTTGGACTGTGAACTTTTGAGTAAATGCTGGAATGAGTTAAGACTTTAGGGGACTATTGGAAAGGCATGATTAGTTTTGAAATGTGAGGACATAAGATTCACGGGGGGGCCAGGGGTGGAATGATATGGTTTGGCTACCCAAATCTTATCTTGAATTGTAGGTCCCATAATTCCTATGTGAGTGGGAGGGACCCGGTGGGAGAGAATTAAATCATGGGGTAGTTTTCCCCTTACTGTTCTTTTAGTAATGAATAAATCTCACAAGATCTGATGATTTTATAAGGAGTTTCCCATTTTGCTTAGTTCTCATTCTCTCTTGAATGCTGCCATGTAAGATGTGCTTTCGCCTTTCCACTATGATTGTGAGGCCTCCCCAGCCATGTGGAACTGTGAGTCCATTAAACCTCTTTTTCTTTGTAAATTACCCAGTCTCAGATATGTCTTTATCAGCAGCATGAAAACAGACTAATATACTGTATGATCAGCTCAATAGATGCAGAAAAAGCTTTTGATAGAATTGTGCATCTCTTCATGTTAAAAAATCCCTGAAAAAACAGCAGAAAAAACATACCTCAAAATAATAAATGTCATATACAATGAACACATAGCTAATATTATCCTGAATGGGGAAAAGTTGTAAGCAGTCCCATAAGAAATGGAACAAGACAAGGATGCCCACTTTTACCACTTCTATTTAACATAGTAGTGAAAGTCCTAGGCAGAACAATCAGGCAAGAGAAAGAAATAAAAGGCATCCAAATTGGAAAAAAGGAATTTAAATTATCTGTCTTTTCAGATGATATGATATTACACCAAAATCCCTTAAGATTCCTCCAAAACTCTAGATTTGATGAATGTATTCACTAAAGTTTCAGGACACAACATCCATGTGCAAAAATTATTAGCATTTCTACCCACCAATAACAATCAAGCTGAGAAGCAATTTAAGGAGGCAATCCCACTTAAATAGCTACACACACACACACACACACACACACACACACACACACACACACACACCCCTAGGGATATATTTACCGAAGGAGGTGAAAGATTTCTACAAGGGAAACTATAAAGCATGGATAAAAGAAACTGTAGATAAGACAAACACATAAAAAATATTTTGTGCTAACTGATCAGAAGAATTAATATCACTAAAATAATCATACTGCCCAAAGCAAACTACAGATTCAATCCAACCCCTTTCAAAATACCAATGCCATTTTAACGGAATTAGAAAAAAAAATCTTAAAATTCATATGGAACCAAAATGGAGCCTGAATAGCCAAAGCAATTCTAAACAAAAAGAACAAAGTTGGAGACATAGCATCACCTGACTTCAAATTATACTAGAAGGCTATAGTAATCCAAACAGCATGGTACTAGTATAAAAATAGAGACATAAACCAATGAAACAGAATAGAAAACTCAGAAATAAAGCCACATATCTATAGCCAACTGTTCTTTGACAAAGGTGACAAAAACATATGCTGGGGAAAATATACCCTTTTTAATAAACGGTCCTGGAAAAATTGGATTGCCACATTCAGAAGAATGAAACTGGACCCCTATCTCTCACCATATACAAAAATCAACTCAAGATGGATTAAAGTCTTAAATGTAAGAACTGAAACCATAAAAATACTAGAAGAAATCCTAGAGAAAACTGCTGGATATTGGTCTAGGCAAAGAATTTATGACAAAGATCTGAAAAGCACCACCACCACCAACAACAAAAATAGACAAATAGAAATTAATTAAAGTAAAAAGCTTCTGCATGGCAAAAGAAATAATCAACAAAGTGAACAGATAATCTGCAGAATGGGAGAAAATATCTGCAGACTATGCAACCAATAGAAAATTGATATCCAGAATCTACAAGTAATTCAAACAACTCAACAATTGAAATAAACAAATAACCCCATTAAAAGGTGAGTGAAGGATATGAATAGATATTTTTCAAAAGAAGACATACAAATGGCCAGTAAGCATATGAAAAAGTGCTTAATATCATTTGCCATCAGAGAAATGCAAAAAGAAATTACAGTAATCTATCCTCTTAGACCAGTCTGAATAGTTATTATTAAAAAGGGAAAAAGTAACAAATATCGGCAAGGATGTGGAGAAAAGGGGAACACTTATACACTGTTGGTGGAATATAAACTAGTACAACTGCTATGGAAAACAGTATGGAGATTTCTCAAATAAATACAAATAGAACCACCATTTAATCTGGCAATCTCACTACTGGGTATCTACCCAAAGGAAAATAAATCATTACATCAAAAATATACCTGCACTTTATGTTCATCACAGCACTATTTACAGTTGCAAACATAAGGAATCAACCTAAGTGTCCATTAATGGAAGAATGCATAAAGATAATGTAAAATGGAATGCTACTCAGCCATAAAAAAAAGAATGCTTTTTGCAGCAACATGAATGGAACTAGAGACCATTATCTTAAGTGAAACAATTCAGAAACAGAAAGCCAAATATCATATGTTCTCACTTATAAGTGGGAGTTAAATAATATATATTTTAATGCATGGACATAGAGTGTGGAATGATAGATATTGGAGACTCAGAAGGGTGGGAGAGTGGGAGGAAGGCAAGGGATGAGAAATTACTTACTGGGTACAATGTACACTATTCGGGTGGTGGTTATACCAAAAGCCCAGACTTCACCACTACACAATACATTCATGCAACAAAACTGCTATTGTACCACTTATATTTATATAAATAAAAAACCCTTAAAACTCACAACCTAATAAAAAATGGGCAAATGATGACTTGAGAGGCTGAGGCAGGAAGATCACCTGAGCTCAGAATTTCTAGGCTGCAGTGTGCCATGATAGTGCAGCTGCACTTCAGCCTGGGCAACAGAGTGAAATCCCACCTCTAAAAAAAATGGTCTAAGGATTTGAACAGATACGTTTACAAAATAATATATGTGAATGGCAAATAAGTACAGGAAGAAATGTTTCACATATTTAGGCAGCATGAAAATGCAAACTAAAGCTATAATGAGCTACCACTACATATAGGTTAGAATAGCTACATTTAAAAAATAATAGAGAGTCTGGCCATATCATATGTTGTTGAACATGTAGGGTAAGTGGAGACGTTATTCACGATTGTTGAGAATATAGAATGGTATCACAATTTTGGCTAACAGTATAGCCAAAACTATTAGTTTCCTAAAAAGTTAAATATGCATTCACCATACACACAGCCATTCTATTCTCAGATATTTACTCAAAAGAAATAAAAACATATGTCCACTCAAAGATTTGTACATGAACATTCATAGAATTTTTATTTGTAATAAACAAAAGTCAGAAAAATCCAAATGCCCATCAATAGTTAAATGAGAAAAACAAATTGTGGTAGGTCTATACAATGGACAATTACCCAGCAAAAAAAAGAGGAAGGAATTATTGACACACATAACACAGATTAATATGAAAATTATTATGCTGAGTGAAAGAAGTAAATTAAAATAGTATGTACTTTATATTTCATTTATATACAATTCTAGAAAATGTAAACTAATTTATAGTGATAGAAAGCAAATCAGTAGTTTCATGGAAATGGGAGTGGAGGAGGAATGGATTACAAAGAGACATGAGGAAATTTGGGGGGATGATGTATGTATTCACTTTCTTTATTGTGGTGGCAATTTCACAAGAGTATGCATGTATCAAAACAAATTAAGTTATACACGTTCTTCATGTGTGCTTGTTTTATACTTTAATCTTATCTTAGCCATTTATGCCTAGTGTTCCACTATTGGAATGTTAAGCATGTGGGAGCTATTTATATGCTACTGCTCACGGTCATCGCCAAGCTTTGATTGCAAAAATTCAAAAAAATTGCAACCTCAGGCATAAATGGGTTAATAAAATTATAGTTATATAAAAACTATACCTATCATTAGATGATAAAAAGAAGATAAATTTGACAAATTTAAAAGAATTGGCAGAAAAAAATATTTTCAATTTTTTTCTAATTTTTTAATTATCCTCCTCTCCAATTACTCAAGACAAACTGGAATTTGATGGTCATCAGTGCTGACCAGAATTATTGATTCAAGGGACAAAATATCAAAGAGACTGTCCTGACATCCTCCATACCTGAAAACTGGTAGCATGGCACTTGCATTGAATTATTATTATAGTCATCATGGGTTTTCTACTGATCTTATATAAAACCACCTGAATATAATTATGAGTGTCAGAATGATATCTGTGGCCAGGCAACCAGGGAAAAGAAACTCATCAGCCTGTAGAATAACAGGTCCCAAACCTGTAGCTCTATACTATAACCAATTCATCTACACAGGTCTCTGGCTATGCCCACTACTGGAGACCAGTCTACATATTTAACTTGCGAAAAATGCCACTAGCCCTGTACTCAAGTGAGGGGGATGTGAGGGCAGAGAGAGAGAGAGAGAAAGAAGAGAGAATAAAATTCACGTATGAAAAATGGGTGGAGGAGAGAGAGAATAAAATTCACTACTAAATAGGAAAAAAAATAGAAGAAAAACAAGTCTATCATTTTACTAAAGAGTGCATCCCCCAAGGAGAGTATAAGATAGGAAATATAAATCTAATGTTTCCTCCGCAGGCATCAATCTCCCAAATTTCTCTCCTACTATAAGCACTTTATGATCTAAGGCTTGTGGATAAAAGAACTTTTTTAATAACATGGGCCATAAACACTAGCTAACTTCGTCATCTGATGCTCAAAGAAGCAGAGCAACTATCTGTTGGACTTCCCAAGAGACAACGTGAATCTCTACTCTGAGGGATTTTCTATAACAATTATGAGCACATATAACTTTTGTCTTATATTCCAACTTTAGAATTTACCCTAGACACACATACATACCCCATCACCATCTCTACCACAACCACCATCATAAGCACTTAAAATGTGATCTCATTATATTAATTACTCAGAATTTCTACAGCATATTTTCCTAGGACTGAAAAAATTGTCATTTAAAGATTTTTTTTCTAGGGGAAAACTTAAAACTGTTGAAAATGATTAAAAATAACAAATCATGATTCAGTTCACAATCAAGTAACTAATATTGTACTTACCCTCACATAATAAAGAATTATAAAATTGAAAAAACTATTATTTTAAAAAACTGTTTTCAGATATTGAACAATGGACAGCACAAGACTGTGATCCTTGAAAGAAGGGAGCCTCATGGAGTCAATTTCATTCACGCATTCTGGCTTTCTCTCTGGGGGAGATTTCCAAATTATTTTTCAGAAAGTTGAATAAGCAAAAAACCTCTACATAACTGGATAGAGAAAAAGGTAAGTGGGTTAAAAAGATGGATATTAGAGTTGGAGGATTTAATGTCATCTTGGAGTTGTTAGGGCAGGGCTCTGAAGAGAGAAAACTACATCAAGAAAGTCTGAGAAATTTGCATAGAAGTTTCCTGCCAAGTCATTGATCAAATTCTAAGTTGTACATGTGTGGGGCATGATTCTGTGAAGATAAGCAAAAACAGCTGCTGGGGAACTGAAAGGTGAATAGAGACTTCAAAGGTCTCACGGTGCTGGGGAAACATTGGCATTCCCATCCATCCAGATGAAGGCACCTTTTTTTTTTTTTAATACTTTAAGTTCTAGGGTACATGTGCACAACGTGCAGCTTTGTTACATATGTATACTTGTGCCATGTTGGTGTGCTGCACCCATTAACTCATCATTTACATTAGGTATATCTCCTAATGCTATCCCTCCCTGCTCCCTCCACCTCACAACAGGCCCCAGTGTGTGATGTTCCCCTTCCTGTGTCCAAGTGTTCTCATTGTTCAATTCCCACCTATGAGTGAGAACATGCCGTGTTTAGTTTTTTCTCCTCGCGATAGTTTGCTGAGAATGATGGTTTCCAGCTTCATCCATGTCCCTACAAAGGATATGAATTCACCCTTTTTTATGGCTGCATAGTATTCCATGGTGTATATGTGCCACATTTTCTTAATCCAGTCTATCACTGATGGACATTTGGGTTGGTTCCAAGTCTTTGCTATTGTGAATAGTGCCGCAATAAACATACATGTGCATGTGTCTTTATAGCAGCAATGGCAACAAAAGCCAAAATTGACAAATGGGATCTAATTAAACTAAAGAGCTTCTGCACAGCAAAAGAAACTACCATCAGAGTGAACAGGCAACCTACAGAATGGGAGAAAATTTTTGCAATCTATTCATTCGACAAAGGGCTAATATCCAGAATCTACAATGAACTCAAACAAATTTACAAGAAAAAAACAAACAACCCCATCAAAAAGTGGGCAAAGGATATGAACAGACGCTTCGCAAAAGAAGACATTTATGCAGCCAAAAGACATATGAAAAAATGCTCATCATCACTGGCCATCAGAGAAATGCAAATCAAAACCACAATGAGATACCATCTCATGCCAGTTAGAATGGCGATCATTAAGATGTCAGGAAACAACAGGTGCTGGAGAGGATGTGGAGAAATAGGAACACTTTTATACTGTTGGTGGGACTGTAAACTAGTTCAGCCATTGTGGAAGAGAATGTGGTGATTCCTCAAGGATCTAGAACTAGAAATACCATTTGACCCAGCCATCCCATTAATGGGTATATACCCAAAGGATTATGAAGGCACCTTTTTGAACAACCTGAGCATTCAACTGAGAACCTAGGAAGCCCATGCCTCAGGGGTTAGGACCACAGCCTAAGAGTAAAGACCACATGCCAGGACTCAGAGCAAATTAAATCAAAGTATCTGCCACAAATTTGACTGTTGGTCAGCACAATGCTCTCTCTGGAGCTGGAAATGACATAATCCAGAAGTTCTATCATATATAATTTGCAACATTCAGCATACAATAAAATTACTAAATATGCAAGAAGCAAGACGCTGAAATCCATCAACAAAAAAAAATGGCTTATAAAAGACCCACACATAATCCAAATTTTGGAGTTAGCAGTAAAGGATTTAAAAGGGCTATTATAAGTATGTTAAAAACTTTAGTGAACAATACAGATAGGTACAAACAGATGGAGAATTTCAGCAAAAAGCTGAAAGACTAGAAAGGAACTAAAGGGAAAATTTTAAACTAAAAATAAAATCTCTCTATGGCAAAGAATTTATTGAATTGCTTAACAGCTGACTTGAAAAAGCAGAAAAAAATTTAGTAATCTCAAAGTCAGGTCAGTAGAAATTATCTAATCTCACATACAGAGAATAAAAATAAAAGAATGAAAAATGCAGGCTAAAGTTTCCATATCATGTGAGATAATGTCACTTTAACATACATGCAGCTAGAATCCAGAAAGACAGAGAGAAAATGGAGGACAAAATGTATTGGAAAAGATAATGGCCAAAACATTTTTAAATTTTATTAAAAATATCAACCCACAAGTCCGGCAAATTTCAGGAGACTTAATAAATATAAAGGCCACTTGGGGCACATCAAATTGAAACAGAAGCATACGAAAAAGCAAAAAAGAAGAGGGAGAGAAAATCTTAAAACCAGCAAAGGGCAGACAACATTATATTCAGGGATACAACCATAAGAATGATAGCTGTCTTCTTATTATAAATAAATAGAAGCCAAAAGATAATAGGATAACATCTTTAATATTTTGAAAGGAAAAGTCTACTAGCCTAGAATGAGTATATACACATATCCAGGAAACATGTCTATCCACAAGAAATATCTACCCAAAATGAAGGCAAAATAAAGGTATTTTGGACAAATAAATGCATAGTAAGTTCAATATCAGCAGACGCACACTACACAAATACAAAGGAAGTTCTCAGGTCGAAGAGAAATGTTCCCAGATAAAAATGTGAACCTACCAGAAGTAATGAAGAGTACTGAAGATGGGAAACATGAAGGTAAGTATGAAAGGTTATTTTTAAAATGTACTAATAACACATTGATTAGAATAACAGTAGAACAAAGGAAACATGGACATATAGAAAACAAGGAACAAGACGGTGGGCTTAAACTCTGCCACATCAGTAATTTCAATAAATCTAAATAGACTAAACCACTCTATTTAAAAGACAATGATTGTCCACTAGAAAAAAGACCAACTAAATGCTGTTTACAGGGCTAGGATCTATTTTAGCATTTAGGATCCATTTTAGCATTTAGGTTCTATTTTAAGTATAAGGACATAGATATGTTGAAAGTAAAAGGATAGAAAATTATATACCATGCAAACACCAATTTAAAAATTCTATGGCTGTATTAATATCAGACAAAGCAGACTTTAAAGACAAGGAGGATTAATAGAGATAAGAAAGAGAATTCATAATGATAAAAGTGTCAATTCATCAGGTAGCTATAACAACCCTAAATACATTTAGCTGAATAATACAGTTTCAAAGTATTTGAAAAAAATGAAAAGAGGAAAAGAAAATAATAGGAAAATCCACAATACACTTGACAATTTTAACACTTTTCTCTCAGTAGTTGATAGATTTAACTGACAAAAAGCTCAATAAAGATATGGAAAATTGGAAGAATACTATTACCTAACTTGATCTGATTGGAATTTATGGAGTACTACACCCAACAACTGCCGAAAATATATTACTTTTAAGTATACTTGGAACATTTGTCAAAATAGATCATAAGCTAGCTCATAAAATTGAGTCTTAATAAATTTAAAAGACTGTAATCACAAAAAGTATGTTCCTTAACTACAATAAAATTAAATCTAGAAATCAATTTTAAAGTCCCCTAAGATATGAAAATTGAATAACACACTTCTAAATAAATGTGTCAAAGAATAAATTGTCATAAATATTAGAAAATATGTTTAATCACTCTGACTGCTATGTAAGAATAGGCAAGAAATAGAAGCAAGAAGAGAGATAAGGATACCAGTTAGGTGGTTATTACATTTATCCAGGTGAGAGATGATGTTGGCATGGATGAGTATAGTAACAGAGTATAAGGATTGGTCAGATTATGAGTATATTGTAAAACCATAGAAAATAGGATTTGCTGATAGATAAATATGAGGTTTGAGAGAACAAGAGAAGTCAAGGATTAATTTGAGATTTTGGCTTGAGTATGCAAAAAGATGAAGCCACCATTAACTGAAATGAGGGAGATTAAAAAAGAACCAGGTTTTGAGCAGAAATAGTATGAGCTGAGTTTTGATCACAACTACTAGTTTAAGATGCTTGTGCTGGGCACAGTGGCTCACGCCTGTAATCCCAGCACTTTGGGAGGCTGAGGCGGGCGTATCACCTGAGGTCAGGAGTTTGAGACAAGGCTGGCCAACATGGCGAAACCCCGTCTCTACTAAAAATACAAAAACTAGCTGGGCGTGGTGGCGGGCACCTGTAATCCCAGCTACTCAGGAGGCTGAGGAGAGATAATCACATGAACCCGGGAGGCAATATGTTGCAGTGAGCAGAGATTCCGCCATTGCACTCCAGCCTGGGCAGCAAGAGCGAAACTCCCTCTCTCTCTCTCTCTCTCTCTCTCACACACACACACACACAAGATGCTTGTTATCCACTTAAGAGATGTTCAGTAGACAGTTGGGTTTGAGTCCATTATTCAGGGGAGAGTTTGAAACTAGAGACATAAACTTTTAGAGAGAAAGAGAGAGGGATAGATAGATATAGTCAGATATATATACACACATGTATATAATTTACAACCAAAATAAATTAAATACTATACACTTACATACTGAGATCACTAATAGAGTAAGTGAGACTTATCCCTTAGGCACCCCAATGTTACCTAGCCAGGGGAAAGAATCAGAGACTGAGGTAGTAGGAAAAACAGGTGTGAAGCTGTGGAAGCCAAGGGATGGTGATTCAAGGAGGAGAAAATAAGCAAATTTGTGAACTTCCACTTGTAGCTCAAGTTAAGATGAAAACTGTGAACTGACCTTTGATTTAGAATAGTCATGAGTTTGAGACCAGGCTGGCCAACATGGTGAAACCCTGTCTCTACTAAAGTGTTTCAAGGAGGGATAGTGCTTCAAGTAGGAGAAAATAAGAAAATCTGTGAACTTCCACTTGTAGGTCAAGTTAAGGTGAAAACTGTGAACTGACCTTTGATTTAGAACCCATCAATTTGTGACCGGAAAACGCTTGTGGTGAAACAGTAGGAGTGTGAGCCTGACTATAGTGAATGTAAGAGAAAATGGATACAGAAGAAGCCAGTGTGCGGAGATAGCTGTTTTGAGCATAGCTTTTCTAAAAGAAGAGAAATAATGGGAAAGTTGGGTTAAGAGAATTTTTTAAGATATAAGAAATAATAGCATTTTTCTATACCAATAACGACAATCTAATAGAGAGAAAATAACTACCAATTCAGATATTAAAAAAAGAGAGTTAGTTGAAGCGATATTTTTAATTGGGCAAAAGGTGATGAGATTTAGAACCAAAGGGAAAGAGAGGTTGGTGTTAAAACAGAGGACAGGCAGTTCTATTGTAACAGGAGAGAACACGGATTGTACAGAAATAATAGAAACTTGGGAAATTCTGATTGCTTTATCAGCTGAGAATGAGGATGGTGAAGAGGAGGTGGAAGTTAGAAGTTTCAGGAGAGAAGAGGAAGTATAAAGTATTCATTTAGGAAAACATAAAAATGAATGGAGTGGGAAATAGAGTACTACTGCTGAGCAGCATTTACAGGCACAATTAAAGTAATCAATTGTGAATTTAAGTGAGACCAGTAATCCTGGTTGTTTGTTTTTCTCCATGCATTGTCATCTAAGCAGGTACAGGTGCAAGATAGGCAGAGATTTCAATTTAACCAGGATTGAGGCAAAGCCTCAATCAAGCACATGAAAGGTAAATGTGTATTTGAGGAAATGATTATGAAGATTAACAATGGAATTTAAGGAAAGAAGGGAGGACTTAAGGATAAGTAAAAAGCTGGTAGAATCAGTGGATTTAATTCTTGAAGGGGGTTGAAATACTAAGTAAAAACAATAGTAGGAATGAGCAGAAAAGATAACAGAAACTTTTAGAGATTAGGATGCTTACATTTAAGATTATGGGGTGATTTCAGTTATTGGAATGAATGTCAGAGATGGTTTAGAGGAAAAAAAAATCATTTAAGGAGAACAGTTAAGGAAATGGAAACGTTGGGGTTTAGAAAAATAGCCTATATGAATACTGAAATCACACACAGTTACGATAGGAGTACTGTAGAAGAGATGGACACTAAGCCAGGATTTAACATCTTCAAGGAAAAAGGTGACTTTAGTTAGCAGATAGATTGGTAGATGGGCTGTATCTGAGTGTAATTTGTTGACACAAGATTAACACTCGAAGGGTAGGGCTTAGAAAGGAAATAAAATGTTCTGGAAGGGATAATAGGAGCAAAAGGGATTCCTGCACCACCTCTAGGCCCTGGTGTATTACAAGAGCAGGAGGGGAAAAGCCACCCCAAAAGAGATTCACAGGAGAGCTTCAAAGATGTTCACAGAGATTCAAAAGAGAGCCTGGTTTCAAACTTACTTTTGATGACAACAATCGTGGTCTCTATAAATAGCCCAGGAAAGAATGGCTGCAGTAAATCTGCTTTTCTGGCTGCTGAAGTGTCTGGTCTGTCTTGACACTTCCTATGGTGCCATAAGAAAGTGTTTCTGCTGCATCTCTGGCAGTCTCAACCAACCCCCGAACCACTAACAACTTTGAAGATTTCACACCTATTGATAACAAAATCAGTTTCCATGTGATGAGACGGAGGTTCTTTCTTTTTCTCTTTATCTTTGGCTCCCTCACTTCTTCCCTCCTTCCCTCTCTCTTCTTACCACCCTTTCTATCATTTAGAGAGGGAAGACAAATGAAGAGATGATGAGATATTCAAAACACTTTTGGCTCCTGTTAGAACCAGAAAATAAGAAAAATATACTAGGAGAAAACACTACATATAAAACTGAAGTATGCAATTTGTCAGTATTCTCTAGCACATTAAGTAGAATGTGATGAATTCTGAAAGCAACAAGAGAGAATTCTGAAAAATGAGACTCCCAGGCCGGGAAAATGAGAATTATATTAAAGAAGAAAAATCATTGATGACCAAATGTCTATTTCCCTTTTGACTTTGCTACATTTCTTCACTTTAAGTTGATTCCTCAGCAGAGGGAAAATGTTCTTGGGGATTAATTTACTAGATTATTAGACTACAGTTAGAAATCAATTTCTCTCATTTGTTTGATGAAATTATGTGAAATAACTTTCAGTGGACCATTCACTAAATTTTCCTTGCTAACATGTCTTGCATTAGAGATAACTGAATTTCAAATCAGGGTATTGGAACCCCAACCCTGATTCTGCTGTGGGACCATCCTCTTACCCATCCTACTAATCTTACTTTCAGTATCTCTTTCTTCACGAAAAATTTCCCCCTAAGTATACTTCTTATTCTGATAATAGTCTGCTATTGCACCTTGAAATTCTCTTTTGCATTCTACTGGAAATGTATACTTTTTTATTTATTTGATTAATGTATGTCTTTCCTATAGAATTGCAAGCTCTGTAAAGCCAGAGAGCTCATATTACCAGTATCTACATAGAAGATAATCAATAAATGCTTATTGTCTGCCTGTCTGGCTTGGACAAATAACATACTGAACTTCAGTTTCTTCAGATCCAGTCTGTCAACTTCATGGAACCATGGAGTCCAATATACATAAGGGCACTTCAAAACCTTTAAAGTATTTATCAAATAGGAAGGATTTCTTAATGCATCAAACAGTTTCCTGATACAGTAGTATTATCAGCATATATTATTGGCAGAGAATACGTTCCAAGACATCTAGTAGCTAATACCAAAATGTATATATATTATGTTTCTTCCTATTCATACATATCTATAATAATCTAATTTATAAACTGGGCACAGTAAGAGATTAACAACAATAAATAATAAAATAAAACAATTATAACAATACGACAGCACCACTATTCTTCTGCTGTGGGGCCATTATTAAGTAAAATAAGGCTTACTTGAACACAAGAAAGGCGATAACATGACAATTGATCTGGTAATGTAAACAGCTACTAAGTGACTACCAGGCAGGTAACATTTACAGTCTAGATACACTAGACAAAGAGGTGATTGACATCCCAGGTGGGATGGCGCAGGCTGGCACAAGACTTCATCACACTACTGAGAATGGCATGCAATTTTAAGTGTATGAATTGTTTACTTCTGGAATTTTTCATTTAATATTTTCAGACCATTGTTGACCATGAGTAACTGAAACCTTGGACAGCGAAACCATGCGTAAGTATATTCGTGATTAATTCAACATTAAGTTTTACTACTTCTCCTAGTAACAAGTGTTTATTTTCCATAGGATTTGTTAACCACTTTTTAATAGTGGGCTTCAAGAAATCCAAAAAGCCCCAGGAATTTGAGAACCTACTTTAAATTTTACTAGATTTATAAATGTCCCCTGAAAACTTTAGATTACAGAATTCTCAGACAAAACGTTACCTCATGGTTTTTGGAGATGCCTTACTGTCTTCTTTAAGTATTATAACAAATGGATTACCTCACTAGGTTATTTTGTTGTGAGTGACACTTATCATCATAACCCCACTGAATACGAGGTCAGATAAGGTGCATCCTCAATGTTAATCACAAGCTGGTAATTTTACAGGTTGATTCAGGCTTTCTAACTGGTGGACTTAGTACCTTAGCCGTTCATTTTTACATACTACTGACCATCTGCTCATTCAACAGATATTTAGTGAGCAAGTACTTTGTGTTTAGGATACAAAGAAATGCAGAGAGGGCATTACGAGCCATAGCTTCAGTCTTACAATATTATGATCATACATGTTATAAGTATTATAACAATTATGCCGTGACACATAAGAGAGATACATAACTCAGAATGGCAGGCTCAAGAAGTACTTTTCAGATAAGGAGCCACCGGAGCTGATACCTAAAGAATCAGTAAGAAATCAGTGGGGAAAAATGATAGGCATATTATTTCAGGAAGAGGCATGAGCGTACAAAGTCATGGAGGTGATACAGTCATTGGTGAATTTTAAAAAGTGTTGATCATTTAATACTGTTAGATAAGATAATATGTATCCTGGGAGGGAGGGCTGGAGAGGTCAGGGAGATGAACCGGGGGAGGACTGCGGACACCCAGTCATGAAAGTCTGCATATGTTTAGACTTTATCTTAAATGTGAATGGAAGCTATAACCTGGATGTTTGTCTGTAGAAACAATTTATTCTATTTCTCCAGGTTAATAGTCTAAAAAAAGTAGAACTGGAAAATGGCAATTGTGTGTAGATCCCATAATATATCATCTGAAGAGGATTTGCCAAGTGCCTTCTACCTGCAGGGCAATGTTGCAGAAGCCTTCATTTATTCAAAGAAATCTAGACAATCTATCAACAAAGACTAATGAGAAATTATTACCTAGGAGCCCTCTCTTTAATTTGTAAAACCAGCCATTCCAAAGTCAATAGGAAGTAACACATCATGGGTCGCATGTCACCTGACCACTCACCATTTTAGCTGTAAGTAGTGCCTTAAACAACTGTTATTATTTATATGACAAATATGTATTCTAATTTTTCTGGAATAGTCATAATGTCATGAAATAGTTAAACTTTGGTAAGTTTCATTTGTTCAATGCATAGCTTAAAAATTGATTAAATGTAATTTAAATTGGACTTATTCATAGTTTAAGAAATAAATATAAAAATTTAAAAATTCTCTTCAGGAGTATGTAAAGAATTTTTGTTCCTCAAATTTGCTTCCTATGCCTCTACATCTACATTTATAAAAACTATTCATTGTAATGTTCCCAACACAAAGAAAACCTAAGTGTTTGACATGATGGATACCTGTACACATTATGTAAAGGTATCTAAATATCACATGTACCCTTAAAATATGTACAACTATTATATGTCAATTTAAAAAAAGAATAATATAGAGCACTTCCTCAGTTAGAAAAGAGGAATATATCTGATTTATTTTTTAGACCAATCGCATAGCATGAAGATAGCTGATAATTGAATTTGTAAATTTCAGTATCACTAAAAGTATAATTGTAATATTCTCATCACAAAAAAATGTTAAAAAAATTAACAAACATAAAAAAACACAAACAAGGGCATTACATAATGGTAAAGGGCTCAATTAAACAAGAAGATATAATTATCCTAAATATGTATGCACCCAATACAGAAGCACCCAGATTCATAAAGTAAGTTCGTAGAGACCTACAAAGAAACTTAGATAACTACCCTCTAATAGTGGGAGACTTCAGCATGCCACTGACAGTATTAGACACATCATCAATGCAGAAAACTAACAGAGGTATTTAGAACCTGAACTCAACACTTGACCAAATAGACCTAATAGACATCTATAGAACTCTCCACCCAAAAACAACAGAACATACATTGTTCTCATCTGCACATGGAACATATTCTCAAAGCAACCATATAATTGGACACAAAACAATCATTAACAAATTTAAGAAACTGAAATCACACCAACCACACTCTTGGATCACGGTGCAATGAAAATCGAAATCAATACTAAGAAAATTGCTCAGAACCATACAATTACATGGAATTTAAACAACCAGCTCCTGAAGGACTTTTGGGTGAATAATTAAATTAATGCAAACATCAAGAAGTTGCTTGAAACTAATGAAAACTAAGATACAACACACCAGAATCTCTGCGACACAGCTAAGGCAGTGTTAAGAGGGAAGGTTATAGCACTAAATACCCACATCAAAAAGTTAGAAAGATCTCAAATTACCAATCTAACACCGTAACTAGAGGAAATAGAGACATGAGAGCAAACCAACCTCAAAGCTAGCATAAGACAAGAAATAAGCAAAATCAGAGCTGAACTGAAGGAAATTGAGATGGGAAAAACCATACAAAAGAGCAATGAATCCAGGAGTTTGTTGCTTGGATGAATTAGTAAGATAGACCACTAGCTTGACTAATACATAAAAAAAGAGGGAAGATCCACTGAACACAATTCGAAATGACAAAGGGGACTTTACCACTGACCTCACAGAAAACAAAACAAAACAACAACAACAAATAAAACACCCTCAGAAACTACTATGAACACCTCTATGCACACAAGCTAGAAGATCTAGAAGAGAGGGATAAACTGGATAAATCCCTAGAAACATACAACATCTGAAGACTGAACCAGGAAGAAATTTAATCCCTGAATAGACCAATAATAAGTCCCAAAATTAAATCAGTAATAAAACGACTGCCAATCAAAAAAAGCCCAGGACAGGTTGGATTTGCAGGCAAATTCTACCAGATGTATAAAGAACTTTTATCATTTCTACTAAAAGTATGACACAGAATTGAGGAGGAAGGACTCCTCCCTAACTCATCATATGAGGCCAAAACCTGGCAGAGACACAACAAAAAATGAAACTTGGCCAGGCACAGTGGCTCATGCCTGTAATCCCAGCACTTTGGGCGGCTGAGATGGGCAGATGACGAGGTCAGAAGTTTGAGACCAGCCTGGCCTCATGGTGAAACCCCATCTCTACTAAAAATAGAAAAATTAGCTGAGCATGGTGGTGTGTGCCTGAAATCTAAGCTACTTGGGAGGCTGAGGCAGAATTGCATGAACCTGGGAGGTGGAGGTAGCAGTGAGCTGAGACTGCAACACTGCACTGCAGCCTGGGCAACAGCGCAAGACTCTGTCTTGGAAAATAAATAAATAAATAATAAATAAGTAAAACTTGAGGCCAATATTTTTGATGACCATAGATGAAAAAATTCTCAACAAAACACTAGTAAACTGAGTCCAGCAGCACTTCAAAAAGCTAATCCACCATGACCAAGTAAACTCTCTCCCTGGGATGCAAGGTTGGTTTAACTTATGCAAATCAATGAATGTGATTCATTACATAAACAGAATTGAAAACAAAAAATATGTGATCACTTTAATAGATGCAGAAAAGGCTTTCAATAAAATTCAACACCCCTTCATGTTAAAAACCTTCAACAAAGTAGGCACTGAAAGAACATACTTCAAAATAATAAGAGCCATCTATGACAAAACCACAGCCAACATCAGACTGAATGGGCAAATGCTGGAAGCATTCCTTTCAAAAAGCAGAACAAGACAAGGATGGCCTTTCTCACCACTCCTATTCAACATAATCCTGAAAGTCCTGGCCAGAGTAATCAGGCAAGAGAAAAAATAAAAGACATCCAAATAGGAAGAGAGAAAGTCAAACTATCCCTGTTTGCAGATGATATGATTCTCTACCTGGAACACCCCACAGTCTCTGCCCAAAAGCTCCTTGAGCTAATAAACAACTTCAGCAAAATTTCAGAATACAAAATTAGCGTACATAAATTACTAGCATTCTTATACACCGATGCTATCCAAGCTGAGAGCCAAGTCAAGAATGCAATGCCACTTACAATAGCCGCAAAAAAGAATAAAATACCTACGAATATAGCTAACCAGGGAGGTGAAAGATCTCTACAATGAGAATTACAAAACACTGCTCAAAGAAATCAGAGAAGACATAAACAAATGGAAAAACATTCCATGCTCATGGATAGGAAAATCAGTATCATTAAAATGGCCATACTGCCCAAAGCAGCTTATAGATTCAATGCCATTACTATCAGACCACCAATGACATTCTTCACAGAACTAGAAAAAAACTGTAAAAATTTAAATGGAACCAAAAAAGAGCCTGAATAGCCAAGGCTATCCTAAGCAAAAAGAAAAAAAGCTGAAGGCATCACATTACCCAGCTTCAAACTGTATTATAAGGCTACAGGCCAGTTGTGGTGTCTCACGCCTATAATCCCAGCACTTTGGGAGGCCGAGGCAGGTGGATCACGAGGTCAGGAGATCGAGACCATCCTGGCTAACACGGTGAAACCCCGTCTCTACTAAAAATACAAAAGAATTAGCCGGTCGTGGTGGCGGGTGCCTGTAGTCCCAGCTACTCGGGAGGCTAAGGCAGGAGAATGGCATCAACTCGGGAGGCGGAGCTTACCGTGAGCCAAGATGGCGCCATTGCACTCCAGCCTGGGTGACAGAGGGAGACTCTGTCTCAAAAAAAAAAAAAAAAAAAAAGGCTACAGTAACCAATACAGCATGGTACTGCTACAAAAGCAGACACATAGACCAATGGAACAGAATAGCAAGCCCAGAAATAATGCTGCACACCTACAAGCATCTAATCTTCAATAAAGTCAACAAAAACAAGCAATGGGCTGGGGCGGGGGGACAGGACTCCCTATTCAATAAATGGTGCTGGATTAAATATCTAGTCATATGCAGAAGATTGAAACTGGAACTCTTCCTTGCACCATATACAAAAAATCAACTCAAGATATATTAAATATTTAAATGTAAAACCTAAAACTAAAGAAACCCTGGAAGATAAAGTAGGAAATACCTTTCTGAACACAGGCCCTGGCAAGGATTTCATGACAAAAACTCCAAAAGCAATTGCAAAAAAACCCCAAAATTAACAAGAGGGACCTAATTAAACTAAAGAGCTTCTACACACCAAAAGAAACTATTAACAAAGTAAACAGACAACCTTCAGGATGGGAAAAAATATTTGCAAACTATGTATCTGACAGAGTCCTACTATCCAGAATCTATAAGGAGCTTAAACAAATTAACAAGCAAAAAATCAACAACTCCATTAAAAAGTGGGCAAAGGACATGAACAGATACTTATTAAAAGAAGACATACACATGACCAACAAGTATATGAAAAAATGACCAACATCACTGATCATTAGAGAAATGCAAATCAAAACCACAATGAGGCCAGGCATGATGGCTCACTCCTGAAATCCCAACACTTTGGGAGGCTGAGGTGGGTGGATCACTTGAGGTCAGGAATTTGAGACCAGCCTGGCCAACCTGGTGAAACCCCGTCTCTACTAAAAATACAAAAATTAGCCAGGCATGGTGGCAGGGACCTGTAATTCCAGCTACTGGGGAGGCTGAGGCAGGAGAATTGCTTGAACCTGGTAGGAGGACATTGCAGTGAGCTGAGATAGTGTCACTGCACTCCAGTCTGGGCAACAGAGAGAGTCTTCATCTCAAAAACAAACAAACAAACAAACAAACACAATGAGATATCATCTAACAGCAGTCAGAATGGCTATGATTAAAAAGTTAAAAAATAACAGATGTTGGTGAGGTTGCAGAGAAAAAGAAATGCTTATACACTGACGCTGAGAATGTAAATTAGTTCAGCCACTGTGGAAAAACACTTTGGCGATTTTTCAAAGAACTCAGCAGAATTACCATTTGACCCAGCAATCCCATTATTGGGGATATTCCCAAAGGAATATGCATCATTCTTCCTTAAAGACACAAGCATGTGCATGTTCATCACAGCACTATTCACAATAGCAAAAACATGGAATCAACCTAGATGCCCATCAATGGTAGACTGAATAAAGGAAAAGTGCTAAATATACACCATGGAATACTATGCAGTCATAAAAAACAATGAGGTCACATCCTCTGCAACAACATGAATGGAGCTGGAGGCCATTATCCTAAGCAAACTAACACAGGAACCAAATACCACATGTTCTCATTCATAAGTGGGAGCTAAACATTGAGTACATATGGACACAAGGAAGGGAACCACAGACAGCAGGGCCTACTTGGGAGTGCAAGGAGGGAGGAGGGTGAGGATTGAAAAACTTCCCACAGAGTACTATGCTTATTGCCTGAATGGTGAAATAATCTGTACACCAAATGGCCATGACACACAATTTACCTATATAACAAACCCACACATGTATTCCTAAACCTAAAATAAAAGTATTTTTAAAAGTTAGAAATTTGAGGTGATGGATATGTTAACTACTTTAATGTAATCTTTTCATATTATATTTTAAAAGCATAATATCACTTTGTAACCAATAAATATATACAACTATAATTTGTCAACATAAAAGACTATACATGTGACTGGATATATTAGGAAATAAAGTTCTGTCTGAGAAAAAGTTCATATTTTCCTTTTGTCATGTATTAAGACCAATTAAAGAGCTGTGTCTCCTTTAATCTCAAATGTATTTACCACTTAAGCACACCAAAAGGCACACTAATTTGTATAAACCTATGTGTACAACCAAGCTCAAAAATGGCCCCCAAAGACTTTTCCCTCCTGGTATTCATGATGTTGTATAGTCCTCTGTGCCCTGACTCATGGCTTGCCTGGGTGGTCAGTTGGATACTGTGGAACTGATAGTGATGACTTCTAAGGGTAGATCAAAAAACACTGTGGTTTTCACTTTGGCATTTCTTGGATTATTCTCTCCAGGGGAACTCAGCTGCCGTGTAATGAGGATTCTTAGGAGGCCTATGCAGAGGTCCATTTGGTGAAGAACTGAAGCCTCCAGTAATAGCCAGCATAAACTTGCTATATATGTGAGTGTGTCATTTTGGAATCAGATCTTGCAACCCAGTGAGACCTTCGGATGACTGCAGCCCTGAGGACATCTTGACTGAAACTTCATGAGAGAACGTGGGCCAGAACCACCCAGCTAAGCCACTACAGAATCCCTTACCCACAGAGACTATGTGAGATAATCAGTGTCTACTGTTATTTCAAGCCACAAAGTTTTAATTTGTTACATAGCAACTAAAGCTATGTAATACAACTGAATTCAGATACCTAATGCAACCCAAAAGGGATTATTTATAATCACAGATGATAGTGAATCTGGTGCTTTTAGAAGCAATAGTCCAAAAAGAAAAAAAGATTTTGAGCATTGAAGTAGACAGAGTTATGGTCTCCCAAAGATGTTCATTAGGATTCAAGGAGGTCTAAATCTCTAGAACCTGTGAATGTGATACCTTACATTACAAAAGGGAGTGTAGTTGTGATTAAATTAAAAATTTTGAGATGGGGAGATTATCCTGGGTTAGACAGGTAGGTCCAAGGTATTCACAAGTGTCCTTATGAGGAGAATGCAAGAGGGTCATGAGATGTCAGGAGATGTGACATTGGAAGCAAGACGTACAAATGGTACAAAAAAAAAAAGAGATGATGTTCCAAGGAATGCAGGCAGCCTCTAGAAACAGAAATAGGCAAGAGAATTGATTCCTCAGTGAAGCCCCCAGAAGTTACACAGTACTGCCAACATTTTGATTTTAGGTGAACTCCAGATTTGTAAGAGAAAAAAAAATTGGTACTTTCAAGCCGTTAATTGTGTGGTAATTCATTACAGCAGTAATAGGAAACTAAAACAGTAAACTGATATTGTGCCACAAGGAAAAGATAACAATAAAAAGAGTCAAAAAGAGTGGTAGGTTTCATTACTTTATCTCACGAAAGTTTCTCTGAGCTTAGTGAGAAAACAACAACAACAACAGCATTAAGATTCTATTCTGAACAAATGTCTTCCAAAGGCTGCAATCTAGAAAGTGAAAAGGGTCAAATGACTTATCATTTAATTGAAAAATGCATTTGACAATGCCAAGCCTCCTGTGCTTTCACCCAAAATGCAAATGTTTTTGATGCAAGGAAAGACATTTTATTTCCAGTATGAATTCAGTAAATATTTGTTGATGATGATATAGAGGATAATTTACCAAAAGCACTTTTAGCAAAAAAACGAATTTGGGGATCTTTGCATACTTACTTTCAAAAGTGGATTTCATGCCTCCTGATGTGTGACTTTTTTTTTAAGTGATAAGAACAAACCTAATATTTATATAGCCTATCACAAACATTTTCACATACATGTCTCAAGTAATCTTCAACATGTGAAGTAAGACTATTATTGTCATTTATGTCTTATTCATGAAGAGCCTAAGTCTCAGCAAGTTTGACTTCTCAAATCTCACCCAACTATGAATGATAGAACCGCAAGAGTGAATGAAAATCCCTATTCGTTTAGTTACAACTTCACTCTACACTGTGCTTTTCTAGTGTTAAGTTAAATATAACAAGGTTATTAGAAAAATAATTGGATACAGTGTTTATCATTGTAACTTTTTCTTTTGACAAGTTAACACTGAGCAATTCTATGTTCGAGCCACCAGGTTTACAACAGTGAAACAAATGCGATTTCTATCTTGAAGTTCATTGTGTAGTAGAAGAGACAAATGAGTGGGTTGATATTTACCCTGAAGGCTGGTGGAGACTGTGACAGGGCTAAGTAGCACTGTGTCAGGGGATCAAATAGCAGGGGACATTAATCTATAATTGAGGACTTAGGGAGAACTTCTCAAAGGCGGTAACTCAAATTTGTCAACTGAAGCTAAGAAGATCAGCTAGGCAAATAGAAGATAAGTGTGGGTAAGGCAAGGTGTTCTAGGAAGAAGAAACAAAAAAGTCTGGGAGTGGGCTGGGAGCGGTAGCTTATGCCTGTAATCCCAGCACTTTGGAAGGCAGAGGCAAATGGATCACAGGAGGTCAGGAGTTCTAGACCAGCCTGGCCAACATGGTGAAACCCCATCTCTACTAAAAACACAAAAATTAGCTGAGCATGGTGGCCTGTGCTTGTAGTCTCAGCTACTCGGGAGGCTGAGGCAGAAGAATCACTTGAACCCAGGAGGTTGCAGTGAGCCGAGATTGTACCATTGCACGAGTGAAACTCTGATTCAAAAAAAAAAAAGTCTGGCAATGGGTTTCTAAGAATGTTTTCATCGAACTGTCCTATATTCAGATGGAGGAACACTCTTACTATTCAACAGATGTCACCTTGATGCCAACAATAGTGAGTGCTGAGCCTTACTGGTCCAAGAGGATATCTGAGGAGAATCTATTTTTTATTTTTCTTTTCTCAAGAAATTGGCAGACTTTTATAGTATCAAGTGTTAATTTTTTCACTTTATATCATAAAGGCCCATTTCTGGATTCCTTCTAGGAGAAGCTCTAAAATACACATCTTTTCAGAATAACTCCTGTTAGCCATTGTCCATGAGAATCTCCTTCTTTTGAACCCTGCTGAACCTTTTCCCAATATTCCTTTCCTTTATCTTGTATTCACTTGGAGCTTAATATTATTTTCTATATACTAGGCTCTTGCACTTGACGAAGAGCAGATGTGGCAATAACTTTTTGAAAGGTCATTAGCATATCATTTTGCAAATTGCTTAACACCAGAAGTATCAGGCCTGGAGTGTTTAAAGCATTTTAATAATTCAGAAATGCAAGATTAATGCAAAGCAATGTTACATTAAATAAGAGTTCATTGCTTACCTTGTTGTATGCTATGTCATTTGATGAACAGCCAAAATTAATTCACTAAGTGTCATGCTGGGGCCCAAAAGAAAAAAAAAGCCGCTTTGCAAACTTTACTACTAGACAGAATGAATTTATTTATTAAATATAGCTGAATTATTTATTTATCTTCCAGGTTTTGAAAGGGCGGATTGCATCTTCTTCCAGCTATTTGAAATATGAGATTAAATTGTTATAATAATGTGAAGAGATAATTCATAAGGAGTCCAGAGGGGTACAGTGGACAGCACCTTAGACTAGACAGGCACTAATGACACAACATGTCCTTAGGGCAGGAACCTTATCCGTTTTGTTCACTGCTGACTTTCCCAGCATCTAAAACAGTGCCTTGCATCCAGCAGGTATTTCGTGGTTATGTGTTCAATAAGTAAATGAGTAACTATCTGTTATGTTTGAATTGTGTCTCCTCCACACACACACACACACATGCACACACACACACACACAAATCATATGATGAAGCCCCAACCTCAGGTACCTCAGAATGTGACCTTATTTGGAGATAGGATCTTACAAAGGTCATCAAATTAAAATGAGGTTATTAGAATATGCATTAATTAAGCCCTTGTGCAGTCCTTACGAAAAGGAGAAATTAGGAGATAGACATGCACACAGAGAGAATGCCATGTGAAGATGAAGGCAGAGATTGGGGTAATGCTTCTACAAGCCAAGGAATGTGAAAGATTATCAGCAAACCACCAGAAAGTGGGCAAGAAGCATGGCACAATAGATTCTCTCTCACAACCCTCAGAAAAATCAACCCTTCCAACGAATTTATCTTAGATTTATAGTCTCCAGAACCATGAGACAATAAATTTCTGTTGTTTGAGCCACCTAGTTTCTGGTACTTTGTTGTGGAAGCCCTCAAATTAATGTAATATCTTTCTAGTTAAGTCTTGCACATCCAAGTTACAGGCTATCTTGCTTTTAATGTTCTATTATGACTTAAGTTCTCCAGTTGCGTTTAGTGTTTGGCTACCTAACCACTCTCTAAAAGAGAAAATAAATCTATTTTCTTTGGATTTCACATATCATTAAGCTGTACGTAGTGCAAGTGGTCAAAAAATGCTTAATTGTATACACTGTATAAAATAGTCTTGTCTCTTCTGTGATTGAGTACCTTCTGCATATGCTTGTTTGATGATTAAATGAGACAACTTGTGAAAATAAAAAGCTAGCCTAGAGAAATCTCTCCATAAGTGAAATTTGCAAAGACACAGTTGAGTTTAGTGCAAAAGAAATATGAAATTAGACAACATGGGTTTAAACTCTTATTAACTGTATAACCTTGAGCAATGTACACAATCTCTCTGTGTTCATGGAGAGATTATATTTGTTCAAGTTTCCTTGTAATGATTTTGTGACATGTTTTAAAGATTATTGTGTAATATAAGAAAATCTATTAGCATAGTGATTACCACATAACTAGTATTCAATAAGGAACAGTTTTATTTTTACCCATTTGTTATGAAAATACTGTGCTAGATACTGAGTGGGAATTGAGCATGTAAGAAGTTTCAAAAATGAATCACTTTTACTTCTTGGAAAACACATAAAAGCATATGAAACTATTATAGTTAGGAAATGCTAGCTGCTGTAACGAATAAACCACCAAATGTCCATTCCCAAACCCAATAGATGTGTATTTCTCATGCAAAACTCTAAGGTGATAGTCCCTATTTGACAGGCTTTCCTTGATAGAGTCATTCAGATAAACAGGCTCCTGTCTTGTGGCACTGGATTGCCTTAAAATTCTGTGTCCTCTGCTCCAACCAGCAGAAGAGAAAAGGGAGAGAGTGGGAGAGACATTCGAGAAGACATAACTAACTTTTAGGAACCCTGGTCCAAAAGTGACCATCCCATTCATGTTCCGTTGATGAAAATTATTTAACCTGGATGCATAAGGTTCAGGACATGTAGTTCCTAACTCAGTAGAACTTCCAGCAACAACTTCATTCTATGAAAGGAGGAGATGTAGCTTAGCCATATCTGCTACTGTCACAGAGCTAAACCTATATATAGCAACAAAATGAAGTAAGCTCCAAATGGGGAAGAAGTACAGAGTATAGTCTGGGTGTAAAACCAGCCATTCTCAAAGCTCCAAGTTGGTTCTCTGGGGTTCTGGGCTACTCTAAAATCCACTGTCTGTTATGTAATCAAGAATAGAAAATCCTACTTGGTGGTAGAGGAAGGAGAGAAATAAGCAGGGCAAATGCTACTAAACCATATTTCAGGAATGTGGTTACTACTATAGTACTCCAGAGTGATATTCTAAAGAAAGAATTTAGACATGGGTGAAGAGTTTTCACATGGTTCTACTTACACTTATCCCTGATAGTTTAAGGCTACAAATCAGATTGGACACAATTACTTGGCACAGCCAGTCTTTAATAATACATGTGGACTCTGTGTGTGATGGGTCTGACCTTATGAGGTATGACCGAGTTTTCTGGGTTTTTGTTGTTGTTGTTGTTATTATTTTGCTCAATAGAAGATCATTAAAACAAAGTTAGTATTCAGTAGCAGCACTTGGCTTTAGAGAAGACCTTTTCCTCAAATTAGCTAGATCAGCAGCACGACTGTACAATTTGTTAATGCACAATAAGAAACTCTAAATTTCAGTGCTGAGAAAGTCACTCATTGAGATGCAATGCATGGCATGCAGTTATGCAAAAAATGTTCCAGGTTGTGAAAGCATTTTCTAAGAGCTAATAAACACAACCAAATAACTTATAGCTGGTCCCAGGCCAAGGCAGAGGGAACTATCCAAAGGGAAATATGCGATAGCCAGCATTAATTTATCTATGAGCTAAATGTTCTGTATTAAAGTAAGTCAATAGAAAATGCTTTGCTAGAGGACTTAGATTTGGGTTCAATATGAAAATAACTCACTGTATTACCGTATTAATTTTTATTTAAAATTATATTATCCTAACAGAAGAGCAGAGTTTATGTTATTTCCTGGGTAACTTTTAAAATTATATAATCTGCCGGGTGTGGTGTCTCATGCCTGTATTCGCAGCACTCTGGGAGGCTGAGGCAGGAGGACTGCTGGAGCCCAGGTGTTTGAGACCAGTATAGGCAACATAGGGAGACCTCCTGTCTACAAAATTTTTCAAAGTTTAGTTGGGCATGCTGGTGTGCACCTGTAGTCCCAACTACTCAGGAGGCTGAGGAGGGAGGATTGCTTGAGCCCAGGAGATTGAGGCTATAGTGAGCTACGATCATGCCACTGCATGATCTAGCCTGGGTGTCTCAAATATATATATATATATATATATTTTTTTTTTCTTTTTTAATATCCTCCATAAGTGATGAAATCACAGAGTGGCACACACATTTTTTATGGCTGAATAGTTTCCTCAGTCATGTTCCTTCAAAGGCTATTTTTTGTAAGTAATGATAAAAAAATTGTTACATCTGTAATTTTATCTGCAAATATTATTAAGCCTGGGGGACAAATGATACTCAAAGAAAACATGAAGTTTCTTTGTGCTACTTTTATTTATTTAATAGTAGAGCCTTCTTAAAAATGCAGTATTGATTTAAGTTCAAAATCTATTTAAAAATTCCATTAAAGTTCATCAAAGAAAAGCACTAGCACTATAATTTAGTACAAAAAGTAACTAGTAATAGATGAGAATTGGTATACCAGAAATAATAATAGTGTGAGACAATTGCTTATTGAAGTTTTAGAAGTTGCATCCAATGGCTAGCCATTCTATTTGCTAAATCAGATGAAATGAGTCCAATTTGTTTAATCCTGTTTGTTATACAATCAAAGACTTATGTATTTAGGAAGAAATAGGTTCTGGCAGTAAAACAGGAGCCTATCTAAGTGGTTCTAAGCATTTAGTGAAAGGCCACCATTTCCACGGCAGGGAAAGGAAGACCTTTTACCAATACAGAAAAAGTACATGATAGTTGACAAATTCCAAGGCGGAAAACATAAGGTTTAGGAATGAATTGCCTAACCAATGGTAAGAGGGGAAACAAAATAAACTGTAGGCATATTCATAAGAGCTATAACCAGTAGCTTATCCCAAGAGCTCCAGATATTAGAATTAATAATTAAGGCCCAGAAACTAGCAGTGCAGAGGTAAGCATAGTAATTTCATGGTTATCACATTTTATATCACTGACTTTCCAAATTGCTCTAATTTTTAAATAAAAGAAAGTTTCTTTTATTTAAAAGAATGGAAAGTGATGAAATCACAGAGTGGCACACACATTTTTTATGGCTGGAGATTTTCCTCACTCATGTTCCTTCAAAGGCTATTTTTTGTAAGTAATGATAAAAAATTGGTACATCTGTAATTTTATCTGCAAATATTATTAAGCCTGGGGGACAAATGATACTCAAAGAAAACAGAAAGTTTCTATGTACTACTTTTATTTATTTAATAGTAGAGCCTATGGAAAGGGTATTGGTTGCTAAGTCTGGAGACATACAATGTATGACTTTGGGGAAGCCATTTACACACTGTGGACCTCTGTTACCTGAGATATAAAACAAAGGATTAGGTTGGATGAGTCTATCTTCTCTTTGTTCTATTATTTTAGGTCTCTATTTCATTATTCTAGTGCTAGGGCTCCCAGTTCAGTCATATGAAGATGGAAGTGGTACCTCCTTCAAACTAGAGTTGAACAAGCAATCTGAGTTTTCCCAAAGATCCTGCAGTTATTTTCCAGAAATGAAAAAGAAGAAACCTCAGCTGGTGGCAACGTTGTCACTGAAACAAGGCCTTTTAAAAATATGTTGTAGCCCAAAATCAACTTCAAAAGCAGTCAGAGTAGCAAGGTGACATTATTATAAGTGGCTGCTAATCTCACATATCATCTATAGCTTGAATTCAAGAGACACTTTTTAATCACAGCAAGAAAAATTAACCAAATGTTAAGAGGAAACCATTCATTACAGAAGACAGACAATCCTTTACACAGCTGACTGATTTTATGACATCTCATTTACTTTTGCACACAATCAAAAAGTAACAGTTTTCCTACACATTGCCAATGTATAGGATATCAGTTTCCAACAAAACCAGGACACTTGTTTGAAAAATGAGTCTGAAAAGACTGATTTGAGGTTATATTTATTTCTCTTGCACAATAAAGCAATATGACTTCATATGTACCAAATGCATTGTCATGTCAAAGCCAAGAAAATGAAACAAATAGTTATTCCACTCTAAAATTCATTTTTAATGATGGAATCCAGGTGGTCACAAATAAGCATTTTCCAGGTCTCATTCCAAAATCAATAGTGGAGTTCAAGATAAAGTCTCTGCTTATAGATTTTCCCCTTCCACTGCCCCTTCCACAATTATGCATGTTTCAAGAGGCTGAAGCAAATAGATTGAATGAAAACTACATATCCATAGCATTCATTGTCTCTGTTTGCCTTCAGCCCATGCTCTGTTCTGAGATGAAAGAATCTGCAGAGTCCAGAGAAAATAGGCAAAAGTGTCAGAGAGCTCACCATTTTCCTTAGGCATGACAGGTAGGCACTAAATCACTGGACCGGCATCATTCGTGATAGCCAGCCAGCCCTCCAAGCTTCAAAGCTGATGTGTGTGAGTGTGTGTGTGTGTGTGTGTGTGTGTTTGTTTTTCTTCTTTTTCTTTTTTCTTTTCTTTTTTTGAGATGAAGTTTCACTCTTGTTGCCTAGGCTGGAGTGCAATGGCACAATCTCGGCTCACTGCAAACTCAGCCTCCCAGGTTCAAGTGATTCTCTTGCCTCAGTCTCCCGAGTAGCTGGAATTACAGGTGCCTACTACCACGTCAACCTAATTTTTTTTTTTACTACATAAGGGCTTTGATATAAAATAGAACTAGAATCTGGGTATTCTAATTTAAGCAACTTCCTGTTGCTTCCTAGAGAAAGGAGTGAAAAATGACTGATGAATGAACTCATCATGAGTGTATATATGAATAAATTAAAAAAGAAACTCTTAAATCATCTGAACCTAAGAAATTTAGATCCGTTCTATGTTTTTACCTAACACTGCTCCTATATAGATGAACTAAGAGGTCGTTTACAGCACCATCCCTGAGAAGTGTCTAAACCAAAAAGGATAGATAGATAGTCTCCAACTTAGGATTTTTTGACTTTATGCTGGTGTGAAAGCAATATGCATTCAGTAGAAACCATGCTTCAAGTGCCCATACAGCCATTCTGTTTTTCACTTTCCATATACTATTCTTTATGCCATCTCTTCTTTCTTGGATTTAATCTTCATATAATATTTAGAAAGCAGAGTGAAAATATTTTATCACTGAATATCAAGAGTTCTTATATGCTTACTAGCATGTATTTAACATTTTACTTATGTACAAAAATTTGTAGATATTTAGTTTGAAGACAAATTTATAAAAATATATTCTTTTAAGTTAAATTATGATATTTATAATCAATCTTTAAATTGAGGAAAAATCTATATATAGTGATTTCAAGTAAAAAGTTTCATGAGATATGACAAATGGGATACCAGTATCACAATCGGACAATGCAGATATGGAATATTTCTATCACTCCTGAAATTTACCTGTGCCTCCACCCCTTGTAGGCAACCACTTTTTAAAATAATTGCTATCATTATAGGATTAATTTTGCTCATTCTAGAATTTCTATACATGGAATTGTACTGTCCTTATGACTGCAACTCTGCAGTACATGGGTACTTAATAGGGTGATATTCTTAATAGGGTGATATTGGCCTCAAGGGGATGAAAGTTGATTATTGGTGATAAGTGAAAAAATCTTGAATATTACAATGATGTGTGGCACTCCAAAACTCAACCTTATCTGACACGTATTATGTAAGACTTAATTTCTCTCATTAGAAAGACAATTGAGACTTAATTTACCTTATTAGGGAGAATTTAAATTTAATTTTTCTCAGGGCAGGGGATAATAATTTTTTAAATGTTGAGATGCAATAGAAAAGAAACGGTATTGTGCAATTGTTTGCCATAATATTTTATTAAGTAGATGGGGTCAAGTTGGTTGATAGTGTTACTTATGTCTTTTGTATCCTTATTGAATTTTTAGTCTACTTGTTCTATTAGTTATTTTTAGGAGAGAGTTAAGTCTCCATTCATAATTGTGAATTTGTCTATTTCCCCCTTCAGTTTGATCAGTTTTTGTTTCATGTATTTTGAGGCTCTATTATTAAGTACTCTGAAATTCCAGTTCTTCAGATCAAAAACGAAGAGTCATTCTGGGATATCTCTATCTTATTTCACACATCCAAATTGTTTTTATTTTGTTTGCTCTAACTTTAAAATATATCCAGGATCTAATTATTTTTTACCACCTTCACGGTTACAACTATGTCTAAATTACCATTATGTCTCACTTGCATTGCTGCAAAACCTCCTATTGGGCCCTCGATTTCTATCTTGGCAAGGTAGAAATGTTTAAGCTTAGTGAAGAAGGCATATTGAAAGTTGAGAAAGGCCAAAGCTAGGCCTCTTGTGCCAGTTAGCCAAATTATGATTATAAAAGAAAATGTATTGAATACAATTAAAATGCTACTCCAGTGAACATATAATAATACAAAAGCAAAACAGCTCTATGGCCAATATGGAGAAAGTTTGAGTGATGTGGATAGAAAATCAAACTAGCCACAACACTTTCTTAAGGCAAAGCTTAAACCAGAGCAAAGCCATAACTCTCTTCAATTATATGAATGTCCCAGAGAAGTGAGGAAACTGCAGAAGAAATTTTTGGAGCTAGGAGTTTGTTCATGGGGTTTAAGGAAAGAAGTCATCTCCATAATATAAAAGTGCAGGGTGAAGCAGCAAGTGATGATGTAGAAGCTGTAACCAGTTATCCAGAAGATCTAGCTAAGATCATTCATGAGGGTGGCTGCACTAAACAACAGATTTTCAATGTAGACAAAACAGCCTTCTATTGGAAGAAGATGCCATCTAGGACATTCACAGCTCAAGAGAAGATGTCAATGCTTGGCTTCAAAGCTTCAAAGGACAGCTGACTCTCTTGTTAGGGGTTAATGCAACTGGCAACTTTAAGTTGAAGCTAATGTTCATTTACCATTTCAAAAATTCTAGGGCCCTTAAAGATTATGCTAAATCTCCTCTGCCTGTTTCTATAAATGGAACAACAAAGCCTAGATGACAACATATCTGTTTACAGTATGGTTTACTGGATATTTTAAGCCCACTCTTGAGATCTACTACTCAAAAAAGATTCCTTTCAAAATATTACTGCTCACTGACAATGCACTTAGTTAGCGAAGATCTTTGATGAAGATGTATAAGGTTAATGTTTTTTCAGCTAACACAGCATCCATAATCTATGGGTCAAGGATTAATTTTGACTTCCAAGTCTTATTCTTTAAAATAATACATCAAGTAAGGCTGTGACTGCCTAGTGATTCCTCTGATGAAACTGGGGAAACTAATTAAAATCCTCTGAAAAGAATTCATCATTCTAGATACCATTAAGAACATTTATGGCAGGTCAAAATATCAACATTAAT
Organism: Pan paniscus; assembly: GCF_029289425.2. Lineage (NCBI taxonomy): Eukaryota > Metazoa > Chordata > Mammalia > Primates > Hominidae > Pan > Pan paniscus. The sequence continues at coordinate 128,194,712 of NC_073249.2, forward strand.
GGGAGTTTGGAGGAAGTTGATTCCAATCATTATGGATAACTTCAAATAATTCAAGAGCTCTATAGAGGAAGTAACTGCAGATGTAATGGAAACAGCAAGAGAATTAGAAGTGGAGCCTGAAGAGGTGACTGAACTGCTGAAATTTCATAAAACATAAACAGATGAGGAGTTACTTCTTGTAGATGAGCAAAGAAAATTGTTTCTTGAGAAGAAATCTACTCCTGGTGAAGATGTCACAAACGTTGAAATGATAACAAAGGTTTAGAATCTTTCATAAAATTAGTTAATTAAGCAGTGGCACAATTTGAAAGGACTGAGTCCAATTTTGAAAGAAGTTGTACTATGGGTAAAATGCCATGAAACAGCATCCCATCATAGAGAAATCTTTGGTGAAAGGAAGTCAAAGATACAGCAAACTTCCTTGTTCTCTTATTTTTAGAAATTGCCACAGCCACCCCAATATTCAGCAACGAGCATCCTGACCAATCAGAAGCCAGCAACATCGGTGCAAGACCCTCCACCAGCAAAAATATTATGATTCCCTGAGACTCAGATGATCATTAGCATTTTCAGCAATAAAGTATTTTAAATTAAAGTTATGCACATTTTTTGACATAATGCTATTGCTCACTTAATAGACTGTAGCATAGGGTAAACATAACTTTTAAATGCACTGAGAAAACAAAAAACTTTATTACTCACTTTATGGTGATATTCCCTTTATTGTGGTGGTCTGGAACTGAACCCACAATATTTCTGAGGTATGCCTGTACTGGTAAGAATCTGCCAGTTGTTTATAATAAAGTTATACAGTACTTTATTTCAATAACAAATTAGGCATTTCACTCTCATTGCAGAAATACCACACTGGGTAAAAAAATTAGAGAAAAAAGACAGTTAAAGAAAGGAACAGGGTCCTCAGTTACAAACCTCCAGGTTGGTATGCATAGTATTATTACAATACTAAGTACTAGTCAATAATGTTTAGAGACTTTTCAGAATAAGTTGCAGTGATCTGCTGCTCTCCTGAAGTCATGTAAAAATATACTCTTCTTGCTCACAAATTACACCAAATACTTGTTTTGCCAGATCGGATTCATTCACAGTCAGCATGAAGAAGGAGATCCAATTAGAAGCTGAATAACATTTGCTTTCATTGATTTCCAAGTCCAAAAATCCCAGGTGAAACACAATTTTGATTAGTATAGATCAAAAATTTTGAATACTAGTTGCTGTCAACAGAATGCATCCCTTGCCATTACCTCATTCTCTGAGTAAAAGTGTCAGATAGTACCTCTGCTAATGGACTTTTCACCTAGGATCAGGACACATCCTTTTTTATAAACTGCTGGGCTTCATGATTCTCAGTTAAAAAATAAACTTTACATTGTTATGCATATTTTTACTTTGCAACATGCTCTCATTTATTTTCTCTTTGATCTTGGAGGATATATTAATGATACTTTTTCATAATTAGGTATTTTAGTTTCCACCTTACCAAACTCAAAATTCTGGTTGATCGTATCTACATCTTCAAAATATATTATTAATAATACACACTTGTATTTTTAATCCTCCTATTTCTTTCTCCTTTTTTCTGGTCTTCACTCTTTCTTACTCATAAGCATTCACATTTATGATTTTCCAGTCAAGATTTTGCACAAGAGGAATGAGTTTAATAAATATTCTTCCTAGGTCCTTAAAATCTAATAAATTTTTAGTTGGTAATAAAAATAAATGAATTTCAATTTTAGAAAAATTTGAGGACACAGATGTATAGCAAAAAAAGTAAACAAATAATTAAACAATCCCAAAGAGATTAACACAAAACTGTGTTGCAAATTTCAAGCCTTTCTTTAATAAAAAATGTTTATTTTTAACATGTACAGTTTTGATTCTTCCTTTTATTTTATTTTTAGATTAAATGAAAAAAATAATTTTATGTCCATGTTTGCTGAGTTTTACTCAACAGATATACTGCAAGCAGATGTAGAATATTTCCATCATCACAGAAAGTATCTTCCTGCTCCTCCTTTCCAATAAATCTACTCTCATTTCTCAAGGAAATCACTGCTCTAATATCTATCACCATAAGTATAGATTTGCCTATTGTAAAAGTCACATGCATAGAATCTTTTAGTGTGTGTCTAAATTATTTAGTTATTTAGTATGGACTGGATGACTGGCCAAATCATTTGCTTCTCTAGGTCCTTGTTTTTTCATTAGAAAAAAGAATAATTGGGCGGGCACAGTGGCTCACACCTGGAATCCCAGCACTTGGAAGGCCAAGGTGGGTGGATCACTTGAGGCTAGGAGTTGGAGGCCAGCTTGGGCAGCATGGTGAAACCCTAACTCTACTAAAAATACAAAAATTAGCCCAGTGTGGTGGTACATGCCTGCAATCCCAGCTACTCAGGAGGCTGAGGCAGCAGAATCACTTGAACCCAGGAGGCAGAAATTCAAGCAAATAAGAATGAGAAGGAGGAGAAGAAGGAGGAAGCAGAGGAGGAGGGAGGAGTAGGGGTAGGAGAAGGAGATTGGATTTGATCTATCAGGTTCCTTTCAGTTAAGAGAGTGTGATTCTACAATACACCAGTTGAATGTTGTAGCATTATATTCTTACTTGCCTCAGTTTAGTTGTTAAAACCTCTTTTAGAATTTTCTGACACACCTGTAGAGTCTTTTTGTATCTGCATTAATTCAATCAACATTATGTACATATAATGTTGATTGAAATTATATATGTAATGTTGGTTGAATTTACAACATTGTGGAAGTTGTAGAGATTTTGCTTTTACATTTGGGTCCATGATACAACTTGAATTAATCTTGTGTATGGTGTGAGGTATGGGTAAAGCTTAATTTTTTTTAATTGTATATCTTCTTATTCTAGTAACATTTGTTGAAAAAAACTATCCATCCTAAACTGAATTACCTTGGCACCTATGTAAGTGGTTATATACATTTGGGTCTATTTCTGAAATCTCTATGTGTCACATTTGTTATTTACCTGTTTATTTACTTGTTCAGTTAAATGTATGCTTATTTATTTGTTTATTTTATTTTAAATACCACAGTGTGTATATTACTAACTCTTTAAAGAAAGTCTTACTTAAGTATATATTTTCCAACTTCATTCTTGTGACAGATTTGGCTAATTTACTTTCTTTGTATTTTGATACAAACTTTAGTGTCAGACAATTTTTTCTAAAAAAGAAATCCTGCAGATATTTTGATTTAGCACTGAATCTATAGATCAGTATGAGAATAATTAACAACAATTGACAACAATATAAAATTTTTGAATCCATGAATATAATAGATATAGTATTCCATTTATTTAAATCTTTTTAAATTTCTATGGGTAATTTTCATTGTGGAAATATTGAAGATTTTTATTAAATGCATTCATAATACTTTATAATTTTGATAGTATTGAAAATAATATTGTTTCATTTTATTTTATATTCCACTTGTACTAAATATAGGAATTTAATTGTTTTTTATACTGACTCATGTTCTTCAACTTTGAAAGATTCACTTACTGTTTTGTAAATAGTTAATTTACTTTAAATGTAAGAAAAAACAATGTAAGAAATAATGTAAAAAATAAAAACATTTAAGTAATGTAAGCAAAAAAGATAATAAAAACAATGTAAGAAAAAATAAAATTAGTCTTTGATATTTACCATTTTTAGTTCTCTACACTCATTCCTGTTGACCCATATTTCCATCTGGTGTCACTTGTTTCAGCCCAAAGAGTTTCCTTTAGCATTTGTTGTATTGCTTGTCTGCTGGTGACATATTCTTATAGCTTTGTTGTTTTCCCTTTAGTTTTGAAATACATTTTCACTGGATATAGAATTCTAAGTTGATAGGCTGTTTTTCCTGACATCTATTTAATGGTGTAGTCACATTGCCTCTGGCCTCTGTTGTTTCTGATGAAGAGTCAGCAATTACTTATATTCTTTTTCTTTTGTGTGTAATATGTCTTTTTCCCTCTGGCTGCTTTTACAATTTTCTCTTTATGATTGCTTCTTAGAAGTTTGATGCTGAAGTGACTAAATATGGCTTTCTTTTCATTTTTATCTTTCTTGGGGTTTGCCTTAGCTTCCTGGTTTTCTAGTTTGCTTTTTATAATCCAATTTGAATTTTTTTTTGCCTAATATTTTCTGCTTCAACTGTTTTTCTGATACATCACTCTATCCATGTCTTCTGGACTACAAGTTCATTATATAGCTTGATGCTGTCCCACAGATTATTGAGGCTCCTTTCATTTTTCAATATTTTTGTTTTGACCTGAATAATTTCTATTGATCTATCTACAAATCCACTTATACATTTTTCTGTTTTTATCCAGTCCATTGTTAATTCCATCCAATGGATGTTTTATTTCAGATATTGCATTTTGCAGTTCTAAGAATTTCATTTGATTCCTTTTTGTAGCTCTGGATATCTCCTGAAATTTCTCAGGACTTCAATAATTATATTACTTTTTCATGTACAAAACGTACATGATAAGTACATGATAAGATATTTGCCATAGTTATTTTAAAGTTCTTGCTTACTTATCTGTTTTTTCCATGTTCACAATTTCTTTAAAATTTTAGGCTACAAACTTTAGATAACAGTTGTGGAGTATGTCAATTCTGTTATATACCTCTGAAGAGTATTGATATTTGTCTGTAAATTATTACCTGATTACTTTGAACTAGTGAAGGCCATTCACTTTATGCTTTGTTAGGAAGGAGCTATTTTAGTTTTGCCCTTAATCTTACCATTATTCCTTTAGTTCTGGTCATGTTCTTTTTCTAATCCCCATAGTCCCTCTGGACTTTCAATAAAAACACTAAAGTGTTTAACAAGCCTGTCAGAAATCCAAGCACAGCTTAACAGTTACAACTCACTCAAAATCTTTGATTAAGGTGGCTGTCAGCCAGGGCTGTGGTCTTATCTGAAGTTTCAGCTGGGTGGTTATATGAGAAGGTATAATCTATTTCATAACCATTACATGCTTACTGTCAGACCTTTTGTTCCCTTGTTGCACGGGCCTCTGAAAAGGGCCACATAACATGGCAGCTGGCTTTTCCTGGGGTAAGAAATCCAAGGGAGAGTGGGAGAGAAAGAACCCCAATTCAGAAGTCACAGTCTTTATTACTTGATTTTGGAAATGACATACCATCACTTCTGCTATATTCTTTCTTTACAACTGAGTAAATAAATCCAGGCCATACTTAATCAGAAGGCAATTATACAAGAGAGTGAATACAAGAGGTGGGACTTTTAGGGGTCATCTTAAAAGTTGCTTACCACACCATGTAAGCTTTTATAATTAATAAAACATATAGTGACATATTGTCATTGTGTTAGTCCATTCTTGCATCACTATGAATAAATACTTGAAGCTGAGTAATTTATAAGAAAAAAAGGTTTATTTTGGCTCATGGTTGTGCAGGCTGTACAGGAAGCATGGTTCCAGCATCTGCATGTAGTGAAAGCCTCAGGAAGCTTACAATCATGGTGGAAAGAGAAGGGGAACCAGCATGTCCCATGACAAGAGAAGGAGCAAGAGAGAGAAGAGGATGAAGTTCTGAACTCTTTTAAATAACCAGATCTCACTTGAACTAACCGGGAAGTCACTTATTACCAAGGGGATAGTGCTAAACCATTCATGAGGGATTCATCCCATGATCCAACCACCTCCCATCAAGCCCCATCTCCAACATTGGGAATCACATTTCAACATAAAATTAGGAGGGAACAAGCATCCAAACAATATCATTCCACCCCTGTCCTCTGCAAATCTCATGTCCTTCTCACATTTCAAAATATAATCATGAATTTGCAATAGTCCCCCAAAGTCTTAACTTGTTCCAGCCTTAACTAAACAATCCCAAGTCCCAAGTCCCAAGTCCCAAGTCCAAAGTCTTATCTGGAGATGAATTCCTTCCACCTACGAACCTGTGAGGTCAAAGAATAAAATGTTACTTATTCCCAAGATACAATAGTGGTATAAATACTTTTCCATTCCAAAAGGGATAAATTTGCCAAAGGAACAGAGCAATAGGCCTCAGACAAGTCTGAAACTTAGCAGGGAAGCCATTAAATATTAAAGCTCCAAAAGAATATTCTTTGGCTCCATGTCTCACAACCACAGCACACTAGTGCAAGGCTTTGGGCAGCTCCACCCCAGTGGCTTTGCAGGATGCCACCCTCATGGCTGCTCTCATGGGTTGGGGCTGAGTGCCTATGGTTTTTCCGTGCTGAGGCGGCAAGCTGCTGGTAAATCTTCTATTTTGGGGTCTAGAGGACTGTGGTCCCCTTCCCACAGCTCCACTAGGCAGTGCCCTGGTGGGGATTCTATGTGGCGTCTCCAATTCCACATTTCCCCTAGGCACTGCCCTAGTAGACTTTCTCTGTGGGGGTCTGCCCCTGCAGCAGGCTGCCTAGGTGCCCAGGTTTTCCCACGTATCCTCTGGAATTTAGGTGAGAGATGCTAAGCTTCCTTTACTTTTGCATTCTGGGCACCTGTACGCTTAATACCACATGGAAGCTGCCAAGGCTTATAGCATTTTGTGCTCTTCAAAGTGGAGCCCAAGCTGTATCTGGGGCCATTTGAGCGATGGTGAGTGGCTGGGATGCAGGGATCAGTGTGCTGTGGCTGTGTAGGGCAGCAGTGCTTTGTGTCTAGCCCCTAAAATCACTTATTCCTCCCAGGCCTCTGGGCCTGTGATGAGAGGCACTGCCTCAAAGATTTCTGAAATTTTTTTGAGACTTTTCTCTCATCGTCTTGGATATTAGCACCTGGCTCCTTTTTAGTCATGAAAATCTCTCTAGGAAGTGGTTGCTCCACAGCCTGATTGGATTCTTTCTCAACCACAGGGACAAGCTGCAAATTTTCCAAATGTTTATGCTCTACTTGTCTTTTAAATAAGAATTCAGACTTTAAGGTGTTTCTTTGCTTCTGTATCTAATGATAGGTTGTTGGAAGCAGCTATGCCACTTCTTGAATGCTTTACTGCTTAGAAATTTCTTCTACCAGATGCCACAGATCATCACTCTTAAGTTCAAACTTCTGTTAGAGCCCTAGGCCATGGACACAATGCAGCCAAGCTCTTTGATAGACATAACATAAGTGATCTTTACTCCAGTTTCCAATAACTTCCTCATTTCTGAGACCTCGTTAGCCTGGCCTTCACTGTCCGTGTCTCTATCAGCATTTTGGTCACAACTATTTAACCAGTTATCTAAAAAGCTGAAATCTTTCCATCATCTTCCTGTCTTCTCAGAGCCCTCCAAATTCCTCCAAACTCTGCCTGTTACCCAGTTCCAAAGCTGCCTCCTCATCTTCAGGTATCTTTATAGCAGTACCCCATTCTCAGTACCAATTTTCTATGGTAATCCATTCTTGAATTGCTATAAAGAAATACCTGAGGCTGGGTAATTTATAAGGAAAAAAAGTTTATTTTAGCTCATAATTCCACAGGCTGTACAGAAAGCATGGTGCCAGCATCTATCTCCAGTGAGGGCCTCAGGAAACTTGCAATCACGGTGAAAGGTAGAGGAAAACCAGCATTTTACATGTTGAGACAGGGAGCAAGAGGAGGTCTCAGACTCTTTTAAACTATCAGATCTTGCATGAACTATTAGAGAGAACTCACTTAACACCAAGGGGATATTATTAAACCACTCATGAACAATCCACCACCATGATCCAATTACCTCCCAGGCCCCACCTCAAATATTGGGAGTCACATTTCAGTATGAGATTTGAAGGAGACAAACATCCAAACCATATCACACTGAGCACTCACTTTTAGTTTCCTAATCTCAGACATCCTTATGCTAATAATAATCCTATAAGTTTGGAAAAATTAGTCTCAGAGTAGAGACAATCAAGACACAGAACTTAAGTGACTTGCCAGCTGAAATCACAACTTTGATCTTCTAAGTTCTTTATTGTATAATCAAAGGCTGACACATTAAGGAGGCAACTCCCACCCCTTTATTTTTATTTTTATTTTTAACAGATAGGGTCTTCTTCTGTCATCTGGTTTGGAGGTTGGAGTGCAGTGGCATGATTATGGATCACTGCATCTGGAACTTCTGGGCTCAAGTAATTTTCCCGCCTCAGCCTCCCAAGTAGCTAAGGCTTACAGGCATGCACCATCATGCCCAGACAACTTTATTTTTATTTTTATTTTTTGTACAGATGTGGTCTTGCTTTGTTGCCCAGGTTCATCTCAAACCATGGCATCAAGTGATCCTCCTGCCTCAGCCTCCCATATCGTACTCTTTTTATGGTCTCAGTTTAATCATCATTTTTTCCAGAAAAATTCTTGAATTCTCCAAGACTAAACTTGGTATACATTTATAGGACTACTTTGATCTCTATTGTTGCCTTACTACAGCACTTAGTACCCTATATTTGTCATATAATAACTATAATACAAGCTTTTTGAGGGTAGATATGGTGCCTTACTCATGATGCATTTCCATTTATTTCTATAATAGCAATCTAGAGAGATAGCCTTATCAGAGTCATAAATACTGATTTCTGAATACCCTAGAGGGCAGTCGGTCCTTTTTTCATATATAAAGGTTAAAAACAATATTGATGTTTGATTTAGAAAAAAGAAACAAAATGGCCAATAAGAGGTTAAAAAAAAAGAAGAAAAATTTGGAAAAAAGAAAGCTCTCTTCTTTTTAACATTCCCATTCCCAAATTTCCTCACTCAGTGACCTAGGGATCGGATTATTTTGTCTTAAAATATATGTCCAAAATGAAGCGGCAATAAGAATTTTAAGAACAGGTTGCGCATTAGCAGGACAATGAATGAAAGCACTGTGACCTCTTCTTAGTTATTGAGCATTACTGCTAGGCTAATTTGAGAAGCCACGACAGAATTGTTTGATGCTTCTTGAAGGTCATCTTTGACAGTTAGTAGTTAATTTTCTGACTTATGGCACTTTTTTCTTTTCTAAATTTGGAAATTATGATTCTTCTGTGTACTTTGGCTTTTCACTCATTACATTCTATAGGATTGCCAGAGAGGATTGCAGAAAGCCTTTTGAGTGACAACATTTCAGCAGGTTTTTTTTGAGCATTGAGAAATATTGTCACTGGGGCTTTTGGAGGATGGATTATTTTCTTGGCAGGTAGTGTGGCCTCCACAGGGCTCATTAGGCTTTCTGTTGGGAAGATCTAAAGTGCACAGTTGAATACTGTCATAAAAAGGGGAAGTGGTTTGGGCCTAATTCCTAATGGAGCTGCAAAGACTACAGCTCCTTTTTGATCTCTGAATTCCAAATAGTCCTTTTATAGTTGTCATATTATTGACTGTTCATTCCAGAGCCATGATTCCCTTTCTTTCTAAATCTTTTATGCTCAGAATGTTATTCTGATGCTTAGTATTACATGAGCAGATTGGCACCCTAGTGTATTTAATAATATCAATATTTCCTTCTAACTGGCTGTGGTTTGTGTGTGTGTTTCATAAAAGAGTTCTTTGCAGGACCTGGTTTCTCCAGGTTAAGCAGTCATACATCAAACTCAGTTGTCATTTTCTATTTGTTCCTTGTGTAACCTCTTACAATATTCCTCAACTGATCACTGACAGAAATTTTAATGCATGATGTTATTTGGTGGTGTGAGGTAGAAGAAACAATTTCTTATTTTTCATATAAAAGTGATTAGCAAATTTTCTTGAGAATGATGACAGGACTACCGTATTGACTAAAATTAAAGATCTCTGTCTGGATAAGAAAGCAGAAAAATATGACAAGGTAATTCTACATGTAAAACTTGCATTTTTTTCCCCATGAATAACTATTTCATATTGTTTTAAAGAAACATAACTTTAAGAAAAAGAAGGGTGACGGGCGCGGTGGCTCACACCTGTAATCCCAGCACTTTGGGAGGCCGAGATGGGCGGATCACGAGGTCAGGAGATCAAGACCATCCTGGCTAACACGGTGAAACCCCATCTCTACTAAAAATACAAAAAAAAAAAAAAAAAAAAAAAAATTAGCTGGGCGCGGCGGCAGGCGCCTGTAGTCCCAGCTACTCGGGAGGCTGGGGCAGGAGAATGAACCTGGGAGGCGGAGCTTGCGGTGAGCTGAGGTCGCGCCACTGCACTCCGGCCTGGGCGACAGAGAGACTCCGTCTCAAAAAAAAAAAAAAAAAAAAAAATTAGCCAGGCATGGTGGCACGCACCTGTAAGTCCCAGCTACTCGGGAGGCTGAGGCAGGAGAATTGCTTGAACCTGGGAGGAGGAGGTTTTTCAGTGAGCCAAGATCACCACGCCACTGCACTCCAGCCTGGCAACAGAGTGAGATTCCGTCTCAAAAAAAAAAAAAGAAAAGAAAAAGAAGTTTTATTCCACTTATGAAATAAATCACATACCACTTATTCATCTTTTCTCTGTTGCAAATACAAAAGGCATGAGTTCAAGGTTTATTATCATGAAACATTATTATTTATATCTGTCATGAACTGGCAACTGTTACATGAGTAATAACATGTTAATGTGTAAGATTTAAAAATAAAAAATGATTAAGAATTTTTTAATAATTTCAAAACGTAATTCAGTGTTTACTCAGATTAATAGTTGATATGAGTATGACCACTTTGTTTTCCTTTTCATTAATGATTGTTTTTATTTTAGTCCTTTCTAATCTTCTAATTTATCTGGATACTTACTACCCATAGTTTATTTTTTGCTTAGGATTATTATCAATTAAACTTGCCAGGACTTAGTAGTTTAGTTACAACATGAATGAAGATTTGGTTTTGGACAAGTGGGCAAAGGTAGTATGAACTAAAGGCCTGTATTAGAAACACAGAATACTGTAACAATTCTAAAGGCATCATATCCATTTTTACAAAGAAATCCCAGACTGTTTGTTGATGTTTCTAGAATAATCTTTTGTGTTATAATGGCACCAGATTGTTCTGCTGTATCATTTTAAAAATAAAAAAGATAGTGCTCCAACAGTATTGAATATAATTTTGTAAAAGGAAAAATAGTTACCTATAACCCTAAACCTTAACTAGGTATTTTAATTTTTGCATGTTAGCTTCCAATCCTTGTGTATTTGCACCTATATTTTTAATAAAATTTATTCCACTTAATATTTACACCCTACAGACTTCACGTTTTTAGTAATCTTTATAATTATTATTTTCACAATAAGTATAGCTTTCCAAAGAGACTGGCTTACTTTCATAGCTAATAGATTTGAGTCTCCTATTCTTATACTTACAGCAAAAAAAGGTACAAAGTTACGCCAATTTGCTACTAAATCACTGGTGCAGAGCTGCTAGCACGATGAAGATTTAGGCAGACAGAATTTTAAATGTTCGGTTGGCAGTGCTGAATTGGGAACTTTCTTCAATCAGAAACTGTAACTACACATGCCACATTCCTGTCCTCTTGGGTCCCTAAAAGTAAATATTGCAATGCACACCCAGACCTTGTGAAAATCAAAGAAGAATCTATTACCTAAAGTCTCTTTTTAATCTTAAGAAACCGATGGAATTGTTCTATCTATGGAAATGAATTCTTATAATGATGATAGGGATTATTATTTTGTCAATAGCCAATGTACACATCAGTAAAAGAAAAAAGGAGTAACATTTCCTTGAACATGTTTCCTTAAAATATCAAGTGAAGAGGCATTTTGAATGATTTAGCACCATTAAATATTTATCGATGCAAAAAGTATAATTTTTTATAACTGACATTAACATTTCAAAATTAAAACAATTATGTCTTGTACTTAATTATAAGACATAGTGTTGGCTTTATAAACCTAATCCTAACTAGAATAAGAGCATCATAAAATTAACTATTTAGTGTTAGAGTTATCTAGGAACAAAATATAAAATAGGATCCATGTAAACCATTCATTCAAATATTCACTTTATGAATATTTACTGAACACTTTCCTTGTATGTGGTAAGAATATAACAAACACTAATAGATCCTTCTCTTCAAGAAGCTTAAATATTTGAAATGAAATACTTTGGAAATTGAAGCCTGTTAGGAATATTAGTGGCCACATTGTTCTGTTATTTACTATACGATTTAGGTAGGAAAAATAAAAGAAAGCAATAAATATTTAGTTTCCTTGTTTTCTTATATAAAGACAGTTCCTATTAAGACCTGTCTGGAAAATTAAGAGCTTGAGGTATAAATATGTAAATTATTTTTCTCCTCAGTGAGATTGGATAATCTTAATTTAACAAGAATCTCAACTCTGTGGTGGTGCTCAGCTCCCACTGAGATGTTCATTTCTTTGCCAAAACAGAGTGATCAGCTTCCACTATGCAAGCACATGTTGGCTTCTTTTTAGGCAAATGGTGAACACAACTCACTTGCAGATATGTGTGTAAAGAGGCTGCCTCATATATGCCACACACGTGCTTTGCAAATTTAACAAATATTTTCTTACATGTGTTTCACCATTGATATTTTATGACCAAGGAAGCTCCATATTTGTGGTAAAAGTGTGGTTAACAATACCTCTCTTAGATGTTGGCACTTTATTCCTTGAGGTCTGGGATCAAGTAAATATTTGTCCTCTTTTCTGGTTCACGTCAAAAAGACACTGTACTATTTGCGGTGTTTCCCATGACAAATGTGTTTCATTTACTTTTAAAGATGTGTACTTCTAATCCATTTTCAAAGAATGAACTAGCTTAATTATTTTGAATATTTTTTCCTTGCCAGATTAGTAGTTTAAAGAGATAACCACATGCAAACCTTCCTCTAAGCTAAATCACTCCTGAGGGGGGCTCCTTCAACAACTTAACCCATATTTTGGTTACTTTTCTTCCTGCTGGTAAATAAAGACATTCAACTGTAAATATATTCCAGAGCAGCATTGCAAGGTCAGGGAATTATTGGATAAATAAATAATTATTAGATAATCTCTGATTACTTGACAGAGAAAGACATTATTATTTATTATTACAACCACATGTATGTGAGCATTATCATAATAATGTACATTACATCATTGTACATGTGCTTTATAATAATATATATTATAATAATATTTACATGTACAAGTGCATTATAATAATAATGATTTCAAATTGGTTTTGTTTTATATGTTATGCTATATTTGTGTTTTAAATTAGCATTAATTAAACTATAATAAACCTACAACTGCAAATAGAAATAAAATGAGGTATAAAATGTGATCCCCAAATAAGCTCAAATTTTACCTGAAAGAGGGATAAATACACATCTATCCAGGTGTCCTATTTAAACTCAAACTAAAAGTGTGGCTATTTACATCAGTGGGTTAGAAACACCTAATTGGATGTGGTTCCTTTGAGTCAGAAACCCGAGTGGATTTCGGTTCTGGATGGAGCAGGTTGAAGATATCTTGGAAACCTGCTGTCCAAATTCCTCATTATCTTTTTTTTTTTTAAATCCTCTTACAGAATACTGTACATTCCCATTGAGATTGTTATGAATGTCACCTAACTGATCTTTCTACCTTTAAATTTAGCCCATTCTAGTCTGAATCTGATCTGATCATTGAAGCCAAAAAAATCTTTCTAAAATATGTCTGACCTTTCCATCTCCCTGCTTAAAAGCTTCAATGAATCCCATTGCTTTTATTATAAAGTAAAAACCACAAGTATATTTTCCAGGCTTCTGAATGATTGGGCCAGTGCTTAAATCTGAGTTCATCCCTGCCCAATCCCCGTTCACATTACATCCTCCAGTAGAAATGAAGTTCCAATAGTTCTTTGAATGCATCATGTTCACTGTGCACTTGGGCCTTGGATTTCATGCATGCCCTTCCCTTTGCCCTGACGCTGGCAGCCTCAGTTTTCCTCCTTCCTGGCTGACTCCAATTAATTTCTTAGATTTCAGATTAGATCTCTTCATTCAGGCAAGGTTGAGTTTAGGTATTTTTTGTGTGTGTGACTATGACCTCTGTACTTACATCATCAATATACTTCTTACATCCTACTTGAATTTCCTATTTGCTTGTCCCAGTAGTCTTTAAGCTCTGTGAGGGAAAGTGCTTGGATACAATGTAACTGTGTTACAGTTTTATCCATTAAAAACTGTACTAAAGTACAGCTAAAAACTATATAGAAGATGTTAGAGGTTTGGGGGAATTAGGTTACTTGAGATTCTGTCCTATAAGAAATAATTGAAAGAGAAAATAAAATGTTTCATCAAAGGTTCTGAGAAATCTAGCCAGTTGAAAAAATTAAAAAAAAAAAAACTCTGGGAGTATTACATAGCAGACAACACATTTAGTGTTGTCTAAACATCCAAGTGCTCTCCTACGTTTCCCAGAGTTGGGTTATGGTCACAAGACTAGTTCTGGCCAGTGGGCAGAGAGATACATCACTTCGAGGACATGGCAATCAGTTACTCTGCTGCTTCCATCTCTCTTTTCCTCTGGAAAAGTAATCCTGAAGGCCACATGTTCCAGAAAGCATAGTACAGGATTCAGAAAGGCATCCTGGCTCACACGAGAAAGAAATAAGCCTTTATTTTTCTAAGACCCTAAGATTTCAGGGTTTGTCTGATATGGTCAATAATTACCCAAACCAGTACAGGGAATAATGACTGTCTTCAAGTATTTTAAGAAGCCAGTTATATATAAGAGTAACAAGATATGATCTATCAGTTCCTAATGAATAGAATTAAAACCAAAAGATAAATTTTATTTTATTTTTTTAACAATCAGAACTATACCAAGATGGTTTGATGTCTTAAAAAAATGAGCACTACTGGTATTTGGTCACTATGAGAACATTGTAGAAGGCATTGGAGTGCTTCATAGGTGATTAGGCCAGGACATCAACAGAAAGCCTGGAGGAAGTGGTAGTTTTTAAGAAGAGGAACAACCTCCAGCAAGGCTGCTTGGAAGGTGTGTGTTATTGACTCAAATGGCAGCAAGAATATACATATTAGCCTATTAGCCACCTCTTGTGACCAAGCAGTTTAACCTTCACCTTGCCTCACCACCACCTTTGGTGAACTGGCAAATTTCCTTAGCTTCCCAAATATCCTTCCAATGATCCCTTCACCGGTGCCCACAGCTTTTGACCCTGGATTTTCCAGCTAGCATTTTTTTCTCTTTCAACAGTTTTGCTTTCATATCTACATCACTACCTTCTGGGGCTCTTTACCTATTATTTTGTGAAACTTGGCCTTAAGCAATGTGACCATGTACCTCCCAGCCACAAATTCAGATTAACGTAGGTGCAAGCTGTTAGAAAAATACATGCATTTTAACTAGAAATAGATAGTGTATTATTTCTAATTTGTTCATTTTTAAACTCCTTATATGCTACATTGATTTAAAAAAACTGTTCTGAGGCAAATTTGCAGTGACCCTTCCAAGTGATATATTTTTACAAAGGTAGGCATAGTTGTTGCCCATTTTATTGATTCCTAACACAACACACTTTGAGGTGGATGAGACCAACAGGCAGCAAGATGACATTCACTTAATTATTCAAGATTTGTTTATTGAACACCTACTATGTACCAGGTATGCTGGATGTTTATCTGCACAGAAGAAATTCAGAGTCCCTGTCTTCTTAGAACTTGCCTTCTAATGGGACTATTAAAAAATAAACAAGCAGGGAAAATATATATTAAGCAAGTATCATTTAGTAATGTGAAGGGGGTATGTACAGTGCTATAGTAGAATCTGATGGAAGTGAATAATTTATTCCAGGTAGGTTACTAATATCCCAGGTTAGGCTATTTGATTTATACAGAGAAATTTAAAAATTAAACTCTTGTTTCCTCCCACGATCTAGCTCACAGGCTTTCATATTTCATCAGATAATTACCACCAAATCCCAAAACATAACATTGTATAATGCTGGCTCACAACCAACAAATACAGCAGTCTAGAAGGAAAGAGAAGATACAGCATCCTCTTGAAAGAGGAAAGCAGAACTTTTGCCAATGTAATAGTGAAGACACAAAATTCAAGAAATCATCAGAAAAAGAAGGACAAAACAGAGCTGTTCAACCATAACATCTTATTCCAGGCAGAGAAAGGGCACAGATGGACAAGGGATTACTGCCATGTGCAGCCCAGTGCCACCACCAGGCTAGGGCTCAGCAGTGCTGGGAGCCAGTGTGCAGAAGAACACCCGAACACCACACGCCATAGGCAGTCATGTGCAAGCCCCGCTGAAAGGCCGGTTGGTTGCTCTGCACTTTTTAAAGTTGGCATTTAAAATCACTCTGGCAGATGGAAGAAAAGTATGGAATAAAAGTTGACATTTAATTTTACTCTGTATGTTTGTTAAGTTAATTCTAGTATCATTTACAGGGAGATCTTCACTGAATGGTTATCAAACTGTGGCAGCTTGCAGCTAATGTAAACAGTATACAGTTTCTAGGGGTCAAATAAATACTAAAAGATTGGCAACAATTAATCATAAGAATGTTATTATCTTAAGAGGTCCTTTATAAATTAAAGGTAAAGTTATAGAAGGTTAAATCTATCTTTGTATACATTTTTCAACAACATTCTCTTTGATTTGCACATTCCCAAAAAGAAAGAAAGAAGAAAGGGAGGGAGGGAAAGGGAAGGATGAATTTTTTTCATTTTTTGTTTTCATTTTGTGAGTCATATCTCTCTGTAGTAAATCAGCATTCTCTTTTCTAATACTTTTTCTATTTTATTCAAAAAGACAGCTTTTAAGTAGATAACTCAGGTAAAGTCATTACTTTTAACTTAGAAATGTACCCATTCACACATTCATCTCAGATAATATAAAACTTTTTTGAAGATCTTTATTTTATTTCACCCCCAAAGTTATAGTAAAAGTATTTGATTTTACATAATTCTTAGAAGTTATAGGAGAATTAATCTTTCCTCCACAAATGAATTTCCTTTTTTCCTTGCTCCATTTCTGTTATTTCATCTTTATAGATGTTATTTCCTTTTTCACTTTATCCAATATATCACTGCAATAAATGCTGCCAGAGCCCTGCCCATATACCTGTGTCTGCCACAGAGGTCACCTGTGGCTTCATAAGCAGTTCCTGTCCATGCCCATGACTTCTTATCTCAAGCACTTGCATTTATGGAAGGGTAGAAGTACCAATAGGTTAATGATCCCAGGAATAACACAACCAGTGAGGGGCTACATCTGATGGTCTGGTACTCCAGCTTTCTCATCACTTGATGCAATTATTCTGAGTTCTTTTTTTTTTTTTAACTTTATAAAGAGCCCCAGTAGACACAGTCGCTCTTGTCCACATGGGTAGCCCAGTGTAACATCATCCTCTCTTCCCTGTCTCCTCTTCCCACTACCACACTCTGCTTGTTGGAATACCTTCCCAAATAAACTACTTAGACCTACCTCCTTCTCCCAGTGAATGCTTTTGGGAGATTCGTTTGGGGAGAACCGAAACTAAGATCAACGCTGATGAAAGAGAACTTGGAAGGAAGCTGGCCATTAAACAAGCACTTACTAGGTGCTAGGCACTGTCTAATTTTCGCACATAAGAAATATATTTTATTACTTACTCTTGGAAATACTTCCCTTTAACGTCCTCCCAGAATGATATTGTTTCCCCACCCCAAAGCAAGTATAATGTTCTCATTTTAACTTATGAATTATTTATTTTCAAATATGTAATAAGAGCCTTATGGAATTGAATATTCCTATAAATTTTAGCAACAGCGCAATTCAAGCATGTGTGCTGGGGATGCCTATCCCAGTGTATCCCCATTAAGAAGCCACTGGAATCCACATTAAAAGAAATGTCCTCAGGAAAAAAAAATATATTGGCCACACATATGATAGACCAGGTTAATATATTCTGAATATACAAAGCATGTATACAAATCAATAAAAATTCAAAAATGAAGATTTTACAATGGGCAATGGGTATGAATAGGTAGTTCAGGAATGGCCCATAAACAGGACCTTTCTCAATAGTACTCATTGTAGCAGGCAGTTTTTTTCCAAACATGGCAGTACAATTATCTCTCATTCCACATATTCTTCTAACAATATGACCTTGAAACTTCTCAACCAATAGATTTCAGCTGAAATGACGTTATGCGTCTTCTGAGTCAGGATTACAAAAATGTCACATACTTCCACTTTGTTTTCTTGGAATTCTCAGCCTTGGAACCCAGCTGGGAGGAAGACCCAGCACCACATGGGGAGACCTATGTGGAGAGCAACCAAGGTCCCTGACCGACAACCCTGGTTGAGCTTGCAGGCAGTAGCCTCCAGTGAGTAAACCCTCCTGAAAATGGCTGTCACGTTTGATACTGCATGGAGCAAAAAGGAGTTACATCTGCCCAAATTATAGAATTGTTAACCAAATAAATGATTTTTGTTGTTTTAAGCCTTTATGATTTGGAGTGATTTGTTATGTAACAATGAGCAGCTAATACGTAACTTGATACCTGTAAATGGATACTGTCATGACAAAAACCTAAAGCACCTGGTATTGGTTTGAGGGTGCGGTGGTGAACGGAAACTGGAAGGAACTTGAGAAGATTGTTAGTGATGTGTGAAATGGCTTTGAGGAGAGTTTTAACGTATACTTAGAAGGTCTCAAGCCCAGAAGCTTATTAAGTGAAGGCTTAAATGGAAAAAAAACAAAAACAAAAACAGAAACAAACAAACAAAAAAACTACTGCAAATACAGGAATGTGTCCCTTGTTACATAATGATGGAGAGTTTATCAACACCATTGCCCTCTGTAATGTGAAAAAAAAATAGAATATGTACCTCATGTGCTTCTTGAATATAATGATATAGCTAAGGAGATTTCTAGCATAATATTACAATTGTCACCTGGCTTCCTTTCTAAGCCTTTGATAAAATATGAAAGGAATAAGTTGAGGAATAAGAAAAAAACTGTTAATAAATATCAAGGACTAAGGACTCGCTGGGCTTGAAAATAAGACTATTTTTCATTTCCAGTGTTTCCAGGTTGGAAATGATTTTCAAATTAAGAAAGGGCCACACCAAAGGTCAAAGTCTGGATGGGACTATAAGCTATTTTGTTAAAACTTTAGAAAGTTCTAATATAGTGCCTCATAAAAGCTTTCAGACAAACAAAAAGCACTTTCAAGTGCTTAAGAGAATGTCTTGCAGATTCTCTGCACCAAAATATGAAGCTTGTGTTTTGGTGGGTAGCTACCCTGAGTGATTCCAAGATAGACAAGGGCCAGTCTTAAAGATACTTCTACTTGTGACTTTTTAAAATTGGGATGAACCATAATAAGATTCATAAAACAGTCACAACATTTAAAAAAAATGTTTTGGCACAAGCACTGAGATCACACATGGAAAAGAGCAGAAACAGTACCAGATGAGAAGAAACCTTTGTACTCACAATATTCTACAGGCAGAGAGCAGGCTGAAAAGGCTCCTCGAATGAAACCAAAGACCTGTTCTTGTGGAAAAGGAGAAACTCAGAAGACACAACTGAGAAATATTGAGAACAACTCCCAAGGAATAGGACTGATCAAAGAATTGGCAAAATATGTCCCATTGCATATTAGAGCTGCTATGAACCAGTGAATACTGTCTATCATATCCCCCGGTTTTGAGTAGTTATCTTATTCCTGTCCCAGAATTATATGTTGGGGCAGTGAGGAGAAAGGTAGAGAACAGATAATTTGTCTCTTTTAGTTCAAAAGTGTATAGATTGAGAGGAACTAAATTCCTTCAAGTACTGAAGAAGCTATACTTGAGGAACTGCATTTAAGGAACATAGACCTGAGCTAAATAATGAAATACTGGGCTTTGAGCAGATGATGTAATGAATTACAGTTTGGAAATCTTGGGGCAGGGGTGGATGCATTTTACCTATAAGAGTAATGTGAATTGTTGTGACCAGAGCCTGGATTGTGGCAAACTGTATTTGCAAAGATGCCCATCATCAGCATCTCTCATTCTGTGATCTTACAATGTGATCTTGAGTCTCCTGTGATTTTGTGGTGGCATCTATGTCCCCTTCTAGTGAACATGGGTATGGCTTTGTGACTGCCTCTACTCACTGAGTACTGTGGAAGTTACACCATGTGACTTCCAAGTCTGGGTGACAAAAATCTTCATAAAGAAGAAATGTGTTAAGAAAAGTGGAAACAATCTTTATGAGTCATAGAAAAATGAAAAGCAGAGAATGAGTTTGGCAGTAGTTCTTTAACACTTGCTAAAGAAAACAGACATGAAATCTTACAAACACATTTCTTACTCACTAGAGAGGTGGAACCAGTTGTGTAGCAGGGAAGATGTGAAGAGTCTCACCATGGACGAGTAAAACCTATCTCAAACTTTCTGTTTCTCTTTCTCTGATTCTGTGCCTATCAATGAACATCCTAATAGCCAATTCAACAACCCCAGACTCTATAACTGGGTAGGAATTTACTTGGGTAGAAGAAGGATATCTTAATGGCTGGAAATGAAAATCCCTTATTGTGAACTGATGAAATAAAAATCAGTTTACTTAAATTTGGTTAGTATGAGTTAGTCTTTACGACCAATGAACTATGATCATGTCATTGTGTCACTGGGTCTACAAATGTGAGAGAGACAGCACAATGAGAAAAAAAAAACACTTGGGAAACCCAATTTAGAAGGCTCTTTGTTTTCCCTTTTCATCATATTATTTGAACACTATTCCATTTCTAAATTCCATGCAATGGATTTAGAAAATGTGATGTTAATAGAACAGGCTGAGTTGAGATGACAGGCAGGGTTAGATATAGGTCAATTTAAAAGACATTTGTGATATTAGAGACCTTAAATAGTGGATCAAATATTTTTTTCCAAAGGCTTTTGCAATAAAAATAAGCATCTAAGTATGTAAATTGTATTTGTAATCTGAATAAATTCATCAACAAAAACCTGCCACAGATTTTTCACTCCAGCCTCTTTTTGGTTGGACATTTCCCACAGCTTTTTTGCAAGTAGAAATTGTCTATGAATATCTGCTTGGGGAAAAAAAAACCCATATGATCTGAAACCCCATTAGAAATTTTAAGATTTAGAGAATAGCACTTAGAGCTAATAAATATATTCTTATAATTTTTATTTTATCATTTTGTGATTGTATTCTCTTTCTGCCTTCCTTATATTTTTATATAGCCATACCTTAGAAAATGGCCATTAAATATCTTCCAAAACTTCCAGAATTCAAATCTCAGATACAGATAGGCAGTAAAGACATTTGAGAGAAGAAAGCCATGCATTTTCCATATCAGCAAATGAGAGATATATCTCTAGCATCATCTATACCTCCAACCTGTGCTTCATAGTGGACAACTTGTGCTCACCAAGCACACCATGATGATTGCCTCCTCTGTGCTTGGGAATATCCTCCTACTTCACAGTCTACCTGATAAATGTCTGCAGCAGATGGCTTAGTATGACATGCACTACTTTTTAAAAGGAGATAAGCTTAAACATACTTTGTTTTCAATTTCTGTTCTCATATTTTGTTTTCAATTTCATATTTTTCAATTTTTTATCATATTTTGTTTTCATTTTTTTAAGTTCTCATTTACAGGTTAACACCTGATTTTCTTTTCTTTATCCTCTAAAGTGACACAATCATTAACTTTAAGAAATATCTAAAGAATAACTATTCATATTTTAAGACTTTTTTAAAGTGCTACAAACTTTACAAAGATATCATGATGCCATGTTACAAATTTCAAGATGAAAACAATCTCATTTTTGCTGTACAAGTATTGTACCTACAATAACCTCTTAATCAGAGGATTTATAATATTTCATTAAGCTATTAATTCCCACTATAATTTGAATACTGAAAGATCCTTGAAGGTAGGTACCTACCTCTGTTCCCATGGCCCACAACATTGTTGACATCATTAATTTTTTGTGAAAGAATGGGAATGAAGAGGAGAGAGAATACGAATATAGAGAGATAGTGGAAAATGAATTATTTTATTCTGTATCCTATATTCTGGCCACGTATGAGCAGAGTTGGCCTAGAATCACATCAGCCTTGAGTGAATATGGAAGACTGCATCTGTCAGAATATCCCAGAAAAAAATGGCATGATGAATACTGGATGGTTTCTAGGGTCACTCAGTATTGTTCTCATTCTGGGTTAGTTTATGGTTTATTTTCAACTTGGATTGCTGTGCCTTGTCTGAACACCTTCCAGTGACAGAAATTTCCAAATAAATGTCTTATTTCAGGTAAACTCTTAAGGAAAAAAGTTATCTTATTCACTTAATACATAACAATTGAGTACCTACTATGCGTGAGACACTGTGGTAGAGGCTAGACATAACAAAAGTAAATGAGTCCAAGATCCCTCAAACTGTTAGGTGTGGCCTAAAATTGTTTGTTTGATGAGCATATTGAGAAAGTAAGGAAAGAGCCATCATTTCATACTCCCTGTGAGCTTAGCCTCAAGAGCTCCTCTGAGAAAACTGATGCACTTAGCCAGACAGCTGACCTACCAGAAAGCGTGGGGTATTTAGAAATGGTGTTCAGCATCAGTGATTTCTCAAAAAAAAGACACAATTATTTTGTATCTTGAAGCTTTACAGAAGTTGTTTATCAGTTCCAAGAGCCTTTTCGAGGAGTCTTTAGAGTTTCTAGGTAGGTAGGTATGGAATCATATTGTCTGCAAAGAGAGACGGTTTGACTTCTTTTCCTATTTGGATGCCTTTTATTTCTTTCTTTTGTCTGATTGTTCTAACCAGGAATTCTAGTACTGTGTTGAATAGGAGTGGGCATCCTTGTCTTGTTCCAGTTCTCAAGGGGAATGCTTCTAGTTTTTTCCAATTCAGTATAATATTGGCTGTGGATTTGTCATAGATGGTTCTTACTATCTTGAAGTATGTTCCTTTGATGCCTAGATTCTTCAGGGCTTTTACCATGAAGGGATGTTGGATTTATCAAAAGCTTTTTACATGAATATTGAGATGATTATGTGGTTTTTGCTTTTAATTCTGTTTATGTGGTGAATCACATTTAATGATTTGTGTATGTTAAACCAACCTTGTATCCCAGGAGTGAAGCCTACCTGATCATGGTGAATGAGCTTTTTGATATGCTGTTAGATTTGGTTTTCTAGTATTTTGCTGAAGATTTTATGTGTATATGTTCATCAATGATATCGGCTTGTAGTTTTCTTTTTTATTTGTGTCTTTGCTAGGTTTTGGTATCAGGGTGACGCTGGCTTCATAGAATGAGTTTGGGAGGAGTCCCTCCTCCTTAATTTTTTGGAATAGTTTTAGTAGAGTTTGGAATAGTTTTAGTAGAGTTTAGTACCAGTTGTTCTTTGTATATCTGGTAGAATTTATGACTCCATCCGGTCCAGGGCTTTTTTTGGTTAGTAGATTTTTAATTTCCGACTCAATTTCAGAACTCAATATCGGTCTGTTCAGGGTTTCAATTCCTTCCTGATTCAATCTGGGGAGATTGTGTGTTTCCAGGAATTTTCCATGTCCTCTAGATTTTCTAGTTTGTGTGCATAGAGGTGTTCATAATAGTCTCTGAGGATCTTTTATATTTCTGTGAGATTAGTTGTAGTGTCACCTATATGCTTTGGCTGTGTTCTCACCAAAATCTCATCTTGAACTGTAGTTTCCATAATCCCCATGTGTTATGGGAGGGACCCAGTGGGAGGTAATTGAATCATGAGGGTGGTTACCTCCATGCTGTTCCTGTGATAGTAAGTGAGTTCTAACAAGATCTGATGGTTTTATAAAAGGCTTTCCCCTTCCTCTTTGCTGTCACCATGGGAAGGGGCATGTTTTCTTCCCCTTCCACCATGATTATAAGTTTCCTGAGGCCTCCCCAGCCTTGCAGTACTGTAAGTCAATTAAACCTCTTTCCTTTATAAATTACCCTGTCTTGGGTATGTCCTTATTAGCAGTGTGAAAATGGAATAATACAGTAAACGGGGGTGCTGCTGTAAGTATACCCAAAATACCAGTAGAGTGGGGTGCTGCTGTAAGTATACCCAAAATACCAGTAGAGTGGGGTGTTGCTATAAGTATACCCAAAAATGTGGAAGAGACTTTGGAACTGGTAACAGGCAGAGGTTGGCAGAGGTTGGAACAGTTTGGAGGGCTCAGAAAAAGAGAGGAAAATGTGAGAAAGTTTGGAACTTCCTAGAGAATTGTTGAATGGCTTTGACCAAAATGCTGATAGTAAAGTGGACAATAAAGTTCAGCCTGAGGTTGTCTCAAATGGAGATGAGGAACTTGTTGGGAACTGAAGCAAAAGTGACTCTTATTATGCTTAACAAAGAGATTGGCAGCATTTTGCCCCTGCCCTGGAGATCTGTGGAGCTTTGAACTTGAGAGAGATGATTTAGGATATCTGGAAGAAGAAATTTCTAAGTGGCAAAGGATTCAAGAGGAAGCAGAGAATGAAAGTTTGGAAAATTTGCCACCTGATGATG
Organism: Pan paniscus; assembly: GCF_029289425.2. Lineage (NCBI taxonomy): Eukaryota > Metazoa > Chordata > Mammalia > Primates > Hominidae > Pan > Pan paniscus. The sequence continues at coordinate 128,219,143 of NC_073249.2, forward strand.
CAATAGAAAAGAAAAACCCATTTTCTGGTGATAAATTGAAGCCTGCTGCAGAAATTTGCATAAGTAACAAGGAGCTGAATGTTAATCACCAAGACAATGGGGAAAATGTCTCCAGGGCATGTCAGAGAGCTTTGCAGCAGCCCCACTCATCACAGGCCTGAATGTCCATGAGGAAAAAATGGTTTCCTGGGCTAGGCCCAGGGCCCCACTTCTCTCTGAAGCCTAGAAACTTGGTGCCCTGTATCCCAGCTGCTCCAGCCATGGCTAAAAGAGGCCAAGGTAAAGCTCAGGTCATGGCTTCAGAGGGTACAAGCCCCAAACCTTGGCAACTTCCATGTGGTGTTGAGCCTGCAGGTACAGAGAAGTCAATAATTGAGATTTGGGAACTTCCACCTAGATTTCAGAGGATGTATGGAAATGCCTGGATGTCCAGGCAGAAGTTTGCTGCAGTGGAAGAGCCCTCATGGAGAACCTCTGCTAGGGAAGTGTGGAAGGAAAATGTGGGGTTGGAGCCCCCACACAGCAACCCCACTGGGGCACTGCCTAGTGGAGCTTTAAAAAGAGGGCCACTGTCCTCCAGACCCCAGAATGGTAGATCCACTGACAGCTTGCACTGTGAGCCTGGAAAAGCCACAGACACTCAATGCCAGCTCCTAAAACCAGCTAAGAGTTGGGGGTTTTACCCTGCAAAGCCACAGGGGAAGAGCTGCCCAAGGCCATGGGAAACTACTTCTTGCATCAGTATGACCTGGATGTGAGACATGGAGTCAAAGGAGATCATTTTGGAACTTTAAGGTTTAATGGCTGCCATATTGGATTTTGGACTTGCACAGAGCCCATAGCCCCTTTGGTTTGGCCAATTTCTCCCATTTGGAATGGATGTATTTATCCAATGCCTTTACCCCCATTGTATCTAGGAAGTAAGTAACTTGTTTTTTATTTTACAGGCATATAGGTGGAAGGGACTTGCCTTGTCTCAGATGAGACTTTGGACTTTTGGGTTAATGCTGAAATGAGTTAAGACTTTGGTGGATGGTTGGAAGGGCATGATTGTGTTTTAATTGTGAGGACATGAGATTTGGGAGGGGCCAGGGGTGGACTTATATGGTTTGGCTGTGTCCCCACCCAAATCTCATCTTGAACTGTAGTTTCCATAATCCCCATGGGTCATGGGATGAACCTGGTGGTAGGTGATTAAATCATGGAGCAGTTACCTCCATGCTGTTCTCATGATAATGAGTGAGTTCTCACAAGATCTGATCATTTTATAAGGGGCTTTTCCCCTCCTTTGCTCTGCACTTCTCCTTGCTGCCTCCATGTGAAGAAGGAAATGTTTGCTTCCCCTTCCACCATGATTGTAACTTTCCTGAGTCCTCCCCAGCCCTGAGGAACTGTGAGTCAATAAACTTCTTTCCTTTATAAATTACCCAGTCTCAAGTATGTCTTTATTAGCAGCATGAGAACAGACTATGCAGTCACCTTTATCATTTCTGATTGTGCTTGTTTGGAACCTCTTTCTTTTCTTTTTTTTCTTCTTTGTTAATCTAGCTAGCAGTCTATTGATCTTGTTTATCTTTTCCAAAGACTAACTTTTGGTTTCATTGATTCTTTGTATGAAATATTGGATCTCAATTTTGTTCAGTTCTGTTCTGATTTTCATTATTTCCTTTCTTCTGCTAGCTTTGGCATTAGTTTGTTCTTGTTTTTCTAGTTCTTCTAGGTGTTATGCTAAATCATTAATTTGAGATCTTTCTAACTTTTTGAGGTAGGCGTTTAGCATTATAATCCTTTCTCTTATCACTGCATTTCAGGGATTTTGGTATGACGTATCTCTGTTTTCATTTATTTAAAATAATTTTTTTTATTTCTGCCTTAATTTCATTCTTTACCCAAAAGTCATTCATTAGCAAGTTGTTTAATTTCCATATAATTTCCCATATAATTGTGTGGTTTTGAGAGATCTTCTTGGTATTGATTTCTAGTTTTATTCCAATGTGGTCCAACATTATGCTTGGTATAATTTCAATTTTCTGAATTTATTGAGACTTGCTTTATGGCCACATTTTTGAGCATGAGGGCAATCTCGGAGTATGTGTTGTGTGCAGATGAGAATGTATATTCTGTGGTTGATGAGTGGAGTAATCTATTGTCTGTTACTTGTTTAGTAATCTAAATGTCTATTAGGTTCAATTGGTCAAGTGTCGAGTGTAAGCCCAAAACTTTTCTGTTATTTTTCTCTCTTGATGGTCTGTCTAATGTTGTCAGTGGGGTCTTTAAGTCCCCCACTACTACTGTGTGGCTGTATAAGTCTTTTTGTATATCTATAAGTACTGGTTTTATGAATCTGGGTGCTTCAGTGTTGGGTGCATATGTATTTAGGTTACGTATTCTTGTTGAATTGAACCCTTTATCATTAGGTAATGCCCTATTTGTCATTTTTATTTTACTATTTTTATTTAAATCCTGTTTTATCTAAGAACAGTAACTCCTGCTCTTTTTTGTTTTCCACTTGCATGGTAGATCTTTCTCCAACCCTTTACTTTGAGCCTATGGGTGTTTTTATGTGTAATATGGGTCTCTTGAGGACAGTGGACAGATGGACCTTGTTTTCCTTTATTCAACTTGCCACTCTATGCCTTGTAAGGAGAGAATTTAGACAATTTACGTTCAACAATAATACTGATATATAAAATTTTGATCCTATATCAAATGTTAACTTGTTGCTTTGTAGTTTCTATTGTGCAGTTGCTTGATAGGGCCTGTAGGCTATGTACTTAAGTGTGTTTTTGTGGTAGGATTTCAGTGCACCAACAATATTCAAGCTGAGAGACAAATCAAGAATGCAATCCCATTTATGATAACCATAAATAAATCTAGGAATACATCTAGCTAAGGAGGTGAAGGAACTCTACAAGTGTCAGGCCTCTGAGCCCAAGCTAAGCCATCATATCCCCTGTGACCTGCACTATACATCCAGATGGCTTGAAGTAACTGAAGAATCACAAAAGAGGTGATATTTAAATGGCCTGTTCCTGCCTTAACTGATGACATTCCACCACAAAGTAAGTGAAAATGGCCAGTCCTTGCCTTAACTGATGACATTACCTTGTGAAATTCCTTCTCCTGGCTCATAATGGCTCAAAAAGCTCCCCCACTGAGCACCTTGTGACCCCCACTCCTGCCTGCCAGAGAACAACCCCCCTTTTTCCTTCACCCACCCAAATCTTATAAAATGGCCCCACCCCTATCTCCCTTTGCTGACTCTCTTTTCGGACTCAGCCCGCCTGCACCCAGGAGATTAAAAGCTTTATTGCTCACACAAAGCCTGTTTGGTGGTCTCTTCACACAGACGCAAGTGAAATTTGGTGCCGTGACTCAGATCAGGGGACCTCCCTTGGGAGATCAATCTCCTGTCCTCCTGCTCTTTGCTCCATGAGAAAGATCCACCTACGACCTCAGGTCCTCAGATCAACCAGCCCAAGGAACATCACACCAATTTTAAATCAGGTAAGCGGCCTCTTTTTACTCTCTTCTCCAACTTCTCTCACTATCCCTCAACCTCTTTCTCCTTTCAATCTTGGTGCCACTCTTCAATTTCTCCCTTCTCTTAATTTCAGTTCCTTTCCTTTTCTGGTAGAGACAAAGGAGACGCATTTTATCCATGAACCCAAAACTCCGGCCCTCACGGACTCAGGAAGACAGACTTCCCTTGGTGTTTAATCACCGCGGGGATGCCTGCCTGATTATTCACCCACGTTTCAGAGGTGTCTGACCACGTGGGGATGCCTGCCTTGCTCCTTCACCCTTAGCAGAAAGTACTGCTTTTCTAGGGGGCAAGAACCCCCCGACCCCCTCTCTCCATGTCTCTACCCTTTCTCCACTTTCCTGGGGGGCAAGCACCCCCCACCCCTTCTCTCTGTGTCTCTACTCTCTCTTTTTTCTGGGCTTGCCTCCTTCGCTATGGGCAGACTTCCACCCTCCATTCCTCCTTCTTCTCCCTTAGCCTGTGCTGTCAAGAACTTAAAACCTCTTCAACTCACACCTGACCTAAACCTAAATGCCTTATTTTCTTCTGCAATGCTGCTTGACCCCAATACAAACTCAACAGTGGTTCCAAATAGCCAGAAAATGGCACTTTTTCCATCCTACAAGATCTAAATAATTCTTGTCATAAAATAGGCAAACAGTCTGAGGTGCCTGACATCCAGGCATTCTTTTACACATTGTTCCCTCCCTAGTCTGTTCCCAATGCAACTCATCCCAAATCATCCTTCTTTCCCTCTTGCCTGTCCCCTCAGTCCCAACCCCAAGCTTCACTGAGTCTTTCTAATCTTCTTTTTCTACAGACCCATCTGACCTCTCTCCTCCTCCCCAGACTGCTCCTTACCAGGCCGAGCTAGGTCCCAATTCTTCCTCAGCCTCCGCTCCTCCACCCTATAATCTTTTTATTGTCTCCCCTCCTCACACCTGGTCTGGCTTACAGATTCATTCCACGACTAGCCCTCCCCCACCTGCCCAGCAATTTCCTCTTAAAAAGGTGGCTGGAGCTAAAGGCATAGTCAAGGTTAATGCTCCTTTTTCTTTATCTGTCCTCTCCCAAATCAGTTAGCATTTAGGCTCTTTCATCAAATATAAAAACCTAGCCCAGTTCATGGCTCGTTTGGCAGCAACCCTGAGACACTTTACAGCCCTAGACCCTGAAAAGTCAGAAGGCCATCTTATTCTCAATATGCATTTTATTTTACTACCCAATCCACTCCCAACGTTAAATAAAGCTCCAAAAATTAAATTCCATCCCTCAAACCCCACAACAGGACTTAATTAACCTCACCTTCAAGGTGTACAATAATAGAGTAGAGGCAGCCAAGTAGCAATATATTTCTGAGTTGCAATTCCTTGCCTCCACTGTGAGACAAACCCCAGCCACATCTCCAGCACATAAGAACTCCACACGCCTGAACCACAGCTGCCAGGGGTTCATCCAGAACCTCCTCCCCAAGGAGCTTGCTACAAGTGCCAGAAATCTGGCCACTGGGCTTAGGAATGCCCACAGCCAGGAATTCCTCCTAAGCTGTGTCCCATCTGTGCAGGACCCCACTGAAAAATCGGACTGTTCAACTTACCTTGCAGCCACTCCCAGAGCCCCTGGAACTCTGGCCCAAGGCTCTCTGACTCCTTTCCAGAGCTTCTCAGCTTAGCAGCTGCAGACCGACACTGCCCGATTGCCTTGGAAGCCTGCAGGACCATCACAGATGCTCTGAGTAACTCTCACAGTGGAGGGTAAGTCCGTCCCCTTCTTAACCAACATGGAGGCTACCCACTCCACATTACCTTCTTTTCAAGGGCCTGTTTCCCTTGCCTCCATAACTGTTGTGGGTATTGACGGCCAAGATTCTAACCTCTTAAAACTCCCCAACTCTGGTGCCAACTTAGACAATACTCTTTTAAGCACTCCTTTTAGTTATCCCCACCTGCCCAGTTCCCTTATTAGGCCGAGACACTTTAACTAAATTATCTGCTTCCCTGACTATTCCTGGGCTATAGCCACACCTCATTGCTGCCTTTTCCTCCAGTTCAAAGCCTCCTTCACATCCTCCTGTTGTATCTCCCCACCTTAGCCCACAAGTATAAGATACCTCTACTCCCTCCTTGGTGACCAATCATGCACCCCTTACCATCTCATTAAAACCTAATCACCCTTACCCTGCTCAATGCCAATATCCCATCCCGCAGCAGGCTTTAAAAAGATTAAAGCCTGTTATCACTCGCCTGCTGCAGCATGGCCTTTTAAAGCCTATAAACTCTCCTTACAATTCCCCCATTTTACCTGTTCTAAAACCAGACGAGCCTTATAGGTTAGTTCAGGATCTGCACCTTATCAACAAAATTGTTTTGCCTATCCACCCTGTGGTGCCAAACCTATATACTCTCCTATCCTCAATACCTCCCTCTACAACCCATTATTCTGTTCTAGATCTCAAACATGCTTTCTTTACTATTCCTTTGCACCCTTCATCCCAGCCTCTCTTCACTTTCACTTAGACTGCCCCTGACACCCATCAAGCTCAGCAAATTACCTGGGCTGTACTGCTGCAAGGCCTTGCGGACAGCCCCCATTACTTCAGTCAAGCCCAAATTTCTTCCTCATCTGTTATCTATCTCAGCGTAATTCTCATAAAAACACACGTGCTCTCCCTGCTGATCGTGTCCAACTGATCTCTCAAACCCCAACACCTACAAAACAACAACTCCTTTCCTTCCTAGGCATGATTAGATACTTTCGACTTTAGATACCTGGTTTTGCCATCCTAACAAAACCATTACATAAACTCACAAAAGGAAACCTAGCTGACCCCATAGACCCTAAATCCTTTCCCCACTCCTCTTTCTGTTCCTTGAAGACAGCTTTAGAGACCGCACCCACCGTAACTCTCCCTGACTCATCCCAACCCTTTTCATTACCCACAGCTGAAATGCAGGGCTGTGCAGTTGGAATTCTTACACAAGAACCGGGACCGTGCCCTGTAGCCTTTTTATCCAAACAACTTGACCTTACTGTTTTGCCTAGCCCTCAAGTCTGCATGTGGCGGCCGCTGCTGCCCTAATACTTTTAGAAGCCCTTAAAATCACAAACTATGCTCAAGTCACTCTCTATAGTTCTCATAACTTCCAAAATCTATTTTCTTCCTCACACCTGACACATATACTGTCTCCTGGCTCCTTCAGCTGTACTCACTCTTTGTTGAGTCTCCCACAATTACCATTGTTCCTGGCCTGGACTTCAATCCGGCCTCCACATTATTCCTGATACCACACCTGACCAGCATGACTGTATCTCTCTGATCGACCTGACATTCACCCCATTTCCCCATATTTCCTTCTTTCCTGTTCCTTACCCTGATCACACTTGGTTTATTGATGGCAGTTCCACCAGGCCTAATTGCCACACACCAGCAAAGGTGGACTATGCTATAGTACAAGCACTAGCCTGCCTCTTAGAACCTCTCATTTCCTTTCCATCGTGGAAATCTGTCCTCAAAGAAATAACTTCTCAGTGTTCCATCTGCTATTCTACTACCCCTCAGGGATTATTCAGGCCCCTTCCCTTCCCTACACATCAAGCTCAGGGGTTTGCCCCTGCCCAGGACTGGCAAATTGACTTTACTCAACATGCCCTGAGTCAGGAAACTAAAATACCTCTTGGTCTAGGTAGACACTTTCACTGGATAGGTAGAGGTCTTTCCCACAGGGTCTGAGAAGGCCACCACGGTCATTTCTTCCCTTCTGTCAGACATAATTCCTCAGTTTGGCCTTCCCACCTCTATACAGTCCTATAACAGACTGGCCTTTATTAGTCAAATCACCCAAGCAGTTTCTCAGGCTCTTAGTATTCAGTGAACTAATGGTCTTTTAAAAACACACCTCACCAAGCTCAGCCACCAACTTAAAAAGGACTGGACAATACTTTTACCACTTGCCCTTCTCAGAATTCAGGCCTGTCCTCAGAATGCTACAAGGTACAGCCCATTTGAGCTCCTGTATAGATGCTCCTTTTTATTAGGCCCCAGTCTTATTCCAGACACCAGATCAGCTTGGACTGCGCCCTCCTACCCCACCACCAAAAAAAAAAAAAAAAAAAAAAAAACTTGTCATCCCTACTATCTGCTGTCTAGTCATACTCCTATTGATCGTTCTCAACTACTCATTAATGCCCTGCTCTTGTTTACACTGCTGGTTTACACTGTTTCTCCAAGCCATCACAGCTGATATCTCTTGGTGCTAACCCCAAACTGCTACTCTTAAATCCCTCTTAAAGTAAATAAATAATCTTTGCTGGCAGGGCTATGCTGAACCTCCTTAGGCACTCTCTAGTTGGATATCCTGGGTCCTCCCAATTCTTAGTCCTTTAATACCTGTTTTTCTCCTTGTCTTATTCCGTTCTTTTTTCAATTCATACAAAACCGTATCCAGGCCATCACCAAGAATTCTATACGACAAATGTTTCTTCTAACAACCCCACAATATCACCCCTTACCACAAAATCTTCCTTCAGCTTAATCTCTCCCACTCTAGGTTCCCACGCCACCCCTAATCCCACTCAAAGCAGCCCTGAGAAACATCGCCCATTATCTCTCCATACCACCCCCAAAAATTTTTGCCACCCCAACACTTCAACACTATTATGTTTTATTTTTCTTATTAATATAAGAAGACAGGAATGTCAGGCCTCTGAGCCCAAGCTAAGCCATCATATCCCCTGTGACCTGCACTATACATCCAGATGGCCTGAAGTAACTGAAGAATCACAAAAGAAGTGATATTTAAATGGCCTGTTCCTGCCTTAACTGATGATATTCCACCACAAAAGAAGTGAAAATGGCCAGTCCTTGCCTTAACTGATGACATTACCTTGTGAAATTCCTTCTCCTGGCTCTTCCTGGCTCTAAAATCTCCCCCACTGAGCACCTTGTGACCCCTACTCCTGCCTGCCAGAGAACAACCCCCCTTTTTCCTCACCTACCCAAATCTTATAAAATGGCCCCACCCCTATCTCCCTTTGCTGACTCTCTCTTCGGACTCAGCCCGCCTGCACCCAGGAGATTAAAAGCTTTATTGCTCATGCAAAGCCTGTTTGGTGGTCTCTTCACATGGACATGAGTGAAAACAAGGAGAACTACAAAACACTGCTAACAGAAATCACAGATAACACAAACAAATGGAAAAACATTCCATGCTTATGAATTGAAAGAATCAATATTATTAAAGTGGCCATACTGCCCAAAGCTATCTACAGATTCAATATACTTCCCATCAAACTACCAATGTCATTTTTCACAGAACTAGAAAAAACTTTCCAAAAATTCATGTGGAACCACAAAAGAGCCTGAATAGCTGAAGCAATGCTAAGAAAAAAAAAACAAAAAACAAGAGGCATCACATTACCCAATTTCAAACTATACTACAAGGCTACAGTAACCAAAATAGCATGGTACTGGTACAAAAGCAGACCCATAGACCAGCAGAACAGAATAGAGAACCCAGAGATAAAGCTGAACACCTAAAGCCATCTGATCTTGACAAAGTTGACAAAAACAAGTAATGGGGAAAGGACACTATTCAATAAATGGCATAGCTGACTGTCCATATGCAGAAGAATGAAACTGAACCCTTGCCTTTAACCACATACAAAAATTAACTCAAGATGGATTAAAAATTTAAATGTAAGACATCAAACTGTAAGAATCCTAGAAAGAAACCTAGGAAACACCATTCTGGACACCAACTTTGAGAAAGAAATTAAGACCAAGTCCTCAAAAACAATTACAATATAAACCAAAACTGACAAGTCAGACCTAATGAAACTAAAGAGCTTCTGCACGGCAAAAGAAACTCTCAACAGAGTAAAAGACAATCTAGAGAATGGTAGAAGATATTCACAGGCTTCGCATCTGGCAAAGGTCTAGTACCCAGAATCTATACGGAATTTAATTGAATAAGTAGAAAACAAATAACCCCATTAAAAAAATGAGCAAAATACTTGTGGAACCATGTATTTTGTCGAAACAAGACATACAAGCAGCCAGCAAACTTATGAAAATGTGCTCAACATCACTAATCATCAGAGTAATGCAAATCAAAACCATAATGAGATACCATCTCACACCAATCAGAACAGCTATTATTAAAAAGTCAAAAAATAACAGATGCTGGTAAGATTGCAGAGAACAGGGGACACTTATACACTGCTGGTGAGAATGTAAATTAGTTCAACCACTGTGGAAAGCAGTTTGGGGATTTCTCAATGAACTTAAAACAGAACTACCATTTGACCCAGCAATGCCATTACTAGGGGTATATCAAAAAGAAAAAAAAATCATTCTACCAAAAAGACACATGCACTCACATGTTCACCACAATACTATCCACAATAGCAAAAACAGGAGATCAACCTAGGTGCCCATCAATGGTGGACTGGATAAAGAAAATGTGGTACATGTATACCATGGAATACTATGAAGCCATAAAAGGATGAAATCATGTCTTTTGCAGCAAAATGGATGGAGCTGGAGGCCATTATCCTAAGTGAATTAATGCAGCAACAGAAAACCAAATACTACATGTTCTCACTTACAAGAGGGAACTCAACATTGGGTACTCATGGCCATAGAGATGGCAACAATAGAAACTGGGGACTACCAGAGGGAGGAAGAAGGGGAGCAAGGTTTGAAAAAGTAACTATTAGGTGCTATGCTCAGAACCTGGGTGATGTGAACATTTGTAACACAAACCTCAGCATCTGTCAGTAACCCAGGTAACAAACCTGCACATGCACCCCCTGAATATAAAATAAAAGTTCAAAAAAAAGGAGATGGTCAACCAGTATCTTGGGGGAAAAAAAAAAAAAAAAGCTCAACACCGCTAATCATCAGGGAAATGCAATCTATAATAAAGTGTTATCTCACCCCAGTTAGGATGGCTACTATCAAAAAGACAAAAAATAAATGCTGGTGAGGATGGAGAGAAAGAGGAATGCTTGTACACTGCTGGTGAGACTGTAAATTAGTACACCCATTAAGGAAAACAGTACGGAGTTTCCTCAAAAATCTAACAATAAAATTACCATATGCTCCAGCAATCCCACTACTGGATATGTATCCAAAAGAAAGGAAGTTAGTTTGGGGAGGCCGAGGCGGGCAGATCATGAGGTCAGGAGATCAAGACCACCCTGGCCAACATGATGAAGCCCCATCTCTACTAAGATAGAAAAAAAAATTAGCTGGATGTGGTGGCACGCACCTGTAATCCCAGCTATTTGGGAGGCTGAGGCAGGAGAATCGCTTGAACCTGGGAGGCAGAGGTTGCAGTGAGTCGAGATCACGCCACTGCACTCCAGCCTAGACTCTGTCAAAAAAAAAAAAAAAAAAGAAAGGAAGGAAGTTAGTACATCCACAAGATATCTACACTCACATGGCTCTTACACCACAATTCACAACAGCTAAAATATGGAATCAACCTATGTGTACAACAACAGATGAATGAATACAGAAAAGTATTCTACAATGGAATATTATTCAGCCATACAAATAATGAAATCCTGTCATTTGTAACAACATGGATGCCACTAGAGGTGGCACATTAAGTGAAATAAGCCAGGCACAGAAAGACAAGAGAACATTTCATGTTCTTGCTTATATGTGGGGACTAAAAAAAAACGGATCTCATGGAAGGAGAGAGTAGAATGGTGGTCCCCAGAGTCTGGGAAGGGAAGAGGGAAGGGATAAAAATAAGTTGGTTAAGGGTACAAAAATTCAGTTAGATTGAAGGAATACATTCTAGTATTTGACAGAACAACAGGGATATTGTAGTTAACAATAATTTATTGAATATTTCAAAATAGCTGGAGGAGAAGAATTGTAATGCTTCCAACATAAAGAAAAGATGAATGTTTGAGGTAACAGATATCCCAATTATTCTGATTTGATGACTACATGTTTTGTACATGTATCAAAATATCACATGTACCCCCAAAATATGTACAACTATGGTAAATCAATAAAAATACAAAAAAGGAAAGATTGGTCATCACAGAAAAGGAAAGACAATTAACTTTGAATATGTTTCATTTATGTTCAATGTTATCTAGTTAGCCCCTCTCCAAAGAAACAGAACGGGAGCTCAGGTCATTTAAACAAGGGCAAGACTCATGTATTTGTAACTCAATACATCAATACTCAATACATTTGATACTCAATACATCAAAAGTAGTTTATTTGAAAGCTCTGCTTACTGTTAATCTAAGCAACAAAAGTTACCCTTCAACCTTCAATTAACATAAAAAATAAATCTGTGTTTGAATGCCTTTGAATGGATTATAAATCATGCTATATTTTCTCATTAAATACGGTTTTTGGGGCATTACGTACCAGAAAGCAAAAAGCTCCATATTATCATATGCCACTAGGAAAAAAGTTCCCCAATTCACAAAACCTCTTCTAAGACAAAGTCTATATTCAGGAAACCACAAAGAACTTAAAAGTCAGTGCTTTCATTTTTCATCCTTCAGAGTAGCATAGGATTTTCTTCTGAGTGGTGAAGGACTTGCCTATTCCCTAGTTGATATGCTTAGAGAACAATAAAACAGACACACACAAAAATAAGAAAAATACATGTGACAGAATTTAATATTTCAAAAAGTATTACAGTGGTTATCAACACATTGATGGACTTTGCCACGTGTATTTTAACAATGACTACCATTCTCACTTTGAATTACCTTGAATTACCTTTTAATTGCCTGAAGGCTCAGAGCCTTCAGATCGCACTCAGATCCTAAACAGTGAGGAAAACAGAGCCTCATTTCCTCATTTGTAAAGGGAATGTATTTTTGACACACTTGGGGTTGGGTGCGCAGCCTACCACATCTTCTCAACCCCTCTCCTTCCCCTACCCATGAGTTACCCTTAAAGAACTTTAACTCATGGCCCCATGCCTTGTTCAACCTGATCCACACAGGGCATTTTACTTTCTCTGCTCTCCACTCCCAGCCCATTTATTCCCAGAAACTTTTAATTGGAATACAGAGATTCCAGTAACTAGCTGTAGATGCTAGAAGTAGCAAATACATAAAATAAAATTTCTGTCTGTGATCACATCCCTTAAAAACAGGTAAAAGGATCTTCACCAAATTTAGAGAATATGTTAGAGATGATGAGTCAACATTTATGGAATGTGACATAGCAAAACGAACCTTGTCGAGTCCAGTGTTGCTAACATTTTCACTTAATTTCCCCTTCATTTGTTATCCAGGATTAACTCTCAGCATCTCTATCACTAGACATATTAGTAGCCTATTTCTTATCAAAGCAGAGACAGCTCATCTAACTTCATAACAGAATATCTTGTACTCCATACCAGAGTCACATCTAGACGTATGGATAAATTGGACTAGCTAGTAATTCCATGCACATCTAAACCACTATCTCCAAAATATCCATCCAACAATTATTTATTAAAATAGAGAGAAAGTGTCTTTTTATACTTCTTTCATTGTATTTAAGATAACTAAGATAGTCACATGCACTGCATTTAATGTAATATTCTAACTTAATTTGGAATATTCTTTTCTTTTGTAGTTTTCTTTATTCATAGTTTATATGCATGAATATAGAAGTAACTTATAAGAATATACTACAAAGTTCTGTTCAAAGTACCATTGAAAGCTCTTTTCTAGTGTCTTTTATGTCAGCAAAATGTTTTTACCTTCTCGGTAGTTCTTTCTCTCTTTTTAGTTTCTTTTGCAATATTCTAAATCAGAAAACATCTTGGCAGGTATATTAGAGCATTTAAAGTTTAGGGGTAAAATTTCCAGTTCTCACTAAACAGCACTATCACATGCATTTTTCAATTTGAGCTCTAACTGCTGACTTCAGGCAGCTGTCAACTGGCTGTTCTCAGAGTGATTGTCACCTGTTGGAAAAATTCTCAACAGATATCCATCACAGGTGGCAAGGAATGCTTTGTTTTGTTTTAATTTTCACTCCAAAGTGCACTTCAATTTGGCAGAAGCCAAACTATGAAAGAGGCCAGCTACAAAAGGAGTTATATGTAGAAACCTGAATTAAATGGCACCATGTCTTCAAGGGCTGTAGTTGTTTTAGAGTCCCTTATACATCGATACACCAAATGTCTTCCTACTTGGCCCTGACCATCGGCTCCTTGCCCTTTTCCAACCATAATGGTCCACGGATTTCCATCCTAGCCTGACAGCCCCCTAATGTTTGACTTTCTTGGGAATCTAAACAATGTATTCAGTTCTTGTTTACTGTTCCCATCAGCAATGAAAATACCAAAGCATCAGTGATCAATACAACTGGCACCAGCTTATATTTCCTTACTTAATGGCTGGTAGATTTTGAGGTTGGATCTAGTGGCATGGAAAGTAATGGAAATAAAAATGGGCAAAGGAGAAAACATCTATCCCAAAGGAAGGAAGAGAAAGGATTAAATTAAGAAGCCAGGTGAAAATTTATGTGAACCCCTCGGCCCCTCAACCCCCACCTTCCTCAGCAATCTGGCTCATTTTTTGAGTGCCTACCATGTGCCAGGCACTGTGCTTTACCCAAGTAAGAGTACTTTAAAATGCAATGCTATAAATTAGATATTATTAGTCCCTTTTTAAGGATGAGGAAACTAATGTTGAGAGGTTCTTTCTCACAATATCACATTTAACAGGTCTTCAAATCCAGGCATATTAGCTAAAATGTGAGACATCTAAGAATAAGAAAATGAACACTGTATATTCTGATCCAACAGTCTGTAATCTTAAAGTGACCGAGGTAGAGATGATCAGAATCAAAGTTGTAATTAGTTCAGGGGAAATGGGAAGACCTACTTGTCTTATAAAAAAATTTTCTATAGCCAATGATGTCTGAAATTTTGAAGTAAAGTATAATAGAAAGCACAGAAGATTTTTTTAAGTAAATAAAGTATTGGGAGTAAGGAATAATAATACTAGAAAACATTTATTGAGTACTACCATGCATGAGATACTATTGAAAACATAGTTCCAGGAGTCATTTCATTGTAATCCTAACAACTATGTAACTAAGTTATTATTGTTTTATTCATATAAAGATTATGAAAACTGAGATCTAACAAGATTAAATAACCTTCCCAAGGTCACAGAGTTACTAAGTGTCCAAACCAGGACTCCAACTCAGAACTGTATGCCTCTAGAATCTGTGCTTCAAAGTACTAGGCTAAACTACATCTGTAAGGGAACTGATGATCCTAGCATACGTGATCAAGTCATCATCTACCTTAGCTGGAATCCAAGCTCTACAGAAGAGGATTCCCCAAGATAAAGTGAACACCTAAGCATCAGATCACAATATATATATATATATATATATAAATTTAATGAGGCAGCACTAACACTGTAGCTAAGTTCTTTACCTGGATCATCTTATTTCTTGCTCACAACAACCTAAGGGATAGGTACTAATACTAACTTTGTTTCAAAGTTGAGGAAACTGAGACCTAGGAAAATTTGCTATTTTGCAGGACTTAAAACCTAGACCCTAGGAACCATCACTCTTAACCACTATATGCTCCTTCAAGTCATATCTTTATGGGCTGAGATCTAATTCCATCTTTTATTGTACTGACTCCGTAGTACCCTACTACAGTAAAATCTTTTGCTCTTACATCTGGACCAGTCTTGCCTGTTGAGTAGTGGATGGAGTAGCCTCCAGCTCCTCCTAGTGGCTAGAATGGCCACTAACATTTACTGAAGAGCTGAGTATTGTGAATCATTGCAAACCAGGAACCACCAGCTTACGGGTTTGTCCAAAGGCCTGACAGCCATTAAACACCTGCAATCAAATTTATCCCAAACCTCGGAGGCCTCATTAAATGTCTGACATCTGGTATGCACCAGGGTACTTTAGCAACTGGGGAAGAGCAACATGCAGATTAAAATGATAAAATTACCCCCAAATTAGTTCAGCAGATGTGGAGTGGAGACACCAGGAGTTTTGTTTTTCAGTTTCTTCCTTGCATTCCACAACAATAAATATCAATGCTTGTTATCTCAGTTAATTACACAGTTCTTCAGCAGTAAAGAAACTCCATTTTCCTTTCATTTCTGACACATAGCATTTAGATGCATCCCCTCTAATGACCCGCTTCCTTGCCTTTTAAGAATGGAGTACTACTGCATCCAGCTAGTAATTCAAAACTGAAAGCTGCTCCATCCTTCAACACTTATTCTTTTTAGGGTTAATTTTTAAATCATACCCTAATTACAGGAATTTACAGTCTTTAAAAAAGTAGCTATTTTCAGACCTGTTTACTAGACCACAATCTGAAACATCAGTCAAAAACAGCTTGAACTGATTGCATCCTTCTCTGGAACAGAACATCTAGCAGCAGAACATCCTATTGTAGCTGGCCCATCTACCCCATAATTAAGGTTGCATTGCAGCCCTGCTCCAAACTTATTTCTGCAGGAGAACAGCTAAGATCCGTTAGATAAGATGTCAGAATATGTGCTACTGGAATTGCATCCAATCTGTTGGTTAACATTACCAGAGCCAATTTAGTGTTGAATTTAAATCACGGAAATGTTGGTGATATGGCAACATATATTCACAAAAGCTTTAGTAAAGTCAATAATGACTGCCTTGCTCTCTGAGGCTCCACTTGAGAATCCTCTTCATAAGACCCGGTCAAAGCTCAGTGAGGGAAACATATTGCTGTTAAATTAAAAAAAAGACTTACGATGTTCATCAACTCAATATTGCACACTTAAAAGCCATAAAAACCAGCTTTTTGAATCGCAGGGGATTTTTAACCATAACTTCATTTTTTTGCAATTATTCATACAAACAGATGATGTAATGTGCATTTTAAAAACAAGAAATCAACTTTAGGAATTAAGTGGGTCAAGGATAAGAACAGTGTGACTCAAAGAACTCAATGCCTCCTTTCAGATTAAAGTGAGAAACTCTAAAAACGAGAACAATATCAGGGAAAATCTTGATTTTTTTTCTTTCTAAAGCAAGTTTCATGGAAACAAAAAAACAGCAAGTGTTTTCAGAGGCTGCTATGTTTATATTATATAACCATATCTTGCTAATATATCTTTATGTGTTTATCCTTCAAAAGTAAACGAATTAAACAGACCCAAGGAATTCCTCAAATCTGAAACCAAAGAATACAATAGGAGACTAACAAAGATTTGCAGAGAACCTACTATATGCAAAGCACTGTTTTGCTGTGAGCTGCATAGTGATATAGAAAATTTGGCACAAACTGTTTGTCCCCAATGTCTACTTTAAAAAAAATTCTTTCCTCTAAAACGTGATCCCTTCTGCTGTCCCTTAGCTGACAGCCTCATGCCATCACAAAGCCTTCCAGCCTTAAGATCTAGAGTCCATTTTTGAAGCAGCACAGTGCTACCAAGGAAAGGCAGATAAAACGGATGGACCCCATCTCAGCATGCTAGGCACACAACTCCCCCCTCCCCAGATTTTATGAAATCACCTCAGAAACCCTCACATATAATACTCAGATAAGTTAGTCTTTCCTTTTAGCTCCCTCTCTTGAGAAATGTTTTAAGAACCCAGCCCCATCCAAATGCTCTTTGTTTTCTCCCAAACACAGAACCTGTGAATGAGTGTGATTTTAAGTCAATAGAGACATACATAATTTATAAGAGGGCTTTTTTTGAAAAAAATCATGCATTTCCAAACACAGTTGTTAAGGCTATAGCAAGTAATAAAAATGCAGAGAGCATCTTGCAGGAGAGACAGGCTTTGGGAACCCCCCTACTGGCTTAGCCAGAGGAAAACGACCCCATTGGTTCACTTAGCAACAGCTGTGGGATCCAGATTACAAATTCCTCCCAAGGCAGTATGAATATGAGCTTGAAATATTCATCTCTCTTCCCAATACAAACTTGCTGATGCATTGCTGCCTCAATATTTCTATAAACCAAAACACCCCACCCTCAGAGCAGAGCTAGTTGAATCCTAAATTCTTAGGACATAAAGTATGCAATGCTCAGAAGGCACATATGAAAAGATTTTCCTTTGGAATCTCAAAATCAGTTGGCAGTTGGTAGCAAGACCAAACACAGAGATAAAGTCAAAGATCCTATCACTATTTTTGGTTTTTGAATCTCAAAAAGTAAACATATTTGTGGTGGGATTAATAGTTTTCAGTGGGGAGCCATCTCCAGTAAAATGCAGGCACATTATTACACAATTTAGAGAATATCTTATGTGTGTGTGTGTGTGTGTGTGTGTGTGTTTTAAAATAAACAGCACCATCGAATTGGATGAAAACACACAGACTATATAAGAGCCAAATTCACAGTGACTGGAAAATATCAAATATGGGTGAAGGTAAAACTCTTAACTGAAGCAAGAAATCTCCCTGACCCCTTTGTGGGCAGGAACTGGAGTACATGGGCGCTGGACCTAGCTGGGTGCTTCAGTGGCAGCAGGGACGAACTCCACTCACATGAACTCACTGCATTCTACCCCTCACAAGAAGGGGCGCACAGGTGAGCAGGTGCAGGATCCAGGGCAAGCACTTTTGGGTGCCAGCAGGAATGAATTCCGTATTGCCCCCACAGCAGCGTCTAGGGGGATGCCTGCGACTCTTGAAGCCCCAGAAGGAGTGTTACAGAAGGAGTGTTACAGAAGGAGTGTTACACTCAGTGCTCGTTTAGCTTGCCATCTGCAGTTGGCTTAAGTGTTAACAGCTCAGTGGAGGGTCAGTGTGACAGCCTTTTGCACCTGCACTGGAGTTCTTGTCCAGTGTCCAACAGGAATGATGTTGCAGGAACAAATTGGAGATGGAAATTTGGCGGGGGGGGAGGCGGTTTATTGCCAATCAAAGTGGCTCTCAGCAGGAAGAGGAGATGAAAAGGGGATGGAGTGGGGAGGTAATCTTCTTCTGGAGTCCAGCCCTACTCAGAGGGACTACTTTCCAAAGCTACACCATCAAGCTATCCCTCTGAAGTCAAGCCTCTTCTCTCTGACATCCAACCATAGTCTCTGATATTCAATTGCTTCCCCTCTCCTCCTCTTTCTGCTGGAGAGCCTGGGGTTTTTAATGGGCACAGGTTAGGGGACAGGGCGGGCCACGGGTGGTTTTGGAAAAGGCATTATTGAAGCAGGAAAGCAGGAATGTATGTTCTCATTTTGGGCCGCGGTTCCAGGCTTGAGGGTGGGGCCCTCACTGAGGACCCGCTCTCTTCTGCCAAGAATTTCCCTGCCTCCTGTTCCTATCAGAACTACTGGCCTCACCTGAGATTATGATGAAAGTGAAGTGTGAGTCTGATAACAGTCCACATTTTTATTCTAATTTCAGTTCAAGTATTGGTTATAATCCATTTTCCTGATATTACATTGAGTGTCAGAAATACAAGGATGAAAGACAAATGTCCTGCCCTCAGGACATAGTCTAATGGGAGACTCCCATAGTTTGATGGGAAAGACATATTAGGTTGGTGCAAAAGTATTGCAAAAAGTAAAACCAATTACTTTTGCACCAACTTAACACATGTAAATATGCAACCACCCAAAGCATAATTTATGCCATAACGGTATCTTGGTATGTTGCATTGTAAGTGCTCAGTAGATAATAATGAATACTTATGCTAGAAAGAGACATTTTTAAGTTACAGATATGCTTAAGAAACTAATTCCAACTCAGAGAAACTTTCCCAAGAAAGCAGCTTTATTCAAAAGACGAATACTGTAATATTATTTATAATAGTGGACCATTTAAAACTATGTAAACATACAGCAACAGGAGATTGGTAATAAATTATGGTATGTCTAAATGATTGAATTTATAATGGCTATTAAAATCAATATTTAGTACAAAAATTTATTCTTTAATATCAAGTGAAAAAAGCAAGATACACAGTTTTACATAGTATTATTATAACATGTACTTACATACAAAAACGTAGGTAAGTTATGGCAAATATTAATAATAGTTATAACTATATAATAGACCTATAAATATTTTTTTTCTTTTTCAGTATTTTTTTTAAAATTTTACTTTAAGTTCCAGGATACATGTGCAGAACGTGCAGGTTTGTTACATAGGTATATGTGTGCCATGGTGGTTTGCTACACCTATTGACCTGTCCTCTATGTTCCCTTTCTTCACCCTCCACCCACCAACAGGCCCTGGTGTGTGTTGTTCCCCACCCTGTGTCCACATGTTCTCACTGTTCATCTCCCACTTATGAGTGAGAACATGTGGTATTTGGTTTTCTGTTCCTGTGTTAGTTTGTTGAGGATGATGGCTTCCAGCTTCATCCATGTCCCTGCAAAGGACATGATCTCATTCCTTTTTATGGCTGCACAGTATTCCGTAATGTTTATGTACCACATTTTCTTTATCCAGTCTGTCATTGATGGGCATTTGGGTTGGTTCCATGTCTTTGCTATTTGAATAGTGCTGCAATAAACACATGTGTGCATGTGTCTTCATTGTAGAATGAATTATATTCCTTTGGGTATATACTCAGTAATGGGATTGCTGGGTCAAATGATATTTTTGGTTCTAGATCCTTGAGGAATCACCATACCGTCTTCTACAATGGTTGAACTAATTTACATTCCCACCAACAGTGTAAAAGCGTTCCTATTTATCCACAGCCTCATCAGCATCTATTGTTTCTTGACTTTTTAATAATCACCATCTGACTGGCAAGAGATGGTATCTCATTGTGGTTTTGAGTTGCATTTCTCTAATAATCAGAGATGTTGAGTTTTTTTCATATGTTTCTTGGCCACATAAATGTCTTATTTTGAGAAGTGTCTGTTTGTATCCTTTGCCCACTTTTTCATTTTTTTTTTTTTTGTAAATTTGTTTAAGTTCCTTGTAAGTACTGGATATTCAACATTTGTCAGATGGGTAGATTGCAAAAATTTTCTTCCATTATGTAGGTTGACTGTTCACTCTGATAATATTTTCTTTTGCTATACAGAAGCTTTTTAGTTTAATTATATCTCGTTTGTCAATTTCAGCTTTTGTCGCAATTGCTTTTGGCGTTTTCGTCATGAACTTTTGTCCATGCCTTGTCCTGAATGGTATTGCCTAGATTTTCTTCTAGGGTTTTTATGGTTTTGGGTGTTACATTTAAGTCTTTAATTCATCTTGAGTTAATTTTTGTATAAGGCATAAAGAAGGGGTCCAGTTTCAGTTTTCTGCATATGGCTAGCCAGTTTTCCCAGCACCATTTACTGAATAGGAAATCCTTTCCCCATTGCTTGTTTTTGTCAGGTTTGTCGAGGATCAGATGGTAGTAGATGTGTGGTGTTATTTCTGAGGTCTCTATTCTGTTCCCTTGGTCTGTATGTCTGTTTTGGTACCAGTAGTATGCTGTTTGGGTTACTGTAGACTTGTAGTATAGTTTGAAGTCAGGTAGTGTGATGCCTCCAGCTTTGTCTTTTTGCTTAGGATTTTCTTGGCTATACGAGGTTTTCTTTCATTCCATATGAAATTTGAAGTAGATTTCTAATTCTGTGAAGAAAGTCATTGGTAGCTTGATGGGAATAGCATTGAATCTATAAATTACTTTGGTCAGTATGGCCATTTTCATGATATTGATTCTTCCTATCCGTGAGGATGAAATATTTTTCCACTTGCTTGTGTCCTCTCTTATTTCCTTGAGCAGTGGTTTGTATTTCTCCTTGAAGAGGTCATTCGCATCTCTAGTTAGCTGTATTCCTAGGTATTTTATTCTCTTTGTAGCAATTGTGAATGGGAGTTCATTCATGATTTCACTCTCTGCTTGTCTATTGTTGGCATAAAGGAATGCTTGTGATTTTTGCACATTCATTTTGTATCCTGAGACTTTGCTGAAGTTGCTTATCAGTTGAAGGAGTTTTTGGGCTGAGATGATGGGGTTTTCTAAATATACAATCATGTCGTCTGCAAACAGAGACAATTTGACTTTCTCTCTTCCTATTTGAATATGTTTATTTCTTTCTCTTGCCTGATAGCCCTGGCCAGAACTTCCAATACTATGTTGAATAGGAGTGGTGAGAGGAGGCATCCTTTTCTTGTACCAGTTTTCAAAGGGAATGCTTTCAGCTTTTGCCCATTCAGTATGATATTGGCTGTGGGTTTGTCATAAATAGCTCTTATTATTTTGAGATATGTTCCATCAGTACCTAGTTTATTGAGAGTTTTTACCGTGCAAGGATGTGGAACTTTATCAAAGGCCTTTTCTCCATCTATGAGATAGTCATGTAATTTTTGCCTAGTTCTGTTTATGTGATGGATTACATTTAATGATTTGCATATGTTGAGCCAGCCTTGCCTCCCAGGGATGAAGCTGCCTTGATCGTGGTGGATAAGTTTTTTGATGTTCTGCTGGATATGGTTTGCCAGTATTTTTTTTTAGGATTTTCACACTGATGTTCATCAGGGATATTGGTCTGAAGTTTTCTTTTTTGTGTGTGTCTCTTTCCAGTTTTGGTATCAGGATGATGCAGCTCTCATAAAATTAGTTAGGGAGGAGTCCCTTCTTTTCAATTGTTTGGAATATTTTCTGAAGGAATGATACCAGCTCTTCTTTATATTTCTGGTAGAATTCAGCTGTGAATCCTTCTGGTCCTGGGGTTTTTATGGTTGGTAGGCTATTAATTGCAGCCCCAATTTAAGAACTTGTTATTGGTCTACTCAGGGATTCGACTTCTTCCTGGTTTAGTCTTGGGAGAGTGTATGTTTCCAGGAATTTATCCATTTCTTCTAGATTTTCTAGTTTATTTGCACAGAGGTGTTTATGGTATTCTCTGATGGTAGTTTGTATTTCTGTGGGGTCCGTGGTGATATCTCATTTATTATTTTTTGTTGTGTCTATCTGATTCTTCCCTCTTTTCTTCTTTATTAGTCTAGCTAGTGGTCTATTTTGTTAATTTTTTTCAAAAAACCAGCCCCTGAATTCATTGATTTTTTAAAGAGTTTTTCATGGCTCTATCTCCTTCAATTCTTCTCTGACCTTAATTATTTCTTATCTTCTCCTAGCTTTTAGATTAGTTTGTTCTTGCCTTTCTAGCTCTTTTAATTGTGACGTTAGGGTGTCAATTTGAGATCTTTCAAGCTTTCTGATGTGGGCCTTAGTGCTATAAATTTCCCTCTTAACACTGCTTTAGCTGTGTCCCAGAGATTCTGGTACATTGTCTCTTTGTTCTCGTTGGTGTCAAAGAACTTCTTGATTTCTGCCCTAATTTCATTATTTACCCAGGTGTCATTCAGGAGCAGGTTGTTCAATTTCCATGTAATTGTGTGGTTTTTAGTTAGTTTCTTAATCCTGAGTTCTAATTTGAGCACACTGTGGCCTGAGAGGCTGTTATGATTTCAGTTCTTTTGCATTTGCTGAGGAGTGTTTTACTTCCACTTACGTGGTCAATTTTAGAATAAATGCCATGTGGCACTGAGAAGAATGTATAGTCTGTTGATTTGGAGTAGAGAGTTCTGTAGACGTCTACTAGGTCCACTTGATCCAGAGCTGAGTCCAAGTCCTGAATATCCTTGTTAATTTTCAGTCTCATTGACCTGACAGTGGGGTGTTAAAGTCTAGGTATGGGTGTCTAGGTCTCTTTGTAGGTCTCTAAGAACTTGTTTTATGAATCTGGGTGCTCCTGTACTGGGTGCATATATATTTCAAATAGTTAGCTCTACTTGTTGAACTGTTCCCTTCACTATCATGTAATGTCCTTCTTTGTCTATTTTGATCTTTGTTGGTTTAAAGTCTGTTTTGTCAGAGACTAGGATTGCAACCCCTGCTTTTTTTTTTTTTTTTTTTGCTTTCCATTTGCTTGGCAATTTTCCTCCATCCCTTTATTTTGAGTCTTTTTGTGTCTTTGCACATAAGGTGGGTCTCCTGAATACAGGACACCAGTGGGTCTTGACTCCTTATCCAGTTTGCCAGTCGGTGTCTTTTAATTGGGGCATTTAGCCCATTTACCTTTTTAGTATTGTTATGTGTGAATTTGATCCTGTCATCATGATGCTATTTGGTTATTTTGCACGCTAGTTGATGCAGTTTCTTCATAGTGTCATTGGTCTTTATATGTTGGTGTGTTTTTGCAGTGGCTGATGCCAGTTTTTCCTTTCCATATTTAGTCTTTTCTTTTCTGTTCTTTTCTTTTTTCTTCTTTTCTTTTCTTTGGAGACAGAATTTTCACTCTTGTCACCCAAGCCAGAGTGCAATGGTGTGATCTCAGCTCACTGCAACCTCTGCCTCCCGGGTTCAAGTGATTCTCCTGCCTCAACCTCCCGAGTAGCTGGGATTACAGGGGCCCGCCACCACACCCAGCTAATTTTCATATTTTTAGTGGAGACAAAGTATCACCATTTTGGCCAGGCTGATCTTGAACTCCTTATCTCAGGTGATGCACCCACCTTGGCCTCCCAAAGTGCTGAGATTACAGGTGTGAGCCACCACACCTGGCTTTAGTGCTTCTTTCAGGAGTTCTTGCAGGGCAGGCCTGGTGGTAATGAAATCCTTCAGCATTTGCTTTTCTGGAAAAGATTTTATTTCTCCTTCACTTGTGAAGCCTAGTTTGGCTGGATATAAAAATTCTGGGTTGAAAATTCTTTTCTTTAAGAATGTTGAATATTGGCCCCCAATCTCTTTTGGCTTGTAGAGTTTCTGCTGAGAGGTCCGCTGTTAGTCTGAAAGGCTTCCCTTTGTAGGTGACGTGGCCTATCTCTCTTGCTGCTCTTAATAGTTTTTCCTTCATTTTGACCTTGGAGAATCTGATGATTATGTGCCTTGGGGTTCATCTTCTCATGGAGTATCTTAGTGGTGTTCACTGTATTTCCTGAATTTGCATGTTGGTCTATCTTGCTAGGTTGGGGAAGTTCTCCTGGATAATATCCTGAAGCGTGTTTTCCAGCTTGTTTCCAGTCTCCCCATCTCCTTCTGGTACTCCAATCAATCATAGGTTCGGTCTTTTTATGAAGTCCCATATTTCTTAGAAGCTTTGTTTATTCCTTTTCATTCTTTTTTCTCTAGTAAGGTCTGCATGCCTTATTTCAGCAAGATGGTCTTCAAACTCTGATATCCTTTCTTCCACTTGGTCAATTCAGCTATTGATACTTGTGTATGCCTCGCAAAGTTCTCGTGCTGTGTTTTTTCAGCTCCATCAGGTCATTTATATTCCTCTCTAAACTGGTTATTCTAGTTAGTAATTCCTCTAATCTTTTGTCACGGTTCATAGCTTCTTTGCATTGGGTTAGAACATGCTCCTTTACCTCAGCATAGTTTTTTATTACTCATCTTCTGAAGCCTACTGCTGTCAGTTCATCCATCTGATCCTCCGTCCAGTTCTGTACCCTTGATGGAAAGACATTGTGATCATTTGGAGAAGGGGCACTCTGGCCTTTTGGGTTTTCAGCATTTTTTCGTTGATCCTTTCTCATCTTCGTGAGTTTGTCTAGTTTCGGTCTTTGAGGCTGCTGACCCTTGGATGGGGTTTTTGTGGGGGATTTGTTGTTGTTGTTGTTGATGATGATGATGATGATGATGATGATGATGCTGTTGTTGCTTTCTGCTCATTTGTTTTTCTTTCAATGATCAGGTCCCTCTTCTGTAGGGCTGCTGCAGTTTTCTGGGGGTTCACTTCAGGCCGTATTCATCTGATTCACTCCAGAGCCTGGAGATGTCACCCAAGGAAGCTGGAGAACAGCAAAGATGGGTGCCTCCTCTTTGTTCTGGGACCTCTGACCTTAAGGGGCACCAACCTGATGCCAGTAGGATGGCTTCTGGTGTGTTCCTCGCTGAGGGAAAACCCACTCATCTGGGCTGCCCAGATTCCTCAGAACTACCAGGAGGAAAGGCTAAGTCTGCTGGTCCGCAGAGACTGCAGCCACCGCTCCCACTAGGGGCTAATGCCCAGGGGGATCCAGGTTCTGTTCCTGAGCCTCTGGCTGGAGTTATTGGAGTTCCTGCAGGGAAGCCCCATCCAACGAGGAAGGATGGGTCAGGGTCAGGCCCGAAGAGGCACTCTGGCCACAGACTGCCACAACTGGTGTGTTAGGCTGTGGGGGACAAGTCTTAGGACCAAGCCATCCAGCCTCCCTGGCTCCAGCAGGCGAAAATCACAGTCTGGGACTATAGAGATGGTTGCTGCCCTTCCCCCGCCCAGGGAGCTTAGGCAGTTGCAAGTCCCAGTGCTGGCGGCTGCCCCTCCCCCAAGGAGCTCAAATGGCTTAGATGGCAGGCAGCCACAGTCCGGTGATGCTGGTTGCCCCTCTCCCTGAGAGTTTAGTAGGCTTGAGCAAATTCCAGCTGAGAGGCTAAGAGTCTGCGCGTTCCAGGGTTGGGACGCCAGGCCCTGGTGGTGTGGGTTTGTGAGTGGGATCTTTCAATCCGTGGGTTGCAAAGTTCCATGGAAAAAGTACGGTTTCCCTGCCTGGGTAGCATGCTCACTCACCACTTCCCTTGGCTGTGGAGAGGGGGCTCCCCGATCCCATGTGGCTCTCAGGTGGGCCACTGCACCACACTGTTCTTCCTTCTCTTCATGGGTCACGTCAGCCTCCTAGTCAGTTCTGATGAGAGAATCTGGATTCTTTGGTTGCTGGTGAAGGATTCACATGCTTATTATGGTTTTTTTTTTGATGGTTGCCTCTGAACACCTCTGTTTCTAGTAGACCATCTTGGCTCCACCCCCAATTATACTATTTTCTATTCTCACTAGCAGTATATGAGGGTTCAGTTCCTCCATTTTTTTGTCAGCACTTGATATGTTCTGTCTTTAGTTTAATCCATTGTAATAGGTATGTGGTGTTATTTAATTGTGGTTTTAATTTGCATTTTTAAATAACTAACAGAATTGTTTATTATTTCATTTCTTATTTGCCATAAAGGTATATTTTATTTGGTGAAGTATCTATTCAAATCTTTTGACTATATTTAATAGCAAATTTTTTCTCTTTTATTGAGTTTGGGGAGGATATAAATTAATGATATATTTTTTAATTTTCTGTTTATCATTGGTTTTTACAATTGGATTATAGGCTTGGTTTGGTGGATGACACCTGGGATTTCAGTGCTTTGGGAGGCTGAGGAGGCAGGATCACCTGGGGCCAGGAATTCGAGATCAGTCTGGACAACATAGTGAGACTGGGTTTATACAAAAAAATTTTAAAATTAGCCATGTGTGGTAGCATATCTATGTAGTCCTAGCTACTTAGTAGGCTGAAGTGGGAGAATTACTTGAGCCCAGGAGTTTGAGGCAGCAGTGAGCTATGGTTGTGCCACTGAACTTTTAGCCTGGGTGACAGAGAGAAAAAAAAAAAGGGTGACTCAAAAAAAAAATTTTTAATTAAAAAACCCAATTAATTGGATTATGATGAACTGTGTTTGTTATAATTGTCCATGTTTCTTGAATTTGGGGTTCATTGTGATTCTTGGATCTGTGAGTTTACTGTTTTCATCAAATTTGAAAATTTTCAAACTTACTTTCTTCAATATTTTTTCTGTCTCTCTCCTTGCTTTGGCCACTTACTTACAAGCATGTTAGACCACTTGAAATTGTCTCATATCTATATAGTCCATTCATTTTTTTAAAAAATATTATCCTTTATTTTTGTGTTTTATCTTGATGGTTTTTATTTTCATGTCATCATGTTTACCAATATTTACATCTGCAATGTTGCATTTGTCATTAATCCCATCCAATAATCATTCCCCTCACACATTTTAGTTTTCCTTTCTAGAAATTCCATTTTTGTCTTTCTTATAAATTCCATTTCTATACTTAATATTTGAACATATATAATAGTTATATAACTGTTTTATGTCTTTATTTGCTAATTGTAATGTCTATGTCAGTTGTGGTTTTCAGTTGATATTTCCTCTCATTATAAATCATATTTTTGTACTATCTTGCCAGTTTATAATATTTTATTGAATTCCTGACATTGCAAACTTTACTTTGTTGGATGTTAAATGTTTTTGGATTCCTATAGATATTCTTGAGCTTTGTTCTTGATACATGAGTAATTTATTTGGATACTGTTGGAACTTGCTTTTAAGGTTTGTTATGCGTGACTGGAAAGGTGTTTTAGCTTAATTATTTCCTACTATTGAAGACAGGTCAGTGTGCTTTACCCAGCGTTCCATGAAACATGAGATTTTTCCAGTTTGGCTGGTGGGAATGGGTGATATGTCCAGCCTTGAGTCACTTCTAGGCAATGTCACTTTTAGTCTATTTAGGCAGTTTTTTCCTCTGTCCTTGGGTGGTCTCCTCATACATGGGCACTCAGTAGCACTCTGCTAAAGACATGGAGGGGCTTGCTGTTGACCTCTGGAGTTCTCTCTCTGTGAAGCTCTCTCTTCTCCAGCAGACTATCCCACATACTCTCAGCTCTGTCTCTTCAACTCAGAGAATTGGCCCGGCTCTGCCTAGATTCTGCATCCCTATACTATGTCCTGAAACACTCTTGAAGGCAATAAGATAGGGAAATAACAGGGCTCACATCATTTTCCCCTGTCTCTCAGAGATCATTGTCCTACATTGCTTGATGCTAGTGTTTTGATAACTTTTGTTTCATATATTTTGTCAATTTGTTTATTTTTCAGGTTGGGTGAAGTGTATGTCCCTAAGTGCATTCATTTTTCTTCTAAATGATAACTTCGTAAGTCTCAGAATTCTAAATAATGAATAAAATATTCCCATAGCAACTGTTAACGTCTAACCAACCATGTAGACCCAAATATTCCTTTGTAAAATACTTCACATAAGAAAACCTCAAAACAAAAACAAAACAAAAAAAATGATGGCTTCAACCAGAATTGTTTTTTGTTGTTGTTGTTAAGGAGCATTGCTTTGAATAAATATTTCTCACTTTATCTTTTGAAAAATTGCCTTTTAAAATTAATATTTTAATACTATTCTTGAGTAGCTATGTTTATTAAAGCACTAGATATTAATTTTGATTTTTCATTGCCAACTTAAAGCTGTTCTCAATAGACTATAGAGATAAATTCAGAAACTATTGGTTTTACATTTTATTCTTTTTTGAAATTTAGGATACTTCTCTGCAAACTTAATTTTAGAAAAATATTTGAATAATTTTTAAAAGCACAATAAAGCAATGGCAATATTTTCTAATAACATAATTTTTGTGTGGAGAAAACATACTAACTTATAAACCTTCAAATCAGTTGCTTAGACTATCTGCAGGTAAAATGAGCTATTTGGCCTGAATTGACTGCTTGGTTGTTTCAAAATC
Source organism: Pan paniscus (assembly GCF_029289425.2). NCBI lineage: Eukaryota > Metazoa > Chordata > Mammalia > Primates > Hominidae > Pan > Pan paniscus. The sequence continues at coordinate 128,247,925 of NC_073249.2, forward strand.
CCTGAAAATTCAGTTAAATTGGTTGGATCATTACATAGTATGAAACTGGCAGATTGCTTATTCAAAAATGGTTGAATTGGCTGTATGTGGAGCTATAACATGAATCTGGAATAGTAGTCTCATGCTGGGTGCTAAGGGTACTAGAAAGAACTAAGAAAACATTTGTGAATATTTTTTATCCCATAATTATGCTGTTTTTCATCAAAGGACTTTGAAGTTACAATAGTATTAATCTCCTTAAATCTAAGGTGTGTATGTCATTAGAGAAATGATGCTGGGTACTTGCAAATTGTCCATGGCATGTATTATAGACATAATAGTAAATGAGAGGAAATCACAGCGAGAACTTAGAATTATCCCATTTACACAATAAATAGAACACCTGTTATAACTAAATTAAACACACACCAGCAAGAAACTGGCCCAATCTTTACCCAAGGACCACTGAAAAGCTTAAACAGAAACCTCAAATGGCATTCAATAAATAGATTAGTATATTCATGCTAGATTTACAAGGTATATACCTCAGCACTTCTTGTCACTGAAAAGTCAGTAAGCATTACAGTTACCAATAGACCTGCTTAAAACTTCTTACTAAAAGTAAGAACGGAGGTTTTTGCTTAGGATGTTATTTGGGGGATTAAAAGATTTAGACAAAGCTTAACTGGGAAGAATAGTATAGTTTCTTTGAAATCTTGTAGTTTAAAGCTGAGTTGACAGTTGCACATTCACTAGTTTAGTTTCTTTCCTAACTCTGAATGGTTTTGCTAAGAAAGAAGAATGCAGGCCGGACTGAGCATTAGAAAAGAAATATCATGATATAAAATGAGGGCTGAGGTACAGGTGAGGGTAAATGACTATCCAAATGTGATATCTCATAGATCCAATTAACTTTAGAGTTAGAAAATAGTTCAACAGCCAGCTCATATTCCCTAATTTTGCAGATATTCTAGGAAGTGAAGCGACTTCACATGAACACAGGATAAAAGTCCACCCAAACAGATTGATTGTTAGTAGTTCTCAAAGACTTACCAGGTAGATCACCAAATTTGTGGACACTGATAGGTCCCCTTCCCTGAGGTTCAACAGGGTTTCTAAAGGTGAGGGAGGCTGGCTGTGGCTGGCAGCACGCAGTGCTTCTTTCTGCCTCTACATAGTGTGGCTGGCACTCTTTCTATCTTCCAAGGGACTTCGCTGAGAAAGCTCCACTTCTTCCCATCACTGTAGATCTAATGTTTCAGAGAAATACAAAGTGACTGATGCTTCCAAAATAAATTCTTGATTTCTTAAACTGGGGAAGGGAACTTAGGGGCATGGTTGGGAGCACTGACTTAGGTGTGAATCACACTGATTGTTTTGTGAAATTGTATGAGCTATTTCACTTCTCCAAGGCTTACTTTCCTTATGTGAATAAATACAATAATTGTTCCAGTTTCATAATACTGAGAAGGAATAATCACATGTAAGGTGCTTAACCCAGTATCTGTCAAAAAATATTATCCATTGTCACAATAAAATAGCATTGCTCATCTCCTATGTTTCTTTACCTGGAAGAGCATTGTTGTCTGGTAGACCCTTATTTTACTCTAGATTCACAATGGGGGGAAATGACATTTTTATAGATTACAAAGTTATTGAGGCAGCCATGGAAAAAATTGTCATGCATCAAGTGTGAAGTATTGTAAACACATCATAATGAAATCAACAACATATTATTACAAACTTCTCTTTCATATTTATCTGGGGCCACAGGTTTCTCAAAGGACTGTGGGCTTGAAAATATAGTGTCAATGGAGCTTCAATGCCAGTCCAATGGTGATGGCAATGACCCATAAGATTCTGGAATTGGGACTGGGCGTGGTGGCTCATGCCTGTAATACCAGCACTTTGAGAGGCCAAGCTAGGCGGGAGTTTGAGACCTGGGGTCAGGAGTTCGAGACCACCCTGGCCAACATGCTGACAACCCATATTTACTAAAAATATAAAAATTAGCCAGGTGTGGTGGCTCACACCTGTAATCCCAGCTACTTGGGAGGCTGAGGTGGGAGAATCGTTTGAACCCAGGAGGCGGAGGTTGCTGTGAGCTGAGATCGTGCCACTGCATTCCAGCCTGGGCTACAAGAGCAAAATTCCATTTCAAAAAAAAAATGTGGAATTGGGAAAAATGTCTTTCTGCACTTCTTTACCCTCTTCACATCCTCTTTTTCCTCAAACAAGCTGGATTCAAAGAAGGGCTGGGAGCCGTGTGGCTTGTTGGTAATAGCTCCTGAAAACTCAATGTAGCAGTGTAATAGGAGAGAATGAAATGGTAAAAGAGAAAAGTTTGAGAATCACTAAATTAATTCAGTCAAGTGTCTCTTTGCTTCCTGTACTAGAACTAGAGACAATGTATGTTGGAATAGTAATCACTTATATAAATTATGTTTCTCTTATTTCTGTTTAAAGAACTTTGAGTGAATGAATTATTAAATTATTGAATGAAGGTGAGCATGATATAAACAAATTTATTCTTCTCCATAAGATTTGTTTGGACATGGTGCAAAATGAATGGCTCTCAGCGTTCAGAAAGAGTGTTCCCTGCACAGTGTGCCTCCCTTTTTCTGCTGTGCCACATGTGCAAGAAAACACAATTAAATTTTCAGTTGGGTTTTGCATTTTTCTGATCTTCTAACAACTGGGTGTCAGATATCTCAATGCATAACCACCCACTCACAACAAGATTATACATTAGACTCTTTGTTATCTACTTTTATGAAGGATTTCTGAATGCTAAAAGGAATAAATTAACTGTGCCAAATCTGTAATAAAGTTGTTCTCTCTATCTGATTGTTAATATTTCCACGATTGTACAGTAATCCTCATCAAGGACAAGAGTATTTACATCATCCTAAAAGAAGGACACAGAAAGGAATATAAAATGCATTTGATTCTTGGAACTATATATCCATATTTGCTCTAGACTAAATATCACAATAGTATCTAATAGCCAGGTGTAAAATAACTATTAGAAGAAATCTTTCCAAATATAATGAGAATACAAACCAGGAATGCAAAATCAAATAAAACCATTTTATTTAAATTTCTCAGATTTTAATAATCTGATACCTAGGTTTTCTTCTAAGTGCTATTATAGTGTTAATATCCCTGTGCCCACACTTGGTAGAAAGGTACTTGCTGGTGACTGCCTGTGAGCATAGAGGTTCATCTTTTTCAACATTAACTCCATCACCAGTGAGAGTGACTGGCACACATACTCAAAAGATACTTGTTTATTATTGAATCAAATAGTACATAAATCATAAACTGTGAATTATGGAGATTAATATATATTTTAAATAAAAATAATAGCTACAATGTTTGGAATAGTCTCAATGGGTAGGCTGCTTCCATGTATATCATATCTTTTCAAAGTCATAAATACACGATATGTTAGCATGATCACTTTGAAGATTTGAACATAAGCAAACTTTTAAAATATCTCTTTAAAATTTTCAATTTAAAAATGATTTAACATAATTTGTGCAGAAAGGCAGAGGATATATCACACGATCTGTTACCTGTGACCACTCTGATATCATCCCCAGCACTCTTCCCCTCCCTCATTCACATTGCTCCAATCATCCTGGCTTCCCTGTTGTTCTTGAAGACACCAAGTTTAATGTTGGCTTAGGGTATTTGTATTTACTGTTCCCTCTCCTGAGATATTCCTTCCTCTGTACCCGCAAGACTGGCTTCATCACTACTTCATATATATCATTGTCTTCTCAAAGAGACAGTCACTGACTATCCTGTGTCATATAGCTGCCCCACTCTCTAGCCCCTTGCCTTGATATAGTTTTCTTCACTGTACTTGTTGCCATCATATTAAATACTTGCCCGTTTGTTTACTCTAGACCTCTTTCCACTAGAATATAAGCTCCAAGAGAGCAGACTTTGTCATTTTCTTCACCACTGGCTCCTCCCAGTGTATAATAGTGCCTGGCACATAGTATCATGCGATAAGTAGATAAGTATTTCTTAAATAAATGACTCAATTGGTTGCTCTTATTTACTTAAAAATATTTTTTACATGTGTTACGAATAAATTCATTTGGACTTTCTTAGTTCATTATAGATTAGAAACAAAACTCCAAAACAATGGTCTAATTCTGACTTTCTTGAGACATATTTTGAGAATATTTTGCAAAAATGATCACCAGTACTCATCACTGCTATGGATTTGCCTAAGGAGAAAAGGGATACCTCAATTTACTATGTTAACTTAACCCAGGAAATGTTGAGATATACAGAGCCCCACAATTCCAACACTCATTAGCCACGCAAATTAAGTTTTTCATAAAAATTTTAGTGAACGCAAAAGGTTATTGTGGAAAAAAAATTCTAGTGATTGTATTTCTGTTGCTGTGTGCCAGGCATTGCATTTAGTACTTGACATGTATTAACGTATTTAATTCTCACTTCAGAGCTCTCTGAGGCACTATTATCACGCTATTTGTTATGGGCTGAATTACATCCCCCTCAAAATTCATATGTTGAATTTCCAACCTCAGTACCTCAGAATGTGACTGTATTTGGAGTTGGGTCTTTAAAAAAATGAGTTAGGTAAAATGAACTCATATAGGTGATCTCTAATCCAATATGACCAACATGCTTATAAGAAGAGGAGATTAGGACTCAGACAACTCACAGACTATGAGGCATTGTAGTAGTTAAGAGTTCTCCAGAGAAACAGAACCAATGGGATTTTATATACAGATGGTGCCTGGCTTACAATGGTTTGATTTAGGGTTTTTCAACTTTATGATGGCGTAAAAGCAATAGGTATTCATTAGAAACCATACTTCGTGCAGCCATGCACTATTCTGTTTTTCACTTTCAGTACAATATTCAATAATTTATATGAGCTATTTAATGTTATATTATATAATAGGCTTTATGTTAGATGATTTTGCCTAACTGTGGGCTGAGGTAAGTGTTCTCAGAGCATTTAAGGTACGCTAGACTAAGATATCTCTTCAGTAGGTTGGGTGTAATAAATACATTTTTGACATAGGATATTTCAACTTATGATGGGCTTATCAGGATATAACCCCATTGTAAGTCAAGGAGATTTATTTGAAGGCTCTCAAGATTATGAAGGCTGCCAAAAAAAAAAAAAAAAAAAAAAATCTGCAGGGTGGGCCAGCAGGCTTGAGACCTAGGAAAGAGGCAATGTTGCAGATGAAGGTCCAAGGCAGTCTGCTGGCAGAATTTCCTCTTGCCCAGGTCAAGTCAGTCTTTTGTTCTATCCAGGCCTGCATCACCAAAAACAATATATTTTATTCAAAGGTCATGCACTTAAATGTAAATGCCATCCAAAAACATTCTGAATAACATTTGACCAACTCTCTGGGCACCATAGCTCAGCCAAGTAGACACATAAAATTAATCATCACAAGTCCACTCCATGTGAACTTGGTGCCCACACACATCTTTAACCATACAGTAATCCCCCCAGACTCATTGTTTTGATTTCCTTGGTTTCAGCTACTCAAGTCAACCATGGTCCTAAAATATCAAATTAAAATTACAGAAATAATCAATTCATAAGTTTTAAATTGAACACTGTTCCGAGTAGTGTGCTGAAATCTCACACCATCCCACTCTGACCCCAAGACGTGAATCCTCCCTTTGTCCAGCATGTCCACTGTCTATTCTCTCTGCCCATTAGCCACTTAGTAGCTAACTTGGTTATCAAATCGACTGTCATGGTTTACAGTGCTTGTGTTCAAGTAACCCTTATTTTACTTAATAGTGGTCCCAAGGCGCAAAAGTAGTGATACTCGCAATTTGGGTATGCCAAAGAGAAGTTATAAAGTACTTCCTTTAAGTGAAAAAGTGGAAGTTCTTGACTTAATAAGGAAAGAAAAAAAAAACCATATGCTGAGGTTGTTAAGATCTACAGTGAAAATGAATGTTCTATCTGTGAAATTGTGAAGAAGTGAAAAGAAATTCATGCATACTATTTATAGGTTTGGGATTATCCTCAGTTTCAGGCATCCACTGGGGGTGCTGGAACGTATCTGCCACAGATAAGGGGGCTACTGTACTTTAATCTCCAATAAAGACAATAACAAGGTCATACTTCCATCTAGCATAACACAACTATCCTGTGTACAACTGAAAATGCACTAACTCTTTTCCCAGAAAAGGATATGAAGCCCTTACATGATGTTTACTCTTCTTGATATCTTGTAATTTAAATATTATGATATGAAGTCAACAATACTTAATACTATGACATGAAGTCAATACATCTTATATCACATAATAAGGGGAAAAGAAAGGGAAGAAAACAAAGATACTATATATTATATATATAAATACATACATATGTATGTGCATATATACACACAAACATATCGATAACAAAATAAGGAAGAAATACTCATGAAAATTGCAGTACATAGTTCTGTAACTGGTCACATGGTCATAGCTGAGATCTATAATTACCTTATTTCACTGCCCATTCTGCATTCTAGCACCTCAGTTGGTCATAGTTCCTTCCCTGGCGGGGTGACCCAAGCCTTCATTCCTGAAGGGTCTGGGCCATTAGCAGTTCTATCTGGATTGGGTTATTTTTCCATTGATCTTAATCAATGTATAGTAATACATTGATTAAGGTATAGTAATACTAGGAGAAACCCTAAGGGATCTCTTGTATTGGACCAACTCTTACTTAGTGTCAGTCCAATTTCTCCTTGGTATAATAGTTAGGATCAATCACCCCAGCTAACACAGTAACTCCTGTATTTGCCTGTTGATTCAGAGGCATGAGTAGCCTAAAGTGGTTGGGTGGTAGTCTTAACTGCTGGTTCAATGGGATCATTGTTATCTGTCCTGGTGGAAGCATTCCCCCATTTGGAACTGAGACCTCTAGGCAAGCAGAGCACAAGGTCACAGGAACAGAAAGCATATATTTTGCTAGTTGGTTATAAATGGTGCTGCTCCCATTTCTACCCCTTGATTCCTGGACATTTGAGTGCCTGCTGTGGAAGAAACAACATGATATATTGCACACTAATTCAGAGTATGTACAGCCTCTTGCAAAATATTGACCCAGCCGGGCAAGGTACCACCTCTCAGATGTTGCTGAAACTGAGTCTTCAAAAGGCCATTCCACTATTCTATCAAGCCAGCTGCTTCAGGATGGTAGGGAACAGTTCACCATGTGTGGACACAGTGAAAAAGTGGCAATCCTTAAAAACAAAAACAAGAAGATAGGACTCAGAAGAAACCAAACCTGCTGACACCTTGATCTTGGACTTCTAGTCTCCAGAATTATGGTCTATTGTTATAGCAGCCCTAGCAAACCAATGCACTATTTTGGTAGATAGATAGATAGATAGATAGATAGATACATAGATGCATAGATACATAGACAGATACATAAATAGATACATAGATAGATAGATAAAAACCCTGAGACTCAGAAAAAGTGATAAATTTGCCCAAAGTAACACAGATAATAAATGATTAATTCGTAACCTCAGAGCCCTCATTCTTGACCATTAGTTAAGAGAGCACCCTGTTGCCTTATCTGCATAACTAATATCAAGTACTTCTGTGGTTTTGATTATGCTCGGCTCATTAGGTGGTCAACAATTAATAATTGGTGATAAATTTGTTCACCAGTCTATTCAAGGATTGTCAAGCAAATTAATATCTAGGAGGCATGAAGCTGTAAAGAAAAATACTTGTTCTATGTGTAAGAGGGAAGAGAATATGGGGCATTCATTTCTTGAGTGACATAAAATTTAGAGAACATTTTTGAGAAAATTTTTACTTTATGAAGAAAATTTTGAAAACTTCCAATGACTTAGCGGCTCAAGCTGGCCCATGTGCTGAGGCTGAGGTGTATCCACCAGTCAACAGTGCAAAAAGCAAACACAAAATCTCCAGGTGCTTCTGAATTATTTCAGGAGCAAGGTGCCTCAGATTCTTAGCTGAGGTCAGGGCAGCTTCACACATTTGTTCCCTCTGAGAAAAGAGTTCTTTTTAAAAGATTTGGCAAATGTTTACTTGGAAAACTCTTCAGCTTAGTAATAGTTGGGGCTGTAATTTACTCAAAATGGACAGAGAACAGCTAAAGAAGAAGAGAAGCATCTTCATTCAGAATGTAAAATGTAAAAAACAATCGATACCAAGTGGGAAGGAGGGAAGATTTATATCTGAAAAGAGTAATTAGGTATTATCCCTCCCTAAACCATTATATAACATATATTTATAATCTATAATACATAAAGCTATAAATACACTATATATACACATATATATCTTTCCCAGATATTGAATATCTTTCATGTATTATTGACTATTTCCCCACCCATCTTGTATATGTAGAGCAATGCTTTAAAAATATAAAAAAAAAACTTTTATTTTTCCAAAAAATAAAATTTCCTATTTACTATCAGACTAGCAATATATATATATTTTTTTTAAGATACAGAGTTTCACTCTGTCACCCAGGCTGGAGTGCAGTGGCACAGTCATAGCTCACTGCAGCCTCAACCTCCTAAGATCAAGCAATCCTCCTGCCTCAGCCTCCTGAGTAGCTGGGACTATGGTGTATACCACCACACCCTGATAATTTTTGTATTTTTTTGTAGAGACAGGGTCTTGTTATGTTGTTCAGACTTATCTTCAACTGGTCTCAAGTGATCCTCCCACCTCGGCTTCACAAAGCACTGGGATCACAGGTGTAAGCCACCATGCCCAACCTGATCCTTAATTTTAAAAGCTTTTTGTGGATGTGTACTTTGCACTGAGCTTGTGCTGATGATGAACGACAACCAAAGGGGTTGGCTCCTATATAGAGCAAGGAAATGCCTCCTATATAGAGAAAGGAAACTGTAAATAAAGCATCTCCCTTTCCACCTCTTTGCCATTTACTTGATGTAATTAAGAAAGATGGCATTAGATGCCTGTATACTATCTGGAGTAAAGCAGCCGGACACTGAATATTAGGAGGAAAGTTATTTCAAGGAGTAAGGAGATTCACTTGAAACCATGTTTGGCCACGGAAGTGAGAGTACGAAGAAAGGGGATGAACAGTTCTAATTCTGACTCTGTGTTCAAATAACTGGAACCAGGGCCCACTGTATAATGTGTGGATGAAATAGTGCAATATGAAAACACTGGGCCTGTTTTTCAAGAATTACTAACATTTCCAAGACTGTGGCAGCAGAGCATTAAACCAAGTGTCGGGCCCTGGTAAGCCTAGGAACCTGCATAACGAAACAGGTCACATACTGTGTCCAAAGACCTGGATTCACAATTTATTTGTGAATTCAGGAACTGATTTGCTAAGTTAGCTTGTCTCCATGGTCCCATCCAGAATTTAGAATTCCACATCATGACAGTCTAACATCTTATGTTTCTTATATGGAAATGGTTATAACCTTCACTTGCTGTAACAGAATTTGATGATGTTTTTCTCTAAAAGTGAATTACTCACCAAAATATCTTCCAGTATTTATAGCATCCTTGCCTTAAAGAAAAAAAACAATAATCTCATAAATGAAATTTTTGATTTCTATCACATATTTCTAAAGAAACACGAAGTAATCTTGTCTGTTAGAATTTGCATAAGTCCTTCTAGAAGGAAAAAAATGCAGCTATTACGTATTTTGAATCTTAAAATTTAAAGTTTAAAAGCAGATGTTATAGTTCTTTGGTTGTATTTAAGCCTTCATTAAAGGATACAAATTATGACATCAAGCCACTTTGAGTTTTTTATGTTTTTGTAATATGATAATTAAATTAAAGGGTTTTCTCTGCAGGAAAGTATTGATTTTAGCACAATTCTCTCTCTCTTGAAATATTAGAATTTGAATTCCTTTAAAGGGGGATGTGTTACATTATGACAGAAATATACAGGGGCATGAAATACCAAGAGAAAGAATGATTATAAGAAACGAATAAAGGGGAAAGAGGAATGGAGAAAGGAAGGGGAAAAGGTAAGTTACTGTGATGCTATTCTAAGGAGTGTTTATATTTTATATTAAAGAATATTCAAAAGTAAAATTATGAGACTGCAATGATGATTCAGAAGAAATAGTGGGGAAAGAATCTATAAGACCTTTGAGAGGAGCTCTGGGCAATCATGAAGTTTGGGATCAGGCTTGCAGACATTTCCTAAGACTCAGTCTTCAGGTCGGCAATTCACTGCAGCAGACTGACAGCAGTGAGAAATGGGATTTCTGTACTGTCCACCGCAGGTTGTGGTGTATTACAGATACTGCTGGTTATCCACCCTATACCTAGACTTCCATTTTACCCTAGTAATGGAGCTCTAATTTTATTCTGTGGAAGCTGTGTGTAAAAAAAAAAAAATACTAAATTATCCAGTATCCCTTAAAGGTAGGTGTGCTATGTGACTGGCCATGGAATTTGTGGTGAAATCTGGCCACTGAATTATAAACAAAACTATTCATTATAGTTAGCATGTAATTCCTAATTGTTTAGTTCGGCAGGTCCATTTCCTATAAGTTCTCTTTGGAGCAATTCACTTTATGTTTTTATGTATCCTGAAACTCTGTCCTTCCTTAGCTTTCAAAACAAAATGCTGACTTTTTTCCTCTAATGTTTTAGACACTCTTTTCAAATATCTATTACCGCAAGTTTGGTTAAGATCACAGTAATCTCTAATGGGGACTACAGCAATAAATTATAAATTACCATCTCAGCCTTTGGTTCGAATATAGCTCTTCAGTTTGTTATGCACTGAACATTTTCATATTTTTCTCTAATGGCATAGAACTAGTACAGTTGGCAGCTGAGGATATGACACAGAGAATTAGAGAAAAATTATTATTCCTGTGACTGTATTTTTCCCAGAATGATCTAAGCAGGTAGACTTCAAGAACAGTGGCACATGTTACAATAAATAAACGTAGCTATAAAGTGCCACAGGAGGATGCAGGGAAGAGTGATTCTTGGAGATAATAGGAAAATTCATCAACGACTGGATGATATTAAGTTGGGTCTTAAATGAGTAGGAGTTTGAAAGGCAGGAAGGAAGAACTCATCAATACAAGGAAAAACATGAGCACAATTACAGAAAAATGAAAGTGCAACTGTGTTTGGAGAATGCTAAGTCAGTCTACGTGATTGGACTTTAGAGGAGGTGAAAAGTATGGAAGGTCATTCAGACCAGTAGTCTTCAAACTAGCCTGGGGCTACAGAAGAAAATTTCCAGAAAGTACTCTGGTATGGGTAGTGTTTTTGGTTATCAGTTTCTAGATACTAAATTCCTAAATCTATTCTTTTCTAAAACTGTCCGCTTGAGAATATTCCTCCTTTCTAGAAGTCATACCTAATTTTCTTTCTTTCCGTTTTACAGTAGATGCTCTCTCACTTTAAAAAAGAGAGGCATAGCTCTTACACATCTGGAATTTTACTATGGCTAATTGCCTAAGAGTGCAAATCCACTAGTCGCTAAACAAAGAGAAAATTAAAATGTTCTCATATATATATATATGGGGTGTGTGTGTGTGCTGTGTAATTACAAATGCTGCATTCTTGTCAATGTTGCAATGTTCAGAATAATTTTGGGTGAGGTAGGGTTTATTTAATTTTCATTTAGTGAACTCAATCTCATCTGCCTCTGGAAGATCATCAAAGAATGCTTTGCTCCAGTGACTGTGTCTCATGAGAGCAAAGCAATAAGTCTGTTAAGAAATGCGGAAAGTTGTGATGCTTTATTTTATGCAAATGACAAGCTAGTAGCAAGGGTGAACTATCTATTTACCTATCTGTGCACCCATCCTCCCAGCTATCACCTATCTGTCCATGTAATGATCTTAAAATTCAGAAGGGAGATGATTCTCATGAAAATATGAATTTGTATGTTTATTTAAACTGAAATATAATGACTGACTTCACAATGAGGGCTGGCTTGATCAATTAGGTTATATGGCTGACATTTTCTATAAATTTCATGAGCTAAGTCTGTAACTCCAAAGTTTTGACAAAAAAACTTACAATACGTAAGAATAAAGCACTTTATCAAAAATTGTTGTCATAGCAAAGGTTTATTAAAATTAGCAATATTTAAATTTCCCTAACCTTTTCTATTAAACAAGGTGACTCTAAAGTGAAAGAGTAAAAGATGAGTCATTGTCATTCAATAAGTTTTGGTAAAATCTGTGCTATTTTCCAGAAACTAAAAAGAGAAGAAAAACTCTGTGTGACAGTCACTTAGACAGCAGCTAAGTCTGTAGCTTAGCTCTTCTTCCAGGAGAGACCCTGTCATGAGAAGTGTAGTTAGCAGGCAGCCCCCGACTGCCACATCTTCAGATCCACTGCGATTTCCATGCAAACATCCTACTTTCCCCCAGACTACTCTCAGCCAGTGACAGCCTGGCAGAGGCACCAGAGCTGGGGGTCACTTCTGCCAGGCCAGGATCCATAACAGAAAAGTTTTGCTCCGGGAATCTCTTTGGCCTAAGACTTTTTGAGAATTGTGCTGTATTCTGAGGCCCTCTGAACCAACTTTCTTCTCCTTTCACCTCTCCCCTCATAGATCCAGACCTGCATGGCAGTCTGAAGCCTTTCTCTGGCCCTCTCTTCTTTATCTCTTATACCCATAGTTTCTATCAATCTTTGACATTTCTAATTTTGTCTTGGAGTCTGCCTCCCAATCTGAGACACTCTAATACCAGGGCATCAAATCCTTTTCTGATTATTTACTTTCAACAAAATTGTGAGAGAATCTAAGCAAAAGATCCTTTGCTAAATAGTAATTTTAAAAACTGGTAATACATCCAGGAGTAGGTTAAATACAGTAAAAGTAATCTCATTCCCCTAGTTTGGAATTAGCTTAGAAACTCAGGCCTAGGCCAACTGTGTGACAAAATAGTCACAGGGATTTGTTCAGGATAGGCATAAATTTCAATTTGGAGAAATGAGACACCAGGAGAATGTTGGGTATTCTGGAAAAGAGTTTTCCTATTCTTAAAAAAGTAACCATTGGAAAAGATAACTTCCTGCTTCCTTTCTATACCATGTACGTGGATACAAAATTAAAAGCCACCAAGTCACTTTCATACTGTAAGGAAAGGAAGCCAATAAGCAACATGCTCACAGACCAGGGAACTGCAGAGAAACAGGGGTGGAGCAATCAGATCAAGCTGATCTTAAAGCCCACTCTACTCAGTGACTTCCTGGTTAAATGAGGATACATTTTCTCTCCATTTAAACCTGCTAGAGTCAGTTCCCTATCACGGCCAAATGCATCCCACTTATTTGAGAGTGTTAGCCTTCCATGCCTCCACTTACATTGGAACCTGCCTGGAATCCACCTTGCCCCAGCTCCCTCCCATGTGCAGTGGATCCTGTCCTTTATGTCTCAGCTGCTTTCCTGGAATGGGCATGCAGTTGTTTATCTGGACATTGGGCTTTGCCTCTGCCTCAGCCTCCCACTTCTTATATTTTCTCTGTGGAAAGGGACCAATTTGGACGTGAATACCAGCCTGAATCAAAGTCTACCTGGCCGTTTATTGGATTTTCTGCTCCTTTGTTTACCCAGCTACATTTCTGTCTCTAGCCCCTACAACTACCCTGTCAGTTAATGCTTTTGCGTCTCCGTGGATCGTTAAGATTTCAGAGACTATGGGCATATAAAGACAGACATATAAAATAATTAACTTTTAAGCTTATTCTGCTAATTTTCACTAATACATGCAAGTGTGCAAACATATTTGCATATATATTTTTGCACACATGCACATGTATATGGACATAGAGACATATCTATATATAGAGAAAAATGCCTTTCTATATATTTATGTCTGAATATCACATTTGAAAGTTCTTATTATGATATATCCAGTGTATCATGGGTGAACTAATCTAAAGAACTAATCCGAATAAAGAGCTAATGCAGGGGTCTCCTAGGCCCCTACTGTCTCATGAGACATTTTCATTTCTGAAACTTGGGGACAATCTGTCTGGGGACAGTTCTAGAACACGAGTCAGTGGGGTGATTGGAGGCCTATGCCAGCAGCTATTTAGCAATTATTATCAAAGTATTTAAATGATTTGTTTTTCCTACTGGCATATGTCTCTGGATAGCATCAAATAGTTTAATAACAAGTAGGGCTGTACTAGTACAAACCTCCCTGAATATGAACACTACTTATGACAATTTGAAGCCTGGTATCTTGAATTTCTATTCGTTCTACTGACGTTCTTATTTATGCTTTAGGTTTCCTAATTCTTCTGCTGTTCCTAGCTTCGTATGTTCTCCAATATCCCCACCTTTGTCACTCACTATAAAGGAGGTAATAAAAACCATATTGATTGAGTCCCTTAGAAGTTCACACTATCCCCAACCAAGTTCTGGTAATCGCTCACAATTCCTAAAAAAAAAAACAAAAAAATAAACCAACAACAACAAATTCCAGTAAGTTTCAACAACTCATCTTGGAACTTCTTCTTTCTTGCTCACTACAGCCCAGACACCCTGGTTTTCTTTCACTTCCTCCTATGCATTAAGCTTTTTCCCATCTCTGGGCCCTTGCATGCATTGTTTCACTCAGCCACAATCTACTCCCCTTTGCCTGGTTTGTTCTTATTTTCTGGGTCTTAAGTCGTGCTTCACTGTCTACTCAATTTAAAATAGATGCTCCATATTATTCCCTCTCTTACATCACAGCACTTCACACAATATGCAATTATGCATTGTTATGGGTTGAATTGTGTCTCCTTTCCAAAAAAACATATGTTGAAGTCCTAACCCTCAATACCTCAGAATGTGACCTTATTTCACTATGGGCTCTTTATAGAGGCAATCAAATTAAAATGATGTCATTAAGGTGGGCCCTAATCCAGTAAGACATGTGTCCTTGTGCCAAAGGGAAATTTGGACACAGGGACACAGAGGGAAGACAATGTGAGGACACACAGGGAGAAGATGTCCATGCGATTGGAGTGATGCCTCTACAAGCCGAGGAATGCTGAGGATTGCTCGCAAACACCAGAAGCTAGAAGAGGCAAAGAAGGATTCACCCCTAGAACCATCAGGGAGAGCACAGTCCTGCAGACACATTGATTTCCCACTTCTAGCCTTGAGAACTGTGAGACAAGTGTCTATTGTTGTAAGCCACCAAGTTCTTGATACTTTTATAAGGCATCCCTAGGAAATAATACATGCATTAATCGAGATTTATTTATTATTTATTGTATGATGTCTGTCTCATTAGACTTTTAGCTTTATGACAGTAGGGTATGTTTACTTACCATAATTGTTTACAGCAACACAGAGGATGGTGCCTGGCACCTATTAGTAGTGGAGTATTTGTGGAATTAGTGAATTACTGAATAAGTGGATGCACGGATAATATTTTAATGCAAGGTCCTTCAAAAGAATTTAGAATCTCAGATTGTTCAAATAAACCACTTAAAAGCAACACTAATTTAATCTTAAAATCAGTAATCATAATGCTTCAAGTAGGAAAAGAAAATTTCTGATGCCTAATTATCAAACACTTCATTTAACCAGCTCTGATTAGTTATTAAATTGCATGTTGTGGGACGATTCCCCTTAAAATGGGAAAGCATTGTTCTTCTGATCTTACCAAAAGATTACCCTGTCATAAGATAAAAAGCACAAACAATCTCTTCAATCTTCACGATTTACATTAAGAGAAATATAAACAGGAATTGCAGAAGTACAAATTTTCCCTTTTGAACGTATGTAATTATAGCCTTAAAGAATTACACAAGCAAAAGTGATGGCAAACACATTTAAATAGCTGTCCCATTTTAAGGGATCTCATTGCACAATAACCTTATGAACAGGCACATAAATACATAATCAAACCTAGGTGAACTGTAACACCTGAAGATTGGGAGATAAGTAACAGCAGGCATGCAGTTGGCTTCCTGCTCCATTGATTTTTATTCCCATCTTTCCACTGATCACTATATACATTCACACACCACACATGTATACAAACACGCCACATAACACATGTGTATCATGTATATAAACATGAGCTTAAATATGTATCTATATCTATTTCTATTGACACATATGCATGACATTCTGAACATATCTTACTATGACATGCCTTGGTAAATGTGATTATTGTTTGCTTTATCTCAGGATTCACCTATGAAGGGATTCGGAGTTTCAAAGATTTAATAGGTAACAAGGGGAAGCTGAGGCAGAACTTTTTTAATTCAAAGTAAGTAGTCAAAGTCAGCTGTTTCTAATTTATTCTTACACTTTCCAGCAATGTAGATCTGGCAGATTAATTCCCCCTTTCCACAGATGGGAAATTGGGGCCTAGAATAGTTAACTCACAAGCTCAGAATTTTAAATGCTAAAATGACTTTTTTTTTTTTTACAGTATGTTCAGAATTTAATTCTAGTTCTAACAACTCATGTGTTTCAATGGAATCTTAATTCAGTATTTCCACATAAGAATATTTCTTACATATTGAACTCCTTATTCAATCAATTCTAATGTAAAGGTTGATTTTTTAATACAGATGAATGCACTAACAACTCAAATTTCACAGTCTTGTGCTATTTTTTAGCTAACACAATTATGATTGACTTCCTATGTAATTATATGTGCTGGACTAATGGTTTATTCACACTTGTAATCTTGAATAGATATTCTTTGAAGAGCTATTTTTACGAGTCCTTGCTTGTTGAAGAATTTTAGGCGTTAAGAAGTGTTAATTATATAAATATATAGAACTCATATAATTTTAGATAGATAAAAATGTATGTTCATTTAAAATTATCGTGTGGACATGTATTACTCTATCTTCCCCAGTACTCTTCTTTCTTCTGGATAAAGCAGCCCCTTCCTTTAGATGGTGAACACGTAGGTGGTTGAATGAAAACTGCCATCTCCCTTTGGTCATAACTTCTCTGCCTACTGTAATTTGTGTAAAAAAGTAGGAACTGACCTTGGCTATGATAATAATAGCACACTGGCTCCTAGCCACAAAGACTGACCTCAGACCTGGGGGTGGGGATAAGAAGGGGTTTGCCTGTATCCCAAGCCAGTTCTTCTCTCAAGAGTTTTAACTGAATTGAAGGTGGAAGGGAATAGCTCTCTCCTTCCTAGTAGCAAAGCTGGGCACTTGAGAGCCAGGAGCTACTAGCAGACATTAATCTAGCCCAAGATTTCTCAGCCTCAGCAATGACATTTGGGGTTAAAAATTTATTTGTAGTTGGAAGCTCTACTGTGCATTCTTACCTCTATCCACTAGATACCAGTAGCACCCTCCTCCCCAAGTGTGACAACAAAAAATAGCTCTAGGCTCTGCTAATTGTCACTTGGGGATCACATTGTGCCAGCTGAGAACCACAGAATTAGCTTCACGTAAAGGCAGCAATAGAAGAAAGTGAGGCCAACCATTCAAGAGAAGTATGGAATAGACAGAAAGAAAAAGATATCTGTTTAGGACCAGTCATGCCCAAATATCTCCTTTTCTTTTTGATTATGTAAACTAGTCAATTCCACTTGAGAGCTCCTGGCTCTCAAGTTGCCCAGCTTTGCTACTAGGAAGGAGAGAGCTATTCCCTTCCACCTTCTATATATATATATATATTTTTTTTTTTAAGTAGTTTGATTTGTTCTTTTTGTCAAGTGCAATAATAAGAATCCTGAAACAAAGCATGGTCTCTTAACAAGTAATGCAGGGACAACTGGATACCTACATGCAAAAGAATAAAATTGGGCTTTTTCTTCGCACCATATACAAACTTTAAATCAAAATGGACTAAAGCCCTAAAACTCTCAGAAGAAAACAGGAATTAATCTTCATAACCTCATACTTGGCAATGAATATGATACCAAAAGCATGAGCAACATAAGAAAAAATACTCTGGACTTCATCAAAATGAAAAACTTCTGTGCTTTAAATGACATAATCAAGAAAATGAAATTCATAATTTGAGAGATTTGTACATTAAATACATAAAGAACTCTTACAACTCAATAATAAAAGCACACAAAACCTGAATTTAAAAGTGGGAAAAATATGTGAATAGACACTTGTCCAAAAATATGTATATAAATGGCCATTAAGCACATGAAAAGATGCATCAGGGAAATACAAATAAAAAACAATGAGATGCCACTTCATACCCACTAGGGCGGTTATAATAAAAAAAAATCAGATAGTAACAAGTATTGGTGAGGATGTGGAGAAATTAGGACCTTTATCCACTGCTGGAGGGAATGTAAAATGGTGCAGCCACTTTGGAAAACAATCTGGCAGCTCCTCAAATGGCTAAACAGAGTTATAATATAACCCAGCAATCCCACTTTCAGGTACAGGCCAGAGAAAAATGAAAACATATGTCCACCCAAAATCCTGTATATCAATATTCATAGCAGCATTATTCATAATAGCCAAAGTTGGAAACAACCTAAATGTCCATCAGTGAAAGGATAAACATAATAGATGAACAAAATGTGGTATAACCACATAATGGAGCATTTTCAGCCATAAAAATAACAAAGTATTGACAAATACTACAACATTGATGAACCTAAGTGAAGGAAGCCAGTCACAAAAGATCACATATGATTATATTAATATGAAATATCCAGAATAGGCAAATCTATAGAGACAGAAAGAAGATTCCTTAGGCCTTGGGAGATGGGGGTTGAGGACTAAGACAGTGACAGTTAAAAGGGATGGGGATTCTTTTTGCAGTGATGAAAAAGTGAAAGCAAAGTAAATAATTATAAACAAGAAAATGGCTGCATAAATTGCTGTAGATTCATTTACTGCATGATATACTGTGCAGTCATGTATACTGTGCAGTCATGTAAAGAGTAGAGCTATTTTTGACTTTGAAGGCTTTCCAGAAGATATTGTTGAGGAAAGAAGCAAAATAGCATGTATAGTATGATGTCATTTTTAGATCAAAGATAAAAGCTATGTGTGTATAAGTATGTACAGTATATTATGAGAATGGAAAAGTGTAAGAGTACATGCTAGTTAACATGGGTTACCTGTGCGGCTATGCATGGTATGTATTTGGGATAGCAGTCACGTGGATGGAAAAGGAGGAGAGGGATGAGGAAAGGCATACAGTGCACTAAAGAGCGGGGGAAAAGGTATTGCACTTAAAAACAAAGCACATTTCATTTATCCCATTGAATCATTTAATGATCTAATTAACTATCATTTCTCTGCCAGGTTTTCTAAGTTTACTGTATCATTTAACACCCTGTGGGTTAGAGATTATTATCTCCATTACCTCCAGATGGGGAAACTGAAGTTCAGAAGGCTTAAAGAGCTTGCAAAACAATACTGTTGGGGCAATTTTGATAAACAGGAAGGACTCCCACCTAAAATTTGTTTTGGATGTCAAGACTCATGATGCCACAAACACACCAAGAGGATATGACAAGGTTTATCGCTTACATCATGAGGCTTTCTGGGGAGAGCAAGGCTGGCCTCTTGGACTGATTCAAAAATGGGTTGAGACATTTGGAAAAGCAGACCAGCTAAGGTTTTTATGGTGGTTAGCAGGTAGATTCCCATCTGTCGGGAGGGGCTTGCACGGTTTGAACTTTATTCCAGTCAGTGCCAAAGGAGGGAGCACTTGGGCTCTCCAAGCAGCTTGCCCAGAAGATGTGGGGCAGAAGAGGAAGACAGAGGCGTGGGACTTATAAGCTGTCAGCAGCCAAAGGTCAAAAAATGGAGGAAGATTTTTTTATTACAAATGGTTTAAAAATTATATTTGCCAATATTTAAGAAAAGTGTTTCATTTTATATTTATAGCTGTGTGTGTATAAGTGAATCTCGTGTCTTAGTTAAAACAATTTAAATGTCTAGTTTTGTGACACTTGATAATACCCAAAATATGAAGTCATATGTGTAAGACAGCAAGCATGACCAAACTCCTCAAATTTCACATAGTCCTGAGAAATATCTATTTCTGAAAATCAGCAAAAATTAAATAATCAACACATTTAGCTTTTTTATATGGTTATAAAATTAATAGAAAAAATCTGTATGATCAGTATTACTAGAATGTAAGCTCTGAAAGTATCTTTTTCATCACTACAGAACATAAGCACCTACAACTGTGCCTTGCATGGAGTAGACAATAAATGAATGGGAAAATAAACTTGATAAACACTGTATATCTTAACAAATAAAAGCTAGGTATGAATTGTAAAGAATATGCACAAATTTTACAAAGCCCAAATATATCTACTAGTGGGAATATAATTATATAAGGATTTCTAACTAATAACTCAAATAACAATTTAAATCTTGGAAACTTTTTAATTGTGGAAAACAATTACTTAACTTTTAACAAATTAATTTTTGAACAGTTATCAATTTTAATAATGTCAATTTTTAGATATTACTTTGAGTTCCTAATATTAAACTGAATAGTATTTCAGAGGAAATGATAATGAAATAAAAATGAATATGCAGTATACTTGTTAACACATGCTGAACTCATTTTAGAATGTTTAAGAGGCTTGAGCTACTAGGAGGAAAAGAATACACTGCAGCCAACCACTTCATACTAAACTTTTTATTAAAACAGTCCTTACAACATATTTAAAATGGCATGTTCCACAGTCAAATATTTAAGAAAAAAAATCTATATGCAATTATTGGCACACAAATTTAAGAACATAATTAAAACCAAGCCAGATATCTCTCTGTATTTATATATCTATATACATATAGATATATATCCATACAGATAGATATATCTTCAAATTCATGTCAGTGACCTGGAATACCTGAGATTTCAAGTTGTTGGTTTTCCAGATGGGTACGAAACATTTTTCATCCACTTTATAAGGACACGGCAGATCCAGAAAGAATAACTTTGGTTAATAAATGCTGTCTCCCAAAGATCAAACAGAAGTCCTCAATGGGATTAAGGTTTATCTTCAGAGGCTTCTTCCAAGTGAAGGTTGGTCTGTGATGTAAGGAATGATTCCCACGTAGCAAGGCACTGAATAATGGAAACACACCATAAGGCAATCAACAATAGTTTACTTTCAGTGTTAAAGGATTAATAAATTCTAACACATCTGTTCCTACTGCAATCTGCTCTATTCTTCTCTCCCATCAGCTTGTCAGAATCCTTGTCATTTTCTACATATTTTAATTCTTAATGAGGGATGCTACTGCTAAGTAAGGGGAAAACATATTAAAGGTTAAAAAGATTAGCAAGGATTAGTTTGCTGAAATAATCTACTATTACCCCATATTAAGAGAAAAATAAGAGCTCCACGTTATAGAGGAAAAGATGGACCCAGCTGGAGCTGAGGAGGAGTGATGATACAAACATACTTCAGTTCGATTTGAATCCCATTATGTCAATTGTGAGTTTGAGAAAGTTGATTAACCTTTATTAGAGTTTCTTCAGCTATAAATTAGGTTAATGATAGTACTTACCACTAGCACAACTGTGAGAATTAAATGTATATAATCTGTATAAGTCTCTATGCAGAATGCCTAGCATAAAGTGAATGCTCCAAAAGTTAGCAACTCTTATGATGGTCTGTTGGGACTGGGTGGAAAGACTTAGTTATTAATGTGCCACAGGAAATGAAACAGGATTGTAAGGGTCTGAAGGCATTGGGAACACATAAACATAAATGTGGCCTATTTGATTTTGCCTGGGGATGATCCTCCTAATAGACTAGTCTCAAGCATCTGTATGAAGTTTATCTACAGCATAATTTTAATAGTCTGTACACATTTAGGATTCTTGTAAATCATAACTACTCTAATGTATATTCAGCCTGAGCTATAATGAATTTGGAAACAAATTATGTTTTTTTTTCTTCAAATGTGGATAGACTGCCATAGACATGTATGTTTCTACATAAACACTCCAAAGCTGGACTGATTAACACTGGTCCACCTGGCTCAACTACCTCCATGTCACTTCTTCTGCCTCTAATCCTTTCACAGCTTTAAAGTGTCCATATCGGACAACCAGCACTAATAACAGACTAGAGATTTCTCAAACACTGTAAAAACTCAAACGTTTAAAGCTCTCAAATTATAAGTGTGTTGCATTTCAAAAAGTATGTATGTATATACTTATGTGTGTGTGTGTGTATGCACAAACAAATACATTTTTTTCAAACTGAAGATTTAGAATATGGGAAATACTATGTCAAATCTGATTTTCATAAAGATTACATACTGTGATTTAATTCTGAGATAGGCTCTAATAACTTAGGAAGCTAATAATAAAGCTAAAAGATTCGTATAATTACATGAGAACAGTAAAACACTGAAAGACCTAATTGTCAAATAAAAAGATACTGGGTAAAATTTACCCAATAAATTACTGGGTTAAATAGTGGGTATTTATTTTGTCATATATTTTGAAGGCCAGGCTTGGGGTAATGTAGGCCTCATTAGAATAATCAAGTTTATCAAGACTTTAAGGGATACTTTTTGCTTTAAATAGCTTTAGAAGGTACTGAAAGCCAAGTACAATCCAAGAAGCACAGTCACTGTAATGAATTGATTCTGGGATTTGCTTTTATCCTCCAGTAAGTTACTAACTTTATGATATTGTAGCTCCTCAGATATATAATAATAATAGCCTCTCTCATAGGGATGGAGAAATAACAAAATAAAATAGGAAGAGGAGGGGAGGGGAGTAGAGGAGTCAGGGTCAGGTAGTTACTACAGGAGCCAACTAGTAAGAATGGCCTGCTCTTAGACGGTACAGGAGAAGAATTTAGATATCTTTAACTGTATCCAAATGTCTATACTCATGAAAAGGCATAAAAGATGAATACTTCACATTTAGTATATTTTTCAAATTTTGGACTGTAATTTATAATTGTCCAAACTATGCATGATTTGGGGGGCATGGAGGGTAGACACACAAAAATCTCTTCACTCAACAAATATTTTGGAGTTCTTACTATATGCCAGGCACTGTGATGATGCTAGCACACAGCCCACAAGCTAATAGAAATTATGATTTAGCATGAAACCTAAGTAAGCAAATATAATCAAGTATAGGGTCTGTGATGGTACAGGACATGATGGGAGTAACAGTAATAGGATCTAAGTCACATTGGAGTGTCCTAATGTTTCCTAGTGGAAGTAATCACTGAATGCAGACTAAAAGATGAGCAAAAGGTAGATCCCATAAATCTCTGCATGTTTGTGAAAGGTCAATGTGAGGAAGTATAGTGTAGTGATCAAGAACTCAGGCTCAGGACTTCTGTTGCTGACCCAGAGGGTTTAACAGGGACTGGAAAGGCTCTTTTGCCTCAATCAGTCAATCAATCAATCAATCAGGTAGAAACTATATATATAAAGCAATGGTTTTCAACACCCTGGAAATCAGGCAACAAAGGATAGTGGTCCCTGGGGTGGGGTGGGGAAGAGTAAGCTCCATGATTACCCCAGTGTTATGGACTGAAGCTCTAATTCTAGTACCTCAGAAAGTGACTATATTTGCAGATAAGGCCTTTAAAGAGGTAATTAAGGTAAAATAAGGTCATGTGGGTGAGCCCTAATCCAATATGACTGGTGTCCTTATAAGAAGAGGAAATCTGGCCACAGAGAGGAAACCAGAAATGTGAGCAAGGAGGAAAAATCATCTGAGGATACAGCAGGAAGGTGGGCATCTGCAAGCCAAGGAGAGGGACCTTAGAAGAAAGCAGCCTGCTGACACCTTGATCTTAGACTTCTAGCCTCTAGAATTGTGAGGAAACAAATTTCTGTTGTTTAAGCCACCTAGTTTTTGGAATTTTGTTATGGCATCTGTATTGGGCTGTTCTTGCATTGCTATAAAGAAATACCTGAGACTGGGTAATTTATAAAGAAAAGAGGTTTAATTGCCTCACAGTTCTGCAGGCTGTATAGGAAGCTGGTGCCAGCATCTTCTCAGATTCTGGGGAGGCCTCAGGAAGTTTACAATCATGGCGGAAGGTGAGGTGGGAGCAGGCATGCCGCATGGCATATGCAGGAGTGGTGGAGGTGGTGCTACACACTTCTAAACAACCAGATCTCCTGTGAACTCAGAGCAAGGGCTCACTTATCACCAAGGGGATGGTCCAAGACATACATAAGGGATCCACCACTATGATCCAAATACCTTCTACCAGCCCCAACTCCAACACTGCGGATGACATTTCAACATGAGATTTGGGTGGGGATGAATATCTAAACTATATTAGCATCCCTCTAATATGCCAGCTTATTGCCTTAACAGAATTTCGAGGCCATGGTGAAGGGAGACATTACCTGGCTGACTCACTGAGTTAAAAGGATAGAGCTAAGAGTTAGAGAAAATGCAGCTAGAGTTCATAGACCAGAGTATCAGAGAAGAGAGTGGTGCATGGAAAGCTCTGGAGATATGCAGAGGGTGCCCCACACCAAGCAGAGTACTGACTGGCACATGCATGTGAGAAGACTACCAGAGACAGGGGAAAAAGCCATCGGGAAGGATTAAACAGTATCCAGCATTCTCATAGGGCCTATGATAGTACAGAATCCCATCAGGCAGACTGGAAAATCACTTAATTCATTATCTGCAAAATTTATCACCAGCAGAACACACTACAACCAATATTAAAAAAAAAAAAAAACTCATCTGGCAGAAAAAAAAGAGACCAGATAGAAATATGGATCTATAAACAAATGACATAGTAACTACATGAGTACATATGATACATACTTTTCCTATTATTTAAATGTATTTAAAATCTAATGAATTAAAAATAGCAAAATCTTACAGGGCTTATAATACATGTATAGGTAAAATGTATGACAAAAACAGCATAAAAGCCAGATGAAAGGGAATGAAAAAACACATTTGTAGGTTCTTATATATGAAGTATAATACTACCTGAAGGTAGACTATGATAAATTTAAGACACATACAGTAACCTAAAAATAACCACTAAAATAATAAAAGTTATACCTAATACAAAAGAGTTACATCTAATACACCACAAAGAGATGTAAAATGAAATCATGTAAAATTGTCTATCAATTCAAAAGAAGGCAAAAGAAGAAAATAGGAACAATGTACAGACAGGACAAAGAAACACAGCAAGATAAAAGACTCAAATATATCAATAATCCTACTCAAATGTCTACATGCTAAACACACCATTAAAAGATGCAGATTGCTAACTGAATAAAAAAACAAGACCTACCTATACTTTGTTTATATTTCTTATAAATATTTTAAATATAAGGACAAATATAGTTAAAATTAAAAGGATTAAAAAATATATATATGGGCAGGCATGGTGGCTCATGCCTGTAATCCCAGCAGTTTGGGTGGTCAAGGTGGGAGGATCGCTTGAGCCCAGGAGTTTGAGATAAGCCTGGGCAACACAGTGAGATCCTGGGTTTATTTTTTTAATTAAAAAAATATATATATGTTTTATTGTAACATATGTCAAAAGAAAAGCTAGCATGGCTACATTAGTATTAGAAATGTAGATCTCAGAGCAAAGATCATTATCAGAGATAAAGATGATCATTTCATAATGATAAAAGGGCCAATTCATCTAGAGGACATGATTTAAAATGTTTACACACATAAAAGAGTTTCATAAAAACTGACAGACATACAAGGAGAAAGACAAATCTACAATTATAATTGATTTTGATACCCCTCTCAAGAACTGACAGAATGTGTGGACAGAAAATCAGCACTCATATATAAGATCTGAACCACACTATCAATCAAGTTTGCCTAACTGAGATCTACAGGACAAAAGCAGAATACATATTTTCTTTCACATGCCCATAAAACATTTACCAATATAGATCACATTCTGGGCCATACAATAAGTCTTGATAAATTTTAAAAGATTCAAGTCATATAAAGTATGTTCTCTGAACATAATGGAATTAAATTATAAATCAGTAACAGAAAGATATCTTTAAAATCACCAAATATTTGAAATCTAAACAGGACAATTATAAAAAGCCTCCAGTGTCAAAGGACAAATCAATGGAGAAATCAGAAAGAGTTTTGAACTGAATGAATATGAAAACACAACACATCAAAAATTTTGGTATGCCATTAAAGTAGAACATAGAGATTTTTTAGCACTAAATGCCTACACATGAAAAGAGGAAAGATTTCAAATCAATGCCTTTAGTCTTTACCTTGAAAACCAAAAAAAGAACAATTAAATGCAGAAGAAAAAAAAAACAAAAAACAGAAAAGAGCAAAGTGGGACTCAATGAAAGAAAAAACAAAAACAATAAAGAAAAATCAATGAAACTGATATTAGATCCTTGAGAAAATTAATAAAATTATTAAACTTTTAGCCATGTTGATCATAAAAAAAGAGATGACATAAATTGCCAAGGTTCAGGAATGAGAGAGTTAATGTTAGTTCGGATTCCGCTAAAGGAAAAAAGAAAATTATGAAGATCTTTATGCCTATACATTTGACAGTGTAGATGAAATGGACCAATTCCTTGAAAGACATAAACTACCAAAATTCACCACAGAAGAAACCAATAACCCAAATGAATTTGAATTTGTAGTTAAATATCTTCATACACATACACAAATTTCTAGGCCTAGAGTTCTTCACTAGAGAATTATAGCAAACATTTAAGGAAGAAATCATACTAATTCCATATAATCTCTTCCAGAAAACTGAAGACATGGGGATGCTGTCCAAAATACCAGAGCCAAAGATATTCCAAGAAAAGAAAATTACAGACCATTATTCCTCCTAAACATAGATGCAAAACTTCTAAATAAAATTTTGGTAAATCAAAGGCAGTAATTTCTATAAAGAATTATGCATCATAACCAAATGGAGTTTATCCCACGAATGCAAGATTGGATTAACATTTAAGTATTTATCAAATGACGATATTAAATGCAATATTATCTCAATAGACAAAAAATTTATCAAATTCCAATGTCCATTGCTTATTAAAAAAAATTTCTCAGCAAATTAGGAATAAAGGAGAAGTTCCACAACCTGAGGAACATCTACAAAAAGCTACAATTAACATCATATGCAGATATGCAGTAAATATTAGCTGTTATTAGTATTTTATTGATTTTTCAATACCAAGAAAAAAAAGAAATTGAAACTCAGTTTCATAAACCACTCACAAATCTCCTTCACCAAATGTCAAGTATAAAAAAGAAGGAAATACAAAAATGCCAAAGTATATCTTTAAAAAATCTACCCACAATGTTTATAAAACAGAAAACTATTAACTGGGTTGAAAGGGCTGACAGGAACAGCACCACACTTTACATTTAGAGAAAAGCCCTCAGTTTCCTTTGCAAACCATCTTTCTACTAGAGCGCTCTGGTTTGCTCTCTGCAAGCCCATACACAATCTTGTATCTGGTACCCCTACAGGGCAGCCCCAAAGCAATTACTACTTTCAGAAGATATATTTTTAATAACTGCAAAACTATCATTTAAATAAACTTCTGAACATTCTCCAGGTAAAATTCAAAATGAAATTCTAAGCAGTCTGCTCTATTTAGAATTCCTGTCAAATAAGTGATTCAAACTGCACCAAAGATGGCATTAGTCCTCAAGTGAACAAACTCCTATCATTTTCATATTCTGCATTAACGATACTAGTTTAATAAAGATCTAAGAGATTCAGTAGTCGTCCATGCTAATTAGTGATGTGAATTAACATTTTCCTTTCTAAATTAAGTACTAAAAGGGACAGTAAAACATGGTAAGACAGACAAATTAGCTACTTCACGATTTCCTTATCTTCCATACCAGAGGCAGAAAAAGTATGTGTTTTGAAATACAGAACATTATAGAACAACTGACATAGGATAGCAACAGAAATAACATTAACAACTGCCATATACTGATATGAATACTTGGTCAGGCATTATAATGATTGCTTTATGTATCACCTTCTTTAAGCCTCATAATGATTTCTGTGAATCCTATTTTACAGGTGAGAAAGCTGAGGCTCAAATGGTCTAAGTGTGTTTATATGATAAATCTCGTAAATTGTATGCCAGTATTTATCCATTAACAAATGGATAGTCAATGTCCTGAACCATCACCAGGGTACATTTAATAAGTCACTGGGCCAAGAGAATGAGATGCCTTTCTTTCACATAGTAGAAGGATGATTTTGGAAGGAGAAGTAGGTAAGAAACCCTGACTGCAGGGGCATCAGGCTGATCACATTTTAGGAAAGAGTATTTACAAAAGGTGAGGGTATGGAAATTAATTCCCATTATATATCTTGGAAATTCTGCATATATTTCTAGGAACAGATCTATACTTTGAAGAAGACTGAATTAATACATGCCAGGAATATGGTAAGTGCTCAGAAAATGCAGATGACTCTATAGAGAAGGAATATATTGAACAACTGATGCTAAGATGCCGGCCATCAGAAAACTGCACTTTTCTATTTGAACACTAACCAACTGATATCTTGGTTTCTATTGCTCTCCAAACATGTAAATATTAAGTTTTGCCCTAAGAGCCCAATCCCCATTCATGTTGCTGACCAATATGGTTTTTTTCTAGGCCTGTAAAGCTGAGAATCTGACCTTGAACTATGCAGCTCCTGACGCTACCAGATCACTTTGGGACTCTTGATAGCCGATTTTTAATTAAATAAATGTAATTGCCTGTTTCCACCAATGTTTAATATTCACCTGTGTTACCTGATATCCTGCACATATATCAAATTAATGTACACAAATCTTTATAAACAACAAAAAGATGATCTCTAAGGCTCCTTAAATTTCTTTGCTCTTGAGTATGAAACCTAAGGAAAAACTCAAGAAATATATTGTTTATACCATATAGTTAGGTAATTTATTACAGTGAGTATTTACTGTCCTCAGGATCATAATTGGAGGATATAAAGAATCATTAATACAACCAAAAAAATCTCAAAACCTAGTGTGAGACTTGCTTATAAGTTAGTATTTTTAAAGCATGTTTCTATTTGTTATTTGGCTTTGCATTGTCATCAATTTTTTTACACTTTTAAATCATTACAGTGAGTGAAAAAAGTTAGTATCTGTCAAAATCAGAGTAGTAATAAAAAATATCCAGCATCACTGCTGGCCTGACATTTAATAGTTCTGGTTAGCTCATTCTAGCTTTGGATTCTCATACTATCATGGGAGAACCAAGAACAACAGGAGTTCCACTTCCATTTGAATAAGATGTCATCATTTTCCATACATACTGTTTTATTTCATGCAATAATCTTCTGATGAAATCAGGTAATTTCATTTTACAGTTAAGAAAACTGACTCTCATAGTGAAGTGCTGTGTTTTTTCCAGTGCTCTACATGAAACTATGGTGAACAGCTCCTTCTCGCTGCAGAAAAAATTAAGTTGATAAATATGCTATACATGCAATTAGCCAGGATGTGGGTTGACCAGAAAAAAAGCTTATCACAAATCCTTGTTAACTGAGAATCCAGTACACATTTCCCCCAGGTGGCTGCAGTTGCAGCCAAAGTCAAGTGCAATTTCTCTTTGAGGAGAGAACTCAGAGAAAGACAGCCACCACAGGAAGGTGAGCCAGAGGTGGGGAAAACAGACCCAACAAGTAAACAAAGCCTTTTTGTTTCTACACACGGGCTGAAAACCTTCCTAAATGCAGTACACACAGATGGAATACATAGAAAATTAAGTTTTAATTCCAAAACTAACTTTCAGTTTTGAAAATAAATCTCTTGCTACTTCGGTAAAGGTGGTGACATTTTGCATTAGAAGAGGTAAATGTCTCTTCGGCTCTCATAAGTGGGTAGTAATCCCACAAGCAGATGTGATCAAGTTTTCTAAAGAGTAAATGGTGACAATAATGGTATTTCTACAGATACGATACAGCTTTCAATGGAAGCTTCCACATTTGAGAATCACTATTTTCTCAAGCTTGTGGGATATGAAGATGTTCTGTCCTACAGTGTGACTTCAGGCAAATTTCTTTATTGCTCTGGGCCTGTTTACCTATTCATAGTAAGGGGTTTGAACTATGTGTGTCCATTAAGCTTCATCCCAGAACTAAAACTGAAGATTTCCAGAGGCTAACTGTGGCTGACAAGAAGTTGGCAAATGAAATCATATGTAATGTATAAATATGCCTCGCTCTGCTTTGCTTGACCCAGTGTGGAATACAGCAAACATAAAATTTTACTTCTCCTCCTAGCATTTGGTATTTATAAGATAACTGTCGTTATAATTTCCAAAGATAAGATTCATAAATATATGAGAAATATTTTCAGTACCACTACAGCTGCTAGTACTACTAGTAGCCAACATTTACTGAATCCTTATTAGACACTGAGTTAACTGCTTTTCATTCATTCATTCATTCATTCATTCATTCATTCGTTTAGCAGCTTTAAAACCTATTTTCTATGGTGGCAATTTTGGGCTCAAGTAAAATTAGTGGCTTAAGGCATATGCTGGTTAAGACTCCTGGAAATACCTGATGAGCATAAAATCTTATAAACTATTTTTAGTGACTCACTGGGAATGTTAAACTTTGCTTCTAAGACTTTTCTTTCATCTTTACATATTCCTTTCCATAAATACATATATGTATATGCATGTACATTTATATTTTTAACACCCAAACAAATCTATGGCATTTTCATCACTTCATCAATGAGGATACTGAGGCTCACTAAAATAAAAAAAGTCCTCAAGGTCACTCAGCTAAAAGTCAGAAGTCATGCCTGTCCAAAGCCCATCCCCTTAGCCACCATGTGATGCCTACATAACAAGTTGATATCTCCATAGGTAATGACACCACACTGTTGATAGAAACAGCTAATAGAAAATTTACTTTCATTCGAATTATTATATAAGTCAAAATAAAATATAATTATATATTTCTGTGGTAATAAAGTAAAATAACTAGACATTTACCTAATAATAATGATACTTATTATTATAGAATATGTAAAAGCCACACCTTCCCATATATTTATTTTAAAACTGGAAATTCCCATATTAAGCCATATAAAGCTGTTGTGCTTCTACTTTTCACCTCTAATCAAAAAGCAACTTTTAGAGAGAGTACCATGATAACTACATCTTTCTCAGTAAGCTACCAATTGGAAATATGACTGAGTTTCTTCTAAGTATTTTAACATTGTCTCAAATGATCCTGGACACAGATAATATCACCTACATTTGAGAAAACGTTGAAGCGCAAATTCGCAATCATTTCTATACTAGGCCAATAGCACCACGAAATTATTTATCATCTATAAAAATTATTAGGTTATGCCTAAAATGAGGGCAATAGGGTGTGTAACATTTTAGTAACTTTTTAAATCTCCTAAACCTAAAATTGAAACACTAATTAAAACTTTCAGGAGCTACATATTTTCAAATTCTGAAATG
Source organism: Pan paniscus (assembly GCF_029289425.2). Lineage (NCBI taxonomy): Eukaryota > Metazoa > Chordata > Mammalia > Primates > Hominidae > Pan > Pan paniscus. The sequence goes on from NC_073249.2 coordinate 128,279,321, forward strand.
TAATCAATCTGGAAATTAGAGTTGATATTGCCAGAGAAAAACAACTTCTATTATTTTGCAATAGCTCAAAATTATTCATTATATTTCATTTTTGGAAAAGTCTAAATTCAGCTTCTGAGAATCATCTGCCAACTTATAATTTTAGAAATACCAATAACTTAAAAATAACAGGATTTGCATATTATTTTTCTAAAAATTACTTTTACATATCTCTCAAGAATGTAAGTGATAAGTGTACACTTGTAATTATTGCAAATATTTAAATGACTGCAACACAGATAGTTAATGCAAAAGGACTCATTAGCTACAAACGCCATCTTGTGGTCCATTTTTTTATTATTCTGTAGCATTATTCTGTAGATGTCTAACTCAAGATTGATAAAGACAGATGGAGCCCTAGATAAAATTTATTCCATTTCTCTCATTTTTATACATGGGGAAATTGGGGCTCTGAAAGGTCTAATATATTGGAAATCTTTATAGGAGAAATTAACGTAAGAGCCAAAATTTAAATTCATATCCTTACAAACTCATACTTTTTCTATACCACATCATTGTTGTTTACTTACAGCTAAGCCAATTACATGAAGTTTATCCAGTTTAATGCTAGACACTTCAGACATCAAGCTTATCTGTTTTTGTGTTAGCATACGCTGAAAGTACAACCAACTGTACAGATAAGCACATTTACCTCTGGATTATTAGAAAATTATTAAGGTGCAACTATGATGTTGAAGCACATTATTTTATAGCATGTTATATATGTGTTCCAGTTTTATTCTCCTAAAGACTTGTAAGGGGTGTATGTGAATGGGATGTGGGGTGGGGGAAGGGAGGAATACCTCTATTTGGCAGTTTAGCAAACTGGGTATATGGAGAAGACATGATTAGGACTTTATAATTAGCTAATGCAGGCATCATGGTACCCAACTTTAATTTTTTCCATTAGAAGACCCACCTTTCTTATTTGTGATAAAATGCAGTGTGTGTGTGTGTGTGTGTGTGTGTGTGTGTGTGTGTGTGTTTAAATCATTTCTTCCTTTTCTATACAGAAACTATTATATTGGCCCACAGTATGTAGTCTGTCATTTACAAAGCACAATAAGCAGAATGTCCTTGATTCAGAAACTAGACATTTTTAGAAATTATTTCATTATTATGTGTAATCTCCTTCTATGCAAATCCCTGATTAACTACATAAAAACTTATGCAGCCCAAAGGATGGGAAGAAGCACAGACTATGCCATGATATAACTGTCTATTTCATACCTAAGCTCACTTTAGTTGCATAGATAATTGAGAACAAATTACATTACAGAATATAGGGGACTGATGAGAATATTTTTCAATTGAAGTTTTTAAGACTGCAGAAACCCGGCTGGGTGCAGTGGCTTACACCTATAATACCAGCACTCTGGGAGGCCAAGGCAGGCAGATCACTTGAGGTCAGGAGTTTGAGACCAGCCTGGCCAACATGGTGAACCCTCGTCTCCACTAAAAATATAAAAAATTAGCCAGGCATGGTGGCAGGTGCCTGTAATCCCAGCTACTTGGGTACTTAGGAGGCTGAGGCAGGAGAATCGCTTGAACCTGGGAGGCAGAGGTTGCAGTGAGCTGAGATTGGAGCACTGCACTCCAGCCTGGGCGACAGAGCAAGACTCCATCTCAAAAAAAAAAAAAAAAAAAAAAAAGTAAAACCCTGTAAAACAAAAATATTTAAGACTTATATGACACATAATAAAAGGTTCAAAACTAGATGGAAACATGAGCTATAGCTATGGATTTTGAAATTTTAATTCAGAGCAGAAATCACACTTAATCAAACAACAAAATAAGTACATAATACTTAAGAATTCTAAAAATGACAACTAGTTGATTCTAAAATTTCCTTAGAAATAAATAAAAATAAAATCCTGCTGCATTTAAACTTAATTCTACCATTGACTGTGTTTTATATGCTTTATATGATGCTTCAATATTAAATCGACTATAAACTTTTAAATGAGAAAGGACACTATATTAAGTGTAAGAGATCAACAGACTTGTAAAAACCAGAAGGAACTTCAGGCAATGCTTCTTAAACTATCTGTGGTGAAGAACAATTGTTTTGTTTTTTCTTCTTTCAGTCATCTAAGGACCATTAAATGGTCTTACTGGCCATGACTAGTCTGTAATTCATGCCACATGCAAATCACCACAAAAGCTGGACAATATTTGAATTGTTCCATAGAATTCAACAAGTCAAACCTCCTAATCACCTACTTGGTTGTCTTGGCAATGTCTAATTGCTATCGAAGATTCCAACTGATTACTTTCAACTTCTAAATTGAATCTGTAATAACTTATGGAATGAATATCAGTCCACACTTAAAGTAGCATTAGAGATCAACACTATTACCCAAGATTTCCCAAACTATGTTCTGTAGAACACTCATTCTGCAAGAAACACTGATCTAGTCAAGAAAATTATTATGTCTTCAGATTCACAACCATACAAGCACATAAAGTACTCTGAGAACTTCTTTAGTAAATAAACCTGCTTAACTACTTAATAATTACTTTTTTAAGTCAGAAGTGTCTTCTAATACAGCAGGACCTTAATATGACTCTCATAAAACTTAACTTTTGAAGAAAATTAAGTTTTTTTCAAAATTAATTAAGAGGTCACCAAAACAAATACCCAGAAAATTAAATAAATTGACCTCTAAAAAGCATATTATCATTCTCCATGCTAAAGATTATCTTATTCAAACTAACTTTGGCTTGAATATAAAGATTCCTGCAGAAAGAAACTAGTTAGATTTTAGATTTACCTCCCGGAATGTGAAAGCAGGACCTTATCAATAACATAGAAGATAATATTTACCTTCTTATTTGCTATGGTAGGGGAATATTCATCTATACATCAGTGAAAAGTTGCATCAAATTATGCAAACATAAGTTCAAAGGCAGTTGGCTATAACAGAGCAGTGTTTTAAGCCATGTTGAATTAAAATCCACTCTGTCAAGACCTCATGGTTACCTAAGCTCGTTCAAGTGGTGTTAAAATGAACACTCTAATGAGCGTTAGAAATCTTATATCTCTATCATGTGTTTTCCCTGTTTTCTAGAGAACATTTCAGACAATTACTCCATAAATGGCTTCTGTGAGCACAAATTCGGTATGTGAGAGGATAAAGAAAGGTGACTAGGTTTCTTTCCTAAGAATTTCTTAGAAACTTAAAACAGGCTAAGATGCATTGCCAACCTTCTCCAACAAAATGAAACAGTATAATCTAAATGGGAGTAATCTGGCTATCAAGTTGCCATCCTCTATCAGTGGAAGTAAAGGAATGTAGGATCATGTATACCACAAATATACAATAATTCGAGACCCAAAGAACTATGCCCAGGGACTTCCTCTGATATTTATAATAGTCAATTTTTAAAAAGTTATTTGTGAAATGTCTTAAATGTAGATTTCCCTGAGTTCAGCTTACAATTCTTGCTTCTTCACTTATCCAAATTTCCTGGTAATAATGTGTCAAACTGAGAAGGCAGTTTCACGGAGTCTATGGTGGCTTGCCTCCAAAGATGTTCTAGAATCACAGAAGGCTATTCCATTTCTGTATCTTTTGCTCTGATCATTTCTATGTGCCTTCAGATTCTATTTGAAAAAAGAATTGATTGCTCAACAAAAAAGTGATATATTTGGTTAAAAGGACAAGGTTAATCATTAAATAATCAATAACAATGCTGGGCTCTCGAAACACAAGGAGAAAACTCTATTAAATGTGTTGCCATTTAATGGCATTAAAAAGATGAAAAGTTGTTGTTTTCCTTTTGATGATCATCCCTAAATAAATTAGATGATCCACAGAAAAGTAGCAATGATGTAACCTGAATTTCTTAATGCATTCAGGCTTCCAGTGAGTACTTCCCAATGAATAAGACGGTAGAATAATGCAGGTACAAGGATGTAACGAATTGGAAAAGTTAACTGGTATAAAAATGGCTAGACTGAGTAAACTTCTAAGCTTCTTATCCTCTCAAGCTGGTGTGTTTGCTTTGCCAGAAATATAGCCTACATGTAAGTGGAATCTATTCAATTTTAGGGTGTATAATGTAGTTCTGAGATATTCTGCACATAGTTCCAAAGATATAGACTGCTCTTTTCTGAAGGCCTATTTTAGCACCATCAGGGCGTCTGTCTCCTGAGGTCTAGGGTTTAGGTCAGGCTTCAGTTACTACTAGGAGGCATGACTGTAAAAAGAAATGCACCTTGTTATGGATTCAAAATTCCCTGTCCTGGATAACTCTGGATTATTCCAGCTCTAGTCAACTTCTTTGTTTCATAATAAGGAAAGAGAATTTAACTTTAAAGAATGTGCCTCTTGACAGAGATTCAGCCTAGGAGCCTTTTTTATGGCCAACATAAAAAAAATGATTCAATACAGACCATCTATTACACCTCTGTTCCAACAATTTAAAAGAAAACTCAAACACTACCTGCCATTTCTTAGGCTCAAAACTATGCTGAACAACTCTATCTGGGTAACTCTCCTACCATATCCATCCTTCTCTCTCTAAGACAGGCTATTGACAAAGGGTTGAGCAAGTATTAGGTGACTGTGCATGGTGTGTATCAGAAATTACAGAGGAGGTTACTTTGGAAACATTGTTCCAGTATTGTTGAAAACCTTCTCTGGGGGTAATTTTAGGATTCACCTAGGAAAGTAACATGGCCTGCATTTCTTCTGGGTAAGTAAAGGTCTGTCAGTCTTCCTTCTATGAGTACATTTAGAATTAAGAGCTTCAACTGGGGCTTTGTAAGTACTGCTTTCAGGTTGGTAAAGGGTGGGCTTTTGCACCACTCACTGAAAAACAGAAGATACCCAGCCATCTCTTTTTTGCAGCAATGGATAGTTTTTGTTTTATTACCTCTTCAAATGTATTGGATTTTAGTTAACTTTTATTTGTATTTGCCTAATCCTTTCATCTTATACTTTCATTCTCCTTCATGGAGAAAACAGCAGTGAAATAGAAATGAGTTAGTTCTGTTTTCTTAGTTTCCATTACACAGTTTCCACTAGGAATTCATTTTTATTAATATTTTTGGTAACATATTAATTCCTAATTTTCTTGCTTCCAAAGATGCTCCTCATACCTACTCTCATTTGACTCTGGTGCTGTTTGGAAGCTCTTCACATTTTTTCCCCCAAAACTCTCTTCTTCCTGACATATGCTTTCACTGACATTGCCTGTTTTTTTCTGTATTCCTTCTTGACTGTATCCTCCTCTATCATCTTTGTTTCCATGATCCATGGTCCACAGGTATAATTGTGTCAGATTCTTCACCTGCTTCATTCTTTTCACTTTTTAGAATTGTCCACTCCTCTCAAGTCATATTCTCATTTAGAGTGTATGATTTTGAGAAAGTATAACTAACTTTTATCTAATTTTTTAAGCTACTTTACTAAATTCTAGGAAATATGACTGAGAATGGCCAAGTTTTCCTTCCTTTGCTTTCACCTCCCAGATTCTGGAAATAGTACTGTCTCCTGATGGAACTGTCATGTTAAGAAAACAGTTCTTTGTTAATCAGAATTAAGTCTAGGGAGACTATTCCCCTCATTGCTCCTTTCAACTCACAGATGAGCACATATCAATACTTTTTCTGATTTTCAGCTTTGAATAGAATGAAATTTCTGACAGGAATCTAAATGCCATCCATCCAAATCTTGCTTAGGTAGCAGTTTTATCATCATTATCAATATAGTTTAACCTCTTAAGGTCAGAATACTTGGAAATTGTCCTAATTTGGACCAGGATGTTTTCAAGTAAATATTTACAAAATCTACAAAATGTTCCGAAGTATGTAGTGTAGTATTAAGTTTAAAACAAACAACCATGTCACTAGAATTTATTTCACCATTTTCCCAACACAACAAGAAATAAATCCCTAAATAAGTAAAACTACACTTGAAGAACCTTCTGGACACTCAGTGCTTATTCATACTTAGTTTTTAGAGGACTGCTGTGAGATCTATTTTTACAAAATTTCTGTAATTTTTAAATGAGCCATAACTAACTAGACTTGGATTTTAAGAAAACATTAGTAGTACTGTTCATCTGGCTAGACAGATACCCTTGTAACGATTTTTTTCTTTTCCTCAAAATCTTTCAGAAATTTTCCTTTGCTAGAATTGTTTTTCTGCTTGCTAGATGTCCATATAAATATATTTGTGTTATCTGCTAAGAATAGAACCTTTTATTCAGTCTATCCATTACAATCAAGCAAAAAAACTAATTTAAATACTTCACCATTAGAAAAAAATAACTTTAGGGCTGTATTAATCAAATAAATGAATAAATATTTTTATATATTATTTTTCCCTAATCAACTTTAGCCTCCTAACAGCAAGACTTAAGTGTGAATTTGGATCACCTCTCCCCATGCCACGCCACCCCTGTGTTTAGCACAGGGCTTTGATGATAACAGAATCTCACATAAATGAGTTTATATGAGGTAACTGACATTCCTAAATAAGACTGATAGAATAAGAAATGCAGTAATCATAGACCTGCTTATTTCTTGAAATTCTTACCAAGTAAGTTTTCAAAAAGCTAATATTTATAATTATTTTTAATAGTAATGATAGAAGAAAAGAAAAAAACAAATGTTTAACTATTATTATCTAAGCTAATAAATATACATCAGTATGATGTATCATAAGAAAATTATGACACTATGTGGAAACATATGTAAAATAAATGAAAAATATGGAACTCAAAATACTATTCATTTTAATCATTGTGACACAAAATAAGTAAACATATGTGTTTTTATGCTGACACATTCCAAAGACCCATGCAGAAAATCTAACAATAATTTAATCTTAAAATAGCAAATTATTTTCTATAATTATATTTAAATGAACCACTCCCTAGGAGAAAGGATTATATGGGTATTCTTTATCCTCATCACACATTTTTGTACTGAGCTTTTGTTGTTGTAATTGTTTTCAGTGAGCCTGTATTAATTTTATAACCAGAAAAATAAGATAATAAAACAAGCATTTCCATATATTTACTAATAATTTTAAAATAAACTATTCAAAGGAATGAACTATATTATAAAATAAGCTATGCAAAGGAATAAACTATATTCCTTTATCATATTCACTTAACGACAAACTGCGTAATTTGGCAAAAATTAACATTAGTAGAAACTTGGGCCAGCAAGACTGCAGAGAGGAGAGCGCTATCTCCAGAGTTACAGAGACGGTCATGTGAGATGCCACATGTGAGATATAGAGCAGGGCCGGATCATAGCAGGTACTCAGAAATGGTAATTTAGCAGGCACACATTAAGAATCTGCTATGTGCCATAGACACCTTTGAACATAGCTCCCTTTACTAGCCCTACCCTCATCATTGGGAATATTTGTGAATTCCCTACCCTTTCTTACTATCCACCTTGTCCCTGATGTGTTAGAGACAAAGAAAGCAAAGACATTAAATGACCAAAAGGACATCAGAGCTGTCTGTCACCTCCTTAATAACAAAGGTGATTTCACTGGACTGGGTAAATGGTTCCCCATTTTTTGTGCTCATACTGACAAAAGGTAATTGTTCTATTTTATATTAATAGTTGTTGCCAAGTCCAGAGCTATTCTAAAGCAGTTCCTAAATAGCTGCACTTTCCTGCCAGAATTTCCAAATAAGCCCTCAAAGTCTAATTGTAAGAGGACATTGGATAGCCAAGTGAATTCAATGATATTAAAATAAAGCTTTGAGAAGAATGTGCTCTTCCAGTTCATAAGATCAGCCAGGAATCACTTGCTCTCAAGCCTTCATCATTAGCATCATCAGCATTGACAGCAACAAAGCAGATATTCTTTTGCACCTTCAAGAAAAAAGTTAGGAAATATCCATGCCCTGTATCCAGGGCATGGATGTTTTACTGTTTTAGAATCCCTTCACATTAGCAGGAAGTCATTTTCTTTCATTATTTGGGTATCAATATACTTTGAAATCATTCACCCTGCTCAAATGGATTTTTAATTTTATTGTTTTGTTATTCATTTGTTTAAAAAGACTCAACACATTTATCCTTAATTATTGGTCATACAGAACAAAATGGGAACAACATCATTTTACCTAGTAAAAGTTTCGTTTGAGACACCTGTTCTGGATTTAGAATCAACTCTCTCCCAATAAATTCATACATCTAAGTACAACATGACATTGATTATTACATGTTCTTAGATGTAATAGATGCCTCTAAATATAACATGACACAATTATTGCACAATATGATAATAACTGGAGTTGGATACAGACCCATACCATGTATTTATAATATAATTTCCCTCTGCCATTTTGATATTTAACTTTTAATTTCTAAACAATCTGTGACCAGAACTTAATACAGGTAAATCCAAAGGCAAATGTATATATACCCTGTTTCATCCATCACACTAGGAACAGACCGTTTTGGGAATACTGATGAAAAAAGAAGTATTTCCATTAGAATGTGATGAAATTAAACAGGAAATGAATGACCTCTGGAACATTTCACTTCCCTGTATATCTGAGATTTTCTGATGTTAATAGTTAGTGACAGATTGTTGCTGTTTAGGCCTTAATCTTTCTGCTAAGAATCCCTGATCATTTAAGGGCTCCAACTTCTTGATTTTGTTTTATTGGACTGATGTGCCAAATCTGTTAAAAGTTTTCCATTCAGGAAAAAAATTCAACAAACAATTGGAGCTATAAGGATCTCTGGAAGTTATACAAAAGAGAAACAATGATCCCTCCAAATTTATACATTTAAGATGGAGGACACGATATAATTTTGTAACATTTAGAAATGTAGTACACTTGGGGAAAGAGTTAAAAACATCACACACTGATAGAAACTGCTGTGAAAAACAAAATTTGCAATATGGCACAGCGATGCTCATTTAGCTGTTTCTAAGAAAGGAACATTTTGTATAAACTGAATTCAATCAATGAGACTGAAAAAAAAATACATTTTTATGTGAGAAGTACGGTCAAAACCCAAACATTTTAGTTGAAATTCTGTGGAATTGTTATGAACACTTTTAAAAAAATCCAAATTTAGAAAAATTGGCAGATCTTAACATTTAAAGGAAAATAATATTAAGTGCATTTGTCATGTGATTTTTATAACCTAATATACTTAGATTTTATAATCATTTATAGAAAACTGCATGTTTTAATTTAAGGCATTTTCTTATAAATTATCTCAATTAAAATTTTGGTTTTATTGTTTTGTTATTCATTACAAGTTGACTTTCTTAACAATTCTGTAATGTAAGCGTAGACAAGTTCTACTATAAAGGAGAGGTAAGGTTAGTTCTGTGGATTTAAACAGTTAAATGGTAATAAAGCCTTATGTTGATAAATGTGCTTTATTAAAAAGAAATACTTTATATCATTCAAAATCTGAGATTTATGGGAAATTCATTTTAGATACTTGAATTTACTTACGGTTGTTACCAGAATAAAAAATTATGAAGAGATAGAAAATGATCTTTCCAGTTCTACCTAGTTAAAAAACAAAACAAAACAAAACAAAACCATGGATCTGTTCCATAATCTCTAGCCCACTAACATGAAACTCCTAGGTCAGTTCACATCTCTGCCTTTCCTGCCTCCTAACTAGTCTCATCATGTCCAGTGTTGCCTAACTCTGACCCATGTACAGTCAGAGCAATCTTTCCAAAAGGCAAGTCTGATCCGGTCAGTTTCCTCCTGAAAACTACTCAATGGCTCCCATTTCCCTTAAAGGTAAAAGACTAAATTTATAATGCACTCTTCAGCCTAATCTTTCAATTCAACACTACCTTCACTCCTTCTTCCTCCAAAATAGAACCTCAGTTATCTGAACATGTTCTCTCTCCCTTCTACACTTTTGTGCATGTGTTTTCTCTGCTCCAACTCCATTTCTCACACTCTTATCTGGCAACTCCTTATTCATCATTCAGGTCTCTGCATAAACATATCCTTATTTTTTCTAGATTAGGTTATATGTCCCTGCAATGTCTTTCTATACCGAACCTTATACCATTTTATCATGCTCTCTTTGTGATTGTTTCCTTCATTGGCTGTAACTACATGAGAAACGGATTGTGTTTGTCTTGCATACTGTGGTCTCTCCAGGGCCAGGCACAATGTCTGGTGATAGAAGGGGCTTAATTAACTCTTGGTGAATAAAAACATCAATATCAGTTAATCTTTCAAGATATATAATATTTCAGTTTAAAGTTCTTTTAAACGGATAAGCACTATATACTATAAATTACAGGGGTCCTCAACCCCTGGGCCACGGACTGGTACTGGTCATTGGCCTGTTAGGAACCCAGCCGCACAGCAGGAGGTGAGCGGCGGGTGAGCATTACTGCCTGAGCTCTACTCCCTATCAGATCAGAGGCAGCATTAGATTCTCACAGGACTGTGAACGCTATTGTGAACTGCGCATGTAAGGGATCTAAGTTGCGTGCTCCTTATGACAATTTAACTAATGGCTGATGATCTGAGGTAGAGCAGTTTCATCCTGAAACTAACCCCGCCCCCCACCTAGGAAAACTTGTCTTCCATGAAACCTGTCCCTGGTACGAAAAAGGTTGGGGACCACTGCTGTAAGACATAATTTTGTTAATGTATAATTTCATATATTCATTAATTCAGCCAGAGATAAGGTTAAAGATGTTATTTTAAAATATACTTTCTAGAAAAAGTATGTTTACAATAAAAAAAAACTTCTCTGAGAAAAGTCCGTTGTAAAAAAATTGAAATACAATCATCTGAAAAACAAAATGAACTTAAAAAAAGATGTTGTTACTCTTTTGCTGACGGAATGGTGTGCTCCTTTGTTGATGGTTTCAGAATAGCTACAGAAGACAGGGATAGCAAGGACATAGAGAACAGGCCCTGAAATGATTTTCTGCTCATTCAAGTCTCTGCTCCTTTCCTTCCTTTGCAAACTCTTCATAAACGGAGAAGGGAGAGGAAAGAGGAGTAGTTAGGACAATCATTAGAAAGCATTATCAAATGCTTTTGAAGAATCCAAATCCAAAACAACAAACTGAGGATAAACAAAACCAAATGGTAACTGACAACTTCATCGAAACCAAGCTACCAGAGAGGCATTAGAATGTGACACTTGTTCTTTAATACACTCTTTCAACATTGGACGGACCAAAAGTAAATGAGAATATAACTTTAAAATGAAGCAATATCAAATAACACTAATTACCTGTTCATAATAATGGATATTCTCCTCAGCCATATCTGTAAATGCTAACTTGATATCATTTTGCATATTTTGTTTCCATCTCTCCCAATCTGCTTTCAGGGCATTATTAGCGCATTCCACTTTATCTTCAAGTTTTCCAATCTCCTCTGGAAGCTGAATTAAGTCACAAAGAGAGATACATTGATCTATGAATTCTTTCCATCAGGTGAATTCATCAAATTTAAGTTGAACAAAATACCAAAACAGCCTAAATATAACTCTTTTTTGTTTTTAATCACCAGTATTTACTCTGTGTACTAATTAAAGTAAAAAGAACAGGGGTTCAGTCAGGTTGAGTCAGGGTTGTAGAGTACAGTTCTATGGTTGGCCACCAATTAGCACCTGGCCTTGGCTAAGTCTCTCAAATCCTGGGCTTCAGTTTCACTATTTATAAAACAAAGGCAACTGAACCAAAAATTAACTCCAAAGTCTTTTGTATTAAGACTCTCCTTACAACTACCATTTCTGGTGATAATATTTATATTAAAAGATATGGTGTCTTTCACTTCAGATTCCCCATTCTGGTCCTCATTTTTTAATGGTTTTTAGCTGAAGCCTCAACTGAGAGGTTATAACATCCATACTCTGTAGTCCCACCTGGAGGCCCAGGGGATTAACCTGCAAGCTCTACTCAGATAGCTAGTAACAGAGGCAAGTTTATAACTCAAGATGCCCAAATCCTAGACCATGAGCCACTGGACAGGCTTAGTGTAATATTTACCCTCTTCCCCACCTTATCAACTTTTGAGCATGTAATCCATTGATTTATTCTTTTATATTTGGCATATTCATATATATGTATTTTTATATTTCTAGCTATTCATATATTCAGTATATATTTACTAAGTGTCTTGTCTGTAGCAGGCATTCGTCTAAGACCTGGAGATTCAGTAGTGAAGAAAATACACAAAAATCCCTGTTTTTACCACAGCTTATACTGTACTGGGGAGAGACAAACTACAAGCAAGATAAATAAAAAATGGGAACTGTCAGCTGGTAATAAATGCTAAAGAGAAAAATGAAGCAGAACGGTAGACAGGGAATGTTAGGATGCTGCAATTTTAGATAAGGTGGCCAGAGAAAGCCTAAATAAGTATGACTTGAATAAATATCTGAAGTAGATGTGAGAATGAACCATGGGACTCTCAGTGGAAACACATTCCCAGCAGAGGAAACACCAAGGGCAATGACCTGGAGGTAGAAGCATGCCTAGGTGATTTAAGAACGGAAAGACCAGCATGGTTGCAACAAAAAGAGAAAAAAAAAAGAGGGGGGAAAAGTCCTGGGAAATGAGGTTAGAGAAGCAGTGAGTGGCCAGATCATACTGAGCCATGTAGTCTATGGTAAGGTTCTTGGATTTTATGGAGATTCAAAGCCAGGAAGATTTGAGCAAAAATGACATCATCTCTCTTATGTTTTAAAAGGGGCCTTATATGTTACTACCATTTCATGACAAAGTATTTGTAAGAGGCCATCTTTTAAAAAGAATTCCCATTTCAAGATGCTAAAATGTAAAAATGTCTTAGAACCAATAAAATGTATTACTTCTGATGCTTGAATTAGCTCCTTTTTAAATATGAAATTTCACTTCTGTTCTTATTTCACAGCAGCCATGTGTGCTTTCATTTCTGAAATAATAGATATTTGGTATTACATAAATCTCTCATGACCAATGTAAGATGTATTTCAGTAGAAAGGCTGACTTTCATGTTTGTGTCTGTGTTTTATTTTTTCACTCTCTTGTTTAGTTTGTAGGGTCAAACTATATCAGTGAGAATACTGTATGGGAATCTGTAGTCTTCTGGGTATTTTGCTGAATCTTAAAGAACATGTCTAATGGGAAGTTACTGAATAACTAATAATGATAGGCTGTGGGTGTTTGGAAATAGGCACCCACAGCCATAATAAAATTGTTGAAAGGCCAAACTCAAACAGGATCTGGGTCTGCTAGGAGACCTCAGGGACGTTAGAGAGCCTCCTCTGGATTGTTGGATGGAATCCTTTCACTTGCAGAGCCAGGTGGGGATTATTAACAGAATGCCTCCATCTAGGATCAAGGGGTATGTACATCAATTGTAACCACACTGTTAACTCTCCTCTGCTTAGGCTTTGCAGTTTAAATTGCCATGCAATGGCATGGAATGCCAACAGAGTGGTTCTACTGATATCGGCTTTCAGGAAACACAGTGTCTAAATCACATAGTCTATCTTCCTCTTCTGCCTGATGGAGCTTATAATGGTGTCACTGCCATAAAGGATTTACTGCAGAGAGTTTTTTCATGTCAATCTGTAAATCCCCCTCATTAAAGCCTTTGAAGTGGTGGTCTGGTTAGTTGGTGGCTCTGCTCTAACCAACAGGTACTGTGTTCCTAGAGAAGAACTTAAGAACTCACTCTCAGAACTTTGCCCTCACTGTCACCTGCAGAAAGAAGGACTGTAGCCTTATCAGTACAGCATTGGGATTAAGAGGACTGACAGTAGGTTAGCCTGGTCTCAGTTTAAGTCCCACTTCTGTCTTTTACAAGTTATGTGACATTGGGTAAGACTATCTGTTGAAGCTCTAGTATTTTTATCTGTAAAATAAAGGTAAAATAATAACATGCATTTCATAGGGATTCTTATAAAAACTGCAGCATGAAACAATGACCATTAATTGACTTACACAGGGCCTGAAAATTTGCCTACTAAATGTTCTCACCACCATCATCACCATCATCATCAGTTGGTGAAAATGACATTAACTTCACTGTCTTCTTCCAGTATTTTAGTCTCTGGTAATATGTCATTCTTCTACTAGTGTCTAGGTATTAAGTCAATTTCTAGTGCAATTTCCTCAATCTATTTTCACCAGTGCAGAAAATGACACATATGCCTTAAATATGTATGATCAATTCTTGTCATTTTTTGGTGACTATATCAGAGTTTTCTTCTTTCTTTGATGAGTTATTCATAAGTTTAGTTGGAAAAAAGGAAGGTAAAAAAATTAGGTATTTCTTCACAGTGAATCATCTTTCCATAATTTCAATTCTAAGAAACACTAACATAATAAGCACAAAACACCTAATTCAAATTAAGAATAATCTGCACTATATCTTTCCTAACAACTTACAAAAGCATAATATAATTAGATGTCCTTCCCCTTAGTTGACTTCAATTTTACTACGTTCTTTGGTACAAAGACTATGCATTCTGACTGTGCTGTCCATCCAAGTTCTAATAGAACAAATATACTCAAGAAAAGTTAATCTGAGGGGGAGAATAGCCCACTGGCAGGCTAAAGTCCTTCTGGTATTTTATTGTTCCCTCCAACACCATATGTCGGGTTTCAATAACTCTAACCATAGGAAATTCAATCCATATACTGCAAAACAGCATGGAAAAGACTGGGCTAGATAGGATTTAAGGCTTGGTATTATTCTTCTTTTCACAAGTACTGACAGCAGTTTAGCCCTCTGTTATTGGAAAAATTGAAGAAGCAAGCAACCCTTGTTGCCAGCAAAACGTTGTAATGCCAAAATAAGTAATAATAAAAGACTGTAAGATAGTGAAAAAATGCTTTATATTTAATCGTAAGACTAATGGGTAATTTCTAGCTTCAGTTATATTCAGCTAGAAATTAGCCACACAAAGTCATTAATTCTAAAAGCTCAAACAAAACAATATGTTTCTACGATGGTGACTACATATCTATAGTAACAGTAACAGCAGTAATCATGACTATTTTTTGCATTCTGCCATTGGCTATATGCTTTCCATACATTATTCCACTTAATCTGCATAAGCATGTTACAAATTTGGTATTATCATCTTCCTATTACAAGCTGGGAAACTAGAAGAAAGAAGAGGCAGAGATTATATAGCTATTTGTGGCATATTAGGGATTCAAACCGATGTCTGCCAGTCAAGACACATGCTCTATTCATACGGACTGAATAGCACCAGCCATTGATTGGAAAAGCTTGTCTGTGGCTTTCAAGCTTAAACTGATATCGCTGTTATCTCAAGGATAATCAATTAGGTACAGATACACAAAAGTAAAGCAAAAAACCAAAGGCTATAATAAAAAGTAGAATGGGATACATACCATAATGGAAGGAAAAACGTAGAAGTGGTATTTACAGATACAGAACGGAAGATTGATTCTGATTGTGGGGTAGGGGACATTTTGACTTTTAATTCACTAGGCAGTGACTGGGACAATGAAACACCTATCCGAGGGTATGATATGAACACAACCACAGAAATAGTATGCTGCAGAGTGTGACAGAAGAATGGACAAGAGGCTGGTCTGGAGTTGGCAAGGAGAAGCATGGGAAATACAGCTGCAAATGCATATTAGAGACTGACCAGTAAAGGCTGGAGATGATATTGAGCATGAAAAGGATTTTGCAAGAGATGATAATCCACTGAAGGTTTTGATCAAGGCAGAGCTGTACTTCAGACAGACCGAGTCAGAGGTATGTGGAAATTGTTAAGAGAGAAACAAAGGAGGAGAAGAAAGGAAACCAGTTCATCTGAAATGGGACTAAGGAATCAACCATAAAAAGCAATAGGGAGGATCTGGTTGGTTCTCACTCATTCACCCAGCAGCTTCCACTCAGCATCCATCTAGTCTGCGTTAGGAACGAAAATGGAGGGGGAAGAAATGGACCTTGCCCTCACAGACTCATGCTAATGGGGAGAAATAAATAAGTAATCAGGAAAAGGAAACTTGAAAGGCATTCATGCAAAGCAAACTGCAGACGTTAGTTCACAGAAGCATGTTTACCTTGGAGTTTCTGAAGAACTACAGATAGTTCTTTAAGGTTGATACCTAGAGTACGAGTAGGTGAAGAGCTAAGGAAAAGGAGAGAGAGGCAGGCAATGCCAGGTCCTAAAGGGATTTCTCCTGCAGGTTGTTCGTCTTTTCACAGAAGACAAGTGGAGGCGCTGAAGGAGTTTAAGAAAGAGGACTAGAGACCAGTGGTAAAGATCAGACTCCTGATGCCACAGAAACTGAAAAGCAGCAACTGAAATGCTAGGAGGCAGAGTCAGGAGGGTCTAGCCCTGATCTAGATGGTGGGCACTGAGAGAAAAGTCTGCATTGCTGATAAGGTTAACTGGAAGAACAAATACCGTAGGGTGTGATAGGAGATGATGGCCTCAAGGCTAACAGTGGTAATACATTCACTGTGCCAAATAGTATCGCAAAGTGAGGGACACTGTTATATAAACATTCAAAACCACTCAGTTGCATACAGAGCAAAGAATTTTTGGAGGCTAGCAGGAATCAAGATTAAAGTTAAGCTTTGAAGCTTCCAATAACACTTTGCTACACTAATTTGGGTGGTTTGGGCAGGCTGGGAGGTAATATGGATACAACGATTGACATACCAGTTGCACCGAAGCAGACCTGACATTTTAAATTAAAAGCTACAGGAATATGTCTAAGGAAATAAGTAAAACTGATGTGCAGCTCTGCTCTTTTGGGAGAGACCTCTCTCCATTATCAAGGTTTTTTATTTGATGTTTCAATGATGCTTAAACTGATTTGGAATCTGTTCATTTGGAAACTGTTAAAACATTTGGTCCTCTAAAATGATAATCCTCCTCAAACACATAAATATATAAATCTGTTTTTATTTATTGACCCTGACCTCTTTGATACCTCTTTGGATACAATCAATTATGGATGCTCTTGACTTACCGATGTGAAAGAAAACAAAAACTCCAATCTGAACCCCAATTCACTATGCTAAAGGAAAAAAATTAAGCAGAAAGCTGAGTCATGCAAGAAGCTGCCTTTCCTTTTGTTCCTAAGCAGATATCTATAGATAAAAAGATTAAATTATCTCCACAGGTCGCTACTCTATGTTCACCTTATCTTATGTAAAGTGCCCATCACTGAGACGGAGAGGAATACATAGTTGACTACTCCCCTACCTGCTCCTTTTCTCTTGCAACAAGTGGATAACAGTACCCTCCCTATTTCCCCTCCAGCCCACTTTTCCCCTATAAATACTGAAGCCTTCAAAATCATCTTTGGAGAAAGTTACAGGCCATAGACTGTTTCTGTGATTCCATGTTTATTTCCTCCACGCATGTCCCTAACCTTGGCAAAATAAACTAAATGGATTAAGACACGTCTCAGATACTTTTTGGGCTACACCTACCTCCCAATAAACCCACTGTTAGTTGAAAATATTGTAAGCCAAAAATGTATTTAATGCTGGCAACACAGCAGACGGTCTCCAAATTAAAACCATTCAACTTAGGATTTTTTGACTTTAGGATAGTGAGAAAGCCAACCACATTCAATAGAAACGGTAAACCCATCTTAAAGTTGAATAATCCTAAATGGAACCATCAGAATTCAGGGACCATCTGCATTTTGAAGTGCTAAGCTTTCAGGGCTATCTGAAAACTTATATTTAATTACATAAAAGCTTTAAGTTTGATGTACCCATAGCAGAATCAAGTTAATAAGAAATGCAAACAAATTCAGGAAACTTTGTAGAGTCATGTGCCACATAACAACATTTCAGTCAATGACAATCTGCATATATGACAGTGATTCCATAAGATAATCATATGCTATTTTTACTGTACTTTTTCTATGTCTAGATACACAAATATTTACCACTGTGTTTCAATGGACTAAAATAACATGCTATACAGGTTTTTAACTCAGGAACAACAGGCTACACCACAGAGCCTTGGTGTGCAGCAGAGTATGACATCTCAAGGCTGTGTAAGTATACTCTACAATAGTCACACAATGATGAGAAAGCCTAAAAACAAATTTTTTCAGAACATATCCCAATCATTTAATAACATATGACTGTATAGTAATTGAGTTATGGAAAGTTTGACATGAAAAATAGCTGAAAATTTTTCTACTGAAGTCCAAAGACAAAGAGGGCAACATGAGGGAATTCTGAAGCAGCTCATGCTCACCAAGAAAACTACTTTGTGAGAATTATGAACTAAAACTATGAAGTTCATTCACTTAGTTAATAAATATTCTTCCTGTCTACTATGGGCCAGTCACATGGTAGATGTTATGAGAGATACAATCCAATAAGCACATAGTTCCTTGAGGCACTTGAAGCTACATAAAACAGTATTCTTACACTTTTTAAAAATTTTTTATTCTTATAAAAAACAGTATTCCTATACTTCGCAGTTTTCTTTTGTTCATTCTAAAAAAAAAAAAAAAAAGGCAGGAATACATTCTGAATTGTTTTTTAGTTAAAACTATTTTTCCTGAGAGGGGAATATGTTACACAGGTAAACATGTGCCATGGTGGTTTGCTGCACCTATCAACCCATCACCCAGGTATTAAGCCTAGTATGCATTAGCTAGTTTTCCTGATGTTCTCTTTCCCCACCTCCGCCGCCCTGTGTCCACGTGTTCTCACTGTTCAGCTCCCATTTATAAGTGGGAATATGTGGTGTTTGGTTTTCTGTTCCTGTGTTAGTTTGCTGAGGATAATGGCTTCCAGCTCAATTTAACAGGAATAGCATTGAATCCATAAATTACTTTGGGTAGTACGGCCATTTTCACAATACTGATTCTTTCTACCTATGAGTATGGAATGTTTTTTGCATTTGTTTGTGTCCTCTGATTTCCTTGAGCAATGGTTTGTCATTCTCCTTAAAGAGGTCCTTCACTTCTTTTGTTAGCTGTATTCCTAGGTATTTTATTCTTTTTGTGAAATTGTGAACGGGAATTCATTCATGATTTGTCTCTCTGCTTGTCTACTGTCGGTGAATAGGAATGCCTGTGATTTCCGCACATTTATTTGTATCCTGAGACTTTGCTGAAGTTGTTTATCAGCTTAAGAAGCTTTTCAGCTGAGACAATGAGGTTTTCTAGATATAGGCTCGTATCATCTGGAAACAAGACAGTTTGATTTCCTTTCTTCCTATCTGAGTATTCTTTATTTCCTTCTCTTGCCTGACTGCCCCGGCCAGAACTTCCAATAGTAAGCTGAATAGGAGTGGTGACAGACAGCATCCTTGTCTTGTGCTGGTTTTCAAGGGGACTGTTTCCAGATTTTGCCCATTCAGTATGATATGGCTGTGGGTTTGTCATAAACGGCTCCTATTATTTTGAGTTATGTTCCATTCATATCTAGTTTATTGAGAGTTTTTAACATGAAGGGATGTTGAATTTTATTGAAGGCCTTTTCTGCATCTATTGAGATAATCATGTGGTTTTTGTCTTTGGTTCTGTTTACGTGATGGATTACATTTATTGATTTGCATATGTTGAACCAGCCTTGCATCCCAGGGATGAAGCCTACTTGATCATGCTGGATAAGCTTTTTGATGTGCTGCTGGATTTGGTTTGCCAGTATGTTACTGAGGATTTTCACACTGATGTTCATCAGGGATACTGGTCTGAAGTTTTCTTTTTTTATTGTATTTCTGCCAGGTTTTGGTATCAGGGTGATGTTGGCCTCATAAAATGAGTTAGGGAGGAATCCCTCCTTTCCAGTTGTTTAGAATAGTTTCAGTAAAAATGGTAACAGCCTCTCTTTGTTCCCCTTGTAGAATTCAGCTGTAAATCTGTCTGATCCTGGGCTTTTTGGTTGGTAGGCTATTTATTACTCCCTCAATTTCAGAACTTATTATTGGTCTATTCAAGGATTCAACTTCTTCCTGGTTCAGTCTTTAAAGTGTCTAGGTATCCAGGAATTTATCAGTTTCTTCTAGATTTCTTAGTTTATTTGCATAGAGGTGTTTATAGTATTCTCTGATGGTTGTTTATGTTTCTGTGGGGTCAGTGATGATATCCCCTTCATCATTTTTTATTGTGTCTATTTGATTCTTCTCTCTTTTCTTCATTACTAATATTAATTTTTCAAAAAAAAAAAAAAAAACCAGCTCCTGGATTTACTGATTTTTTGAAGGGTTTTCTGTGTCTCTGTCTCCTTTAGTTCCACTCTGATCTTGGCTATTTCTTGTTTTCTGCTACCTCTGGAGTTTGTTTGCTCTTTGTTCTCTGGTTCTTTTAGTTGAGATGTTAGGTTTTTGACTGGAGGTCTTTCTAGCTTTATGAAGTGGGCATTTAGTGCTATAAACTTCCCTCTTAACACTGCTTTAGCTATGTCCTAGAGATTCTGGTGCGTTGTTTCTTTGTTCAAAGAACTTCTTGATTTCTGACTTAATTTCATTATTTATCCAGGAGTCATTCAGAAGCAGGTTGTTCAGTTTCCATATAGTTGTGTGGTTTTGAGTGAGCTTCTTAGTCTTGAGTTCTAATTTGATTGTGCTGTGGTCTGAGAGACTGTTATGATTTCAGTTCTTTTGTATTTGTTGAGGAATGTTTTACTTCCAATTATGTGATCGATTTTAGAGTAAGTGCCATGTGGCACTGAGAAGAATGCATATTCTGTCGTTTTGGGGTGGGGGATTCTGCATACATCTATCAGGTCCACTTGATCCCTAGCTGAGTTTAAGTACTGAATATCTTTGTTAATTTTCAGTCTTGATGATCTGTGTAATACTGAAAGTGGTATGTTAAAGTACCCTACTATTATTATGTGGGAATCTAAGCCTTTTTGTAGGTCTCTAAGATCTTGTTTTATGAGTCTGGATGCTCCCGTATTGGGTGCATATGTATCTAGATTAGTTAGCTCTTCTTGCTGAAATGAACCCTTTACCATTATGTAATACCCTTCTTTGTCTTTTTTGATCTTTGTTGGTTTAAAGTCTGTTTGTCAGAAACTAGGATTGCAACCCCTGCTTGTTCCTGCTTTCCATTTGCTTGGCAGATTTTCCTCCATACCTTTATTTTAAGCCTATGTGTGTCTCTGCCTGTGAGATGGGTCTCTTGAATACAACACACTAATGGATCTTGACTCTTTGTCCAGCTTGACATTCCGTGTCTTTTAATTGGAGCATTTAGCCCATTTACATTTAAGGCCAATGTTGCTATGTTTGAATTTGATGCTGTAATCATGATGCTAGCTGGTTATTTTATAGACTTTAGTGCTTCCTTCAGTAGCTCTTGCAAGGCAGGCCTGGTGGTGATGAATTCCCTCAGCATTTGCTTATCTGAAAAGGGTTTTATTTCTCCTTCACTTATGAAGCTTAGTTTGGCCAGATATGAGATTCTGGGTTGGAAATTATTTTCTTTAAGAATGTTGAATATTGGCCACCAAACACTTCTGGCTTGCAGGGTTTCTGCTAAGAGGTCCACTGTTATTCTGATGGGCTTCCTTTGTAGGTGACCTGGCCTTTCTCTCTGGCTGCTCTTAACATTTTTTCCTTCATTTTGACCTTGGAGAATCTGAAGATTATGTGCCTTGGGATTGATCTTCTCATGGAATATCTTACTGGGATTCTCTGGATTTCCTGAATTTGAATGTTGGCCAGTCCTGCTAGGTTAGAGAAGTTCTCCTGGATGATATTCTGAAGTTTCTTTTCCAACATGATTCCATTCTCCCCATCTTTTCCAGGTACCACAAACAGTCATAGGTTTAGTCTTTTTATATAATCTCATAGTTCTCGGAGGTTTTGTTCATTCTTTTTCATTCTTTTTGCTCTAATATTGTCTGCCTGTCTTATTTCAGCAAGATAGTCTTCAATCTCTGGAATTCTTTCCTCTGCTTGGTCTATTCGGTTATTGATACTATGGTTGCATTGTGAAATTCTCATGTGGCACTTTTCAGCTATATCAGGTCATTTATGTTCCTCTCTAAACTGGTTACTCTGTTTAACAGCTCCTGTAATGCCTGTAATGTTTCATCATGGTTCTTAGCTTCTTTGTAATGGGTTAGAACATGCTCCTTTAGCTCAGTTGAGTTCATTATTACCCACCTTCTGAAACTTCTACTTCTGTCAGTTCATCCGTCTCAGCCTCAGCCCAGTTCTGTGCCCTTGCTGGAGAGGTGCTGTGATCATTTGGAGGAGAAGAGGCACACTGGCTTTTTTAGTTTTCAGTGGGTTTTTTTTGGTTGATTCTTTCTCATCTTCCTGGGTTTATCTACCTTTAATCTTTGAGGTTGCTGAGCTTTGGAAGGGTTTTTGTGGGGACGCTTTTATTGATGCTGTTGTTGCTGCTGTTTGTTTTTCTTTTAACAGTCAGGCCTCTCTTCTACAGGGCTGCTGTGGTTTGCAAAATAAATTTGGTAGAAAAGTAAACAATCATTTTTTAAAAACTTTATTTATTTGCGACAGAGTCTCGCTGTGTCACCTAGGCTGGAGTACAGTGGCGCAATCTCAGCTTGCTGCACGCTCCACCTCCCGGGTTCATGCCATTCTCCTGCCTTGGCTTGCCAAGTAGCTGGGACTACAGGTGCCCGCCACCATGCCCAGCTAATTTTTTGTATTTTTAGTAGAGACGGGGTTTCACCGTGTTAGCCAGGATGGTCTCGATCTTCTGACCTCATGATCCACCCGCCTCAGCCTCCCAAAGTGCTGGGATTACAGGCATGAGCCACTGCACCCGGCCAAAAAAACTTTATTTTTAAGTGCCTATTATGTGCCAGGCATTGGCCTAGACACAGGACCAAGGGTACAGGATGAATATGAGAGGGAAGGTCCTGCCTCTGGGAGTTTACAGTCTAGCAGGGACTTAAGATTCACATTGCACTGGGCATTCCCTGGCATTCTACCTTAACAGTTGCCTTAGAGTTTCTCAATGAGTTTTCTTTTTAAAATAAAATAAGTACCCTCCAAACTAAATCTTAAGAAATCCAGACAATCTAGATCCAAAAAAATCCCCTTAAAAAGGAAATATATCTCCATATTCAATGGATATTCCTTACTGGACTAAATATTCACTTGATGAAATTAAGGTACATACTAATATAGATAAGTAAACAATCAGACATAATCAAGCTCAGTTGAATGACATCTTTATTTCCAGGACATTTTTACATGTCCAGTGCTCTGCTACATGTGGGGAGAAAGACATGTACCTGTTACGAAGAGGATGCAACACCTGCCTCAACGATAAGAAATATTTTGAAGAAATAACATTTCATCTTTCTCAGTTGCCTTAGGGTATTAACAATTTGGTGTTACCTGCTTCTCTTGCTCCTTTCTTACTGAACTTTAAAAATTTACAATCACACATATTTATCAGTCAGTGATCTAAAGTCTGGGCTCTGAAGTCCTGTGGGTTCGAGTCCTAACTGTGTGAATGCAGACAAGGTCATTTCCTTCAGAGGGTGCAGTTTCCCCCTCTGTAAAATGCGGCACCCTGGTGTGATTATGAGAAGATTTTTCTTAAGGTATCAGAATTGTCCTAAATGAATCTGCCCTCTCCCTTATCCTGTGTTAAGGAATTGAGGACCTGTAAGAAAAGAAAACCACAGGAGAAACAAAGAGCTATGTTATTAATAACTCAGTGAGCTCCTCAATAGCCCTGACAAAGCCTGAGAGTGTTGGTGGGTGAACTGAACAATGAAATGTTTCAGGCCAAAAAGTCTTCTCCAAATCAGATAGTTGAAGCCAAAAAGCCCAGAAATTACCTCTATTTTAGAAACTTAGGTTGCCACGCTACCTCAATAAATTATTCCTCTCAAATCCAAGAAATTTTAGTGTCTTGCAAATTATGGAATGTAAATACCCTAAGACAAAAATATGCAAATGGATGTTTTCCCCCTGAATCTGAAAGCACTTTAGAATATACTTCCTGGTAACTAAAAAAAGCTGTCTAGCAATCTAAGAAGAATAAAAGCCAAGACCATCCCTTTCGACTTCCAAACATCTTTTTAGGCCTTTAGTTTTTTATTAGAGATCAGTTTTTTTAAAGTATATTAACTCAGCCAACAACTATTTCTTCAGCACTTACTTCATGCCAAGTACCATACCAGGCACAGTGCCCCCTTGTGAAATGTTTTTCTTCCTTTCTCATTCGTTTTTGGAACACTTCTTTCATAGAGGCAAATCTTTGCCTAATATCACAAAGTCCTTCCAATCCGGATATAGTCTCACGATGAGACCACTAAGGAATGCTTTAACATGTTTTTCTCAAATTGGGATTCCTATATCTACATCAACACTCAGCGATGGCCTAAGGATCGCCAAAGTCATGAATAAACATGGAATAATTTTCATAGATATTTTACAGAGATTAAACCATTTTTAAATTAACAAATATAAATATATCATGGAGTAGTGATATTCACACAAGATTTAAAACAGGAGAGCTTAAAGAAATTTTGAGTTTGCATTGCCCATGAGGGGGTACCTCTCAGACTTACTGGAGCATATATTCCAACTTTCCTATACCATAGAAAGTAAACTCTTTTGGTAAAAATGTTTGAACCATACACCATATTAAAATATGTGTTAAAAGAAACTCTGCTTGACTGCTAAACTATACATTTAATAAATAATTAATATACTTTAGCATGATGATTCTAGAGGAGTTAATTTTCATAATCACTAACAGTTTTATCAAAGTATCAATTATAAAAATTATGGATTGAGAAATCAGCTTCCCTACAGTCTGTTTCTCTAGGAATAGCTGCCAGAATGGCAGAAAATATCCAGTCAAAACCTTTTAAAATCACTGCAATTTATTATTGCTAAAAAGCAATCTAGGGAGAAATTTCAGTTCTCTAAGAAAGAGCCACCCATGTTGACTATTTAATTAATAATCTTCCATCACTTATCCCTGATTTTGTAATCTAGAACTAGAGCAAATAAGCATCCTTTATCCTTATCCCGTGATTGTCTCTATACATACAATAGTAAGGTCATATGTTAGCACAATTAAAATTTAGAGTCTTTCCAATATTATTACTAAGCCCCTAATGTCTAAACATCTTATGAGGTCTGCTCCTAATACATTATGAAAAGAGTTATTTCTTCATTAACAAATAATAGCATTCTCATACAAATTAATCTAGTATGTAAAAATTTATGAGGCTAGCATAACTTTGATACAAAAAGCGGCATTTCTGGCAGAAGCAACTGTAATTACAAATCATTCTTATTCAGAAATGTGGATACAAAAGTCCTAAAAAAGAAAGTGAGCAAGCCAAACCCAGCAATGGCCAGAGTGGGTTTACCCAGGGCCCCAAGAATGGTTAACATGAGAAAATCTCTAGTGTAAGTTGCCACAAGAAAATAATAAGAAATGTACAATTATCTGAGTAGACACAGAAAATCATTCTGAAAGTTCGATATTAACTTATGAATCAACTCTCATCAAATAGGAGTAAGAACTGCCCCAGCCTGATTAAAAATATATAGGATAAAAAACTATAGCAAACATTATTACTTATGACAAAAATCTTAGAAGCATTTACTTTACAATCAGGAAAAATACAAGAATGTTCTATCAGAACATTATAATTTTTTTGCCAGCTAACAATGAAAAAGGAAATATGAAGTCTAATTATTGAATAAATAAGACAAAACTGCCAATATTCACCCATAATAGAATTTTCTTTCTTTTTTTTTTTGAGTCAAAGTCTTGCTCCATCGCCCAGGCTGGAGTGCAGTCGTGCGATCTCAGTTCAGCGCAACCTCTGCCTCCTGGGATCAATCAAGCAATTCTCCTGCCCCAGCCTCCCGAGCAGCTGGGACTACGGGCATGCACCACTGCACCCAGCTACTTTTTTTTTTGTATTTTTAGTAGGGATGGGGTTTTGCCATGTTGGCCAGGCTGCTATTGAACTCCTGACCTCAGGTGATCCGCCCACCTCGGCCTCCCAAAACGGGTGTGAGCCACTGTGCCCGACCTAGAATTTTCTATGTAGAAAACCCGTCTATAAATTATTAAAATTAAAAATAACTTAAATCATTAAATATAGAATAGGTATGCAAAAGTGAATTACTTTTCTCTAATTCTGGCCAAAAAAAGGCCATAAAATGTTTTAAAATAAAAAATTTATGATAAATATAAGCCAAAAAAATAAGGTACTTAGTAATAAATTTAACAAAAAGTATATACAGCCTTTTTGGGGAAAAAAAAACATTTAAAACTTTATTGAGAGATACCGAAGGAGTTTCAAAGAGTGAAGTATCTAAAAAAAATCACCTATTTTAAGTCTTTTGCTGGTTTTCTTTCATCTCAGCTTAAATAATAGTTCCCAGATAATGCTTCCCAAAACATTTATGTACAAAGCAGGGTTGTTGTTCTTTTTGTTTTTTGTCTTTGTTTTTTGCTATTTCCTATCTCAGTCTGTTCATTTCCTTAGCATTCATTAGATCTTGCAATTATTTTATTTATTTGTCTTGTACTTTTCTGTTGGGATGTAAGGTCTACCATGAGGGGCCTGGGGTCTATTCATCTTTTCATTGTTATCCCCAGTGTTTACACTAGGTGGGAATCTGGTAAATATGTGTAGATTGAATGGGTGATTTTAGGAAAGTGAAAGGTTAGTAATTAATCCAGGCTTATTTCTCCTACTGGCTTTATGAGTATTATTTCTTTACATATATGTGTATCTACATAAAGATATATCACCAACATTTTTGAGCAAAATAATAAAATTTGAGGATGATAGTTATTCTTACTTAAAAATATCATCATTGTTTTCCTTTTTAAATGGCTTATCTGTTATTTCCTTTTATGGAAAAAAATCAACCATTCAATCTATTTATTCAAATGCTAAAAACTTCTCTTCATAATCAGAAAAGCTGGGAAATTATCACTTTGAAAAGTTCTTGAAAATAATATATCTAAATAAAAGGATTAAGATTGCCACTCCATCAGAAGACAATAGAAAATTCTGAAATTCATTTCTAATCTGACAGCTACCTCTTCTTAACAAGTATTAATTAAATTGCAGGGGAAAGATAAGAGGGCTCTTAACAATAAAACTGTATTATTTTCTCATTCGTGAGAGAGGTGAGATGTGTCTAAAGAAATTAGATGCTTGATTATACAATGCTGCTTAAGCATACATGTGATTACTAAGTAGTACCTTTTTTACATACTTTACAATACATACCTTTCTTAAAAAGTGGAAACCTCTCTCTCTGAAACCCACTGCAGATTTTGTTATCCAAACGTAACTTGTTCAGTAAAACACAATGCATTTTCTAAAAATGACAAATTGAGTCATAAAACACCCACAAATGTAGTTAACGCATCACGTTTCAAGCCAGCACCTTCAACACCATTAACATCCCTCAAATCATGATTATAATTTTTTGTGACATTGCAGGAAACAGAAAACCAATTATTTAAAGGGCCACATTTTAGAACAGGTAGAGATCTCCTCAGAATCTTCTATACAACAAAAGCCACTAAATATACATCAGAATATAAAGGATTCACTTCTTTCTAGGTGCTTCCATCAGTCATTAATATATTTCTATTAAAAAGAAATGATGTGGCTCCTTAAAAATAAAACAAAAAAATTCACAGTCCTTTACCTCTTTAGATGTAATTCCCTATAGTTTTCTGCAAAATATAACCTAAGCCTAGAAAAGCAGTATGTTCAATTACCATTAGGCTTTCCAAAGTTAAAATTATTTCAAAGCCAAAAATCAAAATTTATTTATTTCACAGAACTTCACAGGCCAATTTTCTGTTATTAAATATTTTTTTTTACTCACTACTTAACTAAACAATATCTCATATATTATCTCATTTAGTTCTCAATATACCCTGTAAGGTAAATATTATTTTTCCCAGTTTACTTACAAGAAAAAATAAGGCTTATTGAAATATAAAAGTGACTTATTTTGAAACTTTGATCTAGAACCTAGGTTCTCTATAGCTTGTGATGCAAACCTTAACATACTACAAAACTCCAAAATTGGGTAGATGAGGTTTAAGGCATATACAAGACAGCTCACAATACTACATAAAGGAACTTCCATTTATATTTAACTGCTGTGCATTGTCTTTAATGTCTACTTACATGCACAGTTTATAACACAAGTGAAACATGAGTACAGTACAGGTTAAGTATCCCTTATCCAAAATTCTTAGGATCAGAAGTGTTTCAGATTTTGGAATATCTGCACTACACCTACCGGTTCAGCATTCCTAATCTGAAAATCCAAAATCCAAAATGCTCCAAAGAGCATTCCTGTGAGCGTCATGTCAGTACTCAAAAAGTACCAGATTTTGGAGCATTTTGGGTTTTGGAGAAATGCGTTGGGAATACTCAACTTGAGGTGCAAGTAAATAATCTGTAAATTAAAAATGAACATCTATTGGGAGGTGTGCTTAAAAAATATTTATTTGATGGAGTATGGGATCAAAAGAGTCTGATGACTACCATATTATTTTTGCTCTAGTACTGTGTACACTGTAGTTTTAATCAGGTGAATTCCCCTGATGTTTCTTTCAGACATTCATCTCTTTTCTGTCTGAATCCCTACCAAAGCTAAAACTTCCATGAGAAATGATCTCCCTTCTTTGATTCGATCAACCAAACTACCATATATAAAAGACAGCACCTAAGGCTGCAACACACTGTAAAACAAATCCAGCCAAATAGAACATTCTGTGATGATAGAAATATTCCATTCTGGACTGTCCAAAATGGTACCAATAGCCACATGTGACTACTGAAATTCAGCTAGTGTGACTGAGAAACTGAATTTTTAGTTGTGTTTAATTTTAATTAATTCAAATGTAAGAGTAAATAGCACATGTGGCCAGTGGGTACCATAATGTATAGCATGGCTCTAGAAAGTTGTGATCATGTAACTGGAATAGTGTCATATGTATAGCTCAAGTATAAAAATTAGGGGTTCACTCAAAGTATCCTTTAATAAGGATAAAATTGCTTTCATGTGTTTTCCTAGAAATACTCTAATATTACTGAATATTTTCTCAATCACTTCATTTTGAAAAATGAGGTAATATTTTATAAGAAATATTAGCCTGAGGCAAATTCAATTAATGGTAGTTTTAGATATACATAGTAGTCTACTAACGGAGTTATTTTTTAAAGAAAGGAGACAAAGATTAACAACAGTTATTTCTAGGAAATCTCTCATGATTCAGGTATTTGATTACTATTATAAATATTTTATAGTTTACTTTTAAAAGCTCTGTAAATAGACAAGCAAGAGGAACAAAGAGTGGGGGTAGACAAGTCCTGCCATTTATCAAACATATTACAAAACCTCCATTATTGACACAGTATGGTCTTGGAGCATTAACAGACCAAGAGAACATATAGAAAGTCTTATCATCGTTGCATATGAAAACGAATTAAGTATATTTCGAAGGCAGCATCAAATCACTAGGGAAAACATGATTATTCAATAGATAACGGCTACGACTGGGACAGTTATTAAAATATATACAGTTGAATAATATATATAATATACATAGTTGAAATATATATAATATATAGTTGATATATACCATTAAAAATATATATTATATATATAGTTGACTCAAAAACCTCATATTTATAAGAATCAATTTCAAATGGCTCAAAGATTCTATTGTAAAAAAGGAAACTCAAAAATTAATGGAAGAAACCACGAGACATTTTTTTCTGTCACCTGAAGTAGAACACTCTCTAACTCGTCCTTAAAAGTAAAATCTTTAAGAAAAAGATAGATAAACCTGACTTCATAAAAACTAGAAACTTCTGCTAGTAAAAATCAGTACAAAAAATTACAATATAAATAAAAAATAAAGACTAATTTCCTGAATAAGAAGTTCCTATAAATCAGAAAGACAGAGATCAAGAATTAATAGAGAAAATATAATGAACAAAGACCAGACACTGACAGATAAAAGCAATA
The DNA here is from genome assembly GCF_029289425.2 of Pan paniscus. NCBI lineage: Eukaryota > Metazoa > Chordata > Mammalia > Primates > Hominidae > Pan > Pan paniscus. The sequence continues at coordinate 128,309,301 of NC_073249.2, forward strand.
CAAATTTTACTTAAATATATAGAGCAATGCTTAACCTCACTCATCAGATGAGAAATGCCAAATTAAACCTACAAGGGGATACCATTTTTCACTTTTGAGGTGGCAACGATTCAACGGTTTGATATCTCCTCTTAACAAGACTGGGGGTGGAGGGTACAGGAATAAGCCAGCTGGTGAGAATGTAAATAGCTTTTCTGTGGACAGCAGCTGGGTGGTAACAAGAACAGCAGCAGCAGAAGAGCTAATTCTGTTATCTCTTCCTATGGGCCAGGCAATATTCTAAGCACCCTACATGGGTTAACACATTTAGCACTATGAGCTAGGTACTATTATTATCTCTAATACACGAAGTAATAAACTGAGGCATGGAGAAGTTAGCTAATTTGCTCAAGATCACTCATCTAGTAAAGGGCTATCAAAATCAAATACCCTCCGATTTAGCAATTTCACTTCTAAGTATTCTAAAGATCTACTGGTATACTTACAAATAACGTGTACAAAATTCTTCAGTAAAGCATTATTTATAGTCACAAAATATCAGAAATAAATATTTACCAGCAGGGGTCAGGTTAAATAAATTCTGCACAGCCATACAACGGGATATCATGTAGCTGTAAAACACCAATAAATGGAATGATCTCCAAGATATCTTATTACATTAAAAAAGCAAAGTGCAGAAATCTTTAGAGTGTATTACCACACGAATTAAAAAGTCAGAATGTATATTGGTATTTATTGCATATGCATAAAGAAAGTGGAAGGCTACAGAAGTAACTAACAATAGGATGCGCTTATACTAATAACATGGGTAGTGGGACTTGGGAGAATAGGATATTGGGATGGGCACACTTTTCACTAGGTGTGTTTTCTAAATTTATGAATTTTGAGCCATGTGAATATATTATCTTTTCAAATAAATCATAATTTGGGGTTATTTTTATAAGCAATGCACTAATTATGTTAGAGATCAAGACTATATATCTTACGAGATGAATGAAATGTTGAAGTACCTAATGTTATATAAATGAGTAGTGGTGGTTGGGAAGTAATATTTGTAGGGACACATTACATCTGGATTCAGAAAATAAGGCATAAAAATGGAGACTCTGAGTTCCTTTTTCCTGATGTGTGTATATATTTCCTCTTCCAATAAAAGTGTTAGATGATAAAAGAAGTATTGAAAATGCATGTGAAAGTGGAAAAGGTGTTATTTCTATATTAATGTATTATTTAATATATACTAAAAACCACACATTCATGTGTGATCTTGACTCAAAGTTAATTTAAATATTGTAACTAAAAATTTGACATTGGACAAAAACTATGTTTTTTGGTGAGGGACCTTCTTCAGGAAGTGTGTTAGGGAAGCCTTACATTTGCACTTCTATGTGCAATAAGTAATTCGCACATCTGGCACTTCTCTCGCCATCTGACCTATGTGCATGCCCCTTTCATTTCCTCATTTATGGAGTGCCCATTATATGTCTTGCATTTTCCTGGTACAAGGGTCTGCAACAGCTCTTTAAATGCATTAAGGTTTATTTTGAATGCATTTCACGGATATCTGTCTTTTTTCTTACTAAGTTTACATTAAAAGCTTCTAAATAAGAAGGTCTCAGAAGCAACAGAATCTGCCTCCTGGGAAGGACACTATCTTTGTAATTTTGTGTATTTTGAAAATGCCTCTTACCCTCTCCCTACCCACACTGCTTATGAGAACCACTGACATACATTAAGGAAAGAAACTGTACCTCCTTATCTCATTTCATACCCTCTTTGTGACTGAGAGATAAACAAGGCAGGTCAATTTAACCTAAAATAAACACTATTAAGACTGCCAGTTCACTGTAATAAAATATTTCAAGTCACCAATGATGTTCTGGCAAAGAGAATTTATCACGTGCAAATTCTGATTGGTATTAATTATTTGAAGCATGTTGGTAAGTATTTTCTGAGGATTGTTCTGGGATTAGATATAGCGGTTTCTGCAACGGGTAAAGCAGTAGTAGGCTATGTACAAGTATTGTCTTGGAATACAGTTTTGAAGTCCTGAAATATAGTTAATAGCACAATTTCTGAAGTTCTGCTTCAAAAATTCCTGCATGTGCAATGTTGTTCAAGTAATTCTATTTCTCTGTTCCTCAACTGTGACATTTATAAAACATATAAAACTTATAAAATGAGGAAAATAATAGTACCTACACCCCATTGTATTGTGTGAGACTGAAGTGAAACAATACACATAGAACATTTAGGACTCTGCCTGGCACATCGTGTGTGCTCAAGAAATGTTAGCTATTATTATTGTTATCATCAATTAGTTTTAGTATGACTTGTTGATCTAGTTAACACATAATTCTATATAATAATTCCTTGAAAGAAAAAAAGACTTTCAACTCTCTGAGATAATTATAACTCTATGTATTTCAAAGCATTTCCTAGTGGCAATTTACAATTTATTATGAAATCCAAGTTTTCTTTTAAAGAAGATAAAAGAAGAAAACACCAAACTTTTATTCCTTTTTGCTTTGATTTTAGTAGTAGATAATTGTTACTTGCCTTAAAATTTTCTCATCTCCCTATGTATTTCAAAGCATTTCCAAGTTGCAATTTATAATTTATTATGAAATCTAAGTATATTTTTTAAAGAAGATAAAAGAAGAAAACACCAAACTTTTATTCCTTTTTGCTTTGATTTTAGTAGCAGATAATTGTTACTTGCCTTAAAATTTTCTCATCTCCATGGACTTCAGACCCACCCACTGGGAAAAAAAAATTGTATTTATGATACATCAGGGAGTACAGAGTTAGGTCACAACTCTGGCTCTTCTATTTAGCTAGCTGTATAACTGTGAGCAAATCACTTAACTTTCTTATCAAAATCTCCACTACTACCTTCTTTTTTTATGCCATCATCACCCCCTACTCATGGTAGTGGATTCAACACAGCTTTCTGTTTTCCCATGCAGGAAACATAATGAGCATTTGAGAGTAACTATAAACTCTTCCTTTCTCTTTTCCCTTCATGAACAACTCAGCTCTAAAGGTTAATCACTGCAGGTAGAACAAGACTAATGTCCACACTGGTGGAGAAAAGGAGGCAAAGTCATGGTGGCCTAGCACAGATTGTCAAAGCAGCGAGATGAGGAGGTAGTTCCTGCAAACAGTGGCCTAGAGTAGGGAGTAACTGCCCAAGTAGGATGAAGAAGGCACCATATGGGGATAGGAGGCAAACCTACCATGGGGAAACAGAAGTGTGGTAAAGAGGAGGTATGGCCCTTGCAGGGTGTGAAAGCCCAAGTGGAGTGGAAAGTGCCACCAACTTAGGAAAGATGACTTGGGCTATACAGGATTGGTTATATACAGGGGGATTAATCAAATAAGTAGATATAAAAAAGATGAGAGCCTATCTCTCGCTGTCAGAAAGGGAACTACAAATACGGAAAATAAAAGATATCAAGAATGAATCCCTATAACTAGATTAAAATTGGAGGCACTGGTGTAAATTCATTGTTTTTATATATATGTAAATACAGAAATACATCATAGATATAAAAACGTGTGTGTGTGTGTGTGAATATGATTAAACAGACATACTCCCTAGCTCTACTCATACAGAAGGTCTTGGATAGTGATACCTCAATAGCAATGAACACATCTAATGCCAAGATATTGTATTCTAAACATAACTTTTTCTACCAAAAGGAACCAGGGCTCATTAGAGAAATAACTGATTCCAGGGCTGAGCCAGGTAAAGCATACGAGAGTCAGAACGTTTTGTTGTATCAGAAGCAAAGAGGTGATCAAAATGATGTGAACATATCAAAAGGGCATAGAAGCCAGCTTGAAGATGGTCCCACTCATCAAATTTGGGTAACTCGTGCATCAAAACAAGTAATGATAATAAAACCCATGTCTTAAAATAAAAACAAATTCATACATGAATAAATTGAAAGTTAAAGTACGATAAGACATGGGATCATCAGTCTCAAAGACGCTCCCCACAAAACACTTACTAATTACATTGGAAAAAGAGTGATTTTTATAGTGGAGAAGCTGGACGGACATTGCCTTAATCAGTCATCAAAGGGCGCAGAATCATTAATGGGACAAATAAACATCATATACTACCTAAAAGGAATCAATGAAAGGATCACAGTAACACTTAAGTGACATTCCCGTCAAAGACTGATACTATAAATCTAAGTTTAAGGAAATATGACACAAGTTAAAATAGGAGGCATTCTACAAAATAATCTTCAAATGTAGAATGGCCATGAAAGTTAAGGGAAGATGAAAGACTGTTCCAGACTGAAGGAGACATCTAACTAAATACTGTCAAAAAAACATTAGAGAACTGGTGAAACTTGAATGGGTCTGAGCATTTGATAATATAAATATATCAACTTATTGCTATTGATGGTTGTACTATAGTTATATAGGAAAATATTCTTGTTTGTAAGAAACACACTATTCAAAGGTTATTAGATTTACAACTTATTCTCCAATGGTTCAAAAGAAATGCAGGTCTTTGAAGTGTACTTGCAAATTTTCTGTAAGTTTGTCACTTGGAAATAAATTTAAAAACATGTAACACATCAAATCACAACTCTTCCCCACTTGAAACCCTTCAGGGGCTCTCCATTGCAAACAGAAGAAAACTCAAGGCCTACACATTGTTCGTCCACTCGCTTTCAGTCCTCATGCCATAGTGCTGCGCCTCTGTCCTTCATATTCTAGCTACTTGCAACCTAACAAACCTCCTGGAACATGTGAATTCATTCTCATTTCAGAGGATCATGGCTTTTCCTCCTTCTTCCAACACTGGTGCTCCAGAATTTGGATCAATGGCCCCTTATGATGATTCAGCTCTCTTCTCAAGGTCATCTCCTCAGAAAGGCCTTCTCTGATCACTCTAGATACTTCCCCTCCTGGTATTCTTTATCATAGTACCCTGTTTTATTCTCTTTATAGCACTAATCACAGTCTAAAATTATCATATTCATTTAATTTTTTTACTTATTTTCAGCATCCTTCCACTAGAGAATAAGCTCCTAGGGAGACGGGCTTTTTCAGTCTTCTTAAGAAGCTAAGAACTATTTGCTGATTGACTCTCTAGGACTCAATTTTCCCATCCACAAAAATGGGAACAAATTACTACCTATCTCACAGGATTAGACATTGGCTGATATATGTGAATGCTTAGCATAGTGCCTGGCATACAACATGTACTAAATAGATGTTAAATATGCTTATAAAATGAAAACACTAGTTTGGGTCTAGAAATTCTCTGAAAGTTGAATGGCCATGTGATTGGGGCATTGACACCCCTCTAAATTGACTACTGACTAAGATTCACCAGAGAGAAAAGGCTTACTCTCCAAAGTCTACTAATTATACAACTATACCTCATTTTATTGTACTGTGCTTTTCTGTGCCTTGCAGATATTCCATTTTTTTTCTAACAAATTGAAGCTTTGTGACAAGCCTGCACTGAGTAAGCCTACCAGCATCATTTTTCCAACATGTGCTTACTTCACGTGTCTGTGTCACATTTTGGTAATTCTTACAACACTTCAAACTGTTTCATTATTATCATATCTGTGATGGTGATCTGTGATAAGCAGTCTTTGATGTTACCACTGTAATTTGGAAGGGGGGACGGAATTGTGTCCATATAAAGTAGTGAATCTAATCCATAAAAGTGTATGTTCTGACTGTATCACTGACCATTCTCCTGTCTCTGTTCCTCTCCTTCGTATTCCCTGAGAGACAATAATATTGAAATATGACCAACTAATAACCCTACAATGGCTTTTATGTGTTCAAGTGAAAGAAAGAATTGAGCATCTCTTACTTTAAATCAAAAGCTACAAATGATTAAACTTAGTGAGGAAGGCATTTCAAAAGCTGAGACTGGCTGCAAGCTAGGCCTCTTGCACAGAACAGTTAGACAAGTTCTGGATGCAAAGAAAAAGTTCTTGGAAGAAATAAAAATGCTATTCCAATAAACACATGAATTATAAGAGAGCAAAAAAAAAGCCTTATTGCTGATATGGAGAAAGTTTTAGTGGTCTGAATAGAAGATCAAACCAGCCATAACATTCCCTTAAGCCAAAGCCTAATCCAGAGCAATGCCCTAACTCTTCAATTTTATGAAGGCTGGGAGAAGTGAGGAAGCTGGAGAGGAAATGTTTGAAGCTAGCAGAGGTTGGTTCACTAGGTTTAAGGAAAGAAGCTGTCTCCGTAAGATAAAAATGCCAGATGAAGCAACAAATGCTGATGTACAAGTTATAACAAGTTATCCAGAAGATCTAACTATGATCATTGATGAGGATGGCTACACTACAAACAACAGATTTTCAATGTAGACAAGTTTTTTTTTTTTTTTTTTTTTTTTTTTCCTGAGACAGAGTTTCGCTCTTGTTGCCCAGGTTGGAGTGCAATGGCACGATCTCGGCTCACTGCAACCTCTGCCTCCTAGGTTTAAGCAGTTCTCCTGCCTTAGCCTCCCGGGTAGCTGGCATTACAGGCATGTGCCACTATGTCTGGCTAATTTTGTATTTTTAGTAGAGACAGGGTTTCTCCATGTTGGTCAGGCTCATTTCGAACTCCCAACCTCAGGTGATGTGCCTGCCTCAGCCTCCCAAAGTGCTGGGATTACAGGTGTGAGCCACTGTGCCCAGGTGACAAAAGTTTTATATTGGAGGAAGATGCTATCTAAGACTTTCATAGCTAGAGAGGAAAAGTCAATGCCTAGCTTCAAAGGACAGCCTGACTCTCTTGTTAGGAGCTAATGTAGTTGGTGATTTTAAGTTGAAGCCAATGTCCATTTAACATTCTGATAATCCTAGTGCCCTAAAGAATTACTCTAAATCTACTCTGTCTGTGCTCTATACCTGAAATAACAAAGCCTGGATGACAGAGTTATGTGTTTATAGTATGGTTTACTGAATATTTTAAGCCCACTCTTGAGATCTACTGCTCAGGAAAAAAGATTCCTTTCAAAATATTACTGTTTATTGACAATGTACTTGGTCACTGAAAAACTCTGACGGAAATGTACAAGGGGATTAATACTACCTTCATGTCAGCTAATGTAACTTCCATAGTCCATGAGTCAATGAGTCATTTAGACTTTTGAGTCTTATTATTTAAGAAATACATTTTGTAAGGCTGTAGCTGCCATGGATTGTGATTCCCTTGATGGAACTGAGTAAATTGAAAATCTTCTGGAAAGAATACACCGTTATAGATTCCATGAAAAATATATGGGATTCATGGGAACAGACCAAAATATTAACATTTATAGGAATTTGGAAGAAGTTGATTCTAACTCTTATAGATGACTTTGAGCAAAGGGTTCAAGACTTCAGTGGAGGAAGTAACTGCAGGTGTGGCAGAAATAGCAGAGAACTATAATTAGAAGTAGAGCCTGAAGAGATGACTGAATTGCTACAATCTCATGATAGAATTTGAACAGATGAGAAGTTGCTTCTTATGGATGAGCAAGGCGGGATCTACTCCTGGTGAAGATGCTGTGAGTATTCTTAAAATGACAACAAAGAACTCAGAATATTATGAAAACTTAGTTGATACAGCAGTGGCAAGTTTTGAAAGGATTGGCTCCAATTTCAAAAGCAGTTCTGTGGGTAAAATGCTATCAAACAACATTGCATGCTACGGGGAATTCACTGGTGAAAGGAAGATCAATCTCTGCAGCAAACTTCCTTGTTCTCATATTTTAAGAAATTGCCATAGCTACCCCAATCTTCATCAACCACCACGCGATCAGTCAGCAGCCATCAACATAAAGGAAAGACACTCTACCAGCAAAAAGATTATAGCTCTCTGAAGGCTCATATGATCATTAGCATTTTTAACAATGACATCTTTTTTAACTAAATTATGTACATTTTTTACACATAATGCTATTGCATATTTAATAGACTACAGTATAGTGCAAACATAACTTTTATATCCACTGGGAAGCCAAAAATTTCTTGTGACTTGCTTTATTGTGGCAGTCTGAAACTGAACACAGTATCTCCAAGGTATGCCAGTAATAAATCAAAATGCATTTAATTTAATATATCCAAATGTGCTAGAGGAAAACTACTGGTTCTCTATTTGGTGGGAATACAATTTTTGATTTTCAGTACTAAACTATTTATACTTTAGGCCAGTCCTGTAATCCCGGCACTTTGGGAGGTCAAGGCAGGCGGATCACTTGAGGTCAGGAGTTCGAGATCCAGCCCGGCCAACATGGCGAAACCCTGTCTCTACTAAAAATACAAAAATTAGCTGGGCGTGGTGGCGTGTACCTGTAATCCCCACTACTTGGGAGGCTGAGGCAGGAGAATCACTTGAACCCGGGAGACAGAGGTTGCAGTGAGCCAAGATCGTGCCATTGCCCTCCAGCCTGGGTGACAGAGCTCAAAATAATAACTATTTATACTTTAAATAATGTTTTATAACACCATGATGAATTATCTAACATTTTACATATTCATACTATAACTTACCAAAATTTTTACTAACACAAGTCCTAGATATATAAACGTTAATTCATCTTCAAAAAAAATTCTTTAAGCGTAATTTCTGCATGTTAATGGATAAAGAATAATTAATGTCTGATTAAGGTCACAAGTTAAATAAAAGTGAATCAAAGCCTTCTCCTGGCTTCTAATTCCTAGTGTGTTACTGCTCTAAGCATTATGAAATATTTATTAAGTGCCCAGGCAGGGCCAAGAGTGAAAGAGATATGTAAGACAGATCCTTAGGACATATTTCTTATTAACAAAAAGTCTAAATTAAAAAGAAATTGAATCTGGTTTGAGTTTCTATATACGAAAGCTATTTAAACTTTCTATCTACGTCAGGCAAACCCCATAAAATACACCACAAATCAAAAGGACACCGTAAGTAGAATTTCTTAAAACCCTGAGAAGAAATGACTGGAATTTTAAACTACCCCTTTTACTTGTCCATCTGTTACTTTTTCAGTTGCAGTTAAGGCAACAGAAAAAAAAAATCTTCCTAGAGAAAGACACAGAGCTTAGTCTTTCTTTAGAAATTATCTGCAACATTGTTACACTGCTTCTCTTTTTCCACAGTCTTTGTCTTCTTCCTTCTTCTCCCCTTTCACCCTCACCCACCACAAACATACACAGGCCTTATTCATCAAGACTGTACATTTTTATGTTCTACTTTCAAATTAGCAAACCTTAATATGCAGTTACTTCTCTAAGCAAATTTCATTGGTAAAATTTTGAAAATAGTACGGTATGTTTCACCTCACCCTCTAATATCTCTTGACAAGTTTTCTGGGTAACGGTTACATGAGTCATTCCGTGTTCAGGTTTGTGTTCATAACAGACATGCTGCGGTTTATGAATTTCAAAAGAAATGACTAAAAACACACTTGGGCAGGGTGGGTCACAGTATGTTGTAAGAAATGTGTGGTCTTTAAAATGATTTGGAATACTTTACCTCTAGTTCTTATTAATTTGTTTCTAATTTATTCCTTATTAGATTCCATATTCCATATAAGAGAGCTTCCACAATTGTACTCTACAAGTTTAAAGACAGAAAGTAAAGACATTAGTGCAATGAGAACATAAGAGTAAGGAAAAAAACAAGGTAAAGCCAAGGGTGAGTTTGACACAAAAAAGACACACTTGCTAGACAGAAGTGGATCAGAATTGGGGCTCTCAATAGTCTAGTAACTACTGTAAAAAGTGAGATAAATGGGATAAGATCAGGTATAAAACCCAAGATGTGTACAAGCTGAAAATACACTAGCTACTCAGGAGAAATGAAACCATATTGCTGGTGCTGAGATGTAAATGAAAGCTTTCTCATGAGGTCTCATAAAAGAAAAATATAAAATAGTGCTGTTGATGTTTATCATAAATAGATCTATGGTTCTCCTTAAAATGTCCTTCTGATGCATCAATGTTACAACATCGAGTGAGCTGAGTTAAAATAATTCCGTAGGAGTCCAAAGCACAACCTCTCAATAGTCTGCATAAATTCAGATACAATTTAAAGTATCTATGCAACTGCCTAGAGCGACCAGGTAGGGCAAATGGGAGTGGTCACTATACAGCTAAAGCTAATTGCTGCCTTGCTTTTTCTTTTTTCTTATTTTAATTAACACTGTGGAGGTCTCAGAAGCAGGACTGCAGTTAACACTTTCCAAACTTTGATCTAGAAGAATGAAACTAATATATACTTCAAAGAAAGTTCCTTTAACATCGTTTATAGAAATATTTACAATCTAATCCTGGTTAGGCACTGGACTAAGGTTTCAATATGCTCATTTAACAACACTCTACGGAAGGCATTACCCACATCTCTCACAGTTAAGTAAACTAAAGTATGGAGAATGTTAAGGAACTTGGCCCAGAACTACAAAGGCAGTAAATGGCCTCTGCCACAAAATGCTGTGCTTTAAATTACACACAACTCTGCAACTGGGATTAAGACCTTATATTAAATACTTTACAGAGACTGCTCTGTTGGGAAGTGGCCAGGGGCACAAAAATAAATGACAGAGAGAAAAATCCAATATGGTAAAATTCCAACCAGAGATCTCAGGCTCAACAGACTCCTATTCATAAGGTAGATATGGTGATTTTTGCAATTTAATCAAATATTCATTATTATCCTTTACAAGTTTATATAAATAGGAGAACACAGTTTTGCTTTTGTACCTACCACTCAAGCCAATGAAGCCTTGAATGAGACAGGGCTGCCCGAGAAGACAGAAAGGGAGAGGAATTCTAGGCACTCCCTGGTACTTTCTTCTGGGAGGAGCTGGCTGCTGAGGGCCTTCTTGATTACAGCATCACTCATGCACCATTCCAAATTCCCCGCCAGCTGTGTGTGTGCAAACCCACTACCCTGCTGCACTGTCTGTGACCAGCATTTATTAGTGTTTTACCCAGAATCCATCCTCTACTCTCCACGTTACATTCTGCAAAGGCCCCAGTTTTTTCAGGTATCTGTAACTGGGTGTGTATTGCAGCTGATAAGTAAATTCTGATGGCCACATTCCCACTCCATGTGACTGGTTTGATCCTGACTTTTCACAATTCTGACCAACAAGTTTTGAGGAAATGTCAGCCAGGTGCCTTTTAGGATAAACTGATAAAAGGAAATATGCAAGAAAAAAAGCCTCTTCTCATCCCACTGGACACTGTCATGTTCTTTACTGCTGTGTGTGTGTGTATATGTATACATGTGTGGATGGATATGTATCTGTGCGTGAGAGACAGACACATAGCTGTAAACAGACAAAAAGAAGCAGAGTAGAAAACAGATTATATTAGGAAATGAGGCATATAGAAAGGAATAATTTTTAAAAAGTTCAGGAGAGAAGTGAGCCAGAAAATATTTAAGAAAAGGAAGCAGCAACCTTCAGCTCTGATCACAAGCAAGGCTTGCTATGTCAAAATTATTTCTTTAAAGCTTCCTAGAATTAGAGAGAGAAGGCAATCTTGCTCTGTGCACCATTTATACACTACCAAGATCATCTGAAAATTAATAACCTCTATTTAAGGATGAGAGTAAAACACTAGCCAAAAATAGCATGTCATACTGAATAAGGACCAGCTTGAATAATCTGGTATCTGTTTCTATCTACTGAATGTGGCTGTGCAAAATTCCAGACTATGATGATCTTATGAAAATGCATTTCTTTGCTCACATAAATATACTGCTAAACAGCTATGGCATTATATCTAGATCCAACTTTCCAATTCTATGCACATATTGCTAAATGTCAAATGTATTCATATTCATTTATATTTGAATGCTGCTTTGAGTGGAAAACTATAAATCATCCATTCAGAAATAAAAATAAAATAGATATGCAGTATTATTTAGCACCACAGATGAACCTTATTTATTTTACAGTTAAGCAGTGAAGTGAATAAGCATTTTCAAACAGAAGCTCTGACTCTGAAAACTTATAACAAAATGGCAAAACCCATAAGTTTCTCCAAATATCTGAGTTTCCTCATAATCTCAGTTATTATTATACCTTTATCATCCCAGTCAAAAATTATGGCTTTCATAGGATGGTATCTATCACATTGAATATCTTCTTTACTGGTGCACATAATGCAACTCAATTACTCTTGAAATATTTTAATTATCATATATCAAATTGTTTTTTGAAATGCCTCATAAATGGAGAAATGGTTTAAAAAGTTGGATGACCCTAATCAGATCTGTTTAGTTAATCTTACTGGTGCAATGATCTATCACCAGACAAAGCTACATCAAATTCTTTCCCTTCTCCTCCTCAGCCAAAACTTCTGATTCTTCCATTATCATTAATCTCTTAATGTTGAAATATGCCAAGGCTCTGACAGGATAAAGTAAAGGCTCATACTTTAATGACCTTGACAAATCTTATAGCTTTAAATACCATCTATTTGCTAATAATTTCCAAATACATATCTTCAGCTGAACCTATGAATTTTTACATGTAACTCCCTACTCAATAGCTCCATTGGGTGACTAATAGGCAAATCAAACTTTACCTTTCCAAATCTGAGAAAATTATCTTCCCCATTAAACCTGTTGTTTCCAAAGTCTCCTCATCTCAATTAATGCCAACTATTACCTTCCAGTTGCTCTGTCTAAAACCTCAGAATCATCCTTGCCTCTCCTTATTGGCTCACGATCCACAGCCCACCAAATAGCAAACAGCTCTTCCTGTGAAATATACTCAGCTTCTGACCCCTTAACATCACTTCTGCTCTGGTCCAAGCTATTATGTCTCACTGGAAATACTTTAAGAGCTACTCTCCGGCTCTGGCTTTCCTCCATCCCATGCACATACCACATGCACATCATCTTGTGCTTTCCCCAAGCACAATAATCATCTTGTAACTTAAATATGATTATGTTACTCCTCTGTTCTACTATTTTCCTATCTCACTGAGACCAAAACCTTATAAAGCTCTATATGGTCTAACCCCTGGTTAGACCTGACTTCATTTCTCACAACTCTTCTACTTGCTCACTTCATTTCTGCAACACTGGTCTTCTTGCTTCTTCTGGAATGTACAAGTATACTTTCATTGTGCATGTACTGTCCCCTCTGCCTGAAAGGCTCTTCCCCCAGGTACACATATTACTAAAACATTACCTCCTTGGTGAATATTTTACTGACCCCTAATCCTAAATTGCACTGCTCCTCAACACTCTGTCTCCTCCACGCTTATCACTATATGATAATATATTATAAATTTTAATTATTTACTCTTTTTTTAACCCACTAAAACATAAGCCTCATGAGGACCTGGTTTCTTTCCCCAGTGCTGGGAACAGTGACGTTCATATGGTAAATAGTCAATTAACTTTGCTGAAAAGTTTTTGTTGAATACCTCATCTTAAATATCATCTTATCATTATGTAAAGCTGCACACCTCCAAATTTCTTCTTCACTTTTTATTCTGTAGCTCAGTGTAGAGAGCCACGATCTGCCCTGCTGCAAGTTAGAAATGTTAGTTATTAACAACTTGAAACATTGGCTGCCCTTCATTCTTTAAGTGATGTGGATTCTACCCTCTGCCTACGTCTTTCTCATATTAACTCTTCTCTGCAACTCCACTGCCACCTCTTCAGTTCAGGTTCCCACTGCATCCATACTGAGCAAAGGATAAAGTACATATTTCTCAACCTGACAGATAAGGCCTCCTTCCCACCTGACTACAGTCCATCTTTAAGTCACATCCCCTCTTCCTTACTGTACCCTCCCCTCCACAAACCAATCTGGTTTAATCAATTTAGCATGCTTTTTGAGCTTCTAAAGCTTTTCATAATACCCGTTCTACCTGAAATATTCCTTGTGCTTTGCAATGAATAATTCCATAGTCATTTTATAGGACCAATCTCAAACATTACCTCTATACTGTCATCAAAATGACAACAGCTAAAAGCTACTGAGTGCTTACTATGATCCAAGCAATTTATTTGCATTACACAATTTAATCCTTAAACAAGCCTATTAGAAAGGTACTAATAATTTCCTCAACCTATACATGATAAAATGAGGCTGAAAGAAGTTAGAAAACTTGTCCTGGGTCACAAAATTCATAAACAGGTAAGCTAGGATTTGATCTTTGATTTATCAAGTTCCAAAGCTTAGATGACAAAACTCTACATGAACAGCTGAACTGACCTTCAAATGAAGATTCCAAATGTCTTTACTGACTTAGGTAATTTTGAAACCATTAATTTTATTGCTGTGAGATAAGAACTACAAACCACAAACTCTAAGAAGGAGCCACTTTGCAACTAACCATGTAATGCATCAAGGACTCACTGTCAGATATTATTTTAGTTTGCAGAAAAACACATACCTTTTGTGGGTATATCTGTGTGGTAAGAAAAAGTAACTGTAATGCCATTATTGTTCAAATGCAGGATTATAGGCAAGGTAAAAAGACCAGAGCCCTTGTATTTGCATGCCACAAAATCCACACAAAGGTCACCTGACATAGTCAAATGTCCTCTGGAATGTTACATAACTGCTGTCTTTCTACCCAATAACTATAACTCCTCTAATCTTTGCTTTTCTTACTAGAGCTTCATTTCACTGACCTTTTCATTATCAGTTGCTTTGCTGGGTTTGCACGTAGCATCACACCCAAAGGTGACTTTGATGGAGTCTCTGAAGGCTGCCCCAATGTCTCCATAGAAATGGCCCCTGGGTTGTCTCCAAAATGGCCCTGTCTGAGTTGCCATGGTAAACAACCAGGCAGACAGCTATATTCAGTTCTCTGCCAGGGTCGCCATGGTGACTGCAAAGGATGGCTCCTGAGAAGGACCTCACAAGGGCACGTTGCCATGGTGACCCTATCCTGCATATTTCTAAGCAACTTCCTTTCAGTCTTTCTGTGACCAATCAAGGCCGGTTCATTTTTAGAGTAACTCTGGTAGATTTCTCCTGAAGATACCATCATAAGGCACAGGGATTTTAAAAGTGAGAAGGCCTATAAACAAATTAATTATTTGAAAATATAAACAGTTCCATTCACAAATCATTAACTCAGTCCCCATAAACTTTAGGAAAAATTTGTTTTGATGATAAACAAAAAAATACCTGCAATGTCTCTGTTAAATGTGTCTGTTTTGAAACTTAATCAACCAAAAGTATCTTACAGAATATAATGCAGATAATTAAAGTTTCAAATTTTTCCAGTCTTACAATGTAGCAGCTACATGGGTATTAAACACTTTAGAGTAGACATGACACACACACCCAAGTGAAATCATAAATATATACTGATTAAGTTATAACAAAATATCAAAAAAAATTTTATACAGCAGAAGACAAAATATTTGCAAGCCCAGTGGAAAAATAATGTGTTTTTTTTTTTTTTTAACTGAGTTGGGAAATCCCAGCCATATTTGGACCCAGGCTATTTTTTTCCTTGTGCTTTTGTGTTTGGAACAATCCCGGTTAATCTTCTTTTCATTTTAAAACATGAATATAGGCCATTCTTAACATATGCTTGGTTTTTCAGCCATGCTATTATTCTCCTGAAACTTTAAAATATTCTACTGTTTCTAGTATTTCATCAAGAGCAAAATTTTGTCTAACCACTAACTTCAATATCCTTACTTAACACCTAAAAACAAATTCTAAAATTCAAAAGATGCAATTACAATTTCTATACACATGTGCAGCCTTTCACAGTCAATTCTAGTGACTCTTAACTCTATATATATATAGTTAAGAACTATATGTATATATGTATATATATGTGTATATATACACATATGTATATATATGTGTATATATACACATATGTATATATATGTGTATATATACACATATGTATATATGTGTATATATACACATGTATATATATGTGTATATATACACATGTATATATATGTGTATATATACACATATGTATATATGTGTATATATACACGCATGTATACATGTGTTTATATATACACATATGTATACATATGTGTATATATAGACATATGTGTATATATGTTTATATATACACATATGTGTATATATGTTTATATATACACATATATACACATATGTGTATATATGTTTATATATGTTTATATATACATATATAAACATATATACACATATGTGTATATATACGTATATATAAACATATATACACATGTGTATATATGTTTATATATACGTATATATAAACATATATATACATATGTGTATATATATGTTTATATATACGTATATATAAACATATATACATATGTGTATATATAAACATATACACATATGTATATAAACATATATATACATATATATATGTTTCTTAACTATATATAGAGAGAGTGTTAGGAGTCAATTGTTTCTTATTAAATAGAAAAGGTTAATCTGGGGTTCTCTCTAAATAATAAAGATGAGTTTTCCCTTGAGCACTAGTTCCTCTAGTTCTACGTTTTCTGTTATTCTCTCTCACAGATTCCTTTCTCCTACTCTGTCTACAGCAGCCCACCACTCCCCACTCACATTCCACTGGAGAGAACAGAATTTCAGTTAATATACATAGTCAAGAAACGTGAGAATAATTCATAGTATAATAATTCTAAGTTGCATAGAGCCATGCAAGTTAGACTTCGTAGACACAAGGACTCTTTGTATTTGTACTCATCTTTTCTGGTTTTCACAATATTAATTAAATAATGAAATAATTGCACAGTCTGATTTTGTAGAGACTTCATGCTTCAAGCCTTCACTATGCTTGCACAAATCAGAGTAGTCACTGTGGCTTCCACTCATTCCTTCACTACATATTTATTGAGTGACTACCATGTGCCAGGCAGTGCACAAGGGTCTGGGAGCACTCCAGTGAACAAATAAAAAAAATCTGCCCTTAAGGAGTTTCAATTATGGAGAGGGAAAGACAGAGAAAAATATACAAAGAAAACTAATTAGGAAGTCATATGTTAGGAAGTGATTAAAGTTAGGGAGAAAATTAAAGCAGGGACAGGGGATGCAGAGTCCTTGGCCAGGTCAGGGCTGAGGAGGCTGCAATATTACAGATTTACAGGGAAGTTTCAAGGACTCCCCCACTCACCTGATGTAAGTGCACTCAATATTGTATTCAATAATAACCTAAATCCTTAAATTTAAAGCAAAATTTAAAAAATATTTCATAATGCACTTAGTAGAAGTTCGTTAGATTAAAAGTTCACTTTTCCCACTTCTATACCTGCTTTCTGATAGGCAGCACTGTCTGAGGCAGGCAAGAGACACCATCACCTCCAATCCTATTCTGCATTTCAAGACCTATATATAAACTTAGGCAAATTACTCTACCTTTCAAGTGTCTTCTCACTTTTAAAATGAGAATAATTATTCCAACCTGATAGTATTACTCTGAAAATGCAAAGATACTAAAATATAAATATAAAAATACCATGGATAAAATAATCTATATCTAGAATTTGCTTTAGAATACTTCAGTAAAAATTTAAAAATGAGGAGAGACAACAAAAAAAGTTGAGCCAAATGGTGAGAATTAATGAAGCCCAGTTATGAGTATATGAGAGCTCATTATATTATTAGATCTCATTTTGTTTGAAAATTTCCATAATAAAATATCTTAAGGTAAAGATTAAACTTGCAAACACAAAGATATTACCTTTCATAAAGATTTTAACAACACTTAGAAAAAAAGTATACAGGAACATTAATGTATATAAATATCTCAAAAAACTATAAAAAAGTAGATTTACTTACTGAGTACTTACTAGCCTGGAATAATGGTAGCATTGCCTTTCATACTTTCTTCCAACACATTATCTCCTTTTTACAAAATTATACTTTCTTAATAGTACGAGACATAAGTCAGAAAGGCAGAAAACCATCATTGTTAAGCTTGTAGACTCACATGGTATCCAATGTATAACAGATTTTAGGAAGAAATTTTACTATAATTTGCTGAATGCTTAGAAACAATCATATAAGAAACAATCATGTAAAGACAATCATGTAAGGACACTGCTAATAAAAATTTTAGACAATGAATTCTATATGATTGTATCAAGAAACTTAAAAACTTACCAGATCAGTATCTGCCTTTTTATAGGTCAAAGCTTCAACTTTGGAATCCAGTTCTGCTTGTATTTGGTCTCTTCTTTTCATAACACCCTTTACATTAAAACACACAGATAAAATAGGCTTTACTTAGTTTTAATAATCTTTCCTATAGCAAAAATATATATTTCAGAATATAAATAGCATCTCTTCCCCAAGCCATCAGTCATTTGGGGATATAATACATTTAAAAAGTTGTGTGTTTTTTTTTGTTGTTACTCTCTAAAAACTAAATTGAAAGCAAGTATTTAAGAGGGTTTTTTTCCTATAAATGTTTTATTAGTTTTCCTAATGCACATTTTACCCATTTAAGCATTGTACATATGTACTACATTTGGTGGAATATGCATGTACAATTCTTCAAAAATAGTAAAGAGCAAAACAAACAAAAAATAGTAGAAGCACTGGAGAAATACACTATGGCATAAACTAGTTACGGGTGGGATGTCACATGGACCATATCTACACTCTGTGGCAACCTTCTTACCTGACTCCAAAGGATCAAATAATCAAACAGGAAATTATGGTAGGAAATCAGAAAATTGAAGTATGCATTCATATCCTAAGCATTTTATTTTAGCTCAAAATATAAAATATTCATCAGTTAGCCAAGCTTTGGATGAGAGATCATAGCCTCCTCTTTGATAGGAGTTTCATCTTGTTTTCTTGATTTCATGTTTCAGAGTTTTTAAACTTAAAGCACCCATGTGAAGAAATTTGAGTGCAGAATTCAACTACATCTTTCATTTTTGCCGAACTTTTACAATGTCTTTAAGTGATTCACATTTCTTCCAAGACATGTAACTTAGACTTTATGGATACAAGGACTCTTTTTATTTGTACTCATCTTTTACTGGTTTTCACAATATTAAATAATGAAATTCTAATAAGAAGCACAAATGGCCTGAACAGGTTAAGGAAAAAATAAAACTAAGTTTGGACAAGCAAACAATTCAACCAGCTAGAGAAGTACAGGGTATAAAAGAGAAGGGCCTCCTGGTGTTTTAAAGAAGAAGGAAAGAAACTAGACACAAATCAGTTACATGGAGGTCAAACTAGATGGCGCTACACTATTTAAATGATAACCAAAAAGCATTAAGGATTGAGAATCACTTAGTACAGTTTTGCACCTGGTGGAATGACTCTTAAGACATTCAAAGCAGGCCAGGCACAGTAGTTCACACCTATATCACCTCTCAGCACTTTGGAAGAAAGAGGTGGGAGGACCACTTGAGCCCAGGAGTTCGAGGCTGTAGTGAGCTATGATTATGCCTCTACACTCCAGCCTGTGCAACAGAGTGAGACCATGTCTCTTAAAAAAAAAAAAAAAAAATCAAAGGAAGCTAACATTTTTCCTAGTTGCAAAGAAGTCCATAGAAAATTCAACTAATATCTCAAATTCCTTTATATTTATCTCAATGTTTAAATACCATTAATGTCAAGAAAGCCCTTCCTTTCTTTGACCAAAATGACTCACTCTCTAATTCAGTCCTATTTATTTAAGGTTTGTTTCAAAAAAGATGAAGCACTGGTTTTCATATGCACAAATACATTTTAAGTAAAAGGTTGCTTCAGAGGACAACTGGTGAAAATTACATGAAATTAATCATTTTTATGGAAGGATTATTTTTCATTACTTTAGCTGAAATTGAAGAGAATGTTCCAATATCAAACAGAACAAGAAATGCAATATAAGTACTACTTATTATACCCTAGGCATCTAAAAATTAATTCAATCAAACGAGGACCTATAAAATAATTCTAATTTTTCCATACCCTTAATAATGTAATACTTCAATTACATAATTTCCATCTTGATATAATATAGGAGAAAACACTAATTAATGGAACAGAACATACAAATCTGATCTTCTTGAAGATTGACACAAGGGGGTGACCCCAATAATGAAGTGAAACCAAAGGATGTAGCCAAGGAAATGGATAGAGAGAGGAAAGAGAATCATCAACAGTGAAACATTGAAGGCTTTTGGGAAGCAAGAAGCTTTGTTTACAGGAGGACTCCAATAAAGTTAAGTATAGCCAAAGCCTGAAATGTCTGTGCAATATTTAATGACTCTGTCAAACTAAACCTAAACATGATCAACAAGAGAGAGGCAGATCTCATGCTGAAACACAAAGTGAGCTTTTCAGACCAAAACAAGGAAAAGTTTTTATAAAAGAAAAAAATTGAAAGAAATCCCTAGAAATCAAGGGTACATGTCCAAAGAAACCATGGTTCCAATTATAAAGAATGGAAAAAAGGAGCTGTATCTGAATGCAAGCTGACTCCTGTCCCCATCACCACCCTAAAACACTGAGGGTGCCAATTTGCCTGTGCAAAGTATTGTAGGCACAGAAAAATACTGGATGAAAAATATTAGCTTTGCAGATAGCATTGCTAAATTCCAAATATCTGGAAACCTTAACTTGAACTGAGGAAGTAAAATGCAAAACTTTGATATAAGAGGAATAAAAGCCTTTTCAAGTAGTGAAAGAAAAACATTTTAACTTGAAAGATTTCTTTTAAAAGCAACCAGAAGGCAGAACATCAAGATCCAACTCAAGTACTTTCTACATAATGGTACTAAATATATTGCTAAATCAAATGTACCTAGAAGCAGGAGAGCAGTTCTTTCAAAATCCCCAAAACACTAAAAAATTTTAAAGTAAAATTTCACAAGGTTTGGAAAAACTAATCATATTCCCTATGTAAATTTTGATTGAGGATGCTTCAAGTCTATGTATAATCTGATAAATTGTTGGTGTTGCTATTGAGTATTCCTGCTTTTTAACAACGGATTCTTTCCTTCATCTATTTAGGCACACAGTGAATAAATATTTATTGAACATCTACATGCAAAACAACCTGCGAGGACAAAAAGATAGAGGTTTTAAAGAAAAGAAATACAGTTGCCTTTATGGAGCTTATAATCAGGTAAGGGACTGAGGTAAAATTAGAATTAGGTGTTCTTACCATTAACATTTCACTATAAAGCACATACTCATGTACAACAGGAAGCAGGGCCTCTGAGAGTCCAGACATCCGCTTTTCAGTGGCCTTACAGCATCTGTCAATGCAGCTGGCAACATCCTTTAGAGTATCAACCAGATCCTCTTCTGACGCTGACCACAGAATATGAATTGGGCCATATTCTTTCATTTCATCAAAATATTCTAAAAAAATAAAAGACTTAATAAGCTCTTCAATAAACAAAAGTTTTCAAAATACCTGTATCCTAGAGAGTAAGAAAGGGCCTTATTTCTCTCACAGTGCACATGTTCTTACACAAGAACATAAGAAAACAGATATCATCCTTCATTAAATCAACCAGCCATCACAGTTTGCCCCAGGTCAGTCTTTGAATGACTACTGTCCAAGTGTAATCAATAATAACATACCTTTTCAGTGTCAAAAATGTCTTGGCTTGAAAAATAAATTATATGACCATCATATCTATTTAGACTTCTGCCTACCACACAACTATATCTGAGTGCCTCACAGGCAACATGCCCTGAAAAAAACTTAGCATCTTCTTTCTCCCCTTCTTCTGACTATATATTCTACTTAGTGGTAATTACTATCCATAAATCTAAGCAAAAAATTGGGAGGTTATCCTAGAATCATACTTACACAGAGCCAGTAAATCACCAATTCCAAAACTTCGAGATCTTAAACTATCCATCTACCTATGTACTTATCTTCACTTCCACCACCATCAGCATCTCTAATCTGTACTGCTTCAAGGGTCTCCTAACTATTCTCCCTCTATTTTTATCAGAGTATAGAAACATTGACTCTTTGTAGCTAAATTAGAATTAGTTAAATTAAATTAGTTAAATTAGTCCTCACCGTCTGCTTCTCCAGGTCCAATGTGAAATTCTCTGCCAAAGAATTTAACTCAAGCCAAATTGCTTGTTCATTCATGAATAACCCATGATTTCTCTTTACAAAAACATTTGCACATGTCCCTCTGCCTTGTCCTCCATTTCTATCACCTGACAAACTACTTCTAATCCTTTAAATTCCAGTTCAAATAAATCTCCTCTGATTCTGTTCCAAAGGATTCATAGATGCTTTGGCCCTCAATGAGCTTATCATAATTTTATACTTCTATTAAAGCATTATCCCACTGTATTATAGATGTCTTATAACTCAAATGCTCTTGGCCACATACTCCTTAAAACAGGGACTGAGTCTTATTATTTTTCTATCTCAAACCCTTATATGTAATGAGTTCAATAAATATTTTCATATCAATGAAAGAATGCATACATGAGTAACCAAAGACCATTCAGTGTTTGATACGCTATGTATTCAAAAATTTTTGGATTTCATTTTAAAATGTGACTGTCTTTACAATTTTACATTCTTACTTTCACACTTAATTTTCAATGATGTATAGCTTTTTGTGGTGGAAAATTTATAAGCAGTGACCGTTTTTTGTTCACTATCCATATAAATACAATCAAATTATCTATATTTAACCATCTTACAACTCATTAGGATTTGCTGATATCTGTCATATTTCTCTAAACTACTAAAACTTTAAAAGTCTGTATTAAATAAAAAGTTTAAAAATATGAAATTTAAAAACAATGGAGATACTAGTTGTTACGTAATGAACATTTAATCACCTCTGTAGTCCTTCCAAACTCCACCTTCCTGATCCTAGGCCTGTCTTTATGTTAAATAATGACCATACTGAACTAATTTCTAGAAAAGAAAATTTTCCACTTTCGTTTCTCAATTGAGTCAATTGAGAAATCTCAAATTTCTCATTTTCTCAATATATGTCAATGTCAGTCATTAAACCTGAATAATATTTGTTTATATGCAAAGCTGCCCTAAAATTCTAAACTGTGTTTACATACCACTCAAATCAATCTGTATGCAAACATTTAGTTAGCTGCACTGTAATTTATCTGTTACTATACATATTTCCCAACTAGACTGTGAGCTTAACAGGTACCATCTTAATTACTCTTTGATACTCATTGATAGTTTATAAAGCTCTTAACTACCAATAGTTTCCAGACATCTCTTTGAATTGCCATACCACCTAACTATGCATCCAGAATCTACTTAATAGAACTGGAATCACAGAACCTAGTTAAAATAATTCACTTATTCAGGTTAAAAAAAAAGACAAATAATAAATGTAAGGGCAAACCAAAGAGGTTTAAAATAAATTATTATACTACTTTCAGTCACTACAGTAATCTCATCAGGGGTCAATGCATGAAAAAAAGGTAGAAATGGGGCAAAGTACATGCAGTTATAATTTTTTTCTATATCTCTTTTTAAAACCAATCAATTCTTAATAAAGCACCTTTTCCTACACCATTCCAAATCTTATGTTCATTCGTGGTTTTTTTTCAATCACTGAACAAATTTTAATTAAGTACTTATTATGTTTAAACACTGCCCGGATACTAGAAATAAAATATTTCCCAGCTTATCCTGACCGGCAGTACAGTTAAGAAGAGGTCAATTAACAAATAAGCCATCAACTTAGGAACTTTTGTTTGTCTTTATGTAGTTCCTCATCTCTAATAACAAATTATATTAGGAAATTATTTGCTGACTCAGTTATCTATTTTTTAATGTAAGTAAATGCGATTAGAAAATTAGGGGAAAAAATCATCACGTGATTAGAATTAGAAAAAATTCACCAACAATTCTGATTTATAAACTAAAAAAAAAAAAGAAAATAGGAAAAGAGGCAGATTTTCCAATACGTAAATCTCTCTGCCATACTTCGACAGGTTTAATACAGAGTATCTGTTCCCTCCAGAAAAAAATAATTACCAGAAAATATGAAAACCCTATTTCCTGAAACATCACTTCTTTGATTCTGAGCTCTGTTTCATGTTGAATACAAACAACCACATCCACAATCTTTAACTCGGGCTTACTTTACCACTATTATCTATGAATGGGAAGTAGAGCAGCTAGTGATTGATAAAACTGAAAATGGAGACTGGCCATAACTACCTTCGAAATCATTTAGGAATCAGAAATGTCCATAAGATGGCTAGGAATAAGCCACACTTTGAAGCTGACATTCTAACTGAATGTTGCTATATTACACCAACAAATGTGAAGATTCATCAGAAACTGAACAACTTTGAAATCACATTTCAGTAATTCTACTTACCCCTTTCTTCCTTATAAATTCTCTGAGATATTTTATCTATCAAATTTATTTTCTGGCTAAATAGTTCAATAAAGTTATTCATTTCCATGAACTCCTCTGGGCGGTTTTTAACTCCTCTCATTGAGGACGCAACAGCTCTGACAGTTTGCCCCATCCTGCTTAGCAAGCCAGGACCTTGCTTCTTGTGAGAAGAGAGTTCCTAGAAACAAAAAACCAAGTATTTCTAGTGAAACAAGTCTCCATATTCCGAGACTCAATACAAAAATAAACCTAATTAGGAGAATAAAATTAAGATAAAATGGTTTCATAGGCATCAATCTTTTTTAATGTTAGCTTGAAGCAGATGAGCTTTATTAAGGTACAGTGTTTCCTCTAAGTGGCAGCCTCAATAATATTCCCTTTCACAGTACTCATGTAAAACAGGTATATAGTCTTTTCTCAGACGGTAAATCTTTAAAAGAACAGGGTTTAACAGACAGAATAGTGCTCAATGAGATACTAGAGGAGATAAGGATAATATGACATACCATCTATATTTTATAACAGGAATTTAATGGAAAATGATTGAGAGAAGATTTCTCAGGGCCTAAGTTATACTCCAAAAAAGAAAATTGGAAAACTTCATTAATTCTTTAGATGTAATAGTAGCTAACATTTATTTAGAGCTTAATACATTCTGGGCCCTATACTGACATTTTAATACACGTAATTCACCATAAACCTATGAAGTAGGTTTTATTATTTTCCTCATTTTACAGAAGAAAATAGAGGCACAGGAAAGTTAACTAACTTGCTCAAGATCCCAGAGCAGGCCGGGTGCAGTGGCTCACGTCCGTAATCCCAGTACTTTGGGAGGCCGAGGAGGGCATACATGAGGTCAGGAGATCGAGACTACCCTGGCTAACACGGTGAAACTCCGTCTCTACTAAAAATACAAAAAAATTAGCCTGGCGTGGTGGCAGGTGCCTGTAGTCCCAGCTACTTGGGAGGCTGAGGCAGGAGAATGGCGTGAACCCAGGAGGCAGAGGTTGCAGTGAGCCGAGATCATGCCACTGCACTCCAGCCTGAGCCACAGAGCGAGACTCCATCTCAAAAAAAAAAAAAAAAAAAAAATCCCAGAGCAATTAAGTGGTAGAGCAAGAACTGGAATCCTGGAAGTCTGATTCCAGAGGCTTCACTATTAAGCACCAACTTGCTCTGCCCGCTTAAAGTCATTAGGATGGTTTGTAAATAGATACTACCTGAACATAGCACTTCAACCAAATGAAGTGGGTAAACTGTGACACCACCTTCACCAACTGGCTGTCTACAGAGAAAACTTTTTTTTTTTTTTTTTTTTTTTTTGAGACGGAGTCTCGCTCTTTCGCCCAGGCCGGACTGCAGTGGCACAATCCTGGCTCACTGCAAGCTCCGCCTCCCGGGTTCATCCTGCCTCAGCCTCCTGAGTAGCTGGGATTACAGGCGCCCGCCACCGCGCCCGGCTAATTTTTTGTATTTTTAGTAGAGACGGGGTTTCACCATGTTAGCCAAGATGGTCTCGATCTCCTGACCTTGTGATCCGCCCGCCTCGGCTTCCCAAAGTGCTGGGATTACAGGCGTGAGCCACCGCGCCCAGCTGAGAAAACTTGTAATAAGATACGAAACTAGTTATTTCATACTTAACCTAGGAGGGACGACTATAGATTTGCAAAACAGAAAACATCCTATAAAAGAATATACTACACAGAAACATATCCCTTGAGAAGTATGGCATAAGTTAAAAGAACAAATACAAACAAAAAAGGACAAGGGATTTTAATAATCATTGTGGCCCTTGTTGAAACACAAGCTTGGGATCGAATAAAATATATGATCAAATAAAATACTGCTGACTACCTAATTTACAGATAAAAATATTATATATTATTTACCCAAATATTAAATAACACATTGTCTATCTTCCTTCAGGTTTTCATTCCTGAATATCTTGCAGAAAATAATACATACAAAGTAAACTTATTTCCAATTCTGTGTGATTTCTTTTGTGCCAATAATAACAGATGCCATCCTTGACCAGGCAACACATCCATCCAAGAGTGCTACAGCCTCATTTGATAGAGTAAACATTATCAGAGACAGCTCACGTCACAACTGGCAAGCTGTTACTGAAACTGTTGACTGTAGAAAATATTTCTAACAGCTTCTATGGTTCTGAAGTCAGGCCACATATTCATTTCACATAAGTCACAAAGGGCTTCCATAGAAGACTATCTGTCAAGATTGAAATGAACCACTTTTTAGCTTCTACCACTGGCAACAACTGAGAGATATAAAACTCAACATTTGCCAGTAACTGTTTAATATTGACCCTTTGTCCTGTCTGGTATCTTTCTTGCAGAGTTATAGCTTTATAGAATAAAAGAAAAAACAAGTAGAATGGATAAGATTTCTGTATTAGAAATTAGACACTCCCCCACTTAGAAAATTAAAGGAAAAGTAAGGAGATTATATTATCTGTCTGTCCGTCCATCCATCCATCCATCCATCTCCATTCATCCATCTACCCATTTAATAAGGACTTTTATCCTAACTTAAAAAGCCCTGATCCATTATTACTCAAAATAAAGTAGACCCTTGAACAACACAGGTGTGAGCTAAGCAGGTCCACACATGTGGACTTTTTTCAATAAATATACTGGAAAATTTTTTGGAGATTTGCGACAACTAAAAAAAACTCACAAACCACATAGTC
Organism: Pan paniscus; assembly: GCF_029289425.2. Classification (NCBI taxonomy): domain Eukaryota; kingdom Metazoa; phylum Chordata; class Mammalia; order Primates; family Hominidae; genus Pan; species Pan paniscus. The sequence goes on from NC_073249.2 coordinate 128,336,314, forward strand.
CAGAAATGTAGAAAAAACTAAGAGAAAGGTATGTCATGAATCCACAAAATATATGTGGATACTAGTCTATCATTTACTACCCTAAAATGTGTATAAATCTATTATAAAAAGTTAAAATTTATCAAAACGTATGCACATATTTTGACTTACATGCCACCATATGCAGTTGAGAGAAATGTAAACAAACATAAAGATGCAGTATTAAATCAAAACTGCTTAAAATTAACTACACTACACACTGTACTATTGTACTATTTTTGTAGCCCTCTTGTTGCTATTTGTGGTGAGCTCAAGTGTTGTGAATATCTGCTTAAAACGCCATGTGACGCTGATCATCTCCATGTGAGTAGTTCATCTCTCCATTAAATTGGGTGTAGCAGTAAAAAGTGATCTCTTGTGGTTCCCATGTATTTTTTTTATCGTGTTTAGTGCAATACTATAAACCTGAAATAATACCATGGGACCCATATGAAGTGCCACTAGTGATGCTGGAAATGTTCCCAAGAAGCAGAGAAAAGTCATGTCATTACAAAAAAAGTTGAATTGCTTGCTAAGTACCATAGACTGAGGTCTGCCACTGTCATTGCCCTCCATTTCAGACGGACAATTCATCTTGTAAACAGACAACATAAACTTGGTATCAATAAATACAGTAGAATACTGTTGGTATATTTTGTCTTCCTTAGGATTTTCTTAAATAACATTTTCTTTTCTCTGGGTTACTTTATTGCAAAAAATACAGTATATAATACACAAAAGGTATACATATGTGTTAACCAACTGTTTATGTTACAGTTAAGGCTTCCAATCAACAGGAGCCTACTAGTAGTTAAGTTTCTGAGAAATTAAAAGTTACACAGGATTTTCAGTTTCATAAGGGGTTGGCTTCCCTAACCGCCATGTTGTTCAAGGGTCAACTACAGTGTCAATGAAAGAAATATATTTATACCTGTTCAGTATTTGCTATTTATGCAAGAAGCACCTGACATAAAAACATTAGAGAGAGAGAGAGAGAGAGAGAGAGAGAGAGAGAGAGAGAGAGAGAGAGTGTGTGTGTGTGTGTGTGTGTATGGAGAAGATACAAGATTTCTGTAATATTTATATGTAGATTTGACACAGGGTTATATCTGAAGGATAACTCTCCAGTGTTTCTGAAAAATTCCATCTCAATTCAAGTACACCACTGCGTGATTTGTAACGGTAAACAAGAGGAACAATACAATCTACTATAGATACAGACACTCAAAGATTATATGAGTATAAATAAAAATCATTTACCCAAGCTTGTGCAGTGAGAAAAATTTTGAAGTCTTCATTAAATGTTAAAGTTGGATGATCAGCAATTCGGTTCAAAAATTTATGTAAAGCCTTCCTGCGTGTCTCAATGAAGTCATCGTTAAAGCGTTCCACCATTCCTTTTACTATAAACTTTTCTGGCAATGGCTAAGGCAAAAAAAATTAAAAAGGTATTCAAGTATTATTAGCCACAGGTTTATAAGCAATTCTACGCTTTCCCTTTTTGGAAGACTAGTTGAACATCTGATCATTTCTTATAAAAATAATTTTTAAAAATTCACAATGTTAGAACCAAAAATGAGAAATCATAACACATTATGAAGAGTTTTTTTTTTTTAAATGTACATTGATTGAAACATTTAGAAATAAATATTATTCCTAAGATAAATGAATTACAGTGAACTTAAGGTCTGAAATTAGGTTTTAGGCATTCAAAAAGACTCACTAGAAAACTCGTAGCTATTCTATGAAAAAAAAAATTTCGCAAACTTACTGGAATAATCAGAGTGGGGTGTGCTTCTTCTAGTTTTCCCTTCAACCAAAGGAAATCTTGATATCGTCTCCTAACTTCAAATTCACTGGAGTCAAATTCCCCACGAGATGTCTGAAGAAAGTAAGAGAAAATAACAGCACATGCAATATAAGATAGAAGATATTTGCCTAATGTTATTTTAGACATTGTGAAATAAATGGGTCTCTAAGAAAAATTAACACATCCTAATTATTCAGTGTTTGTCAGCCTGTAATTTTTTTCTTTTTTGTCATCTATTCATGTAGCAGATGAAATAAAGCAAACTTTCTGGTATTTCCAGAAAGAAAGCAAATATCATACTTAAATTTAAAATCCAAACTGAAAAATCTGTCTTACAACAACCATCTGCCTTCCACAAGATTTTAACTACTATTATCTTTGGCATGACTTTCTTGCTAACAAGCAAGTGTGTTCTGAATTTAGGTTTCAAATATATTTCTTTTCTCAAGATGATCAGAATTCAGAATTTGAGGAAAGTCCTATTTTTGCAATTTGGAAAATAACCTGAATGTAACTGAGAAAAATGTTTTCTTGGAATTTGCTCAAATGAATTGCTGTGCTAGGATTTGCTTTTAGTATATGAAAATTCTAACATTTTAGAGTGATTTTACCACTGTTTAAAAAGAAGTAATTAATAGATATTTGATGTGAAAAGAAAATCTTCCTGTCATTTCTCAAAGAATTTTATTTTGGGTTATATGCCTAAACTCCTAAAAATTAAGCAAATACATTAAAATATCTGTTCTCAACAAACCAAAAATCCATGCCAACACATATGACAAGAAGAACATGGGTACAATATCAACCTCATTTCTATTGCCTGAGTCCCAAGCCAAAGATAAAAATGTGAGTTATCTAATGTACACTCACCTCTCATAGGAAAACAGTCACTCACACCAATACCTTATTTAACTGAATTTTTGCATATTAAAAATTACATGCAGTAATATTTAGGTTGAAATTTTCCTGCAGAAGTAAACATGGAATAACACATTGCATATATATTTCACACTCACCAGAAATATCAATCACCCACACAGATGTACACAATTGTAAATTAAACAGTCCAAGTCATAAGATGCAATCTTCATTGTCATAAAATAAGGTCCATGAAAGCTATACTTTCCAAAGTTTATTCTCTTAAAATGAATGTTCAGAATATCATACAATGTATCTTTGTACAACATTCCCTTTATAATGGGAAAAAGTGGGAGCGAATGAAATGCAGAAATCTAAGAAACTAAATGTTCACAAAACACTACAAAATCTTAACTATTATGCAACATGGTACATGATATGGAAATGGTAAAAACAGGAAAACTAAATCAAGTACCAGCACAGTTTAATAATATAGACTGGTTGGTGTATGTCCATATGCAAATAGATGCATGCACACATACATACGCACCCAAAACATGGTTTAGAGTAACTCATTAAAAAATATTACTGAGCATCTCCTTGTACCGGGTACATACGTACAGGTCCACTACCAATTTCTAAGAATATAAATTGCCATAACGAACAATGAAGCACTCAAAAGAAAAAAACCAGCAGTTAAAATAAGATTGAGCTGTATATGTCCTTAAGAATATCCAACATTTTAAGTAAGCATAAAACAATCTAGTATAAATTCCAGTAAGAAGATATAAAATCAAGTCAAATAATTGGTTCAGTCTATCCTCATCACTCTGTCACTGACTCAAAAGAATTCTCTAATGTAGTGCAACAGAAGAAGAGAACAGAGGATAAGTGCAAGCAACGAGAAGAATATGTTATTTCTTCCTACTGTAAGATTTCATTCTTCTCTTGAAGGGTTGTAAGAGACACATATGTAGGAATATGATAAGGAAAACAGTCATTATCAGCAGGGTTTGGAACAAGACTAATTTCCCTACAGCAAGGATTAGAATCATTGTCCCTTCTAAAGTGGACAAATTTGATCATTGTAAGATGTCGCAGTGGCTCACGCCTGTAATCCCAGCATTTTGGGAAGACGAGGCAGGCAGATCACGAGGTCAGGAGTTCGAGACAAGCCTGACCAACATGGTGAAACCCCGTCTTTACTAAAAATACAAAAATTAGCCAGACGTAGTGGCACGCACCTGTAATCTCAGCTACTCAGGAGGCTGAGGCAGGAGAATCGCTTGAACCTAGGAGGCAGAGGTTGCAGTGAGGTAAGATCACGCCACTGTACTCTACCCTGGGTGACAGAGCGAGACTCTGTCTCGAAAAAAGAAAAAAAGAAAAAAGATGCACAAAAGCTTCCAAACTGTAGAAATAACTGGGTTTGATAACATATATCCAACTTAGAAATATCATGTATTTCATAAAGTGCCTTTGGAGTACAAATAATGCTTCTAACATAGAATACAGTTTTCTATGGAAGCAACATTGAAAATGCTGGCCAATTTTTCATGTTTGACCATAAAAGCTTGGGTACTTGAAGTTTAGTACTAATGAACTCGTGTGATCTCTACCCCCAAATGCATTTATTCCAAAAATACCAACCTTCAGTCAAGTGTGAACAGTTATTCTAAACTCATTATTTAGAAAACTTTTTTTGAGGGAAAATGAAACCTAATAGTCAGTTCAGCCAATCAAGAATATAGCTTAACTCCTAACTATACAATGACAGGCATTTATAGGTTTGTTTTCACAAAGAGGAAGTGGAAGGAAAGCACCTTGTTAAATCTCTTCATTCTTACTCTTATATGTACTAAGAGAACACACATCTTTAGATCTCCAAAAGAGAAAATACTTCTCTATAACAGTCACTTAAAATATGCTAACCCAGACAACAAAGGGTAATTTCCCATAAAAAGAACAGATGCCACAAATGTGGTCTTCCCGATACAATCATTTACAGTTGGATCATTCTTAAGTATTCCTAAATAGGTAATTGTCCATGTACGTATGTGTATATTCATTTACCCTTACAATCCTTAGTACCCATGAATATAAATATTTACAAAACTAAGATTTTCCCAGGAAAGCCATCTTTCAACCTCCAAATTAGATGGCGTATCCCATGCTCATAATATCCAATATTTTTCCTTCAAAATATTTATAACTATAAAGAAATAACTTAGTATATGATATGGTTTGGCTGTGTCCCCATCCAAATCTCATCTTGAATTGTAATAATCCCCATGTGTCAAGGGCGGGGCCAGGTGAAGATAATTGAATCATAGGGGCAGTTCCCCCATACTGTTTTCATGGTAGTGAATAAGGCTCATGATATCTGATGGTTTTATAAATGGGGGTTCCCCTGCACAAGCTCTCTCTTGCCTGCTTCCATGTAAGATGTGTCTTGCTTCCCCCTTGCTTTCCGCCATGATTGTGAGCCCCCTACTCCAGCCATGTGGAACTGTGAGTCAATTAAATGTCCCTCCTTTATAAATTACCCAGTACTGGGTATGTCTTTATTACCAACATGAGAACAAACTAACACAGTATAAAATTAATTATTTAATATCATCATATGCAAACACCCCTTCTTCAGAGTGAAAACACCAGGAAAGCAGAAAGTTCCTTTTGTCAGACCTATCCTGATCACTGATATATTCTTAATATATAAGCACAATACTTGGGACAAACGGGGTACTCAATAAAAGCTTGTGGAATAAGTAAGTAAATGATAAGAAAAGACTATTTGATAACATGATCTACCTGTACTATTTATATATTTGTATCTGTAATATATATTTCTGTATATATATAGTCTATATACTATGAAATAGTAAAAGTAATTAGAAGTAGAACAATGGAAGTCATTTATAATAGTTAAACTGAAAGTTTACCACATCCATACCTAAATGCACAAAAATATAATAGAAAAAATGTATACTATGAAAGTAAACTGTTTGGATTTAAATCTCAGCTCAGCTAATTACAATGTTGTGTAACCTTTAACAAGCTACTAAGTTTCAGTGTCCTCGTGCATGAAATGGGGGTAAATCATAATATCTATGTTTGAGGATTACTGTGAGCCTCAATGAGTTAACATGTAGAAACTGGTTAGAATATTATCTGGCACAAAGCAGTCACACAGTAAATGTTTGCTAGTTTATACACTTTCATATTATTATTACTACTACTATTACTACTTCTATAAGACCAGTCCATTTAAAGTATGTGTAAATAGGAAAACTCAGAAGAACAGTATGTCTATGATCAGAATGAAACTCACAAGATGGCTTCAGAAAGAGTGTCTTTCTGAGAGACGCAAATGATGGAAAAATAATTCAGTTTCACAAATTATTTGCTAGAATGGATAATGACAATAGATAATTTTAACAGTAGTAATAGAAGAAATTTGGCTCTACTCTAGCAGTATGCCTGTATTAACATATTCAATCTTCATAAAGACCTTATGAGGTTAGTACTGTTATCCTATTTACAAACAAGAAAACTAACATAGAGAGGTTAATTAAATTGTCCAAGTCACATAGCAAGGAAGGAGAGAAATCAAGATTCAACTCCATGTTGTCTTGCTGTACCACATCTTGATATAGCTAAGATAATTCCTTCACTCATTCATCAACAAAATAAATAGTTTACTTATTATGTCCTAAGATTTGTGTTTGGAATTATGGATAACTTAAAATATAGTTACCTTCCTTGAGAAACTCACAAACTCACTGAGAATAAATACAAATAAACATCTATTCACATACAGGTAGATGGCAATTACTGAACACTTATTGTGTGTTAGGCACTTTACTAAGTGGGGTGTGCATTGATTACTTATTCTACTGCAACCCTACAGAAGTGAGTTATATTATCTTAGTTTCATCGATTTAAAAAAACAGCTTAGTTGGATTAAATATATGCTTTTGATATTTTGCTATATTGACTCTTATGTTTTACATTCCTTAAGGGTTCAATAGAACAGTATGAGAAAACAGAGGAAGAATAACTATTTCAGCCAGGGGACAGTAACAACTAGAGAAGCCTTCACAGGCATCTAACATCTTGAGTTGTATATTGAAAACTAAGCATGACTTCTTCTGTCTAAGAAGGGGATGGACACAGCAAACAGAAGGAAAACTATATGCAGTTTTGAGAGCAAGAGATCCCCTAAATATTCAGAAAACAGAAGCAGCTCTACATGAGTAGAGAGCAAGGTACTGAATGTGAGGTGTAACAAATAAGTCTTATATGGTAAGTGGGCACCAGACTGAGAAGCCTCTTTATATGTCATACAAGAAAGTCTGCACTTTGCTCTGCCTGAAATAAGGGGCCAAGAAAGGATTTTAAGAATTCAAGTGAAGGAATAAGATATATATATCTTCAGGAAACATAACTAATAGCAGTGTGGCAGTTTCATTGGAAGAAGTGATTATAGGAACATAGTTCAGAACTTTTTCAGCTAAAAAAAGAGATGTACTTTTTACATTTATGAAATATAAAAGTCTAGGGTGACGCTTCATAAACAAAATATTATAAAGAGAATTACTTTAAAATGCTATTAAATAAAGGACTTAAAATACAGATTATACTAGGTGGTTGCTTAATTGTGTCTGAGGTAAACTGTCTTTGTAGCACTTTGCCCTACGATTAAAGAGATCTGTGTTCTAGATCTACTTTGCTCTTGAATTATTGCACACATAACAGTATCTCATACATGAGACAAAGTGGCCACCCGCCCCACTTTGAAAAACAAATGGTACCATATTTTATAATCTTCCAAAGAAATCTGAATACGTAATATTGCGAACTGTTTAAGCATTTTCTTTTTTTATTAACAACTTGAGGCCCATCTTTTCCAAAGGTATTTCTTAATACTTTTTTAAACTAAAAAACTAGATATTATTATTCTAGGAAGTATAGCTGCTATAAAATGAGTGACTATTTCTCAAGTCAAGTTGAATTTCACTGACTTAATACAGAACAAGTGAAGGGCAGAGAAGAAGCAACGTGTTAGCCAAAAGGTTTGAAAAAGTAAAAGTCAATTCAGCTAAGATCCTGGAATGTTGAGAATTATAATGAACAAGAGGTACTTACTTCCAAAGCTTCAAAAAAAGCAGCTATATTCAAGAAAATATTCATCCAATGTTTACCTTAGTAATAATCCTATACGTAATGAAAGTTTCTATTGTAGTAACATGACTTTCAGGTTCATCAACTGTGATGAAGAGATCCTTTAAATCTGATTCATCCTCAAACTTGATTTGGTTTATCATTGATAAAGGGGATGTTGGCATCATAGGGCTGAAGGAGTTCATGTCCATCAATGAGGCATCCTAAGAAATAAAACATTCAAAAATTAGTATCAACAGAAAAATTAAACTCTTCTATTTCTAGATGCTATCAATATTAATGAAATATATCAAGAACAAAAGGGATTATTGGACTTTTAGTTAAATGTGGTATACTGAACATGTATTTTTATCTGTTTCCTCTTGAAAATCCCACCCAAAAGATGACAGTAAAGAAAGAAACAAACAAATGAAAAGTATAAACCCTCAAGGATTGCTATGGTTTGAATGTTTCTGTTCCCTCCAAATGTCATGTTGAAACTTAATCCCCAATGCAACAGTATTAAGAGGTGGAGCCTTTAAAGGTGAGTAAGTCATAAGGGTAGAGCCCTCATGAATGGTACTAGCCACCTTATAAGAGGGCTGTCGGGAACGACCTAGTGCCTCTCCTGCCCTTTCACCGTCTGCCATGTGGGGACACAACAAAAAGACACACACCATCTTGGAAGCTGAGAGCATCCCTTGCCAGATGCCAAAACTGCCAGCATATTGATCTTGAACTTCCCAGCCTCCAGAACTGTGAGAAATCAATTTCTATTATTTATAAATTACCCAGTCTCAGATATTTTGTCACAGTAGCACTAATGGACTCAGGCAAGAAGAAGAAGAAAAAAACTATAGTAAACGAAATGTGCCAACTGCTTTTTGGAAACTGGAGATCTGATCGTCAAGTGGTAACTAAAATAGTAGTGCAGAAAAAACTGAAAAGCAATCTTTCTAGAAGAGAACAGTAAACTAGGAAGAAGCAAGGATATTTATGATGTAGAATGCCAGAAAGTTTCAAGAATTGGAGGCAGCAAGAACCTGTGGACATAAAGGTTGTGGCAGAGCAGAAACCAGATGATTGGTTATTAAGAAGATCTAATAAAACAAGAGTTAGAACCTCAGATTCCCTCACCTACCCTAGGCAATCAGGTAACTTTCCCACCCCAATTTGGTAGAATACTGGAAGTCTACTTTCTGAAAGGTCTGAACTCGAGGGCATCCAGTAGGATATGGAAGAAGTCCTATGACAATACAGATACCAAGTGAAAGTCCTGCATACCAGACCAAAAGACATGCAAACCTGTTCATTTGGTCCCAAGAACGTTGGCAGGAAGGTGCAACCCCCACCCCATCATAGTCAATTCAGGCTGTTATTAAAGAAAACTACAATAAACTAGGTAGCTTACAAACAACAGAAATTTATTTCTCACAGTTCTAAACTAGGAAGTCCAAGATCAAGATGTCAGCAGATTCAGCGTCTGGTGAGGGCCCACTTTACAGAACAGCTTCCTTTCACTATAATCTCACATGGTAAAAGGGGGGAGGGTCTCTCTGGGGTCCTTTATAAGGGCGCCAATCCTAATCATGAGAGCTCCACGCTCATGACCTAATCACCTCCCAAAGGCATCACCTCCTACTATCATCAGCTTGGCAGTAGCATTTCTATGTATGAATTCTGGGTGGACACAAATATTCATACCACAGCACCCACCACAGTTGGAAGTTTCCTCTCTTAGCTGATCTTGGAGAAAAACTGACAGTTGTAGTCCCCTAATGAATTAGCCAGGTCTCTGCATAACCACCCTACATCAAAGCCCCTACCATGCATGCAGAATGTCTACTCTGCTTTTTATTATTTGGTGTAGGATCTACCAAACATCCAAACATGAGGAAAGGCTCTGACGTGAAATAAAGTCACAAACAAACCAAAACAGAAGATTAGAGGAAGCAGATAGAACAGAGCATAAACACTTTTTAAAAAACCATGAAATCACCAGAAAGATAAGAGAAAATATTAAATCCATGAATGAAAGCATGCTCTTTTTAAAAAGAAAATTCAGAGAACAGCAACACCACCAACCAAAAAAGAGACTCATGAAAATTAAAATATGATAGCAATATAAAAACGCAACAGAAAGTGTGAAAATCAGAGCTCAAGAACTGTCCTACTATGTGAACCAAAAGAACAAGAGATGGAAAATGAGAAGATTTTTTAAAATGAAAGGATACAGGCAGGCAGTGCCTGAATAAAAGGAATTCCAGAAAATGAGAAAGAAAAATATCCTTGACATAAAGTTGATAGGGCCTGTGAGGTCTCCCCAAAATGAACAGGACACTGGTTGGGTAGGTTGTACTCCTACAAGCATCCATCACCATGACATTTCATAATACTAGAGATTTTTAAATTCCTGAAAGATTTAAGAAACAATATAAGTAAAATAAAGGAGGAATCTTGGGAATCAGAATGGCATCAGAGTTCTTAAATGGTGATGCTGGAAACTACATGATAATAAACTAATGTCTTCAAAATTTTGAGAGAAAAGTATTTTCAACCTAGAATTATACATATCCAGGCAATTGTCATTCAAATATACAGGTAGAATAAAGCCATTTCAGACATAGAAGATTTCAAAAACTTACTTCCCATGTACCTATTCTTTGGAAGCTTCTTTACTTCTCCAAAATAAGAGAATATGCCAAGAAAGAAAAAATAGAATCTAAAAACAAGAGATACAACAGAAGATCAAAGTAAAGGGAATTCCCTGGAAAATAATGTTCTACGTTGACAGTTTTGCAGCAAACCTAGAGAACAACCCATATACACTGGACCAGGAAAATAAATATCCAGGGTATCAAGGAGATGACAAGGAGAAAGAATAAAGGAAGCGAGGGATGAAGGAAAAGGGGATGGTGGAGAACAGAATAGGAAAGGGGAGTAAGCAGAGGAGGAAAGGAAAAAGAGAAGGTGAGAGAGAAAAACAAGGAAGAAAGGGAATTAAAAAAAGGAAGTAAAAGAAGGACAAAAAAAGGAAGAAAAGAAAACTGATAGAATAATGACATAAATGTGATAGGAAGCATGCCTATGTTAGATCTGTAGATAAATTATAATTGGTACAAGAAAGTTAAGGAGAGAGAAAGCAAAAGAGAGAAAAGGAGGGATGAGAAAACTTTTACTTATTGAGAGTAAGCTAGAAACATGTTGCCCCATTATTCCTAAATAGGTCTGTGTGTATTTTCAGAAAACAAGAATACTCTCCTACCTAACCATAGTACCGATCCAGGTATTTGAATCGGGAAATTAGCACTGACGCAATACAACAGTCTAATCCACAGACCCTTTTGAATTTCTCTGTCCCAAAAATATCCTAAAAAGAAAATGTTCTTCCCCTCTAGTACAGAACTAAATCCAGGTTCATCTGTTACATTTAACTGTTATATCTCTGGTCCCCTTCAATCCGGAACCATTTCTCACCTTTCACTTTCTATTATGGTATAGACCTATTCGAAGCTACTTTATAGGCAATGTTTCCTTTCTCTCAAATATATACATACGTTTTTCTCTCTCCCATCATCTTAATTTATCACCATTTTAAGGTAGATAGAGGTTTAAGAAAAAAATTATTTTTATTCACAGCCAAGCCATATAGTGAATTATGATTACATTTTCATTCTTCTACTGCTTTAAAAAATATCTTATAGTGATAAGGTCTTGCTATGTTGCCCTGGCTGTTCTCAAACTCCTGGCTTCAAACAATCCTCCTGCCTTGGCCTGTGACAAGGTTTGGTTGTGTCCCCACCCAAATCTTATCTTGAATTGTAACTCCCACGATTCCCATGTGTCATGGGAGGAAACTGGTGGGAGATAATTGAATCATGGGGGCGAGTCTTTCCCATGCTGTTCTCCTGATAGTGAATAAGTCTCATGAGATCTGATGGTTTCAAAAATGGGAGTTTCCCTTCACAAGTTCTTTCGGCCTGCTGCCATCCATGTAAGATGTGACTTACTCCTCCTTGCTTTTCACCATGATTGTGATGCTTCCCCAGCCACGTGGAACTGTAAGTCATTAAACCCTTTTCCTATACAAATGCCCCAGTCTCAGGTATGTCTTTATCAGCAGCATGAAAATGGACTAACACAGTAAATTGGTACTAAGAGTGGGGCACTGCTGAAAAGATACCTGAAAATGTGGAAGCAACTTTGGAATTGGACAACAGGTAGAGGCTGGAACAGTTTGGAGGGCTCAGATGAAGACAGGAAAATGTGGGAAAGTTTGGAACTTCCTAGAGACTTGTTCAATGACTTTGACTAAAATGCTGATAATGACATGGACAATGAAACCCAGGCTGAGGTGATCACAGATGGAGATGAGGAACTCGTTGGGAACTGGAGCAAAGGTGACTCTTGCTACGTTTTAGCAAAGAGACTGGTGGCATTTTGCCCCTGCCCTAGAGATTTGTGGAACTTTAAACTTGAGAGAGATGATTTAGGGTATCTAGTGGATGAAATTTCTGAGCAGCAAAGCATTCAAGAAGTGACTTGGGTGCTGTTTAAGGCGTTTAGTTTTACAAGGGAAGTGGAGCATAAAAGTCCAGAACATTTGCAGCCTGATAATGTGATAGAAAAGAAAATCTCATTTTCTGAGGAGAAATTCAAGCCAGCTGCAGAAATTTGCATAAGTAACAAGGAACTGAATGTTAATCCCCAAGACAGTGGGGAAAATCTCTCCAGGGCATGCCAGAGGTCTTCATGGCAGCCCCTCTCAGCATAGGCCCACAGGCCTAGGAGGAAAAAGTGGTTTTGTGGGCTGGGCTCAGGGTCCCCATACTGTGTGCCGCCTAGGGACTTGGTGTCCTGTGTCCCAGCCACTCCAGCTGCTTCAGCTATGGCTGAAAGGGGCCAACATAGAGCTCAGGTCATGGTTTCAGAGGGTGCAAGCCTCAAGCCTTGGCAGCTTCCACACAGTGTTGGGACAATGCACCAAAGTCAAGAATTAGGGTTTAGGAACCTCCACCTAGATTTCAGAGGATGTATGGAAATGCCTGTATGTCCAGTCAGAAGTTTGCTATAGGGATGGAGCTCTCATGGAGAACCTCTGCTAGGGCAGTACAAAAGGGAAATGTGGGGTTGGAGCCCCCACACAGAGTCCCTACTGGGGCACCACCTAGTGGAGCTGTGAGAAGAGGGCCATCATCCTCCAGGCCCCAGAATGGTAGATCCACTGACAGCTCGCACTGTGCCTCTGGAAAAGCCACAGACAGACACGCAATGCCAGCCCATGAAAGCAGACAGATGGGAGGCTATACCCTGCAAAGCCACAGGGGCAGAGCTGCCCAAGACCATGGGAACCCACCTCTTGCATCAGCGTGACCTGTATGTGAGACATGGAGTCAAAGGAGATCATTTTGGAGTTTTAAGATTTGACTACCCCACTGGATTTCAGACTTGCATGAGCCTGTAGCCCCTTTGTTTTGGCCAATTTCTCCCATTTGGAATGGGTATATTTACCCAATGTCTGTACCCCCATTGTATCTAGGAAGTGACTAACCTTTTGATATTAGAAGCTCATAGGTGGAAGGGACTTGCCTTGTCTCACGTGAGACTTTGGACTGCAGACTTTTGATTTAATGCTGAAATGAGATGAAACTTTGGGGACTGTTGGGAGGGCATGATTGTTTTTGATATGTGAGGACATGAGATTTGGGAGGCGCCAGGGGTGGAGTGATATGGTTTGGCTGTGTCCCCACTCAAATCTCATCTTGAATTGTAACTCCCACAATTCTCATGTGTTGTGGGATGAACCTGGTGGAAGGTAATTGAATCATAGAGGCAGGTCTTCACATGCTGTTCTCATGACAATGAGTATGTTTCACGAGATTTGATGGTTTTAAAAATGGGAGTTTCCCTGCACAAGCTCTTTTGCCTTGCTGCCATCCATGTAAGATGAGACTTGCTCCTCCTTGCCTTTCACCATGATTGAGGCTCCCCCAGCCATGCAGAATTGTAAGTCCATTAAACCCTTTTTCCTATATAAATTGCCCAGTCTCGGTTATGTCTTTATCAGCAGTGTGAAAACACATTAATAGTGTGAAAACAGATTAATACATCCTGCCAGAGTGCTGGAATTGCAGGTGTGAGCCACTGTGCCAGCCCAGTTTTTGTTTTCCTGAGTGTTCATTATTCATTTATTCATTCCCTCTCACTCCAAACTATATCAGTGTATATATGTATACTGCTATTTTTTATTTTTCAATGTTGATATCATCAATAGGTTTTCCACTAAGGAGACTAAAGAGTATAATATTTTGTTTAAATTAATTATATGACTATAGACTCAAATTAATTATATGACTACAGATTCACAGATTCCTATTTTATTCAGTGGATATAATTCATTAACATCATAATTTATTTTGATGTCTAAACAGTCCCAAGTTTGACAAGTGGGAGCCCCTTAAAGCTGCACCAGTATGTTTTTGCTATGTCTTCATTATTCTTTGAGCACTTTACTTTTTAGAACAAGATGTTTCAAGTTTATAATATTTTGTTATTTCCCTGCCCAAGCTCTGGAATGAGACATTTCTCCAAGGAGCTCTGGTTCCTTTTAGAGAAGATTGGTATTTACAAAACCAAGATATTAGTGCTAGGAAATAAATATATGAGACATACACATACATATGTACACTGATATAGTTTGGATGTTTGCCCTCTCCAAATCTCATGTTGAAATGTGACCCCCAATGTTGGCAGTGAGGCCTAGTGGGAGGTGTCTGGATCATTAGGGTGAATCCCTCATGAATGGCTTGGAGCCATCCTCATGTTAATGAGTAAGTTCTCAGTCAATGAGTTCAGGCAATATCTGATTTATTAAAAGACCCTGGATTGTCCTCTTTCTCTTGCTCCCTCTCTGGCCACATGACATGCTGGCCGTCCTTCACCTTTCCCTACAATCGTAAGCTGCCTAAGGCCCTCACTACAGGTAGATGCCAGCACCATGCTTCCTGTACAGCATGCAGAACCATGAGCCAAAATGAACCTCTTTTCTTTATAAATGACCCAGCCTCAGGTATTTCTTTATAGCAATGCAAGAACAGACTAACACACACACACACACACACACACACACACACGCACATACACACAGACTCATACAGCTCTAGATCTATGGCTAGATACAGATATAAAATACCAAGAGTTCACAAATTAGAATGATATACCTCTATTTCTTTTTTTTTTTTTTTTTGAGACAGCGTCTCGCTCTGTCACCCAGGCTAGAGTGCAGTGGTGCGATCTGGGCTCACTGCAACCTCCACCTCTCGGGTTCAAGCAATTCTCCTGCGTCAGACTCCTGAGTAGCTGGGATTACAGGTGCCTGCCACCATGCCTGGTTAATTTTTGTATTTTTAGTAGAGACGGGGTTTCACCATCTTGGCCAGGCTGGTCTTGAACTCCTGACCTCGTGATCCACCCACCTCGGCCTACCAAAGTGCTGGGATTACAGGCATGAGTCACTGCCCCTGGCCTATATACCTCTATTTCTAATTTGACATGTCATGGCTTGTCTAGCCTTTCCCTTTTCCATATTTATAACTCTTTTAGTCAGCAGTGAGAAGCCTGGCTCCTATTATCCCAAATATGTTTACTTATTGGCTCAATTCCCCTGTATGTAACCAATCTCCCAACCACACCGGCTTCCTCCTCTGCTCTGACCACGTAGGCCAAGGCAGCCTTATTCTCAACCCCAACCATGCAGGATGCCTCCTCAGCTTCAATTTCAATTGGCAACACTGGTCATCTGCTCAGTCACCTTCAATAGTTTTGTCTAAATAAAAGAAAGAAAAAGATGGGAAAGGAAGGGCTACATGTTATTCTTTATAAATAAAATTAATTGAAACATAAGGATAATTACAGTAAACTTTAAATTCAAATAATGGTTCTTTCACATGCAAAGATAAAACTAACACTCTCAATAGAATATTTGAGTTATCTCTGCGGTGGTAGTAAGAACTTGTTCTCCAACTCTATACTTTTTCTTTTAGATACATTTGTTCCCCTAAAGTAGTGATACAGATGTTGGAATCAAAAGTTCTGTCTGTTGTTATGTGTAAGATTATAAAGTTAACTGATGTATTTGAATATTAAAACTGCAACAAAGCCCATTTTAGCTTAGCAACAAAGTTGGCCAGTACTGAGTAAAAAAAAAAATCATAAAGGAGGCCAAAAATGGCTTCTGGTCCTATCTCTGCCATTGACTAAGCAGGCACTGAACCACTAATTCAGCCTTTCTATGTTAAATTACAAAGTTGGACCTGATGATTTCCAAAATATTTCAGATCCAAATGCATTAATATAGTACGATGTAATAAATTCTGATGTTTTAGGAAGAGATACTTTTTTGTGAAACTATGAATAGGAAAAAAAGATGAAATCATAATATGGACTTGTTTTCTCTTCAAACCAAATCAATAAAAATGCTTTTGAAGCATCGATAATACTCAGAGCACTGCTTTAAAGGCTCTTCCCACAAAAAGTTTAGCTCTGTGAACTACAATGCAACATTTAGGTCATCCTTCAATGTAATAATAGAAGAGATATTATCACAGGATATGCTAACTGAAGAAAGAAGAATAACAATAGTCATAAAGATTACGAAGGTTCAGCCTATTATCACAAAAAGATTTGTGATCATTTAAGCATTACACAAGGAGTAGAAGACAAATTTCAGTTGGATTAATCAGACACAGAAAATTTAGAAGCAATAAATGTCTTGCAAAAAAAATTCAGTGAAATAAATCATTTTATATCTCTATGGGAGGATATAATGAATTCTATCCATATGATAGAATACAATGTAGTGACTTAAAGATGATTTAGAAGAACATACAATAACTTGGAAAAAGTTTCACAGTATGTTATTCAGAAAAAAATGGCAAAATATAAAATTTGTGTAAAACCAGATTCCAATGTGTGTGTATGTGTATGACTGGGGGGGATGGGCAGGGAGGGAGAGAGGGAATTTAGCAGCTATTAAAAAAAAAAGTTAACAGGAATTATTCCAGATGTTGGGATTGCTGTTGGGTTTAATATTTTTCTATGTGATTTTCTTTATTTTCCAAATATTCTAAAACATATGTTATATTTTGTAACCAGAAAAAACGTTAAAATTGTTAGAGTCAACATTGTACATGATGTGCTAAGAGACAGTAAGAACCGTAGTGATAAAACAGTTGCCTAGGGCTGTTTTGGCAGAATACCTCGGATTATATTTGATTTTTTTCTTAACAAGGTTGCATAGATAAATAATAAGTTATGGGATGCTAACACAATGAAATACTAAGCAGCCATTAAAACCAGAATTTAGAGCTTCCAAATAAATGTGTAATCAGCATGTACAAAAATCTCTCTCAAAAACCATTGCATATAAATAGCAACTTTGTAAGCTGACAAATTTTAATTTGGTGGGCAAACGTACTTTGTATTTTACTGACATTACGTACAAACGTGCTTTGGCATTCTTTTTGCTCATCCTCCCAACTCACCACAGCCTACTTCTTTTACCTACTACATAATTTAGCATTCTATTTCTTCCGCTTGAAATGCATCCTTTTGTGGAGTGGGAAAAATCTGCATGAATTTACAAAAGGCTCACAATTCCAATGAGTACAGTGTGGTGTCATAAAAATATGCTTCGATATCTAGCAAAGGCAGAAAATTACAGGCTGAAATTTAGCAACATCCAAGATTTCAGTAGAAGGATTTAAATTACTATGAATCACTCAAAAGCATTCTTAAAACCTCAATAAAACTGACTATCTAAAGTGTTTTATATTCACTTCAAAAAAAGGAAAGAAAATATACTAACAATACTTAAAAGACTTAACATTTGGACATGAATAACTGAAGAAAATAAGTGTTTGGGAAGATCCAAAGAAGCAATTAACCAAAAAGAACTCCATTTAACCTTTTGCGGTTGATGCGTTTCAGGAGAAATGGATGAATAAAATTTGTTCTTTCCAAACAAAGGTCTCACCTCCACAATAATGGATGTGTGTCTCTCTGTCTCTATTTGGATATAAGACCATTATCTTAGGGTCATTTAAATGGTGAAAATATATCTTTTTATTTTTTCCTTCAACAGATTACAGCATAATAAAAATTATCTGTGTGACAAATCTCTACTTCTTAAATAATGTTTACTCCTGTAGCTAGAACAGTGAAAATGCACACACACAAGAAAATCCTGGGATGGGTTCAGGCTGAGATTTGAGTGTGTTTCATAGAGAAGAAAGCCTGTGTTGCAAGAATTCATGGTCTCTTATCCTTACTCCAAAACAATACATCCACTGTCAGAAAAACCACTTAAATAACTTAACTGAAATAAATGGATTAGATTGGTGTTAGCATGATAATAGAATTTATTGCAAAAATCACAAATTAAGTGTAAGTTTTTCTGTTGTTACTCGGGGTTTATTATAAGCATTTGTTATGGGTTGAATTGTTCCCTCACCCAAATTTATATGCTGAAGCCCAAATCCCCAGTACCTTGGAGTGTGACCTTATTTGGACATGGGGTCCCTACAGATCTGATGAAGTTAAAATGAGGTCATTAGGATAGGCCCTAATCCAATTACGACTGCTATCTTTCTATAAAAAGGGTAAATGTGGACACAGAAACATGGATGGAGGGAAGAGGATGTGTGGAGACACTGGGAGAACATGGATCTATAAGCCATGTTGGGAAGTCTGGAACAGATCCCTCTCTCACGGCCCTCAGAAGGAACCAACTCTGCTGACTTCTTGATATCAGACTTCTGGCCTCCAGAACTGTGAGTCAATACATTTCTGTTATTTAAGACACTCAGTCTGTGGTACTTTGTTACAGCAGCCCTGGCAAACTCACACAGCATTTCTGCACTTAAAATGGTACACAATAAAAATCTGAGGATGGAGGCAAAGCTAAAAGGAAGAAATCATGATTAAAATATTTCAACTTTGCTCCATTCTTTTTGACAGGTTAGTAGTCAACTCCAGGAATTTCTGGGAATGTTTTTTTCCACCCTCCTTTAATGCAATTAGATGATTCCAACATTCTACCACTGAAATAAATAAAACAGATAGCTGAAATTTAAAATAAATGATGGTTTGTCAATATTTGAGTGCTCAAGTGATAAACACCAATAGAAATAGGTTAAAAGGTGAGATATGACCTCTTAAGAGGTTTCCTTCCTTAACGTCCCTCGCTGAATGCTACTCAGGAATGTCTCATAAATATAACGTGAATTACTCTGATAATACTAAATCACACCCACCATCTGTGCACAAACAGCTATTTTCTTTTTACAAGTCACAGGGAAAAAAATCCATGTGAGAAGTGTAATAAATCAGAATACTGGCATGAAAAGGCCATGCAAATAAAATTGCTGATGCACAAGAAACACACACACCCAAAAGACATCTGGTAAAAAAAGCAACTTAAGGTGGAAAGAGTTTGAGAAACCATGTTGTTAAGAAGGACACTCATATTGATAGGCCTAAATTTAGACTTGCCAGCTGTGTTTTGGTTTACAAATCCTTCCAGTCTGCCTGCTTATAATAATAATAAAAATGAGAAAGGCTTTCTGTGGAACACTGTTGAAAATGTGACTGGGGGAAAAGTCAGCCTCTGTCATATTCTACAAAGGGGCATACAACACCCTAATCTTGTTTGACATGATTTCCATCACTACATAGTATATACACCCTTGCATACATATATCACAATTTATTTATCCATTCTTCTGTCTCTAGTTTTTCTACTTTCTAATGGTGCTGCCTTGAATATGCTTGTACTTCCTCAAGTTTTATATACCACAGAGCTATAGACTGACCTTAGAAATTTTTCACATAATTTTATTTAACATAATTTTCCCTTCTGGCAGAAAAAAAGAGTGGTATAATAAAAGAAAAAGTCTCTGTACATAGGCAGTGCTAAAGTTAATCCAAGTTTACACATGTACCAGCTGAGTGAACTTGGTCAAGTAACTTTTCTGAGGTTCAGTTTTCTTTTCCTTGCAACTTCTTAGAGAGGTCATAGCTCACCTTAGATCACAGAGGACTAACAGGACAAAAAGAGATAATAAATGAGTGGTACACAATGTCTGCTTGAAGGGTTTATATGAATTATCTTATGTAAACCTTACCACACTCCTGCAGAGCATATTTTTCCCCCTTGTTAGAAAGACAGAAATACTATTGGTAAGTGCTCTTTCCTTTCCCCTCTTATTTTCAGATTAAATTACTTGTTCAAACAGTAACTGCTATTAAGTGAAATAATCAGGATTTGAGCTAATGGCCAATAAGCTCAAGTATGACAGGGGTTAAAATCTTACATCAAAATATGACAGGGGTCCCTGGGACTCATCACTGAATTCAGCTTTTTTCAGTTTCCCATGAAGTTAAATAGAAATCTAAAGCAAAAATAAATAAATGTACGTGGTCAGTATACAGCTCTGTAGCATACAGAACCTGAGGAAGTACAAGTGTATTCAAGGAAGCATTGTTGGAAATTAGAATACTAGAAACAGAAAAATGAATAAATAGTGAAATATGCATATAAGGGTGTGCATACTACAGAGCTATGAAAATAAACTACAACTTCATACAGCAATATGGCCAATTCTCATAAATTATTAGGAGAAAAAAAGCAAATTATAGGAGAATTTGCACAGGATGGTATCATTTTTGGAAGTCCTAAAACATTCAAGACCCCAAAATCAGTAAATCTTTAAAATATATTACTTCAAGATACCTATATAAACTTCCATAAAAACCAAACAAATGACAAACATAAACTTCAGATTATTAGTTTCTTTTTCACAGGAGAAAAAATAATCTATGGAGGGGAACACAGGGATGTCAAAATTTTTGAATGTTTTATTTCTTAAGCTGAGGAGTGGGACATGGATACAAATTTTATCATTCTATTACCAAGAATCTGCAAAAATTTTCTGTAAAGGGCCAGATGGTAAATATTTCGGGCTTTATAGGCCATCTGGTTTCTGTCACAACTTCTCATCTTGGCCACTGTAGTGTAAAAGCTGTCACAGACAATACATAAATAATTAGGTATGACTGTGTCCCAATAAAACTTTATTTATAAAAGGTCAACCAGATTTGGCCCACAAGCTGTTGCTTGTTCCTACTTTACACTATAGATATTATATAGACAGCTATATAATATAGACAGATATTTTATAAACATGTATAGTGTTTCATATGTATGAAAAAATTACATAATAAAAATCATTTTGAAAGTTTTCAAAAGGTATGTTTGAGTAGGTAAAGTATACAGTGTCTTTCCACAGTTTTGTTCTGATTTTTGTTTTTTGTTTTAGAGACAGGGTCTTGCTCTTTTGTCCAAGCTAGAGTGCAGTGGCGCAGTCACATTTGAGGTTACTGTAACCTCAAATTTCTGGGCTCAAGAGATCCTCCTTCTTCAGCCTTCCAATTACCTGGGACTATAGGCAGGAGCCACCATACCTGACTATTTCTTTAAATTTTTTTTGTAGAGACAGGTCTCACCATGTTGTCCAGGCTTGTCTCAAACTCCTGGCGTCAAGTAGTGCTCCTACCTCAGCCTCCCAAAGTGCTGGGATTATAGGAGTCGGCCACCACACCCAGCCTCTTTTCAGTTTTCCAATGAAACTTAGAAATAAAAACAAAGTCCTCTTGACAAGTGGTAGGTAGGCAGAGGTAAGTTCCAGATTTGTAGCATTTCCCTTTCTGCTAGGGACATTTTTTACACTCAGACAGATACCCTCACAAATCAGTGTTTTTAATCACCACAATAAAGACAACTCCATATATAAGCAAGAACAAGTCAACAACAACTAAAATACTAAGACTGAAAGGTAGGCAAGGCTCCCTCCCCAGCTAAGCGCATCCTCCAGCACACTGGTGCAGTTCGCACGTGTGCCTCAGCGATATGTCATATTATTGCATGTCAAAAATATTTTAAAGCCATGAATGCTAAATCTACAAACGATAGAACATCAACTGAAATTGCCTTAAAACAAGTTTGGGGTAATGGATACGCACTTAAAACACAGTATCAGCCAACTATCCAACTGTGTTTCAATGATGACTAGCTGGAAGCAAAACAAGCCAGAGAAAATAATTTCTCTAACCAGAACTTATGAAGAGGTTTAATATATGTTCTACAGACAGATAACGCTGCAGACCCAACTCAGGAATGTAATCAGAAGTGGTTTTAAGGAGCACAACCAGCTGACTATGCCCTTAACAGGCATGGCTAAAATGGATCCTGTCTTATCGTAAACTACAACTATTCCCCTAAACCAAAGTGTTGTCTTTATAGATATTCTCCAGAGAAAGGGCCTAGATATCTAACTCCACCAACAAATTGACAGAGAATTTCTCAAGAGACAATATATGCTTATACATATATCGGGAAAACCAGTCGGTGATTAAAACAGATTCACCAAACATTCTAATCTCCCAGGAATTCTAAATTGCCTGGCAGATATTACATGAAACGACTCACTCAAAGAGGGAATTATACACATACTGTATCACTTAAGAAACAATACTGTTGAAAGTGAGGCCAAAATTCTGGTAATTTAAAAACATGTGCTCTAATTATTTCAAATTAAAAGTACCCTACCCTCCTATGTTTTATCTCCATGGAGCCTTTATATCCACAGAAAACTTTTCCAAACTTTCCATACTTAATTAAGTAGATGTACATATAGCCCTATCTAGATTATCAATTTATTGCCACAATATTTTCCCTTAAATAAGTATAGGTTCCTCAAAGATAGAAACCAGTATATTTTTGTGATCCTCTAAAGATCTCACTACAAATTCAAAGTGGCTGCTTACACAAGTCAAAAACAAAATATTAATCTTATATACCATAATAGCAAATACTGAGAGTTTTCTAAGTGCCAGAGACTATGTGCCCTAGCAACACATACATGCATTATTTCATTTAATCCTCTCCACAATCTGATGGAAGTATAATTATCATTGTCCATATTTTACAGTTGAATAAATTTGTGGTATAGGGATGATAATCATTCTCCCCAAATCACTTATCCCTTAATTGATAGCAAGACTCAACCACCCTCACCATCCATGTGCACACGAAAAGCGCTCAGTATAGTACTTTGATTTCATTTAACAAATGTTCACTGCATGTCACCCAGGTGTCAGGCACTGGGCTGGGGATACGATAGTGGCCAAGACTGTAGAGTTCCTGCTCTCATGAAGCTTATACTTTAGTTGAGAGGGAAGGGGAGGGTACATATAATGAGCAAATAAATATATAGATAAGTAAGATAATTTCAGACAAGAAGAATAAGTGTTAGGAAAAAATGGAGCAGGTTGCTGAATAAAGGGGCTGCAGGGAGCAGGAAGAATGCTTTCCATAGAGCTGTCAGGGAAAGCTTCTTTGAGGAGGTAACGTGAGAAGGAGTCAGCTATATAAAACACTTGGAGAGCAGGATTCCAGTCGGACCAACCAATGAGGCCCAAGGCAGGAAGAATATTTGAGGAACAGAAAGAAGACATATGGCTGGAACATAGACTATGATGAAGGAATGACCAGCAAAGCTCATTTTCACATTTGCTGTATCAGAATTCAAGTATTCATACATTTTATCTAATAGTCTTTTAAAAAGGGAGGAGCACTCTGTGATAAATGAATGTTACACCTGAAAATCCCAAAGTAAAACACTTGTTGCACAGCTAGAGATTGTTAAGCATCTGTATGGTCTTATTCAGACTCTTCATGAGCATTAGCCAATTGGAGGTGATTAATCATATCAAATGCAGCTCCATTTATCTTGATTACACTTGAATAATTTCTTACTTAGTAGAAAATGTTACCTCTTGTATTTAATACTCTATTCTAAAAATTTGGTTTTATTCATTCAGAAAGGTCCAAGATGCCATTTGCCTATAACTTTGCCACAAAACCATTGTTAGAGGTGGTCTGCTTGTTCCTAATGATCCGCCTTCTTTCTTCCTGTGAGCGCATTACATCTCCTGGCCAGCTGCCAGGTGATTTTCAGTGCCTCCCAATTGGTTTGACCAGTTACTTGCTTTGGACAATGGCAGTATCTGGGTAGAAGATCTGGGAGCCATTGTCTATTTCCACCAGTGCTCATATTATTTTCCCTCTGTCACAGGAGTGGCATGTCCCAGTTAGGGGTTACTGCTTCAGTCTTGATCCCAAAATGAAGAAGATACGTGGAACAGAGTCAAAGCCGAGAGCAGAATCACAGTTTAGCCACAGCTGACAGATAAACGAGCAAGAAAGAAAACTTAATTGTAAGCAAGCCACTGAAATCTCGAGGTTGTACTGCAGCATAACCTAATGAAAGCTGATGAAGAGAGTATTCAGTGTTCAATTAGATTACAAAATACATATGCACATTTTTCTCAGAACAAATTAGGGATTCATTTTTTCTAATTTTCAAGATTCATATAACAAGAATTTGCCATTTGTTTCTGGTTACACATAAGGCTTTAATTTTCATTCTAAACAGACTTTTTTTCTTAATATTTCACTTTAAATGATTCAGCTTGTTTATCTTAAAAACTTATCTAAAAATAAAACTATGATATAAAATCATTTTTCTAATAGAAATGAACCTAAAAATATGACAAATGAAAGAATCTCAAAATTGTGATAAAGCATATATGATATGATTCTATTTATTTGAAATTACCTAAAAAGACAAATTTATATAAACAGAAAATTTAGATGAGTGGTTTTTGTCTATGACAGAGAGAAAACAGAGATTAACTGTAAGCAGGCATAATGGATCATATTGGGGAGATGAAAATGTTCTAAAACTGGTTTATAGTGATAGTTGTACAATCTGGTTAATTATCTTTAAAAAATCGTTCACCCAAAATGGGTGAATTTTATGGTATGTAAATTATACTCAATAAAATTGAATTTAAAAAGAAAAAAAGAGCATGTCATATAAAAGCATTTCTCAAAGTCAAAAATAATAAAATTTTTCCATTTCAATGTTAAAACTGTTGGTTTAACCCTATGTTTTAACACAAGCAGATTTTTATGTCAGTATTTGCTAATAATTTTAATTGTCTTTTTTTTATTAATACTAGAGGTAACACACTATTATCCAGCTTGATTGATATATGCAATCCAAAGTTAATCAAATATTCTGTTTAAAATGAGCAAAATCTTTTAAGCATGTAACTCTTTACCTGTTTATTGAGAAAACTGTATATACTTAAGGTGACTCCAATGAAAATGTTTAACTTTTAGTCTCATATCTTCTTTGGAAAGTGTGGGACACAAATAAATAAACATGAATAAAATAAATTTTTAACACTGTAACCACATAGCTATTGAATCTGTGTTTCTTTTTGATCGCACTAGCTACTTGTAAAACTACAGCAGGCTATGAGGGCCCTCAAGGATACAAACATAAAACTTTATCTTTAAAACTCACGGAAATAAAGTATTCTTTTTAGAGTACACTAAGTTTAAATCTGGAGCCTTTTAACATCATTTTCTCAAAATATTTGTAATAACTTTCCTCATTGCTCCTGACCAATAAATAAATAAATAAATAAAACTCACTGTCTCTACATAAAAGAGCTGTAGCTCTCTTTCCTATAGGTCCTCATAATTTTTTTTTCTTTGTTTATACAACATCCAATCCCCTTTCCAAATACAGGCATGTGTCATTTAATGATGGGGACAGGTTCTGAGAAATGCATCCTTAGGAAATTTTGTCATTGTGTGAACATCATAGAGTTCACTTACACAAACCTAGATCATATACCCTACTTCACACATAGGCTAGATGGTATAGCCTATTGATCCTAGGCTACAAACCTGTTCATGTTACTGTTATGAAAACTGTAGGCAGCTGTAACATATGATTAGAAAAGGTACAGTAAAACACAGTATTGCAACCTTAGGCAGTCCATCATTGACCAAAACGTTCCTTACACAGCACATGACTATATACGATTGGCTATAGTTTCTGCTAGCGCCTGTCCCTTTCTGCAGCTGCATTTCCAGCCTTTACATCTACTCTGTGAGCAATCTAATATTCAAGATTGCACTTCTTTCCTGCCAGAGTTGGCTTCCACTACTTGTAATCAAGCTCCCTGAGGCAGGTGCTATTATAGTATTAATAGCTTAATATGGTTTTTTTTCAAGTAAAAGAACGTTTCTAAATTATTATCTTGGATTGTTTATGCTTTGTGTTTATTTCTTCTAATATAATCTAAATGGGAGATTTTGTTCAGGATTGAGGCTCAACATAGCTCTCTGTATCATCAAACAATAACATTACTCACCATTAATTAAGACTAATTTAATTCTATGTAGTTTAGTATCCTGATAGGAAAGACCAGTATGATACAAACTGAATTCACTAAAAACAGATCACCAGCAAATTGCTGTAATAACTGTCTCTATAAATATGAAAAAAGTCAGAGGCTACGTCATTCATTTATGTATTTATTCTGTAAATAGAGTTCCTACTCTCCTACCTTCGAGAGCTTAATCTATTGAAAACAGACGAGCAATCAAGATTTTGGAAAAGAGAAATAATATCTATTTATAAGGCAGAATGTATTAAGCATTAGATGATTCAAAACACTAGTATGGAGAGCACAGACTGGAAAAAATTAATTCCAGCTGAGGATTGAAGAAGGTGCTTAGGGATGATGAGTAACAGAAAAGGTTTTGTTTCACTGCCCTAACAATAACTACACAAAAGTAGAAAAATACACAGTAAGTTCACATAGTGGCAAGTGGACCAACCTAGATCAGTGCTTCTCAAATTGTACGGTGGAAACAAATTACCACAAATCCTGTTTAAATCAGATTCCAATTCACTGGGTCTGAGACTGCATTTGTAACCAGCTCCCAGGTGATGTAACAGTCATGGAACTGAATAGTGAGGCTCTCCAGGAAAGAGAGTGGTGGTGAAGGAGAAGGCTGACAGCCTAAACATCAACAGCTGTGAATGGCAAATGGTGACAATATGATCAGAGCTGTGTGCTCTGGAAACACTGATTTGCTGGGAACACATAGAATGGGGGCAGAATATTAGGAGAATGAAGACCTTATGAGGCTATTTTAATAGTTCTCAGAGGTAACTACACAACCACTCCAAACATAGGAGAGGAAACTGAAAGGAGGCACTAATTCCAGAGATATCAAAAAGGTAAAAATGATGGGGACATTCAGATATATGAACAGACATGGAGAGTGCATGAGAGGGATGATTAGAAGGTAAACACTGAGGATTTTATCCTGGACACCTAAGGAATTATTACATCACTAGGAGAAAATTAAATGGAAAAGACAACGGGTTGGGGAAGAGAAATTAAGAATTGGAGAATGGCAGAACATAGTCCAGTTGGAAATAAACTGAAGGGATGAATAGGCCCATCTAATTAAGACTTTCCACTGCTCTTACACTTAAATTTAGTAAGTTAAAATTCCATTGGAACAGCCTTAGTAAAAAAGGACAGTTCAACTGTCACACCCTCCTCTCCTCTGGGACAGTTAGTCATCCAGCTTGTACCAAAACATTTTTAGTGACAGAATTCCCGATCCTGTTGGGCAATCCCTTTCATTTTGGAAACTTTAATTAGAAATCTATTTTCTGAATTAACCTGAAACTTCTATTTTTTGACCCAGTGGTCCTAGTTTTGCCCTTCAAAACTGTAAACATTTAATCCTCCTAGATCATAGTAAGTCTTCATAAGGAGTTATTAAAAGAATTAACCCATCTCTTCCAAGCTAAATCACTTTTTGTTCTTCACCAGACTTTCTTCACAGGCCATGGTTAACAGAACATATCATCAGTGAAATCCCTTAGTGGATTCTCTTTCATGGATAGCAAATACGTGTGACAAAACTGTTGCTACTTCCTGTGCCAAAGGAAGACAGTGTTAATGGATCTAAGCCCTCTTTCTAAGCTCAGACCAGATTTCAGCTCCATCTTAACACAGTATTCCAAAGAATCGATAACAAGGCACTGGCATCTGAAGATGAGGCCTTACTCCTCTGCCATTTTTTGACATCAACTGTTAACTCTCCTTTTAAAATGCTGAGAGTGGAATGGATCTTCTGAAGTGGCATGGAGAGTTCAAATTTACATTAAAATTAATACCCTATATGACCTTGAAAATATGGTGTTTAAATTCAATATCATGTCATTTGTGTATACTGGTTTTTCAGTCACTGAAAACCACTAGGAATGTTTGCACATAAAATGGTCCTATACAAGGTCTCCCCAAACTTATTCTGAAGTTTCCTTGTTTTGGTTTTATTGTTGATCATATATGCTACCTCAAAAAGAGAAACTTAGAGCTTTTTCACCTTCTTTCTATTTCACCTACCTAGACTTCCTCCCCAAGGAGAAATATAAAAGAATACTTAACCTATAAGAGAGCTATAAGTGAAATTTTTTGCAAGAGAAATATAAGTAGTCCTGGATCAGCCCTATTTTGTTTTATTGTTTTTTTTGTTTGTTTGTTTTGGTTTTTTTTGTTTTTTTTTTTTTCCTAATCATCAAAATGGTAAGGCCCACTAAGACAAGATCAGGATGTAGGCCTTAGGGAAAGGGGAACATACATATTAGGGCATGTAATCGTCATTAGTATTTATCCTCATTTTACAGATGAAAAATCTGACGCATTGACATTAAGTTACTTGCCTTAGGCAATAATACTAGTAAGCAGTGCAGCCAGGATTTCAAATGCAGGCAATGTAGTTAGAGTCCCTACTCCTGGACCAGGTGTGGTGGCTCACACCTGCAATCCCAGCACTTTGGGAGGCCGAGGTGGGCAGATCACCTGAGGTCAGGAATTCGAGACCAGCCTGGACAACATGGCAAAACCCCATCTCTACTAAAAATACAAAAAAAAAAAAAAAATGCTGGGTGTGGCAGTGTGCACCTGTAGTCCCAGCTACTGGGGAGGCTGAGGTAGGAGGATAGCTTGAGCCTTGGGAGGTGGAGGTTGCAGTGAGCCAAAATCACGCCACTGCACTCTAGCCTGGGTGACAGAGTGAGACCTTGTCTCAAATAAAAAGAAAAGAGAGTTTCTACTCCTAACCACTAAGCTTATATCTTAATGGTATTTTTACTTACAATGACTAATGGAGCTTTCTTCAGAACTTCATATTTATCCCAATTAAATTCCATAGTCTACTTCTGAGTAAAATGTTCTAACTTATCAAAAGATTTGGAAGGCTGATTATGATATACAGACTATTAGCTATTGTTATAGTTACTACTGCTGTGTAACAAACCATCTGAAAACATAGTCATATAAAACGATTTTATTGCTTTAGATTTTATTATGCTCACTGGTTTACGCAGGAATTCAGGAAGCACACAGCAGAAATGGCTTGTCTCTCCTCCATTATACATGAGGGCTCAACTGAAAAGACTTGATGGCTGAGGGCACATGAATGCTGGAGGCTGAAATCATATAGACATCTTCACATGAAAGCCTGCCACTTAATGCTGGATAGTGCCAGGGACTTCGGCTAGGGCTGCTGACCAAGCATTTACATGTGGTTTCAATGTAACATGGGTTTCCTAACATGGAGGTTTTAGGTTGCATTTCTTACATGGTGCTCCAAAAAGCACAGTGTCCCACTGGACAACACGAAACCTACATTCCCTTTCATGATCTAGCCTGGGAAGTTGCACAGCATCACTTCCACCATATCCTATAGATCAAGGCAGTCATAATCCCACCCAAGTTCAAGGAAAGCAGCACTTATTCCATCTCTCCGTAAGAGAGTGGCAGGTCACATCATAGAAGAGCATATACAATGAGAGATACTGACACAGTCACCTTTATTGAAAGTAACTCTCCACATTGTTGTACTATGTCCTACGACCCCACCCATCTATTTTCTGTGCCCTAGGAGGCTGGCACCTATAGATGACATCACCTTAGCAAGATCACTCAAAGAGGAGTGCAAGCAGGAGATCCAAAGGCAGGAAGAGAGGAATTCAGGGAACATACCCCTTATTTCCTCCTGCTTTGGCACGTTTCCGGCAGTAGCTACCTCTCTCTGTAAATGCAGTTCCTGAAGAAGTGTCCCCATCTCCACAGCTCCAGGTCTGACTGGTTTCCAGCAATGCTATTTCCATATCTTGTCCCTTTAAAGCTAGGGATGCTAATAGCTTTTTCCCACTACAACTCTCTAAATGCCTCAGTATTCCTTGTTTGTTCACTAACTCTGCCAATAATTCCATAAATAGTCCCCGCATTCAACTCTCATTTAAATCATTGGAGAGAATTCTGATTTTTATCAGAGTGATGACTGATATAGGCACACAACAGAAACCAAATAGACTGTGCAGAGAATATATGTGAGAAATTAGTAAGCAGGACTTCCTAATCTTTTTCTAATTATTTGATAGAATAGATGAATAGTATAATTATGCCGCTCCATCACTATACTGAATTTCCAAATTGACAAAGAAAAAAATATATATATACATATAAAGATATGTATACATGTGTATGTTAGATGTCTCAACTTTATTCTTTCAGAAATAAACTTTTCAGCTGGGCACGGTGGCTCACGCCTGTAATCCCTGCACTTTGGGAGGCCGAGACGGGTGGATCACTTGAGGTCAGGAGTTTGAGACCAGCCTGGCCAACATGTTGAAACCCTGTCTCTACTAAAAATACAAAAAATTAGCCAGGCATGGTGGCGCATGCCTGTAATCCCAGCTACTCAGGAGGCTGAGGCAGGAGAATTGCTTGAACCCAGGAGGCAGAGGTTGCAGTGAGCTAAGATTGTGCCACTGCACTCCAACCTAGATAATAAGAGCAAAACTCCATCTCAAAAAATAAACAAATAAATAAATAACCTTTTCTGAAGAAATGAGTGATTTTTTTCAAAAGCCTTGCTCAATCATGTCATTATAACTCTGATTTACCATAAACACAATCTTAAGTCTTTCATTATTCTTATAAAACTTGTAGCTTCTATTGATCATGTTTTTTTCAAAGTGTGTATAAACAACATACTAAATAATTCATTTCATGGCTTTTTTGGAGATTGAAATGAAACCTACTGTTCGCTACCTTCCAGAACTTCCATTTTGCCCATTATTTTTAAAAACAATATTTACCTATCTCTAGTTTCAGGGAACCATTATTGCATTTCATGATTTCTCAAAGATGACTAGTGGTGATGAGGATGATTACACCTGTAAGTTCCCTGATTATCCTAGATGATATATATCTCACTTTATGATCCCGAATATCTTTAAAGAGGCCAATTAGAGCTATCATTTACTGAGTACCAGATAAGCATCTCAGTGCTTCATTGTGGCCTAATCACATACACTGTATCCACAGCTGTTTCTTTTATACAGTATTCAATAAAAATAAAGGCAATTTATTTTAATGTATTGTTTTTCCCCAAAGAGGAGGATTTTTTCCTTTAAACGTGAAGAAACTGGCCCTTTTTCTCCAGTTAAATTTTTTGGAAGCCTCATCTCATTGTGACCTAGTTCTAAAATAATTCTTAGGCTCTTGTTACCATTTGTGTATCTTTTTTATTTTTTTATTTTACTGTTTTTGTATGATTGGTTCTGTTCTCTTCCTTCTAACATCTATCCCCGTTCTTTTAAATCAATGTCCTCTGCATTCTCTTGAGGTCTGGCATCATTTTCTTCTCACTGGATTATAAGAAAATTCAGAACAACTTTGTTTTACTTTCCATCCCTCTTGATTTATATTGCCATGTAGAGTTTGTCACATCTTCCCACCTGGAGTATAAGATTGTGATAGCAAGAACTAAATCTTGTATTTCTTTTTTTTAAAGCATACTTAACACAAAATGTATATTTGCCATGTACTTGTAATACGTTGTGGAAAAAAAATAATAAGAAGTTGTTTTGTTTTTCTTTTGAGACAAGAGTCTCACTCCGTCACTCAGGTGGGAATGCAGTGGCGTGATCTCTCAGCCCACTGCAACCTCTGCATCCCGGGTTCAAGAGATTCTCCTGCCTCAGCTTCCCGGTTAGCTAGGATTAAAGGCTCCCACCACCACACCCGGCTAATTTTTATATTTTTAGTAAAGATGGGGTTTCACTATGTTGGCCAGGCTGGTTGTGAACTCCTGACTTCAAGTGATCCGCTAGCCTCAGCCTCCCAAAGTGCTGGGGAAATTCATACTCTTTAAAAAGCTTCTGGAAGAGTATACCAGACACATATTCACAAATAATCTAAGAGAATAAGGGGACTATAAAGGTGAATGTAAATTAAATATGTAGTTTGCCAATCTCAAATTACTAAAAGGGAAGGACAGTTTGCTTCATAAGTAATTGTGAGATTCCATCCTAGGATAGGCTGAACAGCAGTGGTGTTTGTTTTATAGAGGAGCAGGCAAGGAAGGTAGTGGAAAGGGAAGGCCACGTGGAGCAGGCTTTCTTAAATTTGCTTAACTACAGATAACGGTTGAGAAATTCAACTTACTGAAATGGATGAAAGTGGCTAATTTTAAACTTTTCCAACTACTCTTGTTGGATTTTCACTAATATTATATCTTTGCCTTAATCTACGTGGGCAGTTTCTACAGAAGTTGTTCTTAACTTTTTCTAAGCATCCAACACGCGCAGTTAACACTAACAAGCAGGGTGGACCCAGGTGTACGGGCTTTTAGAGTTTGGAAGGTCCCCTTTTAAAAGAATACAAAATTAGGTGGAAAAACACATTATTCAGAATGAGAAAAGAAATCTCAATAAATGATTGGAGCCATGGAGATCTAGATTCCTTAGTCTGAGAGAGCTTTAGGCAATTCACCAGAAATGCTTATTTAGAAATGCTTCTGGTCGGGACCTGTCATTTCCTTCCCACCTAGAACATCTGCAACTCCAGCAACCCCCAACACGCCCAGAGGTCTAAGCAAACGAATAGCGCTGAAGCTTCAATTTCATTAGCTTCACCTTGGATCTGCCTCTGACAAGAGGACCTCACTTAAACATTGATTCTTAAGAGTCAGCTAGAACACCTAGAATCTGGGGAAAGAGAAACCACTTGACAAGTTTAAAACAATCCGAGTCACTGTGGCTCAAGCCTGTAATCCCAAACCCTTTGGGTGCTGGAGGTGGTAGAATCCCTTGAGGCCAGATGGGTCCAGCCCCGACAAAAAAAAAAAAAAAAAAAACAGAAAGAAACCCCGATGATTCTGATACACTATTGCTATTTCCAACATCCCATCCCAAAGTTTCACAATGCATAACCACAGACTAATATTCCTTATCCAAACAGCAATGTAAAGAAGGAAAGAAAGTAAATAACCAACTGGCCAACTGTCGTTGATCTGAACATTAAGTATGTGTGGAATATAAAAAGGCAGAGTTTACAACTAAACATAAAATAATTCCATTGTTTTACTACTTAACAGAAAAGTCAAGAGCACAAAACTGTGATAGTCTGTTTAAATATTCGGAATACAAACCTGGGCCTATCATTCCATTTAAACCGAAGTAGAAATAAGTTTTATATACTCCTCTTTGGAGTCAGAGTATGCATGGTCACTTCCTAACTTTGGTTTGCTCTCCCAGAGTAAATGCGGTGGTTAAGTAGGTCGTTTGCTTTACCTAATATCTCCAGGTAACGTTAAAATGAACAGGCTTCTTAGTAATGAATACAGCGTTGTGATCTGAACTCAGGTCTTCTCTCAGCAGCAACTTGAGAAACTGGAGTGACATTCAACCTCCCTGCAAGAAAGGTATTTTTCTTTTCTAAAACCCTTTAAGAAATTACAACCACCAGTCTACACGTACCAAAAGTCTACCACTAGCCCCCACAAGTCAATTTCCCTCCAACAGTAAAATAAGCAAATAAGAGCCTTTGGTCCTAAATTTCCCGGGGGCAAGGAAAAACGAAAGCACTGGCTGTGGGTTGGGTGGCAGTAGCTGACCATCTGAAAAATCCTTAGCGCCTCAGCGGAGGACCTTCCTGTTAGAAACAACCGTTTTCTCCTGTTCAGGGAGATTTCCTAGAACCTATTCCCACAGGACCCGAGACTCACCCAAGTCTCAAATCCACAAGCAACAACACTAAATTAAGAATAATTTCTCTAAACTTGGCTGCTCTCCCAGAGTTCAGGGCTGGCCTCGCCCGAAAAGCAGCTGGCGGGAGCGGTTTTGAGCCACCAGCCTCCCAGGTTCGGGAGCTGCCGCGAGGAAGATGTCTGTGTCAGAGAAGCAGAAAGGGAAAACAAATCACAACTTTGCAGACTCCACTAAGCCACAGCCCCGCCGAACGGAAGGTCAAAGTGCGGAGGAGGGAGCGGCTGAGGTTTGAGGCCCCGAGGCGACGCGGCCCCGGGTGCGGCCAGAGCTGGCAGGCGGGGTCCAGCAGCCCGGGGGACCTCACCCGTCCCCAGCTCAGAGCCACCGCCCCGGGAGGGCAAGCGCGCCAGAGGCAGCCGTCGGCGCAATGCTGGCAACTCCCGGAGTTGCCTTGGAAGTTTCCCGGGACTCGCCGCCGCCGCCCTCACCTTGCTGAACACCTCCAGGTCGTCCTCGTCCTCGTCCAGATCCAGCACCTCCGCCTGCAGCACGGCGGAAGAGCCGCTGCTGCCCGGAAAGGGGGCGCCGCCCCCCGGGCTCTCCCCGTCGGCGCCCCCGGCCGGGAGGCCCGAGGAGGGCGCCTGCGATGCCCGGCGCTCGCCCTCCATCCCGAGAGTGCGCGCCCGGCCGGCCGCCACCGCCGCCGCCAGCCCGGCTCCCCCGAGCGTGCCCATTGGCTCCCACGTCTCCTGCACCTCCCCGGCCAGCCCCGCTCCAGCCCCTCGCCCGCTGCGCAGACGCGGAACTGCCGGGACCAGCGCTGGCCCGGGCCGGGCGCATCCCCACCTGGCCTGGGGCGGGCTGGAGGGGCGGAACTGGGACTCTCGGACTCCGGCTACGTTGGAGAAAGGGTTGGCTGTACCCTGGAGAAGAGGAGAGACTCAAAGGTAGGAGGTGGGCGTCCTCGCATTGACCCAATCGGGGGCCACCGAGTGACGGTTGCCGCAGTGGCGGGGTCTGGGAAGAAGCCACGAAGCGAACCGTCCACTTCGCGGGATCCACAGCGAGGCTGGAAGGCACCCGACCCAGCCTTGCCAAGAGAAAAAGAAAAAACAGCAATAACAGTACTGTATTTCCTGTATTCAGTGGTTGCCTTTCTTCTTGGTTGTGATTTTCGAGCTAATGTAAAAATAAAGACATGAAAACTTACCGTTTTGTTAATTGATTTTTGACCCAGTGACTGGCCTGTGCGGTCATTTCACTGTCGAGCCAGGAAAGCTGAGTTTTACAAACTATTTTCAGCCACTTTCAAATGCATCTTTACTCCTGGACGTCTTCCTGAAGTTAATGAGCAGAATGTTACCAAGACCCAAGGACAACTAGCAAGTCTGGAAAATTGCCACCGAGAAATAATCTTCAGTCCTTGCATTGCCAAGGCAAAGCTTTAATTATTTAACTGCTTATTCTTCAAAAACAAAACTAAGTTCCAAAACTAATGGAAAATTTTGCCCACGTTGATATATTTTTTAATTTATCTTCAGGTTTTATTTACTTCCGTCAGCCCCACCTCTTTTCTGTAGGCCCATTTAAAAATTTTTAAATACATTAAGCTCTATGTAAGAATTCCTTATTTGGGGAAATAGAGAATATCTTTATTTCTGATTAGAGGCAAGGCCTTAATAATATATTATTTCCTAATCATTCAAATGTATTCCCATTGATTTCAGACGTGCACCCACCCTTCAGTCAGGTTGGTCACTGCCCCATGAGTATCCACATTTGTTCCTGTGCTTGATGATTTCTGTACTTTAAATGCCATCTCCTGCCCATCCTTCAGAAATTAAATATAGTCCCATCTCTTTCAGAAAGACTTTCTAAATGACAGTCTGTTCTCAATTTAGCATTTAATTTTATTCCATCTTGCAGATTGTATTTGTTTCATGTACAAGTTTTCCATTCCTTAGTAAATGATAACATTTTCAGGTTGGGGATCCTGATATGTATTAACCACAGTATCAGATGTACTCTCAAAATGCTCTCTGCTAATTTCTGTAAATAATATAAGTTATTAAAAGACTATTTTTTCCTTGATAAGCTTATTCTGACTAGTAAGGAAGATTCAAGGTTTTCTAATTGCAATCTGAACCAGGAAATTCTTAATAATGCTGTAACTCACAGAATTGCTAGAAACCATAGAGAATGGGCTCAGAAAATGGGCAGAATAAAGCAAGGCTGCACAGCTTGGATTATAGCCAAAAGCCAGGCCACAGAACCAGTGGTACAGACATTGCTGCTACCATTGCCTGATACTGGATGCCACACCATCTTCACCAGTGTCAATATTGTCATTAACACTGATGTTACTGGACTCCAGTTGCTTTCCCTGGCAGCAGTACCACAGCTACCTCTGAGAACTTCCCTGCTATTACTGCCACAAAAATGTCTCCATCACCCTGTTTCTCTGTTTTGATTTTTCTAGTATTAAAACCCTGGAGAGTATGTGTGCTTGGCCAATCTGGCCAAGTTTCATGGAAATTCCTAAGGCAAAGAATTTTCTAAACATAGAAAGGCCATATTGATGCTTGTCAACCAAAAAGAAGAAAAATAGGAAGAGGGGTAGGATGAGGAAGAAGAGTAGGGAAAACCTGACTATAATTTGCCCCTTTGGCTGTCCAATTAATATTACCTTTCTTCACATACTCCCCCTACCTCCATGCTTTGAGCACCTGAGCATGCAGTTCACAGCCCCTCAAAGGGAGATAATCCCAAACCTACTCATTATTAGTACAACTCCAAAGCAGTATGTCTATTCCTCCTGTAGTCTCAGCTTCCTATTAAGTGGGACTATCACTGGGTTTTTTTGTTTGTTTGTTTGTTTGTTTTTGAGACAGAGTCTCACTCCCTCGCCCAGGCTAGAGTGCAGTGGCGTGATCTCTGCTCACTGCAACCTCCGCCTCCCGGGTTCAAGCGATTCTCCTGCCTCAGCCACCTGAGTAGGTGGGACTACAGGCGTGCGCCACCACGCCCAGCTAATTTTTTGTATTTTTAGTAGAGACGGGGTTTCACCATGTTGGCCAGAATGGTCTCGATCTCTTGACTGCATGATCCACCCGCCTCGGCCTCCCAAAGTGCTGGGATTACAGGCTTAAGCCACCATGCCCAGCCTATCACTAGGTTTTTTAATGGAAGAATTCTTACTTGGGTACTAAAGCCTTTAAACCAGCATAGTCCAAAACTTGGAGTGCAAGTATAATATTAAGAGCAGCCCTACCCACTCCTGTCCTGTTTAAGAGAAATAATATCATACATTAATTTATGGTTTCATGAATATACATCTTGTCAAAAAGCTTTCTCTCCCTTATACTTTCCAGATGGGATCTCTTCAGACCATAACTCGATCTTTAATATTCCATTCCACCATCTATGAAGTCTGCTGTTTCTAGTAATGGGTTTTGTGATGAGACAAGTTACCCCATGGGCATTGCCCAAAGGCTTTACTTCTTTTGCTAGAAAGTGATTTAACTAGTTAGAAAAAAATATAATGTGCAAAATCTACTGAGGAATAGACCAGTCAATAAGTTCATGGACGAGCGTGTTGAGGGAAATCTGATGAGCAGAAAAAGCAAAGCCAATTTGACTTTTCCACTAAAGACAAATCATGGCATCCTCCAGTGTGGCAGGGTAAGGGTCCTGCATAGTTGCTGTGGCAAGCTGAGTGCTGAGCAATGGAAGCAGCCAATTATCCTTTAGTGAGAGGAAATCCTTATTTTTGAGCCAATGCATAGCATAAATCCCTGCCACCATGGCCACTTGGTATGTGAAGCCATAGAACAAGCACTGGAGTTTCTAGAAAAGCAGTAAGATTAACATCCACAGGAGAATAAGCATTATTGTCAAACTTATTTCTGATGACATAAATTCATCAAATGAAAAGGCTTTTTTGGAGAGCATTGTTGTGGGCTACATACAAATATGCTTTTATTCTGGGGCCATTCCAAGAAACTCACCTACATACATTTTCTCAAACCTTCTTGACCCCGAGATCCTACCTTGTTTCTTCTAAGTCTCATCAAGTCAAACCTCTAGCCTTTGTCCTGGAAAGAGCATAGAATCCTCATTCTAACTCCCCTTTGAAGCATAGTGGGCACTGTTCTATACCAAGAGGAGGATTTCCCTTGTCCACTGCCCTTTTGCACTGCAATAACTACTAACTGATTCCCGCAAATGATAAAGATCCATCTGTAAACCAGATTTGGAGTTTTTACCTCTTAGTTAACTGTTCAGATAAAACTCCCTATGAGATCATAGGGGTAGACCTGCTGAGAGTAAAAGCCAAATGCTCATGCAATGTATGCTTATAGGACCACTTTCAAATATTACATTTCCACATGAGCATGGCTTGCTGAACTAAGGCTGGATCAATTTTAGGATTTTTTTCATTATAGTACCCATTTCATGAGGAGCTGCTTGGATCACATAGTCACCTGATGTCACATGCTTATGTATCTAGTTGATATTGTTTGGCTATTTGTCCCCTCCTAAAGTTATGTTGAAGTGTGATCCCAAATGTTGGAGGTGGGGCCTAATGGGAGATGTTTGGGTCATGGGGGAGGATCTCTCATGAATGGCTTGGTGCCCTCCCTGTGGTAGTGAGTGAGTTCTTGCTCTATTAGTTCACACAAGAAATGATTGTTTAAAAAAAAGAGCATAGCATCTATCTCTCTCTCTCTCACTCTGACTCTTTTTCTGAGTCTCTCTCTCTCGCTCACTCCCTCTCTTGTCCTATGACATGCCTGTCTGTGCCCCCTTTGCCTTCTGCCATGAGTGTAAGCTTCCTGAGGCCTCAGCAGAAGCCAAGAAAATGCTGATGCCATGCTTGTACAGGCTTCAGAACTGTGAGCTAAATTAATCTCTCTTCTTTATAAATTACCCAGCCTCAGGTATTCCTTCATAGCAATACAAAACAGACTAACGCACTCATCTTCGCCAAAACCTGGTAACAAGCCAATGGCTGGTTTCTTAAATCTATCAGAGAGAGCACATTTTGATCTAAAACATTAGTCTTTTTGATTTTCTGTCAGAACTTGTCACAGGCCCCACAGAGTATCCTTATTCTCTACAGGCTCATCAGTAATATTAACAGTGAAAGGTAGGCCGGGCGTGGTGGCTCACGCCTGTAATCCCAGCACTTTGGGAGGCTGAGGCTGGCAGATCACGAGGTCAGGAGATCGAGATCATCCTGGCTAACACGGTGAAACCCTGTCTCAACTAAAAAAAAAAAAGAAAAAGAAAGAAAAAATTAGCCAGGCGTGGTGGCGGGCGCCTGTAGTCCCAGTTACTCAGGAGGCTGAGGCAGGAGAATGGTGTGAACCCGGGAGGCGGAGCTTGCAGTGAGCCGATATCGTGCCACTGCACTCCAGCCTGGGCAACAGAGCGAGACTCTGTCTCAAAAAAACAAAAAACAAAACAAAACAAAACAAAAAACAGTGAAAGGTAGTGAATGTCTACTTGAGTCAGACACTCTTATAAGTGCTTTATGCATGGGCACTCATTTAATCTTCACAAACACATTAGGATGTAAATGCTATTATTACCATCCCCATTTTACAGATGAGGAGACTGATGAACAGAGTTTAGTAATTTACCCAAGGTAAGTAATAAGTGGGAAATAATTTACTCCTCACTGAAAAGAATGTTACATAATGTTGTCTTTAAAAATAGAAAAGAGGCCAAATACGGTGGCTCATGCCTGTAATCCTAGCACTTTGGGAGGTTGAAGCAGAAGGATAACTTGAGTAACTTGAGGCCAGGAATTCGAGACCAGCCTGGGCAACATAAGGAGACCCCATTGCTTCAAAAAAAAAAACAAAACAAAACAAACTTTTTTTTTTTTTAATTAGCTGTTTTAAATTTTTTTTTAAATTAGTGGTGCATGCCCGTAGTCTCAGCTACTAGGGAGGCTGGGGTGTGAGAATCTTTTGAGCTCAGGAGTTTGAGGCTTTCCTGAACTATGATTGTGTTACTGCACTCCGGACCGGTGACAGAGTAAGACTCTAAAGAAAAATAAAATATAAAGGAGGATTTATAAGGATATTCAGGGATTCTCAGCTCTTGGAATTTAGCAGAACAGATAATTCTAAAATTCTTCCACTACCAATTCTGAAGAACTGTAACAAGAATCTTTAAATTCATGGTTGAATTTGCAAAAAAGTAATTAAGGAGACAAGAAACAAAGTAACCTTATGTCAGAGAATGAAATTTGTAAATATCTGGGCTGCTAGTCCGCCTGTCCCCAGGGTGGAATGTGTAGGATTGGTCTCAATAATCTAAAGGTTTGTGTTTGAACTATCATAGGAATAAGGGAAATATAAACTTATAAGAGATTCAGTCAATAACAATACTCTTTTGGATCAGCCTGGGCTCCACGTAGGAAAGATATCTGCCTGAAAATCTTACTCATGGTTTGGGAAGTCACAGTTCAAAATATTAAAAGTGTTCTTGAGTTAGTGATATAACTGGGGTCTCTGGCATAATCAAATAAAAAGATCTCTTTCTCAACTCACTCTCGACAGTTTCAACAGATAAAACTATACTGCAGATGAGATCATAATACATAATTTAAAGCATTTGAGGAAACTATCATGGATCAGAAGCATCATATAAAACTTTTAGGAGTAGAGCCTCAAAGAACTTTAAATAAACAATATACAAAATATAAATTATTAAATAAAAGAATAACTACAACAGACTATAAAAAGAACCAAAAAGTCTAGAAATGAAAAGTATAGTCAGTGTGCTGATTGTTAATTCTTTGCCTCTCTGCTCCAAATGGACTCTCATTGCCTGCTCTGTGATAGTGGAGATGAGCCTTATAGATATTTCTCCTTTGCCACCTGTCAAGATGTTAAACATTGTCAGTAGAGGATCTGGAGGGATACTGCAGAAGGAAAGGTTTTTCCTCTTCCTGTTTCTGGTGTGCTCTCTTACCAGTGTCCTGCAGAGAGCTCTTTTTCTCCACTGTTCAATGTGAGGTTCCTGTAGGGCAAAATTTTTTATGATATTTGACTCACTATCAAACTCACACAGCTGTATTGGCATAGTCCCAGATATTGTGGGCCTGCCCCCAGCCCAGGTTGCTGCACCCCCTTCCCTCTTCTTAGTCCCAGGCATGGACACACACCAGGACACTGTAGTCCAGCCATTCCCTGACGTCTGTCAAGCACAGCAGCCCAGAGCTGACCCAGTGCACTAGACTCCTGAAGAGGAGGACTTTGTGAGACTCCTGAGTCTGATAGTTTCCAACAGGCAGCAGCTTCTTCTGGCATCTAACAAGCTCTGAGGCTCAACACCTACCAGAGGGTAGATTTCCATTGAGTCCTACCATGAGGTACTTCATTGACTTCTCCAACATTCAGGAAGCTAAGGTGGAGCTAAGGTGGTGACATCTGGATCTCACTCCTAGCAAGAAAGGGCTTGTCCGTGGGTACTTAGCACTATGGGTAGTGGTCACATTTTATATTTGTGTACTTTTAGAATTATTTTGACTCTCATTAGCCAATTCTTCATCACTCCAATTCCCTGTTAATAATGCTTTATATAAAAGTTTGCCTCCTCAAATGACTGTGTGATTTTTATTGCCTGACTGGACCTGGAACAATACAGAATTGCTACCAGGAATGGTCCCAGAAGATAGACCTGCAAAAATGGCATTTTGGGAATCTCCTTACAACGAGGTGACTGAGGAAGAAAAACCTTGAGCCTGGCATAGAGATAGGTCTTCACAATATGCTAGCACCATCTGAAAAGAGCAGCTGCAGCACTGCAGCCCCACTCAAGGTTAAACCTGAAGGGCAGTGGTGAAGGAACATTGTCCCATTGACCAGAACTTCAAGTGTGACATTTGGTCATCTATATGTCTGGAGAGAGAGATGACTGGAAATACAGGTTCATATAATGCATGGGTAGTCGCAGATAGTTTAGTTGGATTGTCAAGGACTTGGAAGGAACAGTTTTAGATGATTAGTCAAAAGGGAG
The DNA here is from genome assembly GCF_029289425.2 of Pan paniscus. NCBI lineage: Eukaryota > Metazoa > Chordata > Mammalia > Primates > Hominidae > Pan > Pan paniscus. The sequence goes on from NC_073249.2 coordinate 128,378,263, forward strand.
CTTACAGAAGAAGTATGTGAGTTGACTTTTCAGAATGGCCACAGATTAAAATATTTGTGAATGTGCAATGCCCACCAGAGGGCCACTACTGCAGAGGTAGCTTTAAGTGGATAGAATTATGCACTCCAGGATGTCAGTCAACCTTTCTCCCTAGCCATTATATTCTTTGTTTAATCTGTCCACGAACTAAGTGGCTATAGTGGCAGGGATGGAGTCTACGCATGGACTCAATAACATGAACATCCCTTTACCAAGGCTGATCTGGCTAATGTAACCATTGAATACCTGATCTGCCAACAGCACAAACCAACACTGAGCCCTCAATATGGCACCATTCCTGGGATATAGGGGCCAAGCCAGCCAACTGGCAGTGGGTTGATTATGTTGGATCTCTGCCCTCATGAAGTAGGTAGAGATTCATCCTCACTGAAATGAACACAATCTGGATATAAATATACCTTCCCTGCCATTAGTGTTTCTTCCAGCACCACTATTTATGGATTCACAGAATGTCTTATTCACCACCATGGCATTCTGTAGAGCATCACATCTGATCAAGGAACTCACTTCATGGTGAAAGAAGTCATCGTGGGCTCATGCACATAAAATCAACTGTTCTTACTATATATTTCATAGGTTGGAAGTAGCTGGCTTGACTGAAAGGTGGATTGGCATACTGTAGACTCAGTTATGCTGCCATTTTGGAGGCAACATCCTGAAATAATGGGGTTCTATCTTAGAGGATGCAATGTACACTTTGCATCATAGTCCATTATATAGTGTGGTCTCTCCCATAGGTAGAACACATGGGACCAGGAATCAAGGAGTGGAAGTAGGAGTGACTCTTCTTGCTGTTACGCCTAATAATCCACTTGCAGAATTTTTGCTTTCCATCCTACCCCTTCTGGCCCAGAAGTAACTCATGTTTCTTTTGCTTGTGACTCATTGGCCAGAAATGATTGTGCAGCTCCACTCAACCTAAAGGGGGTCATGAAGTACAATCATACCCTGTGCTCAGTAGTCAGAGGTCAAAAATACTTGAATAGCACAAATGACAGTTACAACCTAAAAGCACTTAATTCTAGGTGATTAAAATGAGGTATAGCTAATCTGATGGAGAGGCTATAACCCTAAGCCTGTGATTAACACCCAATTATTCTGCAAATGGACAGATCTTTACATGAAACTCCTTACTGGCTTAGAGAACTCAGGCATGTATTTTAAATTATTAGCTTCAATTTTCCCATCAACAAAGTAGAGATAATTGAAATATATATTCAAAGGTTATGAGAATCAAAGAAACTAATATATGTGAAATCATTTGTGAACTAAAGACCTATATCAATTTTAATTGTGTTATTACTATTACTGTTAATATTATTAATTTCAGTTGTAGCATATGGTTGCCAAATTTGACCCATAATTTCATTTGGACTCTCTAGCAATAATATTTGGGTTAGTTCTTGTAATGTAACATAATGCTTTGTAGCTTTGACTAGAATATGTGTTTTGTAAAAAGGTTTTCCTTACTATTATGGGAAACTGGCAATTTCAAGTCTTCTGTCATTTACTGTAACAAATAAATAAATGTGTTAGAATAATAAGGTAACATGATTTTAAACATCTTTAGACTAGCAAAACCCAAAGGATATGGAATATGCATGTAATTCCGTGACCTATTATGGCCTGCTTTTCTCTTAAACTGGATACAATAATCCTACTACCAAAGAAAGGAATCTAGGAATGATTTTCTTTAAAAACAAAAAGCAAATTTATTATTTAACAAAACTGAAAATACAGAGTAGGTCAAACTCTAAGCACAGTGAGATAATTGTTCAGTAAATATATATTATCTAATTAATTCTATAAATGAACTAATTTAAATATGGCTTAATATTGCCAAGCTTTTTTCTAAAGTGTTGATGTTTTTAACTTAAAATGAACATTTAGCTGTTTTTGAAAGCTTCTCAGATTCACTGTACTCAGCTTCCATGGACAGACTCACAGGACAGATCATTGCTATCACAGAATTTCATTTAAGTGGTACCAGTATAATGAAAATTTATCTGCTGTTCATTTCATTACTATAACAAGAGTTCCTTTGAATGTATTTCCTTTAACAAAACTTTAGAAAAAAATTGTTTTAATAAATCATATACATTTGTTGATGGCCTTAAGTGAAGGTGTTTTAGAATATAGAGGAACCATATCTTAAAAGCAAGACTCTGACATTTATTTTCTTTTTCTTTTTTTAAAATAAGACTTATTTATATATAATTCACATAGCATACAATTCACTTAAAGCATACAAGTCAATGGTTTTGAGTATAACCACAGAGTTGTACAATCATCACCAAAATCAATTATACAACATTTTCATCAAAACCCCAAAAAGAAGCTCTACACTCACTAGCAGTCACTCCTATTTGTCCCCAGTCCCAGCCCCTGGAACTGCAAGCCTACTTTTTATCTCTATACATTTGTCTATTCTTCACATTTCATATCAGTGGAATCATATAATTGTTGTCTTTTGTGGCTGGTTTCTTTTATTTAGCATAATGTTTTCAAGGTTTATCCATGCTGTAGCACACATCAGTACTTCATCCTTTTTATCACGAAATAATATATCTTGTTGTATGGATATACCACATTTTATTTATATTTTCATCAGCTAATAGACATTTACGTTGTTTCCACTTTTTGGTTATTATTAATAATGTTGCTATGAATAATTCATGCAAGTTTTTGTATGGACAGCTATTTTCATTTCCCATGGGTACATTAGGAGTAGAATTGCTAGGTCATATTGATGACAGCAACGACCCACCTGGAGCAGTTGCTGCAAAGACACTGGCTGCAGCTGGGAAGGCACTACTGGGGATGTGCACTCCACAGGCCAGCCAGAGCCAAGAACAGGCAGAAGCCCCACCCCTTTCTGAGTTGGAGGGGTGGGAGCCCCGCCTCCCTGGGCAAGCTGGAAGTCCCTCTGCCCTGGCAGACTCAGAAATGCCTGCTCCCACTGCCCAGCCTCTCCCGCCTCCCAGTGCCATTCCAATTTAGGTACAAAGTTGAGGCCAAGCTTGGGCCCTGTCCTGGCCCAGCTGGGTGTGCGTGCACTCAGGGAAGTGCTGGCATGCCGGGGCCATGCTGCCTTGGCCCCCTCTCTGGACTTTGGGTGGCAATGAGCACTGGTGGGAGGCTGAAGGGGAGCTGAGGGTGGCTCAGTGTGGGCCTGCAGGCGCCCCTCAGCACGAACATCCTGGGTGCCAGGGACATTAGGTTGATGGCAGTGGGAGGCAGACAGGCTCCTGGGCAGAAAGGAGTGGGTCCCTGGTAATGCCCCACCTTCAGGCCTGGGACAGCCTGAAGCCCGAGGGCCAGGCTGCCAGTTCCATGGACCAACATGAGAACTCATGGTGCTTTTTCCCAGCCACACATGGCTGCCCTCAGAGCAATCAGCATGTACTTCCTCCCACCTGAAGCCCACAAAAATCCCTGACTCAGCCAGACTCGGGAAGACGTCAGGATGAACTGCCTGCAGAGAGGAGCTACCCACTGTTGAGTTTCCTGTAGCTGAGAGCTGAGCAGACATTGAGATGACCTGCCTGTGGATAGGAGCTACCCACTCCAGGTATCTTCTCCACTGAGAGCTACACACTGGACAAGACAATCTGCCTGCCGATAGGAGCTACCCACTCTCGTTCGCCTCTCCACTGAGAGCTACACTCGTCGGGATGACCTACCTGTGGAAAGAAGCTACACACTTCCGGTCTCCTAAGAGCTGTACTGTTGCTCAGTAAAGCACCTCATCACCTTACTGACCCTCCAGTTGTCTGTGTACCTCATTCTTCCTGGATGTGGGACAAGAACATAGGACCCACCAAACGGCAGGACTGAAAGAGTTGTAACACAAACAGGGCTGAAACTTGCCCCTTGCTTACCACATTGCGGGTGACAAGAAAGAGAGAAGAGAGGAGGAGAGAAGAGCTGCAGCCCTTTGAGGGCCCAGACCTAGGATCTCCCTGAGCCAGGTCTCTGACACTCTCTTTGAGGCTCTGCAGTTTCTGGCATCTCCAAGCTTCCGTGCACCACCATGTTCCCTGGTGCCAGCAGTGGAACCCACTTGCAGTACACCTGGTCCAGCCTCAGGATCACAGGGAGCTGACACCTGTGCCTGTACCTGGAGCTGCTTGCCCCACCACAGCCAGTGTGTCTGGACCCCACATTTGCTCATTCATGCACTCCTCACCACTCCACACTTCGTTCATCCTTGACAGGCATGGGATTTGGGCCAATAGTGCAAACTGAGTGCAGCCTGCCAGGCCAAATGGGAAGAATGAGCCCAGTGATCTCCAGCAAAACTCTGGCAAAGGCCACCACTAGCCACCAAGGTTTCCAGCTGGCAAAGCAACACCCCAAGGATCCTGTCACAATGTCATAACTCTGTGTTTAACCTTTAGAGCAATTATCCGATTGATTTTTCAAGCAGCCATACCATTTTACGTTCCCACCAACAGTGTATGAGGATTCCAATTTCCTCACACTTTTGATATTACTTGGTATTTTCCTTTTGGTTATAGCCATTCTAGTGGATGTGAAGTGATATGTCATTGTGATTTTAATTTGCATTCTCTGATGTTTAATGATATTGAGCGTCTTTTCATATGACTATTGGCCATTTGTTAATCTTCTCAGTAACGTATCTATTCATATCCTTTCTCCAATTTTTAAATTTGGCCATTTGTCTTTATTATAGTGATATAAGAGTTCCTTAGAATTATAGATGAAGTCTCTTATGACTTATGTTTTATATACTTTCTCACATTTCTTATATTTTCTCACATCCTATGAGTTGTCTTTTCACTTTCTTGTTGACATCCTTTAAAGTAAAAAAAGTTTTTAATTTTGATGATGTTCAATTTATTTATTTTTACTCTTGTTCTTTTAGTGTCATGTGTAAGAAAGTTTTGCCTTAATTCTAGATCATTGCTATGGTCTGAGTGTTAGTGCCTCCCAAAGTTGATATGTTGAAATCCTGACTCCCAGGGTGATGAGATAATTATAGCAGAGTACTCAAGAATGGAATTAGTGTGTTTATAAAAGAGAAAAGAGACCCCAGGAAGCTAGTCTCTTCTGACGTGATGTTATAGTAAAAGGATAACTGTCCATGAACCTGTAAGACCCTCACCAGACACTGAGTTTGCCAGCACCTTAATCTTGGATTTTCCAGGCTCCAAAAGGAAATCATTAAATTTTCTGGAAACTTTAAAATAACTTTCTGTTTATTTGTAACTACCCCATTGTGGTATTTTGGTATAGCAGTTCAAATGGACTAAAACAGAAAATTGGTACTGAGAAGTGGGGGTGCTCCTGTAACAAATACCTAAAAATATGGAAGCAGCTTTGGAACTAGGTAATGGGTATAGGCTTGGAGCATTTTGAGGTACATTCTAGAAAAAGACTGTATTGCGGTGAATAGAACATTAAAGAAAATTTTGATGAAGAAATAGAAGAAGAAGAAGAGGGGTGTAGAGAGAACCTCAGTCTTCTTAGAGAACATCTAAGTGGTCATGAACATAATGTTGATAGAAATATAGATAGCAGAGGCCATTCTGATGAGGTCTCAGACAGAGCGGAATATAATATTGGACAACTGGGAAAAGGCCATCCTTATTATAAAGTGACAAAGAACTTGGCTTAATTATGTTTATGTCCTAATCATGTGTGGAAGATAGAACTTTGAGCAATAAAATTGGATATTTGGCTGTGATAATTTCTAAGCAAAGCATTTAAGGAGCAGCATGGTTGGACTTTTTAATTGAGTGCTTATAGTAAAATGCAAGAAGGGAGATGACTTAATAATGAAATCGTTAATCAAAATGGAAGCAAAATGTAAAAATTTGGAAAATTATCAGCCTATCCATACTGGAGAAAATGAGAAAGCTTTTTGGGAAAGAATACAAATGATGTGACCAAACTTAATGAGTTTATTATGGATCAACCATCCCATCAAAAGCTACGTGATATTCTTGTAGACAATGGGGAGATTTGTCAATCGTCTAAACAGAAGCCAGGACATACTATCCAAGACAATGGAAGAATGACCCTAAAGCCATTTTGGAGGCAATCAAGGCTGTCCCTCTTATTACAGTCCCAGAGTGCAAGGGCATGGGAGGCAAAACTATTTCAAAGAAGGGGCCACCAGTGCTGGTGCCACCTCACATGGCAGGCTTGTTCCCCACGTTCTGTCACAGCACTCTGCAGCCACCCCAGATGCAGCTCCAGTAAGCCAGATGCAGTGTGCATTGTGCTTAGCAAAGCTGTGAGGGTATAGCTACCTCTGTCTGGATCTCCAAGGCAGAGCACTGTTGTTGGGAAGAGCCACCATAGAGACTCCCCACTAGGACAATGCAGATCCATGGGAGTAGTGCCAGCTCCACAATCCCATACAGACAGAGCCAAGAGCCTGTGATTACAGCTTGGGAGCACTGCAGGCATCTAACTTCAACCAGTGAGAGCTGCTGTATAGGTAGCATCCAGCAAAGCCATGCAGTCAAGGCTGCCCACATTTGCAGGGTGAGATTTCTACACCAGTGGACCTAGAGGGCAGAGCATCAAAGAAGATTATTCTTGAGACTTAAGTTTTAATGTTGTTTGCTGACTTGGAATTTGGACTTGTTTAAGACCAGTGACTTCCTTTTGGACTTCCCAGCCTCCAGAACTGTGAGAAATAAATTTCTGTTGTTTATAAGCCATCCAGTCTATGTTATTTTAGCAGTTTGAACAGAACAAAACACTCACGAAGATACAAGATACACCCCTATGTTTTCTCCTAAGAGTTTCATGGATTTACCTCTGCATTTGGGTTGGTGATCCATTTTGGTTGATGAGTTTATATTTTCTATATGGTGTGAGGAAGGGGCCCAGCTTCATTCTTTTGCATGTAGATACTCAGTGGTCCCAGAACCACTTACTGAGAAGACGATTCTTTTCTCACTGAATTTTCTTAACATCTCTGTTGAAAATCAATTAACTGTAATTGTGAAGGCTTATTTCTGGACTTTCAATTTTGATCCATATGTTTATCCATTGATCCATATGTTTATTCTCCTGACAATATTACACTAATGCAGCTTTATAATAAATTTTGAAATTCAGAAGTGTCAGTCCTCCAACCATGTTATTTTTAAAGATTGTTTTGGCTATTCTGGGTCCTTTCTGCTTACATTTTAAGTGTAGGAACAGCTTGGCAAATTCCTTAAAAAGACACCTGCAAATTTTGCTGGGATTTCATTGAATCTTTTGATCAATTTGTGGAGCATTGCCATCTTAACAATTTTGAGTCTCCTATTCATGAAGGAATTTTTCCATTTATTTGATCTTCTTTAATTTCTTTTGACAATGTTTAGCCATTGTCGGCATATACATTTAGAATTTGCTTTGTTAAATTTATTCCTAGATATTTATTCTTTATAATGCTACTGAAATGGAATTGTATTATTAACTTGATTTTCAAGTTGTTCATTGTTATTGTATGGCATATAATTGAATTTTTAATATTGATCTTTTAAAAAACTCTTTTTATTTTTCATTTTTGTGGCTACATGGTCAATGTATGTCTTTATGGGGTACAGGAGATATTTTGATGGCATGTAATGTGTAATAATCACATCAGGGTAATGAGGTATCCATCGCCTCAAGTACTTATTCTTCATGTTACAAACAATCCAACTATACTCTTTTAGTTATTTTAAGATGCACAATTAAATTATTATTGCCTTTAGTTACTCTGTTGTGCTATCAAATACTAGATCTTATTCATTCTTTCTAACTCATTTATGCCCATTAATCATCCCCACTTCCATAACCCCCCTCCCCACTATACTTCCTAGCCTGAGCAACCATCATTCTACACTATCAGTATTAGTTCAATTGTTGTAACTTTTTTTTTTTTTTTTTTTTTTTTTTGAGATGGAGTCTCACTCTGTTGCCCAGGCTGGAGTGCAGTGGTGTTATCTCGGCTCACTGCAAGCTCTGCCTCCCAGGTTCACACCATTCTCCTGCCTCAGCCACCTGAGTAGCTGGGACTACAGGCATCCACCACCATGCCTGGCTAATTTTTTATATTTTTTCAGTACAGACGAGGTTTCAACTGTTAGCCAGAATGGTCTCAATTTCCTGACCTTGTGATCCACCCACTTTGGCCTCCCAAAGTGCTGGGATTACAGGCATGAGCCACTGGGCCTGGCCCAGTTGTTTTAACTTTTAACTCCCACAAATAAGTGAAGAACATGGGAAGTTTGTCTTTCTATGCCTGGCTTATTTCACTTAAAATAATGTTCTCCAGTTCTATCCATGTTGTTGCAAATGACAGGATCTCATTCTCTGTTATGTCAGAATAGTACTCCATTGGGTATCAATACATTTTACTTTTCCATCCCTTGATGGACACTTAGGTTGTTTCCAAATCTTGGCTATTGTGAATGGTGCTGCAATGAACATGAGAGTGCAGATATCTCTTCGATATCTTAATTTCTTTTATTTTTGGTATATACCTAGAAATGGGATAGCTGGATTATATCGTAGCTTTTAGTTTTTCTTCAAGGACCTTCAAACTGTTCTCCATAGTGGTTGTACTAATTTACATTCCCACCAATAGTGTACCAGAGTTCCCTTTTCTCCACATCCTTTCCAGCATTTGTTATTGCTTGTTTTTTGGATAAAAGCCATTTTAACTGGAGTGAGATATCTCATTGTAGTTTTGATTTGTATTTCTCTGATGATCAATGATTTGAGCATTTTGCATATATCCATTTGCCATTTGTATGTCTTCTTTTGAGAAATGTCTATTCAGATTTTTTACCCATTTTGCATTGGATTATTATTTTCTTATAGAGTTGTTTGAGCTCTGTATATATTCTAGTTATTAATCCCTTGTCAGATGGGTAGTTTGCCAATATTTTCTCCTATTCTGTGGGCTGTCTCTTCACTTTGTTTATTGTTTCCCTTCCTGGGCAGAAGCTTTTTAACTTGATGTGATCTCATTTGTCATTTTTGCTTTGGTCGCCTGTGCTTGTGGGATAATATTAATCATTTATCCTATAACCTTGCTTAACTTGGTTATTACTTCTCATAGTTTTTAAATGGATTCTTTAGGATTTCAAAAAATAAAACCAAGTAATCTATAAATAGAGATAGCTTCACATCTTGTTTTCCAATATAGGTTACTTTAATTTTATTTTCTAGTTTTATGTGTCAGAGTTTTCTAGAGAAACAAAAATAATACAGGATATCTGTCTGTCTGTCTGTCTATCTATCTATCTAATCTGCCAACCTATATTTATAAATAAAGAGGTATATTATAACGCATTGGCTTATGTGATTATGGAGAGAGACAGGTCCTAAGATCTACAGTTGGCAAGATGGAGACACAGGGGAGTCACTTGCAAAATTGCAGTCTGAGTTTGAAGGCGTGAGAACCAGGACTGCGGATGGTATAGTCCATTCCAAAGGCCAGCAGCCTCCAAACCCAGAAAGAGGCTGATGTTTCAGTCTTGAGTCCAAAGGCAGTGAAAAAGCAATGTTCCATCTTGTAGGCAGCTACGCAAGAAGAGTTCCCTCTTACTCAGACTTTTTGTTTGATTTGGTCCTTCAACTGATTGGATGAGACCCACCCACATTAAGGAGGGAAATCTGCTTTATTTGGTCTACAAATTTAAATGTTAATCCATTTGGTCTACTCATCTCAGTCTACCTTATTCAGTTGACTAATTTAAATGTTAATCTTTTTAAACAATCTCACAGACACACCCAGAATAATATTTGATCAAATAACTCGGCACCTCATGGCCCCAGTCAAGTGGATACATAAAACTAACCATCATAAACTACCCTTTGTCAACTGCACCTGTGATATTGTGATATAATAAGAAGTTAATAGTTGCTTTTTATCCCTGATTCCTGGGTAGTTCTCCTAAACCCCTTGTAATTTCTAAAGTGATTTTCCTGGTTGCCAGGAGAATCAAATATGTGATAAGGAGGTTGAAATTTTCAGCCCTACCCTCTAACCTCTAAGGAGGGGAGAGAAGCTCCAAGTTGACTTAATCACAAATGGCCAATGATTTAATAAATCATGCCTATGTACTGAATTTCTTATAAAATCCCAAAGGCTGGGGTTCAGAGAGCTTCCTGGTTGGTGAACATATGGAGGTGCTTGGAGAGTGGTGTTCCTACAGACAGTGTGGAAGCTCCACACTCTGCCCCCATACCTCACCCTAATTCTTTCTTCTATCTGTTTCTGAATTTTATCCTTTTATAATAAACGTAACCTAGTAAGTAGACTTTTCCCCCAAATTCTGTATTTCTAGCAAATTATTAAAACTGAAAATGGGGTATGGGAACCCTTGTTCTATAGCCAAGTTGTAGAGATGTTGTGGGTAACCTGAGGAGACACTACTTGCAATTGGCATCTGAGATGATAGGAAGTAGTATAGTGGAACTGAGCCCTTAATCTGGGGATATGATGCTAACTACAAGTAGATAGCTGCAGAATTGCATTTAATCAGATGACATCCAGTTGGTGTTTGTTGGATAATTAAATTGATTTGTTGTGGAAAATAAAATCACACACACACACAGAGACACACATACACACACACATCCCATGTCAGGAGTGAAGTATTGAGAGTGTTGGGAATGTACAGAAGAAAACCAGAGTTTTTCCTTTTCAGCACTCATACGCATTACCTCACTTTAAGCATACTTAATCTCCAAATAAAGACAATAACAAGGTCATAATTCCATCTAACATGATACCACTGTCCTGCATACGACTGTACATTCACTAACCCCTTTTCCAGAGGAGAAGGCAAAGTCTTTGAGTGATAATTACTCTTCTTTATATCTTGTAATTTTACTATGATGTAAAATTAACAATATCTGAATACTATGATATAAACTCAGTGTATCTTATATTACATGATAAAGGAATAAGAAAGGAAAGAAAGCAAAGACATTTGTTTTATACTCATGACAATTATGTCCTCATTTTTATAATTGGTCTTGTGGTTGTAGCTGAAATTTATAACTACCTTTTTCCATACCCATTCTGCGTTCCCTTTGCCTTTCAGCAAGCACCTCAACTGGTCATGGCTCTTTCCCTGGTGGGATGACCCAAACCTTCATTCCTGAAGGGTCTGGACCATTAGTAATACTATGTCATTTGGATCGTTGTAGTTTTCCATTGACTTTAATCATAGGGCATGGTTATAAGATATGCCCTAATGAATCTCCTAAATTCTGGACACACTCTTTCTTACCTCCATTGTGGAGTAGTAGTCCAATTTCTTCTTGGTAGTTAGGATCAGTCACCCCAGCCAGCAAGGTAACTCCCTTCTTTGCCTGTTGGTTTAGAGCTATGAGGAGCCCCAAGTGGCTGGGCAGCAGTCTTCACATCCACTTTCATTGGTCTATGTCTGTTTTTAGGCCAGTACCATGCTGTTTTGGTGACTATAGCATTGTAGTATAATTTGAATTCAGGCAATGCGATTCCTCCAATTTTGTTCTTTTTGCTTTGGATGGCTTTGGCTATTTGGGTCTTTTGTTGTTCTATATAAATTTTAGGGTTGTTTTTTCTATTTCTGTGATGAAGGTCATTCACATTTTGATAGGGATTACATTGAATCTATAAAGTGCTTTGGATAATACGGGCTTTTTAACAATATTGAGTCTTCCAATCCATGAACATGGAATATTTTTTTTTGGTGCCCTCTTCAATTTCCTTCATCAGTGTTTCATTCTTTTCATTTTGGAGATCTTTCATTTCATTGGTTAAGTGAATTCATAGGTATTTAATTTTTTGTGTGGCTATTATAAATGGATTTACTTTTTTATTTCTTTTTAACATTGTTCAACATTGGCATATAGAACTGCAATTGACTTATGTTGATTTTGTATCCTGGAACTTTACTGAATTTGTTTATCAGTTATAATAGTTTTCTTACAGAGTCTAGGTTTTTCCAAATATAAGATCATATCATCAGCAAACAAGGATAATTTGATTTCTTTCTTTCTAATTTGGATGCCCTTCATATATTTTTCTTGTCTGATTGCTCTAGCTAGGACTTTTAGTACTATGTTAAATAACAGTGGTGACAGTGAGCATCTTGTTGTGTTCCAGGTCTTAGAGAAAAGGCTTTCAGTTTTTTCTCATTCGGTATAATACCAGCTGTGAGTCTGTCATAAATGGCTTTTATTATGTTATGTTCCTTTTATACAGTTTTTTGAGGGCTTTTTTCTTAATCGTGAAGGGATGTTTTGAATTTTACCAAATGCTTTTTCAACATCAATTGAAATGACATATGGTTTTTACCATGCGTTCTGTTGATATAATGTGTCATGTTGATTGATTTGCGTATGTTGAACCATTCTTACATCCAAGGGATAAATCCCACTTGGTCATGATGAATGATATTTCTAAAGTATTGTTGAATTTTGTTTGTTAGTATTTTGTTGAGGATTATTGCATCAGTATTCATCAGTGATATTGGCCTGTAGTTTTCTTTTTTTGTGTCTTTTTCCGGTTTTTGTATCAGGGTAACACTGGCTTGTAGAATAAGTTTGAAAGTGATCCCTACTCCTCTATTTTCTGGAATAGTTTGAGTAGAATTGGAAAATTAGTTCTTCTTTAAATGTCTGGTAGAATTCAGAAGTGCAGCCATTGGGTCTCAGGCTTTTCTTTACTGGAAGACTTTTTACTAAGTCTTCAATCTCATTATTTGTTATTGGTCTGTTCAGGTTTTGGAAATCCTGATTCAATCTTGGTAGGTTGTACTTATCTAGGAATTTGTTAATTTCTTCTTGATTTTCCAATTCTTTGGTATTTAGTTGCTCATAGTTGCCACTAATAATCCTTTGAATTTTGGCAGTATCAGTTGTAATGTTTCCTTTTTCATTTCTGACTTTATTTGGATTTTCTCTCTTTTTTTCTCAGTCTGGCTAAAGATTTGTCAATTTTGTTTAACTTTTCAAAAAACAAACTTTTTATTTTATTGATCTTTTTTTAAATTTCAATTTCATTTATTTCTACTTTGATCTTCATTATTTCTTTTCTTTTACTAATTTGGGGTTTGGTTTGCTCTTGCTTTTCTAGTTCTTTTAGATGTATTGTGAGATTGTTTATTTGAAGTTATTTTTCTTTTTTGATGTAGGCACTTATAACTATAAACTTCCTTCTGAGTATTGTTTTTGCTGTAGCACATAGGTTTTGGTATGTTGTGTTTTCATTATCATTTGTTTCATGAAATTTTTCAATTTTCCCTTTAATTTCTTCATTGACCCACTGGTCATTCAGGAGCATACTGTTTAACTTCCATGTATTTGCATAGTTACCAAATTTTCTCTTGTTATTAATTTGTAGTTTTATTTCATTGTGGTCAGAAAAGATGCCTGATATTATTTCATTTTTTCTCAATGTTTTAAGACTTATTTGTGAACTAATATATGGTCTACCATTGAGAATAATCCATGTGCTGAGGAAAAGAATGTATATTCTGCAGCTCTTGGATGAAATGTTCTGTAAATATCTACTAGATCCATTTGGTCTATAGTGCAGATTAAGTCTGATGTTTCTTATTGATTTTCTGTCTGGAAGATCTGTCCAATGCTGAAAGTGGAGTGTTGAAGTCTCTAGCTATTATTGTATGAGGGCCTATCTGTCTCTTTAGCTGTAATAATATTTCCTTTATATATCAAGATACTCCAGTGTTGGGTGCATATATATTTAAAATTGTTATTTCCTCTTGCTGAATTGACCCCTTATCCTTATATAATGACTTTCTTTGTCTCTTCTTATAGTTCTTGCCTGGAAATCTATTTTTTTTTTTCTGATATAAGCATAGCAACTCCTGTTCTTTTTTTGGTTTCCAATGGCATGGAATATCTTTTTCTATCCCTTTATTTTCAGTGTATATGTGTCTTTCTAGATGAAGTGTGTTTCTTGTAGGCAACAGATCAATGGGTTTTGTTTTTTCATCCATTCAGCCAGTCTATGTCTTTCTACTGGAGAGTATAGTCTATTTATATTCAACGTTATTATTGATGAGTTAAGACTTACTCCTGTCATTTTGTTATTTGTTCTCTGTTGTTTTATAATTTTTTCCTTTTTCTTTCTTTCCTGTCTTCCTCTAATAAAGGTAATTTTTATTTGGTGATATGATTTAGTTTCTTACTTTTTATTTTTTGTGTATCCATTGTATGTTTTTTTGGTTTGAGGTTACCATGAGGCTTAAAAATACTATATAAAATACCATCCTTTTAACCTGATAACAACTTAACACTATTTGCATAAACAAGCAAAAAGAAAACTAAAAAAACCCTCTATGCCTTAACTTTATTTCCTTACTTTTTAAATTGTTGTTTCTATTTACATCATATTGTACTGACTTTGTCTTGAAATGTTGTTGTAGTTATTATTTTTGAATAGTTCACTTTTTAGTCTTTCCACTTAGGATAAGAATAGTTTACACACCACAGTTACATTGTTAGAATATACTGTGTTCTTCTGCAAACTTACTGTTACCAGTGAGTTTTCTACCTTCAGGTGATTATTTATTACTCATTAATTTCCTTTTCTTTCTGATTGAAGTGCTCCCTTTAGCATTTCTTGTAGAACAGGTCTGGTATTGATGAAATCCCTCTGTTCTTGCTTGGCTGGGAAAGTCTTTATTTCTCCTTTATGTTTGAAGCATAATTTCACTGGGCATACTTTCCTATAGTAAAAGTTTTCTTCCTTCAACACTTTGAATATGTCATGCCACTCTCCGGTTCTGTAAGGTTTCCACTGAAAAATCTGCTGCCAGGCATACTGGAGCTCCATTGTATGTTGTTTCTTTTCTCTTGCTGCTTCTAGAATCCTTTCTTTATCTTTGACCTTTGGGAGTTTGATTATTAAATTTCTTCAGGTCATTTTCTTTCAGTTAAATCTGCCTGGTGTTCTATAACCTTTTGTACTTAGATATTTATATCTTTCTCTAGATTTGGAAAGTTCTATTATTAACCCTTTCAATAAACTTTCTAGCCCTATCTCTTTCCCTTTCTTCTCTTTAAGGTGAATAACTCTTAGATTTGCCCTTTTGAGACTATTTTCTAGATCCTATAGGCATGTTTCAGTTTTTTTAATTCTTTTTTTCTTTTGTTTCCTCTGACTGGGTCTTTTCAATTAGCCTGTCTTCAGGCTCACTAATTCTTTCTTCTGCTTGATCAGTTCTGCTATAAAAGGACTCTGATGCATTCTTCAGTATGTCAATTTCATTTTTTAGCTCTAGAATTTCTGATTAATTCTTTTAAATTATTTTAATCTCTTGTTAATTTCATCTGATAGAATTCTGAATTCCTTCTCTGTGTTATCTTGAATTTATTTGAGTTTCCTCCACACAGTTATTTTGAACGCTTTGACTGGAAGGTCATATATCTCTGTTTCTCCAGGATTGGTCCCTGATGGCTTATTTAGTTTATTTGGTGATATCATATTTTCCTGGATGGTGTTGATGCTAGTAGATGTTCTTCAGTGACTGGGCACTGAAGGGTTAGGTATTTATTGTACTCTTCACTCTCTGGGATTATTTGTAGCCATCATTATTGAGAAGGCTTTTCAGATATTTGAAGGAACTTTGGTGTTGTAATCTAAGCTGTTTCTTCTTTAGGGGCACCCCAGTAGCACTGTGGTTCTTACAGACTCATGGAAGTGCTGCCTTGAAGGTCTTGGACAAAATCCATGAGAATTCTCTAGTTTACCAAATAAAGACTATTGTTCCCTTCCCTTACTTTCTCCCAAACATAAAGAATCTCTCTCTGAGCCACCTAAGGCTGGGGGTGGAATGACACAAACACCCCTGTGACCACAACCACTATGACTGCATTGGGACAGACTTGAAGCCAGCACAGTGCTGGGCCTCGCCCAAGGCATGCTGTAATCACTCCCTGGCTACTGCCTATGTTGATTCAAGGCCCTGGGGCTATAAAATCAGAAGGTGACAAATCTAGCCAGACCTGTGTCTTTCAATTCAGGGTGGCAAGGTCGCCCAAGACCCAGGTGGGTCCAGAAGTGTTGTCCAGGAGTCAAACTAGAGTCAAAACCTGGTATTCTGGTACGGTATTATACCAGTTGTATTGTATTGTGGCTTAGGTGGCACTCAAACCACACAACACAGTCCTTTTCAGTCTTCTTTACCCTTTCCAAAGGCAGAAGAGCCTCACCCCGTAGCCGCCCCCTCCACCCCAGGCCATAAAGAGTATTGCCGGACTACTACTGATTTTCCCTTAAGGCCCAAGATATCTTAAGTCAGCCTGTCATGAATGCTGCCTGGCCTGAGACTCACCCTTCAGGACAGTGGGCTCCCCTATGGCCCAGGGCAGGTCCAGAAATGCCATCCAAGAGTCAAGTTCTGGAATCAGAGATCCCAAGAGCCCACTTGGTGCTCTACCCCACTGTAATCAAGCTAGTATCTGAAGCCAGCAAGTCTCAGAGGTTTACCCAAGACCCTTGATGTGGTACCTGGGTATTGCTGCTGGTTTTTCAGGGCCTAAGAGCTCTTCAGTTAGCAGATGATGAATACTGCCAGCACTTGTTCCTTTCCTTCAAGACAGCAGGCTCTCTTCTGGTCCAGGGTGTGTCTGGGAGCTAGTGCTTGGAACAGGGGCCTCTTGACTCTGTTCAGCGGCCTACCCTGCCATGGCTGGGCTGGTATCCAAGAAGTAGGACAAAGTTCTCCCCACTCTCCCTTCTCCTCTCCTCAAGTGGAAGGAAGTGGTCTCTTTTGAAGCTTCAAGCTGTACAGTTTGGGGCTAGGGGAGGGGTGATGCCAGCACTCCCTTGGCTTCCCCAGCTGGTATCTCAGTATGTTGTGTGCTGCACCCCAAACACCCCTACAGTACACTGTTTCTGGGCCTAACTCAGCTTGAGGACTCGCCTGTGAGTGCAGTCCTTATGGCCTAGACTGCCTCTCAAGTTTACTTGCAGACACAGAGTGCTATAGCCCATCATGGTGAGGTTTGAGGGAACTCAATTTCAGACCACTATGATCATCAATTCTCCTCTGACTAGGACTGGTTTAAATGCTCCCTCTGTGGGTTAGCATCAGCTGAATTTGATCCAGTTTTCCTTCCTGCTCTAACAGGACAGCACTGAGTTCAATGTCTCACAATTGCTGTGCTCTCCCTCCCCCAGCACCCAGAGATGCTCACCGCACCACACCACTGCTGCCAGGGGTGGGAGAGGGTAGGCATCAGCAATCCAAGGCTGTTTTTTTGTTTTTGTTTTTGTTTTTTAATCTCTTCAGTGCTTCTTTCAGCAATGTGAAGTTAAAACCAGGTACTGTGAGTGATTTTTGGTTTGTACGAAGAATTTTTTTTCTGAGTATATAGTTGTTAACTTGGTGTCCTTGTGGCAGAGGTTGATCAGTGGAGCTTTCTATTCTGCCATCTTGCTCTGCCTTCCAAGTTCTTTTTTAAAATCATGGTTTGCCTTTGCAGAGAGGGAGGGGGATATGAGAGGCCAAAGGCAACTTTAGCTTTTATTCGTAAGATGCATCAAAAAACTATCTCTAAAATTATTATAAAAGGAGAATACATTCATGTTTTCCTGGTTTATAAAGAATTTAAAATTTTTAAAGTTTCTTCTGTCAAATACACCAATTCAAGCATTGTGTTTCTTAAGTACAATACTAAATTGTTCTAGCTTACTCTTTCAACCATTGTCTCTATAAACATTCTAGTATCTCTTGAGGCCCTTTACTTCTCCCTAATACTTCTCTGTGCAGCTTAGATTTCCCAGTGCTTCATTTCAAGTATTCTAATACTCAAACCCCTTCTTCCTCTTTTCTTCTTTTGCTTGTGCCTCTAATGCCTCCAATCTTACAACCATTCCTTTCCCAGTATTCACACCTGAGTAGCTGAGTGCTCGTGGAAGAGAGAATCACTGAACATGACAAGTCATTACCAGCATAACTTTATAGTCACCCACTTCGACTGGATCCTCACTGATGCTCAGTTATTCTACTGTATTTCTTTGTTCAACTCTTGTTATTACTCCCTGCAATGACTATTTCAAATGTCTTCTGAAACTTGCTTGCCCAGCCTCCCTTCTTACTCTCAGCAGGTGACTTTATCTTCTACTTTATAAAGAAAATAGAAGCTCCAGTTTTCAAACATAAAGACCCAGTAACGTCTGCCTACATGCAATCCTCCTTTCTTCTTTTTTTAATGGAATCCTTGTCCCACTTTTGAAAACCTGGACTTTGTCAATTCTGCATATGACATCTGGAAATTTCAAGCCTATTTTGGGACTGCAAGAAGATTTATCCTGAAAACAAAACCAGCACGATGAATGTAGCAGACCAGAAATGGGAAAATATCTGCATTTTTGATAACAGTATTAAGTATTTTATCAAGTATATTTGGAAGTGACCTTATCAGACATGTCACAGTTTTGTATGAAGAATGAAATGATAAATATCTTTGTTATTTAAGTTATTTGAATTATCCCTTTTTCTTGGTATTTACATAGCAAAGAACTCCACATTCTGAAAAATAAATACTAAATTCAAAGAGATTTGAAAGTGGCTACATGAGAGATTCACTCCCAATATACTCCTACTCAGATGTGTAGCCCTTTGGGAAGCTAGCTTATTGTGACAGGTGACATGAGGTGCTCCTATTAGACCCTCACATTATACAGGACATGGACTCTTTTGTCTACTTCGATGAGGCTGAAAACTCTAAAATTCTATATTTCTGGGTTGCCAAATACCTTCAAAACAAAAGCACATTTCATATATTTTGAATACTTAATTCAACTTTTTTCTGATACAGAGGTTGATCTGAAATACCTAATCTATTACTGGAAATAGATGCTATTATAGCTTTTAAAATTATAATAAGCTTTACTGGGCTGTAGATTACATTCAATATATTTCACCAATTTTATTATCACCATTATTATTTGAAATGGAGTCTTGCTCTGTCATCCAGGCTGGAGTGCAGTGTCATGATCTTGGCTCACTGCAACCTCCACCTCCCATGCAAAAGCATTCCTCCCACCTCAGCCTCCAGAGTAGCTAAGATTACAGGTGTGCACCACCGTGCCTGGCTAATTTTTTTTGAATTTTAATAGAGATGGAGTTTCACCATGTTGGTCAGGCTGGTCTTGAACTCCTGACCTCAGGTAATCGCCTGGCTTGTCCTCCCAAAGTGCTGGGATTACAGGCATGAGCCACCACACCTGGCCATATTTCACTAACTTTAAATGTATAATTTGATGAGTTTTAACAATTTTATACAATTATGTAACCATGACCAAAATTATGAAATAGAATATTTCCATCAGTCAAAAAGTTTATTGGTAGTGTTTGTCATATAAAAAATCTGAATTCACTGAGTTTAAATTAAAAACATAATACATTTTTCATATGTACATATTCTTTTTGTTTACTATATT
The DNA here is from genome assembly GCF_029289425.2 of Pan paniscus. Lineage (NCBI taxonomy): Eukaryota > Metazoa > Chordata > Mammalia > Primates > Hominidae > Pan > Pan paniscus. Next base: position 128,397,755 of record NC_073249.2, read on the forward strand.
TATATATAAAATCTATAAATAAATATTTCCTTTTACCTTCCTCTATATTATGTAAAAATTGTAGTATATTTTTGATTATATAAGCAAGGAAAGGAAAAGGACTTGTGTAAAGCAGAGCATTTTGAGACAACTGATAAAGTTAAGTCGCTTAAATGAAGGCATGAGCAGATGGTTGTGTTAACTTAAAAAGAAGGTGCATTTTGAGAGAGGAAGAGGACCAACATTATTGCAAGCTGACTATGGTAGGCACTTATGTATATCATCCCATTTTGTACTCACAAATAACTCATAACATTGATTATTTATAAAGTCACTATACCAATTAGTGTATAGGAGCTCAAAAGAAATATGTAAATTATCCCAGCTCACAGGGTTAGTAAGCAGTAAAACTGAGGTATGAATACAGATTTACTTACAAAGTGCTTTCTTTCTATTTCACATGATCATCCTGTGCATTGGAAGTAAAATAGACAATAAGTTCTTCAAAGATAGAAACTCTGCCCAAGGCACCATTGGGTTTGTGTGTGTGTGTGTGTGTGTGTGTGTGTGTGTGTATGTGTTAAGTGGGGGGCATCCATGTGAGGTCTGATAGGATTTCTTGCAGGAGGTAACATCTAAGCTGAAACTTACGGGGAAAATACGGACAATCTCTGTGAGGTAAGTGAGGGGTAAAGGTGTGAAGTGAGTTCTAGGAAGAAGGAATTAGATGTGTAAAGGCACAGAAATAAAGAGAAGCATTCTTCAGGAATTTAGCAGGAAGGGAATGTTGGGAGAAGAATTTAGAAAGGCAGATAACACGTTGGTCATTTAACAACAGATATCCCGCCCAGAAGTACGTCTTGGATAGGATGGATCTGTTAGAATTGCATGTGGGTGCATATTGACTATAGTGGTTGCATAATGTCTGGAGTAACTTTAACAAGTAAGGAGTTATTATTACTGTTGTTGTTATTTTAGACAACGAGAAGTCAGGCATTCCAAATATTAGGTAGCTGGTCAAGGTTAGATGATTCTTCTAGCTACATGCTTGGCCATCCTTACTTAACATGTGACTTCTGTTCTTCAGGTTTTATGATGACTGCTTTACCTTTATATACTGAATCTGCATTTTAGTTAGGAAGAAGTAGGAAAGGCAAATAGCAAAATGTAAATATCATCAATCTATCCTTTCTTTTCAAAATCAGGGAAAGACATAGTGTTTTTGGAAGCATGAATGAGTAGTCACCCACTTATGTCTTATTAACTGCATCTGTGTCATAAGGTCATCCCTAGCTGCAGAGGAGATTGGAAAATTCAGTTGTTTATTTGGTTTTCTTTTCTTTTCTTTTTTTTAATTAGGCAGTCTGGATTTGTTAGTAAGATCTTGAATAAACATCCAATAATGTTCACAGTACCCAACATATGAACTCTTTAATAAATAATTGTTAAAAAGTTCTTCAGGGAATACCACCTAAATGTTACTTTCAGGAAAATATGGAAAAGGTGAAATCCATAATAGGAAAGTAGACCTTCTTCAAGGTCACTTTTTGGTGTCTAGGGTGCCCTCAGCATAAACCATGAGGTATCATAGCAAACTCACCCCAAGTTAATTTGTGTCACCGGATAGTAAGAAATAATACTCCATGACAAGCAATTCAACCAGAAATTATTTTGCCAAAACTTATTTTGCCAAAACAAGTAGAAAGATGGATTGTCTACTTTAATTAAGTTTCGAATTCCTGATAGGAAGTGTCTGATACGTTATGTGTCACAACTTGCAGGTAGTATAGGGGATCTATACTGGCAACTAGAGTGATAGGCAATAGGGATAGGCACAACTCATTCATTAATTAATTAAGCATTTTCCAAGTGGATGCCTTTTGGTACGCTGGATCATGGCTGGGGCAATAGTGTACTATTTTCTACAGTTACTCTCCCCTCTCCCCTGTGGTCATATTTTTTGACTACCACTTTTAATTTTTCTTAAAAAAAAGTTTGGTCCATTTCATTAGTAAGCATGACCTATATTGCAGTGTTATTCAACCTTCTTATTCCACAAGTTCCTATCTCTGTTTCCTTCATGACAGATTCTATTCGATTGGATTTTGTGGACTCTGTGCTCCTGATTATTCTCTTACCTCTCTGGGTGCTCCTCTTTACTCTTTGTAAGGCTTTTCTTCCTCAACCTGTCCTTAAATGCCAATGCTATTCAGAATTTTCTCTTTTACCTCCTTCTCTCTGCACAAACTCTCCCTCAGTTATATCATCCACTCAAAGGGTTTCAATGGTTTCTGTAAGTCAACAACTATTAAATGTATACTTTTATTTTTTGCTCTTTTAAGCTTCAGATTAACACACCTAACTCTCTGCAGGTCACCTCCCCTTTCAGAATCATTGATCTTAACATTTTCTAAGTTAAATTCAGAGATACTTGCAGATCTGTGGTCATATGGATCCAACAGTTCCTATGCAACAGTCTCTTCACCTTATTGCTGTAGTCCCTTCCCCCGCTTTCTGCAATGATCCTTTTGAATAAAGTTTCTCTTTACTAAATCAGAATTTATCTTTTATTTGATAATTAATGGTTCCTTGCCTTCAAGGAAGTGCTGACCACCCCTTGGATCCCACTGTCTTCATCCAAGTATCCATGCTGGCTCTGGAAGCCCTTGTGTCCTTTCCTGGTGGGAGAAATCAGGATCCATGGTGATGCATCACAACTCCTCATCTAATCCAGTGCTCAGGATACTTGTCGGTTGTAGCATGATAGTAAGAAGTTACTTTTCTTCTTTGTAGCAAAGAGAGTTTCCTTCGCTCACTTCTATGAAGCCTCTTCCGTGTCTTCAGGGATTCTTAATCTGGGGATTACAGATGAGAATTTCCTCAGCTTCCAGAACCTCAGAGATTGTGTGTGTGGTTCCCTTTTCCCTTGGTTCTCTGACTTTGTCTTAACTATATGATAATCCAATGAGTAACTCTCATTATGACTCCTTCTTTCCTCTTCTTCTCTGTTGACTACATGTGACAACACACTTCACCCTCTGGCACTGACTCAGTTTAATATCCTCAGAAATAGTCACATTTCACCAAAAGCAATTTAGAACATAATGGCCTCTTTGCGAAACTTAAGAACTCTCTAAATTGGCTCATCTGACATCTTGAGATCTCTCCCTTTCCATCATTCCTGTTACCCTTTCTTCCTTTTCACCACATCGGACCTGGATTATTTCTAATATTCCCAGAAATTAATGAAAGTAAACTTATTTTGCCAAAACTTTGTTTCAACAGTAGTTATGTTTGTATGTAATACATCACATCGAAGTTTCTAAGGTCTTTCATGAATTTAAAACCTTAGGCTTTTGTAAATTAATTATGCAAGGTAGCAGGTTGTGTTTTTGTTAAGAAACAAGAAGAGTAATTTCGATCTAAAGTAAAATGACTAGTCATTCCAGGATGAGAAAGAGGGAAGTAAAGGACAAAATGTGAATGGATATGAAAAGTCGTAGGAGGTTTGCAAAAAAAATTAGGAATTTTATTTCTTGTTCAAAGCTAAAATTTGATGGGTTTATTTATAGGATTTCTTAAAGAAGATTTAGTATTAAATTTTATACTGATAGAAAACTACAATTTGAGTTTCTCTTCACTTATAAATGACAATTTTTCTTCAGTTAGTGTTCTGCTCTTTATAAGAGATTGTAAATAGTTTTTATTTACTTGCTGAGTAAGAAAAGATTCTGTATCCTATCAGAATAATTTCCTGAGCTTATGTTGACTTTAATTCGTTATTTCCCTCCCCAATCATGATTTTCCTCGTTTCCCTATTACAGCAAATGGCATGACTATCAAACTAATCAGCCAAGTCAGACACCTAGATGTAAATGCTCCCTCTGCCTTCTCATCCCCATCATCTAATACACCAAAAGATTCAATTGATTCTTCCTTAAAAGTATTTTGAGACAGTCCAAAAATACACATTTCAGTATAATCAGCACATTCTCTCCCTCCAGTGAAGCAACAGAGGAATGAAAGAACCCAAGTCATAAGATGCAACTGCACTGGTTTGTCTGAAGACATCACTCTCACAAGGATGGAAGACGGCCGTGTATACTTGTTTATGTTGGCAGACCAACGTGGGTATCAGAAAGTGATTTTTTACATTGAATAAAGGAAGTTAGAGGAATAATTTGTTCAATAGTATTAGGCTAAGTAAGAAACTGGGACATAATATAGCTATGATAAAGTAAGAGTGGTCTTTTGATGCAAATGGAAAGATTTGAAGTAATTGACTATAATTTCACACATTTATCTCAACAATAGGGATGGCATGCCAATGAAATGTAAAATACTTGGGGTTTAGGGGCTGAGACTCTCCATTCCCTAGAAGTTACTTAGATGGTCATAGATAATGCTTGCTTCTCTGACTCTGATTTTTTTTTTTTTTACTTTTTTTTATTATACTTTAAGTTTTAGGGTACATGTGCACAACGTGCAGGTTAGTTATATATGTATACATGTGCCATGTTGGTGTGCTGCACCCATTAACTCATCATTTAACATTAGGTATATCTCCTAATGCTATCCCTCCCCCCTCCCCCCACCCCACGACAGGCCCCGGTGTGTGATGTTCCCCTTCCTGTGTCCATGTGTTCTCATTGTTCAATTCCCACCTATGAGTGAGAACATGCAGTGTTTGGTTTTTTGTCCTTGCGATAGTTTGCTGAGAATGATGGTTTCCAGCTCCATCCATGTCCCTACAAAGGACATGAGCTCATCATTTTTTATGGCTGCATAGTATTCTATGGTGTATATGTGCCACATTTTCTTACTCCAGTCTATCATGGTTGGACATTTGGCTTGGTTCCAAGTCTTTGCTATTGTGAATAGTGCCACAATAAACATACGGGTGCATGTGTCTTTAGAGCAGCATGATTTATAGTCCTTTGGGTATATACCCAGTAATGAGATGGCTGGGTCCAATTGTATTTCTAGTTCTAGATCCCTGAGGAATCGCCACACTGACTTCCACAATGGTTGAACTAGTTTACAGTCCCACCAACAGTGAAAAAGTGTTCCTATTTCTCCACATCCTCTCCAGCACCTGTTGTTTCCTGACTTTTTAATGATTGCCATTCTAATTGGTGTGAGATGGTATCTCATTGTGGTTTTGATTTGCATTTCTCTGATGGCCAGTGATGATGAGCATTTTTTCGTGTGTCTTTTGGCTGCATAAATGTCTTCTTTTGAGAAATGTCTGTTCATATCCTTCGCCCACTTTTTGATGGGGTTGTTTGTTTTTTTCTTGTAAATTTGTTGGAGTTTATTGTAGATTCTGGATATTAGCCCTTTGTCAGATGAGTAGATTGCAAAATTTTTCTCCCATTCTGTAGGTTGCCTGTTCACTCTGATGGTAGTTTCTTTTGCTGTGCAGAAGCTCTTTAGTTTAATTAGATCTCATTTGTCAATTTTGTCTTCTGTTGCCATTGCTTTTGGTGTTTTAGACATGAAGCCCTTGCCCATGCCTATGTCCTGAATGGTATTGCTTAGGTTTTCTTCTAGGGTTTTTATGGTTTTAGGTCTCACATGTAAGTCTTTAATCCATCTTGAATTAATTTTTGTATAAGGTGTAAGGAAGGGATCCAGTTTCAGCTTTCCACATATGGCTAGCCAGTTTTCCCAGCACCATTTATTAAATAGGGAATCGTTTCCCCATTCTATCTGACCCATCTTCTCTGACCAATATATAACACTCCTGACATGGAGGACATTTCTGATGCTTTCAGTTGACAGTAAATTGTGAAACTTACAGTTCAATTCTGTTTATCTCATTTCTGAATAATTAACATTTTTAGTTAAAATAATTTAAGTTCAAAAAGTAATATTCATTTCAATTCTCACATTATATTTATCTAGGTACCAACACATAATAAATTTGAATTACTCATGAGAAATTAATTTTTTCCTTTTTCCATATTTTTTTAAATTTAAAACTCAAAAAGTGCTATATTATATAAGAACTAAAGTGAGACATTTTTATTTTCCAAAGATAAGTATTAAGGCAAAATTATGTGTCAAGTGATGATCCTTCTTCCTTTCCCACTCACTAAAGCTATTATTTCATGCCTTTGATTTTCTTCTTAAATTTCTAATGCTGACAGCCTATCCTCCTTGCCTAAAAAAATCTGTAATTGCTATCACATTTCAAGAAAAAATTTCGAAACTATCTGATGGGAACTTAATCATCTTCCACCAGCAGATGTGTTGATGCCAACCTTCTTCCCTTGTTAAAAGGAAATAAATTTCCTTCCTCTTACGAAAGACTAGTCTCTTGTACCATGCTCCTGCTCCTAAGCCCTCTCATTGTCTTGCTGCCTTTATCATGTTATAAATTTGAAAGGTTTGACATAAATATCACAGGCTAGGTTACTGAAACAATGAAAATTTATTTCCTCACAGCTCTGGAGGGTAGAAAACGGAAATCAATGTGTTGGCAGGGTTGATTTTATTCTGAGGCTTCTCCCCTTTGCTTGTAGATGGCCATCTTTATCTTCTCCCTTTGTCTTCACATAGTCTTTCCTCTGAGCCTGTGTTTGAATTTCCTCATCTTATGAGGACACCAATCATCTTGATTAGGCACCACCCTAAAGATCTCATTTTAATTTAATTACCTGTTTAAAAACTTCATCTTCAAATATGATATATTCTGAGGGTTCAGACTGGGGGTTAAAACTTCAACTTATAGGCAGGGCATGGTGGCTCATGCCTGTAATCCCAGCACTTTGAGAGACAGAGACGAGCATATCACCTGAGGTCAGGAGTTCGAGACCAGCCTGGCCAACATGGTAAAACCCTGCCTCTACTAACAATACAAAAATTAGCTGGGCATGGTTGAGGGGAGGCTGTAATCCCAGCTACTTGGGAGTCTGAGGCTGGAGAATCACTTGAACCCAAGAGGCAGAGGTTGCAGTGAGCCGAGATCACAATATTGCACTTCAGCTTGGGCAACAAGAGCGAAACTCCATCTTGAAAAAACAAGAAACAAAAAACCTTTGACTTATGCATTTGGAGAGAACACAATCCAGCCCGGAACAATCAGTTAGGGCCTTTTCTCTCTACATTATCAAGTTTATTTTTTCTTTATGTCTCACAACTGCATCATTACCCAAAGCATAAATAGGGCCTTTTCTCTCTACATTATCAAGTTTATTTTTTCTTTATGTCTCACAACTGCATCATTACCCAAAGCATAAAGCACGCTGTAGAATTTCCTATTCTAAAAAAATCACCCTTTGACTCCACACTCCACTCCAGCTTTTGCTTTATTCCTTTGCTGTCATTTAAGCCATGTTAGTGGCATCTCTTATACATGCTGTGCACATCTTCTCACCACACATTCACATCTCCCCCTTCTCCAGTGTGGCTTCTGCCAATTTGATTTTATAAAATTAAACATGGTTGATGGCTCCTTCAGTCTTGATACAGTTACCTACCTTGACATCTGTGACATCTATAAAGACATTTTGGTTATTCAGCATCCATGCCTTCTTTCTCCCATCAAGTAGCAGATTTGAGTTGGGGTAGGATTCAGCCCACCCCAGTTTTAGCATTGGGTCTTTACTGGACACCGTGCCCTTGCCCATAGTGATTGGTTCAATACCAAGTATGGATCTGAGATTTATGTCAGTCAGCTCATAGCATTCACCTGATAACATTGGTGGGACTTTTTTTTTTCATTGATTTTTTTTTGTTGTTGTTGTTGATCTGAGATTTATGTCAGTCAGCTCATAGCATTCACCTGATAACATTGGTGGGACTTTTTTTTTTCATTGATTTTTTTTTGTTGTTGTTGTTGAAAGGGCTCTTCTTTCTCCTTTGGAAGGAAATGAGGAAGCAAGTAGTTCCGTGTTTTGCTGACATCCATCTTGTGATAAAAATAACACTAGCCTGGGGAAAAGCTACCACCTGGAAGAAAACAATTATGAAAGAATTTCAGAGAGACAGAAACAGAATCCTGAGGGACTCATGCCTGAAACTTTTTAAATCTCTGGACTTCTCGCTGAAGACAGTCAGTAATCCCTTTTATTGTTGGTTAGATTGAGTTAGATTTTCCATTTCTTGGAACCGAAAGCATGTTAAATGAGTCAACACCTACTTGGCTGGTCTTCCTCCCATCTATGTCTCTCTTCATGTCTCTTTGTCTGTCACAGTATTCATCTTCTCACCTGAATATTTTAGTTTCAGTTTTCCAGGACATGGTTTTGGGCCTTATATCTTTCTTTCCAAACACTGAGGTGATATGTAATAGGGCACAGAGTGCACATTGAGAGAAAGATTATGTATGGAGCAGGCCCCAGGAAACTGTCAGGGAAGACCACAAGATGAGAGGAAAAGCTTCAGGAGAACTCCTTCTCTCAGGAACACACTATCTCACAGCAATCAATATATTTTTGGCTCGTCTGTGTGAGAGGAATACAAAAGAAAAGACAGCTAAAAAAATTAAATTCTTGCCATATTTTATATGTCATGGTACAACTTCATTTTGTTTTGAATTTTTAACAAAGAAACAACAAGATAAAATATATGTATTTTTAAAATTTTAAAAGTAAAAAATAAAAACAAATTTAAAAAAATAGAACTTGCCCTGTGAAGACAAAACAAAACAAGCAAGCAAGCAAACAAACAAACACAGTGTTCTCATAGCTGTGGTGAGAATAGCTCATTGAAGAGGCAAGACAGTGAAAGAGGGTCTCAAGTAGGGAGGATAGCCCAGGAAGAGATAATGGTGACATTGTTGAGGGGATAGACATGTCCAGCAAAATTCAAACCATTGGCCATGGCCTACAACTTCCTGAATGATAAGAACCCTGACAACCCTTCCAATTTAACCTTGTTCCCCTTCCCCTTGCTCATTGTGCCCTAGCCACATTGCTCTTCTTTCAGTTTCTAACAATTACAGAGCTCTATCATCAGCTTAAAATGTTGTTTTCTAAGTGAAATCAATCCTGAACATCTTGTCTGAGTTAACCATTCCTCTACCCATTATCCCGTATCACTTTATCCTATTTGTTTTCTACATAGTTGTTATCACAACTGTGTAATTATTTAATTCAGCATTTGTTTACTTATTTATTGTCTATTTCTTACTACTGATTTTGGAGAGGAGGAGTCCATGAGGAAACAGACACATCTCCTTTTCTTACCACTATATATCCAATATCTAGTAAAATGCCTGGCAAATAGGAAATGCTCATTAGATATTTATTGCATGAATGATTGATTGAGTATGGTTATCCAAAGGAGTTTCTTTAATATCATTATACTGTCTTTTCAGTAGTGAATCAAAAGCAATTTCCAATCAAGGTTTGAATTCCAAATCTGTGGTTGAACAACCAAAAGTTTCAAATTTTGGCTTACAACTTAAAATTTTAAAAAAATTCTCTCTATCTATCTATCTATCTATCTAATCTACCTATCTATCTGTAACATCTATCTATCTATCTATCTATCTATCTATCTATCTACAGAGAGAGAGAGAAAGAGAAAGAGAGACAGGGTTTTGCTACGTTGCCCAGGTTGGTCTTGAACTCCTAGCCTCAAGCAATCTTCCTACTTCAGCCTCCTGAATAAGATTTTGCTTATGCTTAACTCGGTTTCTGGCGCATTCATGAGATATCTTAGAAGTACATAATTTAATTAAAAATACTTAATTTACTTCTTAACAGAATGTTGATGGTCCAATGTCAAAAACTTCTCAAATTAAAATTCTGAAAGTTATATAGGCTTTGATTTTTCGTTGGTAAGACTGCAAATTTAAGACCTAGAGATACTATTTTAGGTTTTATTCAAGTTGGTATGAAGGAGAGAAAACATTTCAAAATATCTACATGGTAGCACTTAGTATGTTTTCAGTTGAAAGTAAAAGAAAACCCAATGAACACATAAATAATAAAGGGGAGTTAGCTCTGTTAACTGAAAAATGTAGTAGTTCTAGTTATAAAAAAAAATCACTTGGGTGTTGAACTGAAAATTGATTGAAGGTGGGGCAAAGCTAGAGGCAGAGAAGCCAGTTAGGGGGTAGCTGCTATATTTTGGTGAGAAATTATAATGACTTTAGCTGAGAAAAGGTAAAATATTAGGGATATAATCTACTTTTTTATTTTTTTTTGAGACAGAAGTTCGCTCTTGTTGTCCAGGCTGGAGTGCAACAGCTCTATCTCAGCTCACTGCGACCTCTGCCTCCCAAGTTTAAGCAATTCTCCTTCAGCGGATCTCCCTGCACAGCGTTCGAGCTCTGATAAGGAACAGACTGCCTCCTCAAGTGGGTCCCGGACACCCGTGTATCCTGACTGGGAGACAACTCCCAGTCGGGGCCAACAGACACCTTATACAGGAGAGCTCTGGCTGGCATCTGGTGGGTGCCCCTCTGGGATGAAGCTTCCAGAGGAAGGAACAGGCAGCAATCTTTGCTGGTCTGCAGCCTCCACTGGTGATACCCAGGCAAACAGGGTCTGGAGTGGACCTCCAACAAACTCCAATAGACCTGCAGCAGAGGCCCCGACTGTTAGAAGGAAAACTGACAAACATAAAGGAATAGCATTAACATCAACAAAAAGGACATCCACTCAGAGACCCCATCCCAAGGTCACCGGCTTCAAAGACCAAAGGTAGATAAATCCATGAAGATGGGGAGAAACCAGCACAAAAAGGCTGAAAATTCTAAAAACCGGAACACCTCTTCTCTTCCAAAGGAACACAACTCCTCACCAGAAAGGGAAAAAAACTGGATGGGAATGAGTTTGATGAATTGACAGAAGTAGGCTTCAGAAGGCGGGTAATAACAAACTCCTCCGAGCTAAAGGAGCATGTTCTAACCCAGTGCAAGGAAGCTAAGAATCTTGAAAAAAGGTTAGATGAATTGCTAACTAGAAAATCAGTTTAGAGAAGAAAATAAATGACCTGATGGAGCTGGAAAACACGGTATGAGAACATCGTGAAGCACACAAGTATCAATAGCCGAATTGATCAAGCAGAAGAAAGGATATCAGAGATTGAAGATTAACTCAATGAAATAAAGTGAGAAGACAAGATTAGAGAAAAAAGAATGAAAAGAAACTAACAAAGCCTCCAAGAAATATGGGACTATGTGAAAAGACAAAATCTATGTTTGTTTGGTGTACCTGAAGGTGACGGGGAGAATGGAACCAAGTTGGAAAACACTATTCAGGATATTATCCAGGAGAACTTTCCTAATCTGGAAAGGCAGGCCAACATTCAAATTCAGTGAATACAGAGCACACCACAAAGATACTCCTCAAGAAGAGCAACCCCAAGACACATGATCATCAGATTCACCAAGGCTGAAATGAAGGAAAAAATGTTAAGGGAAGCCAGAGAGGAAGGTCAGGTTACCCACAAAGGGAAGCCCATCAGATTAACAGGAGATCTCTTGGCAGAAACCCTACAAGTCAGAAGAGAGTGGGGGCCTATATTCAACATTCTTAAAGAAAGGAATTTTTAACACAGAATTTCATATCCAGTCAAACTGAGCTTCATAAGCAAAGAGGAAATAAAATTCTTTACAGTCAAAGAAATGCCAAGAAATTTTGTAACCACCAGGCCTGCCCTACAAGAGCTCTTGAAGGAAGCACTAAACATGGAAAGGAACAACCAGTAACAGCCACTGCAAAAACATACCAAATTGTAAAGACCATCGACACTATGAAGAAACTGCATCAACTATTGGGCAAAATAACCAGCAAGTATCATAATGGCAGGATCAAATTAACACATAACAATATTGACCTTAAATGTAAATGGGCTAAATGCCCCAATTAAAAGACACAGACTGGCAAATTGGATAAAGAGCCAAGACCCATCGGTGTGCTATATTCAGGAGACTCATCTCAAGTGCAAAGACACACATAGGCTCAAAATAAAGGGATGAAGGACTATTTACCAAGAAAATGGAAAGCAAAAAAAAAGCAGGGGTTGCAATCCTAGTCTCTAATAAAACAGACTTTAAATCAACAAAGATCAAGAGACAAAGAAAGGCATTACATAATGGTAAAGGGATCAATGCAACAAGAAGAGCTAACTATCATAAATATATTTGCAGCCAATACAGGAGCAACCAGATTCATACAGCAAGTTCTTAGAAGTCTACAAAGAGACTTAGACTCCCACACAATAATAATGGGAAAATTTTACACCCCACTGTCAATATTAGACAGATCAATGAGACAGAAATTTAACAAGGATATCCAGGACTTGAACTCAGCTTTGGACCAAGTGGACCTAATAGACATCTGCAGAACTCTCTACCCCAGATCAACAGAATATACATTCTTCTCAGCACCACATCACACTTATTCTAAAATTGACCACATAATTGGAAGTAAAACACTCCTCAGCAAATTCAAAAGAGTGGAAATCATAGCAAACAGTCTCACAGACCACATTGCAATCAAATTTGAACTCAGGATTAAGAAACTCACGCAAAACCACACAGCTACATAGCAACTGAACAACCTGCTCCTGAATAACTACTGGGTAAATCACGAAATGAAGGCAGAAATAAAGATGTTCTTTGAAAACAATGAGAACAGACACAATGTACCAGAATCTCTGGGACACATTTAAAGCAGTGTGTAGTGGGAAATTTATAGCACTAAATGCCCACAAGAGAAAGCAGGAAAGCTCTAAAATCAACACCCTAACATCACAATTAAAAGAACTAGAGAAGCAAGAGCAAACAAATTCAAAAGCACCAGAAGGCAAGAAATAGCTAAGATCAGAGCAGAACTGAAGGAGATAGAGACACAAAAAACCCCTCAAACAATCAGTGAATTCAGGAGGTGGTTTTCTAAAAATATCAACAAAATAGATAGACCACTAGCCAGACTAATGAAGAAGAAAAGAGAGAAGAATCAAATAGATGCAATAAAAAAAGGAAAAAGGGGATATCACCACTGATCCTACAGAAATACAAACTACCATCACAGAATACTATAAACACCTCTATGCAAATAAACTAGAAAATCTAGAAGAAATGGATAAACTCCTGGACACATACACCCTCCCAAGACTAAACCAAGAAGAAGTCGAATCCCTGAATAGACCAATAATAAGTTCTGAAATTGAGGCAGCAATTAATAGCCTACCAATCAAAAAAAGTCCAGGACCAGACATATTCACAGCTGAATTCTGCCAGAGGTACAAAGAGGAGCTGTTACCATTCCTTCTGAAAGTATTCCAAACAGTAGAAAAAGAGAGATTTCCCCACTAATTCATTTTATGAGGCCAGCATCATCCTGATACCAAAACCTGACAGAGAAACAACAAAAAAAGAAAATTTTTGGCCAGCATCCCTGATGAACATCAATGCAAAAATTCTCAATAAACTACTGGCAAACTGAATCCAGCAGCACATCAAAAATCTTATCCAATACGATCAAGTCGACTTCATCCCTGTGATGCACGGCTGGTTCAACGTGCACTAATCAATAAATGTAATCCATCACATAAACAGAACCAATGACAAAAACCACATGATTATCTCAATAGATGCAGAAAAGGCCTTCGACAAAATTCAACAGCTCTTCATGCTAAAAACTCTCAATAAACTAGGGATTGATGGAATGTATCTCAAAATAATAAGAGCTATTTATGACAAACCCACAACCAATATCATACTGAATGGACAAAAGCTGGAAGCACTCCCTTTGAAAACCAGCACAAGACAAGGATGCCTGCTCTCACCACTCCTATACCACATAGTATTGGAATTTTTTGCCAGGAGAATCAGGCAAGAGAAGGAAATAAAGGGTATTCAGTTAGGAAAAGACGAAGTCAAATTGTCTCTGTTTGCAAATGACATGATTGTATATTTAGAAAACCCCATTGTCTCAGCCCAAAATCTCCTTAAGCTGATAAGCAACTTCTCAGGATACAAAATCAATGTGCAAAAATCACAAGCATTCCTATACACCAATAACAGACAGACAGCCAAATCATGAGTGAACTCCCATTCACAATTGCTACAAAGGGAATAAAATACCTAGGAATATGGCTAACAAGGGAGGTGAAGGACCTTTTCAAGGAGAACTACAAACCACTGCTCAAGAAAATAAGCGAGGATACAAACAAATGGAAAAACAGTCCATGCTTATGGATAGAAAGAATCAATATCACGAAAATGGCCATACTGCCCAAAGTAATTTATAGATTCAATGCTATCCCCATCAAACTACCACTGACTTTCTTCACATAATTGGAAAAAAAACTACTTTAAATTTCATAAGGAATCAAAAAAGAGCCTGCATAGCCAAGACAATCCTAAGTAAAAAGAACAAAGCTGGAGGCATCACACTACCTTACTTCAAACTATACTACAAGGCCACAGTAACCAAAAACAGCATGGTACTGGTACCAAAACAGATATCTAGACCAATGGAACAGAACAGAGGCCTGAGAAATAATGCCACATATCTACAACCATTTTATGTTTGACAAACCTGATAAAAACAAGCAATAGGGAAAGGATTCCCTATTTAATAATGGTGTTTGGAAAACGGGTTAGCCATATGCAGAAAACTGAAACTGGATCCCTTCCTTACCCCATATACAAAAATTAACTCAAGATGGCTTAAAGACCTAAAATCATAAAAACCCTAGAAGAAAACCTAGGCAATACCATTTAGGACATGGGCATGAGCAAAGACTTCATGACTAAAACACCAAAAGCAATGGCAACAAGAGCCAAAATTGACAAATGGGATCTGATTAAACTAAAGAGCTTCTGCACAGCAAAAGAAACTACCATCAGAGTGAACAGGCAACCTACAGAATGGGAGAAAATTTTTGAATCTATCCATCTGACTAAGGGCTAATATCCAGAATCTACAGAGAAACAAATTTACAAGAAAAAAACAAACAACACCATTAAAAGTGGGTAAAGGATATGAACAGACACTTCTCAAAAGAAGACATTTATGTAGCCAACAAACATGAAAAAAGATCATTATCACTGGTCATTAGAGAGATGCAAATCAAAACCACAATGAGATACCATCTCACATCGTTTGAATGGTGGTCATTAAAAAGTCAGGAAAAAACAGATGCTGGAGAGGATGTGGAGAAATAGGAACATTTTTACACTGTTGGTGGGAGTGTAAATTAGTTCAACCATTGTGGAAGATAGTGTGGCAATTCCTCAAGTATCTGGAACTAGAAATACCATTTGACCCAGCAATCCCATTACTGGGTATATACCCAAAGCATTATAAATTATTCTAGTATAAAGATACATGCACACTTATGTTTATTGTGGCACTGTTCACAATAGCAAAGACTTGGAACTAACCCAGATGCCTATCAGTGATAGACTGGATAAAGAAAATGTGGCACATATACACCATGGAATACTATACAGCCATAAAAAAGGATGAGTTTGTTTCCTTTGAAGGGACATGGATGACACTAGAAACCTTCATTCTCAGCATAACAACACAAGAACAGAAAACCAAACACCACATGTTCTCACTTATAAGTGGGAGTTGATCAATGAGAACACATGGACACATGGAGGGGAACATCACACACCAGGACCTGTCAGGGTGTGAGGAGCTAGGGGATGGATAGCATTAGGAGAAATAGCTAATGTAGATGACGGGTTGGTGGGTGCAGCAAAGCACCATGGCACGTGTATACCTATGTAACAAACCTACACATTCTGTACATGTACCGCAGAACTTAAAGTATAATAATAATTTTAAGGCATTATTTCTTAACATAGAGAAAAGAACAAAGAGATGGAAATTGTGAGATAAATAATCATGTATAGATAATGAATCCAAGTGGTTTAAAATCCTATAAGTAAGATTTCTAGAATAAGAGAGAGAAAAAAGAGGGAAGAAATGATCAAAGAGCTAACAGAAGAAAAGTTGCTTGTGTTGAAAAGAGACACTGGCCTTCATGTTGAAATGTTCACTGTGAATAGAATAAATGTAGATGTATCCTAAAATAGATATATCATCATGACATTTCAAAATACCAAGGATGAAGAAAACGTCCTAGAAGTTTAAATTGTGAGGGAAAAAAAAAGTCATTTATAAACTAATGTTATTTATGCTGTTATCTGATACCTCATCACTAAAATTAAATTCTAGAAGACAAAAAAGAAAATCCTCCTAACTTCTAATTAAAATTATTTTCAACCTGGAATTTTATACCCAAACCATGAATCAAATATATGGGCAAATTATGCCTTTTCTGAAATGCAAGTGTTCCAATCACTTACTCACTAGAGGATTACACTGAGCTACAGGAAGAAGAAAAATAAGAAAGAAAGATATATACCAAAATAAATGATGAAAATAACCCAAAAATCTAGTAAAAGCCATCCCTCAGATGGCAGTTTTGCAAGAGTACCTGGTTCCAATTAGATCAGAAAATCAATGAACTTCAGGAAGATGAATGAAGTATATGTTAAGAAACATAGAGCATATTTAAAACATTGGATACAGGTGAGATAAGGAGAAAAGTATGTTTCTTCTTAGAATAAAGAGAAAGGAAAGGAAGCACAAGAAACATAAGAAAAATGGTAAAACTGTGTAAGTTACCCCTGGTACAGATAGGAGGGAAACTAAAATGTGGTGAAACATTTTAATATTAATGTATGAAAAAAAAACCAACTCATTTGGTCTGGAGTATTGTTCTTTTATAGGAACAGTGATTGCAGTTTTAGCCTACTACCTTGCCTTGAGGTGAATCACATTTATATAGCTATAGTACTGTAAGTGTTTTTTATTGTTCATCAACTTTCAGAATCAACCTAGGAATAAAGCACGGAATGTTTCAAGATGATTACAGGATAAATAATAAATGAGACTGCATTGTGAATTTGTTCACAGTGAATCTCTGTTATCATGAATCATTCTGATCATATAGTAGGCTATATAAATAAATGTAAGTATTTATTGACAGCGTGAGTACAACCAGATTTAAATACAAAAGAGATCTCCAAAAGTATAACTGCTCGGAAGTTAAAAATATATACATGTCATAACATTTTTACTAAAAAAATTTTTTTTTAAATAGCAAACTATCTAGAAAATAATGAGAGAAGAATACATCACACCAAAATCTACGAACCCAGTGAAGTCTGAGCCAGAAGAAAATGTGTGGCTCTCTTTACCCTCATCACTA
Organism: Pan paniscus; assembly: GCF_029289425.2. Taxonomy (NCBI): domain Eukaryota; kingdom Metazoa; phylum Chordata; class Mammalia; order Primates; family Hominidae; genus Pan; species Pan paniscus. The sequence goes on from NC_073249.2 coordinate 128,414,933, forward strand.
AAGAGGAGGTGAACAGCAAAACAAAACAACTAAACACATATCAAGAAATTGGAAAAATAACAAAAACAAAAAAAAATAGGAGGTAGAAATTACACAATAAAATCTGAAATAATTAAGAGAAAAAATAGGATAAAGCCAAAACAAATACAAAAGCAAAGCTACGTTTGTAAATTACCAAGGGAGATAAATTCCTCATGAAAACCATAAAGGAGAAAAGACAGAACCAAAACATAAAAGATTAAGAATGAGAGAGGTGTTGTAACTGAAACACAAAGACTAAAATAATTATAAAAGAATGTTATATAAACTCTATGGCCACAGAGTTAAAAACAGTAGGATGTGGATAATTCCTGGCAAAATAAAATGACTTAAGGTGACAAGAGTATAATAACAAAAACCGAAGAGAAATAAAAACTGGCTGGGCACAGTGGCTCACGTCTGTAATCCCGGCTCTTTGGGAGACTGAGGTTGGTGGATCACCTGAGGTCAGGAGTTCGAGACAAGCCTGGCCAACCTGGTGAAACCCCATCTTTACTAAAAATGCAAAAATTAGCTTGGCATGGTGGCGGGCACTTGTAATCCCAGCTACTCGGGAGGCTGAGGCAGGAGAATCACCTGAACCTGAGAGGCGAGGTTGTAGTGAGCTGAGATGGTGCCATTGCACTCCAGCCTGAGCAACAGAGCAAGATCCTGTCTCAAAAAAGAAAAAGGAAAAAAAAAGAAAAAGAAAAAGAAAGAAATAAAAAACTACAATAGAGAAATTACATGCTATCTATCTGAAAGTTGAATAAACAACTGCCATTGAAAAAGTCCATAGGAGAAACATATTCTTTTTCTTTACTCCCTCCTGAAACCCCAAGAAAATAAGAGCAAAAGACTAAAAAGGGCATAAGCACATAAAGGCAAACAGAATAAACGAGAAGGTAACAAAAGACCAGAGATGAAGCTCAGCAAATGAAACTGAGGTGAGTGAGGAGTACCTGATAACATTCCAAAGCAAGCCTGGTGTCCAGAAGAAAAGTGGGGAAAGTGAAAAAAATTGGCCTTTCAGAAACAGCAGTCCCCAGACTTTTTGTCACCAAGGATGGTTTCACAGAGACAATTTTTTTTCTTTCACCCATGGACAAGGGTGGCAGGGGTCAGGGGAGTGGGGGATGGATTTGGAATGAAACTGTTCCACCTCAGATCATCAGGCATTAGATTCTCATAAGAAGTGGGCAACCTAGATCCCTGGCATGCACAGTTCACAATCGGGTTTGCACTCCTATGAGAATCCAATGAGGCTGCTGACCTGACAGGAGGCGGAGCTCAGGCAGTCATGCTTGCTACCCCACTGCTCACCTCGTGCTGTGTGGCCTGATTTCTGACAGGCCATAGACCTGCAGAAGTTCGCAGCCTGGGGATTGGGGATTCCTGAATGCAAAGACTGAAGAACAATTAGATACTCCGCATCAGATGCCTTTCCTTGTCCCCTGCAGCCAGTAACATTCCTTCTTCCCCTCATCAAGAGGAACACAGGAAATTAATCATATCTACCTCCGCTATGGATGCAAGCAGAAACTACCCTCCTAAACAACAGGGGATAGGTAAACTATTGCAGCATTTTTTAAAACCAATTTCAGGATACATGTTAAAGTATAAAACTTAACCTATTATAATTTTAAAATTAACTTTTACTCCTTTAAAGTGAAACAGCCTATATATCACAATTTTTAATTACAGCAGCATATACAGTGGCTAAAACTGGAAAGTATTTAAACATATTTATACATGAAGAAATTGGGAACTATATCCTGCAGTATTATACAGCCAGTGCCGTTAATGAATTCCAGACATTAATGTTGACTTAGAGAGATTTACAAAGTATTGTCATGCCTACAAGTAGAAATATACCCATGAACAAAAATATATTTTCTAAAACAATGAATTTGAACACCTATATGCATATGTATTTATATTTAATCTTATATAAATGTTTGGATATGATCATGAAGTGTTTGAAGCCGAATTTGAGGAAATAAAAGGCCAAAGTGAGCTGCAGAGAAGTGGTCGGGAGGTGGAGGAAACACAGCTTTGTAAGTACTGAACAGAGATTGTAAGTGTGTCAGGTGCAGGGCTAGGGGTATCCTTCCTAACATTCTGTCCAGATAGAAGACTAAGGAGAAAAGAAGCAAGGCTTAGTGTGCAGGAGATGGCCGGAGGCTGGGGCAAGGCTTCTCCTATAGGCATCAATGTCCTGGGAGAGATAGCAAAATGAAGCATGTAAAACCCTTCAGCAAAAGATTCCAGCAAGACAGCTTAGTTGCCCTATGGGAGTTTTGTGGGGACATGAATGATTCAGTTGCATAAACCTTAGACTCTAGATGAGGAACATTGATGGCAATTTCCGAACTTTGCTGGTTTGTGGGGCAAACACTATTAATAGGCTGAGCAGCTGTTTTGCCACTGGTTCTGGAAGAAAAAAAGCTAGCTGAAAAGCACTTGGTATAGTTTGATCTAAAAGTAAACACACTGGACAAATAAAATGAACAAATTTTATTCTCACACTAGCATTTGATTACTCTTTTCAGACCAATTTTTTTTTTCCTTCCACAGCTTCTTTTTATTTTTATTTTATTATTATTATACTTTAAGTTTTAGGGTACATGTGCACAATGTGCAGGTTAGTTACATATGTATACATGTGACATGCTGGTGTGCTGCACCCACTAACTCATCATCTAGCATTAGGTATATCTCCCAATGCTATCCCTCCCCCTCCCCCCACCCCACAACAGTCCCCAGAGTGTGATGTTCCTCCTCCTGTGTCCATGTGTTCCCATTGTTCAATTCCCACCTATGAGTGAGAATATGCGGTGTTTGGTTTTTTGTTCTTGCGATAGTTTACTGAGAATGATGATTTCCAATTTCATCCCTGTCCCTACAAAGGACATGAACTCATCATTTTTTATGGCTGCATAGTATTCCATGGTGTATATGTGCCACATTTTCTTAATCCAGTCTATCGTTGTTGGACATTTGGGTTGGTTCCAAGTCTTTGCTATTGTGAATAATGCCACAATAAACATACGTGTGCATGTGTCTTTAGAGCAGCATGATTTATAGTCCTTTGGGTATATACCCAGTAATGGGATGGCTGGGTCAAATGGTATTTCTAGTTCTAGATCCCTGAGGAATCGCCACACTGACTTCCACAATGGTTGAACTACTTTACAGTCCCACCAACAGTGAAAAAGTGTTCCTATTTCTCCACATCCTCTCCAGCACCTGTTGTTTCCTGACTTTTTAATGATTGCCATTCTAACTGGTGTGAGATGATATCTCATTGTGGTTTTGATTTGCATTCTCTTATGGCCAGTGATGGTGAGCATTTTTTCATTTGTTTTTTGGCTGCATAAATGTCTTCTTTGGGAAGTGTCTGTTCATGTCCTTCACCCACTTTTTGATGGGGTTGTTTGTTTTTTTTCTTGTAAATTTGTTGGAGTTCATTGTAGATTCTGGATATTAACCCTTTGTCAGATGAGTAGGTTGTGAAAATTTTCTCCCATTTTGTGGGTTGCCTGTTCACTCTGATGGTAGTTTCTTTTGCTGTGCAGAAGCTCTTGAGTTTTATTAGATCCCATTTGTCAATTTTGTCTTTTGTTGCCATTGCTTTTGGTGTTTTAGACGTGAAGTCCTTGCCCGTGCCTATGTCCTGAATAGTAATGCCTAGGTTTTCTTCTAGGATTTTTATGGTTTTAGGTCTAACATGTAAGTCTTTAATCCATCTTGAATTGATTTTTGTATAAGGTGTAAGAAAGGCATCCAGTTTCAGCTTTCAGCATATGGCTAGCCAGTTTTCCCAGCACCATGTATTAAATAGAGAATCCTTTCCCCATTGCTTGTTTTTCTCAGGTTTGTCAAAGATCAGATAGTTGTAGATATGTGGCGTTATTTCTGAGGGCTCTGTTCTGTTCCATTGATCTATATCTCTGTTTTGGTACCAGTACCATGCTGTTTTGGTTACTGTAGCCTTGTAATATAGTTTGAAGTCAGGTAGTGTGATGCCTCCAGCTTTGTTCTTTTGGCTTAGGATTGACTTGGTGATGCGGGCTCTTTTTTGGTTCCATATGAACTTTAAAGTAGTTTTTTCCAATTCTGTGAAGAAAGGCATTGGTAGTTGGATGGGGATGGCGTTGAATCTACAAATTACCTTGGGCAGTATGGCCATTTTCATGATATTGATTCTTCCTATCCATGAGCATGGAATGGTCTTCTATTTGTTTGTATCCTCTTTAATTTCATTGAGCAGTGGTTTGTAGTTCTCCTTGAAGAGGTCCTTCACGTCCCTTGTAAGGTGGATTCCTAGGTATTTTATTCTCTTTGAAGCAATTGTGAATGGGAGTTCACTCATGATTTGGCTCTCTGTTTGTCTGTTATTGGTGTATAAGAATGCTTGTGATTTTTGCACATTGATTTTGTATCCTGAGACTTTGCTGAATTTGCTTATCAGCTTAAGGAGATTTTGGGCTGAGATAATGGGGTTTTCTAGATATACAATCATGTCGTCTGCAAACAGGGACAATTTGATTTCCTCTTTTCCTAATTGAATACCCTTTATTTCCTTCTCCTGCCTAATTGCCCTGGCCAGAACAGACCAATTTTTAAAGTTTTTTTACATCATCTTCCAAATATGACAATTTCCATTGTGATTATTTTAAAAAACCTTTATGAAAAATGTTTTTGTGACATATTGTTACTTGATGCAATTAATAGGCATTCATTTATATTTTAAAAAGAAATTTTCTATAAATGTTTTCTTTATTAGTGTTCTAAAGAATTAATTTAGTCTACAAAAGCAGTGACTCGTAATTTATGCCTGATTTTATTTGTCAGTACAGTTGACAACTGAATAGCTTTTAAAAAGTAATTGATGTTAGTACTTTACGAATTGAAATACTGCAGACAGATCAAGTGAGAGAAACTGATGTGGCTTTTGCCTTTCATTAGAATCCATAAATGGAAGAAAGCAGAGTATAAGGATGGTACATACTCTGGCATACAATATATTTAATAATATCAAGGTCTTTTGAAAAATAATAGCAGTCTTTTAAACAGAATTAACTTTTGAATGTGGTATCACATTTTAAATTCACAAAACAAGTATCCATTCGGAATAATTGTGAAACTTTAGGTATCCACATTAGTAGTTACTATATAGGTAATTTCAATTTTCCAGTGTTAGTAAGTTTTGGTATAAAATAATACGTAAGTATTGTTTTAAGCTTTGTTACTTTGTGAAAACTAAAGCAATTTCAGGTTAGTGTTTGAATTGAGTTGTTTCTAACAGTTTTATTTTTCTAAGCTTTATCAAGTTATAATTAATATAACAACCTGTGCATATTTAATGTATACAATTTGATGAGTTTGAACGTACATATATACTCATGAAAGCATTACTGAAATGATGGTGATAAACGTATCCATCACCTCCAAAATTTTCTCAATGTCCATCTCACATTTTTAAGGGGTTGGTTTGGTTTCTTTTCTTTTTTTATTTTGTGATAACAACACAGTATTTCTACTAACTTTAAAACATTTTAATATAATAAATCTATTTTTATTTCAAACACAGAGGTATGAAAATAAACTGTTAATTCAAGTTTAATTTTTAGTATAAAATTATATTTATTTACTCAGATATTTGGAATAAAAATACTTTTCCCACAATACTGTTTTAAAAATATCTGCATATAGGACACATAAGAGTGCAGTGATTAAGATGTGGATACTGGACTCAGAATGCCTAGTATAAATTCTGACTTTATCCCTTACTTAGCAGCTATGTGATAGTGACTTAACATCTCCAAGCCTTTTAATTTTCTCATCGCCAAAGTGGAGATAACAGCTGTAAGTATTTAATTCCTGAGACAAACTTAGTAAAATGCCCTGCAAATAGGAAATACCAAATGAATATTAGTTGTTACTGGAAAAAGAGTGCCATGCCCATGTGTAGAGGGCCCCTTATGAGCATGCTATGATCTGGCATAGCTTTAAACCCTCTCTGCTTCCAAACATCTCACATATGCAATAAAAGACAACATGGTGTAGTGAACAATGCATTGGATTTCATATTATAAAATTCAGATTATGATAGAATCTTTTACAGTCTGGGCACGTGGCTAAAGCCTATAATTCTAGCACATTGGGATGCCGAGGCGGGAGGATTACTTGAGGCCAGGAGTTCGAGACCAACCCAGCCAACAAACCAAGACCTCTGTCTCAAACAAAAACAAAAACAAGCAAACAAAAAAACTATCTCTACAAATTATATGAATTTGAAAAATCTATTTAAAACCTTAGTTTTTTAACAATAAAATTATAAAAATGTCTACATAGACTATTTTATATGTTCTTCTTTTTCCTTCCTCTTCTCCATTTTTACAATGTTATTGAAAAGGTCAAAGAAGATTATACATATGAACCACAAAGAATTATTTTTTTTTAATTTTTATTTTTTAGACAGAGTCTCACTCTGTCGCCAGGCTGGAGTGCAGTGGCGCGATCTTAGCTCACTGCAGTCTCCACCTCCCAGGTTAAAGCGATTCTCCTGCCTCAGCCTCCTGAGTGGCTGGGACTACAGGCATGCGCCACCACACCCAGCTAATTTTTGTATTTTTAGTAGAGATGGGGTTTCACTATATTGGCCAGGATGGTCTCGATCTCCTGACCTTGTGATCCACCTGCCTTGGCCTCCCAAAACGCTGGGATTACAGGCGTGAGCCATCCACAAGGAATTTTACCATTAATAAGATTCAATATAGTGGTCACTGACATGGCTCCCAATTGGATTCATATCTTTGTATTGGGGCATTACTTCTCAAATTGAGACATAATAGCTATAAAACTTGCAGACAGATTTTGCTCCTTTTCCTTCCTTGCATTGTCGTTCTGTAACACTTTGGTCCTAGCTCATAGATACTTTATTTTACCATTTTACATCTCTATTTGGATTTGTTACTCACTTATTAGACTTAGCTCAGTAAAGTTTATACGAACTCAATGAACAGTTATAGAGTGACTACTATTAATGTATCCAACCAGTCAAAAGATGGTGATATAATGATGAATGTGATGTAGCTTTGCCCTTATAGTCTTGGCTTGATATTTTTAATACAATGAGGCAAATATAATAGTTACCTACCCACTAAGAGACCCAGAAGAGGAGAAATTAGTAAAGCTTCCAGCAAGAAGGGATGTTAAAAAGACAGAAAAAAAGTGATCTCTGAATAAGGCTTGAACTTAATCTTGAAGGATGAGTGAAAATACAGAGGTGAAGAGCCTGCGCAATGTAATTTTCCTTGAGCATAACCTGCAACCTAAGGAGAGAGAAGTGATAAGGCTGAAGGTATAGGTGGGAACGTGTACCTTATGTCTATATGTAACCCTCATAACTTATGTAATGTTAGGCCCATCATAAAAATTCAATAAATATTGATGGGCAAATGGAATAAATAAAGGATCATTCAGAACACAGTATAGGTCAATGTTTCCCAAAGAAAAGAATAATGGTAATAAATTGTGAGAGGCCACAAGACTATAGCTTGCCATTAAATTTCTAAGGAATCAGATAGCTAAAGAAGTAGCAGTAGAACCCCAAATGTAGACTCAAATAATGTGTTTGTCTCACAGTAAAATTGCTTAACAAATAGCTATGACCAGACAGTAAACTAACATTTCTGGATGCTGATTTGACAGTAGATTCAAGTGTCCAGGATAGGAAGAATAAACATGAGAGAACTGTAAGAGAATATGAAAGAATATTATTTTGCCGTTGACTCCATGTTTGTTTGAAGCTGATGGTGGAGCCCAGGGAACATTACCACTGGACAGACAACCCACCACAAGGTATTTATTTCTAAGGGGAAGAGTGAATAAGATAAAGTGAATTGACCTATTGCCACTTGAAGCCTCCATAGACTTGCCTGTATTTGTCTATTTCACACATAGTTCCCATGAAAATGAGAATAAAAACCATTTCAGGAATGTCTCCTTGAAAATATAAGTACATTTAATTCTCTGACTACCCACTTGTAGCATCTAAATTAAACAATGTGGACAAAGGCAAAAAAAGAGAGACAAGGACAAAATGTAGTAAACACCGCACACCCCATATATGCCGAGCCAATATTTTATATGAACGAATAAAAATTGATGACATTTCAACTTGTTTTAGCAACTTTTTTCTTTTAATCCCAAAGCACTTCCTTCTTAATTAAAATTTTATCTCCTAATGAAGTTGTTTAACCTGGTTAGCTGATCAAAGGGAATTAAAATTTCTTCAATGACTAACGACAGCAATCTCCTGAAATATGCAGTTAGGATACATTCAGTCTGAGAATGAACTAAATATATGAAAGTGAGAAAATTTAATTTTGTGTTTTGAAGAGTCAAAAAAATACAACTGTGATAGTATCTCACTATAAAACCCATGAATATTTTAAAAGTAGTTTTAAATCAAAGTGGATTGAATCATCAAAGATAATGCATTTTAATAAAAGTTAAATACAGCATAACTTTCATCTAGAATTTCCCTAATGCTTATTTTTTCTCCCTCTCCAGAAAAGGCAAAAAGCTTGGGGAAGAGGAAATCTCAAATTGTTATCAGGAAGAAAATGTTTACAACATCCAAAGTAAGATTTGAGTTGATGGCTTTTTCTTAAAAAATAAAAATACCACATCCTGATTTTATATTAATGATAATAACCCATTCTCTATCAGATAGGTTGCATGAGTTTTTCCCAGGTGCAGCTGACCTTTCATTTTTCCTTTCGTTGTTCTCTGGTGTGAGATTTTTATTGTTTATGAAGCAAATCTCTTTTATGTCCCCAGTGAATGAGAATATCTCCACTGTTTCACGACAATGGTTAAGTCTTCCTATACCAGGTCCTCCATTTACAATCTGTGTAAAGATTTATTTAAAATAGGGACAATAAGTTATTTTATAGTGTTGTTGAAATGATTGAGTTAAATGCCCAATAGATAGTAGACACTATTAAAATTACTCCTAAATATGAGTTGATCATTGGTGTAAGCTTTTCTTTATATTAAGAATATATTCTTTAATACATACTTCTTCAAAAGCATTTCAAAAATAAGAAGTAGCTGTTGAATGGTATTGAATACCTGTTTAAACAAAACCTATCGATTTTGAAAAATTAAAAATAAGTTGCTGAGTTTCACTTAATGTATTTAAGATGTATGAATCTTTATGCAAATCAAATTGTCTTTATTTTTTTTTTCTGCTTCCTTTATTGATTTTAGTTTAGAGTTATCCTAGATATATCAAATTAATTGGGTAGCTCTTTATCATTTTTCTTGCCAGGAATAAATTATGCTAACATCAGAAATATCTATTCTTAAAAGTACTGAAAGCCCATTTTCACAAAACTGTATGGCTCAGAACCTTTTGGGCAATGATAATTATGTAATACTTTCCCCCCAAATTATCTTACATAAATAGTCTGCTTAATTACTAGATATATTTCTGCATCAATTATGGTAATAGTTAAAATTTCTACAAAAACATCTATTTCATCAAGGTGTATTAGCTGAGGTTTGTACATAGTGTTCTTTTAAATTACAACAACCAATTATTATTAATTATTGTGTTTTCATTTTTTTATTTTTCATTTTTTTTAAATATAAGATAAGGTCTGGCTCTATTGCCTAGGCTGGAGTGTCGTGGCATGATCTTGGCTCACTGCAACCTTCACCTCCTGGGCTCAAGAGATCCTCTCACCTCAGCCTCCCCGGTGGCTGGAACTACAGGCACATGCCATCACATCTGGCTAATATTTGTGTTTTCTTTGTTTGTTTGTTTGTTTGTGGAGATAGAGTTTCACCACGTTGGCCAGGCTGGTCTGGAACTCCTGAGTTCAAGCCATCCGCTTGTCTCAGCCTCCCAAAATGCTGGGATTACAGGTATGAGCCACTGTGCCTGACTTTTTTCTCACTTTTTATAATTAGAATTATCTATTTTAGTTTTTCCAGTTTACTTGTTTCATAGAGTTAGTAGTTCCAATATTTTCCTGATTTCTAGTTTTATTTTGTTATAATCTTAATTTGTTTTCAAATTATTTTCTGAATCTTTTAAAAGTTTTAACAATAATGTCTTCATGAATATTTATGAAACTAATTTATTGCTTTGTTAAATAGGAAAATCATTGAGACCTATTTTTCTCTATCTCCATATGGTATTTTATTTGGTTTCTGTCTTTGATCTATTTGGAATTTGTTTTTATATCAAGTGTGGATTAAGCATCTAACTTTTTTGCTTTTCAGTAAGTGTACTTAGGGGTTCCAATGCTCTCTATTTAATCAATCATTCTTTCTTCACTGACTTGAAATACCACCTTTATGGTAAACTAATGACAGTGACAGTTGTATAGATTTTTGTGTTTGTTTATGGGTTTTTGAGTTTATTCAATTGATATATCTGACACCTGTACCACACTTGTAGTATTTGTGACTTGTTAATTCCAATATCTGGAGTTAACCTTGACATGCTTACACATTTCCTTTTTTCTTTATACTGCTTATCCTAGTATCGGTCAACAAATCGTCTCCTCTACACTCTTGAATAACTTTCTTCTCTTGACTTTCATTATTCCACATTCTCTTGGTTTTACTTCTATTCCTCTATTCAATCCTTTTTAGTCATCTGCAAACGTATTCCTCCCATATCTAATCTCTAAATGCAATTTATATAATAGACATATATAAAATAAATGAATTTATTACTTTTTCTGATTACAATAGTAATAAAAAGTTATTCACAATTTCAACACCTCAGAAATACCTAATTCAGACTTCCAATTTTGGGTGTAAAGATCTAACTTGTATCAGACCAATATTTCCACAACGAACAACAGAAAAAAATATAAATTAAAAAATAAAAACTGTTTATAAATGTTAGGTAACTATCAGGCAATCAGACCCTGAGAGACCAAGATTTCTGAGAAAACAAAAATGCACTGAGGTTAGCCTAACATTCAGTGTCACCAAATTCCTTGAAGTATTTGTTGTTTGTAAGTTGCAACTGAGAGTCTGAGAAGTCAAGCAGAAAGCAGTGGCCAAAAATCTTAGAAACCTAGCAGAATTTTCAGCACTATCATGATATGATGGAGACAAAATTCAGTTCAGGACTTTCCGAAGATAAGAGCCCTAGACATTCAGTTGGGATCCCTGAAGGGTTATATACTAGGAATAAGGATGAATAGAAAATAGGTTATTCCTCACAAAAGTTGAAACCCAGTTTTTCAACAACTCAGTCTATACTGGTGTAAGGTAATCTACTCCCAAGTCAGGCTGACAGCCAGACACAAATGTGAGTCTTCTCTGGAGGAAAACAACATCACCAAGGACCTCATATTAGCCTAAATATGTGTGTACACATTATCTGGCACTAAAAACAAAAGGAAATCCCCATAGAACAAGATACACTTACATAATTGAAGGCAAGAGAAAAACATAGGCAGTATAAATAGAACTACAGATGATTCATGTAATGGACTTACTAAACTTAGACTTTCAAATAATGCCGATTCATATATGTTTTAAAATAGATGACAAAATGGATCATTTTAGTAGAAAACTGAAATCCATAAAATGAGCATGATGAAAATTCTAGAATGGACAAATAAAAGAATTAAAATTAAGAAATCAATAGATTGGTTTAATGGCAAACTAAAGACAGCTGAAGAGAACATTAGTGAACTGGAAGAAAGGTCGGTTGAAATTATCTGGACTGAAGCAGGGAAATGACATAAGATACTCAGAAAAAAACTCGAAAGATGTATATAAATGATGAAAAGTTCTCAGATATTTGTATTATGAGTCTCAAGGAGAGAAAAGAATAAGAAGGAGTTAATATTAGAAGAGATATTGGCTGAATATTTTAAAAATTAAAGATTAATCAGTAAAAGATCCAAGAATTGCTGTGAACCCTAAGCAAGATAAATACAAAGGAAAGCAGATTAAGTCACCTCAAAGAGAATATCATAAATTGTCAAAAGGAAGCAGACACACTGCTTTAAAATAGAAAAATAAGAGGTTCAACTTATTTGAGAGAAGAACATTGTAAGGAAAACTAAAATCAGTGTTAAAGTGTTGAAAGAGACTTACTGCTAACCAATAACACTATTCTTCAAAAGTGAAGATGAAGTGAAGACATTTTTGAACGAGCAAAAACTGAGAAAATTCTTTCCCAGTAGAGTCACACAAAACTGTAACTAAAGTGAGTTCTGTAAGCCTGGGAATATGCTGCCAGATAAAATCATAGAAGTATAGAATGAAACCAAATAAGTACAAAAACAGTAAGAATGTGGATAAATTTAAGTGAGTATTAACTAATACTCTAATAATATTTATGGGCTTAAAAATAAATGTAGAATTAAAATACATGACAACAACAGCACAAGAGATGGAAGAGAGTTCAATGGACTTAAAGTGATGGCAGACCTTTAATTTGTTTGAAAAATGGTAAAAGTAACATTAGCTTTTAATAAGCCAATAATGCATGTTGTAATCAATATGATAACTATCAATGTATAATTACCAACCCAATGGGAGATGGAAAAAAATACTTGATTAATTCAGGAAAGGCCAAGATAGTGAAGAAAAAGGAACATAGAATAGGTAGAATAAGTAGAAGACAAATAAGTTGATTTTTTTATTTTCAAATATATCAAAATTTACCTAAAATAAAAAATTAAAATCAAATACTTTAACTATAAAATTAAAATCAAATACTTTCACATAGATTTCAGGCTAGGTGAAAACAAAGAATCCAAGTCTACATTTTTTACGAGAGACACACTATAAACAGGATGCAGAAATGTTTTCAAGGAATGAAAAACAATACTATGCAATTATTAACCAAATAAAGTATATTTAATTATCATTATATCCAGATAATTAGACTTTAAGAAGTTTTACTAGAAACAATGGAAGACATTTTATAATGATAAAAATAGATAACACACTAGGAAGATATGAGTTCTAATTTGTAGCACCAAATAACATGGTCTCAAATTACATGAAACAAGTGTCAATTGAACTAAAAGAGACAAAACTACAAGCACGATGTTTTTAAAACCATTTTCTTTAGTATAATTATCATATTTATTTTCTACTTTCAGCAATTGCCAACTCATAGCCAATAAAATTTCATATATATTTCTCTCTCACTTGTGATTTTCTTCTGAAGCAAATCCTAGATAGGATGTCATTTAATCTCAAAACATTTCCTTATATAGCCCTGAAAGAAAAAAGCCTCTTAATAACATGGCCATACTATCTTCCACACAGTTTGTAAATATATTTTTTGACTGATTTGTTCTTTAAAGAATTGTTAAACTCCAAGTTATTTTTAAAATATAAGCTTTTATTATTCACTTCAAGTGTTAATATTTTATTAAATATGAGTTTGTGATATTAATATTTTTCCAGATATAATATCAAGTGTGCCATGTAATGGTAGGTCAATAATGCATCATTTCAAAACTAGAGACGTTTGGGATATGAAGAATCACAATGAAGAAACTGAAGAACCATAGGATAAATAGTTTATAAATAAATTGGAGGACATATATGGTGACAACAAGCATAGGTAACAGTGAAATGGTCCACTAGATTTCTGCTTTCTGGTGTCCTTTCAGGATAGGGGGATAGTTAAAAATGTTAAAAGGACTACATTATTCCAACACATATCAAAGCATGCATTAGTGTTACGGATATGATAAAGAAAAGAGAAGAACTCAGTGCGGTCTTAAGGAAAGGGGTTTGCAGAGCTGAACAAGAACGTGTGCACACCTTGATAAATTCCACACCCTTGCCTTGTAAAGCCAAGTGGTAAATAAAACTGATTTGATACTGTTAAGGTCTTTTCATCTCTACGTTATTCCATGGGCCTCAAGGAAGCCTACATTTGGTTAGGGTATCCTTTATTGCAGGTAGTCAGAGAAAATATTTTACTTCTTGGAAATTCTTTCAGTCTATAGTAGACCATTTTTTTTTTGGAAATAATTCCATGGAATCTCAACAAAAAGGGCATATCCTTTGTTTCTATTATCCAAACTTATTTCTGTTTATTGGGGTTTTTTTCTCATGCATAGGTTCTATGCCATGTTTATTAGGTTTTATTCAGCAATTTTATTTATAAGTCCTCTCTCTCCGTATTCTTTTCTACTCAAATAGTCAGGCACCGGTATTAGTGTGTTCAGTATCCCAATATCATTGTGTTTCTCTAAATTCCTGCTTGTGTTTTCAAACTTTTATAATCTAGACAGCTTGATGATAAACTATTTGCCAATAACAAATAACAGTGATATGTTTTTATCAGCAGATTGTGAGTTTTGTTAGCATAAAATTACTCACATTGTTTCATTGTGAACAAAGATTTTGATAATATTTTCACTTCTCTCTTTTTCCTTATGATTGCTTGATGCACAAACACACACACACATACACACAAATGCTACTATCTGTAAAATATTTTAATTTTAATTTTTTAATTATTTGTTTGGTTTTTTTTTTGTTTTGAGACAAGGTCCCTATGTTGCCCAAGCCCTGGTGTCTAACTCCAGGGCTCAAATGATCCTCCTGCTTCAACCTCGCAAGCAGCTGAGACTACAGGCACATGCCACTGAGCTGGGCTAAACATTTTATTTAAAATAAATAGGATTGGCAAGTATTAGAATAGTCCTTCAGATCACTGATTCAGTGACAATAATCATCGGCAGCTTCTTGTAGTATCCATTTTCCCAGAAATATTCCACACAAATAGATACATATATAAATTCATTTAGTCACACTTCACTACCTCCAAATATGAAATATCCACTTTGTCTTGCATCTTGTTTTTGACTTTATAAATTTATCTTTAATGTATTCCATATCAACACATAGAGATACAGATATGCCCCATTCTTTTTCATTACTACAAACTATGTCATTGTGTGGATGAACCATTATTTATTTAATCATTTATGGACATCTATAAAACCAAGTCTTTTGTTACTAGACAAGGCTTCAATAAATAGCTTGCATATATGCCATTTGGAAATTTTGATAGTATAATCTATAGGCATTTCTTGATGTTGAACTACTACATAAGAGTGTGTACAATTCTTTTTTTATTATTATTATACTTTAAGTTTTAGAGTACATGTGCACAACATGCAGGTTTGTTACATATGTATACATGTGCCATGCTGGTGTGCTGCACCCATTAACTCGTCATTTAGCATTAGGTATATCTCCTAATGCTATCCCTCCCCACTCCCCCCACCCGACAAGAGTACCCGGACTGTACAGTTCTAATTTTCATAGACACTGCCAAATTGTTCTTCAAAAAGTTTATGTTAATTTACACTCCTACTGGCAATGTCTGAGGATGACTTTTATCACATACCCTCTCCAATGGTGTGAATTTTCTAATTTTCTTCATTTCCTAAAATAATAAAATATCCCCAATTTTATTTTGCATACCCTTACTTTAAAAATATTTAAACACCTTATATTTTTATTATCTGAGAACTGTCCTTTGCTTTTTTATTGCTGGTGTTTTCCTTTTCTTATTGATTTGACATGCCTCTGTAGATGAAAGAAATTAGCCATTTGTAACATGTGTCGCATTTTTTCCTACTTTTTGTTCTTGGGCTTTCTGTTTTTATGCAAATATTTTAATTTTCATGCAGTTAAATTCATCAATCTTTCCCCTTTTTCCCCCTTTTTTCTGGATTTTATTTCTTTTAAAGGCATTCCCAGTTCAAATATTACTGAAGAAAAAACCTTCCCATATTTCATTTTAGAACTTTTATGATTTTACTAAATCATTTATATTTCAAACTTAACTGGATAAAAGGAATTTGAAAAAAGGTATGTGGTAGTGGTTACTTTAATATCTTATATTGAAGAATCCATCCTTTCTCCACATTTATCACATATAAATTTTATAAGTACAGTTTTAATTGCTGTGCATTTATAATGCCTGATGGGATTAGTCTTTTTTTGTTTCCTTTTTTAAAATTGGCTACCTATTCTCACTGACCTGTTTTTCTTCATATAAACTTTAGAATTCTCTTGTCTAGCTTCAAAATATAGAAAACTGCAATATTTATAGTATTGGTTCCTCTTATCCAAGAATATGATAAATATTGGCATTTATTCCAAAATTTTTGATGTCTCTCAATAGCAGTTAAAGTTTCTATTATACATAGTGAACATTTTTCTTCCTAAGTTTTTTCTTTGATGTCTCATAGAGGTTTCTTTTGTAAGTTTAACTTTTATTTCCATTATATTTTCTAATTGGTTAGAAAGGCAATAATCTCTTTTATATCTAGAAAACTAAGTAAATTATCTTATGTCTAATAGCTAAACAACTCAATCTCTTGAATATTCTAAGTATATAATAATAGGATCTGCAATTAATGATAATATTGCATTATCCTTTTAAAGTTTATGCCACTTCTTTTCCTTGCTATTTACCTTGGTTAGAACTGCCTAATTAATAAGAGCACCAATCATGAGCATTTTTCTTATTTCTAGTTTTGATATTAATGTTTATATTAGAGCAACAATTAGTCTGATGTTAACTTTTAGGCTGATATGTAAATACACACACACACACACACACACTCACACACACACACACTCACACACACACAGATACTTTTCATGTATGCTTGAAAATAAAGATTAGAAATAGACCTTACTTGGAATTTTACTTGGAGTTTTACTAGTTGAATTTTCATAGGCAATTTTAATTTATTTTTAATTTTTAAAACTTTTTCCTGGTCGGTAGACTACCAGGGACATAGGCAATTTTTTAAAAAGAAGAAACTCATAGTATATATGCTGTCCATCCCGAATAAGAAAAGGATTATTGGCCAAAAGAAGGCATTAAAGACTTTAATGGCCTTTAGAAATGGTATCTAGTTTTCAGAGGTCATTCTCATCAGAACATGAGGTGGAACTTTATGCAGCAATGCTCAGTGTCCTTCCCTAACCTTGACTTTTTTTTTATCACACCATCATTTCATCTCTTCCCTTTTTCTCTTACTGCACCAGGTACTACTCAATTTGTACATCCATTAGGAGATTTCAATTTCCAGGAAGCAAATGCTGGAAACAGTAGATGATGGGTTATACATTATATTGTGCATTATGTTCTGGAATGTGCAGTCATATTAGGAAAAGTGCTACAATAGGGCAATAAGAAGAAGAATTCTTGGTGGATGCTATGATTTGAATATGATTTTTCCCCTCTGAATCTCCTGTTGAAATCTGATTGCCATTGTGGTAGTGTTAGAAGGTAGGGTCTCTAAGAGGTGATGAGGTTGTTAAGAGAGATTAATACATTTCTTATGGGAATGATTAGGTATTTTGAGAGTTTGGCTCCCTTTTCTTTCACACAGGCATGATCTGTTTCCCCTTCTGCTTTTCTGCGTTGCTCTGAAGCAGCATTAGGCCCTCACCAGATGCAGCTGCCCAATCTGGTACTTCCCAGCCTCCAAAACCATGAGCCAAATAAACTACTTTTCTTTATAAATTAGTCTGTGGTATTGTGCTATAGCAACAGAAAATAGACTAAAACAGGAGGTGAGTGGTTAATGGACACACACACAAGTCCATGCATAGATCCAAACATATTAGAAGCATAACTTAGTCTTTATTTAACACACCCTCATTAAAATAAGCTTTCTTTCTGTTTGAAAACATTCTGTGCTAACGTTAGAATCACCCAGAATTGACTAAAGAGTACATTAAACTTCAGTAAATTATAATTCAGTGAAGTAAGTTCAGAGCTTAGTCTAAAAAATATAAAAAGAATAGCCTTACCACGTATCCTAATTTTGTGTGAGAAGCTAAAGTACTTCATTAATCTCTAACTTCACATTTCCTTCCAGTTAAATGGAGATGAAAATTGAGCTAGATCATTGGCAAGTGATAAGCTAAAATGTAGAAGCAATTGCATAGCACCTTAAATATATAACTTTATATAAATGCTGTGAGAAGCAGAATATAATGAATAATCCATAAACAGCATTGAGTTTATACTTCCATTAAAAGCTGTCTTCCCTCAAGTCTTGAATATTCCATGAACAATTCCATTAATCTTTTATCTATAGCACATACAATATAAATCAATGATATGTTATATATAAACACCTAATAAAATAAGGTTTTTAAAAAATAACCTAAATTCTATTTTAATTCATCTTTTTACTTTTAAAAAGTTAGTAATGATAAAATGCAAAAATCCATTATTTTTGTCATATTATAATATAGTTTTAGTTTAATGTACTTTTAAGGCTTAGTGACAGATGAATTCACACCAGTCTTTATATATCATACCTTTCTGTCTTTTGTATTGTCATCTAAAAATAAATAATGTAAGTATAAACTATTAATAAGGAGGTTCTATAAAGTACACTAATCATGTTAGCGTTTTTTTACTCTCTTTCTTCTTCTTCACTCCAAGCTCTTAATGATCTTCAATAATAACTTATGAGTAAACTTGCTTATTGGTCTCTTTGTTGGAATTAGTCATATGGAAAGAAAATTTCTGTGGTCTAGTTTATATATGAATTTGAGGATGAAGATTACTTGGTAGCTTTCAGATGGTAAACCAAAAAATGTTCCTGCATCAGATGTAAATGTTTTTCTTTTTTATATTAAACTTTTAACACCCATCTACTCACCCATGTGAATACCTACCAGGGCAATGGTGCCATGAAGAATCAGGAGTCGACAGTTCCCAATGTGCTCTGATTTAAATTATAAATGATTGTCCTGAAATAAAGAAAATTCAAACACCAAAAGCAAAATTATTTTAATTCTACAGAAATGTGTTTGATTGCCTTCCATATAAAACGTATGTACCAGGTACTGAGGAAGTTTTTACTTGGTATTCTATGTTAAAAGAGAATTTTACTTCACTTCAAAAACAAATTTATGAAAAACAAAAAGCTTTTTACAAAAAAATTTACAAAAACAAATTTTTCTTGGATGAAAGGTATGAAATTGAAAGACAAAACTTTAGAACTTTTTAGAATAAAATACAGAATGATATTTTTGTGACATTTTGTAAAACTAAGGTGTCTTATTCAGTTAGGACTGCTATAATAAAATATCATAGCTTGGATGACTTATACACATCAAAACCTTTTTTTCTCATAGTTCTAGAGGCTGGAATCCAAGATTAAGAGGCTGGCAGAATTAGTGTCTGGTGAGGGCCTGCTGCATGGTTCATAGACAGCAATCTTCTCACTATGTCTTCATATGGTAGAAAGGGAAAGGAAGTCTCTTTTATAAGGGTACTAATCCCATTCTCTAGGGTGCTGCTCTCCTAATTACTTCCCAAAGGCTCTATCTCCTAGTACTATCACATTAGAGATTAGGTTTCAACATATAGGTTTTAGAGGGGCACAAATATTCAGTCTATAGCAGAAGGCATTATTTTTAATATGTAGTCAAAGAACAGTATCTGAAGCTAAAGTATTTTAAAATCTCCTCTGTTGCTATAAACTTAGGTAATTTACTTAAGTTCTTTTTTCTTCAATTTCCTCACTTGTAAAATAGAGGGAATAATTTTATCTAACCCAAAGACTTGTTTTGAAGATAGAATTTGCTTAACTCACGTAAAGCCATTAAGAAAAGGCCTGCCACATAGTAGGTCTGTGGGTCGGCTGGGGCCCAGACTGAAGGGCAGCAGTTATTGCAGGCACGCTCTTATTAAGGTCAAGCATAGAAGTACTCAGAGGGACAAGTAAAAACATGGTGATGCCTCTGTAAGCCTAGACACATGACACATTCCATTGGCCAAAACAAGACACATGGAAACACAACTTCAACGTGTTAGGGAAATGTATAACTCCCATGACATCGTTGGGGTAAGGAAGAGATATTTTGGAAATAGTATTAAACATACTACACTGTTCTTTAGGATCTGATTGGTTCTTCAGGGTTTGATTATGGAGAATTTTGGTGTAGGAGAGAAGTTTAAGAAAAAAGAGCAAGATTTTTGAATATAGGTTAGATTTCAAAGATAGAAACACAGAAACATTTGCATGTGAGGAAGTGGAGCAAAATAAATTTTAAAGAGCATGGCTTTGATCTATGTTTTCCCTCCAAAGTTTTTAAGAAAGGCAAATAAGGAAAAAAGATATTTTCAAAGTATATTTTGCTAGCTGTTTCTTTGATTATGCCATCAGTCTGGGCAACCAAGTTACTGTAATCCCAAGAAGCTTTTTAAAATAATTGTGCAAAGTAATA
This sequence comes from Pan paniscus, assembly GCF_029289425.2. Classification (NCBI taxonomy): domain Eukaryota; kingdom Metazoa; phylum Chordata; class Mammalia; order Primates; family Hominidae; genus Pan; species Pan paniscus. The sequence continues at coordinate 128,435,252 of NC_073249.2, forward strand.
ATATAAATATCTCACTCATTTTACCATATAGATTTATTATCCATATGCAACTTCTAGTGATAATTCGTTCTATACCCTTTCCAAGGTTTTGAGTACATACAGATATACCCAAATATACATGTATTTTATATGAGAAATATAGTGAATATATATTCATATATATACATATGTATGTAAGTATAAATTGATTGTTTAAATATCTCATAATGTATAGATCTACTTAATTCTTTTTAAATAAGACGATTCCTTGAAAATTCAAATGCATTTACTCTTTCCTGTGAACTTTAGAATAATTTTGTACAGTTCAGAAAATTCTGCTGATGATTGCATCAAATGCAGTTTCATTCTATTAAATATACAAATATATATATATATATACACATGAATTTGTAAAGGATTGATGTTTTAAGGGTATTAGGTCAAATAATGGTGAAACATGCAATGTTTCAGCATTTATTTAGGTTATATTATATATTTTTCAATAAGATTTTATAGTTTTGTATAATAAGTTGTAATTTCCTTGTTAAAATGCTCAGCATGATACAGCAGCTACCATTCAGTTAGATCTTAATAGTTACCAAAATATTGAAATGATTTATTTACTTATTCATATATTTCATTGTCTTCTCATATGATAATAAATGGGTCCAATGATTCATTACTTGAGAAGTTGCCATATACTTGTCAGTAACTATATTCATTTTTCAGAAGCCATCAGCCAATTTATCAAGAGTCTATACCAAGAGACTAATGTGCCTGCAATTTTAACAAATATTGAATGCATTATACAAAGATACAAAATAGTGGACATGGTAAATGTTACACAAAGTAGAAATTTAATATTAAATTATAAAGATTTTATGTGCTTATAAATAATGATCATTCATTAGTTATCAATGTTAACATATACAATGACAAGTGTGGTTTGTTTGTTTTTTCCCTGTAGGAGCAATAGATCCTAGTGCAATTATTGCGTGAAACCATCAAAATAAAACAATCTCAACTGAATTTGGCAAAACAGACCTAAAGTTAAAAATAGTTATTTTACAATAGAAAACAATTTAGTAAAGCCATTGAGAGATTGTAGTTTGTCCTCTTCTACCTGGGTGTCTCTAAGTATATGCAAGGGGAGGTTATCTTTTTCTTTCCAAAGAGCAGGGGAAGGTTTCCGCATCAGTACAGTATCCTACTATGTAAATCAGCTACAAGTAAACAAACAGCAGCACATGAAGAATAAGAGTTATTTGTGTGCTGAAGTTTATAATGTGTAGAAGTAAATGTTTGAAAACAGCACACAGGCTAGAGGGGGAAAACTCACAGAATGGGAGAAAATATTTGCAAACTCCCCATCTGACAAGGGATTAATAACCAGATATGTAAGGAGCTCAAACAACTTTATAGGAAAAAATGTAATAATCTAATTAAAAATGGGCAAAAGATTTGAATAGGCATTTCTCAAAAGAAGACATAGAAATGAGAAACAAGCATATAAAAATGTGCTCATCATCATTGATCATTAGAGAAATGCAAATCAAATATACAATGAGATATCATCTCACCACAGCTAAAATGGCTTTTATCCAAAAAAAAAAAAAAATAGTCAGTAGCAAATGCTGTCAAGAATGTGGAGAAAAGGCAACCCTTGTACACAGTTGGTGGGAATATAAATTAGTACAACCACTACGGAGAACAATTTGGAGGTTCCTCAAAAAACTAAAAATAGGCCAGATGTGGTGGCTTACACCTGTAATCCTAGAACTTTGGGTGGCCAATGAGGGAGGACTGCCTGAGCTCAGGAGTTTGAGACCAGCCTGGCCAACATGGCAAAACACCATCTCTATTAAAAATACAAAAAATTAGCCGGGCATGGTGGCACAGACCTGTAGTGCCAGCTACTTGGGAGGCCGAAGCATGAGAATCACTTGACCCCAGGAGGTGGAGGTTGCAGGAAGCCAGGATTGTGCCACTGAACTACAGCCTGGATGACAAAGCAAGACTCTGTCTCCAAAAAACAAACAGCAAAAACAAACCAACAAATAACAACAACAACAAAAAACACCTAAAAATGGCACAACCATATGATCCAGCAATCACACTGCTAGGTATCTACCCAAAATAAAGGAAGTCAGTATATCAAAGAGGTATCTGAACTCACATGATTATCACAGCACTATTCACAATAGCCAAGATTTGGAAGCAACCTGTGTCCATCAATAGACGAAGGGATGAATAAAATGTGGTACATATATACAATGAAGTACTATTCAGACATAAAAAAAATGAGATCCTGTGATTCGCAAACATAAATGAAACTGGAGGTTATTATGTTAAGTGAAATGAGCCAGGAACAGAAAGACAAACTTCCTGTGTTCTCACTTATTTGTGGAAGGTAAAAATTAAGACAATTGAACTCACAGAGATACAGTAGAAGGATGGTTATCGGAGTCTGGGAAGGGTAGTTGGGGTGTGCAGGGGAGATGAGGATGGCTAATGGGTACCAAAAAAAAACTACAAAGAATGAATAAGACCTAGTATTTGTTAGTACAACAGGGTAACTATAGTCAAAAATAATTTAATTGTACATTTCTAAATAACTAAAAGATTATTATTGGATTGTTTGTAACACAAAGGGTAAATGCTTGAGGTATGGCTTCCCCATTTACCCTGACGTGATTGTTAAGCATTGCATGCCTGTATCAAAATTTCTTATGTGACCCATAAATATATACACCTACTATGTACCCACAAAAATTAAAAATTAAAGTTAAAATTAAAAGAGAAAAAATATATAGGACATAACATTCTTAAACATTATGAACCTATTAACAGAATTTAAAAATAATGGAGCAAAAACTAAGTACAGGAAAAATAGACAAATCCACTAGAATAGTAGCACATTTCAGTGTTCCTTTTGCAAAAGCAGATAAAGCAAATATTCTGTATGATAAAATACTAAATAAGTAAGGGTATAGAAACTTAAACAACAATACCAATCAAGGTTACCTAAAAGGCATTTTTGGAACATTCTACCCAGCAATAACAGAATACACATTATTTTTAAGTATACACATAACATTTACCAAGATAGGCCATATTCTGGGTAATAAAATAATTCTCCCTAAACTTAAAAGTATTCAAATTATACAAAGTATGTTGTCTGACTACAATGGAAAAATTAGAAATTAAAAAATAAAAAGGCTTCTGGAATATTTCCAAATATTTGGAAACTGTTTTATTCAAGATTCTTCAGAGACACAGAACCAATAAGATATATACAGCTGACCCTTGAACAACATAGGGGTTAAGGGTGCAGACACTCTATGCAGGTAAAAATCTGCATATAACTTTTAACTCCACAAAAACTTAACCAGTAATAACTTGCTGTTTACCAGAAGCCTCACCGATAACAATCGATTAACACATGTTTTGTGTGTTATATGCTTCATATACCATGTTTTTACAATAAAGTAAGCTAGAGAAAATAAAATGTTAAGAAGATCATGAGAAAGAGAAAATATATGTAATATTCAATAAGGAGAACAGGATCTTCATCAAGATCTTCATCCTCATGGTCTTCCCATTGAGTAGACTGAAGAGGAGGAAGAGGAGCGATTGGTCTTGTGGTCTCAGGGGTGGCAGCAGTGAAAGAGGTGGAGGAGGTGGAATGGGAGGCGTGGAAAGCAAACGAATTTGGTGTAACTTTACAAAAGGCACTGATTTCTGTCGACTTTCTGCTTTTTCATTTCTGTAAAAATGTTTCTATATGGTACCAATCTTTCTTCCAGTTTGTTTTAGTTTAAGTGCCTGTATCATAGAAGGGTTCATTTTGTAAAATAAGTCAAAAGCAGTCTTGGATCATCAGAGCCCTCCTGCCAGATTGCCTAATGTCAATTTTTCTGGCACTGCTCCGTTTCTATCTTCTTCCTCATTGTCTGGCACTGGTTTGGAAATGCTCATTTCCATGAAATGATCTTCTGTTAATTCTGCTAATTCCTTTGCTGTGGTGTGTGTTAGCTCTTGAATTTCTCCAAGATCCATATCTTGAAACTTTTCACCCCTCACCCTTTTTGCCGTATCCACAAACTTTTTCATGATTTCCTTGATTGGCTGTGTCATAAATCTTGTGAAGTCATGGACAATATCTAAACACAGTTTTCCCCAGTGGGAATTTATTGTTTTGGGTTTGATGGCTTTCCTGGCTTTTTCTATAACAATGACGAAATCTTCAGTGGTGTAATTTTTCCAGACTTTCATGATGTTCTCTCCATTGGGATTCTCTCATGATGCTGACAATTTTTTTCCATAAAGTACCACATGTAATGAGTCTTAAAGGTTTTTATGACCCCTTGAGCTAGAGGCCAAATTAGATATGTTGTGTTTAGGGACAAATAGACCACTTTTATCCCTTCAGTGCTGAACTCATGAGGTTCTGAATGAGCAGAGACATTGTTCAATAGCAAAAGAATTTTCTTTTTTTTTTTAATTTTTTTAAATTATACTTTAAGTTTTAGGGTACATGTGCACATTGTGCAGGTTAGTTACATATGTATATATGTGCCTTGCTGGTGCGCTGCACCCACTAACTCGTCATCTAGCATTAGGTATATCTCCCAATGCTATCCCTCCCCCCTCCCCCCACCCCACAACAGTCCCCAGAGTGTGATATTCCCCTTCCTGTGTCCATGTGATCTCATTGTTCAATTCCCACCTATGGGTGAGAATATGTGGTGTTTGGGTTTTTGTTCTTGCGATAGTTTACTGAGAATGATGATTTCCAATTTCATCCGTGTCCCTACAAAGGACGTGAACTCATCATTTTTTATGGCTGCATAGTATTCCATGGTGTATATGTGCCACATTTTCTTAATCCAGTCTATCATTGTTGGACATTTGGGTTGGTTCCAAGTCTTTGCTATTGTGAATAATGCCGCAATAAACATACGTGTGCATGTGTCTTTATAGCAGCATGATTTATAGTCCTTTGGTATATACCCAGTAATGGGATGGCTGGGTCAAATGGTATTTCTAGTTCTAGATCCTTGAGGAATCACCACTCTGACTTCCACAATGGTTGAACTAGTTTGCAGTCCCACCAACAGTGTAAAAGTGTTCCTATTTCTCCACATCCTCTCCAGCACCTGTTGTTTCCTGACTTTTTAATGATTGCCATTCTAACTGGTGTGAGATGATATCTCATTGTGGTTTTGATTTGCATTTCTCTGATGGCCAGTGATGATGAACATTTTTTCATGTGTTTTTTGGCTGCATAGATGTCTTCTTTTGAGAAGTGTCTGTTCATGTCCTTTGCCCACTTTTTAATGGGGTTGTTTGTTTTTTTCTTGTAAATTTGCTGGGGTTCATTGTAGATTCTGGATATTAGCCCTTTGTCAGATGAGTAGATTGCGAAAATTTTCTCCCATTTTGTGGGTTGCCTGTTCACTCTGATGGTAGTTTCTTTTGCTGTGCAGAAGCTCTTGAGTTGAATTAGATCCCATTTGTCAATTTTGTCTTTTGTTGCCATTGCTTTTGGTGTTTTAGACATGAAGTCCTTGCCCATGCCTATGTCCTGAATGGTAATGCCTAGGTTTTCTTCTAGGATTTTTATGGTTTTAGGTCTAACGTTTAAGTCTTTAATCCATTTTGAATTGATTTTTGTATAAGGTGTAAGGAAGGGATCCAGTTTCAGCTTTCTACGTATGGCTAGCCAGTCTTCCCAGCACCATGTATTAAATAGAGAATCCTTTCCCCATTGCTTATTTTTCTCAGGTTTGTCAAAGACCAGATAGTTGTAGATATGCAGCGTTATCTCTGAGGGCTCTATTCTGTTCCATTGATCTATATCTCTGTTTTGGTACAAGTACCATGCTGTTTTGGTTACTGTAGCCTTGTAGTATAGTTTGAAGTCAGGTAGTGTAATGCCTCCAGCTTTGTTCTTTTGGCTTAGGATTGACTTGGCGATGCAGGCTCTTTTTTTGGTTCCATATGAACTTTAAAGTAGTTTTTTCCAATTCTGTGAAGAAAGGCATTGGTAGCTTGATGGGGATGGCATTGAATCTATAAATTACCTTGGGCAGTATGGCCATTTTCACGATATTGATGCTTCCTACCTGTGAGCATGGAATGTTCTTCCATTTGTTTGTATCCTCTTTTATTTCCTTGAGCAGTGGTTTGTGGTTCTCCCTGAAGAGGTCCTTCACATCCCTTGTAAGTTGGATTCCTAGGTATTTTATTCTCTTTGAAGCAATTGTGAATGGGATTTCACTCATGATTTGGCTCTCTGTTTGTCTGTTGTTGGTGTATAAGAATGCTTGTGATTTTTGTACATTGATTTTGTATCCTGAGACTTTGCTGAAGTTGCTTATCAGCTTAAGGAGATTTTGGGCTGAGAGAATGGGGTTTTCTAGATATACAATCATGTTGTCTGCAAACAGGGACAATTTGACTTCCTCTTTTCCTAATCGAATACCCTTTATTTCCTTCTCCGGCCTAACTGCCCTGGCCAGAACTTCAAACACTATGTTGAATAGGAGTGGTGAGAGAGGGCATCCCTGTCTTGTGCCCGTTTTCAAAGGGAATGCTTCCAGTTTTTGCCCATTCAGTATGATATTGGCTGTGGGTTTGTCATAGATAGCTCTTATTATTTTGAAATACGTCTCATCAATACCTAATTTATTGAGAGTTTTTAGCATGAAGGGTTGTTGAATTTTGTCAAAGGCTTTTTCTGCATCTATTGAGATGATCATGTGGTTTTTGTCTTTGGCTCTGTTTATATGCTGGATTACATTTATTGATTTGTGTATATTGAACCAGCCTTGCATCCCAGGGATGAAGCCCACTTGATCATGTTGGATAAGCTTTTTGATGTGCTGCTGGATTCGGTTTGCCAGTATTTTATTGAGGATTTTTGCATCAATGTTCATCAAGGATATTGGTCTAAAATTCTCTTTTTTGGTTGTGTCTCTGCCCGGCTTTGGTATCAGAATGATGCTGGCCTCATAAAATGAGTTAGGGAGGATTCCCTCTTTTTCTATTGATTGGAATAGTTTCAGAAGGAATGGTACCAGTTCCTCCTTGTACCTCTGGTAGAATTCGGCTGTAAATCCATCTGGTCCTGGACTCTTTTTGGTTGGTAAGCTATTGATTATTGCCACAATTTCAGATCCTGTTATTGGTCTATTCAGAGATTCAACTTCTTCCTGGTTTAGTCTTGGGAGAGTGTATGTGTCGAGGAATTTATCCATTTCTTCTAGATTTTCTAGTTTATTTGTGTAGAGGTGTTTGTAGTATTCTCTGATGGTAGTTTGTATTTCTGTGGGATCAGTGGTGATATCCCCTTTATCATTTTTTATTGCGTCTATTTGATTCTTCTCTCTTTTTTTCTTTATTAGTCTTGCTAGTGGTCTATCTATTTTGTTGATCCTTTCAAAAAACCAGCTCCTGGATTCATTAATTTTTTGAAGGGTTTTTTGTGTCTCTATTTCCTTCAGTTCTGCTCTGATTTTAGTTATTTCTTGACTTCTGCTAGCTTTTGAATGTGTTTGCTCTTGCTTTTCTAGTTCTTTTAATTGTGATGTTAGGGTGTCAATTTTGGATCTTTCCTGCTTTCTCTTGTGGGAATTTAGTGCTATAAATTTCCCTCTACACACTGCTTTGAATGCGTCCCAGAGAGTCTGGTATGTTGTGTCTTTGTTCTCGTTGGTTTCAAAGAACATCTTTATTTCTGCCTTCATTTCGTTATGTACCCAGTAGTCATTCAGGAGCAGGTTGTTCAGTTTCCATGTCGTTGAGTGGTGTTGAATGAGATTCTTAACCCTGAGTTCTAGTTTGATTGCACTGTGGTCTGAGAGATAGTTTGTTATAATCTCGGTTCTTTTACATTTGCTGAGGAGAGCTTTACATCCAACTATGTGGTCAATTTTGGAATAGGTGTGGTGTGGTGCTGAAAAAAATGTATATTCTGTTGATCTGGGGTGGAGAGTTCTGTAGATGTCTATTAGGTCCACTTGATGCAGAGCTGAGTTCAATTCCTGGGTATCCTTGTTGACTTTCTGTCTCGTTGATCTGTCTAATGTTGACAGTGTGGTGTTAAAGTCTCCCATTATTAATGTGTGGGAGTCTAAGTCTCTTTGTAGGTCACTCAGGACTTGCTTTATGAATCTGGGTGCTCCTGTATTGGGTGCATATATATTTAGGATAGTTAGCTCTTCTTGTTGAATTGATCCCTTTACCATTATGTAATGGCCTTCTTTGTCTCTTTTGATCTTTGTTGGTTTAAAGTCTGCTTTATCAGAGACTAGGATTGCAACCCCTGCCTTTTTTTGTTTTCCATTTGCTTGGTAGATCTTCCTCCATCCTTTTATTTTGAGCCTATGTGTGTCTCTGCACATGAGATGGGTTTCCTGAATACAGCACACTGATGGGTCTTGACTCTTTATTCAATTTGCCAGTCTGTGTCTTTTAATTGGAGCATTTAGTCCATTTACATTTAAAGTTAATATTGTTATGTGTGAATTTGATCCTGTCATTATGATGTTAGCTGTTTATTTTGCTCGTTAGTTGATGCAGTTTCTTCCTAGTCTCGATGGTCTTTACATTTTGGCATGATTTTGCAGCGGCTGGTACCAGTTGTTCCTTTCCATGTTTAGCGCTTCCTTCAGGAGCTCTTTTAGGGCAGCCCTGGTGGTGAGAAAATCTCTCAGCATTTGCTTGTCTATAAAGTATTTTATTTCTCCTTTGCTTATGAAGCTTAGTTTGGCTGGATATGAAATTCTGGGTTGAAAATTCTTTTCTTTAAGAATGTTGAATATTGGCCCCCACTCTCTTCTGGCTTGTAGGGTTTCTGCCGAGAGATCCGCTGTTAGTCTGATGGGCTTCCCTTTGAGGGTAACCTGACCTTTCTCTCTGACTGCCCTTAACATTTTTTCCTTCATTTCAACTTTGGTGAATCTGACAATTATGTGTCTTGGAGTTGCTCTTCTCAAGGAGTATCTTTGTGGCGTTCTCTGTATTTCCTGAATCTGAATGTTGGCCTGCCTTGCTAGATTGGGGAAGTTCTCCTGGATAATATCCTGCAGAGTGTTTTCCAACTTGGTTCCATTCTCCCCATCACTTTCAAGTACAACAATCAGATGTAGATTTGGTCTTTTCACATAGTCCCATATTTCTTGGAGGCTTTGCTCATTTCTTTTTATTCTTTTTTCTCTAAACTTCCCTTCTTGCTTCATTTCATTCATTTCATCTCCCATCACTGATACCCTTTCCTCCAGTTGATCACATCAGCTCCTGAGGCTTCTGCATTCTTCACGTAGTTCTCGAGTCTTGGTTTTCAGCTCCATCATCTCCTTTAAGCACTTCTCTGTATTGGTTATTCTAGTTATACATTCTTCTAAAGTTTTTTCAAAGTTTTCAACTTCTTTGCCTTTGGTTTGAATGTCCTCCCGTAGCTCAGAGTAATTTGATCGTCTGAAGCCTTCTTCACTCAGCTCGTCAAAGTCATTCTCCATCCAGCTTTGTTCCGTTGTTGGTGAGGAACTGCGTTCCTTTGGAGGAGGAGAGGTGCTCTGCTTTTTAGAGTTTCCAGTTTTTCTGTTCTGTTTTTTCCCCATCTTTGTGGTTTTATCTACTTTTGGTCTTTGATGACGGTGATGTACAGATGGGTTTTTGGTGTGGATGTCCTTTCTGTTTGTTAGTTTTCCTTCTAACAGACAGGACCCTCAGCTGCAGGTCTGTTGGAATACCCTGCCGTGTGAGGTGTCAGTGTGCCCCTGCTGGGGGGTGCCTCCCAGTTAGGCTGCTCGGGGGTCAGGGGTCAGGGACCCACTTGAGAAGGCAGTCTGCCCGTTCTCAGATCTCCAGCTGCGTGCTGGGAGAACTACTGCTCTCTTCAAACTGTCAGACAGGGACGTTTAAGTCTGCAGAGGTTACTGCTGTCTTTTTGTTTGTCTGTGCCCTGCCCCCGGAGGTGGAGCCTACAAAGGCAGGCAGGCCTCCTTGAGCTGTGGTGGGCTCCACCCAGTTGGAGCTTCCCAGCTGCTTTGTTTACCTAAGCAAGCCTGGGCAATGGTGGGCGCCCCTCCCCCAGCCTCGCTGCCGCCTTGCAGTTTGATCTCAGACTGCTGTGCTAGCAATCAGCGAGACTCCGTGGTGGGTAGGACCCTCCGAGCCAGGTGCGGGATATAATCTCGTGGTGTGCCGTTTTTTAAGCCTGTCGGAAAAGCACAGTATTTGGGTGGGAGTGACCCAATTTTCCAGGTGCATCCATCACCCCTTTCTTTGACTTGGAAAGGGAACTCCCTGACCCCTTGCGCTTCCCAAGTGAGGCAATGCCTCGCCCTGCTTTGGCTCGCGCACGGTGCGTGCACCCACTGACCAGCACCCACTGTCTGGCACTCCCTAGTGAGATGAACCCAGTACCTCAGATGGAAATGCAGAAGTCACCTGTCTTCTGCGTCGCTCACGCTGGGAGCTGTAGACCGGAGCTGTTCCTATTCGGCCATCTTACAAATAATCGCAAAAGAATTTTCAAAAACAGGCCTTTGTTGCTAAGGGGCTTCCCAACGTCAGGGACAAACCATCATGAAACCAATGCAGAAAACGTGTTCATAGCTGGGCGTAGTGGATCAAGCTTGTAATCTTAGTGCTTTGAGAGGTCAAGGTGGGAGGATTGCTTGAGGCTGGGAGTTTAAGGTCAGTCTGAGCAACATATCAAGATCCCATCTCTACAAAAAAAAAATGTTAACTAGGCATAGTAGTATGTGCTTGTGGTCCTAGCTCATTAGGAGGCTGAGGCAAGAGGATCACTTGAACCAAGGAGTATAAGGTTACCGTGAGCTATGATGCTATGATCGTGTCAATGCACTCCAGTCTGGGTGACAGAGGGACAACTTATCTTCAAACACTTTTAATTAGTTAATTTATTTTTTTTTAAGAAAAAGTGTTCAGGCCTTCTTGTTGTTGAAACAGCACTGGTGTCTATCTTTTCTTTTCAAGGCCTGCGGGCTAGTAGATTTATAGGTAAGGGTAGACTTGGTCATAAACCCTACTAAATTTGCACAAAATAGGAGAGTTAGCTTATCCCCTCCTGCCTTAAGTCCTGGTACTCGCTCCTCTCCCTTATTAATAAATATCCTCTGTGGCCTCTTATAGGGCACCTTCGTCTACACTAAAAACCTGTTTAGTCAGATATCCTTTCCTCTCAGTATTTTTCTTAATAGTATCTAGGAACTCATCTACTGCTTCTTGGTTGGCAGAAGCTGGTTCTCTTGTTACCTTTACTTTTTTTTTTTTTTTTTTTTTTTAGAGGCAGGGGGGGTCTCATCCTGTTGCCCAGGCTGAAGTGCAGTGGTGCAATTATAGCTCACTGCAGCCTCAATCTCCCAGGCTCAAGGAATGCCTCCCATCTCAGCCTCCTGAGTAGCTGGGACTACAGGTATGCACTATCACACCCAGCTACTTTTTTTAATTTATATTTTTAGTAGATATGCAATCTCATTATGTTGTATAGGCTGTTCTTAAACTCCTGAAATCAAGCAGTCCTCCCGTTTCAACCTCCCAAAGTGCTGGGATTACAGGCGTGAGCCACCACGGCCAGCTTCTTCAGATTTTTTAGGTCAAATGTCCTTCTAAAATCATCAAACTGTCCTTTGCTGACACTGAATTTTCCAGCTTTATATCTTTCATCTTCCTTTTGCTTTAAGTTGCCATATAGTAACTTCACTTTTCCTCAGATCATATTAAGAGTCTATAGATATGACTTTCTTAGGAAAATCCTGTACTCACATGAACGCTGCATTTTCTACATGAGATAAAAAGTTATTTTACAAAACTAAAAAAAAAAAATGCAAGGATTTCATACCTGGTGATGTAGCTGCAGCAACAGCTTTATTAATTTTTTTTCTTTTTTAAAAATTGTCTTATGCTGGTTTTATTTATATTGAAATAGTAGGCAACTGTAGCAGTAGACCTTAATCTGTGGTACTTATCAAACAGTTCAACTTTTTCTTGTAATGTCATGACTTTTGTCTGCTTCTTGGGAGCAGTTCCAGCTCAACCCGTGGCATTTCATTTGAGTTCTCTAGTATTATTCAAGGTTTATGGTATTTAACTAACACAGTGAAAAATAAATAAGAACTGTGAGCGATCACTTTTTACTGTGATACGTAATTTACTAGAGAGACAAACTGCTTATATGGAGAAGATTAGAGTCATATGGCATTTTAAAGTGGATACGTTCAACATTTGAGCTCACTGCCATAGCAACAGGAGGTGGCTACAAAATTATTATGGTATTATAGTATGTACTACAGTTAATTTTATGCAGTTATAATTTAATACTGAATCATAATATATTTTTTCATCAACTTTTATTTTAAGTTTCAGGGTACATACACAGGATGTGCGGGTTTGTTACATAGGCAAATGTGTGCCATGGTGGTTTGCTGCATCGATCAACCCATCACCCAGGAATTAAGCCCAGCATCCATTAGCTGTTATTCCTGTTGCTCTCCTTCACCCCACCTCAGCAACATGCCCCTGTGTGTGTAATTCCCCCCAATGTGACCATGTATTTTCATCGTTGAGCTCCTACTCATAAGTGAGAACATGCAGTGTTTGGTTTCCTGTTCCTGCATTAGGTTGGAGGATAACAGCTTCCAGCTACATCCATGTCCTAACAAAAAACATGATCTCATTCATTTTAATGGCTGAACAGTATTCCATGATGTGTATGTACTATGTTTTCTTTCTTTTTTTTTTTTTTAAGATGGAGTCTCACTCTGTCACCCAGGCTGGAGTGCAGTGGTGCAATCTCAGCTCACTGCAACCTCCGCCTACTGGATTCAAGCAATTCTCCTGCCTCACCCTCCTGAGTAGCTGGGATTACAGGTGCCTGCCACCATGCTCGGCTAATTTTTTTTGTATTTTTTTTTTTTTTTTTGGCAGAGATGGGGTTTCACCATATTGGCTAGGCTGGTCTCGAACTCCTGACCTTGTGATCCGCCCACCTTGGCCTCCCAAAGTGCTGGGATTACAGGCGTGAGCCACTGCGCCCAGCCATATGTACCATATTTTCTTTATTCAGTCTATTGTTGATGGACATTTAGGTTGATTCCATGTCTTTGCTTTTGTGAATAGTGCTGCAGTGAACATACGTGTGTATGTATCTTTATAATAGAATGATTTACATTCCTTTGGGTATATACCCAGTAATGGAATTGCTGCGTCAAATGGTATTTCTGCTTCTAGATATTTGAAGAATCACCACATTGTTTTTCACAATAGTTAAACTAATTTAGATTCTCACCAACAGCGTAAAAATACTTTTTTCTTCACAACCTCGCCAGCATCTGTTGTTTCTTGATTTTTTAATAATCACCATTCTGACTGGCATGAGATGGTATCTCATTATGGTTTTGATTTGCATTTCTCTAATAATCAGTGATATTGAGCTTTTTTTCATGTTTGCTGGCTGCATGAATGTCTTCTTTTAAGAAGTGTCTGTTCATCTCCTTTGCCCACTTTTTAATGTTGTTTTTTTTTTCTTGTATGTTTGTTTAAGTCCTTTGTACATTCTGGATATTAGACTTTTGTGAGATGGATAGATTGAAAAAATTTTCTCCCATTCTGTAGATTGCCTGTTCACTCTGATAATTTTTTCTTTTGCTGTGCAGAAGCTCTTTAGTTTAATTAGATCCAATTTGTTGATTTGTTCTTGTGTTGCAATTGCATTTGGTGTTTTCATCATGAAATCTTTGCCTAGGCCTATGGCCTGAATGGTATTGCCTAGATTTTCTTCTGGGGTTCTTATTGTTCGGAGTTTTACATTTAAATCTTTAATTCATTTTGAGTTAATTTTTGTGTAATATATAAGGAAGGAGTCCACTTTCAGTTTTCTGCATATGACTAGTCAGTTCTCCCAGCATCATTTATTAAATAGAGAATCCTTTCCCCATCTCTTGATGGTTGTAGGTGTGCGATCTTATTTCTGAGTTCTCTCTTCTGTTCCATTGGTCTATATGTCTGCATTTGTACCAGTACCATGGTGTTTTGGTTACTGTAGCCTTGTAGTATAGTTCGAAGTTGGGTAGTGTGATGCCTCCAGCTTTGTTCATTTTGCTTAGGATTGTCTTGGCTATATGGGCTCTTTTTTGTTTCCATATGAATTTCAAAGTAATTTTTTCAATTCTGTGAAGAATGTCAATGGTAATTTAGTGGGAATAGCATTTAATCTATGAATTACTTTGGGCAGTATGGCCATTTTCATGATATTGATTCTTGCTGTCAATGAGCATGGAATGTTTTTCTATTTGTTTGTGTCCTCTCTGATTTCCTTGAGCAGTGGTTTGTAGTTCTCCTTGAAGAGGTCCTTCACTTACCTTGTTAGCTGTATTCCTAGGTATTTTATTTTCTTTGTAGTAATTGTGAATGGGAGTTCACTCATTATTTGGCTCTCTGCATGCCTGCTGTTGGTGTATAGGAATCTTAGCGATTTTCACACATTGATTTTGTGTTGTAAGACTTTACTGAACTTGTTTATCACTTTAAGAAGCTTTTGGACTTAGATGATGGCATTTTTTAGATATAGAATCATGTCATCTGCAAACAAAGATAATTTGACTTCCTCTGTCCTATTTGAATAGGCTTTATTTCTTTCTCTTGCCTGATTGCCCTGGTCAAAACATCCAATAATATTTTGAATAGGAGTGGTGAGAGAAGGCATTCTTGTCTTGCGTTGTTTTTCAAGAGGAATGCTTCCAGCTTTTGCCCATTCAGTATGATATTGGCTCTGGATTTGTCATATATGGCTCATAGTATTTTGATGTATGTTCCTTCAATACCTAGTTTATTAAGAGTTTTTAACATGAAGGGATATTGAGTTTTATTGAAGGCATTTTCTGCCTCTATTGAGGTAATCTTGTGGTTTTTGTCTTTAGTTGTGTTTATGTGATGAATTGCTTTTTTTGATTGTCGTATGTTGAGCCAACCTTGCATCCCAGGGATGAAGCCAACTTGACCATGATGGATAAGCATTTTGATGTGCTGCTGGATTTGGTTTGCCAGTATTTTATTGAGGACTTTTGCATTGATGTTTATCAGGGATTTTGGCCTGAGTTTTTCTTTTTTTGTTGTGTCTCTGCCAGGTTTTGGTATCAGGATGTTGATGGCCTCATAAAATGAGTTATGGAGGAGTTCCTCCTTTTCAATTGTTTGGAATAGTTTCAGAAGAAATGGTACCAGCTTCTCTTTATACTCTGGTAGAATTCAGCTGTAAGTCTGTTTGCTCCATGCTTTTTTTGGTTGGTAGGCTATTTATTACTGCCTCAATTTCAGAACTCATTATGGGTCTCTTCAGGGATTCATTTCCTTCCTGGTTCACTCTTGTGAGTATGTGTATGTCCAAGAATTTGACTATTTCTTCTAGGTTTTCTAGTTTAGCATCATTATGTTTGTTTTACATTTCTCTCAACTGGGAATGGCACTTCTGTATATGTTTGAGAGCATTGGTTTTAATAAATTTAAACTTTTTATGATAGATTTATGTATATTTTATGGTAGTAAATTATAAAATAGACTAGGATCTGCATATATTTTTGCATTCATGATGTATCTGACTTTATGTTAATTTTTTATATTTCTATGCTATGCAGTTCATCTGCAAGTTCTTTTAAACTGTTGCAAATCTCTACCTAAAAAAAACCTAGGAATATATTTAACCAAGAAGGTGAAAGATTTGCATAAGGAAAACTACAAAACACTGATGAAAGAAATCATCAATAACACAGACAAATGGGGAAAAAATTCCATGTTAATGGATTGGAAGAATCAATATAATTAAAATGAACATACTTCCTAAAGAAACCTAGAGATTCAACCCAATCCCTATTGAAATGTCAACATCACTTTTCACAAAATTAGAAAAAACAATCCTAAAATTCACATGGAAACTAAAAAGAGCCTGAATAGCCAAAGCAATCCTAAGCAAAAAGAACAAAGGTGGAGGCATCACATTACTTGTCTTCAAGTTATACTACAAAGCTATATTAACCAAAACAACATGGTACTGGAATAAATATAGACACACAGAGAGATGGAATAGAATAGAGAACCCAGACTGAAAGCTACATACCTACAATCAACTGATCTTTGACAGTCAACAAAAATATACACTGGTGAAAGGGCACGCTATTAAATAAATGATGCTGGTGAAAATTGAATAGTTTTATGCAGAGGAATGAAACTGGACCCACACCTGTCACCATATACAAAAATTAACTCAAGATGGATTAAAGGCATAAATCTAAGACCAGAAACTATAAAATCCCGGAAGAAAACCTAGGAAAAAGTCTTCAGGACATTGACACAGGCAAAGAATTTATGACTAAGTCCTCAAAAGAAAACTCACTCACACACACACACACACACACACACACAAATAGACAAAGGGGACTTAATTAAACTAAAAAGCTTCTGCACAGCAAAAGAAACAATCAACAGAGTAAACATATAACCTCCAGAATGAGAAAAAATGTTGGAAACTATGCATTCAACAAAGGGCTAGTATCTAGAATCTACAAGGAACTCAAGCAACTCAACAACAACAGACCATTCAGAAGTGGGCAAAAGGCCAGGCTCGGTGGCTCACATCTGTAATCCCATCACTTTGGGAGGCCGAGGCAGATGGATCACTTGAAGTCGGGAGTTCAAGACCAGCCTGGCCAACATGGTGAAACCCCATCTCTACAAAATTGCAAAAATTATTTGGGTATCATGGTGGGTGCCTGTAATCCCAGCTACTCAGGAGGCTGAAGCAGGAAAATTGCTTGAACCCGGGAGGCAGAGGTTGCAGTGAGCCAAGATCGCGCCATTGCACTCCAGCCAGGGCAACAAGAATGAGACTTTGGCTCAAAAAAAAAAAAAAAAAAAAAAAGAAAAAAGAAAAAGAAAAAAAAGAAAAGAAAAAAGGAAGTGGGCAAAAAATATAAACAGACATTTTTCAAAAGAAGACATACAAATGGCCAACCAACATATGAAAAAAAGCTAACATCACTAGTAATCAGAGAAATACAATTAAACCACAATGACATGCCATCTTACACCAGTCAGAATGGTAATTATTAATAGAAGTCAAAAAACAAAAGATGTTAGATAGGATATGATAAAAAGAAAATTCTATACACCTTTAGTGGTAATGCAAATTAGTACCACCTCTATGGAAAACAGTATGGAGATCTCCCAAAGAAATAAAAATAGAAGGCCATTCTAGCCAGCAATGCCACTACTGGGTATATACTCAAGTAGAAAGAAATTATTATATCAAATAGATACTTGCACTCATATGTTTATCACAAGACTACTCACAATAGCAAAAATATGGAATCAGCCTAAGTGTCCATTAATGGATGACTGGATAAAGAAAATATATAATATTTTATAATAAAATATATAACTATATGTAATACCATGGAATACTACTCAGCCATAAAAAAGAGAATGAAACTATGTCTTTTGCAGCAACATGAATGGCACTGGAGGCCATTATTCTAAGTGAAATAACTCAGAAACAGAAAGTCAAATACAACAATTTCTTACTTAAAAGTGGGAGCTAAACAAGAGTGTATGGACTTCCAGGGTGGAATAATAGACAATGCAGACTCCAAAAGGTGGGAGAGGTAGATGAGGATTGATAAATTACCTATTGAGTACAATATTCATTGTTTGGGTGATGACTACACTAAAACTTCAGACTTCATTACTAATCAATATGTACATGTAAGAAATCTGCACTTGTACCCCCTAAATATATAAAAATTCAAAAATTTAAGAAATTGTTGCAAATCTCCAAACACTTTCCAATAGATTTATTGAAAAAAAGTCTGCATATAAGTAGACCTATACAGTTTAAACCCTTATGCAAGGTCAGCTCAAGGTATTTTGAGTCTGAAGACTGCAAACTTGTGCAGAATTTCTGTATTGAATTATGGAGACAGAATTCCTTCTTTTGCAAATCTGTTTTTCTTCTTAAGGGCCTCAACTGATTGGATAAGGCCAGTTCACATTATGGAAGGTAATCTGCTTTACTTCAAGTCAACTGACTTTAAACATTAATCGCACCTTAGAAATACCTTAACAGCAACATGTAGACTAATGTTTAACTGAGCAACTGTTCATCATAGTCTAGTCAAGCTGAAACATAAAATTAAAATTAACTATCACAGAAAATATATAACACACTTCTTAATTATGCATTAGTCAAAGAAGAAATTGAAAAGAAGATTAGAAATAATTTTTATCTCAAAGAAAATTAAAACACAATATGCCAAAATTGGTGGGTTAAAGCAAAAGCAATGCTTAGGGGAAAATGTATGCCAGTAAACATTTATAATAGAAAAGAAAATATGTCCTACCTAAATCAATGACTTCAGCTTTCACCTTAACAAACTAGAGAAAGAGGAACAAATGAAACTCAGATTGAGCAGAAGAAAGGAAATAATAAAGGTTGTAGGGAAAATCGGTGAAGTAGAAATCAGAAACAAATGCTTGCTTTTTGAGAAGATCAATAAGATTGATAAACCAAATTGAACAGATGTAGACCAATCAAGAAAAAAATTTGAGAAGACATGAATTGCCAATATCAAAAATAAAAGAGTTAACGTAACTACAGATCCTTAAGGCTTTAAAAGAATTATAAGAAAATTTTATGAAAACTTTTATGTTAAATCAGTAAGTTAGACGAAGTAGACAAATTATACTCAGGAATAAGTATATAAATGGAATCACTCTACATTTATTAAAGAAAATACATTTATAATTTAAAATCTTCCCATGAAGAAAAATTTAGTTCCAATTGGCTTCTCTGGAAAATTCTACCATTATTTAAGGAAGAAATAATAGTTTTTCTAAGAAATTGAAGAACGGGAAATGCTTCCTAATTTACTCTATGAGTCAAATATTATTCTGATATTCAAATCAGGGAAAGACATTACAAGAAAAAACAGTTGCAAAAGTGTTAAAAAATTTTTTTAGCAAATTAAAACATATGTCATAACCAAGTGAATTGTATTCCAGCAATACAAGGTTGATTTAATATGCATAAATAAATTAATGTAATTGATCATGCCACATCTGACAATGATAATAATAAATAAGATTATCTGAATAGATGCTGAATGGTATTTGACAAAATCCAACATTCTTTTCTGAAAGAAAAAAAACTCAACAAACTAGGAATAGAAAGGAATTTTCTCAACCAAATAAAAGAGATCTTCAAAACTACTACAGACATTCATGCGACCAACAAGCATATGAAAAAATGCTCAACATCACTAATAATTAGAGAAATGCAAATCGAAACCACAATTAGATACCATCTCACACCATTCAGAATGGCTGTAATAATAAAAGTCAAAATATAAGTCAAAAAAAGTAAAAAAATAACAGATGCTAGCTGGCTAGGCTGTGAAGAAACGGGAATGCTTATGCACTACTGGTGGGAATATGGATTAGTTCAGCCATTGTGGAAAGCAGTTTGGTAATTTCTCAAAGAGCTTAAAACAGAATTACCATTTGACCCAGCAATCCCATTATTGGGTCTATACCTAAAGGAATAGAAATCATTCTATCATAAGGACACATGCATGTGTATGTTCATCACAGCACTATTTACAATAGCAAAGACATGGAATCAACATAGATGCCCATCCATAGTAGACTGGATAAACAAACTGTGGTACACCATGGACTATTATTCAGCCATAAAAAAAGAATGAGATCATGTCCTTTGCAGCAATATGGATGGAGTGGGAGGCCATTATCTTAAGCAAACTAACACAGGAACAGAAAACCAAATATTGCATGTTCTCACTTATAAGTGGGAGCTAAACATTGAGGACATATGAACACAAAGAAGGGAATAACAGACACCAGCACCTACTTGAGGGTGGAGGGTGGAAGGAGAGTGAGAATAAAAAAACTGCCTATCACATACTATGCTTATTACCTGGGTGACAAAATAATTTGTACACCAAACCCCCGTGACATGCAATTTACCTATACAACAAACCCATACATATAACCCTGAATCTAAAATAAAATAATAATAAAAAAACACTTAATACCTTTAACATTTCAGTGAAAAAATGGCCAGATTCTCTTTCAATCTATCTAGCCCAGAAAAGAAGAATGAAAGCCCATCTGATTGTCAAAAAAACTAGGATGACTTCAAAAACAAAAAACCCTGCAGATAATATCATGCATATTGGCTAAAGAGTGAATAATTTTCTCCAAGGATATTAAAGAAGGTAAGGATTTCTGCTCTTATAATTCCTATTAAGCATTGTTCTGGAGGATCTATCCTGTGAGGTAGGGCAATAAAAGAAATAAAATACATCCAAATTGTAATGAAGGAAGTAAATCTGTCTTGATCCACAGACAACATGATCATGTATACAAAAGAAATAAAAAAATTAGTTTATAAAGGTTGCAGGATGCCAGGTGAATATATAAAAAGTACTTGTGCTTGGCCAGGCACGGTGGCTCACACCCGTAATCCCAGCACTTTGGGAGGCTGAGGTGGGCGGATCATGGGGTCAGGAGTTCGAGACCAGCCTGGCCAATATGGTGAAACTCCGTCTCTACTAAAAACACAAAAAATACATGGGTGTGGTGGTGTGCGCCTGCAGTCCCAGCTGCTCAGGAGGCTGAGGCAGAAGAATCACTTGAACACAGGAGGTAGAGGTTGCAGTGAGCCGAGATCGTGCCACTGCACTCCAGCCTGGGTGACAGAGCAAGACTCCGTCTCAAAAATAAATAAATAAAATAAAAATTACTTGTGATTTATATACTAGCAAAGAACAATCAAAAATTAAAAATTTTTCTGCAGGTCTAGAGCTGAAAGGAAGTGAAAAATAATAAACAAAAATTTAAAATTAAAAAATTTAAATGCCATTTACAATATAAAATATAAGTGCAGTGTATTGCATCTAACACATCTTAATAAAGCTATGAAGAAATAATTAAAAGGAAAAAATTGAGTAAAAATAATGCAGAGTGAACATTTGGAATCTCAAAAATAAACTACCATTTTGTACAGCAAAGGAAAAACAAATTTTATTTCCTTTGGAAAAAATGGAAGAAACAAAAGAACATAGGTATATCTGAAGAAAGGAAAGACAATTTAAATGAGTTATGCATTTTTTTTTGTTTTTGAGACAAGAGTTTCGTTCTTATCGCCCAGGCTGGAGTCCAATGGCGCAATCTCGGCTCACCACAACCTCCGCCTCCCGGGTTCAAGTGATTCTCCTGCCTCAGCCTCCCGAGTAGCTGGGATTACAGGCATGCGCCACCACGCCTGGCTAATTTTTTGTATTTTTTAGTAGAGACGGGGTTTCTCCATGTTGGTCAGGCTGGTCTCGAACTCCCTACCTCGGGTGATCCGCCCGCCTCGGCCTCCCAAAGTGCTGGGATTGCAGGCGTGAGCCACCACGCCCGGCCGAGTTATGCTTTTTTTGTGTGTATTTGCTGTGCATTGATTTAACATTTTAAAACTATCAAACCAAGGGACACATGTAGCTACACTTGGAATTTTTTGACTGCTTATTTTGAAATAATTTTAATTGTGTCTTCTCACTAATTCATTCAATCATTTATTTATTTCAATGTGAACTCATGAATATTTATTTTATACTTTCAGTTATAATTCAATCCTACATTATTAATTTTCTTGCTCAAATTGTTCCAGGTTTGGCCATTAGAGGTTAATTTTGGTTGGCTTACCTCCATCATTTTCATTCTTTTTATTTATTATTTATTTCTTTTCCTTTTTTGAGTATTTCTTTCCTTTCTGACATCACAATATGTTCCAGGCTCACCTTGTTTTCCCCAGCTCAAGGCCTATATTCAATAACTTCTTTGTGTGGATATAACAGTTCAGCCACTCACAATTGGAGGACAATTTGATTGTTTCCAGTTATTGGTGATTATGAATAAAGATTTTTGCATAAACAGATTATCTCAATTCACTTGAATAAATACCTCGATATGGGAATGCTAGATTTGTGTGGCAAGCGTATGTTTAACTTTAGAAGAAATTGTCTTAAGTTTTTAATTTGTATGAAGTCTAATTTATTATTTTTTTTAATTTTTTATTATACTTTAAGTTCTAGGGTACATGTGCACAACAAAGACACATGTACACTTATGTTTATTGTGGCACTATTATTTTTAAATATTATGTTTTAGTATCATATCTTAGAACTCTTTGGAAAACCCAAGATGCAGTTTTTTTCTAGGAATTTTATAGTTTTATATTTTACAATTATATCTATAACTCTATTTTGAGTTAGTTTTTGTATTGGCTTGATATTTAGGTCAGGTTCACTTTTTTTTATATGTACATCCAATTGTTCCAACACCTTTTGTTGAAAAGACCATAGTGTTTTTCTCTATTGACTTAGTTTTGCATCTATCCCCAAAATCAGTTGACTAGGTTTTGTGAATCTATTTCTAGGCTCTTCATTTTGTTCCATTAATCCGTGTATCTAGCCTTTCATCAAATACTCCATGTTCTTTCATTTCTTCATAACTGTAGCTTTTTTAAGGAGTCTAGATATCAGATCATCTAGATACCAGTTTGAGTCTTCTAACTTTGATCTTTTTTAGAATTGTTTTAATTATTCTATTATTTTGCCTTGACTTAGCCATTCCACGATATATCAAAACATCATGTTGTATACCATGAGTATATATATTTTTTACTTGCCAATTTTAAAAAAGATGTCCACATTGAAAAAAATTAAGGAGAACAAGTTCTCAAATTTCTAATCAGATACAACTGTAGCCAAACTGATGTCTTCAAATGTATCTAAAGAAAATGTTAATGGGTATGGAATTTAGAAAGAATAAGCCAAAAGGGCAAAGTACTGGCATTTATAGATTAGTGATTTAACAACCAGCACAGTTCAGGGAAGGTGAACAGTAAATCTCAAGGAAAATGAATAAGGTTTCTGTTGCAGACAGGAATGATTCATCACATCTGAACATGGCCTGAATGAAATTGCCTCCATTTGTCTGATTTCATTTCCTCCAAGCATCCTATTGATTATCATTTGGCTCCAGGTTTTGAGGTCAGAGTGCTTCAGTTCTGCTCTGCCCCAGCATTCAGTAGTTAAATTCAGCTTTCTTTAATTTCTTAGAACACCACTTTCCTCATTTGTAAAATGATGTTAAAAATAAGTACTTATAGGACTGTTGTAATAATTAGCTATGATGATGAAAGCCAATAAACTAAAGGGAAATCTCCTAAGTAAAATGGAGATGGCAGATATCTGAGTTTCCAGATATCAGTGCTCCAAGTTGGCACCCTTCTTAAGAACACTGCCAGCAGAAGGGACACCAGCAGCCAGATGTGAGGAGCACCAAAGGTAGTGGGAGCATGAGAGGCTAGAGAGACAATGCATCTTGCACAAGAGGGAATTGAGCAGTGGTGATCAGACTCCTCTCATGAGGCTTCCCAAATGATTCAGAGAGTAGTAGAAGGTACCCACTTGGGCAGAGGACAACATAAGCCAAGAGTGGATTATAGTAGCCCAAGTTAGTAAGACTTTCACCCCTTCCCTCTATTGCCTTTCTCCTTTTCCAACTCTGGAGATGCTGTAAGGAAAAGGAGAGGGATTGTGGGGATAAGAGGAATGGGAATGTCCACCCCACAGCATGTCCTTCTCACTTGATATCTAGCAGGCACTGTCCATGGGGAAAAGGTGAGTACTGAATTATCTACGAGACAGAATCAGCTAGGTATTTAATATATTATATTTAATATTAATGAATGCATAGCTATACATTCTGCCCAAGATATCTTAAGAGACAGAAAAGGAAAAGTAAACAAGGCAATTATTGAAGAAAAATCAAACATTTTCTTATTTGTACTCTATAGAAAATAGAGCTGCAATTAACAGCTTTTTGTTTTGTAACTGGGAATAATTCTTTCCTAATTGGACCTTCTTTCTTTTTTTTTTGCTTGCTTTTTCTTTGCAAGAAAAATGTTTTATTTTTCTTTGTATGATTCTAATGAAGTATTGAAAGAATATATATGTTATGAAACATATTATTAATAAAATTGATGACACAAACTTACCCTTGCCAGCTGAAATTCACTAACTAGAAAGTCACAAATATTTCCTTTACTAAATGCTCTCACCTCTTGTATACACCTGCGGCAACCCCACAAGTAATCACTAGCTTGAATTTTATGTTCATGTTTCTTTGTGTAGCAGGCATTGTCAGTGTCCCCTCTGTATCTTCTGGGCATTCATCATTCCTGTAAATGCAGAAGGATTTTACTGTAAGCACCTCTAACTCTGCCTAGGAGATTTCGCTGGAGTGTACAAGGTAAGCCAGAAGAACTGTTTTTTCTTTTAAAATATTGTTTAAAATAATTTAATTTTCTATGCACACACGTATGCACACATACAAACACACATATACATGCCTCTTAGCAACATGCAGTTGTTTCACATGCCTTTAGCTTTGTGGTATAATAAATATGATATCACACCTTATGTGATTTTCTGGAACTTGCTGTTTTCATTAAACATTGTTGCTAAAACTCGTTGTATTTTTGAGTATACCTGCAGTTCTTTCATTTTTTTTGCTGTTTATACAGTTTTATGCTATACATCAATCATTTGATTTTCCCATCTATTCTCTAGATTGTTGGCAATTTGAATTGTTTCCTTGTTCTTTCTATTATAAACAGTGTTGCTATGAACATACTTATACAAGACTCTCAGGGCACCTGTGCAAAACTTGATCTGTTACAGTGTATGAGAATGCTCATTTCAAATTACATCCCAAAGTGGTTGTAGTAATTTACCCTCGTCCTGGTATAAGAATTCCTATTGAACCAAATTCTTGACAACTTTTGGTCTTGAAAAGTTTCCTCATTGATTTGTAGTGCTGCCTTTATTATATGTAAAGTTATCATACACACATGGATCTGTCTCTGGACTCCTTGGAATAGTCGTTGGTTCATTCATCTGTTATTGCACCAATAGCACATTATATTTATTACTGAATTTTGTAGAATATCTTACATCTGGTAGAACAAGTTTCCTTCTTTTGTTGTAGTTTCCTTGAATATTTACATTAATTTAAGGAATAATGACTTTTTATAATAAAGAAAACAAGAACATGAAATGCTTCTCCATTAATCAGATCATCTTCCATGTTATTTTGAGTTTTAAAGTTTTGTCCATAGAGGTCTTGTGTATTTTATAAAATTTATTTCTAAACAATGCATTATTTTCATTGCTATTGAGAATGTTATTCTTTTAAAATTATTGTATCTTCGGTTATTGTTGTTGTAGAGAGTCAAATCTCTCATAAGAAGATATTCACTTTATCTGCAAATTATGACAGTTTTACATCTTACCTTCTAATGCTTTTCTTATTTCTTGTTTTTTCTTTATAGCCTTTGCCAAAACTTCTAATAGTGTGTTTTAACAGTAGCAGTGTTGGTGTACCTTTTTGTCTTATTCCGGGTCTCAAAGGGAATGCATTAATAGTTTTTCCATTAGGTACAAGGTTTGTTATAGGTTTTGCTATACAGTATATCTTTTACCAAGTTAAAGATAGCCCCTTTGTATTCTTAATTTGCTAACACGTTTTATGAAAAAAAGACTTGCCTTTTATCAAATGCCTTTCTAGCTCCTATTGTGAACATTACATATTTTATCTCTTTATTCTATTAATGCAGTGAATTACAATTGACATATGAAATTAATTTATTTTATAAATATAGAAGTACTCACAGTATGTGAGGAGACAAAAAATGTGCAATCTAGAGCTGCAAAGCCTCAGGGAAAGACTTTGAGAACGAGGACAATGCACAGAAAAAAACAGAGCATAACTAAGAGATACAGATCTTTGAAATATTGTATGCACTGTCATCAAGCCACATATGAACCTAGTACTCCCCTAAACATTCATTGAGTAAGCCAAGAAATTCCTTCTTTGCTAAAACCAGTTTGAATTTGCTTTTCTGATACTTGATATGAAAATGTTGCTTATTAATTCAGGTCTAATTGTTTTCAGCTGTCTAATGCCATTTATGAAGTGGCTAATTCTATCTTTCTGATTTGAAGTGCCTCCTTTACTCCGACCTCAATTTGAAAAAAAATGAGTCTGTTTCTCAATATCAATCCATTTCTTTGTCTATTTTATCTATTATTATACCAATGATATTCTTATTTTTAAAAATTTATATTATGTTTAATTCTTTTTTGAATGGTTTGAAGTAAGAAAATTTAAAACCATGTATATTAAAAATTCTCCTCAACTCCTAGTATCCATTAATAGAATTTCCCATTCAGAACACCCAGTGTGATAGGTTTCCTGTATATCCTCCCTCAGAACTTCAAGCACATAAAAGTAAACAAATTTTAAGTCACAAAAGTAGTATATTATAAAATTTGTCTGCACCTTACTTTTTGTTTAATAGTATATCTTACATATTATTACACTTCAGCATATAAAGCACATTCTCATTCTTTTTTGTAGCAGGATGGTCCTCCATTGAATGAATATTGCCTCATTTGTTTAACCAAATAATCTTTTATCCATAGGCATTTAAGCTATTTCATTCTTGTTTTACTATTACAAAGAGTTATGGAATGAATAGCATTGTACATATATCATATTGAATGTGGAAATGTGTAACTCTAGTATATATTATTTGCTGTGGAAGCTACATATATGCATTGCAGCTTTTGAAAATGTTGTGAAATTACCTTTGTTTAAAGTTGTGAATTTCAGATACCAGTGTATTTTAACACAGCCTATTACCAAAATTTTAATTTGTTCTATACTGTTGAAGGAAAATCTATGTCTTCTATAATATTTTAACATCAGCTTTATTGAGTTATAAATTACATCTGAGAAAAAACACCCATTTTTAGTGTATACTCTAATATGCTTTGACAAACTTATATACATGTGTAACTATCTCCACAACAAAGATGAAAACATTTTTAATCATCCCAATGTTCCCTTGAGCCTCTGCCAATTGATTCCCCCAATTATCCTTGCCAGCTGGTGATCATTGATTTGCTTTCTATTACTATATACACGGTCCCTAATGTAACAATTTTTTGACTTTATGAATGTGTGAAAGTATTATGCATTTAGTAGAAACTATACTTCAGTATCATACTGTATTCAATAAATTGTATGAGATATTCAACACTTTATTATAAAATAGGCTTTGTATGAGATGATTTTACCCAACTGTGGGGTGATGTAAGTATTCTGAGCATGTTTTAGGCAGGCTAGGCTAAGCTGTGATGTTTGGCAGATTAGGTGTATTACATGCATTTTCAACTTATGATATTTTAAACTTGAGATTAGTTATTTTATGACATAAATGTAATCCTATCATAAGTCCAGGAGCATCTGTCTTGGATTCGTTTGTAGAGTTTCACCTAAATGGAATTGAATAGTAGGTGTCTCTTTATGCCAGACTCTCTTGCTTCACTTAGAGATTTTGATATTCAACCTTGTTTTTGTGTGTACAAGCAGTTCTTTTTTAATGCTGAGTAGTATTCCATCATGAAAATATAATTGTTTATTAATACATCTATTGATGGATATTTGATTTATTTTTAGTTTTTGACTCTTCGAATAAAGGTACTACAAACATGTGTGTCCAAATTTTTATGTGCAAATTTTTTTTTTAATTTGGGGAAAATATTTAAAATACTTAAATATTTTTAATTTGGGGAATCTGTAGGTCAAACTTCAGTAGAAATTGTCAAATGGAACCAACTAGTTGTATAATTTTTCATTTTTGTCATTAATGTATGAGGGTTCCAGTTGTCCCACATCCTTGCTAACATTTAGTATTATCAGTCTTTTACATTTTTGCCATTCTGGTGAGTCTATAATGCTATCTTACTACAGTTTTAATTTACATTTCTCTCTTGACAAAAGATATTGTGTATCCTTACATGTATACATTGGACATTCTTCTTTTATGAATGTTCATTCAATCTTTGCTCATTTAAACAAATGTAGTTGTTTATTATAAAATTGTAGGAGTTCATATGCCTATCTATCATCATCTACCCATTATCTATCTTGTTTGGATATAAATATTTAGTCAGATTCAAGATATAATTGTTGATTTGTCTATTTATCCCTTAAGTTCTTTCAGTTTTGCTTCAGTTTTGTTAAGCTCTGTAATTAGATATTTAAACATTTTGGATTGAATGTGTTTTTGTTAAATTGATCGTTTTATCATAATGAAATGACCCTCTGTTTCTCTGATCATATTTCTTGTTCTGAAATTTACTTTGGTATTAAAACAGCAACTCCAGATTTTTAATGCTTCATACTTAAATTGTATATTTATTCCTACTCTTTTACTTTTTTTATGTATGTCTTCATATTTAGAAGTCTGTTTCAAGCCAGCATGGAGTTTGGGCTTATAATTTCTTTTCTTTTTTAATTTTGTCTGATAATTTCTGTCTTTTATCTTAAGTGCTTAGGTCATTTTTATTACATGTAATTACTGCTATGTTGGATTTATATCTATCACTTTTGTATGAGATTTTAGATTTTCTCATCTATATAAGAAAATTTCCCTCTTTTCTAGAGATTTTAAAATATGCATATTTAACTTTTCATAATCGACCTTCAAGTAATATAATGTCATTTCACCTATAAGACTTTTATAAGTGTTTACTTCCAATCCTTTGTGCTGTTTGTCATACTAAATCCCAAAATATGTTATTACTACTATTGATTTAAACTATCAGTTATCTTTTAAATTAAACAAAACCCTATTTCTAATACATATTTAATAATGAAAGATGTAATGTTTTTCCCCTAATATTGAAAACAAGTCAGAGTGGCTTCTCTCACCCTTGCTATTTAATATTTAACTGAGTTCTTATACAGTGTAATACGCAAGAAAACAAAGCAGAGGCATATAGTCCAGAAAGAAAGATGTAGAAATGCCTTTATTCACAGATGACATAAGAATATATACAAACCTGCCCATTATTTCCTGATGGAAAATTAAACCTACTGTTCCTTTATCATAATTTTTTATTTGAAGAGAAAGAGGTTCAATCTCTAAGCTCTGATCTTTAAAAAATTAAAAATATAGAAAAATTTAAAGTTTGCCTTTCTGTGTTTTTGAAAAAAATAAATCTTCAATTTCTTTTACTTTACATTCTTGCTTTCCATTCTTCTAGGAGAGAATAAGAATTCCTCTTCTACATTCTGGTGACTTCTTTCAGAGACAGTATTTTATTCAGCACATAATCAAGGGTGGCCATTAGATAGGTCCAAAAAACTAAACATGATATTTTCTCATCCAACTTGTATGAAAAAGATTGTTTAAATATCTGCTGAAGCATTTAGATTAATCATATTTGTGCACATCTGAAGATTTATTATCTTTGCTCATTATTTTCTAACGGAAAATTAAACTTATTGTTTCCATTTTATTATGAGAATGGTTTAACTCTCCTGGGAAACAATTTATTGCTGTAAGTTCTTGATAAATAATTACAGCTTTTTATATCTTAATTGTTCATTCTAAAGAGTTGATAAATGGTATAATCATTCTTTATGTGTAGATAGACTTACCTATAGTCTAAAAAGTAGTAATAATAACAACAAAGGCTATGAAAAATAAACTTAGAGTGAGAATTTTAACTAAAACACTAACAGTGAATTTACTTAATAAACTTGAAGAGACTTGAGATAGAGTCCCAGTTACTGAGATTACAACAGTATGTAATCTCAATTTGTCTATATTTGAAGACCTTATTTATGTCATATTTCATCAATGTCCAAGCAAATGCTTTCAATGTACTTGAATTTTTCTCTGCTATAATATTTCAATTATTATTTATTAATTTTTATATGACCTTTGAAGATTTTTGCTCAATAAAATTTCTTTACATTTCATGTGAGATGTGAGGAATGTTCTGGGGGTTGACAGAATCGTATTTCTAAATGGTTGCATTTGTCATATATTCTTGTTACTCACTTTTAATTTTAACCATAATAGATAGTCTAGCTATTAAGGTACATTTTATGATAGAGAAGTAATATGCATTTTGAATATTTGCCAGCATTTGCCTGGCAAAAGTGACAGCAACAACAGATAATTAAGATTTGAGCATACACTGTGATTCAGCAAATACTCTTGTATATTTTTCCAGGAAAGATTGTCCAGAATAAGCTAGCCTATATTTTAAATTTTTATTTTGAATGTATTTTAAAGTACATTAGTTTAAGACAATGCTTATTAAAACAAAAACCTTACCTTATTTCGTCTCTCTCTTTATTTTCACTGTAAGATAGCATTCTAACACAGTTAATTAAGAGAGGACTCTGAGCCAAACTGTCTGACTTTATCACTTCCTAATTCTGAGACCTTACTCAAGTTACTTGGGCTCTTTGTGCCTCTGGTTCCTTATATATAAAAAGGGAATGATAAGTGATTTTGCTTCCTAGGGTGTTCTTTATAAGATAACATATAGTAGGGGTTAGAAAATGAACTGGCACATAGGTAGCACCTAATTAAAATGAGAAGCTCTTATTACTATTCTGAATTATTACAAAATGTTGAGTTATAAATTATTTCCATGTTTGATAAAGAATAATAAAACACCTTTGGGAAGATAATTCTCACATTCATTCAATAAAAATATATTGAGAGCTTACTATCTGTTAGTCAATGTGCTAAGTGTTGGGGCAACCATAAAACATGGTCTCTGACTTAAAGGAGGTCACTTGTTGTGGGGAGACAAGTAAGGAGACAGGAAAACAGATAATAACTGGTAAAATAACATAGAGAAAGAGTCAAAAAATTTATTTATTTATTTATTTTCTTATTTATTTATTTTTAGAGACAAGGTCTCGCTCTGTCTCCCAGGCTGGAGTACATGGTCATGATCACATAGCTTCCCATAACCTCAAACTCCTTGCCTCTAGTGATCTTCCCACTTCAGCCTTTTGAGTAGCTAGGACAACAGGTGTGTACCACTGTGCCCTGCTAATTTATTGTTGTAAATTTTTTTTGGATATGTTGTCTCACTGTGTTGCTCAGGCTGGTGTCAAACTCCTGGCCTCAAGTATTCCTTCCACCTATGCCTCCTTGTGTGCTGGGTTTACAGGTCACCACACCAGACCAATTTTTTTTTTTTTTTTCCTGAAAAAGGCCAGATAGTAACTATTTTAGCCTTTGTTGGCCATACAGTTTCTGTTGCAACTCCTCAATCCTACTGTTGTGTTAAAGCAGTCTTAGACAATATATAAACAAATGGAGGGCATGACTATGTTCCACAACAAATTTATTTATGGAGACTGAGATTTAAATTTTATATAATTTCCACATACCGCCTTTTGTTTTCTTTTCCAACTTATTTAAAAATGTAAAACTTCTTCTTATCTCACAGGCCATACGAAGACAGGTGGTAGTCAGATTTGGTCCATGGGCCAGAGTCAGGTGATCCCTAAATCAGAGGAAAGATGAGCATTCCTGTAAGGAGTGGTTGCAAGGGAAGTCTTCCTGAGAAGAGTGTGACTAGCTGAGCTTTAAATAGTACAGATAATTCAGGTGAATATGTAAAGGAATAGCATCCTGGGCAGAAAATAACATGTGCAAATAAGAATGGCCATCAATAACAGTCACCAACGCTGAGTCCTTGCTTTGTGTTACTCACTTTACATGGATTAATTTACTCATCCCAATATCCTTATGAAGTAGTCATTATTGAATCTATTTTGCAGAGAAGAAAATTGGAGCTTAAAAAATTAAGCAACTTGCTATGGATACCAAGGACTAGAGCGGTGCTTTGAAAGCAAATCTAAAGGATTCCATAAGCAAGCTCTTAAGTTATATAATATATGACCCCATCAGATTTGTAAATATTTAGGAAACAGAAAATATCATGACTAAGGATTTTAGTTGGTGGAAGAGATGGGGCAAGAGCAATGCTCCCTTAATGACTTCAGAGTTTATCCTGAGGGTGAAAAAATAACTATTACAGGATTTCAAGCACCAGAATGTCAAGATAAGATGCTAGAAAAGTGGTTCTAGAAACGTACTGGAGAAAAACTCAATGCCAGGCATATGAGAACATATTATTAAAGATGCTGAGACAGGATACTGGAAATACAGTTGGAAACTACAGCAAGGATCTCGACAAGAGATGGTAGTGGTCTAAATGTAAACAGTGATTGGAGGAATGGGAGAAGAGATGACAGAAATATAATGGTTATCAAACTTAATTCCCTAGTGCAGTTACTACAGCACTATTAACATTTTCACATGCTAAACCTCATTCCTGGATATTCTAATACAATGGACCTGAGTGTGAACTAAACACCTGCATTTTTTAAAGTTTTTATGATTAATTCTGTCAGCCAGGGTAGAGAGGTACTAGGAAAAACTCAGGAAGTAGAGTGAGGGTAAGGTATATTGTAATACACTTACTACGATTCAGAATAAAGGAGGGAGAATATGATGAGTTTCATACTGAACAAGCTGTAGTTGAGTCATCTTGGATGCATTCAGGTGGAGATGTCTAACAGATGCTGCATAGAGTGGCCCAGAGCTCAGGAGGGAGGAATGGACAGAAGATAGAAACAGCATGGTCAGCATTCATTCATAGAAAGAGGAGTAAAACACAGTTTTCATAAGCTTTGTTACAGGTTGAATTCAAGATCAGAATGCTTCAGAGGGTAATCAGGCATTTGGACAGGGGTCTATTGACTTCTTTGTACCTTAAAGGCACACCACTTTTCAATGTTGGGTTTTGTCCTTAATTAGGATCAGTGAGGTTCTACATACCAGCATCGTGCCATAGAATTTCCAGAAATGAGCCTTTTCTAATACTCCAGCCAAAAGCAGTGTATAAAGTTGTTCTGATGCAAGCAGAGTTGGCCAGAAGGAGACAATAAACAACAGCAGTAACACTCAGTGTTTACCAGCTAATCAGCAGCACCCCAGGGGAGGCAGTTGCCATAATTAGCTTAACTTCTTGCAAAGCTAAAGCAGAAGATAGATACAAGAGAGAATGAGCCACACACTCAGTCAACGAGTACAGCAATTTCTGGAAATCTTTCATTTCATAGAAATAGTCCATGTCATCAGTGTGAAGGCGGATGCTTATCTTTTGTTTGTTCAAAAGATAATATATATCCAACTCTCATAAGAATAATGAAAACAGTTTTGATTAAGAAATGGGAAGCTACAGCAAAGCCATGTTTGTAAACTTTCACAGTTTGGGCTACATCTGTCATGAAATTCTGGATGCCGAGCTAGATTAACAATAAACTTGATAACTGCTCTGAAGAAGCATTATAGAAGCTTATTTTCACATATTTTGGCTCAAGGGCCATTATCTACTAAATCAATGACCAATGGTGGATAAATGAATGCCCAAAGAGTCTTATTTATTTTTTATAATCTCATTTAATTCTCAAAAGAATTTGAGGTGGCTTACAATAAAAATGTTTGTATCAATATTTTAAAATAATTTTTTATTTTTATCAAAAAAATAACAAGTCAGATAGTATTAACAGGCCCATAATGAAACACAGTGGCCTTCTCTCCTTCAAGTCCTTCTCCCTAGAAATATTCTTTTAACTCTTTCACTGTCTTTCTTGATACTGTAAGTAATATGCTTACATTGCTATTATTCAACTTAATCTTTTACATATATTATTAACTTCATTTTATATAAATTCTGCTATATAAAATTGATTCTTCCTCCCCTTATCCTTCTAAAAATTGTCATATCACAACATTTAGTCAAGTCAATAGTCAGCTCCCGCTGCACTTTGTCAATACGGATATTATTCATTGTGGAGCCAAGTAGCATATCACGATTGTTTCCTTTATAGCACAACTTTCTCTATCCTTTGCATGCCCAGAATTTGTTATTCCTTTGCTATTTCATGTACTTATCCTTGTATATGTTTTGCTAATTGTTTTCAAGAGCACTGATAAGTTCATATAGTTTTCCAAAAACTTAGACAACTAATCTATAATTCTTTTTTTTTCTTGCTCTTTCTGGAAAATGTGCAGATACTTCTGTTTATTTTCTATTCTGGGCAGATTTCTCTCTAGGTCTACTGCACGGCTGTCTCCTCATTGACTTCCCTCTCTACTCGTCTGTGTTATATTCCTATTTCCAGGATCTTATGTCTTCCTCCTTCTTAGTTTATTGCCTTGCTTTTCTGGATGACATCCTTTAATAGCTTTCAAGGAAATGGAGCATGAAAAGCATATTTTTCGGTCTTGTTTATTTGGAAGTGTCTTTTACCATTCCACTGAATTTCTAAAATTTTGGTTGTAATATTCTAAATGCTTTTTATTGTCCTTTTATCATAGCATTTTTTGAATCTTAGAAATGCAATAAAGTTTATTTTTTTGGGTGTTATTAATTATAGTGGTGTCTTCAAGTTTTCTTTTGTTTCACTGTGGAATTATTACAGTCACCATACTGATAGTGTAAGCCTGAAAGATAGAAGATGGTGGTTCGAGAGTGGAAATTTTAAACTGTGACTAGAGAGGGAGTGCAGTTATTGGTAATGACAAGAATTGGCTCAGATTGGGTGAGGGCAAGGTAGTTGGAGAGAGATGTCAAAGAACTGAGAGTCCATAGTATAGAAAGGATTACTTATGCAACTTTGAAATTTCTGAGAACTAAGGCAGAAGTAGTGTTAGAGAAAACGACAGTGAACCGGAAGCTAAAATATTCAAAGAATGAGAGCGAATCACTTATTTTGGCATTATTTATAGATGATTGCAGTAAGGAGTGGATGTTGGATGGAATAGTTTAATATTATGAAGTTAAAAATTGTGCAGTATTAGTCTGTTCTCATGCTGCTGATAAAGACATACCTGAGACTGGGCAATTTACCAAAGAAAGAGGTTTAATTGGACTTACAGTTCCACATGGCTGGGGAGGCCTCACAATCATGGTGTAAGGCAAGGAGGAGCAACTCACATCTTACATGGATGACAGCAGTCAAAGAAAGAGAGCTTGTTCAGGGAAACTCCTATTTCTAAAACCATCAGATCTCTTGAGACTCAATCACTATCATGAGAACAGTGCAGGAAAGACCCTCCCCTATAATTCAATTGCCTCCCACTGGGTTCTCCCCATGACATATGGAAATTGTGGGACTTACAATTAATGATGATATTTGGGTGAGGACACAGCCAAACCATATCATTCCACCCCTGGCCCTTCCCAAATCTCATGTTCTCGCATTTCAAAAACAATAATTCCTTCCGAACAGCCCCTCAAAATCTTAACTTATTTCCACATTAACTCAAAAGTCCACAGTCCGACATCTTATATGAGACAATGCAAGACTCTTCCGCCTGTGAGCCTGTAAAATCAAAAGCAAGTTAGTTACTTCCTGATACAATGGAGGTATAGGCATTGGGTAAATACAGCCATTCCAAATGGGAGATATTGGCCAAAACAAAGGGGCTACAGGCCACAGGCAAGTATGAAATCCAGCAGGGCAATCAAATCTTAAAGTTCCAAAATTATCTTTTTTGCTCCATCTCTGTGGCTTTTCAGGGTGGATCTGCTCAAGGCTGCTTTCACAGACTAACATTGAGTGTCTGTAGCTTTTTCCAGGTTCACAGTGCAAGCTGTCAGTGGATGCACCATTCTGGAGTCTGGAGGACAGCACCCCTCTTCTCATAGCTCCACTAGTTGGTGCTCCAGTAGGGACTCTGTGTGGGGGCTCCAACCCCACATTTCTTTTCTGCACTGCCCTAGCAGAAGGTCATCATGAGGGCTCCACTCCTGTAGCAAACTTCTGCCTGGACATACAGGCATTTCCATACATCTTCTGAAATCTAGATCGAGGTTCCCAAACCCCAACTCTTGACTTTTGTGTACTGGCAGGCTCAATGCCAAGTGAAAGCTACCAAGGCTTGAGGCTTGCACCCTCTGAAGTCACAGCCTGAGCTCTATGCTGGCCCCTTTCAGTGATTGCTGGAGCAGCTGAGATGCCAGACACCAAGTCCCTAGGCTGCACACAGCATGGTGACCCTGGGCCTGGCCCATGAAACCACTTGTTCTAGTTAGGCCTCCAGGCCTGTGATGGGGGAGGCTGCCGTGAAGACCTCTGACATGCTCTGGAGACATTTTCCCCATTGTCTTAGGGATTAACAATTGGCTCCTTGTTATTTATGAAAATTTCTGCAGCCTGCTTGAGTTTCTCCTCATAAAATGGGATTTTCTTTTCTATCACATTGTGAGGCTGCAAATTTTCCAAATTGTTATGTTCTGCTTCCCTTATGAAACTGAATGCCTTTAACAGCACCCAAGTCACTTCTTGAATGCTTTGCTGCTCAGAAATTTCTTCCACTAGATACCCTAAATCATCTCTCTCAAGTTCAAAGTTTCACAGATCTCTGGGGCAGAGGCAAAATGCCCCAGTCTCTTAACTAAAACATAGCTAGGATTACCTTTGCTTTAATTCCCAACAAGTTCCTCATCTCCATCTGAGACCACTTAGCCGGACCTTTTTGTTCATATCACTATCAGCACTTTTTGTCAAAGCCATTCAACAAAGTCTCTAGGAAGTTACAAACTTTCCCACATTTTCCTGTCTTATTCTGAGTCCTTCAAACTGTTCCAACCTCTGCTTGTTTGCCAGTTTCAAAGTCACTTCCATATTTCAGGTATCTTTTCAGCAGTGTCTACTGGTACCAGTTTACTGTATTAGTCTGTTTTCATGTTGCTTATAAAGACATACCCGAGACTGGGCAATTTACAAAATAAAGAAGTTTAACTGGATTTAGAGTTCCACATGCCTGGGGAGGCCTCACAATCATGGTGGAAGGCAAGGAGGAGCAAGTCACATCTTCCATGGATGGCAGCAATGAAAGAAAGAGAGCTTGTGCAGGGGAACTCCCATTTGTAAAACCATCAGATCTCTTGAGACTCACTCACTATCATGAGAACAGTGCATGAAAGATCCACCTGCATAATTCAATTACCTCCCATGACAGGTGGGAACTGTGGGAGTTACAATTAAAGATGAGATTTGGGTGGGGACACAGCCAAACCATATTATGTGCATTTCTCAGAAGGAAGAAAGCATAATCTGGAAATGGCAGTGAAGAACAGGGAAGATGCAAAATTTACCTCCTGTACAAGTGGTAATGAAATTGTGAGAGAAAACAGCTACAACTTGCAGGCAGTATAGGTGAATTCACATCTTAAGGAGTCAGACTTTCATTAGAAAAAGAAATATAAGGAATGTTTAAAGAAGAGCTTAAGGACAAAGAACATGAATATGTTATCTTCTCTATTACTTATATTTGATTCTAAAATTAGAATTCTAGATTCTAATTGATTCTAAAATTAGTTCAGAATCATACACTCTTAAATGTTGAGATTCTAGATTTATCTAATAATCCTATTCTTAGGTATTCATTTTTTAAAAATTCTCCTTTAAATTGCTAGCTTTTTATTTTATTTAAATGTTTTATGTCAATTAATTTCTTTTTTCTAATCATTTTTAATATTTTATATTTGGTTTCTTTTTCTCTTACTCTTAGCTTTGTAATATCTTTATTCTTGAGCTTCCATAGTCTCTTATGACCAGATCTATCATCTGACTGAGTCTACACTAATATATTCTACATTTCATTCTGCTACAATGGGTGAAATATCCATTTTTAAGGTCATTTCTTTGATGACTGCACTGGATCCCGAATGCTTTTGCCCAACAAATAACTTGGTTTCTGCAGTTGCAACTTCTCAATTTAGCATTAGCAATTTATTTTGCCTAGGAGATCATTTCCATAATTATATAAACATGCTGTAATATCTCCCATTTTAAAAGAAAGTAATCCTTCCCATGACTTCATAACCCCCTCGGCTATTACAGCATTTTTTTATTCCTCTTTAGAGTAAACTACCTTGAGAATCTTCCAAAAAAGGCTGCCTCCTATCTTCTCTTATGACTTTCCGTACTCTCTCTCTCACCTGTTTTTAAAAAGTAATTTATTGTGACATATAGTATGTATATTAGAGCACATAAAACACACATGCATAGGTCATTGAGAATGATGGTATATGGAAAAAACACACATGTGCCAAAGGAAAATAATAAAGTCAACATGCACACACTCACCACTAAGGTTAACAATGAAACATTACCAGGACCTTAAAGTCCCTTCCTCATCCTATACTCCTCTTTATATCTAGATGTAGCCATTATCTCTGCTTTTTCATTGAGGATATTCCAACCATTTTCGTAGAAAACTATTTTTGATATATTTACATTTAAATCTATCATCCTGCTATTTGTTTTCTATTGATATGTTCTTTGTTCCATTTTCTCTCTCTTCTGTCTTTTGGATTGTTTTTGGTGACATTTTATCTTCTCTTTGGCTTATTAGCTATAACACTTTGTTTTGTTACTTTAGTAGATGATTCGAGATTTATAATATATGTCTTTAACTTACCATGGTCATTTTTCAAGTGATTGTATGTCCTTCACATATAATATAACAACCTTACAATAGTATGCATGCATTTACTCCTTTCTGGCTATATTTTCATATGCTTTACTTGCACATATGCTGTAAACCCAACAAGACATTACAATTATGTTTGTTTCAAGAGTGAGTCATCCTAAAGAGATTTAAATAATATAAAAAATATCTTGTATATTTACCTCTGTACTTAGCAGTTTTGGTGTTCATTCTCTTTATCATGTAGATCCATGATTCCATCTGATGTCATTTTCCCTTTTCCTGAAGGGATTTTTAGAAATACTTCTTGTCATGTTTGTCTTCTGCTGCTGAATTATTTCAACTTTTGTATGTCTGAGAACATGTATATTTTGCCTTTGCTTTTGAAAGGCATTTTAAATGTGGGTATAAAATTTTAGGTCAACAGCTTTTTTTTTTTTCTTTCTTTCAGGAGTTTAAAGGTGTTCATGCTAATGGTTGCATTGTTTCCACTGAAAAATCTGCTATTGTCCTCATCTTTGGTCCTCTGAATGAAAGGTGTCTTATTTCTTTGGCTACTTTTAAGATTTTCTGTTATTGCTAGTTTTGAGCAAGTTTATTATGAGATGAATTTATTATATGAATGAATTCATATTTCTTCTACTTGGTGTTTATTGAACTTCCTGGATAAGAGGCTTATAGTTTTTATCAAATATGGCAAATTTTGAGCCATTATTTCTTCACAAGTTTTTGCCCTGCTCTCTCACTCCTCTCCTTTGAGTATTGGAATTTCACATATATTAAACAGCTTGAAGTTTTCCTTCCATTCACTGCTGCTCTTTTCTTTTTTCTCTTCCCTTTGCTCCATTTTGGATGTTTTCTCCTGTTATGTCTTCAAGTTTGTTAGTATTTTCTTGTGTAATGTTGTATCTGCTGTTAGTCCTATCCAGTGTACAGTAGTTTCTCCTTATCTGCAGTTTTGCTTTCAAGCTGTTTAAGTTATGTGTGGTTAACCATCATCTGAAAATATTAAATGAAAATTTCTAGAAATAAACAATTCATAAGTTTTAAATTATGCACTGTTTTGATTGGCATGATAGAATCTTACTCTAGCCCGCCCAGGACATACATCATCATTTTGTCCAATCTATCCACACTGCATATGCTACCCACCCATTAGTAGCCATTTGTAGCCAGCTCTGTTATCAGATCAGCTGCTGTGGTATGGCAGTGCTTGTGCTCAACTAACCCTTATTCTACTTAATAATGTCCCCAAAGTGCTGGTAACTCAGATATGGCAAAGAAAAGCTATGAAGCACTTCCTTTAAGTGATTCAGTGAAAATTCTCAATAAGTAAAGAAAAAATCATATACTGAGTGAGGTTGCTAAGATCTACAGTAAGAACAAACCTTTTATTCATGAAATTGTGAAGAAATTCATGTAGTTTTGTTGTCACACCTCAAACTGCAAAAGTTATGGCCACAGGTATGAGAATTGTTTCCTTTTTTTTTATTATTATACTTTAAGTTCTAGGGTACATGTACACAACGTGCAGGTTTGTTACATATGTATACATGTGCCATGTTGGTGTGCTGCACCCATTAACTCATCATTTACATTAGGTATATCTCCTAATGCTATCCCTCCCCACTCCCCCCACCCCACAACAGGCCCGGGAGTGTGATGTCCCCCTTCCTGTGTCCAAGTGTTTTCATTGTTCAGTTCCCATGATAACTTATTTTCTAGTATATTGTTATAATTGTTCTATTGTATTACTTATTGCTGTTAATCTCTTACTGTACCTAATTTATAAGTTAAACTTTACCATAGGTATGTATGTATAGGAAAATATATAGTATATGTAGGGTTCAGTACTATCTGTGATTTCAGGCACCCATTGGGGGTCTAGAATGTATCCCCACAGATAAGGGGGACTACTATTATTTTCATCTCAAACATTGTAGTTTCCATATCTAGAACTTCAATCTGGGATTTGTTAAATCTTTCATGTATCAACTTAACTTTTGATTATATGAAAAGTAATAATAAGAATGTTTTAATGAATCTACTAATTCTATCATCTTTGCAGGTGCTATGTTGGTTTCAGTTGATTGATTTTTCTTATTATGGGTAATATTTTTCTGTTTCTTTTCTGTTGGGCAATCTTTGATTGGATGTAGAGATTATGATTTTTTTCTTGGGTAGTGTTGGATATTTTATATTTCTATTATTAGTCTTGAGCTGTGTTCTAAGACTCAGTTAAATTACTCGAAAACAGTTTGATCCTTTAGAGTCTTTAAGATTGTTGGATGGAATCAGAGGAGCATTCAGTGTAGTACTAATTATTCACCACTCCCGAGGCAAGACCTTCCTGAATACTCTTACCAGTGCCCTATGAATTATGTTTTTCAGTTGGGCTGGTGGTAATGGGCATCATTCCCAGTCCTGTGTGAAAACCAGACATTGTTCCCTCTATTCCTTACAGATAATTCTTTCTTCAGCCTTGGGTAGTTTCTTCACACACACACATTGATCTGTATTCTGCAGAACTCTCTCTGTGGGAACTTGCTACAGATCGCCAGTATTCTTTCCTATTTTCTGTCACTCTGACCCACAGGCTCCAGCTGTGTTAATCTCTCCAAGCTCTCAGCTCTATCTCCTCAGCTCTGGTAATCAAATGAGCTCTTCTTCAGTTTCCCCTTCATGCACTGCATTCCAGAAACATTCTCAGGGCTGTCAGCTGTAATAACTGTGGGGCTCACCTCTTTTCTTTTCCATTTCTCAGGAATCACTAGCCTTTGTTGTACGGGGGAAAAAAAACTTGTTTTTTTGTTCGTAAATATTGTCTACTTTCTTGTGTC
Organism: Pan paniscus; assembly: GCF_029289425.2. Classification (NCBI taxonomy): domain Eukaryota; kingdom Metazoa; phylum Chordata; class Mammalia; order Primates; family Hominidae; genus Pan; species Pan paniscus. The sequence continues at coordinate 128,476,619 of NC_073249.2, forward strand.
TTTTTTTCAAGTGAGGGAAAATCGCATCCTTGCTACTATATCTTGGTTAAAAGTGGAAGTTCCTTGAGAATACTGAACGACTTAATTTTTTAAAAATATAAAACAAATCAATATATATGTAGGTGACTTCTCAAGAACCAGAGAAATTTTTATTATCTGAGAATGCCCCCCAAAAATCTTGAGAAATAACCTGAATTTCACTTATAATGCATAGAAAAGCAAGCCCTATTTGTTCAATGTGAAAGTTAACATAAGCAATATAGTAGTGAACATTTGAATTATGTTTCTTGGGTTAGAGTCCACAATTTGAGAAGTGTTTTTTTCTTTTTTTTCTTTTTGGATGGTACAATATGTGTATTTAAGTCTACTTAACGTAGAAAAGATATGGAGAAGGTGGTTAACTAAATTCTAATGGGTATTCTTAAAAGAAATTATCTCTATCTATCTAATCTATTTATGTAATAACATCCATCTGGCTTACTTTTTTATTGTTAAATGAGTTGGGATATCTTCCCCTACTCTTTTCCTTATAAAATATTGTGGTACATTCTGTTTAATAAAAAATTAATAATTTTATGTCAAATAATTTTTCTTTAAAATTTAGTTTTTGCTACCTTGGTTAAGGAAGACAGTCTATCTCAAGTTCGTAAAATTAATCTTACATTTTCCCCAAGTTTTAGAAAGATTTTTCTTTTGTTTAGATTTTTAATCCAATTGGAAATTATTTTGTGTACAGAGTGTGGTATGCTATGATTTCATCACTGTTTCCATAGAAAAGGCCAATTGAGTCAATGCTTTTAATGGAATATAATATTTTCTTAATTAATTTGCAACATTACATGTTATACCAGGTTTCCAAACTGGTTGTATCCCTTTCTGGGTTCTCTATTCTTTTCTACTAATCTATCTACATACTCTTGTGCCAAAAAGACACTGTTTTAATTTCTCTAATTTTGCAACATACCAATGAGACTGATAGGAGTTGGTAGATAAATACCTAGATTTCTTGTGCCTCCAATGGACTGACTTTGAGATGTGTGCTCTACAATGCCCCCTAGAGTTTCTTGGTGAAATTAAATTCAAATTACCTATGGTAATAAATTTTTTGCCAACATATGCTTCATTGCATTTTTTCCCTCTGTCTCACTTCCTCACTTCCCTATTAGCGTTTTCTGAAATCATCTGTAATACAACAGAATTGTATCTGAATCTTTGTGTCAGGATCCTTTGGCAGGAACCCAAACTGAGATACTAATATATTTCTATATTCATGTTATCTATTTTTTTATGAACTAAAATAGGTTTGAATTTTATTAAATGCTCTTTCTGAATTTAATTAGATGATAATGCCAAATTAATGAGTTATATTCATACATTTTTGTCTTAAATCTTATTTTAGAGGCTATAATTTCTTTCTTAGAGTAAGATTTATTGAGGTTCAATTTATACACAATAAAGTTCATCCTTGTTAGGTGTACGATTTTATTAATATTAACACATACTTACAATAATGTTACTTCTATCATCATAATAAGAAAATGGAACATTTACATTTCCCCAGAAAGTTCACTGGTGGCCCCTTGTTGTTAATTCCCCTCTTCCTTTTCCATTCCCTGACAATGACTGATTGGTTTTCTACCCCTATAGTGTCCCCATTTCAAGGATGTCATATAAATGAAATGATAATAAAATATATAGGCTTTTATTTTTTAGATCCTATGTTTCAGATCATATGTTTTATTTGTTCTTAGGTTTACACATGTTTTGGGAATTGCTGAGTCATATAGTTAGTGAAAATTGAACTTCATAAATACAAAAACTCTCTTTAACTGTATATTCAAATAGATACAGATATAGATATGTAACTATTCAACTTATCAATTTCATCTTGAGTGAGTTTTTGAAGTTTATGCGTTTAAAAAAATTGTTCATTTTTATGGAATTTAGTGGGAAAAGTCACTGATCGTATTCTCTTAGTTTTTAGTATCTGTAGCATCTATAATAAATGCCCTTCTTTTATTCCTGATACGGGTAATTTGTGTTCTCTTTTTATTATGATACATTTAGCTACAGGTTTACTGATTTTATTGATTTCTCATAGAAATTGATATTTTGTTACATTGACTTTCTCTATTGTATTTCAATTTCATTGATTTCCTCTTTTGTCTTTATTATTTTCCTACTTCTGCTCTCTTTTCGTTTAATTTTTTCTTCTCTTTCTAGTTTCCTAAGGTAGAACATAAAATCACTGATTTGGATACTGATATAGTTTGCAGGTCCCCTCCAAATCTCATGTTGAGATGTAATCCCAGTGTTGGAGATGAAGCCTGGTGGGAAGTGTTTGAGTTATTGGAGCAGGTTCCTCATGGCTTAGTGTGGTCCTCAAGGTAGTGAGTGAGTTTACCTGGGATCTAGTTGTTTAAAGTGTGTGGCACGTCTCCCATTCTCCCTCTTGCTCCTGCTCTGGCCATGTAACATGCCTGCTCCTGCTTTGCTTTCCACCATGTGTAAAGACTCTCTGAGGCCTCCCTGGGAGCCAAGCTAATGCCAGTGCCATGCCTCCTGTACAACCCGCAGAACTGTGAGCCAATTAAACCTCTTTTCTTTATAAATTACCCAATCTTAGGTATTTCTTTTTATTTTTTAGTCGAGATGGGGTTTCACCGTATTAGCCAGAATGGTCTCGATCTCCTGACCTGGTGATCCACCCACCTTGGCCTCCCAAAGTGCTGGGATTTCCCTTAATATTTTAATGCCTTTAAAGGTAACTGTCTTAACCAAAAATTAAGTTTGGAAAGTTGGAAAGAAGTTGGAAAGAAGTTCTTTATAGCAGTGCAAGAACAGCCTAACAAAGATACCTGTTCTTTTTCTAATCATTTGATGTTATAACTTTTTTTCTACAGACTTCTTTGATGTATTCAAAATATTTTGATATAATGTGTTTTCATTTTCACTTAACTAATAATTTCTAACTTCCATTGTAGTTTCCTCATTGATCCATGAATTGCTTAGAAATATCTTGCTTAATTTTCAATATTTGAGTATTATCAAGATACCCTACTGATTTCTAGTTAAATTTCACTGTGGTCAGGTAATATACCTTGTATATTTTCCATTTTTTAAAGTTTGTTAAAGTTTGTTATAAGGCTCAATATGTTCTATCTTGGTAAATGCCCATATGTACTTCAAAAAATTATGTACCTTGCTTACTTCTGGGTATAATGTTCCATACATGTCAATTAGGTCATTGTTCAGTTCTTCTATATCCTTGATTTTCTGTGTACATGTTCTATTAACTACCTAGGTGTGTAAAGTAATTCAAATAATTGTGAATTTGTTTATTTCTACTTTCAGTTCTATCAGTTTTATTTCATGTATTTTGAAGCTCTGCTGTTAAATATGTATACATTTAACATTGCTCAATCTCCTTAGTGATTAGGTTTTTTTTATTATTAGCAATTACAATGAAAACATGTGATGTCTTTATTTTTTAAAATAATCCTTGTTTTGAAATTTCTTTAATGTCAATATAGCTGACCCATTTTCTTCTGATTAAATTTTATGTAGTATGTATTCTTTTCTCATTGACCAAATCAGCCTTTTAATCAGAGAGTTTAGATAATTTATATTTAATGTAATCACTGTGAGTGTTAAATTTAAATATAATGCTATTTATATTTTATTAGATTTTTTGTGATTATACTTTACTTTCACAATTGTGTTACTAGTTACACTACTTTCTTTAATTTTTTCTTAGTAGTTTCCACAGTTTACTGTAAACATCATTAATTCATCACAATCTAGATTCAAATATTAGAATACCACTTTATATATCCTGTAAGAAATATAACAATATATTTTCAATTTCCTGTCTCCCATCCATTGCTATTTTTATCGTACCTTTTATTTTACCTATGTTATAAATTCAAAACATTGCTTTGTTTAGATAATTTTTAAATTATTTCTTTTATATTTACATTAATTTTTACTATTTCCAACGCTCTTCATTTCTTTGTATACGTCCAAGTTTCTGTCTGAAGGATTTCCTTTAATATGTATAAATCCTAAACTTCTCTTCTCGCTTCATTTCATTCATTTGATCTTCAATCAGTGATACCCTTTCTTCCACTTGATTGAATCGGCTATTGAAGTTTGTGCATGCGTCATGTAGTTCTCGGGCCATGGTTTTCAGCTCCATCAGGTCATTTAAGGTCTTCTCTATGCTGTTTATTCTAGTTAGCCATTCGTCTAATCTTTTTTCAAGATTTTTAGCTTCTTTGCAATGGGTTTGAACATCCTCCTTTAGCTTGGAGAAGTTTGTTATTACTGATAGTCTGAAGCCTACTTCTGTCATTTCCCGGCCAGCTTTGTTCCGTTGCTGGTGACAAGCTGCATTCCTTTGGAGGAGAAGAGGCACTCTGATTTTTAGAATTTGCAGCTTCTCTGCTCTGGTTTCTCCCCATCTTTGTGGTTTTTATCTACCTTTGGTCTTTGATGATGGTGATGTACAGATGGGGTTTTGGTGTGGATGTCCTTTCTGCTTGTTAGTTTTCCTTCTAACAGTCAGGACCCTCAGCTGCAGGTCGGTTGGAGTTTGCTGGAGGTCCACTCCAGACCCTGTTTGCCTGGGTATCAGCAGTGGAGGCTGCAGAGCAGCAAATATTGCAGAACGGCAAATATTGCTGCCTGATCCTTCCTGTGGAAGCTTCATCTCAGAGGGGCACCCAGCTGTATGAGGTGTCAGTATCCGCCCCTACTTGGAGGTGCCTCCCAGTTAGGCTACTCCGGGGTTAGGGACCCACTTGAGGAAGCAGTCTGTCCGTTCTCAGATCTCCAACTCCGTGCAGGCAGACACACTATGCTCTTCAAAGCTGTCAGACAGGGACATTTAAGTCTGCAGAAATTTTTGCTGCCTTTTGTTCAGCTATGCCCTGCCCTCAGAGGTGGAGTCCACAAAGGCAGGCAGGCAGGCCTCCTTGAGCTGCTGTGGGCTCCACCCAGTTCGAGCTTCCCAGCCACTTTGTTTATCTACTCAAGCCTCAGCAAAGGCAGACACCCCTCCCCCAGCCTCGCTGCCACCTTGCAGTTCATATGTATAAATGCTGGTAATGAACTGTACTATGTCATGTTTATATAAAAAGATCTTTATGTTTCCATTTTACTGGGGGTATAATTCTGTTTAACAAGTTTCTTTTTTCTCTTTCTTTTTTTTTATTCTTTCCTTCTTTCTTGTAGTGAAAGCATTTAATACTCTTCCAAGTGATGCTTAGCTGCATCTCTATAATCATTGTTATATTATGATTTCATTATCGTTCAATTTTAAATATTTTTCCATCTCCATTGTACTTTCTTTTTAAACTTATTTTCATTTTTTTAACCTAATCTGGAATTCTATAATTGTAACTTTCAAATTTTCAACTGTGACACTGTAGTGTAAAAGAAGCCATAGACAGCATGTAAATTAATGGACATGGCTGTGCCATAAAAAAACTTAATAAAAACAGTCAGTGAACAATTGCCCAACAGGCCATTGTTTCTTGAATTTTATTCAAAGATTTCTTCAGATTTTATTGCAACTTATTTTGCAGCCTAATACATGCTAATTTTTATCAAAATGTTCTCTGTGTCTGTTGGAGAAGGATGTGGGTTTTTTGATAGACATATTTATACATACATTTTTCAAGCTGTTTAATTATATTATGTTATTCAGATAGTTTATGTCTTTTTTGTTTTATATTTTCTTTAATATCACAAATAATTAGCATTTGAATTTTTAATTTCTGTGGGTACATAGTAGGTATATATATTTATGGGGTACATGAGATGTTTTGATGAATACAGGCAACATGAAATAAGTACATCATGAAGAATGGGGTATCCATCCCCTCAGGTTTTTATCCATTGAACTGCAAATAATCCAACTACATTCTTTAAGTTATTTTAAAATGTACAGTTATTATTGACTATAGTCACCTCTTGTCCTAGAAAATACTAGGTCTTATTTATTCTTTCTATTTTTTTTTTTTACTTATTAACCATCCTCACCACCACCTCATTCCCAACCCCCAATACCCTTCTCAGCTCTTGTAACCATCTTTTACTTTCTATGTCCATGACTTCAATTGTTTTGATTTTTAGATCCCACAAATAAGTGACAATATGCTAAATTTATCTTTCTATTCCTGGCTTATTTCACTTAACATAATGTTGTTGCACATGACTGGCTCTCGTTCTTTTTTATGGCTGAATAGTACTCCATTGTGTATATGTACCACATTTTCTTTATCCATTATTCTGTTAATGGACATTGAGGTTGCTTCCAAATCTTAGGAATTGTAAACAGTGCTCCAACAAACACGGGAGTGCAGATATCTCTTTGATATACTAACTTCCTTTCTGTTGGGTATATCCCCAGCAGTGGGATTGCAGGATTATATGGTAGCTCAAGTTTTAGTTTTTTGAGGAACCTCCAAACTGTTCTCCATAGTGTTTGTACTAACTTACATTCTCACCAAAATAATTAGCTTCAAAATTTAAATACTTCCAGAGCCTTTTGGAGTTCATAGGTAATAAAATGATGGAACTATGAGCCATTCCTCTAAGCATAGTTAAATGGATTTAAATAACGTTCCTTGCTATTTTTATTAATAAATAAAACCCAGTATTTCAAATGGGGAAAACGTGTTGGAAATTTCACTTATGTTGCTATTCTAAGTCCAAATATAATATATTATTTTACATTTAGCCATTATTCTGTGCATATTTCAACTTTCCTGGGCTGATAAATATGGTCTGTGAGAAAACTATTCACTATCGTTTTACTTAATCTTTTATATAGCCCTCTTGGAGGTTATCTGAATTGTATCCAAAGTAGGACAGGCAAGATTATAAGGCTGGGAAGAATAAAAGGGAACGATGTTTCTAATTTTATTCACAATTTCTCTATTACTTAAGGTTCTCTTGAAGCTCTCTTAGGACACTGAAAGACATTTTTCTCTCTAAGTCTCAAACTAAATGTTTTAATTTACACAATACAATTATTAAAAACTATAGCCAGCTTTATATATTCCATTTGCAGACAAATCTTGACTTACTGCTTCCAGACTTCTACTATAGGTATACCAAATATTCATGTTCAGGTCAGTGGGATGGCATATAAAATAAAACATAAAAAAGCCTGGGAAATATAGAGTTTAAAAATAAGATTAAGAAAAAGTTTAGTCTACTGATGTTCAAGTTGTGGTGCTGCCAAATATCTTAAATTGAACTTCATGGCAGTCAAAACACAAATGGTGAACATTACTCTAAATTTTTCATGAAGAAAATGTGAACTTATTCCTTAGAAAAAAAAAGTTTTTCCTAGTAGTCAGGAAACTATTTTTCTCAAAACATTTTTTAAAAAGAAGATATTTCATCATGTGAGAATGAGCTACTCAATAACTTCCCTGTAATAAATGTACTAATGGTATCACACAGCAGTTTCTATTTCCATGCCTCCATGCAGAGTTTCTGCATTTCACAACTCTGGGAGGCATCATTTTCAATGTCTTCTATACAAATGGCTCTCGTTGACATTATGCAAGACTTATACTGCCCAGCTATACACAGAGCCCTCAAGATAGATAAGTCAAGGCCACAACACTGAATGCAGCTTAGTGAAAGGCATTCTTCAAGAATAAAGTAACTGTGATTTTGTTGAATAATGCTTCCTTAATGGTGGTTCCAAAATTAAGGGTCATGGAAAGACCCTGGCTGTTATGCAGAACTACCTAACTTCTGCCTTCTCTAAGTGGCTATACAGTGTTAATGGTTATATGATCTTGCATAAGTGAGTAGACTTTCCTAAATCCCAGTTATATCATATATAATATCGAAGTAATATGTATACTTGCTTCATAAGGTAGTTATGAGTTTATATTAAGAAATAATACAAAAATTGGACAAAATAGAAAACTAATTTTGGGGATTTGAGATAGTTCTTAGACTTTAATATGAGTCACTGCGTTTCTGGATGCTAATGGAAATATAAATTATACTCTTACATATTGGTTGTTATTTTAATAAGAGAACTACTTAATTAAAAGCAAATGAGTAACTAACCCTTATAAAGGAAGTATAATTGATTATAAACACAAGCTTAAGTTAGGGAAAGTCATCTGTAGTATTCCTTCCTAGAGAGGGATTTGTAAGACCCAGTTTCAAGTGCTGTCATTTCCGCATAGTAAATGTACATTCTTAGGTAGGTAATTCAATGTTTTTTGGTTTATTTCATCATCTACAAAACTGAGAGATTAGAGTACATGATTTCTGAAGTCCCATCTGTGCATTCACCCTATATAATTGTTTGCCTCTTGTGGATGCTACTTTTTGAATAGTTTAAAACAACAGCATTAGCAAATTTGGAATCCATCATGGCCCAGAAATCTGAGACTAATGGGATATGGAGATAGTAAAGTTACAGTGTATCAACAAATCAATATCTAGTTAGATATTGATTTTGCTATCTTCAAAATGAAGCCCTTTATACCAACAGAATAATACAGACTCCTTACTGAAAAGCAATCCAAGATAGAGTGATTTAGAGAGACCTCAAGGAAAGATAAATAAAGTCAAGGAAAACTACAAAAGTAACTTAAAATTTTTACCCAAACCAGGAATCAAATTGATATTAGGATTTGGGCTAATATTTACTAGTTTCTAAGAAAACTATCCCTGCAAGAAGGAAGGAATGTTTGAAAGGACATAAATTTGTTGAATGTCATAAGCATTTAGAAAAGGATATGGAAGAAAAAAAGAAAGAAAAAAACAGTATTGAAAGCTCTGAATCTCTTAGATTAATTTAGCAGTAGAAATTAAGTGCACAGATTGAATGAAGCTTTTTGCATGCAACTGGAGCAACCACATCTACCAATGCTTTTCTTTGTTCCCTTACCCAGTCTAATTGCTTCTTATAATAAAAGCATCAGAGTTGCCTACAGTTTGTTTTGTTGTGTTTTAAACCTACCAGTGACAGATATCATTAGGGTTGTTAGTAATCTCTTCTGTATTTCATGAACAAATAATGTGGGCAGTTGTCCAATCAGAATAAAATAATCCCTGCACTCTAGGGAGAACTCCATGTAATTCCCTCATACCACCTCGCAATGGCGAGTCAACTTTCCATGCAATTGCATTCTGATTGTTTTTTATCCGTTATAACCCAAAATAGTGGGATGAAAGAATGTGAAAAACTCCTTTCTATTTTATTGTTGATATATGGTGGGCTGAGGGAAAAAATGAACACATTTAACAAATTCCAAATATGTTATTTACATTGATGATTCTCCATTTCTAAGGTCAGGATATTTTGATTAAACCTTGGGAGAATTAGACTTTTCATTCTTTAGCTTACCATGGAATTATCCCAGCTGGAAATCCAAAATAAAATTTGCTGTTTGTAGTTGGCTCCATTTTCTGTAGATTACAGATACAAACATTGAAACCCTGTGTGGAATGATGAACTGTCATTGATTTTGAACGGAATTATCAAATATGCCAGTGGGATGTTAGATAAACCTGTAGGCGTTTATATGATTCTCTAACATGGCAAGATTTAAAACATTTTGTAAACCCCTTCAAAAAATCCAAAAAAGGGAAATCAGTGCTGGCCAGTGTTAAAAACTAATTCAATTTGTATCATTGGGAAACTAGATGTATTCGTTTTCTTAGTGTCTGATATATATGTACATATAAATATATATATTAGTAAACAGTATGTATCCTCCTTACCGACTCCTTACTTAGTCAAATCTACCATAAATATGATTGTGCAGCTTGTTTATACAGTTGACATTTTAATGACATGTTGATTCTGTAAATCATTTGTCAATCGATATTTAGAGGTTATTTTGTTTGTTTGTTTTTCATCTTCCTAAGTCTGTAAGTATGACAAACGTTAAGCCTAAAATGTTTGCCAGGTGAAATGCTCACAGTCATTATTATTTTTTTTTCTTGGCAGAATTTAAAAACATTTGCTTGACCCCCTAGAGCTAGAAGTATTGATTTTTTTAATGGGTACACTTTTCTCAAATGGAGTCCATTGCTTAAATCCAACATCCGCTCATTTGTTGAAGGAACAGTTTTTTATTTCCAACCAAGTAATTACTGTTCTTCTTTTTGCCACTGATAATGTGTTTAAGAATCTATATAGTCTCTCAAGGAAATTTAAAGTTTGTCTTCTATGCCAGAAAGCAAAGAGGCAATAGGATTTAAATAATTAATAAGTTGTTATAACTTTTTTCTTTTTCTTTTTTTAGTTTTTCGAGACAGGGTCTTGCTTGTTACTCAGGCTGGAGTACAAGAGTGGGATCACAGTTCATGCAACCTTGAACTCCTGGGCTTCAGCGATCCTCCTGCTTCAGCCTCCTGAATAGCTGGGACTACAGGCACACACCACCACCCACAACTAATTTTGAATTTTTTTTGTAGGGATGAGGTCATAGTATGTTGCTCAGGCTGGTCTCAAACTCCTGGTCTCAAGCGATTGTTCTGCCTTGGCCTCCCCAAAGTGCTAGGATTACAGGCATAAGCCACCATGCTGTGCCTATAACTTTTATCTAAACATTTTTTAGCTTTATTCTAAGTAATACATTTACTTTATCTTTTGAGATCAGGTAGGTAGAACTTCCCAGATTGGTGCAGACAGGACCGTCTTTTTTTTTTTTTTTTCCGGTACAGATTCTCTCAAGAAGTTAGGGATTGCAGAGGCTGTCAGAAGCTGAGATTCCTTAATCTACTTTTACAAAAAAATGAAGAAAAATATCACAGAGTGAAAAAGTTATGATATCAATTTGACCAGAAGTTCCAATCACTTACATTATTTATCACGTAGCCACTAGACCCCCTTCCAATAATCTATGATATAAGGTGGTAGATGGTGGTAGGAGAGAATATTCTTTTATAGATTTGCAGTAACTTTCTTGCCTTAGGCAGGGTGGAGTTGAGACTTGTCTATTTTCTCTCATTTTGGATAAGGTGTAGCTCAATCACCCACTTAACATCTACCTCCTAAAGTGCCTTGCTCGTAGACCTGAGCTACTGATCAATACTTATTAATTTTAAAATTCTTCTATATTTTGAGAGTTCAAGGACAGTTTTCTCTGGCTCTGTACAGCCTAGAAAGAGTAGTCTAGCAAGAGAGAGTTGAGAGTGCACAGTATGGTAGAAAATAACAAATAGTTCAGTGGGTGTATAATGTATCATTTAAAAGGCTCATTGTGAGAGAAGAGGCCAAGGATGTTTAAAGGAAGAGTCAGCCAAAGGAGGAAGGCACATTGTTAGATGCCTTATATGCTGTTGCAGGGTTTGGACTTGATTCTGAAAGCTGGGAGGCATTAAGTGAGATTGAGCAGGGGAGTGTATTAATGAGTTGTTGTTTTTGTTTGTTTTATTTTAAGAAAATTCACTCTGGAGGCTCTATAAAGAACAGCTCACAGAAATAAGTAGATACCATCTGACCAGCTAGAAAGCTCCTTTAGCAACTTGTTTCAGAAAGCTGAATGCATAACACATGTAGCAATTGTGGATTGATATAAATGGGGCAGATTGGAAAGGAGTTGAAAGAACTGAATAGGTAACATTTATTGTTTAATTAGATATGGTAATAAAAACATCATATCAAACGTGACTACAGATTCTGGTTTGTGCAATTGAGTGGAACTTGAAGTCCATTTATTTACTTTATATGCTAATCAAGTTTTCAAAGATGATTTAAGGTGGCTAGAAAGAGTAAATTAAAAAGATTAAATATCAACAGCAGAAATTTTAGAAAAAAATTAAAGACAAAGAAAACAAAAGAAATGAAATGCAACCAAAAGAAAAGCATGAGACAAATGGAAAACTATGGTATTATAACAAAATAAGATAGAACTAAAAGAAGTGGCATGAGTACACAAATATATTTAATGAAAGCTTATAAACTTGCTAAAGTTGGGTCAAAAATCAATTCAGCACAAGGATGTTTAGTAGGTTATTCAATAAGGGAGACATAATCGTAACAAGATCCATGTAGCTGCGTGGAAGGTAACGACAAATCCACTGTTGCAGAAACTAGTAATCATTTCTGTTTCTGCAACAAGAAAAATTCACATCCAGGAAGTAGTGTCATTTCCTTAAAGAGTAAAGAGAAGGAAAAATTGTAGACAGAAATAAGGCTGAATTCAGTCTAGCCAATGTTAAGTCACTGCATCTCTAACTAAACAGATTTCTTGCTCTTTTCAAATACTCACTGTCCAACACTTTGTGTTCTTCTTGATTCCTATCTGTGAGCCAGGAAACAAACATTTTTTGAGAATCCATAATGTACTTTTGACAGAGAAATTTGCCTTGCATCAATGGCTTTCCTCTTTTTCTCTGCCTTAATAACTCTATCTCTTCTGATTCCACCTCATTCATTTCCTAATTCATCAGTGCAGTTATATCGTATTTTTATACTATGTATTAACAGCTGTGTGGCCTGGACTTCAAAGGCCTTAAATACTTTAAATCTTCTTTATTCTCCACTTGCTGTCTCCAACATCAAAATTCTGTAATCCAGGTTTTATAAAATATGCAATGCGTCTCACTGATAGTGCTTGAAAAGATTTTGGGAGATACATGAATATGGTCTTAAATAACACAGAATCACATACTGAGAAAAACATTCCTCTTTCAATTCTGTTTCATATTTAATGATGAATTCAAGAAGCAGTTCTCCATTTTGTATATTTGTAAGAGTTTTTAATACTAATCTTCTTTAATCCAAAATCTCTGCTTTAGAGTCTTTTAGCAGTCAGTGGTGGATAAATAGAATTTAAAAATTTGTTTTGTTTTTATTGTATTATCTTTGATTTTCAAGAAGTGATAGTGTTTTCTTTTTCCAGGGCAGTGAAATAGAACTTCCTTTTAAAATAAATTTATTTCAGTTAAGAATTGAATTGAGTGCATTAATAATATTCAGATATTAATATTAAATGACGTGCAACTATGGGGGAAAAAACTTTTGAAAATATTACACTTATTTCATGGATATAGCACAAATCAGAAACCTAAGATGCAGATGACTAACTCTGGGAAACAACTATGATGTCCACCAACCCAACCTACTTGCCTTTCTGCAAATAAGACTGTATTAGCAACTGTTATGCCTTTGCTGTGCTGGCACCTTAGCTTCAAAATCTCTCCTAGCCTTTTCCACTTGACGAACTCCTACTCACCTGTCAAAAATTAGCTTCTGCATCTCCTCCAATATGAAGCTTTTGCTTATTTTACCTATAAACTGTTACTTATTAAACTGTAGTGCAAGTATTTGTTCAAGTATCAAACTCCCCATTTTACTGCAAACTTTTTGTAGCAATGTGTTATTTGTCTTTGTATCTCTAATTTCTACCACAATGACAGACACAAAACAGGCAAATGTTTGATTAATGAATTAATAAAAATTTTGCATATCTCTTGTAGATGAGGAACATTGTTTTTAGTTTGTTTAATATTCAATTAATGCTAGTCTGTGTATGTGTTTAAATTTTAGCAGAATTAACAATATGAATATACTTAATGCCACTGAACTGTACACTTTAATATGGTTAAAATGGTCAATTTTGTGTTATGTTTATTTTGTCACAATAAGTTTTAAAACTTTACAGAAGGTAAACAAAAATTAATATTTTAATGTTATATATTGAGACATAATTTTTCCTGTGCATACATTAGACCCATTAAAGATGGACTAACCAAAGATCAGTTTAAAAATTTACTGGAACTTATCACACCAGAATTAGCATGTAGCCTGATTGATGCGTCAAGCTTAAAAATTGATTGTGCTTGTTTATGGGGATGCAAATAAAATCCAAGAATACAAAGTTAATCTCAGGCAGTAGAGCCATTTTGTAAGTAGTATAAATATTTCTTCAGGTTTAATGAGTGGGGTAGGTGTCGCTGGTTAACAACTTGTATGCTCATGTGAAAATTAGTTGTTTCCTCAATATTGGACACTCAGGCGAATTATGTATTGTCATTCATCTATTATTTCAAAAAATCGCTTTTGATAACAGAAACAAGTAGGAGCCAAATTTAATTTTTTTTATTTTATTATTATTATACTTTAAGTTTTAGGGTACATGTGCACAATGTGCAGGTTAGTTACATATGTATACATGTGCCATGCTGGTGTGCTGCACCCATTAACTCGTCATTTAGCATTAGGTATATCTCCTAATGCTATCCTTTCCCCCTCCTCTCACCCCACAACAGTCCCCAGAGTGTGATGTTCCCCTTCCTACAAAATGGGAGAAAATTTTTGCAACCTACTCATGTGACAAAGGGCTAATGTCCAGAATCTACAATGAACTCAAACAAATTTACAAGAAAAAAACAAACAACCCCATCAAAAAGTGGGCGAAGGACATGAACAGACACTTCTCAAAAGAAGACATTTATGCAGCGAAAAAACACATGAAAAAATGCTCACCATCACTGGCCATCAGAGAAATGCAAATCAAAACCACAATGAGATACCATCTCACACCAGTTAGAATGGCAATCATTAAAAAGTCAGGAAACAACAGGTGCTGGAGAGGATGTGGAGAAATAGGAACACTTTTACACTGTTGGTGGGACTGTAAACTAGTAAATTTAATTTTTAAAATTTTTATTTTCTGATAAGGATTCAAAGTTGGGATGTGGCAGCAGGGCCTGAGAAGACCTAAATTTGAGCACATGAAGGCAATTGATAACCTAGTAACACAGTCAAAATTCTCTTCCCTATAAATGCTTCTCTCAGCACATCTACTTTGGTTTTTTTTCTTATTGAATGGGCTTTCACAAGGTGGGTCCACAATGTGTGTCCAAGTTGGCTGCCCATGTTCATATTCCATTTCCAAGCACACTGAGAAGATAACTTTGTATTGGTTATGATGTAGTCTAATCAACTGCACTCAAGGCAGAAGCATCTTGGTTTATGTATATGCCTATGGGGCCAAATCCTGGAGTAGAAGAGGGGGCAAGACAGGAGGTCTTTGTGCACTGAGCAGACAACCCAAAAGGTTTGCTACCTGTGTGCAGGCTTCACGGGTGATGCCCAATGTGCTAGCACCATCTAACCACCATGTCATCTCTACAGTATTTCAGCAATTGGAAAGAAAGGATAAAACTTCAGCCAGCTTAATAGCCTCTCAAGAAACCCTAAAATTTGGATAAATATCACTTACCCCAAAAGCGATGTTTTGCATTCCATTAGCCAGATAATATCTGTCATATTTCTTTATTTCCTTCGTATGTTTTCATCACCCTTATTCTGTTTATGTGTTTGTTTATTTGCTGCTATCGCTACCCCTCACTCTGAAAACTTAATCTTCATGAACGACCTTATCTGTTTGTTTACTGTTATATCCCACTGCCTAGAAGAGTTCCTGGGAGATACTGTTCAGTCAATACTTGTTAAATGGAAGAAGTTTAAAATATCTCACATTCAAAATGCACTGAAAGAAATATGTAAATGTTAAAATATAATTTTAAAATAATAGAACTATTGGGGTTTCATCCCATCCTATTAGGGTTTAGCTCACATTAGAAAGGGCTGCAGGGCATCTCACTCAGCACTTTCTAAAATTTATTGAGTCACAAATCCTTTCACAGTAAAATTTATTAAGTGACATTTTAAAAATCCTTAAGTCTTTTAAAATTTTTTCATAGTATATGCTGAGTTTATTTGAAGTAAAATATTTCAGACCAATTTATTACTAAATATTTTTATAAAATTAGTTTTAATGCAAACAATAGTATTTATAATATATTTTAAAAACTGACATATTGAAAAAATTCTCATACTGCTTATTTTAAAATAATTTAAACAGAAAATATATAATATAAATATTCATTTCAAAATAACATTAAACTTATTTTATTTTTACCCTTTAGTATTTATAATATAAAAACTGGCCTATTGAAAAAATTTCTCATGCTGCTTATTTTAACATAATTTAAAGTGAAAAGTGCATAATATAAATATTTATTTCATTTTTTTTTTTTTTTTGAGATGGAGTCTCGTTCTGTTGCCAGGCTGGAGTGCAGTGGTGCAATCCTAGCTCACTGCAACCTCTGCCTCTCGGGTTCAAGTGATTCTCCTGCCTCAGCCTCCCAAGTAGCTGGGACTACAGGTGCGCACCACCACCTCCAGCTAATATTTGTATTTTTAGTAGAGACAGGGTTCCACCATGTTGGCCAGGATGGTCTTGATCTCCTGACCTTGTGATCCACCTGCCTCAGCCTCCCAAAGTGCTGGGATTACAGGCATGAGCCACCACGCCTGGCATAAATATTCATTTCAAAATAACATTAAACCTGTTTGATTTTCATCAATGTAAATGTATTTATTTATTTATTTTTATATTTTTATTTTTTGAAACACAGTCCCTCTCTGTCACCCAGGCTGGAGTGCAATGGGATTATCTCAGCTCACTACAACCTCTGCCCCCTGGGTTCAAGCAATTCTTGTGCCTTGGCCTCCCAAGTAGCTGGGATTATAGGCATGCGCCACCACACCTGGCCAATTTTTTTATTTTTAGTAGAGACGAGGTTTCGCCATGTTGCCCTGGCTGGTCTCGAACCCCTAGGCTGAAGCCATCTGCCTGCCTTGGCCTCCCAAAGTGCTGGTATTACAAGCGTGTACCACTGCACCTGGCCTCATCATTGTACATGTATTTGTATTTTGACTATTTGCTATACACACAGTTTTTATGACCTGATGAATTTCTCTTTGGAATTCTTGTGTTTTTTAGTCTTGCAAAAGTGAGATCTTTTAGTATTTGTGTTTTGTTTCTAAAAATTAGAAAAGGGTTTTTTGTTTTTTGCTTTTTTTTTCAGGCAGCTTACATGCAAGTACTCCTCAAAAGATTAGAAATTGGTGGAGATTTCTGGCTAAATAATGTGAGCTAATTATGTGCATTTTCCTCCTGATCCTCTTCCTTTTCCACTAAAAGGAAACAAAAAACTGCATAAACTCATAAAGACAAGGAATAAGAAAGGATGCTTTAATGGATGACTGATTTCAAGAAAAGTTTACAGGCTAAGAAACAGGTGGATGGTAACTGAATGAACTGAGCAGAAGAGGCTGCAATGTTGTGTTCCTACAGAGCAGGTTGCCAAAGAGGCGCAAGATGCCTTGCCACAAAGAACCTAAGAGGATCGAGACTTGGAGTTACCTGGTTTAGCAGACAAATAAATTGAGACAAATACATTAATTAAAATGGAAACAAAATCGAGAAATATAAAAATAATAATTTTGGAACTTTACTTCAAAATGTTCCCTAGGAAGGGAAAGTTGGGTAGATGAAAAGGTAGGCCTTTGCTGTACACAAACAAATGAGCCATTTTCTAGAATTTTTACCTATTTGCATGCTCTTCCTTCCTTTATCCACTTTAGCTTCCCAGAACTATTTTTTTCCCCTAGAGAGTCAGAGGGGAAGTAAAAAGTAGAAGCAAAGTCTGATCCAGTCATCCTTCTGGACCATTCCTATTACCTTGGATAGGCCTAGGGACAGGTGGGCTACCAGGACTGAGAATCATTGGGTATATTACCAGACATTGCAGAGCACTCAGGTACCAAAGTCACTAAAGGACTCTAGAATCAATTGAGACCGTAGAGAATAGACTTAAGTATAAATGAACTAAAGGACAGTGCAAGAGCTTCTCAGTGGACAGCGTGTGGACACTGGAGAGTTGGAATCATGGTTCAGAAATCTAGGCAGACAAGACCATGCTTGAAAGCATGAGTGCTAAGATAGCATCCTATTAAATATTGCAGCATAACATTTGGTTTGATATTTGTCATTGGCCATCTGAATTTCCTTACCCCTAATTTTTTTTAACACATGAAAAACCATCCCTACTAATTTCTGACAAATCTCTTACAATAATGATCAGAAAAAGTACCATAATTTATATTTCCCAAAAAGTTACATCTATGAGCTTTATGCAAGTGTAGTGGAGTGGTAAAGTTACATGTGTGGTTAATTCAGCTTCTCGGGAATGTAGCCTTTTATCCTTTCATGCAAACATGTCTGATTTGAGTATATAGAAATGCACCCTACAGTGTTCATAAAACCAACAGATGTGTAATTGCAGTCCTGGAGCATTGGTCAGTTCACCTTATCCTTCTTTAGAAGACTGATTTTTGTCAATGCAACATTTTGTTTCTACTGCTGTGGATCCTTTCTTCCTTCTTCTTCTTCTTTTTTTTTAATTAGCAGTACCAGCAATCCTGCTGTAAGACATATCCAAAAGAATGAAAATCAGTACGTTAAAGGGACATCTGCACCCCCATGTTTATTGCAGCACTATTCACAATAGCCAAGACATGGAATCAACCATTCACTGAGTGTCCATCAATGGATGAATGAAGTAAATGTGGTACATATACACAATTATTATTCAGTCATGAAACAGAATGAAATCCTGTTATTTACAACAATGTGAATGGAACTGGAGAACATTATGTTAAGTGAAATAAGCCAAGCAGAGAAAGACAGATATCATATATGTAGGAGCTTTAAAAATTGATCTCATGAAGATAGAATAGAATGGACGTTACCAGTAGAGTAGAATGATGGTTATCAGAATGTTGGGAAGGGTAATAGGGAGGGGGGAAAAATTACAGGTTGGTTAGTGGGTACAAAAATACAGTTAAATAAAAGAATAAGATCTGGTGTTCAGTAGCATGATAGGGTGATTATAGTCAAGAATAATTTTTCGTATTTTAGAAAATAACCCTAGAAGTCGAATTGGAGTGTTCCTAACACAAAGAAATGATAAAGGTTTGAGGTGATGGATATTCCAATTACCCTGATTTGATCATTACACATCGTATGTTTGTATCAAAATAGCACATGTACCCCATGAATGTGTATAACTATTTTGTATTCATAAACATTTTTAAAAATACATAAAATAAAATTAGCAGTAAATATATAATTTCTAATTAATGCATTATGACATTCATAAAACAATAGATGAATTGAAATCAAATCTTTAGGCCAAAGAATAGATTTGTATAATCTCTGTAAAGGGTTTGATTTTAACTTGTACTATTTTGAATTATAAAATGTTAGGGTGTTTTTTTCTGAAAAAATAAAAGTGAAACTTTTCTAAATTTTATTTTTCTTCTTAATTTTACACCCTTGTAGAACAAGGAACACCTTTTAATTTCCTTTCTGCAAGGACATTACTGTGTAAAGAGTACCGTTTGATAATGAAACAAATTTTTGAAATTTTCTAGCCAGAGAAGAGTTACAGTATTATCTGGATAACTATGTAGTGATACTACATATTTTATTAGGAGAGTTTCCCTAATATAGCATGCAACTTAACACAGTGCAAGTGATCCTTCCCATGTGGAGACTGCAGGACTGGGAGGTGATCCAATATTACAGAAGTTAATTAATACTCATCCTTAGCAAACAGTTAAATATACTCGCAAGAATTCAAAAAAAATTGTCTGAAATCAGAGAAAGGAAGTTTTTAGCAAGGTCACTAAGCAGAATAATTTATAGGAAGTCTTTATTTTAGGCCTTCATAGCATTTTGCTTGGCAAGATTTTTACCTCTGCTACTCTTCAGAACACTGATAAACGGCATGGCCTTAGAATAAAAAATATGACTTTAGTAAGAGACCAAGAAAGGACAGGAGAGCAGAGTATGGAAAGATAACAACTCTTACAACTGTGCACTAAGGCTTATGGGGACACTCAATAAATACTTACATGTGAGTGAGTAAATATGTGAATGAAACAAGTGTTGGGGAAAAAAGAAAAGGAAATGGGTTCTGCGTGGGGATAGCCAAGGGGACTGCTGCAAGAAGGAAAAAGAAAACTGTGACCTTCAAACTGGCTGCAGTGACTCCACTGGCACTAGGATATCTTTAAAGATAGCAATGAAGTCTTCCATTTGCAAGACTGGGGAAGCCCAAACAATGAAGGGGTGTTAGAGACTCACACATGTCACCACTATGAACAGCTTCTCCTAATTCTCAGGATATTTTTGCAATGTTAAAAGGCTCTGAATTCTTCAGTAGAAAAAAATTGAACATAATTATGGGGTGCTTAGGCTTTTGAAGTCAAACAGATGTGGGTTCACAATCCCACTCTGTTACTTCACAGCTGTATGATTTATCTCAGCAGATGACTTAACCATTTGGAGTTTAATGGGGGAACTATATATCAAATATAATGCTCCATGATACTTATGAAAACATGGTGGGCACTCAATAAATGTGTACTTAAAATAAACAGTGTTGCATGTAAATAACCATTGAAAATAATGTTTCTCTTTTCAAAAGAAGACATTTCTGCAGCCAACAAACATATGAAAAAAAGCTCATCATCACTGGTCATTAGAGAAATGCAAATCAAAACCAAAATGAGATACCATCTCACACCAGTTAGAACGGCAATCATTAAAAAGTCAGGAAACAACAGATGCTGGAGAGGATGTGGAGAAATAGGAACGCTTTTACATTGTTGGTAGGAGTGTAAGTTAGTTCAACCTTTGTGGAAGACAGTGTAGTGATTCCTCAAGGATCTAGAACCAGAAATACCATTTGACCCAGCAATCGCATTACTGAGTATATACCCAAAGGATTATAAATCATTCTACTATAAAGACACATGCACACATATGTTTATTGCGGCACTATTCCCAATAGCAAATATTTGGAACCAACCCAAATGCCCACCAATGATAGACTGGATAAAGAAAATGTGGCACATATACACCATGGAGTACTATGCATCCGTAAAAGAGGATGAATCATGTCCTTTGCAGGGACATGGATGAAGCTGGAAACCATCATTCTCAGCAAATTAACACAAGAACAGGAAACCAAACACCACATGTTCTCACTCATAAGTGGGAGTTGAACAATCAGAACACACGGACACAGGGAGGGGAACATCACACACCGGGGTCTGTCAGGGGATGGGGGGCTAGGGGAGGGATACCAGTAGGAGAAATACCCAATGTAGGTGACGGGTTGATGGGTGCGATAAACCACCACGGCACGTGTATACCTATGTAACAAACCTGCACATTCTCCACATGTACCCTAGAACTTAAAGTATAATGAAGAAAGAAAGAAGGAAAGGAAGGAAGGAAGGAAGGAAGGAAGGAAGGAAGGAAGGAAAAGAAAGAAAGGAAGGAAATAGTGTTTCTGTGGTATAGGTAACTTTCCCTTAGATGTTCTAATTTAGCTTTAGTTTAGTTTAAGTGGTTCCGTGCTATTTTCTACATTGATCAAAATTTTCCAATGTCTGCTGACTATGCATGTATTTAACGTAAAGCATTCTTTGCTGATCATGTAATCAGGTAAGGGGATTTATATGTAATGGTAGTAATAATTATCTGCTGAAAAAAATGAGTGTAAAAGAAAATCTGTTCCTATTGCTGATAAAAATGTATCATAGAAATGTATCTACTGGTGGGCTTTATTTTGGAAAGGAAAAGTTATCTATCCAAATTAAAATGCTACTGATTGATTGTAAAACTAAGCATCCAGTCTGAGTAAACTTATTGAATATTTTTATTTTGATGTTTAAAAAACCATTTTATTACAGGTTTTATTCAAATTATTAAACAACCTAAAGTTTATTTTTCAGTTGTAGAAATAGAAAACTTTTCATGATAAAAGACTCTCATATAATTACCAGGCAACTTTAGCACTTAAGTTATTTAAGGGTTACTGTGATTTTAAAGTATCTACTCAAATAAATGGAAAGAAATACCCTATTTCAGATTTCAAAAGCATATAATGATTCCAAACCAATTTTAATTTTTGGGTAATGCCAATCATCCTTGATATTGTTAGAACTTGGGAAAATGATCTGAAATAGTAAACATGCTGTATCAGCCAACATATTTTGAAAATTTGAAAATGAAGATTAATAAAAGAGGCTATCCCCTACCAATATTAAAAATATATCTTAATGTTATAGTGATTCAAACAGTGTGGGAATAGTACAGAAATAGGCAGATCCATGGAAAAGGATGCAAAATCCAGAATCATCATATACAGCTTTAACATATTAAAAATTAACTCTGAGCCAGCCGTGTTTTCGAGCATATTAATTATATCATTCCTTTTCTTTTCACAACTCCATAAGGTGAGCTCCTCTTCATGGATGAAGCTTAAAAGAGTGTAAAGAACTTACCTGAAGTCACCCAAATCAGTTATGGAGACTGGATTTGTGTCCAGACATTCTGACTTCCAGAGTTCACATTCTTAAACACTGCATTAAAACACTTCCATGTTAGGCTAAAGCAGAGGTCCTCAAAGTGCGCTTTGGAGAACCCTAGGATTCATGAGATTCTTCTGCAGTCCAGGAGGACAAAGATATATTTATAATAATACTAAAATATTATTTGCTGTTTTCACTGTCATTCTCTTAGAGGCATACAGTGGGGCATTTTCCAGAGGCTACATGGTGCATCATATTGCAATAAATTCAATGCAGAAACAGATAAGAGAATCCAGCTACCTTCTATTAAGCTAGATATAAAAGATATTTGCAAAAGTACAAGACAAAGCCACTCATGTCACTGAATATTTTTCTTTTGTAAAATATTATTTTGTACAAAATCTCATTTATATTAACATATAATAGGTCTATCATTTTTTAATTAATAAATATTACACAAATTTATGAGTTTTTAATGTCGAACACAGTATTAATACACACAACCTGTTTTTGTTTATATTTCATACACAGAAGATCTATGGGGTCCTCACTAATATTAAGAGTATAAAGAGGTTCTGAGACCAAAATGTTTGAGAATTGCTATGCTGAAGTAAGCATTTCAAATCACATGGCAGGTAAAGTTTTAATGAACAGTTTATTGAACACACAATTTTAGGATTGTTGGTCAAACAGATTGAAAACTACAAGCTACATTCATCAAAACACTCGACAAATTTCTGGTAGGAATAAAAGTTAGTAATAATACTAATTATTGCTTTCTTAAAATACTGAAAATAAATATAGAAAAATAGGAGATTAGTTAAATAATTATGATATTAAGTAAAGAAGTTCTAAGCAGCAATTATGACGCTATAATCAAGAACTATCTATTGATACATAAATACTTCCCTACATATTGTTAACTCCAGAACTATATATACATACATAACTATGTATGTATAATATATATATACAATACATAAGTTTATTATAATCACGTGTTGTAAATACTTTTTATATGTGTGTACTTACATAGGTGTACTATATATACACACACTCTCTGGTCCCTGAGACTCTTCTGCACTCCATAAGGACAAAGGTATATTTATAATAATGCTGAAATATTATTTGCCTTTTTTACTCTCATTCTCTTAGAAGAAATACAGTAGGGAGTTTTCCACTACATATACAGACATGGAAGTACATATGTTTAATATGCAACTTCCTTCCCAATCATTCAGAATATATGGAAAAAACAAAGAAAAGAACAAATTTGGCAGAAGATGACAATGAGTGACCATAGGTGAAAGGTACATAGGTGTTGACTATACTATTACTGCTTGAAATGACAAGATTGAATCTTTTTGAAATAAATTGTTGGTTGAGAGAAGAAGCTAAATAACAATGCTAAGGAATCGCAATTAAAGAGTAAGATATACAGCAGATAATTAGCCGTTGAGGAAGATCTGGGTAGTAACATCTCTGTAGCATTTGTTTTTGTTTTTATTTATTATTATTATTATTTATTTATTTTGAGACGGAGTCTCACCCTGTCACCCAGGCCAGAGTGCAATGGCGTGATCTTAGCTCACTGAAACCTCCACCTCCCGGGTTCAAGCGATTCTCCTGCCTCAGCCTCCCAAGTAGTTGGGATTACAGGCGCCTGCCACCATGCCCAGCTAATTTTTGTATTTTTAGTAGAGACTGTGTTTCTGTTTCACCGTGTTGGCCAGGCTGGTCTCGAACTCCTGACCTCGTGATCCGCCCACCTCAGCCTCCCAAAGTGCGGGATTACAGATGTGAGCCACCACGCCCGACCTTTATTTTATTTATTTATTTTTTTTGAGGCAGGATCTCACTCTATTGCCCAGGCTGGAGTGCAGTGGTGTGATCACAGCCCACTGAAGCCTCGACTTCCCCAGAATCAGGTGGTCCTCCCACCTCAACCTCCCAAGTAGTTAGGATAGATGCACACAGCCTGCTAATTATTGTATCTTTTTATAGTGACAGGGTATCATCATGTTGCCGGCTGGCCTCAAATCCCTGGGCTCAAGCGATGCACCTGCCTCAACCTCCTAAAGTGCTGGAATTACTGGTGTGAGCCATGGCACCCAACCTCTTTAGCATTTGTTGAGTACTTTCTACATGCTCAATACATTTTTAAGTGCTGAGGAAAAATGATTTCAAAGAAATTTTAGTAACAATAGGAAATGTTTAGGCAGCACATAAGACAACTTAGTATCATCATAGCTATACAAAAATAACATATATGCATAGAAATAACTATTAAGAAATATAACAAGCTATCAGAGTGATTATCTTTGGGCCTTACATGGATGGGTAATTTTTATTTATTTCCCTGTATAATTCCTTATATTCCAAAATTTTAACAATGGTTAAATACTACTTTCCTTATGATAAATATAAAGCTCTGAAATTAAATGCACCATGACATTTGGAAATTTTATACTCCTTATGTATACCTAGGACATTTTATTGAGACAGGATGTTGATAACTGTTTTCCACTCTCTAGCTTGTGAGATCTAATGACCATAATGAGAAGACACATTTACATGACCTTATCCAACAGTTTATGAACATTTCTGTACGGTAAAAAGTTAGCAAGTGTTGTGAGTAGACTGTATGGGAATATGTCCAAGCACTTGTAAATTAAATAAAATTTTGTTTTGAAAATTAAATCAATTAAATAATTATCCGTTGGGAATAAGCAGACTCTCAACACTTTACCATAGTTACCTGAGAAAGAATTTCAATGCATGACAGTGACCAGATTACAGAGGCAGTTGTGAAAGGCAGATTAGGATATTTTCCTTTATTATCCAATAAAAGATATGTGGTCTTCAGGGAAGTCATCTGTCCTTTGGAGAAGAAAGCTTCGGTAGGTCTCATCTTGTCCCAAATAAGATAACTATTTGAATTATTCTTTTGCAATTTATCTGATTTCACCCTCATCAAGCAACCTTAAAGTTATTAATTCCACTTCATAGGTACCTTGACACTGGGGAAAAAAAATTGTTCAATGTAGGGATGAATAATAAAACCATTTTTTTTAGGACATTAACTTAAGGAATTGACTATATCATTTATCTACTCATCTATGTACATATATCTTTTGGGAATTTGGTTGGTATGAGCTTATCATGGAAAGCCTAATAATCTCAAAGAAACTGATAAAGCACAATATTTGGTGATTCAAGTCTAAGGGCCAAATTCTGAACCATGACATATTCATTAAGATATGAACTTCCCTATAGGGTTTCTGCTAGCTGGACTTTCCTTGGAAAGTTGCACATTTTATTTTTAACTTAAAACATTATGGTAACATTAATTTCAAGTTTTCCATCATAACTGAAGCAATGAGTCTACAATGTATCAAAAGTATCATTTTTATCTAGATATGCTTGCTGATAAAATAACTTTAACTTTGCATGTGCTGTCACAGATAAAGGATGGGTTGTAGGCCGTGAACAACAGATTGTCATTACTGAAATTAGAGCATAGTGTTCAAGCACTTAGTAGAAAAATTCTACCTATTATGGGCTAGAGATTCAAATTCAAGGAGAGAATTCTTGTTTAAATAAAAAAAGTGAAATGTTATTCCTTAAGATCAGAATTTAAAGTTGATGTTAATATGAAAAAGGAAATCAAACTGTATTCCTTTTTGTAAACAACTTCTGCTGATATCCACAAATAGCAATCACATCAAATAGCAAATTTAAAATGCAACTCAATATTGGATAATAATAAAGTTTGAGTGACCTCATGGTATCTTTCCAAAACACAAGATAGCCATTTTGAAAAGGTATTGTCCATATATTAGTTTCAATATGGAAGATCAACTAAAAAAAAAAGAATCATTTTTATTTTCATTACTAAAAAACTAAGTTTATCAATATTATCCAAATTGATTTTCCAAGACCCAAACTACCAAAAATACCAATATAATTTCAAAAAAGGGAAATATCAAAATTGAAATATTAAGTTCACATTTTATGTTTTGGTTTTTGGTATGGTTTGGCTGTGTCCCCACCCAAATCTCACCCTGAATTCTAGTGCCTATAATCCCCATAGGTTGAGGGAGGGACCTGGTAGTAGGTAATTGCTTCATAGGAGTGATTACTCTCATGTTTTTCTCATGATAGTGAGTGAGTTCTCACGAGATCTGATGATTTTATAAGGGACTTTTCCTCCTTTTGCTCGGCACTTCTCTCTCCTGCCACCCTGTGAAGAGGTGACTTCTGCCATGTATGTAAGTCTCCTGGAGCCTCCCCAGCCATGCAGAGCTGTGAGTCAATTAAACCTCTTTTCTTTATAAATTACCCAGTCGCGGGTATTTTTTCATACCAGCATAAGGACAGACTAATACAGTTGGTTAGTAATTACTGCTCAGAAAAACTCTCATTTAGTGTTTTTTATTTCCCTCTGCAACATTTCAATGAAATTAGTGTATGTTGACTGATTACATTTAGACATTGTTGTTTCATTTTGGTGATTGATCATCATGTTTATCTGTCTAAATGAGTCGATATTCTGAATAAATGTGGAGTACAACTGAGGACATTATGATATATTTTATATATATTTTAATATATTTCTTGGTAAAAATAAGGATGATATTCTAGTATCTAAAAAGTGAACATATTGACTATAGCATTTATATTATTTTTGAACAGCTTTGTTTAAATACCAAGTTTAAATTTGATCCAGAGATTCCAACTCCTAATTTATTCTGGAGGGAATTAGGAAAGTGGAGAAAATATATACACAGATTATTTATTCTACCATTGTTAGTAATATATTCAAAAACGAAGACAATTTTGACATAAATTGGCTTAATCAATTTTGATACTCCATGTACCTAAGGATATGTGTTATATTTATATTATTGATATGAAGAGAGATCTGCTAGAAATTTTATGATGCTATTATTATATATTACAATAATATAGTATAATAATATATAATAATATCCTATATTATTATAGGGCCGAATGCAGTGGCTCATGCCTGTAATTCCAGCACTTTGGGAGGCCAAAGTGGGTGGGTCACTTAAGGTCAGGAGTTTGAGACTAGCCTGGCCAACATGGTGAAATCGTGTCTCTACTAAAAATACAAAAAAAAAGAAAAATTAGTTGGGCAGCTACTTGGGAGGCTGAGGCACGAGAATCGCTTGAACCTGGGAGGTAGAGGTTGCAGTGATCCAAGATGGTGCCACTGCACTCCAGCCTGGGTGACAGAGCAAGACTCTGTCTTAACAAAAACAATTTTAAAAAGCCCTTATAGTACAAACCTTTCTTGGATATGTATACTTTTGCATAATATTTGATTGATAGAAAAAATTCTATAAATCATACTCCAAACTGTTAACAGGGGTGTCATAGTAATTACAGGGAGTATGTTTTATATTTTGTATCTCTTTTTGGTACTACTTGCATTTTATACAAAAATAAACTTATTTTATAATCATAAAAAAAGTGAAACTCCAACAACACTGACAAAGCCTGGCCTCTATCCTACATTGATTGACATATTATAATGGTGTAAGCAGTCTCCTACTCTTCCACTAATGCCATCTTCATTTAGTCCACCTTCTTTGGACTCAACTTAAACATTTTTTTTTTTTCTGGGGAAACCCTCCCTATCACTCCTAAGCAGATTAGACTTTGATATCATTAATGTATTGCACTTATATTTTGTAATACAATTTATGTTTGCAGTTACTTGCACCTATCAGTTTTTCTTACTAAATTAGAATGTTCAGGTTGTGGCGATTGTGTCTGTCTTTATGTCTGCTGTATCCCTGGCAACTAGCCCAGTGCCAGGCTCATGGGAGGGCCCAGGTACCTATTTCTTATATATAAACAAAACAATTTTTAAATTATTTATCTTATTATTAAGATAAGATGCATTATCTGAGAAAAGATTTTTTTTATTTCTTAGCTTGTTTACATGAAGCATTATAAATATATATTAAATTCATATTTAATAACTTGACTTAAAAGAATAAAGTTATGCAGAATTGTCCTGAGATATTGAGAACACATAAGGTCTTTAAATATAGCACTGAATTTTTTTGACTGAATGAGATTGTTAGACCACTGATCAACAGTTATTGTTGTTGTTGTTGTTGTTATTATTATGAGACATGTTCTCCTTCTGTCATCCAGGCTGGAGTTCAGTGACACAATCATGGCTCACTGCAGCCTTGAACTTCTGGTCCTTCTGGTCTCAAGTGATCCTCCCACTTGTCTGCCAACTAGCTGGGACTACAGCACATACTACCACACCCTGTTAGTTTTTGTATTTTTTGTAGAGACAGGTTCTCACTATGTTGACCAGACTGGTCTCGAACTCCTGGCCTCAAGCAATTCTCTTGTCTTGGTCTCTCAAAGTGCTGAGATTACAGATATCAGCCACTGTGCCCAGCCCAACAGTTACTATTTAATTCTATTTATATGTTGGAAAACTGAGGAGTTGAGTTCCTCACCCTAAAAAATCTTATTAACATAAGTCTGTTTGTGTGAAATGCAGAGACTTGGCTTATTTGCTTATTAGGTGGTAAGGAACTTGGGGTTGAATAGACCTATGTTTTAAGTTCAGCATTGTCACTGACTAGCTCTGTGTCCTTAATAAGGCAGCTAATCTTTTTTAGGTTAATTTCAGTTACAACAAAGTCACAATTCAATATTTAGAAAGTATGTATGATGTAACTGTTTGCTTGAGTTTGTGTTAGTCTATTCTCTCACTACTATAAAAAATATCTGAGATTGGGTAATTTATAAAGAAAAGGGGTTTAATTGGCTCATGGTTCCATAGGCTATATAGGAAGCATGATGCTGGCATCTGCTCAGCTTCTGAGGAAGCCTCAGGAAACTTACAAACATGGTGGAAAGTGAAAGGGGAGCATACACATCACATGGCCAGAAAAGGAGCAGGAAAGAGATGGGAGAGGTGCTAAATGTGTTTAAATGAGCGGATCTCACAAGAACTCATTCACTATCATGAGAACAGCACCATGGGTGTGGTGCTAAACCATTGATGAGAAACCTGCCTGCATGACCCAATCACCTCTCACCAGGTCCCACCTTCAACACTGAGAATTACAATTGAACATGAGATTTGGGTGGGGATACAGATCCAAACCATATAAAGGGAGAGTTAAATTTTATCTTCCCTTTGGAGTTGGTTGGAAGCTGGTGTGGAGAAGGCAGACATGCTGCTTCTGCTACCTGCTCTCTCTTTGCTCTCCTCTTTTCTTTTAGCCGCAATTATTTTGATTGAAGCTAGGAGGCAAGAGAAAGAGGTAAAGAGGATAGGACAATTTTTACCGAGCTGTTTGGCTTCATGTTCTCTGGGATTGGAATGTTGTTAATGTTAGTGAGCCTAAGTGGATCCCTAGAAGATTAAAGCTGAGTACCTTTTGGAGCATTTTCATAGGCTACTTAGAAAGTTTTCTCATGCCTTCGATTCTGGAATCTAGTTTACCCAAGAGGATGCATATATCTTCTTTGTGATTACTGGTCCTCCTTGCCCATCTACTGAGCATCCTGCAGTCCACTTCTCACCTCATTCTGCTGAAACCATTTAACCAACAAGAGGACCTATTAGACAGGAAGAGAGCTTGTGATGCTCTGCCATGTACTCCATATTTGGGTCATAGCAACTCCTGCTTCAACAAACTCTGTGAACACAGGATGATTTCGATGCTTCAGCAGCACTCTGCCACCACAAAAGCAGGTATTCATCACTTCTCTAATCCTTTGATACTCCGGTAGGAGGAAAAGTTGGTGTTAGCTTTCTGAGGCATAGAACCGGTCTGTTATATTTCGAAAATATTTGTGTGGTTTTATGCTTTGAACTAAAAGGCATAGGGTATTCCATTGTATCTTAAACAACTAAAAATAGATCAACATATAAGAAATAGTGATTTTCAATCTGAGAGAGAATAACCAAAGGAAGTAAAATCAATAATTTCCCCAGCTAACTGCCTCAAAGAGTTTCCCAGAAGCATCACATGAAAGCAGAAGCCAAGCAGAGGCCATCAAATTCCCTGAGTTAAACAAATAAGCCCAGAGCCTGGGAGCGGCCTAAGGAAACTAGAGTTCTCAAGACAAGAGTACAGGATGGAGAGAGCTCTACGCAGACCTCTCACAGATCTACAGGGGGTCTGCATTTGAGTTTTCACCTGGAAGACTGGAAGACTCCACCAGTGTAAACAAACTACCCAAAAATGAGAAAATCGCCCAGAAAGAGCAGCAGGAACAATCTCCATGGCTAACACAAGGCTGAGAATCTTTCTAATTTCTACCAACTAAAGAGGTAAGCTTTATAATTCAAGGTACATTGGGTGAAGTACCAAAGGGTATTGTTTTAGGAGTGGGGCAAAATTAGCCCTAGCCTAAATATTTTTCTGGGCCTGTATAACAAAACTTAAAAGCAATCTGGAAAGAATTAAATAGTGTCTAGGTAATGCACACCAGAAAAAAGCTCAAGAGCACTTATAGAAATACAAAAATATTTAGTACCCAACAAAGGAAAATTTATGATGCTGGCATTGAACTAAAAATTACCCGGTATGCAAAGGTGCAAAATTAAAGGTCATAGTGGGGAGAAAAATATCAGCAAGCAGACACTAAGCTTGAAATGGAACAGATGATGAAATTACTAAACAAGGACTTAAAAATACTTATTAAAGCTGTAGTACATATGTTAAAAAAGAGGAAAAATTGAACACATTAAGTAAATACATAAAAGATTGTTGTGGGAAGTCAGGGACCCGTAACGGAGGGACCAGCTGGAGCCATGGCAGAGGAACATAAATTGTGAAGATTTCATGGACATTTATCAGTTCCCAAATACTTTTATAATTTCTTATGCCTGTCTTTAATCTCTTAATCCTGTTATCTTTGTAGGCTGAGGATGTATGTCACCTCAGAACCACTGTGATAATTGTGTTAACTGTACAAATTGTTTGTAAAATGTGTGTTTTGAACAATATGAAATCAGTGCACCTTGAAAAAGAACAGAATAACCACGATTTTTAGGGAACAAGGGAAGATAACCATAAGATCTGACTGCCTGTGGGGTTGGGCAAAAAAAGCCATATTTTTCTTCTTGCAGAGAGCCTATAAATGGACATGTAAGTAGGAGAGACATTGCAAAATTCTTTTCCTAGCAAGGAATATTAATATTAATACCCTGGGAAAGGAATACATTCCTTGGGGGAGGTCTATAAACAGCCACTCTGGGAATGTCTGTCTTATGCGGTTGAGATAAGGACTGAGATACACCCTGGTCTCCTGCAGTACCCTCAGGCTTACTAGGGTGGGGAAAAACTCTGCCCTGGTAAATTTGTGGTCAGACCAGTTCTCTGCTGTCAAACCCTG
Source organism: Pan paniscus (assembly GCF_029289425.2). Taxonomy (NCBI): domain Eukaryota; kingdom Metazoa; phylum Chordata; class Mammalia; order Primates; family Hominidae; genus Pan; species Pan paniscus. Next base: position 128,508,267 of record NC_073249.2, read on the forward strand.
TTTTCTGTTATTTAAGATGTTTATCAAGACAATACGTGCACCCCTGAACATAGACCCTTATCAGTGGTTCTGCTTTTGCCCTTTGCCTTGTGATCTTTGTTGGACCCTTATCAGTAGTTCTGCTTTTGCCTTTTGTCCTGTTCCCTCAGAAGCATGTGATCTTTGTTAGACCCTTATTAGTAGTTCTGCTTTTTGCCCTTTGAAGCATGTGATCTTTGTACCTACTCCCTGTTCTTACACCCCCTCCCCTTTTGAAACCCTTAATAAAAACTTGCTGGTCTGAGACTCAGGCAGGCATCATGGTTCTACCAATATGTGATGTCACCTCCAGTGGTCCAGCTGTAAAATTCCTCTCTTTATACTGTCTCTCTTTATTTCTCAGCTGGCCGACACTTATGGAAAAGAGAAAGAATCTATGTTGAAATATTGGGGGTGGGTTCCCCCAATAAAAGATATTTTTAAAAGACCCACAGTAACCATCTAGAGATGAAAAATACAATTACTAAAATGACAAGGAATAAACAGCATATTAATAAAGATGGAGGATAAAAGTTGATAAACTTGATGACATAGCAATAGAAACCATCCTACAGAAACTATGGAAAGAAAAAAAATTTTTTTAAAAACCCCAGCATTAGTGAAGAGTGGGACAACTTCAAGCAGGCTAATGTGTATGTACTTGGAATGCCTGGTTGAGGGCAGAGAAAGGAGAACACATAAAAATATTTGAAAAAATAATGGCTGAAAAAGTTCCAAATTGGTGAGAACTATAAACCCAAAGTTCCAAGAAATTCAAAGATACTGAGCAAAAGAAATGTGAAGAAAACAAGTCACTTCAGAATCAAATTGCTTACAATTTGTTATAAAAGGAATCTCTGTTATAAAAGGAATCTCTTAAAAGCAGCTAAAGGGAAAAATACTGCTATGGTTTGGTTGTTGGTCCCACTAAAGCTCATGCTGAAATTTGATCCTCAAAGCCAGGCATCCCTGTAGTCCCAGCTACTCAAGAGGCTAAGGCAGGAGGGTCACCTGAGCCCAGCAGTTGGAAGCTGCAGTTCTCTATGATGTACCTGTGAATAGCCAATGCACTCCAGCCTGGGCAACAGAGTGAGATACTGTCTCTAAAAAAAATAATAATAATGATAATAACAATAATAAGGAATAGAAAAAGAAGTTTGATCCTCAATGTTTAAGGTGGGGTTTAACGGAAGGTGTTTGGGTCATGGGGGCAGATTCCTCATGAATTGATTAATGCCATCCTTGAAGGTGAGTGAGTTTTTGCTCTATTAGTTCCTGCAAGAGTTGGTTGTTCAAAAGGACCTGGCACCTCTCCTCCTCCATGCTTCCGCTCTCACTATGTGATCTCCAAAATTGCCAACAGCCAAATATGCATTCTTTTTAGGTCCACATACAAACATTTACCACGATAGCCATATTTGTGGGTAAAGATTTGGAAAGACACTTCACCAAAAAAGTTATATAGTGACAAATAGCTGCATGAAAAAAAAAATGCTCAACATTATTAGTCATTAAGAAAGTGAAATTTAAATCACAATGGGATACTACCATATACCCAACAGAAAAGCTAGATTTGAAAGATTGACCATATCAAGTGTCGATAAAGAGATGGAACAAATGTATGTAATGGAAAGCTTTTGGAATGTTTTAAGTAGGAAATAAATATGATATGGTTATGTCTAAAGCCATTAATAAATTATAGCCATTGTAACATTATCATAACTATAACAGATACATGTTATTCAATAATCCTTTTGAGTCCAACAACTGATCTGAGTAGAGTGAAATGGACAAATGTTCATAATTTGACATATTCAGATGTTTCACATGGATGAGAGATTAAAATCTAGAAATAATCATTTGATATTTTAAATCTCAGTGCTGATCTTTCTATCCAAGGAATTAATAGTCCCTGAAAATGTAAATTGGTCTTACAGTTGTGCAAAGTTCAGTATCATTTCTGGATATTTACAGCATACTTTAAGGAATTTTTTAAATGTGTCTTTTAGAGGAGACTTTAATTCAAAGTCTCACAAGCAGTAATAATAGCTCACTGCCTTCCATCTGGCATAAGAACACAATAGTGATTATTTGGTGAAATTATTTTAGTATATTTAATTTTCTTACATTTCACCTCCCAGGTTACTAAGGAAAATTTGGTAATGTTCTTGTCCACCTCAATAAAGAGCTTAAAATAAGTTAGAGAGGATTTAAAGTAAACCAGACAATGGGTGTTAAAAGGAAATCGAATATATTTGACACCTTAGTTTTTCATTTCCTTTTGTTGTCCTTTGAAGAATTATGGGTGAAGTTGGGCTATATTTTCTGCAGACAGATGCTAAAGTTCTATTGTACTAATGAGATAGTGAGAAAAAAGAAAAAAATGTGATTAACATAGTGCAACAAATGTCATCTATGCCATTTTTTCAATGTATATTCATTAAGCACCTTCTTTGTGACAAATGTTGATTTAGATATTGGAAATTCAGCAGTAAGCATATCAGGAAAATTATCCGGTTTGAAGAAACCTTCATTCTAGTGAGAAACACGGAAAAGAATGAGACAGGAAGTACTTGAGTGTAGGGTAGCGTGGTTATTGGGGAGTGCTATTATATAGGGTGGTCAGAGAAGGCTTCTCTGAGGTAATGACATTTGAGCCAAGATCTGAAGAATGTGAGGGAAGGAGCTATGCAGGTTATCTTAAAGAATAACATTCCAGTCTGATGATACTACAGGTACAAAACCCCTGGGAACTATGTTTAGTCTTTAATTTTTTTTAAATTTTTGTGGGTATATATCTTTGTGGGTTTCATGAGATATTTTGATATGGGCATGCAATGTATAATAATCACGTCAGGGTAAATGAGGTCTCCATCACCTTAAGCATTTATCCTTTGTGTTACAATCCAATAATACTCTTTTAGTTATTTTTAAATGTACAGTTAAATTATTTTTGACTATATTTATCCTGTTTTGCTAGAAAATACTAGGTCTTATTTATTCTTTCTATTTTTCTATGGCCATTAACCATCCCCACTTTCCCTTATTCCCGCATATCTCCCCTTCCACTACCCTTTTCAGCCACTGGCAACCATTCTTCTACTCTCTATATGCATGAGTTCAATCATATTAATGTTTAGCTCCCACAAATAAGTAAGAACATAGGAAGTTTGTCTTTCTGTACCTGGCTTATCTCACTTAACATAATGACCTACAGTCCCATTCATGTTGTTGCAAATGACAAGATCTCATTCTTCTTTATGGTTGAATAGTACTCCATTATGTATATGTACCACATTTTGTTTTTTATCCATTCATCTGTTGATGGACACTTAGGATGCTTCTAAATCTTGGCTATTGTGAATAGTGCTTCAATAAACATGAAAGTGCAGATATTGCTGTAATATACTGATTTTCTTTTTTTTTTTTGGGTATATACCCAAGTGTGGGATTGCTAGATTGTATGGTAGTGTCATTTTTAGATTTTTGAGGAATCTTCAAACTGTTCTCCATAATGGTTATACTAATTTACATTCTTATCAAAAGTGTATGAGGGTTTCCTTCTCCCCATGTTCTTGCCAGCATTTGTTATTGCCCTTCTTTTGTATAAAAACCATATTAACTAGGGTGAGATGATATCTCATTGTAGTTTTGATTTGCATTTCTCTGATAAGCAATGATATTTAGCACTTTTTCAAATACCTGTTTGCTATTAGTATGTCTTCTTTTGATAAATATCTAGTCAGATCTTTTGTCCTTTTTAAAAATTGGATTATTGTATTTTTTTCCTGCAGAGCTGTTCACATTCCTTATATATCCTGATTATTAATTCCTTGTCAGAGGGGTAGTTTACAAACACTTTCTCCCATGCTGTGAGTTGTCCTTCCACTTTATGGATTCTTTCCTTTTCTATGCAGAAGTTGTTTAACTTGATGTGATCCCATTTGTCCATTTTTGCTTTGGTTGCCTGCGCTTTTGGGGCATTCCTCAAGAAATCTTTGTCCAGTCCAATTTTCTGGAGAGTTTCCCCAATGTTTTCTTGTAGTTGTTTCACAGTGTGAGGTCTGAGATTTAAGGCTCCAATCTATTTTGATTTGACTTTCTTATATGGTGAGAGATAGAGGTCTATTTCATTCTTTTGCATGCAGATATCCAGTTTACTTAGCATCATTTATTGAAGAAACTATCTTTCCCCTAGTATATGTTCTTGGCACCCTTGTCAAAAATGAGCTCACTGTAGATGTATGAATTTATCTCTGGGCTTTCTATTTTTGTTCCACTGATTGTTGTGTCAGTTCTGATGCCAGTACCATGCCTTTTTGGTTACCATAACTCTGCAGTGCAATTTAAAGTCAGGTAATGTTATTCCCCCAGTTTTGTTCTTTCTTTTGCTTGGGATAGCTTTGGCTATCCTGGGTCTTTAGTGGTTCCATATAAATTTTAGGATTTTTAAAATTTTTGTCTAGTCGTTGGTATTTTGATAGGGTTTGCATTAAATCTGTAAATTACTTTGGATAGTATGGACTTTCTAACAATTTTGATTCTTTAAATCCATGAATATGAAATATCTCTTATATTTTTGTGTCCTCTTCCATTTCTTGCATCAATGTTCTATAGTTTTCATTGTAGAGGTCTTTCACTTCTTTTGTTAATCCTTATATATTTTATCTTAGTTGTAACTATTGTAAATAAGATTACTTTCTTGATTTCTTCTTCAGGTTTTTTGTTTTGGCATATAGAAATGCTACTGATTTTTGCATGTTGATTTTATAGCCTTCGACTGTATTGAATTTGTTTATCAGTTCCAATAGTTTATTGGTGGAGGCTTTAGGTTTCTCCAAATATATAATCATATCAGCTGCAAATAAGAATAATTTGATTTCTTCCTTTTCAATTTGAATGTGGTTTATTTCTTTCTTTTGTCTGATAGCTCTACCTAGGACCTCCAGCACTACGTTGAATAATAGTGGTGAAGGGGGCATCCTTGTCTTGTTCCACATCTCAGAGAAAAGGCTTTCAGTTTTTCCCCATTTAGTATAATACTAGCTGTGGGTGTGATGTATGTGGCTTTTATTATGTTCAGGTGTGTTCTGTGTATAACCAGTTTTTTTAGGGTTTTTATCATGAGGCGATGTTGACTTTTATTAAATGCATTTCCAGCATCAATGGAAATGATCATATAGTCTTTGTCTTTCATTCTGTTGTTATAATGTATTGCATTAATTGATTTGCATATGTTGAAGCAGACTTGCATCCCTGGCATAAATCCCAGTTGGTCATGATGCATGCTATTTTTAATGGGTAGTTGAATTCAGCTTGCTAGTATTTTGTTAGAATCTTTGCATCAATATTCATCAGAGATATTGGCCTATAATATTTGTTTGATGCCTATGATATTTGTTTGATGTGTCTTTGTCTGGTTTTGTTATCAGGGTAATACTAGCCTGTCGGAATGAGTTTGTAATTATTCCCCCCTCATCTATTTTTGGGAATAGTTTAAGTAAGATTGGTATTAGTTCTTTTTTAAATGTTAGGTAGAATTCAGCAGTAAAGCCATTGGGTCATGGACTTTCTTTGCTTGGAGAATTTTTATTATGGCTTATATCTCATTATTTGTTATTGGTCTGTATGGGTTTTGGATTTCTTCATGGTTCAATTCAAACTTCATATGTATGTGTCTAGGCATTTATCCATTTCCTCCATTTCTTTTAGATTTTCCAATTTATTAGCATACAGTTGCTATTAGGAGCCACTAATGATCCTTTAAATTTCTATGGTAACAGTTAAAATGTCTCCTTTTTCATCTCAGATTTTATTTATTTGGATTTCTTTCTTTTTTTCTTAGTCTGGATAAAGGTTTGTCAATTTTGTTTATCTTTTCAAAAAAATAACTTTTTGTTTGATCCTTTGTATTGTTTTGTTCATTTCAATTTCATTTATTTCTGCTCTATTCATTATTATTTTTTCTACTAATTTTGGGTTTAATTTGCACTTGCTTTTTTAGTTCAAGATGAATCATTAGGTCATTTATTTGAAGTATTTGTTCTTTTTTGATATAGGCATTTATGGTGAAAAACTTCCCTGTTTGTACTACTGTAACCCATAGATTTTGGTATGTTATGTTGTCCTCATCATTTGTTTCATGAAACTTTTTAATTTACTTCTTAATTTCTTCATTGACCTACTGGTCATTCAGGAGCATATTGTTTAATTTCCGTGTTGATACGGTTTGGTTCTGTGTCCCCACCAGAATCGCATCTTGAATTGTAATACCCATAATCCCCATGTGTCGAAGGCAGGGCCTGCTGGGGGTGACTGAATCATGGGTATGGTTTCCCCCATGTTGTTCTTGTTGCAGTGAGTGAGTTCTCACAAGATCTGATGGTTTTATACATGTTTGACAGTTCTTTCCACACATGCTGTCTCTCACTTGCCACCATGTAAGATGTTACTACTTCCCCTTCCTCCATGATTGTAAGCTTACTGAGGCCTCCCAAGCCATGCAGAACTGTGAGTTAATTAAATCTCTTTGCTTTATAAATTACCCAGTCACAGGCAGTTCTTTATAGCAGTGTGAAAATGGACGAATACACATGTATTTGTATAGTTTCCAAAATTCCTCTTGTTCTTGATTTCTATTTCATTATGGTGGGAAAGATGCTTGATATTATTTCAATTTTTTGAATGTTTTAAGACTTGTTTGGTGACCTAATCTATGGCCTATCCTTAAGAATAATCCATGTGCTGAGGAAAAGAATGCATATTCTGCAGCTATTGGTTGAAATAATCTGTAAACATCTATTAGATACAATTGGTCTTATAGTGCAGATTAAATCTGATGTTTCTTTGTTGATTTTCTGTCTACGTGATCTGTCCAAGGCTGAAATTGGGGCATCGAAGTATCCTTCCTTTCAGTGCAGCAAGTTCCCCCAAGACCCCAGCTGTACCCAGAAGTGTCACCTGGGAGGCAGAGACTACAGTAAAAAACCTTAGAAGTCTACTTGGTATTCTGTTGTAGTGTGGCTGAGCTGGCACTCAAACCATGAGATGCAGTCCTTCCCACTCTTCCCTCCCTTTTCATATGCAAAGGAGCCTCACACTGTGGGTACCACCACACGCCCATGAGGAGTCTTTCCAGGCAACTGTTGATGTTTCTTTAAAGCCCACGGACTCTCTTTAGTCAACTTTTGGTGAATGCTACCTGGCTCAGGCCTCACCCTTCAGGGCAATGAGCTGCCCTCTGGCCTAGGGCAAGTCCAGACATGCCATCCTAGAGCCAAGGCTTGGAATCAGGGACTCCAAGAGCCTGCTTGGTGCTCTACCCCACTATGAACAGTCTGGTACCTAAAGTGCAAGACAAAATCTGCTTAACTTTCCCTTTTCTTTTCTCCAGCAGGAGTTTCTTCCTATAGTCACCACAGCTGGGAAAGTGCTGAGTCTCACCTGAAGCCAGCAAGTTTCAGAGTCTCACCCAAGGCCCAAGGCATAATACTTGGATATCTCTGCTGGTTATTTAGGGCCCAGGAGCTCTTTATTCAGCATGTTATGGGTCCTTCCAGGATTGGGTACTTCTCTTCAAGGTAGCAGGTTCCCTTCTGGCCTTGATGTGTCTAGAAATGTCAGCTGAGAGCTGGGGCCTGGAATGGGTACCTCACAAATCTGACTGGTACCCTATCCTACTGTGGCTGAACTGGTGGCCACAATTCCAGACAAAGCCCCCTTTACTCTTCTGTCTCCTCTCCTCAAGCAGAAGGAAGGGGTCTGTTTTGGAGCTGTGAGCTGTGCAGCCTATGATTGAGGAAGGGATAGCTCAAGCACTCCCTTGGTAGCCCCAGATGGTGTCTCATAGATCACATTTTCCCCATCCACTGGCTCTAAGTCCAGTTCAGTAGTAGGACCTGCCTAGAAATTGTAGTCCTTGTAGCCTAGACTGACTTTCAAGTTTATTTAGAGCCCCAGAGCCCTTTATCCTCCAGTAGCGAGGCTTGCTGTAACTTGAGTTCTGACTGCTGGGATGGGTGATTCCACTCTGGCTATGGCTGCTTTAAAAACTCCTTCTGTAGGTGGGCATCAGCTGAGTTCAGCCCAGATTGGCTTTCTTCTGTGACAGGGCACCACTGAGTTCAATGCATTCTCGCAATCATTGCACTCTTCCCCTCCCAAGTGTATAGATGCTCTCTCCACACCACGTAGCCTCTGCTGGGGGATAGAGGAGGGGTGGCATTGGCGATTCAAGACTGTTTCCTAACCTCCTTAGTACCTCTTTCAGCTACATGAGTTTATAAACAGGTACTGTTAGTGCTCACCTGATTTTTGGTTCTTATGAATGTGCTTTTTTTGTGTGTTTAGATAGTCGTTAATTTGGTGATCTTATAGGAGGGACGATTGGTGGAGCCTTCTATTTGGCCATCTTGCTTGCCCCCTGTTTAGCATTTTTGAGGAACAGAAAGTAAATATATATGATTGGTGCTGAGAGAATGTGGAGGAGAGTAGTCAGAGAAATTATAAGAGTGGGAGCAGATAGGAGAGCACCATAAATGTTCCTGGGACTTAACCCTGAGTGAATTTGGATGTCATTATAAAGCTCTGAGCTGAAGAGAGACATGATTTGACTTATACTTTAAAAGAATTTCCCTGAAACATGAGTTACTGTAAGGAGACAAAGATAAAAGCAGGAAGCCTTGTTGGTGGACTTTGCAGTCACCTAAAAGAGACATTATGTAGGGCAAAGAGTGAGTTGGCTATAACTAATGTCCTAACAGATTAGATATGGAGTGTGAAAGAAAAAGGGTTAAGGATGACTCCAACTTTGAAACTGAACATCTATTGGGAGGGATTAGAAATTAACTATGAAAGAAACAAGTTTGGAAGTAGACAATCAGAAATTCATTTTGAATGTGTAAAATGCGAGATTTTACAGACATTTATAATAGGTTGAATTATGCACCCTTCAGATCAACACAGCGTGGCACACTTACCTTTTGATGGTAGTACACCAAGAACTACTTGAACTATTTCTACAGTCTTGGTGCCAGGTCACCATACCACTGATATTATTACAGACCCAACCTTACAGCAGCAGACTGTTCAGGGTCTTCCAAATTATCAACTAGCATGTCTCCACAGAGTGTCACTTACCACCCTTGCCTCAAGTATTTTGTCTCCTTCCCTGGTACTTCTCTGTAGACAACATTATAAAGGATGCCAGAGGCCCCACACATTGCTCACACATATGATATGTGTAAGAGGGGAGGAATGATAGCCCATATGTTGAATCCTTGACCAACGAGAGACAGGAACTGATTATTTTCTTCCCCCATTCTCCATGGACACATGATTCTGAAATGCAGTGGTGTTCCAAAATGTTGAAGAACTAGTCACACTTAGCAGTTAGCTCCATGATACTTCCTTATTTTGGCTCTCCCTAATTTCCTTCTTCACTTTCTTTATCCCTTATTTTTTTATCCGTGGTATAATATTCCATAATAAAATAATAGAGTGCAAGCATCTGCCCTCAAACCAAGACAACATCCAGGTGGAAATATCTAATAAGCAACTGATGGACAAGTCTGGCATTTAAGAAAAAAAGGTGTAGAATATAAATTTGGGAGTTGTTAGCATATTAATAAAATTTAAAGTCATTGGATTGGGGGACAGCACATGGAGAATGATTTAAGTAAAGATGTCTGAGGACTGAGAATTGAATATGTCATTATTTAAAGTTTAGAAGATGAAGAAAAATAACAAGGGAGGCTTAGGAGGAATGGTCTGTAAGGTAAGAGGAAAACAAGGAGGACATGTGGTATCCTAGAATCCCAGTGAAGAAAGTGTTTTCAAGAAGGAGAGCATAATCAACTGCGTCAAATGTACTCAGAGGTTGAGTATGATGAAGATTGATTTTTGACCATTGGATTTGTCAACATGCTGGTTACCACTTTCTTGGCAAGAGTTTATTTGCTGGGGTGCTGGGACAAAATCCAGACTGCAGTGGGTTCAAGAGGGAATAAGAAGATGAGAAGTAAATTCAGTGAGTGTGGAAAATTCTTCCAAAGCACTTTTGCCTCTAGTCTCTTTGCATTCATTCCTTTGGTGACATTAACCAGGTTAAATGCATTAAATACCATCTGTATATTGAAAATGCACAACTTCAGCCCAGATATCTCACCTTATCCCCAAAATTATATATCCAAATACTTTCCTGATATCTCAATTTGAATTTCTAACAGATATTGTAAATATAATGTATCCAAAACAGAATCCTGAACTCCTCATATTCCCCCCAAAAAACTTATTCTCCTTTAGTCTTCCACGTCTCAGTTATTAGGCATTTCCCTTAATTCTTTCAGGTTTTGTGTCCAAAAATGTAGTCATTCGTGACTCCTTTCTCTCTACACAACTGACATTCAATTTGTCAGTAAATTATACTTCATAATGCAACCCGAACCCTGGTTCTTAGACTTACCCTCTTTTTTAATAGTACTTAATATTTTGAAGATATTTATAATCAATTTATTATCTTGATTGGCCATCTTACTCAAGTAGAATGTGAGTTATTTTGACAGACATCTTTATCTGATTTGTTCACTGCTGTGGCCTTAATGCTTACAATACTGCCTGGCATATAGCAGAAATTCAAAGAATATTTATGATATGAGTAAAAAGTGTTATTGATGTGTGTTTGTATTTATCAGGCAGGAATGCTGACACATTTATTTTTATTTTTATATGATGAATAATAGAGGTATATAATTTGGGGTACATGTGATAATTGAACACATTCATATAATTTGTAAAGATCAAATCGGTGCACTTGGGATATTCATCACCTTAAATATTTCCTCTCTTTTGAATATATACCCAGTAGTGAAATTGCTGGATCATACAATAGTTCTATTTTTAGTTTTCGAAGAACCTCCATACTGTTCTCTATAGTGGCTATACTAATTTACATTCCCACCAACAGTGTACAAGAATTCTCTTTTCTCTGTCTCCTTGCCAGCATCTGTTACTGCCTTTTTGATAAAAGCCATTTTCAGTAGGGCATGATGATATCTCACTGTAGTTTCGATTTGCACTTCTCTGATGATTAGTGATGTTGAGCATTTCTTTATATACCTGTTGGCCTTTGTATGTCTTCTTTTGAAAAAAAAATGTCCATTCATATCTTGTAGCCATTTCTAAATTAGATTATTTGATTTTTGCTATTAAATTGTTTTGTGGGTTGTCTCCACTTTGTTCGTTGTTTCCTTTGCTGTGCAGAAGCTTTTTAGCTTAATGAAATCTCATTGGTCTAGTTTTGCTTTGATTGCCTGTACTTTTGGGATCTTACACAAACATTTTTCCCCACACCAGTGTCCTGGAGCGTTTCCCCAATGTTTTCCTTTAGTACTTTCATAATTTCAAGTTTTAGATTTAAGTCTTAAACTTCATTTTGATTTGATTTTTTAGTGTGGTGAGAGATAAAGGTCTAGTTTTATTCTTCTGCATATAGTTGTCCAGTTTTCACAGCACTGCTTATTGAAAAGACTGTCCTTTACCCATTGTATGTTCTTGGCACCTTGTTGAAGATGAGTTGGCTGTAAATATGTAAATTTATATTTGAGTCCTCCATTCTATTCTGTTGGCCTGTGTGTCTGTTTTTATGCCAGTACCATACTGATTTGGTTACTACAGCTTTGTAATACATTTTGAAGTCAGGTAATGTGATGCCTCCAGCTTTATTCTTTTTGCTCAGGATACTTGGGCTGCTTAGTCTGTTGGAATTCCACATAAATTTTAGGATTTTTTTTTTCCTATTTCTGTGTAGAATGTCATCAGTATTTGGATAGGGATTGCACTGAATCTTCAAGTTGCTTTGAGTTGTATTGTCATTTTAACAATAATAATTATTCCAATCCATGGGCACAGAATATCTTTCCATCTTTTTGTGTCCTTTTCAATTCCTTTTATTAGTGTTTGTAGTATTGTTGTATAGACCTTTCACTTCTTTGGTTAGATTAATTTCTAGATATTTTATATTTTTGTAGCTATTGTAAATGAGACTACTTTCTTGATTTCTTTTTTCAATTGTTCACTGTTGATGTATATAAATTCTATGCTACTAATTTTTATATGTCAATCTTATATTCTGTAAATTTACCGAATTTATTAGTTCTATCAGATTTTTGGTGGAGTCTTCAGATTACTCTAAGTAGAGGATCATGTCATGAATTAACAAGGCTAATTTGACTTCTTCCTTTCCAGTTTGGATGCCCTTTATTTCTTTCTCTTGCCTAATTGCTATGGCCAGGACTTCTAATACTATATTGAATAAAAATGGTGAAAGCAGGCATCGTTGACTGGTTCCAGATCTTAGAGGAAATTCCTTCAGTTTTTTCCGCATTCAGTATGATTTTAGTTGTGGGTTTGTCATATACAGCCTTTATTATTTTGAGCAATGTTCCTTCTATATCCAGTTTGATAAGGGTTTTTATCATCAATTGATGTTAAATTTTATTAAATACTTTTTTTGGCAGCAATTGAAATCATCATATGGTTTTTATTCTTGATTCTATTAATATGATATATCACATTTATTGACTTGTGAATGTTGAACCATCTTTTTACCCCTGGGTTGAATCCCACTTGATTGTGGTGAATGTCTTTTTAATATGTTGTTGAATGTCATTAGCTAGTATTTTGTTGAGAATATTTGCATCTATGTTCATCAGTGATATTGGCCTATAGTTCTTCTTTTTTCATTGTGTCCTTTTCTGGTTTCAGTATCAAGGTAATGCCTGCCTGATAGAATGAATTTAAAAGTATTCCTTTCTCCTGATGTTTTGAACAGAGTTTGAGTAGAATTGATATTAGTTCTTCTTTAAATGTTTGGTAGAATTCAGCAGTAAAACTGTCAGATTCTGGGCTTTTATTTGATAAAAGACATCTTATTATGACTCTTATCTCATTACTTGCCAATGGTTTATTGAGGTTTTCTGTTTCTTTATGGTTCAATTTTGGTAGTGTGTATGTATGTGTAAATGTATCTATTTTTTCTAGGTTTCTCAATTTGTTGGGATATTTTTGTTAACGATAGTCTCTAGTAATTCTTTGTATTTCTGTGGTCTCGGTCATTACATCTCCTTTTTCATTTCTGATGTTATCTATTTAGTTTTTATTCATAGTTTAGCCAATTGTTTGTCAGTTTTATCTTTTCAAAAATCCAACTTTTTGTTTCGTTGATCTCCTATAATTTTTTTAGTCTCAATTTTATTTCTGTTCTGATCTTTATTATTTTTATGTCATTCTGCTAATTTTGAGCTTAGTTTGTTCTTGCTTTCCTAGTTCCTTGAAATGAATAGTCAGGTTGTTTATTTGAAGTATTTCTACTTTTTTGATATAACTCTTTATTGCTATAAACTTTTTTCTTAACACAGCCTTTGATGTATCTTATAAATTTTGGTTCGTGGAATTTCCATTTTCATTTGTGTCAAGATATTTTTAAATTCTCCACTGATCCATTGGTCATCCAGGAGCATATTGTTCAATTTTCATGTGTTTGTGAAATTTCTGAAATTTCTCTTATTATTGATTTCTAATTTTAGTCCATTGTGGAATAAAGGAAAGATGCTTGATGTAATTTCTACTTTTTAAAATGTACTCAGACATATTTTGTAGCCAAAGTTACAGTGTATTCTGGAGAATTCTCTGTGCACTGGTGAAAATAATATGTATTCTATAGCAGTTGGGTGAAATGTTTTGCAAATGTCAGTGAGAACTGTTTGATCTAGTGTGTAGTTTATGATGTTTCTTTGTTGATTTTCTGACTAGGTTATCTGTCCGTTATTTAGAATGAAGTGTTACAGTCTTCTACTATGGCAATATTGGAATTTATCTCTCCTTTAAATCTATTCATATTTGCTTTATATACTTGCGCACTCTGCTGTTGGGTGTATAGATATTTATAATTGCTATCTCCTCTTGCTGAACTGATCCCTTTCTCAGTTTATACTGACCTTCTTTATCTCTTTTTACAGTCCTAGATATGCAGTCTCTTTTATCTAAAATGTTGCTACTCTTGCCCTTTTTTGGTTTCCAGTTGCATGGAATATCTTTTTCTACCCCTACACTTTCAATCTATGTGTTTCTTTATAGGTGAAGTGGGTTTCTTGTAGGCAGTATATAGTCAGGTCTTGTTTCTTTATACATTCAGCCACTTTATGCCTTTTAATTGGAGAATTGAGTCCATTTATATTTAGTGTTATAATTGATATGTAAGGACTTACTACTGCCGCTTTGTTGCTTGTTTGCTGGTGGTTTTGTAACTCCTCTCTTTCATTCTTAGTTTCTTGCTATCTTCCTCTGTGGTTAAGTGACTTTCTCAGGTAGTAAGTTTTAATGCCTTAGTTTTTATTTTAAGTGAATCTATTATAGGCTTTTGCATCATGGCTACCATGAGGCTTACAAGAAAACATCTTATAGATATAAAAAATTATTTCAAAGAGTTAACAACTTATCTTTGATTACAAAGAAAAAATAGAAATAAAAAAATTTCTACACTTAACTTCTCCATATTTTGACTTTTAGTCTTCTCAATTTACATATTTTATTATTACCTGTCTCTCAGCAGGTTTCTCTGGCTACTGATAGATTTATTTTGAGGGCTGCATATTCAAGTTACGAATTGATTGCACGCAACTACAGTAAGAGTGTATCTGAATTTGTCTGTATACTTAATTTTACCCGTGGGTTTTATACCTTCAAATCTGTGGTGTTTGTGTGTGTGTGGGTTTTGCGTATTAGTGTTTTGGTTTTTGTTTCTTTCAGATTGAAGAACTCCTTTTAGCATTTCTTGTAAGATAGGTCTGGTGGTGATAAATTCTCTCAGCTTTGGTCTGGGAAAGATAACTTTGAAAGATAACTTTGATAGACACAGTATTCTTGGATGGCAGTTGTTTATTTTATTTTTATTTTTAGCACTTTGAAAATATCATTCTTTTCCCTCCTGGCCCAAAGCAAGTTTCTGTTGAGAATTTTGCAGCCAGATAAATTGGAACAGCTTTATATGCCATTGCCTTCTTTTCTCTTGATGCTTTTAGGATTCTCTCTTTGTCTTTAACCTTTTTCTTTTTCTTTTTCTTTTTTTTTTTTTGCCCAGGCTAGAATGCAGTAGCACAGTCTTGGCTCACTGCAACCTCTGCCTCCTAAATTCAAGCAACTGTCCTGCCTCAGCCACCTGAGTAGCTGGGATTACACGTAGCTGGGATTACACACCTGGCTAATTTTTGTATTTTTAGTAGACACAGTGTTTCACTATGTTGGCCAGGCTGGTCTCAAACTCCTGGCTTCAAGTGATTGCCCATATCAGCCTCCCAAAGTGCTGGGATTACAGGTGTCAGCCACTGCATCTTTGTTTTTAACCTTTTCTAGTTTGATTATTATATGCCTTGGGGTTGTCTTATTTGTGTCAGATCTGTTTGGTGTTCTCTGACCTTCCTGTTACTGCATATTTGTATTTTTCTCAAGTTTGGGAAAGTTTTCTGATATTGTTTATTTGAATAACCTTTCTACCTTTTGTTCTTGTTCAAAACCTTCTTGAAAACCAATAATTCTTTGATTTGGCTTTTTGAGGTAATTTTCTATATTTTGTAGGAAATCTTCATTGCTTTTCATTCTGTCTTCTTTTTTCTCCTATGATTGTGTAATTTCAAATAGCCTGACTTCTAATTCACTGTATCTTTCTTCTGTTTGACCCATTCTGATGTTGAGAGCCTCTAATGAATTTTTTAGTTTAGCAAATATATTTCTTAGTCCCAAGGTTTTTGCTGTTTTTTAAATTAACATTTCAATATCTTTGTTGAATTTCACTGACAAGTTTCTGAATTGCTTTTCTGTATTATCCTTGAGATCCCAAATTTCCTTCAAACTACCATTCTGAATTCTTGGCAGAGAACTCATATATTGCCATCCTGTTAGGGTCAGTTACTTGTTTCTTATTTTGTCCACTTGGGGAGATCATTGTTCTCTGTTGTTGTTTCTTGCAGATGTCCATTGATGTCTTTCCATTGAAGGATTAGTAATTTATTCTAGTCTTCTCTCTCTGGCTTGTTTGGGTTTTTATTGGATATATTTGTTTATAGCTTCTCTACCATTTGGTCACTGTGTCTTTTTCAGCTCTAGGTGATGCCTCAAGCCCAAGTTTGCCTCAGCTCTAGTAGATGATGGAAAAGCTGCCCTTCTTAAATGGGGGCAGTCCCAGAGGTGACATCTCAGCAGCTTGGGAAGTCTGGCTTAGGGTTTGTTCCTAGGGACCCTATGAGACAAAACTACAGTGTGGTGCTGTTGAACAGCTACTCTGATGTGGTGTCTCTTTTGGCTGAGTTACAGAGCAGAGTTTCCAGGGCTGGGGATGGTAGTTCCACCTCCCTGCTTTGCTTCTGCCTGTCCTCAGGGACATTTCTCCATTGAGGCACTCACGATGCTTCTGTGAGTTAAAGCAGTAATGGGTCTTCCGCCAGGGAAAACAAGGTAATGAAAAAGCTCATTATCCATTTAAATCTGTTTTTAGTGTAGAAACAGTGAGTTGTGGGAAATTTTTCCACAAGCTTCCTGCCAGTCAGAATTGGGGCAAAGGCATCATGGATGTGGAAATTCAATTCTCTTACCAAACACATGGAATTGTTTTCACTTCTCTGTGGCTTGGGGATTTGTCTCATTGTCATGTATGAGTTCTGGGAGATTTCTGGTAATAAACTTGACACCACATATTTTCTTTTGGTTTACTTTTGTGGGGAGAATGAAGACAGCTTGCTTCTATATTGCCATTTTGGAACCACAAATCCTAGTAAAAATTTTTAAACAAGCTTGATATCATCTATATCAGATCAAATTCCCTTGATTCTTTAGCTTATTTTATTTATATTTTTAAATTTCTCTCTCTTTCTCTTTTTCCTGAAAGGCGGGTCTCACTATGTTTCCCAGGCTGGTCTCAAATTCCTGGGTTCAAGCAGTCCTTCCACCTGTCCCTCCTGAGTAACTGGGATTACAGGCATACACTACTATGGCCAGCTCATTTGCTTACTTTAAAACTAAGGTAATCTTTGCATAGATGATGTAGGAAAGTTTAATTATTTTTCCTGAAGTTTCAACAATTTGAGTGTATAAAACAAAATGATAACAGATAGGTTAACAGGAAAAAAGGCATACCAGTTTATTAATGTGTAAATGGGCATGGAAGTCATAAAATGTGAAAACTCAAAGGAGAGCCAGATGGTTGATGCTGAAATATCCCCTTCATTCATTGGGAAGACAGAAGATGAGGGTTCAAGGTGTAGAAGTAAATCATTTCCAGGGGAAATGAATAAGCTTAAAAACAGTGGTCTAGGGCCAAATTTATCTGGGTTATGGGGAGATAGCTCACAGGTTATAGGAGAGTGAAGGGGGGAAAGCACGTCAAACAAAGGCTGTCATGTTATACAGATGAAAATATGTCAGGTAATTTCAGAGCTACCCTCAGAATAAAATGATGGTAGCCTGTGGTTGAGTTCATCTTTCCTTGATCTGGACAATGGGGATAAGGGGATGCTCAAAGAAAGCCTATTTATTTCAATAATGTAGATTTTTCTCTGCAGATAAAAAATCTCCACAAAAGGCAGCTTTTCAAGGCTATTCCTGTCTGCAAGCTTTCTGAGCAACCATCTCAAAATATGTCAAAGAAGTATCTTTTGGGGTGAAATATTTTTGGTTTCCTCTAATAGCATAAAGTTTTTGATGTAAATGTTCAAAGCTGCTTACTTGTTCTATCCAGCATGTTAGAATGCTCTTACTGATGTGGAGAGACAAAGATAAGGCAACACCAAGAACAAGATGAAAAGAAAGGTTTAAGATGGGGATATTTTGGAACATTTGCTGATAGAGCACAGACTATGTGCATGTGGATATAATTTTTTTCTTCAGAGCCAGGTTGAGCAACATGACCCTTTTCTAAAGCTTCTTATACTTTCCTTATATTGCTGATGTAAAGCTTCTGTTTCATTAAAGCTTATGGTGATAAGAAGGTTAGATCCAGATTAATCTAACATCTATTTTCCTTGAAATCCAATGAAATTATTTTATCACTTAGGAGATATATCATATTTTTGCATTCAGATAAAAAAAAGCAAGGAAAATAAGCATTTTACTATGTGCATTGTGAACCAGGTTTTAACCTATCAATGTAAACAACATTTTCTTCCATTTAAAATATATATATATATTATTTCCAAAAACATGCTTTACTTCTCCATAAAGATGTTATGAAGCTTAGCAGAGAAAAACAGGTTGTTAGCATGTGACTTAAAAATAAAACAATAAAAATATTCCTAACAATGTCAAAAGAAAACCCAAGAAAATGTGCTGTCTTGGATTTTTAGCTTTGGTTATAGAGTGACAAATGATTGCTTGAAAACCTAAGAAATCTTTCTTTTAAAAAAATTGTTATTTGCAGACTTGAAGAAACTTAAAAACATTATGTAAAAATAAGACAATATAAAATTGTGGGTGGATGATTGGCAATAACAATTTGAGATCAATGACCTTAATTGTTATTCTAGAATAAACATCAGAAGGAAAATAACCATTCATTAGACTCAACAATAGGCAGAAACCACAGCTGGCAAGAAGAGTGTATTTCCCTTATGCAAAGTCTTTAAGCAGTGCTTTAGATTTGCTTAACAAGAAAGACTGATTTGCATTTCCTTATATTTCTTTTCTTGGTTGGCTTTCACCAGTGTCCTGGTGGGGCCCTTTTTCTCTTAAATTTTAATTTGTTTTCTGATACATGAACTCATTTTTCTATTTGAAGGAATGGAACAATGCCCACAGAACAGTGAAAAATGAAGCTTTCAATCAGGAATCCAGGTATTGAGAAAAATAAATGGCAATATGTTTAACAGATTACTGTATCCAAATATATTGAATGGCTAAATTTTTGCACATTTTAATCCCTATTACCATTTCACTATTTTCCCCTGTGATTATTTTTCTTATTATTTTTCTTTCTTTCTTTTTTTTAATTCTTTTTCTCTGTGGTTAATATTTTTATTTGGCTTTAGGGAAAATAATTTGACATTTAACAAATCTAAATACCTATAACATTTAACAAATTGAAATCTATAACAGGAAAATGATTGTCTTAATTTAAAATGCGATTACTTAAAGATAAATACAAAGATCATATTAAAATGATTAAATTATGAGAGTGCTTTTATGAAGGTCATATATTATAAAAATACATTGAGAATATTTTATATGTTCATTTAATGATGGGAATTATTTTAGACCTTGGCTATAGCATATAAAAAGCTATTTCTATTTTCTCTAAATATTTGTTCACATAATTTCTGTAGAGATTTCACTTCTGGGCAAGACGAAGTAAGCCCACTACCCTGGCTCTCCAACTGAACATAAATATAACCTCTGAACAGAATGAATAGAGAAGATATCTGAAGACTAAAAAGTAAATGGTAATGGGGAGATTTGTGAAGGAGTCCAGAATTTGATGTAATCCCAAAAGTGTTAGCGGTGGTGAATCCATAAAGGTCTGCAGTAACCTCAATTCTTGCCTCCTCAGAAGAAAGAATTTGGGCAAGGGAGCTTAAGGCAGAAGGAGAGACCTGACATAGACTCAAAGTTTTAGAGTAGGAGTGAACGTTTATTAAAAAGCTTTGGAGCAGGAATGAAAGGAGGCAAAGTACACTTAGAAGAGGGCCAAGCGGGTGATTTGAGAGATTAAGTGTACAGTTTGACCTTTTGACCTGGGGTTTTAGATGTTGGCATGCTTCCAGAGTCTTGTGTCCCTTCTCCCTGATTCTTCCCTTAAGGTGGGCTGTCCACACGCACAGTGGCCTGCTAGCACTTGGGAGGTGAGCATGTGCAGTGTGTTTACTGGAGTTGTATGCATGCTCACTTGAGGCATTCTTCCCTTACCATTCCAATGTCATATACCAGTTAAACTCCACCATTTTGCCACTTAGTGCACCTCCTTGATCTCATTCACCCATCTCCTGAGATCTTATTGGGAAGCTGCTGATCACCAGTTTCAGGTATTTTCTATCTACTGGGAGACTGCCTTTCCCTGGTGCTGGCTGTGATCAATTATTATTTCAGAGAGACAGTTTAACAACAGCCTGACCATCAACTGATGGTCACCTGACATTCTTGATTAGGGTGAGGCCTCTCCTGCCCTGCTTATGCCAGACTAGATACCTACTGTAACAAAACCAGAGATTAATGTCTCTTTTTTTCCCCCTACCAGTGAGAAGTGAAGCCACCCTTCCTGGGTCAAGTGGGGACTTGGAGAACTTTTCTGTCTAGCTAGAGGATTGTAAACACACCAATCAGCCCTCTGTGTCTAGCTAAACGATTGTAAATGCACCAATCAACACTCTGTAAAAATGCACCAATCAGCACTCTGTGTCTAGCAAAAGGATTGTAAATGCACCAATCAGCACTCTGTAAAATGAACCAATCAGCGCTCTGTAAAATGGACCAATCAGCGCTCTGTAAAATGGACCAATCAGCAGGATGTGGGCAGGGCCAAATAAAGGAATAAAAGCTGGCCACCCCAGCCAACAGCAGCAACCTGCTCAGGTCCCCTTCTACACTGTGGAAGCTTTGTTCTTTCACTCTTCACAATAGATCTTGCTGCTGCTCATTCTTTGGGTCCACATTACTTTTAAGAGCTGTAGCACTCACTGCGAAGGTTTGTGGCTTCCCTCCTGAAGTCAGTGAGACCACGAACCCACTGGAAGGAAGAAATTCTGGACACATCTGAACATCTGAAGGAACAAACTCCAGACACACCATCTTTAAGAACTGTAACACTCACTGTGAGGGTCTGTGGCTTCATTCTTGAAGTCAGCAAGACCAAGAACCCATTGGAAGGAACCAATTCTGGACACACCAGTATCTCCTGCCATATGCCGTAGACTCAAAGCCAACCTGACACCTAGAAGTACCAACTGGTGGGGACAGAGGGGGTCTCATTTTTTGTACCATGAAGTTGGAAACAAGACTCCTAAAGTCTAAAAAGAATGGGGTAAATCCCTGTTTTCTTTCTTTTCTCTCTCACTATCCTATTTCCCAGGCACAGAGTCTGGGCAACATCTAAAATACTACAAGGTGGAGACCTTTTTTTTTTTTTTGACAAAAGGAATAGTGATTCTAAAGGCAAGGTATGAATTTACTTTGAGTCATATTCTCTCTCTGTCCTCCTATTGCTTCGTGCTAGATGCAGTCTCAATTTTCAGAAGTGGCAAAACAGGAAAACCCAAAGCCTGGCTTTCTGACTACAGGATCATGAAATGAAAGCACAGGCAAGCAGAAAGTTCTGAGACCGCAGGGAGAAGGGAATTCTAAGGCAGCTATTGCTTAAACTAGTGTATGAACTACTGGACTCACATTCCCATGCTGCACTTGCATGGATCTGACCCCAAACGGCATACCAAAGGCATTAAAAACTATAGTCTACACAACTTCCCAGGTTCCAGACCAGCCACTGAGTTGTCAAAAATATTTTCAGTGGGACAATAGCCCACAGTAGGTGGGCTGGAAAAAGGTACCCTGAAGTTAAGTTTGTTTCTTGCCTACTAAAACAAAACTAGACAATAAAAATCCACCATAATCCTAAGATTTAAATGAGACCTAGAGTCTGTAACATAATATTCAAAAGGTCCAGAATATCATCTAAATGAAGAACTAGCATATGAAGAACAAAGCAAATCTCAGCTCACAAAAGAAAAGACAACAGATGCCAATGCTGAAAGGACACACATGTTGAAATTACAAGACAAAGACATTAAAGTCATTATAAGTCTTCAGAAATAACTCTCAAGAAATAAGACTGAACACTTTTAAGCAAATGGGAAAATAAAGTCTCAACAAAGATAAGATAGAAACAAAACCAACAGAAAAGTTTAGAGCTATAAGTGGAAAATTTTAGAACAATAACCAAATTTTAAAAATTTACTTGTTGGACTCAATAACAGAATTGAAATGGCAAAGGAGTCAGTGAACTTGAAGATAAATAATGAAAAATTATCCAATCTGAACTCTAGAGAGTAAAATGATTGGAAAAAAAGAAGGAACAGAACCCCAGGGACTGGGATAAAACTAAAACATCTGACATTTGTGTCACTGGAGTCAAAAAAGAGGAGAAAGAGTGTGGTGTATAAAAAATATTTGAATGGCTGAAAATTTCCCAAATTTGTTGAAAGGTCTAAACTTATGCATTTGAGCAACTCAGAAAATCCTAAAGAGGATAAGCTGAAAGAAATCCATGCTAAAACACATCATAATAAAACTGCTCAAACTACTGACCAAGGAAAATACGTTTAAAAACAGACAGAAAAATAAAAATTGATGCATAGCATGTAGGTGCATGAGATTCTAATGAATGTGGATTTTTCATCAGCAACCATGTGGGCCAGAGGAAAGTGGAATATTTTTTTAGATGCTGAAAATAAAGAATTTTCATCCTAGAATTCTATGTCCAGTGAAAATATCCTTCAGGAATGAAGGTTAAAATAAAGACATTCTCAGATGAAGGAAACAAAGAATTTCTACTAAGCAGATCTGCTAAAAGGGGATTTACTTGATTTGCTTTGTTAAAAACCAAGTACAGTTTCTGTGGGATAATTAACAGTATAAGAAATAATCTGTTTATTCACTCAATAAATAATGAGTAATACACATAACAAAATGTATAAAACATGCTACACACTACTGTGGATACAAAGATATCTATAATATAGATCATGTTCTGAAGAAGCTTATGAGCTACAGTGGAAATTAGAATATGTACATAGAAAATATTGTATCTGTTCTTATGAAATCCCCACGTGTAACAAACTACCTGAAACTTAGAGACTTCGAATGACTCAAAACAAAAATTTATTATTCTCTTTCACAGTGATGTTTATTGATTGGGGCCAGCTAGTGGTTTTGAGTTGAGATTTCTGATATGGTTATAACCTGTTATCAGCTGGGCTGGGGACATCTGAAAGTTCCAGTGAACTGGGTTTCCAACAAGCCTCACTCAATGGCAAGCAATTGATTCTGGCTATTAGCTGGAAGCTCACCTAGGGGTATTAATAGGAATACATATCCATGTTCTCTCCATGTGTCTTGAGTCTCTCACTGTACAGAAGTTGAGTTAAGTTCCCACTGGGTGTATCCAAGAGTGTGTTCCAAGAGACCCAGGTATAGCTGAAGATTTCTTAATACCAAGCCTTGGAAATCACATAGAAACATTTGACCGTTTTATTGGTCAAAATTCTGAGCCAGCCCAGATTCTAGGGGAGGGGACAGAATGTATTATGAATATTGAGAAGTATGGCTCA
Source organism: Pan paniscus (assembly GCF_029289425.2). Taxonomy (NCBI): domain Eukaryota; kingdom Metazoa; phylum Chordata; class Mammalia; order Primates; family Hominidae; genus Pan; species Pan paniscus. The sequence goes on from NC_073249.2 coordinate 128,531,642, forward strand.
TTTTCAGACCATCTTTGTAAATAACTAGTGTCTGCTTTCTTTTTGACAATGATCCACATCCTTTATGAATGCAAAATCTACTCATCCCTCACCCAAAACTTAATCGCCCAATGGGCTCTTCCTGCCTACCACACAGACAGGATGAATTTACTCATACTATGGCATTGCAGTAGAAAAAGATTTTAATTGACACAAGGCCAAGCCCACATGGAAGAACTGGAGTTTTATTACTCAAATCAGTCTCACTGAAGGCTCAGAAGTTAAGGGTTTTATGGGCAAATTGGTGGGCAGGGGGGCTACGGAATGGGTGCTGCTGATTGCTTGGAAATAAAATCATAGGGGTGTGGAAAATGGTCCTTCTGCCCTGAGTCCACCTCCGTATGGGGCCACAAGACCAGCTGAATCATGAGTTATAGGGGTCCAGGTTGGGTCTGTGTGAAAATTATCTTTAAAAAAAATCAATCTTAGGTTCTACAATAGTGATGTTATGTATAGGGGCAATTGGGAAGTGGCAATCTTGTGATGTTTGACCACAAGACCCCTGAGCAATAAAGGATTATAGAAATTATCCTATTTTGTGAACTCTGGCCTGGACATATGACTGCTGAGCAAGTGACAGATTACAAAAAGCATGCCTACACTTTAGCAGAGTTCAGACCCCTCCCATAGTCCTTGTTTTAGTCCATTTTCAGGCTGCTGATAAAGACATACCGGAGACTCGGCAATTTACAAAACAAAAGAGGTCCAGTGGACTCACAGTTCCACATTGCTGGGGAGGCCTCACAATCGTGACAGAAGGTGAAAAGCATGTCTCACATGGTGGCAGACAAGAGAAGAGAATGAGAGCCAAGCCAAAGGGGTTTCCCACTATAAAATCATCAGAGCTCATGAGACTTATTCACTAACACACAAACAGCATGGAGGAAACTGCTCCCATGATTCAATTATCTCCCACTGGGTCCCTCCCACGACACAAGGGAATTATGGGAGCTACAATTCAAGATGAGAGTTCGGTGGGGACACAGCCAAACCATATAAATCCTATTAGTGTGGCTTTTCATTAGTCTTGCAAAGGTTGTTCTTGGTCCCTTAGCAAGGAGGGGGTTAGTTTTAGAAAAGGACTATTATAATCTTTGCTTTTAAGTTAAACCATAAACTAAATTACACCCAAAGTTAACTTGGTCTACAAGCAAGAATGACCAAGGAGAGCTTGGAGGTCAGAAGCAAGATGGAGTCAACTATGTTAGATTTCTCTTACTGCCATAATTTTGCAAAGGTGGTGTCAGACCTGTAGCATCTCATCTCATTACCACATTGGCTCAAGCTTGATGTTGAAGAGATTACTATTTAATTGGGTCCAGGTGCAGTATTTTCTGTTTGATTTATAAGGCCTATTAACTAAAGACCAAAGTTATCTGTGTCTCCCCCACACACTTTATACACATTCAACATAAAATGGTTTTTAAAAAAAGCATGATAAACCACAATAAACATTTAATTTTAAAGGTGGAGTGGAAGACAGAAATATATCTCTATTTGACAGCAGTTCTGAAATCCAGGTAGACACATACCACCAACTTCCTGATTAGGGTTCAGTCATGAGCCCTGGGAGTGATTCTCTAGTCTTTACTCTGAGTCACCATTCATTTTTTATTAGAAATTGCCTATGTTTGCCACTGACTAACTTTGTTAGCCTGTTTCTGCCTGTAAAAGTTTAGAGCTTTAAAGTCTCTTATTTTTGAACTGTATCTGTCCTTTTTAGTTCAAGCTGGTGGTACTTCTGCCAATACAATATTTTTTAAAACTTCATGAGTTACTTATGACTCTCATTGGGATTCAGTCCATCAAAAACTGCAGACAAAAACAAAAAGCCTCACCCACAAATTCCTTTGAAATTGTTTATTTTGTAACTGTAGCTGAGATTCATTGTAATGAAGGACAATGCCCTTAAGATTCTTTTAAGGCATGTCTTAAATCTTTTGGCTGCATCCTAAGGGTTCTCTCAGCCACACCCTTGATCTCAACTTTACCCTGGGGCTACAATTTACTGGCAATGCCCTGAATTTGATACGTGCCCTAAGGCATTTTTTACTTTTTGTCCCCATCAGTTGTAAAATGTGAGGATGAAAATAATCCTATCTTTTAACTCAGCAAGTCTTAAATTCTTTATATTTTCTATGAAACTTCTTAGAAAATTGAATAGGGCTTTTTTTGGTTCATGTCTCTATATTCATACCTTTCCATATATGGCTAAAAAAAGCCAGTTAGCACTTAGAACATGACGCCTGGAAGTCTCCTTCTTGAAATCCACCTGTTCCTAAACATATTTTCCACTTGCAACTATACTGAAATCTTTGCCCCTGAATAAAAAGATCACAATGTCTCTAATCTCTAATAACAATTTATCACTGTCTTTCAAGCCTTCACTCTTTCTTTGAGGCCTTTCCAGTTTCTACCTGGGTTGACATGAGCATCTAATTCAGTTTCTCTGTCCAACGCATCTACTAACATAATCCTTTTTTTTCTTCTTCTTCTTCTTTTTTTTTTTTTTTTTTTTGAGACAGGGTCTTGCTCTGCTGCCCAGTGCAGTGGCATAACCGCAGCTCACTGCAGCCTAGAACTTCTGGGCTCAAGTGATTTTTCTGCCTGAACCTCCTGAGTAGCTGGGACTACAAGGCATGCATCACAATGCCCAACTAATTTTTAAAGTTTTTGTAGAGACAAAGAGTCTCACTATATTGCCCAGGCTTGTCTCAAACTCCTGGACTCAAGCAATTTTCTGGCCTTGGCCTCCCAAAGTGTAGGATTACAAGTATAAGCCACCATGCCCAACTTATAGTATCCTTTTTTACATCAGTGTTCTTGTCTTTTCTTCTAAAACCTTCACTCCACAGTTACTTGCAAACTTCCACTTCTTCAATTGAACTTATTTGCTTTCATCTTTGTTCAATTCCAAAGACTGTATCATCAATCTTCTTGTCAAATAATAAGCAGAACCACTTAAAATTATAACTATGCTATATAAGATAAATGTATTCTGCTATGATTGTACATAATGAGGGAATTGGCCTAGTTAGAAAGGTCAAAAGAGGTTTTCCTGAGAAAGCCATGATTAAGCTAAAACCTGAAGGAAAAAAAAAGTTGGTAAAAGATTGTGGCTTGCTATCATTTAGCATTGCTCTGATTATCTCAATTCTGAGTTTTCATTTGACCATAGTCATACTGCCTTCTAACAGTACTGTTTCTCATGTTGCCACATCTTCTTTGTTCTTACTTCATACTTCACACTCCCAATTTTTCTCCATCTCCTGCATGACTGCCACTAGGCTCCCTACCCCAAATCAGCCTCTGTGTCAACGGTGCTCACTTTACCTACTGGAATATCCCAACAAGTTTATTTTTTTAGTTAATCTCCATGTTCTTCAACTGATCTAATATATTCAACCTGCCCCCCAATTACTCTTTAATATGTCAGCCTGCTGATTTCCTTATTGTAAATTGAAGTATAAAATTATCCTTTATTATTATTGTTATTTTTTGTATCTGCTAATCCCATTGGACACAGAATCACTGATATCTATAATACTGACCACAGTGTGTGGCCAATAAATATTTGTTTAATAAATGAATAAACAAATGAATGTTTTATTTCTTTTACAAAGGAAATGGAGAAAATCTTGATATTGGGAGTATGATAAATTTAAGCCATCTAATTTCAACTAGCATATTTAGTTTCTTTAATTCCCTAAGTCTCCCTCACATTTTCTAATGCATTTTTTTCTAGAAACCATTTCTGCCACTCTTATTTTCAGCAGATTACTTCTAATTAGTTAAGATCCAAATGAGCTCCTCAAATACCTTTTTTTGTTTGTTTCCTCACTTTTACATTGTCCAGTTTTTTCAAGTGAGTTGAAAAGTATAAACCAATTTGGTATAACGATGACCTCAACTTTGGCTCATTTATTTACTAGCTCATTTATCAAAAAGTGTTCTATGTTTAGAACAACAGAGGCAACATCGCATTATTTCTGCCATTAAGAAGCTCACAGAAAAGCCATGTTCCATAGTAACTGCATGCTCCAGACACTGCAGGGTCCAGTGTCTTTCTCTGCATCCACAGCTCACTACTCACTACATTCTAGTCCATGTACTACCCATAAACTTACCAATAGAATTTCTATGATTACAATAATGTTTTCTTTTTGCACTATCCAGTATAGCAGCCACTAACCTCACATGGATATGAAGCACTTGAAGCATGGCTTGTAGGACTGAGAATTGCATTTCAAATCTTATTTAATATTAACTTAATTTAAATTTAAACTTAGATTTAAATTTAAATGTGCATGTGAATTGCTAGTGTATTGAGAGCATAGGTCTAACTGAAACCATCTCTATAAACTTTACAAAATTAACTGGGGAAGAAGGAAGGGGGAGAAATGAAAATAGACCAAGCTTGCAGCACATTCGGCATTAATTATTAGGCCAGCTTGCTCTCTGACCTGCTTCCTCATAATGGTTTGGTGCCTGTTGCCCAGAATCATGCAGACCCTGTCACAAGATTATAATTTCTCTTAACTGTTCTATAGATAACAACTTGAACATTGTGGAACATTAAATTTTCCCTTTGAAATATTCTTTCAGATATTCCCTTTGAAAATTTCTTTCAGAAATGTCAATATACCATTGACATTGCTGATGCCAGCTCATCTGAAGGGGCCTATGAAGAGCTGACTCACCAAATAATGCAGTTTCTACATCCTGACGATGTCATCCCCCCTTACCCTGACCAATCAATGTCCCCAGTATTCCAGCCCCTCACTCTCCACAATACCCTTAAAAACCCTCATCCCAGAACTCCTTGAGGAGATGGATTTGAGGGTCCCTTCTGTCTCCTTGCTTGGCCACCCCTCAATCATTAAACTCTTTTTCTGCTGCAAACCCTGCTCTCTTGGTGTATTGGTCTGTTACTGCACAGGGGGAATATGAACCTGGTGGTCCTGTAACATAGCAACTCTGGTCTTTTATCAGTTCCATTAGTTCCTTTCACATAGAAAGTCATGTTCGTTCTCAGGGCCTGTGCACATGCTGTTTTCTCCACCTGGAGTGCCTCTGTTCATCCCAGCATTCTTTCACAAAACTGTTCAAATGGCTACTTATTTCTCTACCTTTAAAGTTTGGCTTAAAGAAACACTCATTCTCTTCCTGACGTTCCTATACAAAGCCAGAATAGCCTCACCCTCTAAGTCCTTATATTTGTATTATTTTCTATCTCTTCCCTTTGCTTGTTTCCTTCAAAGCATTTATTAAAACTGAAAATATTTTATTTGTCTACTTTCTTGTTTATAGTGTGTTCTCCTCCATCAAAGTGTAAACTTGATGAAGGTAGTAATTATGCACATCTTTTAAATCCTTGTGATTTCACAGGCTAAAAAAAGTGCCTATTATATAGTAGGCATTTAAAAATATTTTTGGCTGGGTGCAGTGGCTCACACATGTAATCTTGGCACTTTGGGAGGCCGAGTCGGGCAGATCACTTGAGGTCAGGAGTTCAAGACCAGCCTGGCCAACATGATGAAAACCTGCCTCTACTAAAAATGCAAAAATTATCCAGGCGTGGTCTCACACAACTGTAGTCCCAGCTACCCAGGAGGCTGATACAAGAGAATCGCTTGAACCCAAGAGGCAGAGGTTGCAGTGAGCTGAGATTATGCTACTGCACTCCACCCTGGGTGACAGAGTGGGACTTCATCTCAAAAAAAAAAGATTGTGTTTAAAAAATAAATAAAAAAAATATTTTAAATAACTGAGTGAACAAATGATGGCTATAATTTTAGCATGCAGAATGTATTGTGGGAGCATAGAATAGTGAAAACAAATCTGCCTAGGACTGAAGCAGGGATGGGGTTCATGAAGATTTTTATGGAAGTCACATTTAAGTGGAAAAGATAGTGAAGAAAATCCTAAGCAGAGGAAACATTCTGTGTAAATGTAAAGAGGCATGAAAAGCATGACCCATGTAGGAAGAGTGAGAAATTACATGTGACTGAAGTGCTTTGCTGTTTTATCACTTGAGACCATCTTTTCCTTCTCAGAAAAGAAGAATTATTTTTTTCTAAGACAAATTCTGCCACTGGTATCCCGCATCTGATACTTCTTCCATTGCCTATGGAACGTGTCCCATTGGTTATCCTTTTATATTTGCTCAATATCTACTAACTTTCTGGTTTGCCTAACATAAGGGCTTGGATGACATTCATGGTGGAAAATAAAAACAAAAACAAAAAAAACAAACCTACCCGTCAAGTCCATAGCCCCTTAACATCTCCTTATCCTTTTCCACATTGAATCTACAAACTGTCCCCCACACACTGCCTCTACTTGCTCACCTCTTTGTTGCATCTTTTGTTCACCAGTTGACTCATCTGCTTTCCTTAAGGCAGTACATCTTTAATCATTTTGTTTCCTTGTCTCGAAATTTTAAATAGCCTTTTACAGTCAGATGGATAAAGAGTAAACTCTTACTCTTTGATTGTAAATCTCATCCTACCCTTGAACTGGCCCTGAATTATCTTTCAAAACGTTTTTAATACTACATCAGAATTTAGCTAAAATGGACTGTTTAATAATATACTTTCTATTATTGGTGGCCTTGACTGTTGCTGTCTTTGACAAGCCATTCCTGACCTTCCCAAACTAAGCCTTTGTTAGCAGGGCTAACAAAGCCCTGTCTCCTTACTTACCATTATACGTTAATTGCCCAATAAGGTCTGACCTATGATGGTCACTCAGTGTGATGAACAAGTAAAGATACCCTCTGCTTAGAGCCTGATCTTTGATTCTGAGGGAAATTATCCCTGTGCATGCTGCAAATCTCAGAATTCACGTGTCCTTCTTGTGAATTCAGAATATTACAGGTGAAAAGATACCATTCACTGTATTCTCTAAATGAGAATAGGCACATTGTTTTGAATGAATGAGCAAGTAGATGAGCAAAAACATAACTACCCTCAATATATTTTATTCATATTAATAGTTTGCATTTGATTGAATTATCAGTAGAACAAAAAAAAAGAAAAAGAAAAAAAGCCAAAACCAAAATGAAAATCTAAAGCCACTTCCATATTTGTAATTTAAATTTTATTTCAGATTCTCCTACTTTAATGAAATAAATATGTATGGCATAAGGGCCCAATTTAGACTTACTCCTCTGTCTTATTCAGGCACCATGGAGAATATTTTAAAAATAAGGCATTAATTTAATGCCTAATTTAATTCTCCATGGTGCCATGGAGAATATTTTAAAAATAAGACATTAATTTAATGAAGGCTGTAGATTTTGATCTGAACTCAACAGAAGCAGAATACATGTAAAGGATCATTCTATAGATTTCTGAATTTTAACGTGTTCTACAGCTGACCCTATTATTGTTTCATATCTTTAACTAATAATTTATTTATCACAATTGCTTTTTTCCATTCAAGATAATACCTCACTGGCATAAGATTGTTGTTATTCCTTGCTCCCTCTTGTATTTTAAAAAACCTCGATGGCCCTATTTTTTAGTTTGCCTGTATAAAAATTCCCATGCTGGATTGCAGGTTTCCTTTCTAGATCATTTTTTATTTGTTCAGAAGTCCGTCCTTTCCCTACTTCTTATTTCAAATATTTCCTAAATGTGTGTCCTCTAAAATACACTACCATTTACTTATAATTATTGTTCATCGTCTGCTGCAGAAGGATCTCATCCATCTTCCACTGAGTACTGAGAGGATGTTCCAGAGAATTTTAGCAGAGCAGACATTCTCTTTTTTGGCTCTTTCATGTGGGAAATTCATAAATGGAATCAGAAGATTTATGAGAATTTGTTCTAATCAACTGAAGAATGTTTTTTGAATGTAGTTTTATACCTAAAAGGTATATTTCTATAAAGTTGCTGTAAAACTCTATGAGCAAATTTTTATAATAGTAATAAAATAATAATTCAATCGTTAAAAAAAAGTAGTACCACATGTACCATCATGAAACTTTTATGTTATGAACAACTGCTGATTTGGCCACACACACACCAAAAAATCCCAAAACCCACATTAACTTTTAATTCTTTCTCTGGGCAATTAGACACCATCACTTCTATGATTTTAGGAACTGATACTGTCCTTAGTGGTAGAAAATTCTGTGGTTGACAGCTGAATCTAGAAAGTAGCCATGTTTTATAAGCAGTCCGCTCAAAAGTGCTTCTAAAATTTTGGAAGCAACACACAAGAAGTTCTGATGACCATTCAGGCCAGGATTTCTTGTGCCTTTTATTTTCTCAAATCTAGGAGGAAAAAATGGACAGACATTTAAGACTAGGATTACCTGATTAACATCTGAGCTTCAGTATATAGTAATTGTTGTTCTTAAGGCTCATCTGTCTATACAGGAGATGGAGGTGGGGGAGATGATGTGGTAGAGGTGGGGAAAACTAGAAATGCAATTTAAAGAATGCAAAGAAAAAAAGGAATTCACTTCTGATATTTAAAATAGATTATGCAACAAGTCAATTTTCTTGTAAGCCAGGCTACTACTCTAAAAGAAATATTTTCTAAATCTCTTTAATTGTCATAAAAAAAATCACAGGGCAGGCACAATAGTTCACACCTGTAGTCCCAGCACTTTGGGAGGAGGAGATGGGTGGATCACTTGAGGCCAGGAGTTCGAGACCAGCCAGGCCAACATGATGAGACCATGTCTCTACAAAAAATATAAAAATTAGCTGGGTGTGGTGGCACACACCTGTAATTCCAGCTACTCAGGAGGCTGAGGCATGAGAATTGCTTGAACCAAGGAGGTAGAGGTTGTGGCGAGCTGAGATCACACCATTGTACTTCAGCCTGGGCAACAGAGCGAGACCCTGTCTCCAAAATATATATATATATATATATATATATATATATATATATATATATAATAAAAATAAATAAAAACAATCACAGTTTACACCTGGAGAGCTTCTCCCAATGTGTAGAGAAGATGCCAATACCACCTAAGGCAGCAAGAACAAGGAACTTTCAATCTTAAGTAGCAATAGGAGAAGGGTGTGGTCAGGTGTGTGATTCCTAATCCTCTCCAAGGACTTCAGTTCTAAGTGAATGTATTGGTGGGGGAGGGGTTGGGAGAAAAAGATCAAAGAGGGACAAAAAGATGCTGGTAACTCAATGTGGGGAGAAGAGTGGGGAGTTCTTGTCCTGACTCCCCAGTTGGGGATCCAGGAAGCAGCCAGCTTGAAGTCAACATCACACAAATATGCTTTTTAACTTTCAAGAGGCATTCTTGTTTTCTGTGTTCATAGAAGGCACACAGAAGTATGGGAAAATCTGTCTGTAGTGCTTGCCAGAGGGGACATATAAAAGGGATGTAGTGGTTCTTCAGTGAAGCTACAGGGCAATCAATCTAGGCAGGGGCTGAACCGTGTGCACAGCAAAAAACCACTGATGGCCTGAAATAACCCCAAATCAGGTGAAGACAGCCATGGAGGACCACTGGGCTTCAACCAAGCTGAGAGAGATGACTACTTTAGATCAGTCCAGCCAACAATTACAGACACAATTTCTGGCTAGTAAGCAGTGCATGGGTGGAGAGGGGTCACCTGTGATAAACTAAAAAGACTTGCAAACATCTTATCCAAGAACATTTTCACCTGTATCATGAGGTTACAAACACCCAAACATCATCTTCAAAATGAACTCTTGTTTGGAGGTAGGGTGTTTCAGAGGTAAGAAAGACCAAGTAATCAAAGTAACCAATGCAATCAAAGGAGTGTTTTACATTATTAGAATTGGTTAAGTTTAAGGTGTACACATCATCTGCACTGTAAAATCAGTTAAACATATTACTCCATTACACACGTGAGTGAATATATATGAATATATACATTGTTATATGTTTTCAAAGACTTTTCCCTTAAAAGATTATAAGAAAATATTTGCCATGTGGGTGGTAAAACACTATCATCCCAACTGGAGAACTTTTGAGAGAGAAAAGGTGCTATGAATAATTACTCATGGACAACAGACACAAGCCACGACTGTCCCATGCCATCTGGGACACACTTTACAGAAGAAAAGTTGAATTCTTCTCAGATAAAAATGTTTCTTTGATTGGGATGGGAAGAGGAGAGGGCAAAACCTTTTACCTACTGTATATACTTACTTATAAAAGATACATTTCCTTGGTCCTAGCTTAGATCAGAGAGTTTAAACAAACAAGACTTAAATTGTTATATTCAAGAAATAAATAGAAATTCAGTGGATGTAAGTTGGCTGAAAAGTAGGAAAAAGAAGAGCCCAGAGTTGGAAAGAGATACCTTGAAAAATGGCAGTAATCTAATGCCTAGAACCTGAGCCAGGTGAGGATGGACATGGTCTGTTAGAAATTTCCAGTGGAGGTACAGTTACAGTGGATCAAGATTTTAAACTTCACCTGAACAGTGCTTTTTTGCTGTCCCTATCCACAAGCAGCATGGCCCAAACTTCGCGAAATCTGGAGTGTTCTTTGGTTATAATTTTGGAGGATTGGAGGGAGGGAATAAAGGCATGGTGTAACAGCAAAAGAATGAACATAACTAACCCCATTTTATAAAGCAGTCTTTACCCATTCCTGCACATAGGCTAGGATAATTTTAGAGCACTTAGATAATATGCAAAAACAGCACTCATGTAGTTTTTGAAACCAACTCTGGGATTAAAGGGGAAGTATGTAACAACTAATTATGTTTCATTGAAGATGTATAAGGGAATTGTGACCTGACCGAGCACAAAGAAGTCCCCAATCTCCATAGACCACCCAGATGTCTGTGGTCATCAGTCACATCTTGATATCAAACCCCTCTTCTTCTCCATGCCCTTAACATAAAAAGAGTCTGAAATCTGTACTAACTTAAGATAATTCTTTAAGATACTAGTCCACTATCTTCTTGGTTTGCTGGCTGTCAGAAATAAAGTCACCTTCCTTTCTCTAGCTCCATGCCTCTGGACTTATGGGCTGTCCTGTGGCAAGCAGAACAAGTTTAGATTCAGTAACAGTAAGAGTTGTCTCTAGTGAGGGGTAGAGTCAATGCACCTGGAAAATGATTCAGTAAGCTCAGAAACTAAGACCTATCCGAAATTGTAAATTCACCAGAAGCAAGAAATTAGAGCAAGATGTAACGCACAAGAATAAGCCCCTTAGGAATCTAAGAATTATTTATGGGTGCAGTGGGTGGCTATGGGTTTCTACTAGTAAAATGAGGATCCAAGCAAATCTGCCAAAATATTCAAGAAAAGGTTGTACTCCTAAGCTTGGAAATCTATAAATAACTAGGCTATAGCAATTGAGGTTAATTTCAACACATTTTACATAATTTTCTGCAATTAAAATATAATTTCAGTGGTCATTCAATAATATTTATTGAGTATACTTTATAAGCAGACTGTTGTACTCTAGGCAATGAAAGTCTTGAACTCATAAACTTAGTCAATTCCATAGTAAAAAACAAAATCAGGGGAAAAATTTACATTAGCATTTTTCTATGATTATTGAAACGTCCTTTCCTTCTCATGTGCTAATTATAAATAAATAATACCAATTCTTCACCCTCAAGTTGTTTTATTACTATTAAATAACTATAACTTACAGTGACATAGATTTATACCTACTGGTTATTTAAAGTTTATGAAATGCCTTCAGCTCTCTGGAGAAAATGCACCGAATACATATAAAACAATAATAAAATAATAATATTCCCAAGGATAAACCATGTTTCTATGTTTTCATACTGTGTATATCATGGGCATTTTATAGCACAGGTTGTTTATAAATGAGGCCCCCAGCTGTTACTGAGAGACTCAGGCAGAGAAAGGGAGTAAACAGAGGATAATAATCCTGATTATAATAGGAGGCTGTTTCTGCAGTGAACCAGGGTGAGTTACATTCTCCCTAGGAGTAAACTGCTCAGTCAGTAGCTCCTACAAAGTACCATGAGGTAAATTACCTCTTTCCAGGCACTAAATGATACCTTGATGCCTTGGAAAAATTAATGGGTGAGTGGTTTACTCTGAGAGCATTTTATTCCCTCTGAGTCAACATAGGATTCTGCCCAATTAAGTTTTGGAGGGCAGAATTTGCCCTAGAAATAGCAGTTTAAAGGTTTAGAGTTATCCAAGCAATATAAAAGCTAGTCCCCAATGTACAGTAAAGATAGGACTTTTCACCATGGATAAGACTTTCATTATCAGCAGTTATTATGTTTCCCTCAGTGGCCAAATGAAGGAGGAAAAGGGTAGAGGGTACCATTATAACCTGAAATATATCAACGTATATTTAGTATTTATCTACATACAGTTGATCATCTACCTCTTGTTCTCTTCTAAAACATACCAAGTCATTTGGTCTATCTCTGCGTCAAAGACAATTCAGACTGTGCCCACATTAGGTATATAAAGTTGCTGTTTCTCTAAAAATACATTTTCTATGTTTAATTGCTTATATATTCATTGAAACAACATAGAATTCAAATGTGTAGGCTAGAGGCATTATTGGAGTTTGAAATAAATTTTCCTTTTTCTTTTAAATACAGAAGGCCAAAATGCCATTTTGTACAGTTAATCTAATTATTACTCAAGCCTTGTTCTACAGTCAGTTAAATTAAAAAAAATTTGAGAAGGATTTTCTTAAAAGAATCTGGTATTACTGTAGTTATTTAAACAAAATGGATATACTTTTTATATAGTAAAAATGCTTAAAGGGTTTTGAATCTAGTGTAAGTAGAAATTATCAAGTACATATTTTAGCAGTAATTATTTTAGGTTGCCTTATTAGGTGAATTTAACATTATCACACTCATAAGGCACTTTTATTTTCTGAGACACTTTGGATGTTGTAGTCCAATAATTTAATTGTTTCTCAAAAGGCACCTAGGAAAGAGGGAGAAGTGATAGTCTATTTTTAAAAGAGCTGAGGTTTTAGGGATGGAAACCCTAAAAAGCTTTCTCTGACTTGTCTTCCCACTCCTCCAATACAGCCTTTCTTTAAAAGTAAAATTCTGAGCATGAAAGTCATCGATATGAAAATAGATGGAAATAAATACAAATGCATATGTTTGCTTTTACTATAATGATAATTGAGAAATAACTTACACAAAGTACAATTTTATTATCCAGTTAAACTGCTGAGATCTGTCTTCTGTCACAGCCACTTAATTGCTGTGTAGTTGCCCTTCTGAAGGTTAGATTTCTCATCTGTAAAATGGAACAATAATCACACCTATCTCATGCAGATGTTCCTATGATTTTGGTGATTTAATCCATTTAAAGCACATGACACATTGCCCAGCAATGACAAGCCCTCAGTTAATGTTAGTAGTATTATTGTATTATTATTGTCATTATAATGATTATTTTAATTTTGTGACCAGCCCTGGATAATGTTGTGGAGGGTGTAAATGAAATAAAGCACATCGTTCTTGCTATTTGAGGAAATTACTTGTAATTAGGAAGAAAATATTAACAAAATAAGAAGGAAATGATGAGGCAGGCAGACCACCTGAGGTCAGGAGTTCGAGACCAGCCTGGCCAGCATGGTGAAACCCCATCTCTACTAAAAATACAAAGTTAGCCGGTCGTGGTGGTACATGCCTGTAGTCCCAGCTACTTGGGAGGCTGAGGCAGGAGAATAGCTTGAATCCGGGAGGCGGAGGTTGCAGTGAGCCCAGATCATGCCACTGGACTCCAGCCTGGGCGATAGAACAAGACTCCATCTCAAAAAAGAAAAGAAAAGAAAAGAAAAGAGATACTGTTGCTGTTATTCAAAGTAGTCTTAGGAATTTTAATAATTAAAAATAAAAAGGAGAATTCCTCATGCAGAGGAGTACAGGAACCAGGAGTCTTTCTGGGGGTGATGAGAGTGTTCTATATTGTGATTCGGGTGGGGTTAAACAACTGTATACATTTGTTAAAATGCACGAATTGCACACCTATAATCGGAGAATTCTATTGTTTGTAAGGTGTATCTCAATAACATTGATTTCATAAAAGGCCATTAAACTTGGCTAATACCAGGGTAGTATTACCATTTAAAAGAAAAGCATCATTGGTATATAACAGTCAAAAAATGGCAAAGGGATGGATGGGTACTGTAGTAGAGAAAGCAATGAGTCCTTATTTGGGAAGTATGGTGATAATGAAAGGAAGAGAGATGGCTATGGGAGGAAAGTAGCTTGATAGAGTAGGATGACAGAAGAAAAATTCTCCAGACCATGTTCGTAGCTAGCAGAAGTAAAACCCATAGACATTTGAGATATAAAGAAAAGAGGAAGTAATTGCTAGGGCACTTGTTGTAAAAGAATTCAGAGAAAAATTGGCATACTTATTTTAATTGATAAGATGGTACGCTTTTCCTTCATGATTGAACCAAAGAAAGCAATAATAAGATATACTTTTACATTTTGCCAAAGCAGTCCTTTTGTCAGTAATGTAGGCAACTGAATTTACGCTTCCTCTCCACCTACCTAGACACCTCTGTCTGTCTCTGGTACTCTGCCGTGATTTTGTTCCTTCGCTTGTTTCCACAAAGTATCTGCTCGCAACAAGCATTTCATGAGATTTATAAAGTTTTACTGAATGCCTTGTCTTTTGATATAATGATCATGTGCAATGTTTAAATCTAATAATAACGAATTTCCCCTGACAACATTGTGCTGCTTTCCAAATCTGAGGTAGACTTTTCAGACTCTGCTAAACTGGTATGACTTTTCTATATTCTTTGACCATTTGTTTGGGTAACCTTAAGACATTCACAACAATGGGAAATGACAGATGTGCTCGATTCCGTGTCTATGGCCAAAATTGAGTACACTTTTCAGGACTATTTGAGATATGGGATGCTTTTAGCTTTCTGTTCTTTCCCTTCTAGCTCAACTTGGAATGAATCTTGTACTAATTGAGCTTTTTTCCCTTTACACTTCTATTTCAGATATGCTCTTAGAAAAAGGGCTTCAATTCAGACTAGAAGCTGGAACCAAATTTCAAGATATTTTATTCATCTTCCCCACCATTCAGTCTTTCTCCAGACCCTCTAGAATCCCATCTCTTACATTCTAAGACACTTGTGGAATCATTTGGGAAGATTGCTTCTCTAATCCTTCAATGCACTTCTGTATCAAAACCAAGGTGTAGGCCAAGTGCGGTGGCTCGCGCCTGTAATCCCGGCACTTTAGGAGGCTGAGGCAGGCAGATCTCTTGAGGTCAGGAGTTTGAGACTAGCCTGGTCAACATGATGAAATCTCATCTCTACTAAAAATACAAAAATTAACCAGGCGTGGTGGCAAGTGCCTGTAATCCCAGCTACTTGGGAGGCTGAGGCAGAAGACTCCTTTGAACCCAAGAGGCAGAGGCTGCAGTGAGTCGAGATTGTGGCACTGCACTCCATCCAGCCTGGGTGACAGAGCGAGACCCTGTCTTAAAAACAAACAAACAACAACAACAACAAAAAACAAAACAAAACAAAAAACAACCACCAAGGGGTAAAAATAGCAAATGATCAACTTCTTTCTTAGTCTCTACCTGACCATGTGGTGCATTCCTAAGTCTTCAGTCACTAGCCATTTTCAATGCACAGTTAACCTCTCACAAGCACTGCTTCTTCAATCCTTCCATTCTCTTGCTTTCTTCAACTACCCTTAACAGAAAAACTGTGTACGTGGTAAGCCTTTAATCAGATTACGTGGGAAGAATTTCTTAGCCACCATGGCTTAAAAATACATAGGTTTTGAGAAAAGAATACATGGGTTCTCTGCCTACTCTCAGTAACTACAATGCCATTACTTTTTGAATAATTTCAAGTTAATTTAACAGGAGAGATAAAGAAAATTATATTTACCACAATTTCCTCCAGGGAGAACAATAAATTTTCTCTAAAAAATTCTTTCATAAACCCACTTGGGACTTCGGTACAGTCTCCAAAGTTCAGTCCCCAAAGAAATTCCCTGATGTGTAGAGTATTCCTCATTCAACGATAAGGGGTGGGAACTTTCAGTGTCACAGGAAAGAGGTAAGAATGAGGAAGAGGGAGGGGAATGGGGCTGGAGCTGATGCGGTAGTGTGATGTGAGCTCTTCTTCTGTCTCTAATCAATTAGGAAAAGCTTTGAAAACTTGAAAATTGTTATATGTGAAGATGCTCTTAAGAGGTAACTTGTATATCCAGAGAGTCGGTTCAAACAGATACAGCCATCAGATAATAGGTACAGAATATATTAGATTGTGTGTTCAGTTTTGAAAATGGACTATTTGGGAAGACTGCGAAATGTATTGAATTTTAAAACTTATTATGCACTATTTCAGAGCTGCTAAATTATAATAGATAGATCTGGATTTGAATTTAGGGTCCACTTCTCACTAGTTATGAGCCTTTTTGAACTTCTGTTTGTGGGATTTTAAATGGATGGCACATATAGAGTACATTTCCAGATAACCAGTTAATAAACATTGCCTGGGACTGATGATGATGATGATAATGATGATGATGATGATGATAATGATGATGATGATGATGAAGAACCTGCCGAGCACAGCAGCTGACAGGTTATAATCTCTCAATAAGTTACAACCACACACTACCACAATGACTATTAACACTAGCATAACATAGTATTATTTAAATATTAAGCAATGGTTTTTCTGTTGATCTGTGTTTGTATTTTTTAAAAAAGACAAAAAAGCAGTCTGAGGATGAGTTGAGCAAATATGTGTATTTTTATAACTTTAAATTAGCAAGCTTAGTTGTACCAGAAATAAAATTCACGTTGGAAACAGAGGCCATAATGACAACACTCTATGTTCATTTCCAGAAAGATAGATTAGAGTCACTAGGAAACTGAGACTAAAAGACAATGTGAACCACAAACTACTTCTCTTAAAATAGCTTTATTTGCTTATAATAAACACTGACATGAATTTTCTGGTACATATAAGGTTGGACTTTTATCAAAATTCAGGCCATGCTAATTCTATGATTCCAATGCACTACTGGTACATCTTCCATATAAGACTCTTCCACAGAGACTCTTGACCCTCTAGAAAAGTATAAACATGCATTATTCTCTGGACTGGCACAGATACAAAACACCAGGATTCTTCAGGGATATGTTTTCATAAAATATTAAAAAGAAGAAAAATTTTGGTATTTAAGGAATACCTTATAACAGTCTCCGTACTTCAAGGAATCTATAGTTAACAGCATGAACAACAAAGGCAAATAAAACAGATTAATGCAGTAGTTTTTCTAAAATCCTGCTTATGCCAGAAACCACCTCATCTTCCCAAGGAATATTTTTGTCAAAATCTTAAGACACTGAGATTGTTCAAAGAAGCAACAGCCTCTTAAATGTCTCACTATTGTGGTGAATGTGCAGTGCTATTATTTCTAACAACACTAAGCACCGGCCATATTGTGGCAGATTAGCGGTGTCTAACATTACCTGGTAGAGAACAGCATAAATATGATATTCTTCACCCTTCTTTTTCTTCTAGTTAAAGCCATTTTTAGCTCTTTGTTAAGGCACTGGTTAATTCAAAGATACTTTACAAAACTTCCTTCATAAGTACTGGTATATATTATTACATTATTATAATATATTGTACTATGTATTTTCTTTATTTTTCCTTCATTCTTAGATGCATTATTCAGAAATGCATACATTCCTCACATTCTTCATAAATTCCTCACATTTTAGGGATATATAATTAGGTGTAACTGTAACAATATAGTCACAAATTCTTATTTTCTTAACAAATGCAGTTTCTAGTATATTCAAATTTCCACTGTATAATTTTTTTTGCTATATTCCAGCTTTCTTCTCTATTTTTGTTTGAAAATTCTAACACAGAATTTCGTGCCAGAATTTTTTTTTCTTCCTGAAAGCTGGAAGAAATCATTTCAAGTTTCAAGACTGTGAAAATTGACTATGCCTGACTTTTCCCAAAATGACTCGCAATGCTCTTTGCCAGGGAGATTCTAGGACCAGTTAGTTTATGATCAAAACTTACAGATGGTACTTACAGAAGACTAGCCAGTAGGGCATTTTTCGAGAATGTCAAGATCAAAAACTATAATTAAAGGTTATTTTGGGAAAAGCCAGAGTCCCCTCACTATCTCCACAACTCCACAGGGGAAAAAAATAAAGAAAAAAAAAAGAAGAAGAAATGATTTTGTGACAAAATAATTGCTGACAAAAATATCATAATCTAATATGTCATTTGAAAACAATTGAATTTCTAGTCTTTCTGTTGCAGAACCTTAGCTTTCAAGTGATGGTTAGGTTATAACGTGTAATGCTGACTTTTCCTTAAGATCGTAGGTTATTTCACAGCTGTCAGTGTTACACAGCCATCTTCCCTGTCACCAGTTCCTGCAGGTCATCCCCGCTGGTTGATATCTTTATGCCAAACTCTCATGATATTTAATCACCATAAGATAGAGGTCACTTGATGATAAACCTGTGATGAAGTGATGCAATTTTTACCTCTTAACAATGTACAAGTGAACATTTTATGCACTGAGGCCAAAGCAGGAAAATGATGAATATCTGTAGTTTAATTTCCATGCATCACTGTTTATGGCAGTAAAATAAACACCAATGTGAAGTAACAGAGAAGGTGGGAGGGGTGGATAGTGGTTTAAAAAAAGAGAATTAATATCCATGAATAAAATTGCATGTATCATTGCCAAAGGCTGTGAAAATAGGCCAATTGCATGACCATGTCTGTTTCAGGGGCGGAGAAGGAACATTTAAAATTTAATAATAATTGCTCTCTTTTATTGTATAAAGCAAATCAAAGTGACTAGAGTATTGCTAACAATAAATGAATTCCATGGATATCTGCTTTTGAAAATGATCAACTTTAATTATACATATGTTTTTAGGTACTAACTGATAAGTAGTTTTTCGACCCTTTTTTATTTAAAATACTGCATCAACCAACTTAATCTTGTATGTCTATAGGTTCATCTTTTTTATTCTTCACTAATTCTGTAAATTCTAGGTACCGTCTATGACCATAAAGGATTTGATTAGTTTTTGATGTAATATTTGTAATTCAAGTTTATATTCTTTGATAATAATGATCAATTTATAATATCCTGTTGCTAGGAAAAATGGTGAAGCGTATTTTAAGTATTTTTATTTATAATTTTATTATCATTCATTACCTAAAATAGCAACATGCAAAATGTTCACGTGACAGACGACTTATTGGGGTAAATTAAGACTATGTGATAGTAAATTTAAACATTCATTTGGACTAAGAATACATCTGAATTTTGTGCTAGCTACTATACAGTACACTTCGAAAAAACATTCCTAATATTCATATTTCCTTCCTTTCAGAAGTCCTGCTTTTCATCAGACATTTGAAGAGAAAAAGCAGCCTTCCAAACAAAGACTAATTTGCAATCCTAGAAGAACATTTTTTAAAAACCACTTTACTATATATTGTTATTTTTGTGAGACTTCTTGTTTTTAAAAAAACTTTTAATTCACCACAAAGAAACATTCTCAAATGCAAAGTTTTTAAAATATAGTGCTTTATTGGCCAGGGAAAACCTAAGGTGGACTAATTTTCAACTTATCAAAAACAAGTAAAATCACACACACATACACACTCTTTCACACAAAACCTTTGTCCACTGTCTTTTCAATGTTATGATTCTGTACCTTGTCCCTTAGAAGGAGACAAGTACTGTACCCATTGTTTTGCTTAGAATTGAGTACTTGGTCAGCTCTTAACAAATATTAAGTCATAATGACAAGTGCTGAATCCAATTTGAAACCATAAGTGGGAAATTAAAGTGGTCTCAAATGTCAGCATTCTACAAGTTAATTCAATTTGTGGAGGAGCTGCAATGCCATATTTTTATGTTCGTAAAATAATTCAAATTATTCTCTTCTATTTTTAACTTCTGGATAGGACAAAGAGATTTTCTCACTGAAGATTACAGCCATGGCTTTTGCCAAGCTGAAAAACAAGCTTTAATGTGATGATCCACACAAGACCAAACTTGATGAGAAATGTAGAGTGTTGCTATGGCAATTCCATTTGTTGGAACTTTTCTCTGTTGGCTTCACTCTCACATTGCATTCTAAAAAAAAATCGTATGAAAAGGTGTGGTGCTGTGAAGACAAACGCAAAGCCAAGAAGATGGAACTTTCTCATCTTTCCTTCTCCAGAGGAGGGGAACATGTAGTCATTTGTAATGCCACCCAATGGTGTCAAGAGGGCTGGATGAGGAGGTGTCATTCTGAGATTTCATTGAAACCCTGGGGTCTATTTCTGTTCAGCTTAAGTGAACAGAACATTAGGCAATGCCAGTGTTATGAGCAAAATTACTACGTGAAGAAGGATGTGTAGGCTAAACTGAAAGATGTTAAGGCCCTGGCTCCTGAGAGGACCAAGATCTGTTTTGTTGTGGTTGTGGTTGTATTTTTTTGTTTTATTTTTTAGCACAGGTCTGATATAGTTAACTTCTTTGAAATATAAGCATAGACTGTAAATAAATCTCAAGTTTGAACATCTCTGATGAAGAAAGGAGGCATTAGTTCACTTAATGTAATTTTTTGCAGATAGACCTTCCTTTGGAGGGTATAATCAATCCAACTGTTCACAACAACCATCTCAGTCAGGATTGCATGGCAGGCATTGTGCCAAGTATTTTTTTCTCAGATTAATCTCACTTAAACTCTTTACAAACCTCCCTATGAGGTTGACACTATTATCATCTCCATTTTGCACATGAAGAAAGGGAGATTCAGAGAACAAAAGTAAACAGAGCTAAGGTCAGTTATCTAGAAAGAAGGAAATCTGGGCGTTAAATCCAGAAACAAGATCTCAATCAATGAGTTGTTAAACAGAACTAACTGTGCCAAAATTTAATGGCTGGAGAGGAATTCCTAAATAATTTATTAATTAATAGCAAAAATTATATTTTTGTCATTACTGTGCAAAGTTCTTTTTCTAAGATTCAAAATACAACTGAAAAAGTAAGATAAGGAAGGTGATTTATCAGAGACTCTTGTGACTTAAAAATACTGTCTAATTTTAATTCAACTATAGTAATTTATTGAGTTCTTACCATATGTTCTAAGCATAAAAAGACTTTTAAGATACCATTTCCTGCTCAAGGAGAATTTGTCAGTAACTGGAGGACTATAGTAAACAAGTAAAGTAGGGATCTCCCTATTTAGAAGACAACGTAAGTATATTTAGCTATAAGACAGAGGTTATAAATTACAGCCAGATGGTTTATGTGGCCCTTAGCCATGTTTAATTTGACCCACCCAACATGGTTTTGAAAATTTTAATTTGATGATCACATTTGAAAATTGAGAGATTTCACATAGGATCTGAATCTTTAGCTTCTCTTTAAAAAAATCCAAATATGTATAAACATAACCTATATTCTCAGTTGGCAAAAATTGCATAAGCAAATAGAAAGTTTCCACTGTGGTAGTGGTGTGTATTCTCAAGTCTTCCAGATTCCCTGCTCTACTTTTTCTCCCACTCTGAAGTTCAGTGTCAATTTCCATTGTTTTTCTTATGCCAATTAATACTATATACCTTACCATCCTGGCCCTAATAGACTTTTGAGATTGTGACTTTTGCTGCAAAGACACCAAAATTATTTGAGATACAGATTATTAATAGATAAGAATAAAAAGACCATCATTTAGATAGTCTGTGAATATACTGAAACAGCTAAAGAAGAGATTCGGAATAGGGATTAAAATTGCCACTACTACTGAGTTTTTTAGGGGTATGATTTATTGCAAAGCAATTTTGATTAACCTGGAAGTGGAGAGGATGTTAGGTCAGTGAGATGCTCAGGTGTGATATGTAAACATTTCTAAGCAGGCATAATTTATGTGCAAAGAATATTCCATTTGGGGAGTAAGAGATAAGTGGAGAGAAATAACCTGGAGCTGAGGGCTAGAATGACGGACTGAGGGAAAGAGATAGGGAAGAAGGGAGAGACTTTAAGAGTTGTGAGTTTATAGCTCCTCAAATTCTTGAACACTGCTGAGGGCTTTGGCTTTTCTAGCCATTCATCCAGTAGCTTCTGATGAAATCGACTGCAGAACTTCAGGTCTTGCACTTGCTTTTATCTTTGCCTAAAATGACACCTTCTTTTTTTCTCCCCAAACCTTTAATTCATCTGATTTTCTCCTACTCAATTTTCAACACCTGGTGTAGGAGGTTCATTTTCTACTCAACTTTCCTATTGCTTTTAGATAAATTTCTTTCTTTACACTACAATTTTACCTTGGATCGGCTTCCTTTACTGGACTTATTATTTTCCACTGAAATTATATATTTATGTATCTGTCTTCCCTAGTTGACTATGAATTATTGGGAAGGGATCCATATCGTATTTATCTTTGTATCACCATCTCCCAGCATGGTGTAATAAATATTTGTTGAATAAGGCTGGGCACAGTGGCTCATTTCTGTAATCCTGGCACTTTGGGAAGCTGAGGCGGGTGGATCACTTGAGGTCAGGAATTCAAAACCAGCCTGGCCAACGTGGTGAAACCCCGTCTCTACTAAAAATACAACAACAACATCAACAACAAATTAGCCGGACATGGTGGTGCTCACCTGTAATCCCAGCTACTCAGGAGGCTGAGGCAGGAGAATCGCTTGAACCTGGGAGGTGGAGGGTGCAGTGAGCCAAGATCGCATCACTGCACTCCAGACTGGGCAACAGAGCAAGACTCCATCTCAAAAAAAAATTATTGAATAAATGAATAAATACATCCTCAAAAGGGAGTCAGTTTAAAGTATTTTTTAAAAGTTCCCTTGACCTATTTGACTTAATTACATAATCTTATGATGCCAATATTTCACTCAAAATAGGTAGGTTACATATGTAATTACTAATTCAATTGATACAACTTGTAATAACATTCTAAAGTTATATATGTTATATATATGTTTTATATATATACACACACACGCATAAGTGTGTGGCTTTTATATGGATATATGTATATATTTGCATCTAAATCATCTATAATTGGTTGAACATGTTCTCCACCTGGGGTACTATATTAGACACTCTGGGGAGCATCTGAATAAAATCTAATTGTGTAATTAAGTAAACCTTTAATTTTGTAATAAAATTCACCAAATCTACTCCCTCTCTACCTACTACCAAAATTTCCATGTTTTTTTGAAAAAATGTCATCATTTTTATAACCTAATGCAAGGAAACAAGTCTACTGTGAAGGTCTTCTGTGTAGTACCTGGACTATATATGTTTTTACTTTATTGAAATATAGTGAGGACAACTACAGATAGTGTACAATTCAACTGAACACACCCATATAAGTAGCTCCCATGAAGAAACATAACATTACCACCATCTCTCCAAAGCCCCTTATTTTCTCTCATGTCACTAGCTTTCTTCTAAAGTTAACCACATCCAAGATTCCTGAAAGTATAGACTAGTTTTGCTTGATTATAGTAATTGAAATGTTTATTCATTTAAAGTATTTATTGATTACCTAATTCATACATTATGACTGTATTAAAAGCATATATTCTCTTAGAATATATATAATTAAATTAATTTTTTAAAAACATATTCTTAATTTTGTGGAGCTATAAAAATGAATAAGACATAACCTTGGCATTACAGAAGTTTACAATCTGGTAGATCTGATAGAAGCTGACAGTCTGGTAATACCCATAGATACATAGGAGTACATTGTAAATGGGCTCAGAGTGCTAGTAGGTCTCACAAAGGGGAGCTCTCATCTGGTTTCATACAAAGTGTGGAAGTGCTATTGAGACTCCACAAAAGGTATTATTTTAATAAGAGTTTTCTTTCAGGTTGTGAGGAACAAAGTTATTTATATCTTCATTACTGTGATAAATTTGTCTAATGGATAGATACCTTCATAATCTTTTTTCCTGATAGAAGTCTCTGAAGTCACATTAGAAATGGGTAGAAGAAGAAAAGTCAGGCGGTGACTGTGATGACAAAGCTGCTATTTCATCATTCTTGAATTTCGCTTTGGAGGAACAGCTGTTAATTAACTGCAATAGTAATTGGCAGCCAGAAAAGTGCATCAGAGGACTGAGTTTTAAAGCTACTCTTACAAAGTCATGCAAACCAGATTGAGAACTTTGCCAGGAAGTAATGTTTTGTGGGTTATGGACTGCCTGGGGTTGGGCTTCCAAGTAAAAAGCCTTCTAAGTTGCAGAGGCAGAGTGGGTCAGCAGTGGTCTCTGAGTGGCCAAACAACCACTGGGGAATGAGAGTGTTAGTTAGTGTATATGATACACAATGTTTCAGATTTATGCTCTAGTAAAAAAGGAACGCTATTTGTCAAATCATCTTCCTCAGAAGCAGAGTAGTCCTTATTCTATTAGATAACTGTCTGCCTAGAATCAGCTTTATCTCCTGAACTACTGGATCTCATCACCCAAAGCCTTGTGTTGCAAGCTGATCTCATTAGGCAATACTTCCTATTGCAGAAAATTTGCTTTTATATAATTGGTAATTCTTGATCCTACTTCGTATCAGCCCAAGTGTATTAGTTCATTCTCACACTGCTATAAAGAACTACCTGATAATGGGTACTTTATGAAGAAATGAAGTTTAATTGACTCATAGTTCTGCAGGCTATACAGAAGCATGGCTGGGAGGCCTCAGGAAGCTTACAATCGTGGTGTAAGGTGAAGGGGAAGAAAGCATGCCTTACTATAGTGGAGCAGGAGAAAGAGAGAGAGAAAGAGAGAGAGAGAGAGCAAAGGGGGAAGTGTCACGCATGTTAAACCATTAGATCTTATGAGAACTCACTCACTATCATGAGAACAGCAAGGGGAAAATTTGCCCCCATAATCCAGTCAGCTCCCACCAGGCCCCTCCCCTGACAAGTGAGGATTATAATTCTACATGAGATTTGGATGGGGACACAGAGCCAAACCCATATCACCAGGAAACCATTTGTTTGTCTTTCCCCTCATCATCACTAAGATAATTCCCTAACTAACTTTCTCTTCAAGAAACTCCATTTAGCTTCAGAAAAACCTGTTTCTTCAAATAAAATTGAATGCTCAGAGGTTGTGACAGTATTGCATGATATTCCTAGAACAGTGAAATTTGGCTATAACTATGCACTGGCTATAACTGTTGCATCAAAAACTCAACGGTCTGCATCACATCTAAACTCAAAAGAATTCATGTTCCCAGAGTCAGAGTGGAGAAAAAGTCTGATCAAAATGGAGCTGGTGTACATTAGGATGAACTTCCTTCCCTAGAGCATGATAAAGAAAGGACTATGCAGTTGAGCTCAAGCACTCAAGTAACATAATATGATGACATTAGCATAATGGCACAAAATGAACAAGTAAATCTTTTCTCCCTCGGGTCCTGGAAATGGATATTCCCTGGTTACATAATAGAAAGTGCTTCTTCTATGCCCTTTTGGAGAGTATCTCCCAGGATTTGCTTCAAGGTAGAATTGCTTTCTCCAAGCCTCAAATCATGTAAACACTAGTTCATAGATTCATTTAAAGGATGTGTTGAAAAGAAACTTACTTCACACCATAGTCTCAATTATGAAAAAATAGGCCCAAACCATATATTTATAAATATTTATATCTAAAAATATTACATATATCTAGATATTTATCTATAATATTTATATATATTAACATATATATACAAATAGAAAGAGAGCGATGCCTCATGTAATGATGGGGATACATTCTGCAAAATGTGTTGTTAGGTGCTTTTGTCATTGTGCAAACATCATAGAGTATACTTACACACACCTAGATGGTAGAGTTTGCTTCACACCTCGGCTGTATGGTACAGCATATTGCTCCCAGTCTACAGACCTGTGTAGCACGTTACTGTAGTGAATGGTGTTGGCAATTTTAACACAGTGGTAATTATTTGTCTATCTAAACATAACTAAACACAGAAAAAGTGCAGTAAAAATACAGTATTTATAATCTTATGGAACCACCATTGTATGTGTTGAAATGTCTTATGTCTTATGTAGCAGATGACTGTGTGTGAGTGTGAGTGTGTGTGTGTACACACTAGAGAAAAGAAAAAAATGCAATGTAACAAGTGCTTTTCCCTTCTAGGTATTAGGTGAATTGTCTTCTTAAACTCATTTATAATTTTCTAATTTTATATACCAAGCAATATTACTACTATAACCAGAAGTGAAACCGGGACTATTCTTTTTAAAATGTGACCTAATATAATGCATGATCAGAGACTCTGATTTCAACTCTGAGGAATGATCAGTGGTTTGGGTCCCTCGGGGTTCACTATGACATTATTAAAAGAGTTCTGTCAAGATTAGGGTGTTCCCAGAGGGCGAGAGTGAGATGAGACACTCCTTGCTCTGCACCCCTGCAGCCACTGGATGAAGTCTCACACACTGAGTTGACGTAGGTCTACATATTGTTTTATACATATTTCCTATTGCTCTTTGACCTTCTTGAGGTAAACATGTAGACCGTGCAAAGTGCCTGGTACTAATCAATACATATTCATTGAATAAATGATTGAAGGAATGAATGAATTGAAAGCATGTAAGAATGACTGGATTTCTCAACAACTTGTGAGGTTTTTAAATATGTTCTACAATCTGTCCTGTAACAATTTTAGTTACCACCATTTTAAATTCAAAGTTTGCTTTAAAAAAATAAGTGAGAATGCTTTCTGATTTCTTTATTCCTTCCTAGAAATATATATCACCTATTTTTAAATTCTATTGTATCTACCTAAAACAGAAGTGTCTGGAGTAACTTTTGCTGTAGGAAAACTCTTGCTGTTGGAAAATGGGGACTATTTGATTGAAAGTATACATTAGATGACAGAAATTACACTCGGGAAAAATATTTATAAAATCAAGTTATATCAAGCACAGTGCTTCACGCCTATAATTCCAATGCTCTGGGAGGCCAAGCCAGGAGGATCCTTTGAGGCCAGGAGTTTGAGGCTGCAGTGAGCGTTGATCGCACCACTGCATTTCAGCCTGGGCAACGAGAGAGAGAGTCTGTCTCTTTTAAAAAATCAAGTTAGTCTGTCTTATGGAATCAGAATGGCCATGGTCAGTGGAAATGAAAAAAAAAAAACCCAAAGAAATATAATTTGATTATAAAACCTTACTTGAATCAAGAACCAATGAGGTAAATATATGAAAGTTAACAAATTCTTAATGTTATATCAAAGTTTTATATAAGTAATTCAATTAAGAAAACATCAGGGAATATAACAGGTGAATTACTAAAAATAATGTAAAAATCTCCATGATATTAGGCAACTGGTATAAACTAATGTATAAAGTTTTTCACTTTTTAAAAATGTATTTACCTGTTTCCTAGTAGTAGAAGGTAGCATTATTAATTATATATTAATATTTAAGAAATAGAACAAAACAGGGAGAAATAATTTGAGCAGCAAAACAATATTTTATGAGAATAACACTTTTACATATTTTTAGAAAGTGTTCATATTACTGATCTGGCTTTCCAAAGAGTCTATGATTCAAAAATGAACTAGATGAGTGCCTTAAAATTTATGAGACTTCTGGCTCCCCAGTAGTTAGTGTCTTGTTAAGACAACAGGAATCTAGTTTGCCTCTTCTGAGTGTAGATCACTAGGTTGTGCTACTTATCTGTTAAGTGATATTTACTGAAGGGACAGATATTGGAAATGATTTTTCTGAGAAACTTAATATTTTCATAGAAATCAAACAAATTCCATTTACCTACAGTGAAAGGTTGGCATCAACAGTGTTGGCTTCTAGTTATTACTAAAATACCCATGGAAAACAAAAGGAGAAATGGGCAAGGATGTCACAGGTGTCATTTACTTCCTCTTAATTGTACATCTACTCTACAAAGACCTTCATTAGGAATCTGTTCTCCAGGATTTATTACAAAATATTCTGCTACAGGTAGGGGAATCTCTCAGTTCCTGGACTATTCATATGACAAATGAGCATGAACCTCTCTGTGACATGTCTATTATCAAAGTGAACTGTTATTTAAATCTTGCATTGCCATTTAATTTCTCATTCATGTAGTTTTATCTCTTCAACTGGATTGTAAGGTTTGGGAAGGTCGCAGAACATTATCCAATTTTCTATCCCACTCACGATGCTTTTCAGTCTCTAATAAGAACTCAATAGTTATTGACTTCCTATTGGGAAAAGATTCAGCCGAAAATACCAAACCTGAGCACTGCCTATCAGCTGCCAGTTCAATTCTGTGACTTGCCAATTTAATTTTGAGTGAGTATAAAGTAACTTATTATGCAAAATGAAAAACTGGGTAAATTTGAAAAGAATATTTCTTCCTCTGATGCCATCAAAATTCAAGATTTTCTTTCTCCCCAAAAGGCCCAAATAGCTTGCACACTTCTACTACATTAAGATCCAAGTGTTGCAATTAAAAAACTCAGCATTTCAAATAAGCCCACCCTATACATATACTTTAAAATATGTTATTTCCACTTATGGTAGGTTTATATTACAAAGAATTAGCGAATTTTACAAGCAAATTATGTACTAATCAATGTAAATATTCTGTCTTGAAATACCAACGTCCTAATTTTGAATTAACAGTCAATAAAAATTATATCCAGAAAGCAGATGGAATTTCTACTTAATTTGCTTGTATCACACTGTTAAAAAAAATAAAGGTAAAAGCACAGTATTTGGAAAAAGCTGAGTATTTTCTGTTTACCGAGGAAATAGTAGTTATTTCAAATAATTGCTAAGATTTGCTACATCTTTACTTCAAATTGGTAAATTACTTTAACAATTAAATGTTTTCTTAATAATATGGAGGAATACACAGGCAAGAAGATCCTATAGTATACCACTATAGTATTGTGTCATTTTTTTTTCTAAATTAGCTATTATACTATATCATGTTAGGTATTCCATCCTAACAATATTTTAAACATCTTAAACAAAGAGAAAAAAAATATATTGTCAAATCAAAGGGAGAAATATTTAGTAGCATTTGTTTTACAGCATCAAGCATCACTTGAATATTTTCAAACCAAATAATATAATACTATCAAAGATATCAAATTGGCATAAAACATTCTGTTTAGAAAAACTGAAACATAAAACTAGAACTCGATACTTAAAAAACAGAAACTTTGTACCTATTAATAGCTTTAATATTCCTTTTCCTCCCACTTTCTCTGTAACAAAAAGAACCCTAAAACAACACTTTACCTTTGAGTAGTTTCAAAATGCAAAGCAAGGGCATGGGCCTGTAGGTGTTAATCGCTGCTTAGTTGATGTAAGAAAATTCACATGATATTATACTGGGGTTTTAAAAATGAGTGTCCATAGTTATTTTGATGAAATGCTAAAAAGCTTTATTTTTCGTCTTTCCAGTGAATGCAATATTTCCATATTTTTTCAATAAAAAATGCAGGGAATCAGCAACATTATTAAATATATTGCAGTGCCCATTATATATCTCCAGCATTTGATTTGTTGGGGAAAAATTAAAGCTAACTGGCTTTGATGACACAGAAATTTAATATTCAAAATGAATGACATTTAATGTTTTTATAAGAAATGATGCCTTTTTAAAAAATGTGTTTCAAAGGAGATATCTCTTCTACACAAATATACAAAAAAGGTACTAGAAAAATGGCAAAGCTGTGGAGGTAAGACCACAGAACTCCCATATACTTCCTTTGTTTTGTCATTGTTGATGTAGCCACTAGTCATTTAGATTTAAAGACTGGAACTCTGCTCAATAATCTTCCAGCTCCAACTTTCTCTTCCTAATGCCATACATATACTGACATCTACCTTTTATAGTAATTTTGTTATTTTCTTTTGTTCTTCTTTGCCTTCTTAAGAAATGTGATCTTAAAATTATTCTTTTCTGCAGACACAAGTTCTCAGTTCCTTTACTATTCTGGTAAAATATGAATTGAAATGATGGCCTGGACTAGAAATAATTATTTAAATTGCTTTAGTTTCAGAGAATTGAAAAAGATAAAGCATATTTTCATTTAAGGATAGCTCATTTTAAATAAGCTTCTTCAGGAATCTTAGTTACAACTTGCCTGACCAGTGTCCACTAGATGACACTGTTGTATAAGCACAATAATGAGTGGTGATCGCTTTGACAATAACTAATTTATCATATATATATATATATTTAGATATTGTCAGCGTCTCTCTTTCTAGATGAAACTGGCTTAGCATTTTTAATTGGATATGGCTGATAGCTACAACTTCACATCATTTATGGTAAAGTTATCCTAAGAGGTTAAAATGCAGTGTAAAAAAAGAAGCATGTATTTCACAGCATTCATACTTTTGCAAAAGAAAAATCTTTTCGAAATCTATATATTTCACAGTTAAAATAGATTTCATTATGAATTTTAAATTGTGCCATCTTAAATCGAGTGACAATGATTGTACTGACAATGTTGGTTATCAAGTAGTATTTTGTCAGTAATCTTTTTTTTTTTTCTTTCTCTCTCCCCTTCCTGGCGTCCTCCCTCCCTTCTTGTCTTTTCAGTTCTCTCTTTCTTCTCTCCTTGATTTTGGATTGAGAGTCATTCTAGTGCAGTGCCAAAATCAGGGGAAGAATCAATTGCCTTAAGCTAACAGACCCTGTGCCGCATTGTTGCCAAGCTGGGAAACTTTAGCCTGGAAAACTCACAGAAAAACAGACACAATCATGATGTGCCTGTACACATGGAGCCATATAAGGAAACTTTGACTACTTGGAACTGTATACTACAGATTTCTAGACATAGACATTTTGAGATAAAATCTACCACTTGGAAATATCATGTAGATTATTGAGATTTTCCCCAATAATAGTATTCCTTTGTAGGATTTCTTCCTTTCTCATTCTTCTATTAATGCTCAAAAATCACTGTTAAATTAAGCTTGTTTGCTGTTATTTCAATTTAAAAAGAACAGTGAAGTAAAAACATCCATGCTCCCTTCTATAGATTACATACACTAATCTCATGCTGTTTACCTGAAAAATCTTGAGGAGGAGCCAAGCCTAAAAGAGAATTACTCTAAGCACAAGGGGTGATTGAAATGTTTTATGGCATGTGGCATGTCTCAGAGGGAAGTGACAGACATGTCACCTTATTTTTTTATTTTTTAAGCCAGACATGCTAATGCTAGAGAAGTGGAGATGCCTTATACTTCAGTGAGAAGCCCACTGCACACAGGAATATCTACACCCCAGCAGAATATGCCACACACTTTTACTGCTGAGTTTTTGCTAGACAATGTTTTGTCAATACAACTCACAAACAGAACTCTCAGATCATGCCATTATATTTATGGCAAGGTACAGAAAAGAGTAGAAAAGGGATTCGCATCCTTAAATTTGTTTGCAAAAACATGGACATCACGTTTAAACACCTGAACAGTCTCTTCATGGGCGGAAGGTGGGAATTCAGATCAGATGAACTTTGCATATACTTAGTTTCTCTTTTTTCATATCTCACAGTCTCTGCTTTCTTCTGCCTTCTTCTTCTTCTTTCCTCCTCCTCCTCCTCCTTCTCCTTCTTCTTCTTCCTTCTCCTCCTCCTTATCTCTCTTTCTCTTTGTGTGTGTGTGTGTGTGCATGTGTGTGTGCTTATTTACCAAAAGGAAACTAACTGAAAGCTAAAATGTTGCAGATAGAAGAAATTTTATATGCCAGTTCTCTCGTTCTGGGCATACCATATAATCCAATTGAGTCTTAAATTTCCCAGTACCTAATTTTGCATAGGTTGTTATGAAGATTAAGTGAGATCATAATATCTGTGATATTTACATCAAGTTTTTGATATATAGTAGGTATGCAGGAAATACTACCTATGGAAGCTTCCTAAATTGATTGAGAGAGAGAGAGAACTTTCAAGGGAGGTGGGTGTTAGAAAAAAATTCTATCTATTCAATAGTGGCCCATGAGATGCCATTGCTTCAGGTCCAGAGAGAAAGCAAAGGCATAAAGAGAGGAGTAAAAGAAAACAGAAAGTGCCATCAAGATGGGGAGAAGAGAATGTGGAAATGGTGTTACAGGAAAAACTGAGAATGAAAAAGAAATAATATTTTATTGAGTAAAAGAAATGAAATGGTAAAAGAATTACCATAATTTGAGTAAACTTTGGGTGCTAAGCACTTTCTATATATTCTCTCATTTAATTCTCACAAAACTCTTGGAAAGAAGTTTTATGAACATGTATTTTTCCTAGTGGAGGAAACTGGGGCTCAAAGAGTTCAGGTAACATGTTCAAGGTACCCTTTGCTCCTAAGTGGAAAAGGCTGTTTAAATTCCAAAGCACTTTCCAAGGCTATTAGACCATCTCCTCTCCCTGTGCTTTACAGACAGAGCAAACAGGACTCCAATTTCCATATCCCTGCAATTAAGGCCTGATAAATACCATGTTTGGAAATTTTACTTGAACACTTAGAATGCATTTTCCTCTAGGAATAAAATATTTAATGCTAGCTAGTGTTTCAACCTAACTATCAAAGCTTATTGAATTCAAAATGTAGCTGATCTATAAATTACAAAAACTGTATTCTACAGTCCTACAAGAGAGTCTACAGAAAACAATGCCTTCTTAATCCTAAATTTGAAAGTTAAGCCTGGGCACAGTGGCTCACGCCTGTAATCTCAGCACTTTGGGAGGCTGAGACAGGCAGATCATGAGGTCAGGAGATCCAGACCATCCTGGCCAACATGGTGAAACCCTGTCTCTACTAAAAATACAAACATTAGCTGGGCATGGTGGCACGTGCCTGTAAACCCAGCTACTCCAGAGGCTGAGGCAGGAGAATCACTTGAACCCGGCAGGCAGAGCTTGCAGTGAGCTGAGACAGAGTCACAGCACTCCAGCCTGGCGACAGAGGGAGACTCCGTCTCAAAAAAAAAAAAAAAAATTAAGAAAGAAAGTTAAGGCCATGCTACTCTTTATCATAGCAGTTAGAAGCCACTTCTGTATCTTTGTCTTATGGGTAGATTTAATATATGTGAAGGTGAAAATGAAGGATACGTTCCCCAAACTAGAGGATGTTGTAGTAGCCATTATTATGCATTGCTATCTGAGAGCTGTTTGTAAGGTGAGTGACCATGTATGTGATGGACAATCAATGCATGTTTTAGCAGATATGTAAGTGTATGTCTCTAAGTCTGAGAAGCTCACTCAAATGCACAGATACACATATATGTATATAGACCCGATAATAGCTCAGTGTCCCTCCTGAGATCTGAGATATACAAGGCTTGGCATTTGCCCCTTTTCCAGCATGCCTGAACATGCCTGAAATATGAAATATGGATCTCTTACCACTGAATTACTTTAACAAGTTTAGCAAAAGGCAATATGATTTCAGTAGTTGTTTATAGAACTGGAAGTACTCCCCACCCCCCATCTTTGGTGTCAAATTTTAGATTTTAAATGTGTGCACTAGCCCAGTTTAGAAGGCCTGGAGATGTGATGAGTATTTTCAATAAAACTCTCTCAATTTCTGAAGCTCTTATAGTGATGCTCTATTTGTTCTTTCCTCTATGAGAAATCTGCATGAACACCACCAGGTGATGAGTGCACCAGCAGCATAAATAACTCATCACTATTCTCAATCCACAGTTCATCACCAACCTTGCACGAGGGAGAAAAACTAATTGTTATCTGCTGTCCTTTTTATTTTTTCTCCTGTCTCCAGCAATCCATCTCCCTGCCTCCAGCCTCCACCTTCTACTAACATTTTTCCATCCATCCTTCAGTATTTTATCCTTATGACACTACCTGCAATCTATGATTATTTACTTTTCTGATTATAAATGACACTATCTCCCTATAGAGAAAACATAAGTTATGGCAAATGTAGGGTAGTTAAAATTACGAGAATAGTTAGGAAACCCTAGTGGATCTGTTTCCAGGTACCTATGATTTTCTGATTAGTTTCCCTTAAGACTTAAAAATTATATCTTAGTACAGACAAGAGAATTTCTGGGCTGCTGAACTCAGAGATCAGGACATATGAGGAGTTTGGACATAGTTGCTGTATTATAAATTCTTGTTTTTAGGTACCTTTTCTATGAAATGAGGCATTTCATTGTACTGGCTTCCATGGCCTTGCCTTTGGTTAAGAAAGAATGCTGTATGTTTAGAGAAAATGACTTTTCTAGGGCATAATTATACCTTAGGAACATTAAATGAGTTCTCCTATCTTTTTCTTCAAATTGACATTATTCCATGACCTTTGCAGTTAGAGAAATCAGATTTTCCACGAAGGAGGAATATTTTATGCTGAGGATTTTGAAGCAGGAGAAGTGCCTGAATGAGTAAGCAATCCTACTTAAATACTGGAAAATGAGCATCTAGAGATTTATATGTCCCCAAAACCTATGGATGACAAACATTTTTAAAAACGAAAACACTTTAGAATCTAAAGCTATTTCTTTTTCTTTCATACGCAAATTTATAATTTCTTGGCAATAGGAATGTTAGTTTGAACAGGATGAAAAAGATTAGGAAGTTTATTCTCAATGATCAGCCAAAACTGTATAGCACTATAAATTGCTCTTATTAAACTAGCATTCTAGAAAGACAAGGTCAAATGTTGATTATAAGGATCAAATCAATAGAAAAATAGATTATAGCTACCTGTTCCTTACTAGACCTGTAACAGGCTGACTTTTCAGAGCAAACACATTGGTATGTATACAGATTTTTTTACATCTCTTCAGTATATAATTCAAAGTGCCAAAAGCACTAACTTAACATCTCAGGTTTGGTCTCTTCATTTATAAAGATGTTATTATTTTGGAAGTTACTCTGAAGATTAAGAGGCATTAGAAAATATGTGAAAATGTTTTTTAAAGGGCAAAGCAGTAACAAATACAGAATATTATTGCTATTTCCATAGTATTTTACATATTCAGGATGAAACTATGTTTAAGAAACAAAGTCAGAAATAAATTTTTGAGATACCCTTAAAACCATGAGTAGTGAAACTCAAGTAGTTTCTTTTCAAATCCAAAGGACTGCCGTTAAGTTGACATTTTCTTACCTGCACGTGGACAACTAAGATTGTTGAAATGTAAGAAAAAGTCTTCTAGAAACCAGAGATATTTATCCAAGCAAGTAGCTACCTTCTGAGGTAGAGTGTCCCCATCACTGGAAATGTTTTAATATCGTCATTAGGATGATAGAACCAGCTGTCATTCTGTTATGAGTATGATGGTGGAATTCCTCATCCAAAACAAGCAATCTCTTGCCATTTCCTAGTTCTTGCCTTAATACTTATCTCCAACTAACCCACGGCACATTTTACTTATCTTCTTTATTTTCTTCCTTTTTTATTAACAGTAAACTTCACAAAGGCATGCTGTTCAGCAGCATATTTCCCATGTCTTAAAATGTGCCTGGCACACAGTAGATGTATGATAAATATTTTTTTAACATATGAGAGATTGGATGAGATGCTTTCTAAGATTCCCTCCAGTTTCCAAGAAACTATGAAAAAATGTAGGGGTGAGTCTCATTACTAATCAAAAGTTTACTGACT
Source organism: Pan paniscus (assembly GCF_029289425.2). Classification (NCBI taxonomy): domain Eukaryota; kingdom Metazoa; phylum Chordata; class Mammalia; order Primates; family Hominidae; genus Pan; species Pan paniscus. The sequence goes on from NC_073249.2 coordinate 128,567,258, forward strand.
TTATAAAACTATGCAAATCTTACATAGAAAATTCATCTCTACTTTGACTATCTTTGCTGTATTTATTTTATCCTTATGAGTATTTGGGAAGCAACAGTGCCCATTTACTCCCATTCACAGAATTAAGGTATAAAGAAAAATATGAATTGCTAAAACTAAGAAAATAAAACAACATACCATGTTTATTTTGTTTCTTTCTTAATTATTTGGGTTTTACATAAAAAAAAGAGATCCATTCATTTATTCAACAAACATTTATGTATGCCGTACTTAATGTCAGGCACTTGATAAACACTGGGGGGAAATGTATCCTAGAAGAACTCACAGTCAGGAATAGGGGATACAGACATCACATCTTCATGTTATTTCCTCTAAGCTTGAGAATGGAAATGATGTATGCATGTGGATGTAGTAACATTAGGAAGTTCTGCCCTTTCAAAGCCTTGCTAGCATGTCTGTAGACCAATAAAGTAAGCAGTGGCTGAAAATGTCTATGTAGACTTTAACTTCAAGTCTACAATGTGCCAGACATTGCAAGGATTCAAGAATATCCTCGAACTCTGGGAAGGGAGATAGACTTATAAACAGATCATTGTAACGTGATATAAGTGTCACTCATACGCAAGTTGTGGAAGTACAGTGGAACCAGAGATTCACTCTGATTCAGAAATGGAGGTACGGGAAAGTGTCCCAGTTAGAGTCCTGACAAAAAACACATGGCACACTCAAATTAGGCAACAGAGGAAAGGCTTTTACAGTGACCATTTACAAAGGTGTGAGCAAGTGTAGGGAAACAAGATTGTGCAATACATTGGAAATTATACTCCAGGCTTCAAGGAGTGAAGGGGAAGAGCAGGGGAGACAGTAATTCCTGGATCCTGGAACAGAAAGAGCTGGATGGAGAAAACTGTTTAACAGGAGCTATGATCTTCAGTACACAGACGATGGATGGCAACCCCAGGGATGCTGCTAAAGAGATAAAACCCTGCCTCACTCTCCCCTTGTCTTCTGATTTTCTGCCAGTGTTCTCACTGGCCAAAGCCAGGCAGAAGGCAAAGGAAAAGGGATCCCATCGATGAAGTCAATATGGGTCAGCTTCCTAGGCCACAGAGCAGAGTAGGGAAGAATGCAGAGTCAAATATGGTGCAGCAAACAAAAGATAGACAATGCAGAAGGCTTTGGTGCCAGGAGACACTTGAGCTGGGGCTTGAAGGCTGTGTGGGAATGCATTAGCTAGTTTAACTGGGTCACACCAGAAAGAGAAGGCACATTTTGAAGAATGCTTGACAGGGTGATTTCTACGCAGAACAGAAAATGTAGACTTTGTCTATATGTCTAGGAGATTTTCTGAGCATGCTTGCTACTGCCATGAGCTGATAGCAAAGCTACTTATTTGAAAGGGGTCTCCGAATCTGAGAACTGACCAAAACCTCTAGTAAATACCCACCAAAGCATTCCTGCAATCTTTAGATGTTAAGAGAGGATTTGAAGGCCTTCAGTCCAATCCAAGCTGAGACTGTTAGTTGAATATAGTGTTATTTTTTGTGATAGAATATAATATGAAATCAAAAGTATCTACCTCCTAGACAAAATATTAATACATACTATGAATTAAAACTCCTCTTTCAGTCAATGCAAGATGAGGCTAGATAGTTTAAAAAAAGCTTCAATCTCAAATTATTTCAAGAGTATAATGGGCTCCACTTCTCTTGATGAGAAATTATTCTTTGTTATACAATTAGCTTCAGACCTTTTAGTTCTTCTGATTCTTGTGTATGTGACATTACTGAAGAGCTGATTTATAACTATTGTACCCTAGCCCATTTTGGACAATAGCATGACCTGATGCAGTGGTTTTCAAATTGTAAAAAAAAAAAAAAAAAAAAAAAAAACTTATTCAGAATTTCAATATATAAAGTAGGTAAAAGTAAAGAATGGGTACCTTGATAGTTTAAATATTAACTGTTCAGTGAAAAATATTTTGTTACTTGCTCCAAACCCTGAAGCACCATTGTGAACACTTGAACTTCCTCGGGCAACAGTTTGAAAATCATTGACCTCAAGAATAGGAAATTAAGTACATGAGAGGACACCAGAGTTTAAGTCTCAGTTTTAAATTAAATCCCCCCTCTGTGGTCCCATGAAAAGCAAGGAAACTTCTTGAGGGCCACAGAAATGCTGGTATTGATTTCCCCGGGGACTGATTGACAGACTGGCTCTGGGCAAGTCACTAAACCTCTTCCTGCTTTAGGGTCCTTCTCTGTAAAATGGGGTTGCTAATAGTTACCATGCCTCTCCTTTACCACGGAGATGTGAGAAGATTAATGAATGGTTGTTCCCAAGGATTTAAAAGACCTTTTGAAGAAAGCCTGTAGATAAGACAAAAAAGAATATATTTTATTTGATCCTAACCAGTAAATGCTCTGAGAGAGTACAGAAACAAATATCTAAAACTCTAAGTGGATGGTGTCAGTTCTAATTTACTTCTTTGCTTGGGCTGAGGTTGTACTATTAGAGCCAACCAAGGACACATACCACTGCTCTCCCATGTCTGGGTGTGCTGAAAGAAGCTGCAGGGAGAACAGTGAGTTAGGAGATAAGTCTAGGAATCTGGGTACTAGTGAGATGAGGGCAAGTGAGGTTGGGGATGCAGAAGAAAAAAAGCACCAGAGGAGCTCTCTGAGCACTGCTGGGGAACAGAGTTATTGATGTGTGTGTCAAGAAGGAGCTGGCTACAATACACAGAGGCACTGCGAAAAACAACAGCAGTTCCTCAAAGTGTGCTGTGTGGGGAGGAAGGCATCCTTGGTTCCATTTTACAGGTGTTGAAACCGGCCAGGGAGTTGTTCTAACCCATTTGCTACATATCCCTACACTTTGGCTATCTTTCCTAGCTAGACTGGCCTTGATCATTATGACAGACAAGATTATTTTCAGATGAGAAGGACAACACTCCTGTGGCAAATCTCTTTTGTGCACCTCCTTTTCTTCCCACCCCTCACTCAAGGTCCGGATTTCTTTACTTGCAGCCTGAAATCTTTATACAGCATTCTAAGCTCAGGAATCTCTACCCCCAATATCTTCCTTTCTCCAGCTTTAAACTGGTGCTAGGAAATCATCTTAAGCACCATCTAACCTCAACTGCCTATGCTCAGAAACATTACATAATGCTCTGTGCTGACATTGTATACGCCAAGCTCTTTGTGTGGTTTTCAGGCTCCTTCATTATCTGAACCCACCTCACACATGCAGCCCTTCATCTTGCTACATTGTCCTGACTCTGAACACATCATATTTTTCATTGTTCTCAGAACTCAATCTATTCTACATTCTTCTATTTCTATGTCCCCGCCTACTGACCAATGTAAATTGCCTTCCCATTTTGGATAAATAGGAAACCATTGATATAACTCTATCCATCCTTCAAATCTTATTTCACATGACACTCTACAAATTCTTCTCTGACCTCCCTGCATTTTCCCCCTTCCTCTTTAACCTACCCCACTATTCTGCTTCCATAGCAACCTGTCACTGTATTTATTTTCACTTGGAGCATTTGTATTGGGCTTGGTGGTTCAAAGTCCTTGGTTCACAATTTGTTCTCATTTATTAGTTGTGACTTAGAAAAAGTAAATTAAGTTCTTTGAGCCTCAATTTCTTGACAGTAAATGGGAATAAAATATGTTTAAATGAGATTAAATGTATGAAAGTCTTTAGCATTGTGCATGGCATAAATGAGTTACTTGACAAGCATGAGTATGTGAATGAATGAATGAAGAAAAAATAAATTGATGGATTTTGTGATGATACAGCATATTAACTGTTGTCTGGGAAGAGTAAAATCACTCATTCTTGCTTTTCAGCTATAGAATGAGAAAACATTCCATTAAGGTATCTCTTAGAAGATCAGCGTCAGTTAGCAAGTTGAATGACAGGCCTGTGAAACTTGCTAATTGCACGTAGGAGGAACCACATAGCCTGAGTGTGTGTGCTGGCTTTCTCCTGAGCTGTTGCAACTTTCTATATCTGCAAGAAGTCTTTCAGATTTGTTTACCTGGTTTGTATCCAGTTTCCAGCATTATACCTGCTTCATTGTTGTCAGTCTTTAAATTCTCTTTCACCAGACAAAGAGAAAAGTTTGGCTTTGAAGTTGCAGGGAGCCGCGTTGTCAGTTACCGCGGGAACCCATGGAAGTACACGTGAAAGCAGGCATTAGAGACGGTGGAGATCAGAGGGCATTTCAAAAGCTGCAGGAGCTATTCAGATTCTCTTATTTAAAGGGGCTCTGATGCCAGAAGATGGTGTGTTGGACTCTTCTGTGCCAGCAGTTTGAAATGTATTTGTGGTTTAAGCATAGAGAGTCCTGATTTAAAATTCCCATTTTCAGGGGGAAAATGTTTTCTGTTCTAGGACTCTTATATAGCAATTCTTTCTGAGGAGCCATATGCCATGCTGTTCTACCATGTCTGCCATTCCTGGGGAGAATTCAGGAGCAGGAGATGAAAGGAAACTGAGAAGATGGTTGCTCCCCTTATTTTTCTTGCCCCTAGGATAAAGTGATTGGCTCAGTTTTGAACTCTGACACCAAAGTATGTTAAAGGTCTAACAGACATTAAGCAAATGTTTGCAGATTGATCTGTTAATTTAAAGAATTGCTTGTCCACCCTGTGAGGCAAGAATACTCTTTTTTTCAATTAGCACATTTTAAGAAAGAAACGAGGTTAGGTGTGGTCAACTCTGCACTTGGAGTTTCTCTGACAATTGAGTTTGAAAACTGAGAAGGAAAGAAGAGGATAGGAAATTCTCACCATTTATGTTCCCCTCTGTGCAAAGCGATAAAGTTGAAGATGAGCAGACTTATTGAACTAAAACGTTAAGTTGCATGCGCAGGAAAATTGAAGAAAGCAAAATGCACAGTATCCTCTCCCTAAAAGCCTTTTATGGGTAGGGGAAAAATATGTCCCTGTTGGTCAATTTCCCTTCTCTGATAGAAGCAGAATTTTTTCTTGCTGCTGCCCATGTGACTCTTTGGTATTGTTATTTCAACTTCTGTAGTACATTGCTAGATGACGGTGATTACTTGGTTTTTAAAAAAATGTGAACATTGAATAAATTTCATTACTTTTGCATAGAATACATTGAGAAAATAATTCCATAGATCTCCTAAACTTGAATCACATTTCTCAGTTGGAGAAACAACAGCAACAGCAAACAACAACATTTTTTTCCCTTTATTTGCATCACTGCGCTATATTCCATTTTAGGAATCAGAAGGGACAAGTTTTGCAGAACAGAAATCAAAACACACTGGGTTGAAGGGAAACAATGGTAGTGGTTCAGCTCCAACTTCTTATGTAAAAGTTTACCATATGATAATGTAGTTGTACTGCATATTCAATTTTGATATGTAACCTTTGAAATAAATTGGAATACTCTTTCCTGCTACTCTTGGCACACGCCGGGTGATCATAAACAATAATCTCATAAAGGTCACCTGCTCGATAAGTTCTGCTCTCAGCAAGAAGTAAAAAGGACTACTCAGAGATATTTTCTTTTTTCTCTGAGACTCTTAATTTATTCTTTTTTCCCTCTTTGAAGATCCAAACAACAAAAATTTTCTTATACCAAGTAGACTCACATAATTTCTGGAGTGTTTATTGTTTTTCTCTTTTTCTGACACTTTACACTTTTTTGAAAAACTTAAATTGGCTGATGGAAAGTAGGCAAAGCAGTTTGGCATCGTGGTGGGGAAGAGAGTTAAGTTATTCAGCCAAAAACTAATTGGCTATTTTAAAGCAAATGATGATTTTATTTCAACTTCTCTCTACCCAAATTAATTTATGTGAATAGACATGGCTAAAATAAGTAGGCATGTATACGTGTGATGTTTTCTTTTTCAGAATTTGTTCATTTAACAAAATGTATTTCAGGAACCTTATAACAAATCCCAAATGAGCTTAATATTGGTTTACCAAAGTAACTTCAGTTCCATCTACAAAAGCTAAAAAACATATTGTGTTAAAATTGAGCACCAGTTATGTCAGTTGTGTCTTTACCTTTATTCACAAGCAAAATAAGCCCATTCGATATTTTTCTACTTGTAGATAACTTGCTTTAATATATGCCAATCACATCTGCTGCCAAATAATACAGGTTACTATTCTCCTATGAGGTAATGACGTAAGAAAGGGCTCCCTTGCCACAAACATATGTAAAGATGTTTATATAAGTCATATCCATGATATTTGGTTAGCTTTAATTCAATCTGGAAGTTGTATAGAAAGGACAGTTAAGAAAAAAATGTCACACAAAACCCTCTGTGGGAAGAATTCATCTGCACCTCCAATTTATTTCAAACCTCTTTAAAAATTTTAATCAAATAACCAAAATAGGACATTTTCAGGATGAAATGAGTAAAATAAACATTTTCATTATTTTTTATTCTCCTCCACCTTGTTATAAGAGGAAGATTTTAAGCAGTTCAAAAACCTTAATAGTAATTTCAACTTATTGTATGCCAGGTTCTATTTTATTTTTTAAATCTTTACATAAAAACTGTCTATTTTATTTTTTAAATCTTTATATATAAAGTGTCTGTCTTAGATGTCATAGAGTAATTAAGCAATCTTAAGAGATTCTTAAGATTCTTAAGAGAATCTTGTTCTCTCTCTTTCTCTCATAATATGGATTAAATATACGTTTTCAGAGGATGAATTGAGTCAGTCTCTAGTTAGAGTTATGATGAGAAGAATTACAGAATTGGTGTCATGTGGATGGGGACTTGAGTAGGAGTAGATGTGAAGGGACACGGGTGCAGGAATGCCATCCAGGCATGGATGTCTTGGGAGAGGTAGTGAGGAGCAGCATCTTTGTACCTTATATCAAATCTTGCATCATTATATCTTCCAAAACTTATTATAACTGTTACTGTCAAAGTGGACTTTTAAAAAGCTATAGAATCTTCAGAGATGTTCTTCAAGATCTCACATTCTCTTTTAATTTAAAAGTGGGACCTTATTATTGAGAAAACACCAACATTATCTGGAGCACGCAGTCCTTGGAATTCAACAAAAAAAAAAGTAATAGATTTGGATAAATCTTACAAATGTTGTTAAAATGTAGATTTTGCTGTCTACTGAATCTTTTTGTCAGTCACTGAAATTATAGAATACAAATCTAACGGAAGCCCAATTGGAGCTGACTTTGGGAAGAAGGTGAACAGTTGTGGGCTCTGGAAAAGGACAGGCTGCTGTGATTGTGGCTGTTTCCCACAGAGCTTCCTTGTTTGTTGATGAATAAAAGTTGGAGAATTAATATATAATCAAAATTTGTAGTGTGTTTTTATGAACTAAAGGGTGCATTTATCTCTTTCTCTGGATAATTTTTAGGTTGACACTGAAGTAGGCACAAAATACCCACCCCAAACATACAAATCTAAGGTAATTCACTTCAATTTTAAATATTTTAAAATAGAGATGTATATCTTTGAGACAAATTATGGTGTTAATATATGGTAGGACAGATGGACCAAATAAAAATTCACAACTGAACACATTTCAGGAGCTGCGAATACATTTTACAGCATATCTTCCATTTGTTCCTTTTTTTCAGTTGTTTCTCTCTGTATTATGCTACTTCAGTTGTCTAGCACCTATAGGAATGTACCTAGAAAATGTGACTTGAGTTTATTAGTCCTGTAAGAATTTGCATTTATCTTTGTCAAGAGGATAACCGAAGGCAGGAAACTTTCTGTGAAGTATTCTAATTAATCTAACTCAACATATTTTGTATTCTAAAAATCCCATCAGCTAAAATTCAGTTCTTAAGAAGAAGGAAAAGAGCAGAGGTGCCCCTGAGGAAGAAAAGGGAAGAATTAAAACAAAAAGAATTGAACAGAATGAAATGAAGAAGGAACCAAATAGGAAGCTTCTGAATAAACATCACCCATCTCTCTGCTTTCCTTCCAATAACCGCCGACCTCTACCTTCCTGGAGATTCAATCCTGTTGTCAGGGAACACTTTACTCTTCCAGAACACCTAGAAACTTTTCCTGAGTTTTTTAAACTCAGCCAGCTTGTTAGTCGGTGTCTGCATTCTGGCTGCCTCATCTGCCACACATAAGTAGCAGTCCCTAATGGCAGGCGAATGTGGGCTTTTCCACATGCAAAATATGCCTCTCGGTACTAAGTAAAGCAAAAGAGGCCCGTTTTCTAAGACTTTGCACTTGAGAATGTGTTTGGACAATCTCTGTCCAGATGTCAGTGTGCAGATGCATATTTCAGACATTCTTTTTCCTGATTAGCATGCAGCCAGAACACCTGTTTTGCTGCCTGGAGGAATCATATTAGAAATAAAGATACACCTGCACAGTCGAATATTTGCACTGTATTTATAAACAGATCTTTCAGTGTTTGGGTCAATACCTTCCCGTCAGTCCAAATGTATATAAATGTAGCCCCTGAAATGACTTCAGTCCCATTTGGTAGACTCTCGCGGGCATTTTTAAAAAACCGCATTTTAAGTGGGCTTGAAGTATTATGTCTTCCATGGGGGTTACTCAGAACTTGTATGTGCACTTTGGAGGGGTAATTGTTCAAACCTATAAGCAATTATCCCACACTGGCAATAGGATTAGACATGTACCATACATAAGATTTACAAATGCTGAAAAGGACAAGCAGTCATGGTACAAATGTCTGTTTTCTTTGAACATTTAAAAATATTTAAAACTTTTATCATTTAAAAAAATAAGTTTAAGCTGATACCTAGAAACATAAAATAACACATTTCTAATAGCAATATAAAAATGCTTACACGTGTAATTATTTTAAACTAAAATAAATGAGAAATTATTTAAAATACAACAAAGGGCAATGATAAGAAGACTTAAAATCCTATTAAAATCATCTTTGAGAATGTATCAAACTTATCTAACTAGACAGTCTAGGGAAAAATGAAAGAATGGCTATCTTGTGGCTTGATTTAAATGATAGAATTTGAGTAGCATCATTCATTATTTGTGATTGATATGCTTCTAGGAACTGAGCTTTTGAACTTTTTAAAGTTCATCAAATACTGCTTTCACTAGGCACTTCCATGGATAAATTATATGCTTCTAAAGTCCTTAGAATTGAGAACATTAGAATTAACCTCTATCAGTTTAATAATAATTCTACATGAGCCAGATTCCAGTCCTTCATAACTAAAGTTGTGAATCCCTTAGCCAAAAATAAGAAAGGAAAGTCTGAAATAAGACGTTTATGCTGTTTGAGAGAACAAAAACACAGATTGACCCTATATTTTTCTTTAATCTGTCTAAAATCAATTAGATATTTGAATTGTGGTATTGTATTTCCAGGAAGCTTCATTGCTTTCTATTATCATCATGACAAAAATAAACAATTCCTTTTGAAATCATAAAGAAAAATGCCTCCCACTGAGTTGATGTTGTGTGCTATTATATGAAGAACATATGTGTAATAAAAAATGAGAAATTATGGATCAAATAATGATGTTGAAGCCACTCACGTAAACAATAGAGAGCATTTTGGATGAACTCCAAATATCATCATTATTGTTTAATTTAAGCCCCAGTTATGTATCTGCCTAGGCTAGTGTCAAAGATAATAATCTCACCAGATAGATATAAAATGCACAATCAAAATTACATAGCTTCATTATTCTGTTTACACATAGTACTAAACCACTCTTTTCCAGCTGACTGACCCAGCAGAGCATTTTGTTCATTCAGCTCCCTTGCAAATTCAGTGGGCTGATACCCATTTCTTTGTATATATTAAGTCATTTTCTATCATTGTAGGAATAAAGTAACTAAGAAGAGGCATGAACATATTTGCTTTCTAGTGAATCTGTTCTTTACATCTTGCCCTCTGTCTTTCACATACAATTATGGGTTTTTAAAGTAGGGGAGAGCCTTACTGGAAGTCACAAAATGCCAATTAAAAGAAATGGACAGAAGCTCAGTGCCAAATCACTCATTCTGAGAAAAAGAAGACAAAGACGGCTACGCATTTCAGCCCTCCTCACTGAAATGTCTACTGCCAGTCAACACATGAGAGAACCCTCAACAGGAAGGGGATTTAGAAAGTTACTCAATCCAAGACTGACTTTAACTCAAAACTACTTGTCAAACGAAGTTTTCATGTTTGCTACTAGCAAAAAAGAAAAGAAATCCAAAAGCAAAGAAAATAATAGCCAGAAATTTTTAAAACAGGGGTTAAAAAAATAAAGCATTGCCCAATTTATGTCTAAAATAAAGGTAATTCAGAAAACTATGATTTCTTGGTAGAAAGAAATATCATTTCCTATTGTTAAGTTATAGATTGAAAGACAAAACTTTTGTCATTTATTTTCTTTGAATGCAAAGCATTGCACTCTAAGTAGAGCTGAACAGGATCTGCCTCTCCATCACTGACAGTTAATAATTAAATCAAACATTATATTCAGCAATAGAACATATGCATCAGCTTCTTTCAGATTGCATTTCCTTCCTGTTAGGTCCATTAGCGTAAGCCAGACTGCCTTTAGAAACCCCCTTATTGCTGCTGTCTTTCAGCACAGTTCCTGAAATGGATAATGTGGTACATATTATAGGCAATTACACAGAACTCCCCAGCGATAGGGTTTTAGAGTTACAGAATGAAACAGCTGGAATTACAGAGCTATAAGCTAATCAGAAAAAAAAAGGAAAGAGTTAAAAAAAAATAACCTGGACAAAGAAAAAAAGTGGAAAGTGTGAGAGGTTCTATAAAATCATTGTTCCTAGGGAAGCTATCTGTACCAGAAGAATCTCCAGGGTTCACAGTGTAAAACTATCTAAATCTAAACAGGTTATTTTTAAAAATGGTTTTTGCCAAGTCTTTTATACTGGTGGTGTAAAAGCACATAACAGACAGCTAGCAAATTTGAGATATTGAAAACAATAACATTTTTCTCTCCAGCTTTACCAACGTGATATTTCCATATTAGTAACATTGTGAAAAATCTAGTCTTCTTTTTCAATTTTATTTCCATAAAAACATAAATGGTTCCAGAAGATGAAGTTTCTATTTACTAAATGCGCCACATATATAATATTTTCAACTTGTTATTTTACGCTTCGGCTCGGGTATGTAATGCTCGTGCAATAGAGATAAGAAATTACATAATCTATCTCTCCTCTTGGTTTGGGTACTGCAATTGGAATGTTCTGCTGGAAAAGTCAGACACAAACATTATACGTATACCTAAAGGAAAAAAAGTTTTATATTCAAAGAGAAAATATATATTCTGATTTCTTTCAAGGTTTTAGGAAATAAAGAAATAATGGGTTTTGATGATAAAAATGGTGCTTCAGTTGGTTGTAAGCAAAGTGCAGTTTTTAGCTTGTGTCAATGAAGTGTTTAGAAATTTTTTCAGTAAAATTACCTTATAACTTGAGAAATAATGGAACTATCTGCACAGCAACTACTGGGAAATGAAACAAAAGTGGGTGCAATTTCAAACTTTAAATATAGTTACAGAACCGTTTTCAAATTTGTTACTAACATATTCTACAAAAATCTGAAGATATTAAAGGCAGAATATTTGTACTGCTCCTGGAGGACTATTTCTTTCTCTATAAAGAGATGGATTACTGGGAGGCTGAGATGAGCAGATCACTGGAGGTCAGGAGTTCAAGACCAGCCTGGGCAACATGGTGAAACCCCACCGCTACCAAAAATACAAAAATTAGCTGGATGTGGTGGCAGAAACCTGGAATGCTAGCTATTCAGGAGGCTGAGGTAAAAGAATAGCTTGAATCCAGGAGGCTGAGGTTGCAGTGAGCTGAGATTGAGCCATTGCACTTCAGCTGGGGTGAGAGAGTGAGACTCTATCTCAACAACAAAAAAAGAAAGAGATGGATTACATAGTCATAGCCAGATTTATGTGGCTACTTATGTACTTTCATAAGGCTTCAGTAGCCAGTATTTATTTCAACAACAATACAATGGCAGCAGGAGGAATCTGGACATAAAACTTGCTACCAGCTTGATATCCTTAACAGTCATTGTCTTCCACTTCCCTTAAGAGTAGGGATTCTTTGTTGTTGTTGTTTTATTTTTTTCTTCTTTCCAGTAAAACTTTACTATGATAGAGGAGAAGGAAAGGAAACAGAGATGTTAACAAGACGCAACGTTAAAGTCAAAAGAAGACTATGTCTCCTCATTATAAAAAGTAATGTTCACTTTAAGAGTAAAATCCTAATTTGTTTTTATTATTGAAGCTATATTGGTGACTGTATAATATAATAAGTGAATATGCTCTGAATACCCAAACCTATTTGTCATATAACAGACAAAGTTCAGGAGATTTAATTGGAGGTTATGTTCTTGTATGTCCCTGTTTATCATAAGAAAGGACATTGAAACAGAGGAAGAAAAGACCTAAAAGAAACAGTGAGTGTATTGGCTACAGGGATAGAGAATCTCACAACTGGTATCTAAATAAATAACTCATTTTAAATTTATACCTGCATTTATGCCAAGGAGGTAGAAAAACCTGTTCTCTATTAATTTCTAATACAGAAAATATCTATATACCCTTCTTCACACTAAATAACTATATTTTGTCTCAACATGTTTTAAGTAATAATATCTAGCAGTATAAAATAATAGCTCTTAGAGCACACTTAATTCATGTCAAATACTGAACTAAGCACTTTAAAAATATGAAATGATTTATTCCTCCTAAACTTATTGTTGTAGGTACTTTTATTATCCTCATTTGCAGATGAAGAAACTCAATCTGAGGGTTTACCTAACGGCTCAGTTACACAGCTTTGCTAAATGGTGGAGCTGAGATGTGAACTCAGGAAGTCAAAGTCGAGGATCTGAGCACTTAAGTATTACAATATATTGTCTTTGAAGATAGGTATGTTGCAGACGTTTATGGTACATCAATTAATCAGGTCGCAGGATCCAAATCTCTCAGACAACATGACACTCTTCTCAAATGGGTCCAAGAGTGACTAAACGGCAATGAATCACACATCCACATCTGGGACCACAAATCATGGTTCTGCAATATTATTTTAATTAATATTAGAAAGGCTGTAAAAGTGTTACATTTACCTTAGACCTAATTCAAAAAAAAAAAAAAAAAAAAGACAGAGACAAGCATGCTATTATCAGGCTACATTTAGCCTATCAATCTGCTAATTTTAACTGTTTTTCTTTATTCTAACAGTTATTTTTCAGAAAGCTTTACACTCTTGGCTGGAATGGCCCTGAAAGCATCTGGGAAAATATACTCCAATAATCCAGTGAACATGAGATATAAAAAAGCTGCCTAGTTATAAAGCAGCCTATCATGAATAATAAATTAACTCCACATTCAGATCTCTTAAAATTTATTATGTTTTGCTTCTTATAAAAAGTGTTGATTACATTTAGAAGTTGTGTGATTTTGTAAAATGAAAATATTAAAAAAATAGAAAAATATTTGTATGCTTTTGAGTTGGGTGAGTTTCTTCTAAGGAAGCCAAGACTCTCAGAATTCATAAGGAACAGGATAAACATTCTTGAGTACATAACAGTTTTTAAATGTATGGCAAAGATACCATGAATTAAAAAAAACACTCAGATTATAGAGTAGGAAAACATTTGCCACCCATATGACATAGAAATGGCTAATACATATTAGCAGAGATACGTACTTCCTACATTGAGATTCTATCTTAATGCATTATCTACACTAGTATTTCTCAACCTAAATATAAATAAGCTGTGGATCTTGTTAAAATAAAGACTGCATTTCAGCAGGGGTTTGGCCTGAGATTACACATTTCTAACAAGCTCCATGTGATGTTGATGCTGCTAGTTTACACCATGTTCTGAGGAATATTGATCTAGAACACTCCAGTTCATGCAACACTGTAAATAACCTGACTTCAAAAAAATTTAAAGAGAAGTTGTCAAATTTTTACCCATGGAAATTTTTTGAAATGGTGGTATTTAAAGTTGTTTGAAAAGGTACTCTTGCTGGGCAAGGTGGCTTATAGCTGTAATCCCAGCAATCTGGGAGGCCAAGGAGGGAGGATTGTTTGAGCCCAGGAGTTCCAGACCAGCCTGAATGACATAGCAAGACCCCATCTTTACAAAAACTAAATTTTTTTTTTTTCAGTTTGGAAAAATTAACAGATGTGGTGGAATTCCCCTGTAGCCTCAGCTACTCAGGAGGCTGAGGCAGGAAGATTGCTTAAGCCCAGGAGGTTAAGACTGCAGTGACCTGTGATCATACCACTGCACTGCAGCCTAGGCAACAGAGTAAGACCCGGTGGAAAGAAAGAAGAAAGAGAAAGAAAGAAAGAAAGAAAGAAAGAAAGAAAGAAAGAAAGAAAGAAAGAAAGAAAGAAAGAAAGAAAGAAAGAAAGGAAGGAAAAGAGAGAGAGAAGGGAAGGAAAGGTAATTTAACTTTGGATTTAAGAAAGGATTTCCAGGTTCTTATGACCTAAGAGTGAGATAAGACCTTGTTTTTTCTCTTATCCTCTCTAAATCTGAATTTAAGAAGAAGAAAAAGAAGATATTTTACCTCTTTAGTTAAATGTATTCCTTGGTAATTTTTTTTTTTTTGCAGCTATTGTAAATAGGATTGCCTTCTTCATTTGGTTCTCAGCTTGAATGTCACTGGTGTATAGAAATGCCACTTATTTTCATACATTGACTCTTTATTCTGAATCTTTACTGAATTTCTTCATCAAATCTAAGAGATTTTTCTTCAGGGTTTTCCAGCTATAAGATCATATCATCAATGAACAGAGATTATTTGACTTCCTCTTTTCCAATTTGGAATCCATTTATTTTTTTCTCTTGCCTGATTGCTCTGGCTAGGACTTCCAGTACTCTGCTGAATAATATATTTAGTCAAGAAAATGAAAGATCTCTATAAGGAAAACTACAAAACACTGAAGGAAGAAATTGTAGGTAATAAAAGCAAATGAGTAAACATCCTCTGCTCATTGATTGAAAGAATTAATATTGTTAAAATGACCATACTACCCAAAGCAAGCTGCACATTCAATTCAACTCCTAACAAAAATGCCAAGGTCATTTTTCAAAAATTAGAAAAAAAATCCTAAAATTCATACAAAACTAAAAAAGAGCCTGAATAGCCAAATAAATCTTAACTAAAAAAAAACAAAGCTGGAGACAACACATTACTGGACCTCAAATTATACTATGAAAATACAGTAAACAAAACAGCATGGTATTGGTATAAAAATAGTTGCACTGAGTAAAGGACACCCTTTTCAATAAATGGTGCTGGGAAAATTGAATTTCCATATGCAGAAGAAGGAAGCTGAACCCCTATCTCTCACGATATACAAAAATCAAAGTTTGAGCAAAAACTTCAGATGAAAGACCTGAAATTGTAAAAATACTGGAAGAAAACCCAGGGAAAATTTTCCTGGACATTAGTCTAGCAAAGAATTCTTGACCAAGACCTCAAACATATAAGCAATAGAAACAAAATAGACAAATAGGGCTTAATTAAACTAAAAAGGCTTTGCACAGCAAAAGAAATAATCAAGAGTGAAAAAACTCCCTGTAGAATGGAAGAAAATATTTGCAAAATATGAATCCAACAGGGGACTGATATCCAGAATTTACAAAGAATGCAAACAACTCAACCACAATAAAAAAACAAATTACTCTATTAAAAAGTGGGCAAAGGACATGAATGGACATTTTTCAAAAGAAGACGTGCAAATGGCCAATAAGCATATGAAAAAAATGCTCAACATCACTAATCATCAGAGAAATGCACATTAAAACCACAATGAGATTATTTTACACAAGTCAGAATGGCTATTATTAAAAAGAAAAAAAAACACATGTTGATGAGGATGAGGAGAAAAGGTAATGCTTATACACTGTTGGTGGGAATGTAAATTAGTACAACCTCTGTGGAAAACAGTATGGAGATTTCTGTAAAAATAAAACTACCATTCAATCTGGCAATCCACTACTGGGTATCTACTCAAAGGAAAATAAATAATTATATTAAAAATAGAACTACACTCATATGTTTATCACTGCAGTATTCACAATAGCAAAAATATGGAATCAGCCTGAGTCCACTAACATATGACTGGGTAAAGAAAACATGGTGTGTATGTGTGTGTTTACACATATATACCATGTAACACTATTAAACCATAAATATTCAGCCATAAATAATGAAATCATGTTTTGTATCAATATGGAGGAAATTGGAGGCTATATCTTAAGTCAAACCACTCAGAAACAGAAAGTCAAATGCCACATGTTCTCACTTACAAGTGGGAGCTAAACAATGTATACACATGGACATAGAGGGTGGAAATAGTCACTGGAGACTCAGGAGGGTAGGAGGGGAGTGAGAAATGACAAATTTCTTAATGGGTAAAATGCACAATATTCAGATGATGGTTACACTAAAAGTCCAGCTTTCACCACTAGGGAAATGTTTTGTTACATGTTATCCATGTAACAAAAATACACTTGTACCACTTAAACTTATACAAAAAAGAAGCATTCCAATATAAAACTGGGCAAACATAGTAAAAGGTAGTTAACATGAAAGGGTGTTAAACTGACATTAAATTTAAGAAAGTATTATTTATCTCATTACTAGTCATGAAATACCAATTAAATGAGTAAAAAAATACCTTTTATATCTATTATATTGGTAAAAATAAAGGAGTGAAAATAAAACTTTTGCTTCTTTGGAGGATATACTAGGTCATAGCAGGTCAATGCTGCTGGTGATTAGAAAATAAAAAGCTATATAAATTATATATAACAGATGAGAAAATAGAGGCCCAGGGAAGGTAAGTAATTTAACCAAGATCACACAGCTGATAAGTGATCATGGTGGACTTTGAACCCATATATTCAGGACCTAGATCTTATTATCATTACTACTATTTAACTCTGCTGACTCTAAAAATGTACAAATTATTTGCAGAGTCCAATGGATTTATTACTATAGTGAGCTCTGCTTTATCCAATTTTTACAAATAAGAATGAAGTTGAGTGTTTAAGGTCTTTCGTTACAGTGCAGATAATAAAATAAATTCAAAGAGCATTGACTTCCATGAACCTGCTGTAATGTATATACTATTTGATGGCAAAGCACACTAATAATAATAAGGTCATCATACATAAGAAGAAAAAGCTCTGAAAATATACTTTTCTAAAATACCCCACCCTAATTATGTGCTACAGAAAAATTAATTCCAGACTAATTAAAGTGTAAAATAAATGAAAGCATGTAATATTGAGATCAAATGCAGATTTACTATCTGATTTTAGGATAGCAAAACCTAAAAGTAAAGGAAGAAAAAAAAACAAAATAATTAGTCATATGCTTTAAAGAGAGAGATCTGTTCTGTTCCGTTGGTCTATATCTCTGTTTTGGTACCAGTACCATGCTGTTTTGGTTACTGTAGCCTTGTAGTATAGTTTGAAGTCAGGTAGCGTGATGCCTCCAGCTTTGTTCTTTTGGCTTAGGATTGTCTTGGCAATGCAGGCTCTTTTTTGGTTCCATATGAACTTTAAAGCAGTTTTTTTTCCAATTCTGTGAAGAAAGTCATTGGTAGTTTGAAAACAAAGCACTGCATGTTCTCACTCATAGGTGGAAATTGAACATTGAGAACACTTGGACACAGGGTGGGGAACATCACACACTAGGGGAGGGGGGGAGGGATAGCATTAGGAGAGATACCTAATGTAAATGACAAGTTAATGGGTGCAGCACACCAACATGACCCATGTATACATATGTAACAAACCTGCATGTTGTGCACATGTACCCTAGAACTTAAAGTATAATTTAAAAAAAAGAGAGAAAATTTCTGTCTCAATAGTATTTTCCTGTTAATTTTAAATATATTCACTTATAAATTGCATTTATTTTTCTAAAAACAGGCTTTTATATTTCTGGCCAATTTTTCCCCATTAATTTGTGCATCATTATCTTATTGGTTGATAAGAACACTGTATATTAATGGCATTTACCCTCTGTCAAATATATTGTAAATATTGTTTCTCTATTCATCTTTTGCTTTTTAATTTTCTTCTTAATGTTTTGACATGATTTTAGCATATCTCTTTATAAAATATATAAATAAGCTTTTAAAAGAATAAATGTGCAAAGAATGTAAGAAAAATAGTTCAATATGACTGTTAATGAAATAAATATTTTAAAAATGAAATATTATTTCCTCCTATCAGATTAGGAACAATTTCCAAATAATGATAAGACCTGGTGCTGGATCAAATGCAATTACAAGTAACTCTACAACTTCTAGTTAAAATGTAAATTCGGACAATATTTTGGGAAGGCAATTAAAGAATTTACAACAATAGCATCAAAAAGAAGTTCAAACTTATAATCCCCTCTATTCAATGTATTCAGGACATTTTGTTAACCCCCTGGTTTATAGACAAACATAACATAGTGTCTGCCCTTATTGAATTAAGGAATCCACAATAGAGTCAAGTGCATGCTCAAGCAGATACAACATCTGTTAATGGCAGAACAAGTTATTGAAATAATCTTCTATAAAGACCAACTAAAAATTCTGGATGACATAGAATAAAAGCATCTTCACACACACACACACACAATATTGAGAGGTAATTTGGCAAAAATCTAGGTCTAAGAAAATGTAGAACGTAGATAGGTAAACAAGTGTTCTAAGCCATACTTGTTTTGAATGTATTTGCCATCTGGACTAAATTTCTGTGAAATTGAGCTGGTAGTTTGTGGCTTTCAATGAATTGGTCTATTTCATCTAAATTGTTCAGTTAATACATACAGAGTTGTTCATAATATTTCCCTATAATTTGTTAATGTCTGTAGGGCCTATAATGATACCCCCTTTTTATTTCTGATATTGGTAATACCTTTGTAGCTTCTCTCATTTTTTTCTATTTTAGTTGCTCTAGAATTTATTACTTTATTAATCATTTCAAAGAACAAACTTTTGTTTTCTTTGATTTTTCTCTATTGTTTTCTGTTTTCAATTTAATTGGTTTCTTGTTTTAAATTTGTTTTGCTTATTTTGGTTTTATTTTGTTCTTTTTCATTTCTTGAGGTAGAAGCTTAGATGATTGATTTAAGAACTTTATGTTTTTTAAAATACAAGCATTTTTAGCGCAAAAAATTTCTTTCTAAGCACTGCTTTAGCTGCATCCCACAGACTTTGATATTTTGTATTTTCATTTTCATTTACTTCAATTGTTTTTGCTTTTTAAAAATGACATGTATCCACCAATATAGTATTATACAGAATAGTTTCACTGCCCTAAATATCCCTGTGCCCTGCCATTTCATCCCTCCTTCCTTCTAACCCGTAGCAACCACTAGTCTTTATACATATATGTGTGTGTGTATGTCTATGTGTGTGTGTATATATATATATACATATATATATATATATAATTCAGATGGTATTAACTTTAGGGAGTCTCATAAAATTAAATGAAAAACTTTTCTTCTCTTTATGCAGGTTAGTTTAAATAATATTAAAATTATCTGTTTTTTATGAGTGATGTAGAATTCAGCTGTGAACCCATTTGATTCTAATATCTTATATAATAATAGATTTTTAATTATATTTTCAATCATTTCTATGGTAAATAATTGATTCAAGGTTTTAGATTTTTCCTTAGTTAAATTTTGGTAATGTATATTTTACTAAGGAACTGTCCATTTCATCTAGATTTTATAATTACTGTTATAGTTGCATGTAGTTTTTTTGGGGTAACTACTCTTTAAATCTATTATTGTATTTCTTTACTCATTCCTGATTGTGCATAGTTTTCACTCTTTTTTCTCCTTAATCAAATGCATGAGGGGGTTACCTAAAATAACTTATTGCTCTTTTAAGAAAACTATCCTTTATAGTTATCTATTTTTTCTAATTAAGTTTTTCTTGTATTAATTTCAGCCTCTGTTTTTATTATTTACATGTTTCTGCTTTAGGTTGATTAAATTGGATTTTTTTCTGATTAATTAGAAAACTACCTTTATTGTTTTTATTTTTATTTTTTAAAATAGACTTTATGCTTTAAAACACTTCTGGATTCACAGTAAAATTAAGCAGAAGGTACATTAATTTTCCATATACTCCTCTGGCTCCTCATACACACAGTGTTCCCCTAGACCCATCAACATCCTACACTAGAATGTAGTACGTTTGTTATATTCAATGAAACGATATTGACACATCATTATCACCCAAAGTCTATAGTTTACATTAGAGTTCACTCTTGGTGTGGTAAACTCTGTGGATTTTGACAAATGCATAATGACATATATCTACCATATAACATCATAAAGACAATTTTCACTGCCCTGAAAATCATCTGTGCTCTTACTCTTTTATCATTTTCTCCCACTAATTCTGGCAATCACTGATATTTTTATTGTTTCCATAGTTTTGCCTTTTCCAGAGTGTCATAAAGTCAGAATCCTGAGTATATAGCACTTTCAGATTGGCTTCTTTTACTTAGTAATATGAATTCAAGGTTCCTCCATGCTTGTGTGTGTGTGTGTGTGTGTGTGTGTGTGTGTGTGTGGCTTGATAGCTCATTTCTTTTTTAGCACTGAATAATATCCATTGACTGGATATACCACAGTTTATTTATCCATCCATATACTGAAGGACATCTTGGTTGCTTCCAAGTTTTGGCAATTATCAATAAAGCTACCATAAATATCCATGTGCAGGCTTTTGTGTGAACATAAGTTTTCAATTCATTTGGGTAAATACTAGAGAATGCTATTGCTGGATCATATGGTACCAGTATGTTTAGTTTTATAGGAAACTACTAAATTGTTTTCCAAAGTGGCGGTATCATTTGCATTTACTCCAGCAATGAATAAAAGTTCTTGTTGCCCCACATACTTACCAGCATTTGGTGCTGTCAGTGTTTTGAATTTTTGCAATTCTAATATGTGTGTAGTGGTATCTCATTGTTGTTTTAATTTGCAATTTCCTAATGACATATGATGTTGAACATCTTTTCATATACTTACTCTGTTATATTTTTAAGTTTCACATGAGACGGCTTCTTTGACCCATGGATTATCTAGTAGCATGTTGTCTAATTTCCAAGTGCATAAAAAACACACCTGGCATTTTCTGTTTTTCATATCCAGTTTGACTTCATTATGGCCAGAGAACATATTTTATAGAATTTCAATTTTGTAAAATTTGTTAGCGTTTGTTATAATGATGTCATCTACCTTGATGATGTCATCTACCTTGGTGAATGTTTCAAGTTTGCTTGAAAAGAAGGTGCATTTTGTTCTTGTAGGTTAATGTATTCTATAAATATTTATTGGGTCCCAATAGTTGTTGGTGTTGTTCAGTCCTTCTACATACATGCTGATTTTATGTCTGGTGATTCTTTTCTTTTTTTTTTTTTTTTTTGAGACAGAGTTTTGCTCTTATTGCCCAAGCTGGAGTGCAGTAGTGCAACCTCGGCTCACCGCAGCCTCCGCCTCCAAAGCGATTCTCCTGCCTCAGCCTCCTGAGTAGCTAGGATTACAAGTGCCTGCCACCACCCCCAGCTAATTTTTGTATTTTTAGTAGAGACTGGTATTGAACTCCCGACCTCAGGTGATCCACCCACCTCAGCCTCCAAAAGTGCTGGGATTACAGGCATGAGCCACTGCACCCAGCTATATGACTAGTGATTTTATCAATTACTGAGAAAGGGGTATTCACATCCCCAACTGTAGTAATTAGTTTTCCTTTCAATATTGTCAGTTTCACTTCATATATTTTAAAACTCTATTGCTGGTGCATACATATGGAGGATTATTATATCTTCTTGGTAAATTGACCATTTTATAATCATGTAATGATCTTTGTGCCTGCTAATTTCCTTTGCTCTGAAGTCTACTTTGTCTAAGATTTATATAGCCATGCAAGCTTCCTTTTGATTAGTGTTGGCAAGCATATCTTTTTATCTTTTTCCATTCTTTCACTTTTTTTTTTTGAGACAGGGTCTCACTCTGTTGCCCAGGCTGGAGTGAAGTGGTACAATCATAGCTAACTCACTACAGCTTTGAATTCCTAGTCTTATGTAACCCTTCCACCTGCATTCTTACTTTTACTTTTTTTTTTTTTTTGAGACAGAGTCTTGCTCTGTCAACCAGGCTAAAGTGCAGTGGCGTGATCTTGGCTCACTGCAACCTCCACCTCCCGAGTTCAAGTGGTTCTCCTGCCTCAGCCTCATGAGTAGCTGGGACTGCAGGTACATGTTACCACACTGGCTAATTTTTGTATTTTTTAGTAGAAATGGTGTTTTGCCGTGTTGGCCAAGCTGGTCTCAAACTCCTGACATCAGATGATCTGCCTGTCTCAGCCTCCCAAAGTGCTGGCATTACAGGAGTGAGCCACCATGCCCGGCCCATCCCTTTACTTTTAATTTACCTGTAATTATATATGAAATGAATTTCTTGTAAGCAATGTATAGTGGAGATATGTTTTTATACCCATTCTGCCAATCTCTGTCTTATTTATATGATTAGACCATTTATATTTAATTTAATTTTAAATGATCAATCAATAGGGCATCATCCCATACTCTCTATGACCATAGAACCCAAGAATAAAGGACAGGAATACTGCCCTATTAGTGCAAAGTGGGAATTATCAATAGGCTTCGCCCAGCAGTCTCTGTGACTACAATGTCTGATGGGTAGGGTAAATGGCACAGGTAAACCTTTCATGGTATTCACCTGGAGTATGGCAGGTTCAGTCAAAATAATTCTGTTCTACAGGAATGCCTTTTTCCTGGTCCTTTGGCTAGAGAGAGCACGCTTTTCTTGGAAACTTTTTTGCCTTTGACCTTTGGCCTTTTCTGATTTGGGGCTTCTCTAGAACTCAAGTCAGACTATATAAGTAGTATTATCATCTGAATATTTGTGTTCTCCTCCACCCTCCCATCCCCTCCGCAAATTCATGTGTTGAAATCCTAACCTCCAAGATGATGACAACGGAGGTGAGATCTTTTATGAGGTTATTAGATCATGATCACAAAGCCCTCATAAATGGGCTTAATGCTGTATAAAATAGATCCAAGGGAGCTCATTTCCTGGTTCTATCAAGTGAGGACACAGGGAGAAGGTGCATCTATGAGGAAGTGGTCTCTTGCCAGACACTGAACCTGCCAGCACCTTGCTCTTTGATTTTCCAGCCTCTAGAACTGTGAGAAATAAACTTCTGTACTTTATAAGCTATCCATTTTACAGTATTTTGTTATAGCAGCCTGAATGGATTAAGCAAAGGCCAAACAAAACAAAACAAGCCAGATAACTCACCACCAATCCCTACCCAACCTGCCTTCTTCTCTTCACTTTTCAGTCTTCTGATAGTTGCCATTTGGATTTTGTCTAGAATTTTAGTTCTAATTAGCAGAAGAAATTGAGTGGGGTGTACTTATTTCACCTTTTCTGGAACCAGAAGTCTTCCTAGATTCTTTTTAAAAAACATCATTATGTTCAGTAGAATTGCTTATTACTGTAATTTATACCTTAAATATTCCTTATAGTAGTAAATTGTTGGACACACTGAGCTTTATCACTTTAAAAAATATTTCACTTGAATGATACTCAAGTAAAGTTTAAATAACATGAATCTTTTTGAAAGAAATGTAAAATCATTATTTCTTTTGTCAGAATATGAAATGAAGGGGAGATCTGTCAAATGAAGTAAGCATTAATATCAAGAAAATTAGGTTCTGGGAAAAGTTTTGGTTATTATTTTATTGAAATGAATAATCCTTTATTTTCAAGAAGCAAATTTTAGATATAAAACTCACTAAAACATCTTTTCTATGTATTTATGTATTTTATTTTTGACGTTGCATTTGTCCCTAAAATTGTTTGAGTAGTTATTCTGGTTGCAGAGATGCAATGAATCACTCCCCAGCCTAGCTCTTATGTACAGTATTCATGGCACATACTGAGTGTTCAACAAACATTAGCAACTAGACTGAGTGCTTATTTGATTATTAATTATACTTTTGTACCTTATTCCAAATTCTACTTTTCAATCTTCAACAAAATCATTGTTTTTCACATTCACTTAATTAACATGTATTAAATGTCTTGTGTTCTGTGGTAGGCATAGAGAAAATATAAAATGTGACCTTTTTACTCAAAGATTATAATCCCAACAAGAGAAACAAATATGTAAACAAAATCTACAGAGATAGAGGTTTGTAAATTGTTTAGGGAAACACAAAGCAGAAGGCAGTAAATTCTACCATAGGAATTGTAGGAAGCTGGTAATCAGAAAAGATTTCACAATGGAGGGAAGAAGGTGGCAGGGTGCTGGGGATCGTGGGGGAAGAAAAGACTTGCTACTGCTTGACTTTACATTCTCATTATTTTTCACCTCCTGGTCATGTTAGAGGAGATACAGAAGAGGATTTTGGTATGGGATATGTCAAGGACACAAAAGCAACCCAAGTTTAGATTAATTATGAACAAGAGGGTATCAAAGAGGTTTCTTAGGGGGATATAATCTATCCTTCACTGGATTTAGGCTGCTTGGCGATTAGTAATACTGCTTCCTGACAAAAAAGATTATTTATGGCAAAGCAGAGTGTAAAGCGAAAGAAGACAGAGTCCAATTTTGTTCTGAGATGCCCATTGTACATCCAGGTGAACATATCTAGTGTCCACTCTACAAATGTGTATGGAGTTCAAGGAAGAAATTGAGTGTTCAGATACAGATTTGGAAGCCACTAGGACAAAGTAACGTAGGGGAGTGTATAGTGAAAAGAGAAAAAGTAAAGGACATCCTCTTGGGGAATAGTGTGGCTTAGTGGAAATTGGAGTAAAAGGAGCAAGAAGGAAACAGAGAAGAGAGGTCAAACAGGTGGCAGGAGAAACAGGTGTAACCAGTGTCACTGAAACCAAGGGAGGTGAAATGTCAGAAGGGTCAAATGCAAGAGAGCAGTCAAGTAGAATAAGGATTGCAAAGTCCATTGACTTTGTCAATAGACAGTGTAAATAAACTGAGACTGGCTGCTTGCAGTGTGAAAGGAGGTAAGAACATGGATACAATGTCTATAGACCCTTTCATCAAGGATGTTGGCTAAGATGGGAAAAAGGCAGATAAAGAGGGAAACTGTAGGCGAGTAGTCAGAAAGAAGGAACAGCTTTAGGAGGAAGAATTGCTGATAGAGCAGGATTCTAGCAGAGATAAAAGCACATAAAGAATGATTAGCCTTGAATAGGATCACATGGGTCCCAGAAACCCAAAGAAATAAAGAATCAGAACTTGTATTTAAAATGAGTATTGTCCTTTTAAAAAATCATCTCTTTGAAATGTTATAAAATTAAAATTTTGACTTAGTTGCTTAAAAGGTTTTAGGAATACTCATCTCTTAGCTTTACACTTAGAGATGGGTGGATTTTACACCCCCCGCCCCACCACACACACAAGTTTTCTTGTTTAAATGTAGGAATAACTTTTGGAAATTGCCCAAAGTTATTTTAAATCATGTGTGATGAACCAGGCAAGCTGGTGGATAATCCTTTGGTGTAAAATGTTTTCTGGAATGGATTTATTAACTGGCACAAAAATAAACTTTAAAAAGAGGGTCCCCAAATGTTTGTTGTTGACAAAATATTCGGTAAGTTCATGGCCTTTTTAGTTCCATACTTTTATGCATTCATTCAACAAAAATGTATAGAAATTCCACTGTGTGTCAGACTTTAAGTGAGAGAGTACTTTTACGAACAGGACTCAATTGCACATGTTCTAATAAATTTGTTATTACCTAGATTTATGTAACAATATATGCTAACTTGATATGACCACACATACTTCTCTCATTAAAACCAGTAAAAGGTAAAATCTGGCTTATGTTTTTAACTCTTCCAATGATTGTATTTCTATTGGTTCTAAAGCATTTGAGTATAATTCTCACTGACTTAATTTACAATTATATATACTAACAAAATAATTCACCTGAATAGAGGGAGTTCTAAAATAGCATAATGTACTGCTGAATAAAGAATCCTGGGTTCACTGAACTTAACATTGCTTATATATCCCATTAGAAGTTTGGAAATATTAGCTGCATATAGAAAATGGGCTGGCATTAAGATGCATGGTAAATTTTCCCACAGTTTCATTATGTCTGTGATGATGCTTCACTCCATTATAATAATGCCTCAACTTTTATATCACAGTTTCTCTAAGTGTGATCAGGTGGTGAATCTGCATTTTTCACAAGCTTTCTAGGTGATATTTATGCAGCATAAGATTTGAGAATCACTGCTAAAAGAGTTTGAAATTGCTGGGCAAATGTATTGAAAAAAAAAAAACTTTGTATCCACCAGAGAAACCATACTATCCACCAGAGAAACCATACTTTGATATTGAAGAACTATGCTCAGGTGGTCAGGTATGGCAGTGGTGCAGGCAGGCAGCACAGTGTATTGCCAAGAAAATTGATTTTGGATTAAACAGATTTGAGGTGGACCCCTGTTCAATTATTTCTAGCCTGTGTGCTTAAGAAAAACAATTTAACTTTTTTGGTCCTTAGTTCCCTCCTCTGTAGAATGATGAGAGTCATTTCCTCATAAATTTACTGAGGGGATTAAATGGAAATAGAAGTACAGTGTACATCTTTTTTTTTCTGTCTCTTTGTTGAACCTATATTCATTTCCCCGCCTAGTCTCCATTCTAGAGGTACAATCTCAAACACTTTTATGATTAGGCCCATGGGGAATACAAATGACCTAAGTAGTCAGGAAAAGACCATAGAAAATTATGGAAACTGTGGTGAACTGGAGAATGTATACTCCACCTAAGGGCATTCTAATAAAAAATAGAATTGAATAAATCACTACAGGTCAAACAAAACCCATCTGCTAATCAAATCAGACACATGACAGTCTCCATTCTCTGCCTTAAACTGGTAAACTCAGGTCACTTTTTATAGACCATATGCCTCTTCTTAATCATCCTGTTACACATTCTCGACTTCCTGAACTAAGTAGGTGAACTTTAGCTCAGAAACCATGGATTTACTTCCATTTTCCTGGCTTTCTCTTCAGGTATACAGGAGAACGAGCCTTAGTTAGCTCAAGAACACTTTTTCCTTTATATAGAGTTTCATTAAGTGTTGCGACCTCTCAGTTCTTCATTCTGCTCAACTTCCCATCTGCTTGAGGATGGAGAATAGCACGGTCACAATAAAGATCGAGAGCATATCAGATCATTCCTCTATTCTAGCTAGGTTAACTTATTTCATTGTTTTCCAGATTCTAAAACAAAGAGACTAATGGAGGAAACCTGATATCCAAAGGGAAGTAGAAAAAGATGGTTATTTAATTACATCAAATAAACCTGAGTTTTATACCCAGCTTCATAACTTAGCTTCACCAACTTCTGACAACTATCTCTCTTTTAGTTTCAATTCCCTTGCTGCAAAATCAACACAATAATTCTTTGTGGTATTGTTTTGATGATAAAATGAGATAATGTTTGTAAAGCTTTTTGTACCACAAAAGTTCTCATCCCTGTTTTTCGAAGTCTTGCTAGGTAGTTAGCTAATGTATTTACACATTAGGATCAATCTTAACTGAGCCAATTCTAACCACTTAGCAAGTCCATCACCAATTTTTTTTTCTTAAATAAGCAACTGGGTGGGCTGGTGGTATCTAGTGCTGGGTTTGAGCACAGACGTGTAATACTTCAGGGTTGAAGTTTATTGGCTTGGGGTCTTGGGAAGAGAGAAAGCACCATCTAGGAATTCTGAGTCAGTCATGGAATAGGCTGTAGCTGACTAACCAAATCTAAATTAAGGCAAGGCAAAGGAGCAAATCAAGAACAAAGCCAAGTTTTCGTAGCTTGAAGGGCAGCTGTGTCTAAAGTTAGGGTGGAGATAAAATGGCAAAACTAGAGAAATATTCTTGGCCAAAGAAGAGCAGCTTTCTATAGGAATTTTGGAGTGAAGGTAGAGTTTACATGTTTAGGAAAACATTCTATGAATATGTTCAAATATAGCTGACTTGTATCCTAATTGGTATAGAGTTGAGACCCAAATTCTTGTTCATCATGATGTTGGCTCAGAGGCCAGCCAGTCAGCCTACTTGGCTGTCCAGTCTGCCTTCAGTCACAAGCTCTACTCTTGTGTCAATGTAGCTGTCTAACTGAAACAATGCAAGCTTCACAATATCCATTGTATTTTATGTGTATTTGCTTCTGCGGTTTCCTCCTGACCGTGAGCAGCTACCTCACTCTAGTGGATTTTCTTTTAAGAAACCCTGGATTCTCTGGATTCTCTTTCTCCTGACCGCAGGCTATTGTCACAGACCTTTTGCATTGCTTCTAACCCTGTCATTTTCAGTCTACATGCATGCTTGTTTAAGATGCAAGTGTTATTACTCCTTTTACACACTTCTGCTTCTTACTTGGGTCAGAATATGTCTTCGACTGAATAGATCAACCCAGTCTAAGCCATCTCCTGATATTTGGACTTCTTCATTCTAATGCTATTCACATCTCCCTAGTCTATCCCATAAATTACCTCCTTTATACCCTTCTCCTGGAGTAGCTGTGAATACTCCTATTAAAAGGCATTCAGTGAAATTTATGGAGGGTTCCTTCTATCTTCTAATCCTCATTCTCTAATTCTAGCTTACATCTGGAAGTTGAGGGTTTGATGTGACTAAGTTTTCAAATTGTCTTTCCTACTGATTTTGAAATATGTCAACAAGATAAAACATATTTAAATAAATGTAATTTTCCCCAAACCTATGCTAATTATGTTTCTTTGACCCCTCCTCCCAGAAATAGAAGAAGAAAATTCAATTTTTAAGGAATAGAAACAAGTATGTATAGTAGGTAATGAATACTATGTATTACTTGGATGATATAGAAAAGCACAGTGCTGCATAATACACTAATATAAATAACACCTTACTGGGCAACAGGGAGGAAGGAAAAAAAGTTAGCACCTGGTTTATAAGAACTCAAGTTTCTAAATCCTGAAATAAACCAGGAAGAAATAATTTGAATTACAAGAGATTAACTTGATTTAGGACAGGTTTCATCATAGTTCTTTAAAAAAGTAAACCACTGAAATTAATATAAAATATAGTTTTGATTACCAAATGTCAATATTATATCTTTTCTAAAATACACTTGTATGAAGAACATAATTCACCTAAAACAATAAATAAACCACAAATAGAACTACTTGAATATCAGATACACAACTAAACTTCAAACCTACCAGTAAATTATACTAACTTCCTAGTCATACTGCATTATCTACTTTCAGAACAGAGATGATGACTAGATTTTGTTTTTCCTTTCTAGATTGTCTCTTGCTTCTTCCTAGGTGAGAAAAATGCACAAACAAAATTCTGTTTTGTTTTGTTTTGTTTTGTTTTGTTTGTATTCAGGCTCATGGCTAAGGTTTTGCTAGAAGGTATATTTGGAGTAGAAAAAACATGAAAGTAAGTAGGAACTGCTGGAGACATGCATTTACAGAAACAAAATTTATCATAGAGTAAAATTTAACTTTATTGATAATGTGAATATATATGCATTTAAATTCTGATATGCCTAGAATATCATTAAATCACTTTTGCTATAATTTTTCTTATTGTATATTATAAACGAAAAAAGTTGACAAACAAATCTCACCCATCTACACACACCAAAAATCAGTATATGTTTCAGAGCTGCATTCTAATGCACTTATTGAAGGAAAAATGTTCATAATCTGATGAAGAACATTTGTGATAATATTAAAATGGTCAGTATGTTAAATCAAGGTTATGCTTGATGTAGATCTGTCTTTAATAAATGAACCATAAAAATATTTAATACTCTCATTGTTGTATTCTTATTTTGTAACGTAATTATAGGAGAAATCTTTGGACAAGAATTATCAGGAGATTTATTTTAACATGGACACTGCAATGCAGATTTATGCTTTGCAACAATAACATGGTAGAAATTAATTAGAATCAACCTCTTTTGTTTTTTTAGCCTGTGAAGCAAGTTTGTGTCTTTTTATGAAAATATTACTTTTTGGCATTTCAATGTTGATTCAAGAGGGTGTAACAATGCATGCAAAAACAAGATCTGAATCAGTGACTATAATTATTCTAGGTGTATTTACATTATTTCTGTCTGTTTGAATGTGGCTTATCACATGTAGGTTTTGTGCACTAATTACTTCATGTTTTCTATAGATTTTGTTAGTTTTTGAAATATTTGTTTTTAATTAAATAGCCTGTTTCATTCATCCAGGAAAACCTATATCTGAAGACTTGATATAATCTTATTGTTGATAGCAAATGAGCTTCACTATTTGTTATAAAAAGTATGACACAGTATTGGGAACTCTTGGTAATTTAGGAGTCTTTTCGCTTTCCAAAAACATGTACTCTGATGGGCAAGTGAGTTTTTGTGTTTTTTCTTTTTTTTTTGTCAATCCTTCAAGATACCTGAAGAGCATTCTTTACCTACTTTGTGTCTCAGGACAAGCTTTCTCCTAAGCAAGCTCAAGATTATGTCCTTTTATACTTCTGCAATCAATTTATCATCAGTAAATTTCTGAGATAGGTGATGTTTAATGGCCATTGTATAAATGATTAGCTGGGACTCAGAATCTTTAAGTGAGTCATAGAGCTAGAAAATTACAGAGATTGGTCTTGAATTCAGATCTTTCACAGAAAAGTTCATAGTTTTTCTCCTCTACTCTATGTTTAATATCTATAGTTGACTCCTCCATTGTCCCACTCAGAGGGTCTGCTATGAGTCATACATGTAGATTTATTTTTCCATATATTACTTGGACCAATGATGATATTGAGTGAATCCATTTTGATGGGGCATGAACATGCCTACTGCCAAACTCATGAATAATTAAATGTGTCTCTGTTTATATATTAATATTTATATGAACAAATTTTGACAATAATATCACATTTTGAAAATATTGTAAGAACTTTCTATTTAATTCAGTGAACATTTATTGAGCACCTACTGTGGGATAGAGATATATATGTGTGTGTATGTATAATATTGGTATTTCCTATAGAAATTTATTATTTTAATTTGCAATAAAGATATATCAACCACCAACCTGCACATAAAGTGGTGTTTAGAATTTTAATGGTCTGGAAAATGCAAATTAAAACCAAATAATTAAATATTTTTCATACTTGCTAGAATTGCCTAACCACTGGAAATATTGGTGCAATTATGGATCAACACAAACTCTCATATATTCAACCACTTTGAAAAACCACTTAGTAAGTTTCAAAAAGTTGATCTTCCCTCTGATGCAAGAATTCCTCTCCTAGGTTTTTGCCAAAGAGTAATAAAAACATATGTTTACAAAAAGATTGGCACAAAATATCTTAACAATTTTATTTATAATAAGCCAAACTAGGAAATAACTCAGACGTCCATAAATAGAAGTATGTTCATGAAATACTGATAAAACTCAGTAACATTAATGACTCTCACAGGCATTGTGTTGAACTAAAGCCAGATATGAAAGACTACATACTGTATGACTCCAATATATGAAGGCCAGAACAGACAAAACTAATATACGGGGACAGAAAACTGACAGTGGTTGACTGTGCTAGGGAAGGGGTTAAGCGGCTGGTAAGGGGCATGGAGAAACTTTCTGGATAATGGAAATGGCCTATATCTTGATTTGCATCTTGGTTACTTGGGTATATCCATTTGCCAAAGCTCATCAAATTGGTCATGTAAGATCTGTGCATTTCACTGTATGTAAGTTGTACCTCAATTTTTGAAAAGTAATTTTGTGGTAAATCCCTTTGCAAAGAAAACAACCTGTTTGTAAGAAACTTCCACCTTTTTATTGAATGTTAATAATTCACTTTAAAATTTAATATTTGCTTATAGTCAGGGGTACCAATCAGACAAATCTAGCTGAGCCATAAAAGCATGGATTTTCAACCTATTCCTTAATACTTTTGAATTTGGCGTCAGAATAGATTTTATTCATTCATTTGTATAGTTATTCTTATATTTATGTTTACAAATGAGAAATAACATGCCTCCACCTGGAAACTGCCATTTTTGCAGTAAATTGATAGTAGCATGTATTAAAAACTCATGTAGGTATCAAGCTATGATTTGTAACAACTGCTTCAAAATATTAAACTGTTATTTGTTAATTATTTCTAGGTGTGATGAATTTGAAAAGGACTCTAGACCTTTGTGTTTAACTGCTGCTATGTAAATGAATTGTTTTGGACAAGCACACAGCTCTCGAGCACTATATGCAACACACAGGCTCAATCACCCTGAGAGGCAAAGTGAGCTTCCCTGCCTGAGCCCACAGTGCACCTTGCAGGTAAGTTGAGAGGGCTCCACCCACTCTCTGTGTGAAGAGGGTTGTCCTAGTTTCCCGGAATGTTCAATCCATGGACTCTGTGCAGAGCCTGCCAAAAGCACTGCAATTGGTTGTGCCAGTCGTGTTGGTGTTTTATGGCTCTGTTCATCTTTAATGATCTGTAGCCTCTCTCACCATGCAAGCTTCTGAATCTTGGCTCCTGCCCAGCTGCTCTATTGATCTGAAATTTGGCCAGCAAGCAAAATCTTTTGTTTGTTTTTGGGATTATATTTATTATCTGGCTCCAGACAGGGAGCACAGAATGGGGTGGAGACTTCACAGAAATGAGGACATGCACTCCTCTGGTAGGACTCCGGAGGGACTAAGACCAGTCATCTGGTGCTATAAAAGAACACTGCTCAAAGTTGTAAAGAGAATTCACATTTGCATTGTATTGCCGGTAACAACAGCCCCCAGAGCAGAAGGTATTCTGCAGTTCAGAGAGTCAGGGCTCTGGGGCGCCCCTTTCCAGAGTAATCTGCTGCGAAACAGCAGACACAAGTTTATAGAGGCCTGGCTTTATGTGTAAGGGGAGAAGACTCTCCCTATCATGTTAGGGCTGGGAACCCAAACTCAAGTCTTGATTTATTCAAGCTCAATAGAGTTTTTAATTTCTCTAAACCAAAAACTGGGTTTTCAAATCTGAGTGTCCTAGTCACCCTAGTAATTTGAAATGAAAAGAAAAAAAGTGATTTCTCAAAAAAAGATTCTGTGGTCAAATATTTTGGGGAAAATTTACATATAATATTTATTTCTTAAATATTTATAATTCATATTGACACATTTAGAAGCTATGAAAAATCCTCTGGGGGAAAAAATCTATTTTCCTTTCTTTAAACTAACATTTTCCAAATTTCTTGACCATGGGATGCCATTTAACAGTGGTTTTGTGAAATATGTTTAGGATTGGAATATAAGATTTTCCCATGCAAAGTCTTTCAGAAAAGGTATTTAATGAACATACATTAAGGTATAAATGATTAATATAATGCCTTTACTGGGAGCAGGTTTTGATGGGACAGAATGTGTGGGTGTGTGTATGTGTGTGTGTGAGAGAGTGTGTGTGTGTGTGTGTTTATGTGTATGTGTAGGTATTAGAGAGGGTTAGTTATTCAAAAAATCCATTATTCTCTTCCATAATTATAAAGTTGTATCTAGGATGGAGCTGCCCAACCAAAGACTGCACTTTCCAGCTTCTCTCATAGCTGGGTATGGTCATGTGATTCATATTTGCCAATCGAATGTGAGAAGAATTGATGTATACAACTTCTGTCTGTGGCTTCTTCCACAGAACACAGACACAAGTCCCTAGAGTATAGCATAGCCAAAATACAGAAGAAGTTTGTCCCTAAATTAACATCTAAAGGACAGCCATTTGATAAACAGGAACAAAAACCTGTACTATTACATGAATGACAAATAAACATCTGTTGCATCGAGGCATATTTTAGGATCTATTTTTTACAGCACTTTAGCCTTATTAATACTACATTGGGAGGAATGATAAGCAATAATTTTTTGGAAGACATTCGAAAAATAGTTAGGAAAATCACTTAAGAGCATCAAATGCCCGAAGGAGTTAAGCATTAATCACCTCCAGAGAGGATAGCCAGGACTGATGGTCCTACATTTAATTTTGCTTTTCTCATTATATTTAAGAGCCTAAGAGCACCAGCATCAGACACACCCAGTTTCAATGTTTGGCTTTGCCAGTTACTAGTTTTATGTCTTTGCCAACTTTGCCAAATCTTACTTTTCACATAATAAAAATTGATAATGACTTTCAATGTGTACAGTTATTCTGAGAATTAAACAAGAAGATATGCACAGTTTTTATCACAGTATCTAGCAAGAAACATACATAGAAAGTGATAGTCATTAAGGCTAGTCACAAATATATTATCTGCACTCCTTCTGGGCACATAGTATGATTTCATTTCTTTATCTTCTTTAAAAGTAGTCACTGTCATGTGACCTTCTGGACAAAAGTTTTAAGAGCCACTGCGCAATTTTCATGCATCCCCTTTCCTACCTCAATAACTATGAAAGCATGGAGATGGATCTCCCTTTAGCCTGGGCCTTGAGAGAGGACAACTCTCAAGAACAGAGTTTCCAACTGGCCTGCATTGGACACATAGCAGGAATGAAAAATAAATCACTGTGGTTTTAAGCCGCTGCAGCCTAATGTAGCTTCACTGAATGACTCGGGAATTTGATACCATAATAACTGGAGTTCTCCCACAATATGAGCCCCAAATGCACCAAAATATATAGCATGAACTTATAGTTCAACTGGCAGTCAAAAAACCTGTTATTGCAGGCTGGAAAGATGGTGACTTACATTATGAAGTCACAAACTATTTGGTAAACCTGTTGGCTGCAAAAATTTAGACGGCAAACAAGTCAGTACCCAGTGAATTTGGAGTTCTATGAGAAGAGATTGGTAAACAGAATGTCAGCCTGTGTTAGAGTTAGTCTTGGTTGCATTTGACAGGGCATTACAAAAATTAGATAAGCATTACAAAGCATTGGCTTGTTTGCAAGTAGAAATGAAAGGGGTTAGAGAGAGTTCAGACTTCAGCCTTTTTATAGGGTTAGAGAAGGCAACTGCTTCTCAACCCCAAGGGTAAAAGAAACGAACCAAAAAGGCTTTTGAGCAACAAAGGACTATTAAAACTAAGCCTCATGAGAAGGATCAATTCAAGGATATGGTTCTTATATCCATTGTTAAAATCCATGAATTAAATTCATTTCAGAGCAAAAAACCTAATTACAACAGTGGCAACCAGTAAATCCTTTTAATTGAACATTGATTGGGAAAAGAGATTAAAAATCACTATGTGTTTTGAAAAGAGTGAGACATATGGTAAGGGAATATCAAAAAAGCCAAAAAAGAGAAATAATTTAAATTATTTTAAAGAAAAAAATGGGTGTGACTGCATATATATATATGACTATATATATATATATATGACTATAATACATGGATAAGGAACCCATTTCTTTTGAGAAATTTATACTATCAAAAAGACTACCAGCCTAGATTAAATAATTTGTTTCATATATGATGACCATCAGTTTCCCAACTTCCAAGGCATAATCTTCAACACCTACTTCAAATGTAAGCAAGAAGAGTAATGAAGAATGCAGAACATCCCAGAAGGCAGCAGCAGAGGCCACAGAGAAAACGGAGCATCACCTAAGCATCCCGGCCTTTAATCTTGATGAGATATTTATGTTGAACTTGGTATTTTGTGATCACGAGGTTGTGTTGTAGTGGTCATCAAGACTGTTTCTAAACATATTTTTCCACCATTTGGATATGTGGTAGGATGAAATACCTCTGATTTCTTTGATCTGAGAGTGTCCAAGTTACTTGCTTTGACAAATAAGATGTGAGTGGACATGATTCACAGGGTCAATTCCAAGTAGAAATTTAGAGAGTTGGCTCATAATTTGCCACATTTCATTTTCCTAATTGGCAACAATGGTAACACAGAGAGGGAACCTTTCTCAGCTTGGG
Organism: Pan paniscus; assembly: GCF_029289425.2. Taxonomy (NCBI): domain Eukaryota; kingdom Metazoa; phylum Chordata; class Mammalia; order Primates; family Hominidae; genus Pan; species Pan paniscus. The sequence goes on from NC_073249.2 coordinate 128,603,240, forward strand.
GGTAATGTGAGGATGAGCTTGCCATGCACATGAAGACTGCCATGCATGTGAAGACTGAAAAATCAACCACTGAAGTTTTAAGCCAGTGGGATTTTGGAGTTTGTTACTGTATCATAGTCTAGCCAATCGACTAATAGAGAAATTCAAGCTGATACAGAATTGTATTAAGATCAGTAAGAAGAAAGACACAAAAACAGATGTGTTGGAGCCGTGTTTTTCTAATCATGGACTGTGGCTTGCTTATTAGTGGGCCATAAAATCAGTTTGGTGGGTTTGGGCCCAGCTTCTTTTTCTAGAGCAGGTTAGAAAATATCATCTAGTAATATTAAGCATGGTTTCTATCTCTCTCTGTCTCTCTTTCTCTCTCATTTTGTGTGTGTGTGTGTGTGTGTGTCTGTGGGTGTATAAAAAATAGGAGAAAGATCAATAGAAAGTATATGTATTTCTTAGTATGACTCACTGTGAAAAACTTTGAGAGTTACTAGCCTGAAACCTAGTTAATGGAAACACTTGATTGATTGAATTTAGATATGAATGGCTATCCCCAAAGGATTTTGTGGCCTCGTGATGTCAAAGGGCACCGTTCTCAAACTTTTTCTATTCAAATATTTGTTCATAGAGCTTAGTGAATAGCTCATCAATTTTTTATTGAGTTCAGATTAAACTGATAAACCAACATTGGTGATGTATGAAATGCTATGTCAAATAGAAGCTATGGAGAATGAAGAAGATTAGTATATATTGTCCCAATTTTCAAAAATTGGATACAGTTAGTGACACCTATGAGCCAGTGAGCTTGATGTTGTGACAGAAAATATTATAAAATGATAAAATGGTATATCTATGAAGACTTAAAGAAGTGACAGCATGAGACTTTGTGATTAAGCTATGCTAGATGAATACATTATTTTTAACATAATTCCTCAATATTGGTTTAGAGCTACGTTAAAACTATGTCAAGATTTCAGGAAATCATTTGACAGAATTTCTTATAATATACTTTTAAAACAAGAAGAAATTTGGTCTGGGTGATTTACTACTGGGTAGACTCAGGATTTCTATAATGAGCATCACCAAATGGGTATTGTTAATGAATCCGTTTATTGGAAGGGAGATAGCTAAGGGTGTGTTAAAGGGCTCTGCCTCATATCTTTCCTATTCAAATATATGTACTTAGTGTCTTCAGTGAAGAACTTGTCTCATTTTGGGGTGACATAAAACTGAGATGGATATTGAATAAAGTATTTAGAGGCTAAAAGTTTAAGAATACCTTCCAAAGGGTGGAATTCTGAGTCAAACTTAAACTCTACAATTAATAAAGTTAAATGTAAATGTAAACAATGTTTAAAGAATGAACAAACCCAGAACAGACAAAATTATACGTACACAGATATGCCTGTGTTTCAAAGACAATAGCCAATAGTGACAGAAAACCCTTATATAGCATTTACTTTGTGAAAAATACTTTTGTGGCTATTTATATTTCCTTCCCTAATCACAACAACTCTATGATGTAGGTATGACATTTCTCACCGATCATTGATGAACAAAGCCAAGATGTGGAATGTTAAAATGACTGCATGGATGAGAAGATAAGCAGTCTGACTCCAGAATCTATTCTATCCATCTATTGTATCCAACAATGTGGCTAAATGGCTAAACCATTCAATGTGCTTTTGGGTTGAAGAAATAAACGAATAGGACAAATCCAAACCAAGACAGAAGCCATGCAGTGATAAGCCTTTGTCTGAAATACCATTATCAAATACGGGCTAACTCTTTAAGAGACATTGTAACAAACAAGGATATGTTTAGAGAGGGACTGAGACTGTATAGAGTGTAAATTATGGAAAGGATCAATAATCAAAAGAACTGATAATATACTGGTAATATTGAAACTGAAATGAGAAAACGTGAAGACTACAGTAGACGTCTTTAGAGATTTGAATCTACATCACGTAGAAACGAGGTTCCTGTCATTTTGTGTGGGTCAAGAGAGAAGAGCCTTGGTACAGTTAATGAATGGTAGATTTGAGGTTCAACATAAGTAATAATTTCCTAATAATTACATAGACTTATGTAATAATTAATGGGATCCCTTATTGGATAAATATGTTTTTAATACTACAGGTATTTATTAAAGGATGCTTAATAATATGTTAAAAACATTGTAGAGTTTTTACACACATAGCTGAATTCAGATTACATGATCTTAAGCATTCACAGGTCTAAGAGTCTAAGATTCCATGAATCTCAAAAGAAGAAGCAAAGTGATGTCATTTCCCTTAGTCAGATACCACCAGAAACACATCTATATTTGACCCAATTTGGGTTTATTGACTTGTTTCATTATTAACTTGTGGGGCATCTCAATAAAAGGGTACTAGAAAGTACTTATTTTAGGATTTGTCTAGGGTTAGGTGATTTGGAGGAGACCTTAAGGAAGTGAGGCTTTATTCTGGATTTGATGCTGGGAAGAAACAGGTAATTCTATGATTGGGCATCTTAATAATTCTTCTCTTGAAGGTGAGTGAGGCAAATGTTTCAATGAGTAGTGATGCAACTACTCATATTGGCCAGGACAGAGGATGTTTGGTCTATCTGTTTGGTTGGGATGATGTTTTTGTTTTGTCTATGATCATACATGATTATATAGTTGTTTTGTTTTTGTCTTGATTTATCACAGTCACAGTTTGGTCGGAAGATGGTACCTGTAAAAGTGTTTATGTTCAACAGAACAGAAGCTTAGCCATGAGTGCTAGGGCATTTCTTCCTTAACTCCTCACAGTGCCTGTGGCAGGATCTCCTTTGTGGCTCCAAGTCCTGCTTGACAGGCCTACCTTTGTTCTAACCTCCATTGGGTAACCTATTCTCCAAGAAAAATCACAAGAGAAGGTCCTGTGTTTTATTTATCTGTGTATCTCAACAATGGAGGCCTGTATCTTAAAGAGTAGGCAGTAATATTATCATATTATTACCATATATTATAAATATTATATAGCATATATTATACCCTTATTATATATAGTTATATTAATATGTGGAAGTGACCTGCAGTCAATGTTTGTGTTTTGCTAGCTTCCTTGTCTGAATTAAGTAGAATGGCAGCAATTTAGGTGGAACAGCGGTCAGCAAATATAACAGGCTGAAATATGCTTTATTGGTCAAATGATTCCTAAAAATTTCAGACGTTAGATAATCTTGTAACTGTAAGAGTCTCAATGCCAAATTTCAGTTTCTTCACAGACACACTTGCAAAGCATGATGAAGAAAGTATAGAGGGTGTTGAACAATGTAACATGCAAACCACAATTTCGGATTTGTAGTGGCCTGGCTTGTATGTGCAAATCCACACTTTTAAGTATGTCCACTTCCTTTAATGAAGACCCCTCTTAGACAGAGTTGTTGTTGTTCTTTTTCTTTTCATGTGCAACACTGTCTCCATATAGGGTCATAGCTGTGAGTGAGGTTGCTAATTCTAAGTGAAAAATGTATAGCACATGTTTGGAAGCCCCTTTTTTGTTTGTTTATTTGTTTAAAAAATATTGTTCACTTACACAGCAATCTAGAAAAAATACATGTAAATGACAGACATTTCTTAAAACCCCTACATAGGTGAGTCATCATAAACATCAATAATGAAGTTCCTCATTAATGACATTTAAAAGTCCTCTGGAACGGTTTGGGGCTTGTCTGTGGTCCCTACAGTTATAGTTAGCTCAGTTGGTTAGCCTCTGGTGCTAAGGAGACGAAGCTTGTGGCTTTGAACTAGAAAGCATTGTCAAGAGATTTAAAATTCCATTATAGTGCCAAAGGCTATGAAAGGACAAATTCTAAACATATGGTGGCCACCAGAGTGAGGGGTGAGAAAGCTGATTCTCAGTGCAAACCAATCACTGCCTCTTAGAAAATTCCATTTAAAAGGGTTTGGTTAAAAGGTATTGGGGGTGTTAACCTCAGTAAGGGCAATAATAAGAATGAAATGGGGCCACATATTTACTCACACTACAGCCTAGAAGTGCACAGAAAAAAAATGTACCTTTGTTGCATCTTTAATTCAAACTACTTCCTAAGCCGTGACACACTGGGTGTTGAGGAAGAAAAACAACCTTTGGTCCTATCTATTCTAAAACTCAGTGTGATGTAGAAAGTCAAGCTCTTCCTTGAGATAATGCTTAGTTCAACTTAGAAAAATGTCTTTGCTTCTCGTAGTTCTATGTCTTCTACCCTTCGAGCTCCTTTCAAGAAAGTAACCAGAAACCAAATGGGGAATGTTAAAGTCATGTCAACATTGAGGGCAGGAGACCTTAAGAGTGGTATTGCTGGCTTTTCAGATTTCCAGCATGTTATCTCTTGTCTGCCTGGTTTCTGATTATCCTTCCATGCTAATGACAGAAGTTTGTCATGTCTGATGTTATGGTATCTTTTATCTCAGCCAGAGGTGCTAACTCAGCCCTTTGGCAGCCTTTGGGCCACTTGAATCTTTTGTGTCTCATCTTCCATTCAGTCCCTTGCCAGGCACAGTAACCCCAGCCTCTGCTTCAGGGTCACCTGGCCTTTTCCCAGGGTAGGTCAACTGTCTTTCAGCTCAGAGGAGGCAGTGAGGCCAGGGGGACCCCTGAGTTCTATCCATAACATGGATTCTAGATTAATCTGAAAAAGCTGAGCTGGAAGTTCATCCCCAGGCTAACCACTCGGCACCAAGTTTGTTTAGAGGTGTCCATACATCTGGTTGGTTGGTCTTCTCACACAGTCCCAATAGGGAGTGAAAGAAAGCCTCCTCCCACCCTTACTCCCATCACTTTCTCTCCCTATTATCTCCCAGGTCCCCAATGAGTAGACTATCTCTCCTACTTTTTCTTCATATCTGGATTTCATTTATGTTAAATTCAACATTATGGACAGCTAAGTATGTTGTATTTAATGGGGGGTGAAAAAATTCAGTAAGAAACTACTTTTAAATAATTCCTGACTTCCACATCCATATTTTCTTGAGAAAAACAAGATTGATGTCAGAGGTGATTAGTTTGTAAAAAATATGTTTTGCAGAGAAATTAAAATATATTTGTCTAACATTTGCAAAGTTACTATGCTGGTTTCCTAACAAAACTAATCATTTATTAATCACTTACTATGTGCTCAGCACTGGGCTCTTTAAACAATTCTTATATCATTTAATTCTTACAGCAACCTGGAGAGGTATTATTCTTCCCATTTTTCAGATGAGGAAACTGAGGCTCAGAGAAGTTATGTGATTTGTTCAAAGCCGCACCACTAAGTAGAAAAGCTAGGACTGTAGGCAGATCTGTCTAATTCTTATTCTGAGACTCTTAACCACAAAGATACTTTGTTGATCATTATACCCTTATGTTATCATATTTTTCAAAGGGCATCATGTTATTCATAATATATGAGTATACTTTTTATTTGAAATAGACACAACATAACATCTTTGCAGATGGTGACCTAAAATTTGTAAATATGTTCTGCTTTGCTAAGGCAGTAATGAGTGTACAGAGGGAACCATCAAGGGTGCGGGAACATTTTCAGGACATCTGGGGCCCATCAGCATCAAATCATTTAACAGAGTGCAAACAATTTAACACTGAGAGCCTCTCAATTATCTACTTGCAAATAAATAAATGATAAAGTATACGTCTTTACCCCGTAAGCAAAAGAGTACACTTCTGGGTTGCCTTCCCAAATTTGGCATCATTAGTATGGTGAATGTTCAAAAAATGCACACAAAATTTAACACTCATTTGTGCAAAATATGAGTTAGATAAATATGTCACATATGTATAAACACCTCTAAAAACATTGCAGTAAGCCAAGCAGAAGTTCACTGTAGGTGACTTATCAGATTGGGTTGCTCATACTATCGTTTTACCAACACTTTTCTTATGTACCTGACTTATATCTGGTGCCCTAATACTTTATGTGTTTTGAACTTTCTAGTATCATGAAAAGTGCTAAGATTTGGAAGCCAGACAGATCTCGTTTGGCTTTGAATTTGCTAACTATGTGTCTTTTGTATTTTCTAAACATCATTTTTCCTATCAAAAAGTGTGACTAATAATACCTACCATCTCACAAGACAAATTATGAGAATGAAAGGAAGAAATGCGTATAAAATGCCAGCATATAATATGTATTCATGTTATGGAAGCTGTTACTGCTGATGTTATAATTATTACTATTTACTTCAGTGATTCACTAGCAGTGTTTTATTTGACTCACATATTTTTTCTTTTACATAAACATTATGATGACAAGAAATATGAAGCCTACAAAATGACTTTTTTTGTGTATGCAAAGTCACAGCCAGATCACAAATTCCAAATTTCAGTCAATGAAGTTTTCACTCTAGTTATTTCTGATTTTCTTAAACTTTATCTTGATATCCTCTTAACTTTCTTTTCCTGAGCTTCATCTTATCCTGCAGTTACTCTTCTCTCCTTCCCAGATGTCACACGGTGAACACTGAGAAAACTTATGCTTCCCAGTATAGACCTCTTCTTACATACGAAACACAAATTCTAACAGTTTTCCCTTTGACATCTCCAAAATTAAAAAAAGAAAAAACCCTAAACCATTAAAAACTTTCATTTTTGGTATTTTGATCATCTAGGTTTAATGATAACAAATGATTCAATCTTGCTAGGTTGTATGTATCTAGGAATTTATTCATTTCTTCTAGGAATTGAGGTAAATGAGTCTCTGGTGTATTTACATTAATTTGGGTAGACATTGAGGCTTTGTTTAATGACTGCTACTGCTAGAGATGCCAGGGACTTTAAAGTACCCTAGTGTCTTTGTTTTTGTCTTCTTTCCTGACCTTTGGTTTCCCTAAAGACTCCTCCTCAAAAGTCTTTGTCTTGCATCACTTTCAGCAGTAATCCTCTGTTACTATACCAGAGCCGTTTTGGTGTGATTGTAAGGTGTGGGAGAGAGGACACCCTAGAATCTTAGGATTGATTACATCTCAATCTTTGGTTAGGCTTATATTTCTGGCCTGTGACCCTCATGTGTTTTTCCTTGTATAGCTCTCCCCACCACTTGAGGGGAGACAGGAAGACTCCAGGAAGTTGGTATGAGAAAAATGCCCTTCTCCCTTGGTTTTAGGGTGAGAAGGCTCCACTAAAGTCTTTCCTCTTAGAAGTGGGCCTTTGTTTTGGAGGACCTGGGCCTGTTTCACAAGGATTACTTTTCCCTGTGCTAGACAGAGCTATGAAGGGATCTCTCTCAGATCTTCATAATGGAAACATGGGGTGGTTTCTGGAGGTAAATCCAGGAAAGTGTGACATTTCCTGTCTTCCAACATGATCACCTCCGTAATTTCTCACTCTCATGCTTTCCCGTACTCAGCCTCCAACAATTTGTCAAAACTACCAGTTAAGTGACATCAGTGTTTGATTCCAGTGACTTCTACTCCAGATAAGTAGATTTCATCCATGATGACCCTGTGGATTCACCTGTCTCCCTAGATTTGGGGGTGATCCTGCAAATTCAGTTCTCTGATAGGTTCAAAAAGAGTAGTTGATTTTCAGTTTGTCTTTTTATTGTTGTTGTTGTTGCCGTTTTTATAAGGATGAGAGTTATGGCTTCCAGGCTCCTTACATGTAGGAGCTGAGACTAGAAGTTTTGATTGATTATCTTTTAAAAGGGATATTGATCTCAAAGGAATATATGTTTTTATGATTATAAGTTTATTATGCTCATACCAAAAAATATTAGGAAAAAAAGATTAAAGATAAAAAACAGTTTAAAATTTAAATGCTTAAGTAATTTCTACTGCTAAGGTTCTTATGAATTTCAGTATTTACACATATACATATTTTATTTGCATTTTCCCTCTATGCCTATTTAATTTCCAGATATTTTTATGCTTACCATTATATAAATGATGAGAAATTATTTATAAACATCATTCTAATGGATAATATTCATCATGAGCATGTTCTTTAATTTAGTGTGCCATCCAGTTAGTGGCTACCTAAATTGTTTTGTGTTTGCGTTTGCCTGTGTGTGTATGTGTGTGTGTGTTTCCTTGGATCTCAGATGGTAAGAGTCTGTTTGGCCAGACTTCTCTGGTTTTTTGTTTTGCATATTTTTGCACCAGTGCATGCAAATTTCCTTTCTAATTCTTATTTTTTCTCGTTTTCCATGATCTACACTACCATTCTCATTTACTATTGGCCCTAAATATAATGTATCTGATATATATTCTCAAACATGCAAGTGTCCTTTTAAAGTATGAGATATTTTATGTTTATATATCTTTCTAACTTTCAAATAAACAGTATAATGTTTTAAAATTTCCAACATTTTTAACTAAGGGATTTTTCTTTCCTGAGGATTATGCATTCTGCCATATATACATATAATTTGTTACTTCTTATTGCTGTCCAGTACACACTACATTGAAATCTATTTTACTTCCCAGTCTCCAGCATCTCAAGTAACGTTGGGTTGAACGTTCTCATATGTGTCCATATTTGTACATATTTGGTGAGAATTTCTCTAAAGGATCCATGGGATAAAGAGCACATGTGTTCTTATAGTAACGCTGTCAATTCTAACATTTGCTTTCTAGAATGGCTGTAATAGGGTCAATCACATTTGCTATTCATGAGACTTCCTTGTCAGCACTTGGTATTATCTGAGTTACTAATTTTGCCATTCTGCTGGATGTAAAGTGATACTTCTTTCTTTTTCTAATTTGCTTTCCTCAGATGACTAATGAGTTTGACTGTCTCTTGATAGACCTCTTGGTCATGGGGACTTCCCTTTTGTGCCCTGCCTGGTCATTTCCTATGCCTATTTTCTTTGTGTTTCCTTTTTGTAGTTTTAAAACTATCTCCACAAATTATTGTCTACTTTTCCCTTTAAAAAGTGGAGCTTAATTCTCTTCTTGATGGTGAACTAGACTTCTAAAGAATAGAATATGGCAGAAATAATGGTGCATCACCTGATATGGTCTAATTGTCACTACCTGTAGCAGAATGATTCTGTTAATATTACTATGTCTTTCTGTCATGCCATAAAATCTAATAGGATGAGTGCCCAGGTTTTCTTCAAAGTTAACTTGAATATTTCTAGATTTTTACCCTTCCATAGTTATTTTAGAATGAGTTTGTTGATTCTTCCACTGATAACAGATTAAAACTGGATTTTCAAAAATAAAAATACCATCATCATCATTCTGTTACTCATAAAGAAATAGAAATTTGTTTAAAAGGTTCAAGTCATTTTTATTTCCTAATAAATACATTATTTGAATAATATGTAGCTATTACTTATGGTACTTCTGACTCCACTCATAGATAGGACCCGTCCATTTCCAAGGGGTTTGCTGTCCTGAACGGACATGAATACAGATAGCAAAATTAATGACTGACATCCATAACTATGACAGCCATAAATTTCCAGATAAAGGCTGTAGCAAGCAAGGGAAAATTTCTGATTTCTTCCTATAAATTTTCCTGTAGCAACTGTAAGGCAAAATCTGTTCACAGAAATTGTTAGTCTTAATATGCTTACTCCTCAATCCATTACTATATTCTATCAGAATTGAATTTAAAAAATAGTAGTAAACATTTTAAGTAAGAGTAACTTTACACCTGAACAGAATTCTAATAAGAACCTATATTCATTCTACTCAGAGAACACTTGTCGTATCTCTTATAGGGATAGATCCAGCCATGAAGAGGGATTATATTAGTATCTGTCCTTCTAATCAGAAGAAAAATAATATCATTACCATAGTAGGATTAGAGGGGTTATTTGTTCCATTTATTGATTTTTCTTAGAAACAACAGCCCATAGAGTTGTTTATTATGGATAATTTTGAAAATTAAAATTACATAGAGCTCTATTTTTCAGCTTGTTTTCCATGCATTATAGTGCCTAGACATAAAGTAATTAAGACGAAGACTTACCTGAAATTAGTTATTTACTTGCCAGTTAGTTACTTGCCAGTTATAAGAACTAACAAACTCCCTGTTTTGTTTGAGCCAGTTTAGGATGGGTTTTATGTTACTTGCAACCTTGGGAGTCTTAATTAACACTGCATGATATGAAACTCATGTTAGGTTAAGAGTTTAATGGAGGCCTTTCAAAACTGTCTGGATTGGTTGCTATAACTAACAGAGGGTAAATTTCATTTGAAGTACTTTGTGCTTATAAACACATCTGAAGTATCTTGAATAGTCCCAAGTAGTAAGAAAATAACCTCTAGCCTGTGTCTACTAAGTAGGAGGAGTAATCCATGAAGGGAAGCTAATAGATCATTGGAAAATCAGCACATATAGATGTACAGGAAAACCAAGTGAGGAACTTATTGCTCCAGAATTTTCAGAAGTAATAGAGATATTTTGCCTCACTATATGTAGGAGTATAGAACACCATATAAACATTTTATTGCAATTCTTTTTATGATTACTATTTAAAATGCAGTGCAAGAAATCTCCCAGTAGCTGATAATGGTTTAAGATAAAATGTTCTTTGTAAAGCAATTTTCACTATTTCCCATCTACACCAATTTAATGTATTCAGTTGTTTAAAACAGCTATTTTTATATTCAGTTAAATGCAATATTACACTTCATATCATTTTCTTTTCACAGGAAAGTAACTCTATGAATCTGAATCTAAAAATTTAAATCAAAGAAAAACAAAAGTAGTATTTTTACTTGAAAAAATTGTGGAATAAAAATCAGTTATGTGATTTAACTGGGCCAACTATTTGTTCTACAAATCAACCAATTGTGTGATAAAATTGATTGGTCAATTTAGCTAAAATATTTATACAGATTTTTAATGGACATATTTATTTTGTCTTCCTATCTTTTACTTAACCATCAAGACTCAACGAACTAAAGATGGCATCATTCAAGAGCCCTTAGACCTAACTCTTTTATCATTTCACTCCCAGTTTCCCAAAGGTTCAAATAGCATCTTGTGTTTATTTTTATCATAACCCTTGTAGCAACAAGAATCTTTTATATATTGCATTTTTACAATACAATTTAAATTCTTCCACCAACACCATACTAAAACTATACAATGTTAATTATTGCTCTGTTTTAGCTATCATTTCCTTGTGTTGGTTTTCTTGACCAACCTTCCCTTGGAATTCTCTTTTTTCTGAGACCAAACACTATTCATGGGTTTAAACAAAAGTTCAAATAGCATCTTGTGTTTATTTCTACCATAACCCTTATAGCAACAAGAGTTAACACTGAGTCCCAGCTATGCAACAGGCATAACTCTTGACATACATTATTTCACTTAATCTTCAACTAGTCTATAAGATAATTTTGTTGGTGATGATGTTGTTTTGTTTGCTCATTCAACAAATGAGGATGTGGAAACTCAGGAAGTTAATTTGTTTACCTACAATAAGTTAGCTAATAAACAGCAAAGACAGAGAAGGTGTGATCCAAGAGACAAGAGGGAACCCATGAATAGTGTTTAGTCTCAGAAAAAAGAGAATTCCAAAGGAAGGTTGGTCAAGAAAACCAACACAAGAAAATGATAGCTAAAACAGAGCAATAATTAACATTGTATAGTTTTAGTATGGTGGTGGTGGAAGAATTTAAATTGTATTATAAAAATGCAATATATAAGGAAATAGTCAAGATTCAACTCTGGACCTGTTTGATTTAAAGTTTATTGTTTTTTCTCCAAACTCATAATTCTCAAACATTAGTATGCATAAGAAACATCTAAAGAAGTTCTTGTGAATACCACTTCATCAGTCTCACACAGCAAATCTCTAGAGTAAGGTCTGAGGTTTTTAAGAAGTACCACCCTTGGTGACTTTGAAGTTGCTAATGGACCACACTTTAAGAAACCCTGCACTCTCATGCTAATACTAACAGAGAGATTCTTGAAGGCAAGGATCTCACTGTATTTTCAGTATCCAGCACACTACTTGATTTACAATGAAAATTCAATGTAATTTTATAGAGCTAAGCAACACTGTGGTTTGAAATAAATGCTTGATTATAATTTGGAAATACTCATCTTACATGGACATCATCATAAGTCCCATAAGTTTAGGCACCCTGTGGTTTGTGTTTTGAATTTGCACACTGATGCTAAAGAATGTCCTTTTTAATTCTCCAGTGAAATCCTGAAAAAGGACGTAGTGGTTTGGATCTTTGTCCTATGAATAATTTATTTCAACCTGTAACTATTTTCATCGACTGTGGTTATAATTTTTTCATAAGGCTTTATCTTTCCTTAAAATAAATTGGCTTATCTCTACTCATTTAATCTTCATCATGTCTTGTAAATATTTTCTGATTACAAAATCATATATGGTTATTACTGAAAATATCAAAATTTTAAATAAGAAACAGGTGAATAAATTTCTGTAATTATTCCCAAAGAGACATCATGTTACTATACCTCCTTTCAGTATTATATTTATAATTATCTATACATATTTACAAAAAAAGTAGTATTACAAAATATATACCATTTCATAACCTCTTTCTGAACTTAATTTTAAATCATTAATAACTTTTATATTGTTAATTTTATTTAAAACTACATTTTAATTGGCCACATAGCATTAAAATGAATGCATTTAATTAAATTTTGTATGTTTGCATATTTTGGGCCCATTAGGTTATTTTCAATTGTTTGGTATTATAAGCAATGTAGGGGAAATTTTAATATTTAGATTTTTTCTGACATTTAGTAAATTATTTTCTTAGCACACATTTCTAAAAGTAGAAATATTACTTCAAAATATAATCAAGCCTTTGCAAGATTGCCATTGAAAAAGTTTTACTATTTACATGTCCCGATGTACACTTTATATGCAGTGTATAAAAGTAAGCTTCCACTAAGTATTGATGGAACATATTCTTTCACACTGCATACTTCAAAATAATAAGAGCCAACTATGCCAAGCCCACAGCCAACATCATACTGAATGGGCAAAAACAGGACGCATTCCACTTAAAAACCAGCACAAGACAAGGATGCCCTCTTTCACCACTCTTATTTAACATAGTATTGGAAGTCATGGCCAAAGCAATCAGGCAAGAGAAAGAAATAAAAGGCATCCAAATAGGAAGAGAGGAATCCAAACAGTCCCTGTTTGCAGATGACATGATTCTATACCTGGAAAACCCCATAGTCTCTGCCCAAAAAATCCTTGAGCTGATAAACAACTTTAAAAAAGTTTCAAGATATAAAATCAATGTACAAAAATCACTAGCATTCCTTTGCACCAACAACAGCCAAGCCAAGAGCCAAATCAGGAATGAAATCCCATTCACAATTGCCACAAAAAGAATAAAATGCATGGGAATACAGCTAACTAAAACTCTACAATGAGAATTGAAAAACACTGCTCAAAGAAATCAGAGATGACACTAACAAATGAAAAACATTCTGTACTTGTGAATAGGAAGAATCAATATTGTTAAAATGGCCATGCTGCCCAAAGAAATGTACAGATTCAATGCATTTCTATCAAACTACCAGTGACAGTCTTCACAGAACTAGGAAAAAAAAACTACTTAAAAATCCATATGGAACTAAAAAAAAGAGCCTTAATAGCCAAAGTGATCCTAAACAAAATGAATGACGCTGGAGGCATCATGTTATCTAACTTCAAACTACACTACAGGGCTATAGTAACCAAAATGGCATGGTACTAGTACAAAAACAAATACATAGACCAGTTGAATAGAATAGAGAGCACAGACACACACCTACAACCATCTGATCTTCAACAAGGCTGACAGAAACAAACAATGGGGAAAGGACTCCCTATTCAATAAATGGCGCTGGGATAACTGGCTAGCCATATGCAGAATATTGAAACTGGCCCTCTTCCTTACACCATATACAAAAATCAACAGAAGATGGATTAAAGACTTAAATGCAAAACCTGAAACCATAAAATCCTTGGAATACAACCTAGAAAATACCATTCTGGACATAAGAACTGGCAAGAATTTTATTATAAAGACACCAAAAGTAATTGCAACAAAAGCAAAAAGTGATAAATGGGATCTAATTAAGCCAAAGAATTTCCCCACAACAAAAGAAACTATCACAAGAGTAAACAGACAACCTATAGAATGGGAAAAATATTTGTAAATGATGTCTCTGACAAAGATCTAATATCCAGCATCTATACAGTACTTAAAAAAATTTACAAGAAAAAAAACAACCCCATTACAAAGTGGGCAAAGAACATGAACAGACACCAGAAGAAGACACACACGCAGCCAAGAAACATGAAAAAAGCTCAATATCACTAATCATTAGAGAAATGCAAATCAAAACCACGGTGAGATATTATATTACACCAGTCAGAATGACTGTTATTAAAAAGTCAAAAAAAATAGATGTTGGTGAGGTTTCAGAGAAAAGGGAACACTTACATGCTGCTGGTGGGAGTATAAATTAGTTCAACCATTGTGGAAAGCAGCATGGCGATTCCTCAATGAACTGTAAACAGAACTACCATTCAACCCAGCAACCCCATTACTGGGTGTACACCCAAAGGAATATAGTTACAAAGACACATGCATGCATATATTCGTTGCAGCACTACGCACAATATCAAAGACATGGATTCAACCTAAAAGCCCATCAACAGTAGACTGGATAAAGAAAATGTGGTACATATAAACCATGGGATACTATGCAGCTATAAAAAAGAATGAGATCATATCCTTTAAAGGAACATGGATGGACCTGGAGGCCATTATCTCTAGCAAACTAACACAGGAACAGGAAACCAAATACTGCATGTTCTCACTTATAAGTGGGAGCAAAATTATGAGTACACATGGAAACAAAGACGACAGACACTGGGGCCTACTTGAGGGTAGAGGGTGGAGGAAGGAGAGGATTAGAGAAAATAACTATTGGGTACTATGCTTAGTACCTGAGTAACTAAATGATCTGTACATCAAACGCCTGTGACATGAGTTTACTTAGATAACAAACCTGCACATGTACACCTGAAGCAAAAATAAAAATATTTTACAAAAGAAATAAAATATGCTTCTAGGAATGTCATCAGCATTAGATTTTATTACTTTTAAAAATTTGGTCACTTTGATGGTGACACAAACTTTTAATTAATATTTTAATTTGGTTATATGGAAGATGAATTATTTATTGTATTGCAAATGCTTCCTAGGTCCTCTTTGCTGGATAGAACTACTAATTTGTCAGGACTTTATGACAGACCAAAAGGATGGCTTTTCCATCTCCAGTTGCAGATTCAATATTGTTTCCCGATTTCATAATTTTTGAAAGTTTTCTACCAAGCGCTTCTGCTCCTCTGTTGTCATGATTGGCCCTGAGTTATCATGAGGATTAAGTGAGATATATAAGTAAATAAAGGCCAGGTGCAGTGGCTCACACCTGTAAACTGAGTGCTTCGGGAGGCTAAAGTGGGAGAATTGCTTGAAGCCAGGACTTCAGGAGACCAACCTGGGTAACACAGCGAGACTTTGTCTCTACAGAAAATTTCAAAAATTAGCCAGGCATGGTGGCATATGCCTACAGTCCCAGCCACTCAGGAGGCTGAGGTGGGAGGATTACTTGAGCCCAGCAAGTCGAGGCTGCAGTGAGCCATTATTGCACCACTACACTCCAGCCTGGATAGGAGTGAGACCCTATCCCAAAGAGAAAGGAAAAACAACAACAACAAAAAGAAACTAAATGAGAAAAGAAAAGTAAAGAGCTTATGTACTTGATACATAGTAAACATTCAATAAAAGGTAAAAATGATCTCATTATATTAGGCAAACAATTCTTGAAGTAACAGATAAGCAAAATGATCAAGCAAACAAAAGTTTATAAACAGGAAAATATAAGTATATCCTGATACTTCTTGTGCAGCTGGAATAAGATAATATATGTGGATAGCCTTTGAAACCCAGTAGAGAACAATGAATAATATATTCAATGTGCCAAGAGAAAATAACGTTCAACTTAGAATGGTATTTTCAGGGAGAAATAAAGGCATTTTCAGTTAGATTTGCTCATCTTAACTAACAGACTGTCATTCTAAAGAATATTCTTTAATAAGGAGAAACATGACCCCAGAAAGAAGGTCAGAGTTATGGAAAGACAAGTAGAGAAAAGAAATGATAAGCATGTGGTTAAATATA
Organism: Pan paniscus; assembly: GCF_029289425.2. Taxonomy (NCBI): domain Eukaryota; kingdom Metazoa; phylum Chordata; class Mammalia; order Primates; family Hominidae; genus Pan; species Pan paniscus. Next base: position 128,619,399 of record NC_073249.2, read on the forward strand.
AATAAAAAATGAGTATACAAATAATAAAAATCTAATTGGGTGGATTTAAACACACACACACACACACACACACGCACACACACACACACACGCACACATGCACACGACAGACCTAACATACTGAACAATCAGCAGAGGTTTTCCAGTATAACAATTGAGAGCATAATTTCTGGCCCTAAATTATCTAATCTCCAATCCCATCTTGAACATTTTCTAATGATGTATCTTTGGTAAACTTAAACATCATGGGCTTTATTTTTCTCACATATAAAATGAAGGTAATAATAGTGCTTGTCGCACAGGGCTTTTGTGAGGGTTAAATGAGGTAATTAGAATGGAGCCTGACATTCAGTGATAGCACACTGTGTGCTGTAACTAGATCTGAGTTAACTCATGCTAAGGAGTAAATATAATCATTGGACTTGACTTTTATAGAGTAACCAACAAAGAACAAAAATAGAGTTTACAGCTTCTATAGTTTTCACGGGACTAGATAAAATAGAGGAAAAAACCCTCAAACAATGAAAAGAAGACAATAAGAGAGAAAAAAGAAAAACGAAATAAAAAACAAAGAAAACTAGTAGAAATGAACACACACACACACACATATGTTTTAAGTGTGAATCTTAATAATCTCCAATTGGCTAATATATATATTTGCCTTGGCGAGATACTTTAGTACACTAATAACCTCGGTTGACTTTAATAAAAATTCTGAAAATCTAAACTGTGACTCTTCAATTTGTAAAATTAATAAAGATTCAAGCTTTTGAACCATAAAAGGGCCTACTAAAGGCTATGATTTCTCAGGGAGGTAATTTTTCTTTTTCCACAGAGAACCAATGCTAAGAACTAAAAGCTTTCTTGATGTCTCACTCTGAAGAGAACTGCTCCTCCACCAGCCCAGTTCATCCTTTCCCTGAAGGTATGGCCTTTCCCAAGCCCTGGTTTTGGATGGGATAAGTCTACAATACAAGACCTAACCCTGTAAAGGCCAAAAGTTTTTTATTTTATTTTTTTGTTCACCTTTCCACACACACTAACTGAAACTATAGTTTAGACTTCTCAAACCCCATATGTACACAAATCATATAAGCATGTAACTAAAAGACAGATTCTCGATAAGCAGGTCTAAGGTAGGGCTCACAATTCTGCACTTCCAACAAGTTCTCAGGTGGTACCAATTCTACTGTTTTGAGAACCAGCACTGAGTAGAGAGACTATGACTATCAGAGACTGCAGACCCAGGGGGCATTCAGCAGCTTCAATGCCAGCTCACCTCCAGTAATTTCTTCTCCCAGTTTGTTGCTTGGGTCCACAGAAGATTTCACTTAATTTCTTACAACTTCATGTATTTATTTAATAGGATGTCAATTTTATTTAGCGTGTTTCAGGTTTGTAGTATGCAGGTTTTAGTTTACTGTGTTGTGGGAAATAGAATTCTTCTCCAAATAAGAGGAAGGATTCTTACAATCCTTGGTATTCATACTTAAATTGATCCCATTGAATATTATTTGTACACCATAAAATATATTGTATGAATATAGATTTATTCAGACCTTTTCATGGAATAAAAATTTAAATATTGCTGTAGGTTGATTTTGGTCATTTTAAATGACCTTTGAATTTGTCTTAATGACGCTGGCAACAAAGAAAAATGAAGAAATAAAATAAAGACACAGTGAACTTTTGCATAATTTATATAAATGACAGATGAAAAACAGATCTCACACAAACATGCTAGAAACTCAGGGCTTGGCTGTTTTCTAAATCACAGTTATACTATAGGAGACTATTGTACTTTTGATCAATGCACTTAAAATTATATTTTAAAATTCCTCTGATATATTTTTAAAAAATCAGAATTGCAGGTTCGTCTTTGTAAAATCTGAATTGATACTTGTGCGATAACTGCTTAGATGACTTAAAAATATTAATCCATACTTAATGGTATTTCTTTGTAACTTTGATTAGATCGTTGATGATGCAAAATAATTGGTTTCTGGTAGTTTTATGTCAGAAAGGTGAGTTCTGTTAAACACCTGCTCTCCCTTTATTAAAGAACCATTGCAATGACTATTTTTAAGTAATAAAAGGTTAATAAAACTATTATTATTTTGTTTAACTGCCTTCTAAAACAACCAACCTCTTAAAAGTTATCCTAATCAAAATCTCAAAAAGCTGTTCTAACCATCAGTGAATCTTTGATATATCTAGCGGCATTTGGATTGTAGAAGAGCTCAAAATCAAACAAATGAATGCTAAAACCATGAATATAGACAATCCCATACTTATGAAGCCACACAGACCACCTTCAATTTTTAAAAATAAAAAAGGATATCCACATATCCAAGTTGTAAAGCATATTTTAAATAAGTACATGCCATCAAGAATAGATTTAAAAAATAAAAAAGCAAGAAAGAACCCATTCTTTTTCCACACACAAAAATGGTGACTCAGAAAAGAAACATCTATACTGGAAATAAAGAAACGAAGAAACTTAACTAGGCATAGGTTACCTCAACTGCGGTGTACAAATAGAACAATCAAATATGTAAGGCAGAATGGATTTATTGTAGAGAAATGAAGTGAATGAGAGCATTTTCCCAAATATATCAAGGGAAATGACGAGATTAGCAAAAGGTAAAATACATACCACTAATGATAAACAAGTGCAAGAAATAACAAATTGCTCTTAATCGCTAATGTTCTGAATGGAGAGAAATAATTTGGTTCACTGAGAATCATGCAGACACTGCAGAAAGGGTTATTGACAAAAGACATGTTAAATAAATCTTGGTTGGGAGGCCAAGGTGGCAGATCACAAGGTCAGGAGTTTGAGACTAGTCTGATAAACTTGGTGAAACCCCGTCTCTACTAAAAATACAAAAATTATCCTGGCATAGTGGTTTGTGCCTGTAATCCCAGCTACTCAGGAGGCTGAGGCAGCAGAATCACTTGGACCCGGGAAGCGGAGGTTGGAGTGAGCCAAGATGGCACAATTTGCAGTCCAGGCTGGGCAACAGAGCGAGACTCCATCTCAAAAAAAAAAAAAAAACAAAAAGAAAGAAATCTTGGAACAATTTCAAAATGCACAAATTCCAAAACCGGATAGCACAGAATCTGAAGGTGTCAAAAAAATTATATTAATCTGCTTTGAATCCCTTAAAATGATTCGTAAGATATACTTAAGAACAAAACAAGTTTGAGAAGAATTAAAAAGCAAAAACAAAACAGAAAATATGAAACCTTACTCTTAAGAACTGAGACAAGTGATCTTGGGTATGGCTTAGTGTAAGTCTATTAACAAGTAAATGTTATGAAGCTACGCCTCATAAATTGTTCAAGTTCCTTAAAGGTAATAAAAATTATATCTTTTCAATAAATTTATAACATTCCTGGTGATTGTTTCTTTCTGTGATAATAGTAAGGTTATAGATAATACAGATGCCAGATTTTCCAACTCAGTGGTTCTAGTGAAAACAACAACAACAAAACAAGGACTACTAAGTGAAGTATGAAGTTTATCTATTTGTGCATCTTCTGTTTATGCCCATAAGTAAAGTGAAGTTAGAGAAATAACACCTATGCTCCTTTTGAAAGGACATAAAATCAAATCACATTTCTCTCAGTCATTATCTGATTAAAATGGCTTACACTGCATTCTGTGTTTTTGGCTGTTTTTGCTAAGAAGTAAAGGAGGTGGCGCTTTATCACAGAAAATGAGGAGGCTAGAAATAATGTTTTAAAAGACTTTTATACAGCTTACATTCTAAATATCTCACATAACAAAATGCAAAACAATAAGCTATTAATAACCCATGTTCGCATAACCTTATAAATAAGGCAGTGTACTTTGAGAATCTTAAATCACTAATGTTTTTTACGTCTGTGTTTTTTTCTCCTATAAGAACAGGTCTGCACTAGTCTGCATTAATTAAATTTAAGTAGGATTTCTGAGCCTGGATCATCATTAAGTCTGTGGCCCTGATTTAAATCTGCAGTAAAACATTTCTCCATTAAGTCTTGTGCTTTTGTGTCATATTTCATACACTAGTTGTCTCTTAATTAAATCCATGATGGTCCACCAACACAGACTATTAAAATAACTATACTTTGTACTTGACATATTTATGAGACAGAATCATAAGACTATAGACTGATACTTGAACTACTCACTGAGAAATGCTAATAAGATTATGATGAAGGTAAGATTAGAACATTCCTCTCTTTTCTCTTCTCTTCTTTCTAGAGATTTATTTTTATAACTGCAGTTCACTTCTATTTCAGGTTCTGACTTTTTCTCCAGACCATCTGAAAGCTCTTTCATTGTAGAATGACTGCAAATTAATAGTCAATAGAAATCTAGGAAAGTGTTCATTTATATCACATGATGTTAATATAAACATTGAACTATATTTTTTGAGTTTTGCTTTATTCACAGCTGCAAGTAAATACGTTAATCTAGATATATGTTTGCCAATCCTTTAGGCATTCAGAGTGAAGAAAATTTACAAGGACTGAAACGAGAAAATAGCCCTGAGTGAGAAAGCAGTTAACTTTTAGATGGGGTGAAAGAAGTCCATGTATGTCAACCTCAGACATACTGAATTTTCAATCTGCTTGCCACAAAGAATGATGCTCTCTTTCTGGGTGAGCTTTCAGAGAACTTATCACATCATATGGTAAAAGACAGTTTCCAGTTTATTTTGTTTGCTTTCAGTGGCCTAACGTACACTTTAGTTTTTGTTTCATTTCTCTTACAAATTTTTGTTTGTTTGTTTGTTTGCCATGTAGAGGGTAGGGCCTTTAAGGGAGAGAAATGTACTTGAAGGATTAGGACATTTAAAATTACTGAAAGTCGTGTCAAAGCAGAGACTGTAGAAAAAACAACAAGTAGAATAATCATCAAGTGATCTAACACAAACAGACATTATCTAATACAAATATAGGGAGGAGTTCACAACTGTTAAGTCCATTATTTGCTTCTTACTAGTTCAGTAGATGTTCTGTAGCTTTTAAAAATATTGCTGTGCAATTCGTCATTCAGCTCTGTTTTTTCAGCAGAAGTTTTTAAAAAGTATTGCAAAATAAGAGATTAACTTAAAATAAAATATAGTTTTATTATAGCAGTGGTCTGCGATGAAAAATGCAAGTATAAAATAAATTCTAATGCCTTGTCAAGGATAGCAGCCACAGTCAGGCAGCTCCTCTAAACACATTAAATCTAATAAAATCACCCTCACGTACTCCTGACACTAGTAGTAATTAAAATAACTTGTTTCAAAAAAATTGGTCCTATACATGAATACTTATTGGCAATTATTTCTTAGTTCTTCAAACCAAAGATAACATAATTTGATTCTCACACAATTTTCTTGTAAATGCAGTTCATATTGGGTTTTATATGCAGCTTAAGACTGTTAATTGCCATTTTGAGCCTCACAGTAAAATAGGGTTCAATATGTCGCTTTTCTCAAGCATACTGAAATGTTTGGGAAATGCTTGTCTTAGTCTAATGAACTGTGAATAATTTACATCCTGAGTCCTATTTTTCAGTTTAAGTGGTTCTGACTTTTCTTGACGCTTGTAAAGCCTAATCAACTTGTTACATTCATCTGATTAAAGAAAGCTATGGCAAAGTAGATGAATCCAGTGCTTCTTAAAGGAAGCTATGGTGTTTTGATTTTCTAAAGGCCACTGTTTCATTTGGATCTATTCTTCCTTTGTCACACTAGATGACATACTGTAAACTAAGGATTTTATTTATATTTGTGAGAAAATATTATCTGACTTAAAATATTTGCAAAATCCCCTACCTCCTGGCGGGCGCACTCGATAACTTCCTGAATTTACAGAGACGAAACTGTTCTGTCAGGAATGAAAAGGAGCTGTTTCAGGGTGTGAACATTTTTTATTTCTGAAAGAATCACAAATATGAGATGTGATTCCAGCTAGTTCTGAACACGTGTGTAAACAGAACTATATCAAAGAGATCAAGGCAGTGAATGCATTCAACAGTGACCACTGAAAACAGCAGCTTTGTGTCACCAGCATGAGAGGGTGCTGCAGACATTTTATCTTGCACAGGGGGCTTGGTAAAGAAGTAAACTAATTTAATATTCACCGTGTATTTGCTCAAGAATCATCTTTTGTTCAAGGCTTAATTTCAGAGAGACTTCAAAATATACTACAGAACCTGTGAGTTGAAAGGAATTTTAGAGACAATCTGATTTTACTCCTCATTTTGTGAAAGAGGAAACTAAAGTCCAGAAGAAATAAGTAACACACTCATTATTACATAACCGTGCAACAGAATGATTGCTAACAGAACAAAAGGACATCATGATGTTGACTATTTAACATTATGGATGTGGGGAGGAGATGTGGGAAATATCTGTGAATGGACTGCAAACAGATTCTAAGACTCTATTATGCTGTGGCTGCCAGTAAAAGAGATCTCTGTTTGAAGCGACATGCCTGCCAGCTATGTGATTTTTTCATCCTCAATGTGAATTTTGAAAGACCTACATGTAGTGGAAAATGAAGAAGAAAATGAATTTATTTGCATTTTGAATCTATCTAAATATTAACAGTCCATGAAGTTAAATGGCAGAATGGATTTCTGTTGTGTTTGAATATGTGATTCAACATACATATATTGTTCCTGGAAAAACTGTTAATTAGAATATATCAAAAGAATCATCAGACAAAGCTAAACTGTGGATATCAACCACCCAAAAAAGTCCAGGTAAAGAAATGAAACAGCCACTGGCAAGAAAGATGAAGGAAACACTAAAATTAGGTTTGTTGGTAAATGAGCAACAGGGAGAGGAAGGTAGGCCAGGGGTCTTAACCCCAAGACTAGGACAAGAGAAGGATGAATAATGTATTGTAAGAAAAGGGGCTGACAGGGTTTTTTGTTGTTGTTTCTTTTGGGTGTTTTTTTGGTCTTTTTTGTTTTTGTTTGTTTGTTTTGTTTTTTGGTTTGCTTTTGTTTTTTTCTATTTAGATAGTAAAGATTTGGAGTCCTGAAGATTATATAGTCTCTGCAATAACCACTCCACCCTGCCAGCTATAGACAATACAAATAATAAACAAACTGGCATGGCTGTGTTCCAATAAAACTATATTTACAAAAAATAGAGGTATTAGGCAGATTTAGCCTGTGGTGCTGTAATTCATCTATACCTATTATAGATAAAGCAGGAGATATAAATACATAGATAATAGGTAGATAAGAGAAAGAGACAGAGAGAGAATTGCATAGAAAGAGATAGTTGTTGATATATATATCTTTTTCCCTTTATAAGCAACCTATCTTCCCATTCCTGGAGATGCATTTGAACATACTCTGAGAATGGTGGAGGCTTCTAATGAGAATGAATAGGCTTCTCATAAAATAAAGAACATGAAAACAACTGTTGGCAAGGATGTGGCTAAATGGCAGTACTTTGAGGACTGTTGGTGGGATTTTAAACTAGTACAGCCATTAAGGAAAAGAGTCATGAGGTTCTTAAAAAAAAAACCCTAAAAATAGAAACACCATGTGATCCAGCAGCCTCACTTCTGGGTATATATATATAAAGGAAATGAAATCAGTATGTCAGAGAGATAACTGCACTCCCATGCAGATGCACTATTCACAATAGCCAAGATAGAGAATCAACCTGTGTCTGTCGATGGATGAATGGATAAAATGTGGTGTATATACACAATCGAATACTATCCAGTCACAAAAAAGAATAAACTCCTGTCATTTGCAATAACGTAGATGAAACTGGAAGACATTATGTTAAGTGAAATAAGCCAATAAACTACACACAGAAATATGAATGCATGATCTCACCCATATGTGGAATGTAAATATATATGATACAAAAGCAGAGAGTAGAACAATGGTTACCAGAGACTAGGAAGGGAGGGAAGAGGAGGGGAGGTTTGTCAATAGGTACATAGTTACACTTAGGAGGAATATGTTCTGGTGCTCTATTGCACAGCAGGGTAACGAGTTAACAGTAAAGTATAATATTATATATTACAAAATAGCTAGAAGGGACAATGTTCTCACCACAAAGAAATAATAAATGCATGAGGTGATGGATGCACTAACTCCCCTGACTGGATTATTATACAAAAATATATGCATAGAAACATCAAAGTATACCTCAAAAATATGCACAGTGTCAATTAAAAAATTTAAAAAATTAAAATAAAGATCTTTTCTTCAAATATCTACCACACCACAGCCATCATAACTTTAAAAAATATAAATTAGATCACGTCCTCCGATGGTTGAAACTTTCTTTGGTTTTCATTATAAGTAGAATAAAATCCTAGGTTTTGGACCATGTCTGACTCTGATTTCATCTTATATCATCCTCTCCCTTATTCAGTACACTTTAGCCAAACTGACCTTTTGATTTTTTTGAACATTGAAATTGATACCGAATTTGGCTTGCTGTCCTCTCTGTGTGAAACTCACTTTCTCATATCATAGTACGATTAGCTCCATTTCAATATTCAGGTCTTGGCTCAAATATAAAGTCAACAGAGATGCATTTTTCCATTTTTTTCATTACATACTCATCAATATCTGAAATTATTCATTTACCTGCTTATTTTCTGTGTTCTTAACTAGAATAAAACTGCCATCAGGAAAAGGAATATGTCTGTGATAGTTTTCACTATAATTCCAGGACTCATAAGAGTGACTGACACATGGTAGATGTTTATTAAGTATTTGTAAACAGACAGATGGATGGAAGGATGGATGGATGGAAGGATGGATGGACGGATGGATGGATGAATAAATCAGACTCTACTTTTTCATGGTTTTTTTTTGTGATGCTCAAAATAGCCTTACAGTGTATTGCAAATATTATTGCCAGCTAATAAAACAAGGTTTCAAATAAGTTAAGTTGAATGGCCCACATTACTGGTCTATAAAATGGCATAACTACAATATTAACTTGAGTGTTTGCCTCTAAACCCAGTTTACTTATTTAACCCTTATCTATCCAAAACTCTACTACATTTTACAAACACTAGCTCTTTGTAAAATGCCTACGCATAAGTACTAGTATCATCATCATTGTATATGTGAGACAACTGAGGCACAGAGACGTTAAATAACTGTACAAAGTCTCACAAATAGCAAGTGGCAGAGCTGGAAATCCAAGCCTGCTATTATGGCTCTAGAGTTCTTAATCAGTACATTTAGCTGTATTCGTAAGGCACAGCCTATGTGCAGAACTCTTGGATTTGAACGATCATAAATAGCATATTTGTTTCTTACTGTTGCTATAACAAGTTACCTCAAATTAGTGAATTAACTCAAATGTATTCTCTTACAGTTTTGGAAGTCGGAAGACTGAAACGAATCTTCCAGGGCTAAAATCAAAGTGTCAGCAGGGCTACTGCCTTCTGACTCCCAGAGAAAATGCATTTCTTTGCCTTTTCTAGCTTCCAGAGGTCAACTGTATTCCATGGCTTATGGCCCCTTCCTTCATCTTCAAAACCACTGGCATAGCTTCTTCTGTCTTTGGGCTTCCCTCTGCTTCTGTTATCACATGGCCTTCTCCTGATTCTGCTTCTTCCTGCGTCCTTTTTATAAGAACTCATGTGATGGTATCAGGCCCACCTTTATAATCCAGGATGATACCCCCGTCTCAATATGTTTAATTTAATCACATCTGCAAAGTATCATTTAACATATGGGTTAATATTTGCAGGCTCTAGGTGTTAGGACGTTGAGATTTTTGGAGGCTACCACATAAAATATCTACTTAGCTGCTCAAAATTGAATATTTTAACCACTTAACCAAGTATAAGTGGAATGAAAGTGCATTACTAATATTGCTACTGCTCGATGTCAACCTAGTAAAGTCTTTCCTAATGCCTTATTCTAAATTGCCACCCCCGCACCAATTTTCTGCATCCCTGTTCAGCCTGCTTTAATTTTCTCCGTAACACTGCCATCATTCACAACCATAAAACTTACAGTTTCTCCTCCACCAAAATATAAACTCTGTGAAGGAAAAGATTTTGATGGATTTGCTTACAGATCTACCCCATCCCTCATGCCTAAAACAATATCTAGCATATATCAGACATCCAATAATTATTTAATAAATAAAAAATACATTAATAAACATCAGTGCACAAGTCAGCTTCTGAGAGTAGGGTAAGGTTGATGGGCCAGCTCTGTACCTTCCCTCATACCTCACCGTATGCGTCTCTGCATCTGCATCCCTTGTGATATCCTTTATGATAAACTGGTAAGTGTGAAAATAAATAATCAATATTTTACATGGATTATTCTGCTACAATCATATTGTTTTATTACTGAACTCTTTGTGATGACAAAAACACACAATCTAATATAATGTATACAGAAGATACAGGTGGCTAGCACATATTAAGCTAACAATATAATTTTGGATAAATGAATGGGTCACAGATTCAGGTAAAAAGAATTAACTCCCTTATTATGCTCATAGCTTAAAATGAATCTTTCCATATGTTTAAAGAAAACTATGTTTATTGAGCATACCAGAAATCTATTAGTATATTCTAATACTGTGTAGATGCTCTCAATGATAAACTCATCATAAGTTGAAGATATCATAAATTGAAAGTGTTTTTGACTTTCTATATTTTTAATGTATGTTGGGTTTCTCCAAAGGTAACCCCATCTTACACTGGGGAGCATGCTGAATGCATAGAATTTTCGCACCATCATAAAATTAAAAAAATTGTAAGTTGAGCCATCATAAGTCAGGACCTTCCGTAATATTGAAATGTAATGTATATGTCCTCCATAGTTTTCCATCTTAATCGTGTGTGTTAATGTGTGAGTGCTTGTGTGTGTGCATGTGCATATGACACACACACATACACAAAGAGTTAAAAATCTCACTGTAATGAAATGGATTTTTTTTTACTAAAAAAAAATTCAAATTAGAATTTAGTCTAATTTTTATTGGTACCAGAACTTCCCAGAATTATTTTGACAGAAACAAATGAAGATCTTGAGCCCATCTACTTAAGTATAGGACTCAGAGCTATCAGTCACTTTGTACCAACCAATGTTGTATAAAATGATACTGATTTCTCTAAACACACCATGATCAAGATAAATCTTTAAACTGATGGGTCACTGAGATGATGAGTAAGACTGGAATGCATGGCTATATGCAAATTATCTAAAAGACTGAAATTAGCCCTTATTTAGTTGTGGTCATCTCAAGAATGTTTTTCTAGATATTTTATAGTTTCTAATTCTGTCAGCCATTCTGATGTGAGGTGATATAATTAATTTGACCTATGTCACTATATTGACTCTGTGTCCTGAAAACCTAATGTCTGCATTTAATTTTAGTGTTAAGAACATTCTTGACTAAAAAGGCAGATTTATTTTGTGGAGTTGACTTGTCCATTCTCTGCACCGATTTACTTTTTACCTCTCATGTGAACATCTACGAGTAACTCCTATGAAGCACTCCTTGCATTTCCAAGTTGTCCTTAGTCTTAGCTTAAATACCTATTTAAATAAATCTTACTTATTTTATTTTGCTTTTAAAATGTTAGCCTCTTCCATAGACAATAGTCCTTCTTCCACTAGAATTTGCAAGATTGCTTCATAGTTTACATATGTGTGCTACATATCCATTTTGAAATTGAAAGCAAAAATCCATAATTTCCAGAAAGCTTTTTAAGATTAATGTGAAACGGCTGCACTGCCCATGTAGGAGCCTCAAAATATTTCCTGTCAGAGTGCCAAACCAGTAGTTAGAAGTGCTGAGAATACTCCTGTGAATGTAGAATTCAAGTTACCTTTTATAATATTATTGCATTGAGGTGTCTTACTTTCAAATCAGATAAACTGTAAAGCTCAGCCTCACAAAGACTGAAACTGTCTCTGACTCCCCCATCCCTTCTCTTTTTAAAATTGAAACCACCACAAAGCTGAAATTGTGAATTTTTTACTGGAATTTTTTAAAAGTAAAAGTTGAGTTGGCAGTGATGTTAAAATTTATTGGCCCACTTCAGTAAAAAAACAAAATCTACAGATGGACTTATAATATTTCACTTTTATTCTTATTCTACATAGCTGGACTCCTGCTTAAGTAGGAGGTGTGGAAATTAATTATTTTCCTCCCATGTGTACCATCCTCTTGTGGCTTCTGTCACAAATCAACACACTTGTGGTTTTATAACCAGAATTCTATCTCCAAGATAGCCTCATTAAATGGAAGATATCACTACCTAACTAGGTGATTGGCTCAATTTGGTCATGTGACTTACTGTTTTCTCTATTCAGTATTGAGGTAGGGCAAGGGCAGCCTCTCATTAGTTCTATTTATGAAGTGGTGGAGTCCAAAATGAAGAAAAAGAGCACAGAAATTTCAAGCCAAAAAAACCTTAAAGATCACTTGGTCCAACCTCCTCATTTGCAATGAAGAAAATTAGTCTGGAGAGTTTGAGACTGTTGTCTAGAGTCCCACGGGTAGCTTAGGCTGGTGGTAGAGTTCAGTGCCTTTCCCACTATACTGCTCTATCACTCTCATAGGCCAGTGAAACAAAATCCCCTCAGCAATAAAGTAGACCCAATACCAAGGGACTTATGTGTATGTGCTAGACTTCAATTCAGAACTTTCATGACTCAATTCAATGCTCCTTCATGGTCTATCTCTTAACTTATCAGTTTCCTCTGTTACAACGACCTGAGCTGGGCCTGGTGGTTCATGCCTGTAATTCCAGCACTTTGGGAGGCTGAGGCAAGAGGATCGCTTGATGCGGGAGTTTAAGACGAGCCTGGGAAATATAGTGAGAACCTGTTTCTACCAAAAAAAAAAAAAAAATTAAATTAGCTGAGCACAGTGGTGTGTGCCTATAGTCGTAGCTACTCGGGAGTCTGAGATGGCAGGGTCGTTTGAGCCCTGGACTTCGAGGTTGCAGTGAGCTATGATCGCACCATTGCACTCCGGCCTGGGTGATAAGGTGAGACCCTATCTCTGAATTAAAAAAAGAAAAAAAGAAAGAAAGAGAGAGAAAAAAAACCTACCTGACAGACAGCCTCATTAACACTCACTAAATATGCTAGGTTCAAGCGCATAACTTTCTCCTTGTAAATATTATTTATACACCAGCCTCAAGTTCTCTTTTGTGAGAGGCAACCAGCTAACGACATCATCCTTCGTGATCAGAACAAACATTACTTTTTTTGGAAGCATTTCCTAAGCCTCTCCTGATCATTCAGAGACTCTTCTCTATGCTTTCCCCAGAATACCTATCCTGTCCACCTCTTTTACATCTCTCATAAATCTATAGCAATCATAGATCTCCTGTAATCTTCCATTAATATGAACACTTTGGTCATAGAGACTTTAACTTGTTCACTTCTCTATTCCTAGTGCCTAACATGGCATCTCACCCTGGTAAGCATGCAATATATGTTTGTTACAAGGATGAATGTAAATAAGCATCTGTTTGATGGTCACACTCATACTTATCTTCTCCCCATTTCATCTTCATTTTCATCTCTATGCTTCTAGCTACCTTTCTTTAGACATTTGTCAGCCTTCTACTATCATTTCTCTTTATGCCAGATGAGTTTGCAATTCTTAATAATAAGATAATTCCCAGAAACTCCTTAATTGCTTTCATTTTTTACCATAATGCTCAGGGGCACAGAACAAAGGCTAGGTCTATGCATTACAAAGTGAAGGGAGACTTGGCACTCTGACCATTAATTAGATCCATGTAGATAACCAACCCAAATAATTTCATTCCTGCAATAGAGAAGGTAAGTGACTTTAACATTGCACTTTATATTTATTAAAAAACACAACATTGCTGGAAATTGTGTGGCTATTTCAGACTGAGTTATCTCTAGGATATTTACTTAGATCGAATTAATGAAATGTGTGTTGAGTTTCCACTTCCCATTTTGCATACTCATTGTCTAAATGGTGAGAGATTTTTTCCTGAAATATAAGCACTGGGAAGAAGGTATAAAATCTGTTTCACATCTTTAAAGGAGTTCTGTTATGTTACTGGGAGGCAAGGGAGAAGCAAAAACAAGAAAAAACTTGGATTTGAACTAGGTTTATTACTAGGTAAGGCCCAAATTACCATGTTACACGTCATGAAACCATAAATAATATTAAACTTTTCTGTTTAGCTTATCATATTAACTCTGATAAAGTTTTATATATGTAATATTATGTTTTTTTAAAAGGAAGTAAAATGTTAGGCTTTCTAGTATTTTCTAGAATTAAAAACTTTGTTAATAGGATTACAGCAGGCATAGAGTACATCATGTAGTAACTTAAATGCATACTTCTTTTTTAAATGGTCACAAAAAAGTCGAAGTTATAACAATATTTTGAGATTACTGGCTAATGTTGCTAAACTATTCAAATGTAATGCTTTGCAATGATTTATTCCCATATTTAGAATGATAAATACTTAGAAAAATTAAGTACAAAAAAGAATGTACACTATTATATAAATATTTTTGTGACAAATAACATTGCAGAATATGTTTTAAAAACTGGATATTCCTTTCTGCTTGAAAATAGCTTATTAATTAATTTATTTATTAATTTTAGACAGAGTCTTGCTCTGTCTCCCAGGCTGCAGTGCAGTGGCGCAATCCCAGCTCACCGCAAACTCCACCTCCTGAGTTCAAGGGATTCTCCTGCCTCAGTCTCGTAAGCAGCTGGGATTACAAGTGTGTGCCACCATGCCCAGCTAATTTTTGTATTTTTAGGAGAGACGGGGTTTCACCATGTTGGTCAGGCTGGTCTCGAACTCCTGACTTCAAGTGATCCACCTGCCTTGGCCTCCCAACGTACTGGGGTTACAGGTGTGAGCCACTGTGCCCAGCCTGGAAGGAACTTTTTAAAATAATGCTTCTGGTCCTTGAGAATGTGTGTAGGAGAATGTATGTTTTATTCGCTGAACCAAAAACAAAACAAAACGCATCAGGAAAAAGTAAACCATATATCATGTGAGTATTGTCTTGCCTATTCAAGACATCTGTTCTCTAGCAGTTTGTAGAATATCCATTTCATTTTTTTTTTTTTTTTTTTTTTTGGTAACTGCTAGATACATCTTGCAAAGTGACAGGATTGCAGGGGTTTGAGGACACATGATGATAGTTTCCTTCCATGTAGGAGACAAAGAGGCCAACCTGCAAAGGGACTTCTGTGAACTGGGGCCTCTGGCCAATTTTCAGGAAAACTCTTCTTCCTCCTTGAAGTAGTCTTTAATGGAACTAGAATCAAGCAGCTAGATGTCTGTTACCCTTCTCCTGGTTCTTCACAAGGTCTGGTAGATTATTTTCCACCAAAGGTCAACAAATCCTGGAGAGCAAATCATATCTGATATTCAGGGTCAAAGGCATTTACATCCCGTAATCAAATTTCAGGTGTATTTTTCTACTGAACTTTTCTAAATTTTCTCTGTCGCTCACTGATAGAAAAGTGTGGAAAGAAGAGTACTCTGGTGGCGGGAAGATAGGATTATCACCCAGGATCTGATAGGAGTATGATATTGATGAGAGGCAAGTCATTTTATTATTGTGCTTATAAAATGAGATAACATATAACATTTTTATAAACTATTAAGATGGCAGCTTTATATATTAACATTATTAATAATTTGAGTCAGCCCTGTAATTTTTGTTTCTTAGTATTTTCTTACAATTTTCCTGTTACTATTCTTAAAATAGATTTAGTTTTTCCAAGAATGCCTAGTGAGTACAGAAATTTTACTTTTACTTCCTTTAACTTTATCCACATTACCAAGGGTATTTCTATCCATCCAGTATTTCTTGATGAATTACAAGTAGTTCAATAGGTATTATGGACATTCACTGATATTTGGAAGCCATCTGACCCGTTGCTGTTTATCATCTTACTTTCTTTTATCAGATGCTCATAGTAAACTTGGCATGATAGTTCAATTACAAGATTTCTTTTAATGAATCAATCAATTAAGCAGTTGAGTTTTCTTTTTCTATGAAAAAATGATCATTTGCTATCATAACAAAGTTGGGTAGAATCATATCTATGAAGTATGTTAACATTATAAGAATTTCCACAAAATTAATTTTTTTAAGCAATGGTCATTGTTATTTTAGGTGTCCTTGTTCCAAGACACCACACTGTAATGGCCTACATGGTTTGTGCTGGGTAAAATCATTGCTTTATGTTTTCATGGTCACTATAGCCCAATTGTTCCCAATTCTGTGCCTGCACTCTTTTGGCTTTTAGTGTCTTTTTCAGCTAGCAATAGCATAAGGCTTTGCCTCTAGAATAACAACAGTATCACGTCAAAGAGGAAAATGGCTTCAATGTACCTGTGGTTTGATGTAATGGTTGTTAGGCACGAATCCACAGAGAGAAATTTCACATAGCTCAGAGACATTCAACATCTGCCATAAGCCTTGACCCTATTCTACAACAATGTCTATAAGCTTTGGGGAAACATGTTATTGAAGGATGTCTGATTCCAAGAACCATCACAGCTGTCACTGGGGTTTAGTCTATCCACTGGCTGATATGCTTATCATAAACCGCAAACCTTATATCGACTCTTGTTCAGATCTTGACTATTCCCATTATACAAGAAAGAGTTAGAAAATAAACACTTGTAGCAGTTTCCGCTTAATGCTTTTTAGAATTGTGTTGGCTAGACAGCAAATCAAATATTCCCTCCCTTCTTCCCTCCCTTTCTACACTTCCATTAAAACAAACACACAAAAATCAAATAAAGCATCAGATCATAGATATTTGTGGTCACACTGCCAATGCTTGGAACTTGAAAATTGGACCTAAGGAACAGATACGATTTTCGCCAGTGGAGATATGTAAATCAGCAAATCAGCACAAGCTCATAGGATGAGACCTAAAAAAAAAGAAAAAAAGTCAGGCCTGGCAGAAATTATGCTCTTTGAAAGTAAGAATTTAAACAACACTGTGACTGTAAGTATCAGTGCTATACTATTGGTATTTGTGACAGTCAGACAGATCATCACACATATACAGGGCAAGAAAATCTAGAAAAATAATGGAACTATTTTTTCAACTTATCAAATAGGTCGATCACCTTATCTGAGAAAGTCTGTTAATTAAATAGCTTTTCGTATCCCCATGTTTCTATGGTCATTTTTAATTCTCATAAAACTGCTGTGATTGTATCACTGCCAATAAGAGCTAAGATTGTATTCTTATGGACATCACTCCACTCTATGTTTAACTAGGAAGAGCTACACCTAGAACCTGGCAGCGTTCATTTTACACACTCTAGGAAGTATGCTCGGCACAGTATACTTACCTAAGCCCACTCCCTCTATCATCTTAACCATGGATCTTGCACACAGGATGGACTTCACAAAGGAAAAGATGAACATCTAGATTCCTGCTGCTTGTTCGCTTCTCCGTGCCAACAGCTTAACTTCCATTATGGTTTTGCTTAGGCCAGTCAGGGAATCATTTTTGGTCTATGAGGAGTCTCTTAGAAACAATTAACAATATCTTCATTTCTCTGATATTATGCAGCTTATTGTAGAACCTAATTACCAATCATTGTTGAGTCATCAGTTCTGTTACTCCTATTGATACATTTCTGTTAGCTATCCTTGGATGTACTATGTTGTCACATCTATGCTTCCCACACTTAAAATTCTCTAAAATGCTATTATAATCAGGGTAAAAGTTGTCCTTTTAAAACATTTTCTGACTCCCCTCGCCATTGAGCAGATTTTCGTGAGACTCCACGAGCTTCTCTGTGAGATCACACTCTACTTGTCCTAGGCTGACAAGTGACTTCACAGCAACCATATGGTGGTAAAGCCATTCATATAAAAAAGCTTTTTTCATGAGCTGTAAGTTGGTCTGTAAAAATGTGTTTTGTTAATGTGGCTATAACAACAAATTTCTTCTGCTCAACTTCTATATGCAATTAAAAAAAAAGTTTCTCATGAGTTTTATCAGATCCATGGATTCTGGGGAGCATGGCTTTCCGTGCTCTTCCACCCCAGACTGTCACTGATCCACTGCCAACCGTCAATGATCTTGATGCCAGTCGTGTGTGCTGCAGGCCCCTGATTTCTAAGCCTGGCTTTGTGACACAATTATCAGGGGAACCACATTAAAACGCTGATTCTTATGCCCTATATTCTACTCCATACCTACTGAATTTGAAACTCGATGGCAGTGGTAAGGTCAGCAGTTCTCAGATGAGAATGTTATTAGTCTTTATGTTTTTTGAAACAAATTACCCCTCTAGTCAACCCAATCCTAGTCCGCTTATTTGCATTTGAGAATTACTGTTTATTTGGTGTGAAAGCAAAGCAAATTTTGCAGGACAAGATATCAGTACTCTGGTAAAGCTAAGGTAAAGGTAGCTTATCCTTGTGCTTCCCTTTCATTTTGTGGGAGTGCATTCTGTCATGAAAAGAGATTTGATATGTTTGACATGGGTACATCAGATGGTAATTACACTAAAAAATGAATTCACGATGACTTTCCTATTCTAGACACAGAGTATCCATATTGTTTGCTAAGTATCAGAAGACCTTTCATTCATTATAAATGATTATTTACTGGGAGCCCACCATGTACCAGGCACCATACAGGTGTTCTGTTTCTCTGATTATACCCTGAATGATATACCCATTGTCATGTGTAATTAAGAATTAGTAGGCCACGCGAGGTGGCTCACGCCTGTAATCCCAGCACTTTGGGAGGCCAAGGCGGGCAGATCACGAGGTCAGGAGATCGAGACCATCTTGGCTAACATGGTGAAACCCCACCTCTACTAAAAATACAAAAAATTAGCCTGTCTTGGTGGCAGGCGCCTGTAGTCCCTGTTACTCGGCAGGCTGAGGCAGGAGAGTGGCGTGAACCCGGGAGGCAGAGCTTGCAGTGAGCCGAGATCACGCCACTGCACTCAGCCTGGGTGACAGAGCAAGACTCCGTCTCAAAAAAAAAAAAAAAAAAAAGAATTAGTGATATAGATAAATCCCGAAGAAAAGATCACCCAAATACTTGAATGAAATGTTGTACAGAAGTTCTTGACATTGTAATCAGATAAGCAAAGCACAAACCCACTTTATAAAGTATGAAAATGACTTTATACAATAAATGTTTCATTATGATAGTGTCTATGGGTGTGACATAATGTCTAGGGGCCAAGGTACAGCATGGAGTCTTCCCTGAGAGGTAGATAAGAAAGCCTTAAAAATATAAAAGTGTACTTAGGACACAGAAATATTCACCAGTAGTGGGTGTATAAAGACATCCTTAGAGCCACAGTTTTACTAGAGAGGATCCCACCAACAGGAGATAGGGCAGTGGACCTGTTGGAATAGCAACACCATTTGGGTAGCAAGGATTATATCACAGCTACCTGTGGCTTCAAATATTACCCAAGCACTCTCTCTTTGAAACAGATTCAAAATGCAGTCTGGAAGGATTTTCAACCATTGTGATATTTTTAATGTGTATAATCTTTGTAGCTATCTCTCTATTCCTTTACTTACACTTCAATTTGCTAGATTATTTCCAATATGCTTAAGATTTGTAATGGAGGTCAGTCACCAGGTTTAGCCAAAGGAGTAACTGCCAAAGTTTGTGAGTAGAGGAGTTATACTGTCAAAAGGTAACCCAGTCCTTAATTTCACTTCGAATATATGGAGATCCCAGTACAGTGATTAAAGACATTTTCATTCAACTCCAAATTCCTTGAAGACATGGGCTGTATCAAGTCATTCATGTAACTTGTAAGAATAATTTCACTTGTATTAGATTTATTTCTTTTAAATGTCCTAATGCAACCAGACTTATTCCGTAAAAACTACACTGAAGGCAATAATAATAAAATTGTCGCTGTAGAGAAATTTGAAAACCCAGAACACAGTAGCTCAGCCCTGTAATCCCGGTGCTTTGGGAGGCCAAGGTGGGAGGATGTCTTGACACCAAGAGTTCAAGATTAGCCTGGGCAACATAGCGAGGCCCTGTCTCTACAAAACAAAAGTAAAAATAAAACCCAGAACACACTAAGAGAGGAAGGAGGGGATTCAATATTCTGCCATAATCCTGACTGAACTCCAAGTCATTACTGACACCCCATTGATGCCTTATTGAAAATAGTCAGTGTTTGGTTGTAAGAATTTTTCCAGAATTTTGACTTTGAAGTATTTCTTTTCTATTGATTTCCATCATCCTTTTGTTTGGGAATTTGTTCCCTTATTCCTAAATACTTGAATAGCCAGCTAACCGTCCTTCCTCCCTCTAGTTTGCCACATGGCCTCTGGGATTAAACTTCTTAAAACACCACTTGATTGGGCTTTAGATCTTCAATGGTTTCTTTCAATCACTGGATCCTGGATCCATAAGTCCTCAGTGAAGTCTGCCTAAATCCTCTCTCCATCTGAAAGCATTCTTTCTTTCCTTTAAACATTTTCTGTACCCTTTTAATGGCTTCTGATGCAATACTACTTTTATTACAGTAATTTTCTTCCATAGCTTGTCTTCTGGACCCTACTGTTCTACTGTTGATGTCATGTCTGTGTCTGATTCATCTCTGGTTCCCATCAGGCTCCTGCTAAGAATGCTGAGCACATAGGAGCATAATGCTTTGCTAAGTGAATATTTGTAGGATGAACCAATGGAGACTCTTGGCACTCTAGAAATAGAACTGAAAATTTCAGATTCTATAGCCAGTGCAAACTATATGTAATGGTCTTAGCCAAATATATTTATTAAAACCTTGGAACTCTGATCTTATACCTAAGATTCTGTTTAGCAGTGAGGTGCAGTGAATTATAAAGCATGACTCCTAGGACATTGTGCTGACTGGGTGGCCAAATATTTACAAAACAATCCAGTTAACCATTGGCTTAGTTTTATCATCCATGAAATGGGGAGAATATCAGCCTCATGTTATTGTTGCTGTGGTTGGCCAAGACATCCTATGTGAAAATGTTATGAAAAGTTACAAGAACTATATAAAGATTCGGGTTATTGTCTTATTTTACAAACACCATTACTAAATTGATTATTTGCTTATCTGCTTCTCCCACATTTTTGTATATGTGAATATATGGACATGGCTGTGTAAGGTGGCTCACACCCATAATCCCAGCACTTTGGGAAGCCGAGGCAGGAGGATCACTTGAGGATCAGGAGCTCTAGACCAATCTGGCCAACATAGTGAAACCCTGTCTCTACTAAAAATAAAAAAATTAGCCAAGCTTGGTGGCATGTGCCTTTAGTCCCAGCTACTTGAAAGGTTGAGGCATGAGAATCGCCTGAACCCGGGAGGTAGAGGTTGCAGTGAGCTGAGATTGCACCACCGCTCTCCAGCCTGGGAGACAGAGTGAGACTCCATCTCAAAAGTGAAAAATAATAAATAAATAAATAAATGAACAAACAAATAAAAATGAGGGAAAAATCTATTTAAACAGTGCTGAGACCAAATATTTTAGTATTCTTTACTATGCCTCTAAATATTTAATAGATTATTAGTAGACATAAACATAGAAGACACTATTTCACATTTGCATGTTAATGAAACATTATAAATTATACATTATTTTCTATGTGGAGTACTGGAAACAGTATTCATTTTTTATGGCCATAAAAACTTAGATTGTCTCCTGAAACAGACATCAAATCCCCTTCTGTAATAGTGCCAGAAAGATCTGCAAGCTTTTTAAACCATCTCTAGTGAAATCACATAGATTTGTTTGTGCCACTTTGCAACACGCTAGTGTGAAAGTTCATTTTAAACAAAACAGTTTTAATAATGTCATTACTAATGTACATTTGGTCATCACTAAAAAATGGGGTTTTAATATGAATGTTTCATTTTAATAAACGGCAGAGGAAGCAAGTTGCCCTGAGTCAGCAGGAAGTGGTTATACACCAGAGAACAGCCTGATTGTGTTAGATTCATCCAGAACACTGAACAGCCCAGAGACGGTCCAAGAAAAGACAACTGGCTTTATTCAAATGATTAGGCTTACTGCAGCTCAATACTGAGATTCACACATTCTCCTATTATTTCTTGACCTTGTGCCAAAAACTCCCACTTACAGTAATAATTAGAATTAGTGTTTCCAGTGCATGCCTCCATCTTCCTAACAAACAGTAAAAAAAAGTGGCGCTTACAAACTATGCAGTTAATGAACATTTTCTTTATTTTGTTTGATTAATACAGCACAATTTCCCTAAATCTTTACCATTACACCCAAGTATATCTTACTTTTATAGCTAAATCACTACAAGTACCACTACTAGTACTGTCAATACTAAAATTTTGAAAAGAACCAGTGTTTCTTTCTACCTCTCATTAAATTTTAAGAAACTCCTTTCATTTTCCGGGTCAGAGCACATATGTAAAGCTGTCTTTGACTGCTGTCATTCGGAGTTCTGTGCATTTTTGGTCCAGTAAAGTAGAAAACCGTAAATACCACAAATACTGAATCACAAATGTTGCACTTAGCATATAACACAAATTACTGTGCCTGTTGTTTTAATGAGCACCGTTTGTGGAAAGGTCTGGAAAGGCCCATGAAATCTTTGTAGATGTTGATCAAATGCTTCTGTCTACATTGCCAGTCTGAACCCCTCACCAGGCTTCTCCTTAAGCTCAGCACGCACTTCCACGGGGGGATTGGCAAGAAGAGTCATGTCATATTTATGCGTTCAGTGATTCTTGTAGCTCTGTGGTTATTACCACTCACAGAAGCCTAACACATACATCCTAGGAGTTTACCCTTAGTTGGCAGGACCTAATGGGAAATCAAATAGGAATCATAAGGTGTGAAAAACAAACAGGAGAAAAATAATCAAAACTTAAAGAAATACTTAGTACAATAAATAGGAAGAGTGAACTGAATTCCTTGTAAGAGATAGAAGTCAGGATTGGAATCCCAAAACCTAGGTTGGACCCCATACCTCTGCCACTAACTGATTTTACTCTGACTGGAAGAGGCATCAAGTTAGGAAATTTGGGCACTCTGAGCCTTAGTTTTCTTATTTACAAAATTAGGCGAGCAAAATTCCTACTTCAGTCACCTCACTGGTTTGTTGTCAAGAATAAATAAATGGATGCAAGTCTTATAAAGTCTACATGGCTACTGGTTGGTGATTTTTTGAGTTCATGGCAAGAGACTGTATGGTCAATCCATCACCTTGCTCCCTTGCTTCAAGCCCTTTTTGGCTTCATGCAGCACTTGGTATCCACGCCCCTTGCTTGGCCTACAAGTCCCTCCTAGCCCTGGGCTCTGCTACCCTTTTCAGCATGGTCTCCTACATGCAGCAGCCACATGGGCCTGGGAAGAGGCCAAGATCATTTTCACTTCAAGACCTTTGATATGCAGAGCCCTGTAAATGGAATGCCCTTTCTGGAGAACCTGATGAGGCTGGCCCTTTTTCCTTCTAGCCTAGCTAAATTTTACCTCTTCAGTGGGCCTTTCTTCGCCTCTAGGTACAGTACCTTCTCCCACAGCACTCCCTATCTAACCTATTGTCTTTTTGCAATCTGAAATTATCCTCCCTGCTTCTTCGCTCACCTGATTATCCAAGAGTCCTCACAGAATGTAAGCTAACTAAGAGTGGGACTGTTGCCTGTCATGTTCACTGCTTTAAAATTGGCACCT
Organism: Pan paniscus; assembly: GCF_029289425.2. Classification (NCBI taxonomy): domain Eukaryota; kingdom Metazoa; phylum Chordata; class Mammalia; order Primates; family Hominidae; genus Pan; species Pan paniscus. Next base: position 128,643,082 of record NC_073249.2, read on the forward strand.
GGAAAAGTGCCCAGCCTGTAGGAGGGACTCAATAAAACTTGTTGACTGACTGATGAATATGACAGTTGGCAGTTCACTGGGAGGGATAGATAGTGGGAAGGGCCCAGCTGGTGTATGAACACCCCGACCACTGCCCTTTTTGTAAACCATGTTAAATGTGTTCTGTGCCTTCATACTATGGCTCCTGGTCTCTCCCTGTCTGAACCACCCATGTATCTCCACTCTATCTTATCTCCCAAGGTAAAAGTAATAATAATTATTATTATTGAACAAAAGGAGCAATTATTATTATTGCTGAAAAAAAGGAGCAATATCCTTTTCCTGAGTGATAAATTGACTGATACAAGTCAATTATCTGTCAAGAGTAATAATAATAATTGGGCACTAACTTGTAGCTAAGTATTTTACATATGTAATCTCATTTAAATCCTTAGAACATTTTATTTTTGAGTGAACCAAGGATTAGAGAGATGAAGTAATTTGTAGAAGGTCTCACCACCGCAAGAGGCAGGGCTTGCCCTCAAATGCATGTTGGTGAGAGACTCATGCTCTCTCCTGCATCATACTGCTTTGTATATAGCAAAGCCCTTGCGGAGAAGAACTCACACTCTTGCTTCCACACAGCTGGACTCATTTTTTCTTCCCCTCAGTATCCCCTATCCTGGGTGATAAATTGACAGAATTATCAGAGAAATGAATCAGGCAGCTCATGCTCTTGTTTTTTCATTAATGTATATATCTTTTCAGAAGACTTCTGAATACAAAATAACTGGCAAAGGGACACTCCAGATTGATGATCATAATAATAGCTTACATTTATGGAGCACACACTATCTGTTAGGCATTTGAAGCTTCATGACAACTCTATGAGATATATCATATTTGGATCCCTTCTCACAAATGAGGAAACTGAGCCACAATAGAGTTTAATAACTTGCCTCATGTCACACAGCTAGCAAGTGGTGGAGCTGGGATTTGTACTCACTAGTATGACTAATAGGCAGTGTGCTCAATCACTATGTTAAGCTGATGGGCCCCCGAGATCAAGGCAAGGGCTAGCTTACTTGGCCTATATGTAAAAAAAATCTCATCTTTAACAGCAACTCATTTTTCCATGTAACATCTGGCCTAAGATGAGCCCTTAAATAAATCATTTTCCATTTTTTGGCAATGTTAGTTAATGCTTCAGTCTTGTGATTATTTTTAATATTAGAATGATAAAGAAGTAGCACAGTCTTGGATAAATAAACAACCTATTTTTCATTTGTACAGATGAGCCATCATCCAAATAATATCATTAATCACCTTAATATATCTATCACCATCACTTTCTCTAGACTTGTTTCTTCCTTTGTCAATGAGAAATGTATGAAATAAAACAATTGTGTGATAAAAAATCATGCAAACAATTCACTGGCATTTCCCGTTTCTATTTTAGAATTTTTGTTGCTGTTGTTAAAATCTCAAATATTACAGATTTTAGTTAGGCCCACAATACCATTAAATTTCTCAGTTAAATAAGGGAGGATTTTATTTAAAAAGGAGCAGAAATAGTTGCACAAAGACTCCTAAAGTAAAGGTAGTTTTAATGAGACCTTTTTTTTTCACTAAAAATGAGATATATTTTAGAGAAAGTCAACCAAAAGGGGAAAAATATGACAGAAATTTTGGATCAGGCATTTTCGTAATTAACCACCAATTTCCTGATGATAAGGCAGAAAGCAAGCTAAGTCTTGGAGAAATTGCCCTCTGGGGAGAAAGGAAAAAAGGGATTTTTAGTTTGACGGTTCAACCTTGTACCAGCACCGTTTTCTCCTTCTGCCGGTTCAAGGAGTTCTAAGCACCCTTCTGTAAATCATCATCTCACATCTATTTATTATCTTCCAGCTCAGTGCACAATACTATCTGTTACACATGGATACCAGCAATAATACACGGGGGGCTCTGGTGTAGGAGACAGTAAGCTCTGTGCTCATCCACGTTCCGAGTCTCATCCTGCAACAGGGAGTTCCTGCTCACGCTGTAGCCACCATCATCAGCAATTAACACAAAGGTATTATGTTTCTAGTATTCATTCCTCTTTACTTTACTTATGCAATATGATGTTAGCCACCCAATGCTATATGGATACAGAAAGTGTCTGACTGCCTTACAGCAGCATAAGGTGGAAGAGATTATGTTTATTTATTTAATTTTTTTACCGTTAGAGAGAGCAATTTAATAGGAATTTGGTAACCTGCGTTACAAGATACTTGTATACACAGTAGCACTGTTTCTGTTCAGTGGAGAGCTAAAATAAAATGAATTCCACATCCCTGCCAGAATGCTACAAAAATGTTAGCTATTATTGCAGAAGAGGAAATCAAACCCAGTGGAACAAAAATTAAGAACTTTAAATGTATACTATGTTGCAGTGATTCTCAACACAGCCTCTGAAAAGCTTTAAAAAAAAAATCCAGACACCCAGCGCCCATCCATGAGAGATTCTGATCCAATTAGTCTGGGGTGGGACCCAGGCACTTGCATTAAAAAAAAAAAAAAAAAAAAAAAAAAAAAACCTCAGATAATTCCAATTTGCCCGCAGAATTGAGAACAACTGATCTGGGGACAAAACTTCAGAGCCCAATTTGTTTTAGTACTAGCACAATCGTTTACTTGTGAGACTTTCTACCAGTGCTTCATCTTTCATTTTGTTTCTAGGTTTCATCTATCATAAAGAGTTGTCATAACAATTAATTAAATCTTGTAAGTGAAACTACCTTGATAAGCATAAAATGCTATAAAAATATAAAATGAAAAATAAATGAAAGAAATCTCTGAAATCAAAGAATTGTGAGGTCTATCGTCAATTCTAACATGATTTTTAGACTTAGAATATTTGTCTGACTTCAAGCACATCCTTTTACATATCTTAACTTTAGTTTCTGTACCTGTAAAATGGAAACAATGTATTCAACCTGCAGCTCACAGCAAAAGAAGATAAATACCCCTATTTTATAGAAGTGTGAGGATTAAAAGACAGTATCTTTAAGGTACGATTCCAATCCAGTTTAGTTTTGTTCCTCTTCCCTTAAGGTTTATCTCAGAATCAAATAAGTTAATATATGTGAGAGCATATTATAATTATGATTCATTATCATTATGCTGTTGTTATTGTTATGTTTTCATTATGCCTCATTTTATTTAGCTGTAAAATGAGAGTATTGAACTCAATCGTTCTAAAAACATCCTGTAAGCACTAAAATCTATGATTGTTAAAAAACATGGACAACCTTTGTACTCACTTGATTCTGATTCTGTGTGTGTATGTGAGAGAGAGAGAAACAGAGACTGAGAGAGAGAGAAAATGCGTGTGTGTGTGTGTGTGTGAGTGTCTGTGTAAGTTTCAAGAAAAAAAAATTAATGAAAGGAAGTTTCCTGAGTTGTGTTAGCCTAGAATTCATCACACTTCGTGACTGCATTATTTCTCTGGGACAATTCACAGGAGAATTCTGAAGAGTTCACAAACAAGAATCTTGTTCTATTCTGGAATTTAGGTGTACCTTGACTTGGGCTGATTTTAACTGGTTTGGATACTGAGATTTAACTTTGTTTCAAGCCAAAAGTCTGAAGGAGCAAGCCCAGTAACGATATGCTGCTCTCTAGAATAGCCTGAAGATGTCCAATTCAAGTTGCTGGAATGTCTGAATCACTTAGAAGCACTGAACCTCCTCAAACAGACCCATGTAGCCAAATTTCTGATGCTAGATTTGGAGGAGTAAAACACACTTCTGGATTTCTGAAAGCATTCAAGGGAAGTAACAGGAAAATGCTGTGTTCTGTTAGTAGGTGTGCACGTGTGCAGGTTCTCTATTGTGTGAATCTTTAAACTGGTCTTCTCTGTGGGATCATTTTCTTTTGGGTATAAATATTCTCAGGTTTCTCCACTCTTAAAACAACATCAAAATAAAAATAGAAATTAAAAATCCTCTCTTCCACCAAATATTTCTTTCTAGCTGCAGCACTACCTCTCTTCTTGCTTTCATAACCAACATGCTTACAGCACCATCTGTGTCTGCAACCTATGTTTCGTCTTTTCTGATTCATCCTTAAATCCCCTGTAACCTGGCCTTGTCTCTACCTTTGGCCAAAACTGGCAGTGTTCTCCTATGTGTTAATTTCAAAATGCCAGTTCTTCCCTTATGTGATCTTACTGAGTACTACTGCACTTCTAATTCCATCGGCCACTCCTGTTATCTCAGACCTTATCCTCCCTTGGGTTTATAACACTGATCACTCCTAGTTTTTCTTCTCCCTCTCTGCCCTGGCCTTGGCTTTCTTCAGGCCCTTCTCATGCCATTTGGTTATTATACACTGATTTCCCAGGAACCCACCCCTATACTCTTCTTCCAATCACTCTACACACACTTTCTGGACAGGCTCATTCACTTGCATGGTAGCAATCACTACCATTCCTGAGTTCCTCAAAAGCAGCCTAAGTGGGGCAAATCTTTACATGCTACTACTTTCTTAGGAAGTACAGTCTCAGAAAAGCATGAATGAGCAAAAAAGAAAATGAGTAAGGGAAGGAGTAAGAGCAAACACAGCTGCAGTTTTGTGAAAAGCACAACTGATTTTTCTCTCACAGTTTGCTTCAAAAAGGCTGTATGTATTCCCATGTGTCTGGACAGTGTCCTATGCATCTTCAAATCCAATATATGCAACTTTAAATTGAACATCTTCTTCATCGTTCCAGTCTCAATATCTGCTCCTCCAACAGCATGTTATTTTTCTGTGAGTGCTACTTTCATCAACCTACGAAACTTAAATCATCCTTGAGCTTTCCTTCTGCCTCACACCTCCCGGTCCTGATAGCTCGAGGTCACCTGATTTCAGCCCCTCTTCCACTCTCACCATTCATGCCTTCATTTGGTTTTTATTTTTTCTTAACTTTTTTTCATTCTTCCACTCATTATTTTTCCAATCCACGCTTCAGCATCCAGGGTTACCTTCTTAAAGAAATATTTGGTAAAGTAATTCCTTGGCATACAAATACTTAAATGACTTACCAAAGCATTCAGGATAAGGGTGGAAGTGCCTAGCATAACATGATCTGAGCTTGACTTCCACTTCAGCTATACCTTGCTCCATTCCTCTTTTTAAACTTTGAGATTTAGCCACATTGAATGACCTGTAAGTTTCTCCGGAGTGTTCTGTCTCGTTATGCATTCTTCCTCTGCACATGCTCTTTATACTAATTATAATGTTCCCCCTCCCTCAACTTCTTCTTCTAACTTATACCTGCTTATCCTGCAAGACTTATACCATCTTCCCCAAAACCCTTAACCTCACCCAGTCCCCTTCCTGCCATATGGGCTCAGTAACCTTACCGTTTGCTCTCTTTACATGCTAACATTGCACTTCTCACACACCCTGCTATGAAAATATTTTTTGACAAACGTAAGTGAATGGCTAATTTTACCTGTACTTAACTGGGTTAAGGGATGCCTGGATAGTTGGTAAAATATTATTTCTGGGTACACCTGTGAAGGCCTTTTGGAAGAGATTTGCATTAAAATTGATAGATCGTGTAAAGAAGATCTGCCCTCATCAATGTGGGCAAGCCTCATCCAATCTATCGAAGACCTGAATAGAACAAAAGGGGAGAAAGGGGAGACTTGCTCTCTCTGTTTGACCTGAGACATCTCCTATCGTGTATCTCCTCTATGTGTATCTCCTATCGGTTCTGTTTCTTTGGAGAACTCTGAAAATGCAATAAGTCTTGGAGATTTCCTATTTGCAGGCACTGCTTAACCAAACTTGCCAAATCTTGGATGCTGGGTGGGTTGAGTAAGCCAGTGCCCATGAATAAATTAGACTATGCTAACAACAACAAAAGAGTTACTGGATGTTTTTCCATCACTTGAATTGTGTCAGGCAGAGTGCTAAGTATTTTACATATACAATCGAATTGTCAAAAAATTAGTTTTGGGTTAGTCTATTTGTATTCCTTTTTCAGACCCAGGTTAAACCACAGGCAAATGTATCCCTGCGACCAGGATCAGATTTCCTTTCCAGCATTCCCTGCTGCTGTTCCAGGACTCTTCCTTCTATTAAAAGCTAACATTTATTGTGCTCTTACTATGTTTGAGCCAGGCACTGAGCTAAGCCTATTAATCTTCACAACAACCTGATGTGACAAAGATTATTTTATTCCTATGCTGCAGAGGAGAAAAATATAGCACAGAGAGATAAAGTAACTTTACCAGGTTATATTTATAGTAAGTGCTAGAGCTGGGATTTCATTATAGACCCCAGATTCCAGAGCCCGCACACCACTCAACATACCATTCCTGTAGCCAGATGATATTGTGGTTGAAGGCATAAGAAAATACAGGCATTGAGAAACCTGGCTTCTGGTCTCTGCTCATTTTTATTAAGCTACAAAACTTTGTCGTGGTCACTGGTCACTGGAACTCAGTTTCCTCATCTATCAAAATTGTGGAGTTTAATTCTGACATTCACTATGCTTTCTTCTGACTTCTATTTTGGTGACTCTATTCTAAATGTTAAACTGAGCTTCACACGCTCCATGGGAAAGGGAATCATCCATGTAGTCTTGACAGCCAAAAAACCCATTTGCAAAAGATAAAGAAAAAAAAAAGAGCCATTCACCAGAAGAGTGACAGGACAGATACAGGCCTACACACCTCGTACTAGGAATCCAAATGTCCCTTTGGATCGGTCTATTCCAAATGACCTCACTGTTGCTTTTTAAACCAGTTTATTATGGAAACAGTTTATAAAATTATTCTTCGTTTGTTCAGTTATCTTGAATTTTTATCTTCACTTATTTTGCCAGTTAGATAAATAAAGTTACTTTCCAGAACTACTCAGGCACATCCTTCAGGGGACTGAACAACCACAAGGAAGCCACTTTGTAGCTCGTGTCTCTGAAGATGAGGACCCCCAAGCTAAGGAAAACACCAAACACCATATTTCCAGGGATACATTTAGGAAAGAAATATGATTCCAAAAGAAAGCAGCCTGTGTGACACAGTATGTATCTTCCCAATCACCCTAGTTGTGAGATCATGGTTTTAAATCTTACCTAAGCAGCCTCCAAAGGTAGGGATGTTGTGGGGGAGGTGAAAGGAAGAATTAAGTGTGTATGTAAAAGGGTCCCTTTCCAATGGAGGTCTCTACATTTTGCAATTAATGAAAGATTAAGAGCTCTGGCTCCAAGCCCTGACTTTCAGTCCAGGCTGAATTAGCTACACAGCCTCCGATGTCTCCTTATCTCTCTGAGTCTCTGATTATCTACCTACAAAATAGGTAGCTGGACAAAAATGAACTCTTAAGTTCCTCAGAGTTCTAAACATTCTATAATGCTGATTTTTGCTAAGGATCCAGAATTTGAATTTATTTTGTAATCCCAGATATTGCCACTGAAATGTTTTTTTTGTTTGGCCAGTTTCATAAGCTCAGAATTTCACACTCAGTACAAAACATAATAAAGGCAAACAAAACAAAACAAACCCTAACAAACAAAAATCCCTCCTATTCCTATCATTGAGTTTAAAGATGAGAAAGTGGGCTGCAGGTGATTGTCTTGGGTAAACTGCAGCGTGATCACCTTATCCTGACTTGGGACCCTCTTCTCTTGGATCAGAACCAGACCAGCTTTACGAGGAAGCCAGTTGCCTCTCAACATCTCATCTGAGTTAAATTTGAATGAAAAAATTGCAAATAAAACCCAAAAAAGGTGTTTTTTTTTTTTTTTAGAAGTCAACAAATTGCTGTTTACTAAAAGGTTGTTTGGGCTCTGAATCAATTTTATTTCTTGTCTTTTTGCTCTTTTGAAAATAAAAAATCTCATTTCCAGCTCATAAAGTAGCATTAGTTCTTATTATTCCATACATTAGAAGTCAACTGGTAATTCATACAAATTAAATTAGTGATTTTGCATTTAATTTACTGACGACAAACTATAGGATTCAGCAGTTTGGCTCTGATAACCTTTAAAATGTATTAATTTCACCAGTGATTTACATAGGGGTTTATTTCCCACTGCTACAGCTTCATTCTCCAAAGCAGAAATGCCCCCATGGTTTTTCAATTTGTTACCTAATCAGCACAATATATTCCTCCTTTTCTTCCTTTTATATTGTCTCCTAAATTTGAAACTTCAATATTTGAAGAAATTGTACCAAGAAATCTCACATGGCTTTTCTATTTCTGGGAACCTTTAAAGGAATAAACTGAGAAAAATTATTGCATTGAACTAGTGGTACTGCTTGCAAACACAGCAGTGTTAAGATGATTGCATTCAAATGAATTTTTTTTCAAATCATGACACTTGGACATTTCAAAAATATTTCCACAAATCCACCTAAAGCTCCCAATATCAATATATCAAAATCCTTGGGAACTACACCAATGACAAATATTGAAGTTCTGAAAAGCAGTTTCCTAAGGTGATTCTGATGAGGCATACCGTGTGACAAAAGCCGCTCTCTACTCCCTAAATGCCCCCGTTCTGGCACCAGACTGAGGAAGTAAATTCTCTCCAACCTTGCGCTTCTTTATTGTTATCTCCAGGTTAGAGGACCCCAGAGACAACTGGGGTGAAGCCACAGTTAAAAAAAACTCAGGCTTTGCTAGTCAGACAGAAATCCAGTTTCTTTAACTTACTATAATTCTATGAGCGTCATAACTATATACTTCACATCTAGTTAAACCTCTGGCAAAAAACAAAATACCCGTCTTCAGATTTTAAGGTGATTTTGGAGGTGTTTGTCTTGGCTAAAGGCAGTGAAATCAAACCGTGTATTGAGAGTGAAAATATTCTATTTTTCCAAACTCAATTCAACAAAAGTGCTTATCTCACAGGAAAAAAAAATGCAGCGATGAGCACTAGGAACTACCAAAGTCCCCACCACAAGTGTCTGGTGCTCCATGATGGGGGTGCAGAACATTTGGATGAACCAAGGAAGTTGATGCTGGGGGGCAAGAGTTTGGGAAGAAATGAACGTGTATTTGGAATTTTATACTGGGCAGAGATAAGTGTTACAGAGAAAGTGGGAAGAGATTTGGCCATTTGAGTAGAAATATCTACTTTCTAATATGCCTTGGAAAGTTGACAAAGAAGAAACCTTCAAGGCAACTCTTTTTTGAAGGCTGCCCTAGAGAAACTTGTTTTGAATGTAAATTGAAAGAACAAATAAGGCAACAACAGTAACAGCCTTAAAGAGATTCAGTAGTCTATAGGGATGAAATACAGTCAGCCCTCCGTATCCATGGGTTCTGCATTCATGGATTCAACCATCCCTGGATAAAGGCATTCAAAAATTAATTTTAAAAATAACAATACAATAGTAAAAATAAGAAACACTACAGTGTAACAACTATTTACATGGCATTTACATTGTGTGAGGTATTATAAGTATGTAAAGGTGATTTAGAGTATATAAGAAAATGTGTGTAAGTTATATGCAAATACTATGAGATTTCTTTATTAGGGACTTGAGCATTGGCAGATTTCAGTTTCTGTTGGGGGACCTGGAAACAATTCCCTGCAGATACTGAGGGACAATGGTAATACTCATAAAAAGTCATTCATCTTAAGTCATCGTATTCTTTTGATTGCGTTATGTTATATCTATTCTTCGCCACGTTTGAGTTCTTCTGACACTGAATCTGTGAGGTAAAAATATATGATGTACTACAAATTTTATTCATAACAAAGTAGACATACCATACCATGATATAAGCTATGAAACATTACTTTTATATGGCCAAATTTGTTTTTTTATTTATGTATGTTTCTTATAAAATACAGTTTCTTATGTAAATGTTTCCATTTTCTTTGTACACTGTTTTATAAACACTCCCTTTATTTTTTCTTAATGTTTATTTTTATGAAAGAGGCTCTGGTTTTATTTATTTGTTGATATTGTGTGACATTTAAGCCAACTCCATTTCTTAAGCCTTCTTTTTTTGTAATTCACATCTTCTGGCTTAGTAGCTATTCCAGATGAATGTTAGAAACCATGTTTTTTCATTTTCCATTTTCCAAATAAATTCTCTTGGTTGATTACTATTCTTTTCTTTTTTTTTTTACTTTGTATTTTACATTCTCACATTTTCACTAGGAATAAAAAGAGAAACAAAGATTACAACTTTGACTTAACTAGAATCTATACCTAATCAAAGCGATGAATTTGTCTTCAGTTCCCCCAACATCCTCAATGTATCTCCAGTTTCTAGAACAGTGTCTGGCACAGAGTAGGCAGCCAAACATGTTTTTTAAGGAATTAATTATTAAAAACACTCCCAAGATCAGTTGATCCATGAATCTTCCCAAGGCCAGCCCAGGAATGGTACCAGTCCAAATGGTCTGCACCAAAGTAAAACTGGTGGGGTTTTTGCCAAGCAGAGCTGAAAGCAGTCTAATGAATCCTATCCCCAAAGGGAAGCTAGAGGTCAAAGCCATTGTAAAATATCATTTTACCTAGAGTGTAGATAGAGTGCCAGTTCTTAGCCTCTTCTTAAATGTTCCATCCTGCTTTTATTAATTGGGCATGTCCCATTAATTTCTAAGGCATGGCAACATCTATGATTTCACTGATCATAATGTGGGTAAAATCAATCTAAAGAGCAAGATCGTATCATATTTTTGAACCAAACAAGTGACTTCTAAAGTGTAACTGGGAGAGCAAAAAAATACCAGTGAAAGGAATTAGAAGTAAGCCACTAACCCAGGTCATTACTTTAAGATAGCATAGTAAGTTCTCAGTCCAGGTGACTTGGATATTTATTTCACTGAAAAGAAAACAATGTATGTATTTATCAAACAGCATGACATCATTCTTAAAAATATATGTATAAGCCTCATGACGGGCATTTGAAATATTTGCTTTTTAAAGTAACATATTCTAAAATAATATCCAATTTACTCAATACAAGTAAGGATATATATCATCAAAGTATTTGTATTTTATTTAAACTCTTTCATGCAAAATATGCATGTTTATCAGAAACTATTTAGCCTCTAGAATGTCTGACCTAATCGATTTTGGTTATATCTCTATGAGGCTGCATTAGTTGGTTATGGTAATACAAGCCAAAGTTTAAATGTTATTACATGGTTAAGAAAGATACCTTTATTTATTCATTTAGTTATTTATTTAGAGAAGAAGACCATGTTCTAGTGCTTAAGGAAACTGATTTGCAAACAAGAATCCTACATCTTGTTTTAGTCTCTATTTTTGGCATTTTATGTAGTCTTAGGCAACCACCTTTGCAGTCTGTCCTTAGCACCTGCATTTGGAGAATCTTCCTGCCAAGGAGATTCCAGGAGTCAAATCAGGGAAGTTCTGAGACAAGATTCTGGTTCGAATCAGCAAAACTAATTCTTGCCACAACACAAAAAAGGTTTCTAAAATGTGAAGATTACTTCTACCCTACCAGCTGTTCCAAATGTGTCAGATTATTTTCCATCTGCTTGTGAGTGGGAGCAATGAGGAAAAAGGCCTCTCCTTTGTGCACAATTTGCAGCATTAAAACTTCTAGTCATAATGTTGACGTTTCTGTGATTGTAGTATAGTCGTCTTTCACATAATGACATTTTGGTCAACAATGGACTGCACGTATAATGGTGATCCCGTAAGATTATAACAGAGCTAAAAAAGTCCCTATCCACTGGGGACGTTGTAGCTGCCATAACATCATAGCCCAATGCATTACTCACCTGTTTGTGGTGATACTGGTGTAAACAAGCCTACTGTGCTGCCAGTTGCATAATAGTCTAGCATATATAATTACGCTTTTTCTTTTTTTATGTTTAATGTATCCAACTGATTCATTTAATTTTTCTTTACATATTTAATGTAATAGCACATACAATTATGTACAGTTCATAATACTCAATAATAATAATGAATAATTATGTTACTGGTTTATGTATTTACTATATTATACTTTTTATCATTATTTAGAGTACATTCCTCCTACTTATAAAAAATTGTTAACTGTAAAACAGCCTCAAGCGGGTCCTTCAGGAGGTATTCAGAAGAAAGCATTTTTATCATAAGAGAGGGCACTCCATGCCTGTTATTGTTCCTGAAGACCTTCCAGTGGGACAAGATGTAGAGGTAGAAGACAGTGACATTGATGATTCTGACCCTGTATAGGCCTAGTCTAATGTGTGTGTTTGTGTCTTAGTTTTTAACAAAAGATCTTAAAAAGTAAAGTAAATAAATAAAAAATTTTAAAATAGAAAAATGCTTATAAAATAAGTATATAAAGAAAGAAAATACTTTTGTACAGCTGTACAATGCATTTGTATTTTAAGCTAAGTATTATTACAAAAGAATCAAAGCTTAAAAAAATTAAACAATTTATAAAGTAAAAAGTAATAGTATGCTACTGTTAATTTAGTATTGAAGAAAACAAAACCTCATACAAATTTATTGTGGAAAAAAACCTCATGTAAATTTATTGTAGTTTAAGTGTACAGCATTTGTAAAGTCTACAGTAGTATAAGGTAATGTCCTAGGCCTCCACATTCACTGTGAAGACCACTAGGCCTTCACTCACTCATTGACTCACCAAGAACAAATTCCAGTCCTGCAGGCTTCATTAATGTAAAGTGCCCTATAGAGGTGGACCACATTTTATCTTTTATATTGTATTTTCACTCTATCTCTTCTACGTTTAGATGTGCTTAAATATTCTTGCGTTACAGTTGCTTGCAATATACATTATTACATTGTGTTACCATTGCTTGCAGTATTCAGTATAGAAACATGCTGTACAGGCTTGTAGCCTAGGAGCAATAAGCCCTGTCCTACAGCCTAGTACACACCTAGGCTCTACCATCTCAGCTTGTATAAGTGCACTCTATGATGTTCCCACTACAATGAAACCACCTAACAACGCATTTCTCAGCACCTATCATTATTATTAAGCTACACATGATTGTATACAACATTTTTTTTTTCCTTCATCACCCAGGCTGGCATGTAGTGGTGCAAAAACAGCTCACTGCAGCCTTCATCTCCCGTGCTCAAGTGACCCTACCCACTCAGCCTTCCCAGTAGCTGGGATTATAGCCGCACACCACCACCCCCAGCTAGTTTTTGTAATTTTTTAGAGATGAGGTGTTGCTGTGTTGCTTGGGCTGGGCTGGTCTTGAACTCCTGAGCTCAAGCAATCTGCCCACCTTGGTCTCCCAAAGTGCTGAGATTATGTGTGAGCCACCAGACCCAGCCTGTATATAACTTTGAGCTAAACAGTATATGTTGGAGAAAGGCCACAGCCAGAAGAACAGTACAAGCTCACGTGTACCACAAATTTCAGAGCATTCCAAATCATGCAAAATTTATTTGAAAAGAGGGAAGTAACTGCTAATGTAAACAAATATATATTAGGTTGGTGCAAGAGTAATTTTGACTTTTGCCATTACTTTTAATGGCAAAAACCGCAATTACTCTTGCACCAACCTCATATATAGGTTTTAGAAATAGAATCAATGCCGTTTCACTTAGTTAATAACTCCTGCTTATTCTTTAAAGCCTATCTGCTGCCACAGATCTGTATTCTAAAGCAGAGGTCCAAAGCAGAGATAATTACTTCCTCTTTTGTGGTGTCCCTGTAGTTTTATATTCCTGGATTATGGCATTCATGCAACTACTTATATAATGGCTTTCCCCACTTCTTCTTTCTTTTGCCCTTAGCTGAAATTTGTGATTATGTTATTCAGTGATATTCATCTCAACATTTTGCCTATCACACAAGAGACACAAAGTAAGTTTGGTTTACTTATTGAACATGCCACAATTTTATTTTTATTCTCAGAATCAAATTTTGTTTACTTCTATGTAGACAGATGCTGTAGTCCAGGGGTTAGTAACCTTTTTCTGTAAAAGGCCAAATAGTAAATGTTAGCAATTGTCGGCCATATGGTCTCTGTTGCAGTTACTCAGCTCTGCTGTTGTATTGCAAAAGCAGCCATAAACAATATCTACATGGAGGAGGTTGGCTTTTTGACAATAAAACTTTATTTACAAAAACAGGCAGTGGGCTGGCTTTGGTCCACAAGCTATAATTTTTCAATTCTTGCTTTAGTCTACTAAAGAGATTCTCTCTCTACTCCTTGCCCTCATTTTTCTTTCTTCCCGCAATGTGTTTCCCTAATGCTACCATGAGCTCCTGTCCTCATTCTCTCTTCTTTTGTCATCTGGTAAATTCATTCTTAAATATTAAGACTCCATTCCAGCAGAACCTCCTTTGTGAAATATGTCTTGACCTCCTTAAAAAGCATTGACCATTCTCTCCTTTGGGCTTCCACCACGGCTCTGTTTTGTGATGGATCCCATCTAATGACATTCACTTGTGTAAATTTCTGTCTCTCGTTTTTGACTGGGAATGCCTAGTGGTTAGAATTGGGTAATTAATCTGAGTATCCCTATTACCTAGCATATGTCTGGCACACAGTAGTTACCTAATAAATGTTTGCCAAATTTTTAGAAATAATTGATTATTACCTGGGATGCAGAGTACTTAGAGATAGATTACAAAGTATGAATACATAATTTTAAATAGGTGTTACACTTTTTCATTTATATTTGCTAGATTTGCAAAGTCAACAACTAGCTCGTAATGTAACCAATTATGTCATGAAGCAGCCAGCATTTCAATCTCTTCCATTAGGATAGAAATCACATCCTTTCATTGAAAAAATATGCAACTGGGATAAAAGTGAATTCCAAGTCTGAGGGATAGCAATTAGCAAAATCAGTGTCTGGGGCACTGCCTGTATATAATTGGACTCATGGACTATTGCCTGTAACAATTGCAAAACAATATCTAGCACTTGCCTTGTTCAAGCTGCTTTGTGCAAAATAATCCATTAGAGCAGGCTTATAGATCCAACAGCAACATGCCACACCCCTAAGTAAACTCTGAGCTGTTGCCTGTGCTGAATTTTATTGCTCCTGATGGACTGCACTTTTCAATATGCTGCTTCCCACATCTGTGGCCCTATTTCCAAGAACAGAAAAGATATGTGGAGCTTACTTTCCTAGTCAGAAATTTTACTTTTTCAGCATAGTCAGGCCTACAAATCTGAGTTGAGCGTCTCCTTTCTATTGGTTTTTTCTTAAGTATTGACGAGAAATTATTGTGCAATTCTGGCTGGGTTTTCACTATGGAAATGGAATGGATTTTGAAAGCTCTGCCGAATACTAGCAGGTTAGCACTGTCTGGAAGGATATTTTAGGTCTGATTTAAGTTAACACCTACCCTGAATTCCTCAGAATTGGCATTTATATCCAACTTTCATTGCCACTTGCATTCAGGTGATTCTTAATCTATGTCCCTAGTCTTAATTACTCTCTGAGCACCAGACCCTAAATTTGGACAATACCATACAGAAACCAATTCAGAGCTTATTTAATTTTTTCAACTCAAAACCAAGCTAAATCTTTAAGGTGCCTCTAGGAAGAAAGCCAACTCTATCACTCACTAGCCAGAAAACACTTCCTGTGTCCATCTCATTCCTCTGTGAGACTCCCCATTCCTATTCAAATATCTCCATTACCCTTCTAAGGCAGAGAAACTATAGAACTTATTAAGAGTCAACTCTGGAGTCTGTTGGATGCCTAGTTAATGCAAATACAGGATGTCCAGCTAAATTTGAATTTTAGATAAAGAATAAATAATTTTTAGTGTAAGTTTGCCCCCAAATTGCAGAGAAATTAAAAGTACTCTGTAATTATTGTATTGCTCCACCAAATTACAGGGGACATACTTATATTAAGAAATTACTCATTGTTTATTGAAATCCAAATTTAACTGAGTGTCCTGTATTTTTATTTACTAATTTTCAAAATCCTGAATTATGCCATTAATCATCTAAGCTTGCCAAATTTCTTAGCTCTTCTGTTGAATGGCTAGAATAATGGTACCTACCTTCCTAAGGTACTTAGCTATGTAACATGTTAAAACAGTGCCTGGCACATGGTGAGTGATTAGTAAGTGTTCCCTAATTTTATTATTCTGATCATCTAGAGCAGGGATGGGCAAACTTTTTGTAAAGGGCAAGATAGTAAATATTTTACACTTTGCAGGTCATATGGTCTCTTTTGCAACTATTTGACTCTGAGACTGTAGTCTGGAAGCAGCCATAGACAATTTCTAAACAAATGGCCATTATGATGTTGCAATAACAATTTATTTACAAAAATAGGCAGTGGGCTGAATTTAACTGGTGGACTAGAGTTTGCCACTATCTAGATTAAAACTCTATCCACTTTATATATCTTATGACATTCATCTACTTCTATTTAAATATTATTGCCCCACCCTCTTTCATTACATCTCCTATTTAAAAGAAACTTCTGATGGATCACTGTTGCCTAATTATCTAATAATTCTAATACTATCTTATATTTAGAAAGAGTGTGTCTCCTTTTTTTTTTTTTTTTTTTTTTTTTTTCCTGAGATGGAGTCTTGCTCTGTTGCCAGGCTGGAGTGCAATGGTGTAATCTCGGCTCACTGCAACCTCCAACACCCTGGTTCAAGCTATTTTCCTGCCTCCGCCTCCTGAGTAGATGGGATTACAGGCACACACCACCACACCCAGCTAAGTTTTGTATTTTTTTAGTAGAGACAAAGTTTCACCATGTAGGGCAGGATGGTCTCGATGTCTTGACCTCATGATCCACTCACCTCAGCCTCCCAAAGTGCTGGGATTACAAGCGTGAGCCACCGTGCCCAGCCAAGTGTGCCTCATTTATTAAAGTGCTTCATATGAATATATCTAGTGAGAGTCTAATGATATCTCTATATGTATGTGCACGTGTACATGTATATTGTGTATTTCATTCTTCAGCGCAGTATCATGGAGTAGGGTGGTAAAAACTTTTCCCTTATATTTCTTGATCTTTTATTCTTTTGTAGATTCTATTTTTTTCTTCTATGCATTATCTTTCACTTTCTCCCACAGTCCCCTTTAAGTCTTCCATGTTGCAATCAACCTGGAAAATTTGCTATTTCCTGAAGATCTTCCTGCCTTTCATCTGCACGGGTTTCTGCATGTTCTTTCTGTATTGTGATATGTTTTCTATCCCTTCTCTCCATGTAATAGTCTGTATATTCATAGAACTAGTAGAAACCTAGAAAGACCAAGTTTCTAAAACAGGAAGCTAGAGGTTGTCTGTACCCTCCTCATTTTATAACTGTGTGGTGAGCATATGTATATATATACATATATTCCAGCCAGTTTGCACCTTCCTGTTTATCCCCTTTGAAGTCATATCAGTTCTTTGTCCAAAGCTTGAGAAATAAGATACCAATGTGCCAAGATCCAATTTGGCATCATGTTTCTCGATACTACTCTGATTGCTGTTGTCACTGAGTGACTGTGGCTCAGCACACTAATAGCTTTGCAACAAAGAAGGCTTAAAACCAGAAGAGAAGTCGGTTCTTTAAAGAAAAATTTAAAACAGTTGAGAAATTAGAAGCCCTCTCCTATTATTGTATTGCTCTCCTTTCATCTTTAGCCTTCTGATGTTTTCTTTTCATTTCCTCCTTGATGCTCTGAACGTATTACCAGACATTTTAATGAGATGTGGCTAGGTCCAGCCCTGGCCAATAATTAACTCCTTCCTCTCTGTCAGACCATAAGCATTTTCTGGCATTTCTAGCCTCTAGGAGTTTAAGTGTGGGACTTCAGTAAGAAAGTGTATATCACCTTCACAATTTCCAGGATAAGCTGCTTCTCAATCAGCAGTGAAGAATTCCACTTAAGAAGGCAACTTCAGATAGATTCCGGGAATGGGGAAGCAGAAAAAGCAGGAAGATAGAGGCTCAAATAGAAAGGCAATTTTTGACTGGCTTGGAAGAAGTATGATGTGACTTAAAGAGAAGATGAGGCTGAGGAGAAGATTGCCACAACAATCACCACAAAGAGCAAGAGACATATAGTTCCAAAGTCTCAAGTGAGACAGGGATTGAAAACATTAATCTATAATCCTCCTCATCAGAAAGTAAATTTCACAAAGGGGAATGTGGAAGAGATAAAGTTTAAAGTTCCAATACAGAAATCCTATTTTTCCTCCAGAAATATAGGTTAAGAATTTGACGAGTTTTGCCAAATGTGTATGCATGTTCTGTATCTCTGCACAACTCAGAAATCATTGATTACGTGACATTTTGAAATGGTTCAGTTAGGCAGCTCAAAATGCCTGCAACATGAATTATACAAACATTGCTGAGAGAGTCTCTGTTTCAGTTTTAAAGCTTTGCGGGTTATATTCCTTTTCCTTCTTCAAATCACTGTGCTTTCACATGAAAAGCACATTACTCTTTCTCATAAACATACCTCAATGAAAGCTTCAGAGCATTTTGCCATTACCTACAATTTTTAATACTAGGGTTTCAGAATATTTAAGCCGTGAGGAGCCCAGTTGTCCTCATCAGTTCAAGAGAAAGTTTAGAAGGCAAAAAGTTATCATACGATCTGGTTTCACAGCCTCATCTGCACCCTAAGGATCTTTTCTGTAAGGTGATAGCTAATGAAGATTCCACAGAACCCAGCAGATTGCTGGGCAAAAGGACTTGGAGCAATGGAACAAGAAGCTTACTGGTTCCCAATGGTCACAAATCAGAGGTGTCCATACAAATCACAAGCACCCCATTGAGAGTGCTAGCTCTGGCAACAGGAATGGCTGCATTGACCCTATGGTGATTTGGGCCCTGCTCTTCTGCGCTCTTCTTCCTTCTCAGTCTGGTGTGTTGAAACTTCATTGATGTTTGGTTTCCTAGCTTACTTTTTCCCTTCCAATTAGCACTTCCATTTCTTTGCTGGGAAATAACATCTCTTTCCGTTGGACAGATTCCAGTGTGGCTAAAATCAGATGTCCTGTCCAGCCATGTCTTAACCTAGAAGGAGGCACTTGACCCAGCCTAGGCCAATCACTAGTTCTGGCTTAGAATGTGAATCATGAGTCCATGACACATAAATAGAAATGATAGTAGGGTCCATTCATCTCACACCCCATCAGCAGGCCTTGCAACCCATTCCCACAGTCTCAGATTCACAGACCATGGAAACACCTCCGTGCCTGCAGTACACTCCTGATGGCAGCAGCCACCCGTCTGGAGTAGCTGCTGCAAAGACACTGGCTGCAGTGGGGGAGGAGTGGCCAGGGCTGCGTACTTTGTGGAGGCAGTGGGGTTGGGGAACATGTGGGAGCCCCACTCCCTACCAAGTTGACAGGGGCACCACCAGGAGCCCCATGCTCCTGGGCACAGCTGCAGCCTCCCAGCCACAGCTCTGGACCTGGGCATCCCTGTGCTCTCAGGGCTCCGGAAGCCTCCCTTCCCACACAGGCTTGGAAGTACTGGCTCCTGCTCCCTGGCCTTGCCCCACTTCCAGGGCCTGCTCTGAGGCAGAGCAAAGTCGTGGCTGAGCCTGAATACTGGTCAGGTGTGTATGCGCTTGGGGCAGTGCTAACATGCCAGGCCCTGCCACCACAGCCCCCTCCAGACTTTGAACACTGACAAACACAGGAGGGAGGCTGATGCGAGGCTGAGGTCGGCTCAGCATCAGCCTGTAGATGTCCCTTGGCAGGAACAGCCTGGGTGCTGTGGATGGCTTGTTGATGACAGCAGGTGACAGACAGGCTCCTGGGTGGAAAGGGGAGCATGATGCCCCACCTTCATGCCACAGGTACAGCCTGAAGCCTGGGGGCCAGGCTGCCAGTTCTGGATGGAGTCTGTGGCCTTGGGTAAGAACTTACTGTGTTTTTTCTGGTCCTGCCCACAGCTAACCAGACCAATCAGCATGCACTTCTTCCCTTCTGAGCACATAAAAAGCCTGGACTCAGCCAGACTTGAATGGACGTTGGGACTATGTGCCTGCAGAGAGGAGCTACCCACTGTGGGTCTCCTGAGGGCTGTTCTATTGCTCAATGAAGCTCCTCTCCATCTTACTTTCCCTCCAGTTGTTCACATATCTCATTCTTTCTAGACACGAGACAAGAACTCTGGACCTGCCAAATGGCTGGACTGAAAGAGCTATAATACAGACAGAGCTGAAATGTGCCTCCCTGCTCCTTGCTACATCGTGGGCCATGAGAAGGAGAGGAGAGCTGTGACCCTTCAGGAATCCCAGGCCACATCTCCAAGCTTCCAGGTCCAACTGTGTTCCCCTCATCCACACACAGGTGCCCTCAGTGGAAGCTGTGTGTGGTACATCTGGTCCAGCTGCAGGCTTGCATAAAGCCGGCACCTGTACCTGCACCTGGAGCTGCCTGCCCTGCCACAGCAGCTGGTGTGCCTGGCTGTGCACAGTGGCGAGACCCTGTGCTCACTTACCCACACACCCCTTACTGCTCCATGCCTGGTTCTCTCTTGGCAGGTGTGGGATCCAGGCCAGTAGTGTGAGCTGAGTGCAGCCTGCCAGGCTGAGTGGGCAGAATGAGTCCAATGGTCATGAGCAATAATCAGGTGGAAGGCACCACCAGCCACAGAGGAAACCTCTGGCGAGGGGACACCCCAAGGATCTCATAATAATCCCACACCTGATTTCTAGCCTTCCTATAGATTCTATGAGCTTCCAGTATCCCTAAAAAATACTCCCTTTCTCATAAGTTAGCCAAAATGAGTTGCTCCTGTTACAAGCAAAGAAATCAACTGACAGGTCCAAGTTTGTGGTAAGAAGTTGCCAAGAAGCATTTACTGTACTCTCAGGGAAATTGTGTGTGTGTGTGTGTGTGTGTGTGTGTGTGTATGTGTGCCTATGTGTGTATTAGTTTATTTTCATGCTGCTGATAAAGACATACCCAAGACCGGGCAATTTGCAAAAGAAAGAGGCTTAATTGGACTTACAGCTCTATGTGGCTGTGGAAGCCTCACGATCATGGTGGAAGCAAAGAGGAGCAATTCACATCTTACATGATTGGCAGCAGGCAAAGAGAGAGAACTTGTGCAGGGGAATTCCTCTTTTTTTTTTATTATACTTTAAGTTTTAGGGTACATGCGCACAACCTACAGGTTTGTTACATATGTATACATGTGCCATGTTGGTGTGCTGCACCCATTAACTCGTCATTTAACATTAGGTATATCTCCTAATGCTATCTCTCCTCCCTCCCCCCACCCCACAACAGGCCCCGGTGTGTGATGTTCCCCTTCCTGTGTCCATGTGTTCTCATTGTTCAATTCCCACCTATGAGTGAGAACATGTGGTGTTTGGTTTTTTAACAGACACTTCTCAAAAGAAGACATTTATGCAGCCAAAAGACACATGAAAAAATGCTCAACATCACTGGCCATCAGAGAAATGCAAATCAAAACCACAATGAAATACCATCTCACACCAGTTATAATGGTGATCATTAAAAAGTCAGGAAACAACAGGTGCTGGAGAGGATGTGGAGAAATAGGAACACTTTTACACTGCTAGTGGGACTGTAAACTAGTTCAACCATTGTGGAAATCAGTGTGGCAATTCCTCAGGGATCTAAAAGTAGAAATACCATTTCTACTTTCCATTGCCCAGTCTTGGGTACCATTTCTACCCAGCCATCCCAATTACTGGGTATATACCCAAAGGATTATAAATCATGCTGCTATAAAGACACATGCACATGTATGTTTATTGTGGCACTATTCACAATAGCAAAGACTTGGAACCAAGCCAAATGTCCAACAATGATAGACTGGATTAAGAAAATGTGGCACATATACACCATGGAATACTATGCAGCCATAAAAAATGATGAGTTCATGTCCTTTGTAGGGACATGGATAAAGCTGGAAACCATGATTCTCAGCAAACTATCGCAAGGGAACTCCTCTTTTTAAAACCATCAGATCTCATGAGACTTATTCACTATCACAAGAACAGCACAGGAAAGACTTGCACCATGATTCAATTACTTCCCACTGGGTTTCTGCCACAACAGGTGGGAATTCAAGATGAGATTTGGGTGGGGACATAGCCAAACCATATCACTGTGCATATGTATATGATGAAGAAAAAGATGGGTACAGTAACATTTTCATCTGGAAGTTATAGAAACCAGCATACAAAGGTGAAGTTTTTTAAGCCCTGTCCAACACAAGAAAATGCTACCGCTATGCATTTTCATGCTTCCCCAACAAATCAGAAGGAAGAAGTCATGGGAGTTTGCTCAATCATGTAATGTCATTTCCTCCCTCTTTGAAACACCACCAGGAGCTGTTAGCAGAATATTCTTGGTTTTTAACATGGCTTACAGTAATAATAGCTTGAAATAAAGTAGGAGCTTGTTGCCTTTAAGTCCTAGCAAGGTGAAATCTCATTATTGGTTGCTGCTCTACCCACATTCACCTGTATTTTAATACCCTCCTTTCTTATGCCTTTCTTCCAAAAATCTCCCTAGTGTTGGAGAACTGGGGTTCCACTGGGGCGTCTGCTTTCATTAAACCTCCACATATACAGGCCAAACCAACTCTTCAAAGCCCCCAGCGTGAAATTCAAAAGAAAATGAATATCCAAATTTAAGCACTGTCTTTCAATTGTTTTCTCCGCCTTTTCTTCTCTCAACAATTTGATTAGAGAAGTTTCCTACTTTACATGGCATTCTTTTTCTGGAAAAAGAAATTGCTTAAAGAAGGGAAATATTTAGGAACTCCAGATTTCTTTTTACTTTACCACTAATTGCTGTGTAACTCTGGGTGACACAGCACTTCTAGAAAATGGAAGTGACATTATTAAAGATAAATGAAAATTTTTAAAAGTTGCATTGTATCGTAATTTTAAGAAAATTTGGAAAACTCTTGCCTGTCTTTGATTTAGAGTGGAAAAAGGGAGGTGAGGAAGTGCTGACCATGAAAATTTTTATGTAAAAGTTGAACCACTCCCTGCTCAGTAAGAATTAAAAGAATGGCTTATGAAATCACCGTAATATAACTTGTAGAACTAGATAATAAATAACATTATTCACCAGGAAATTTCTTAGAAAATATTGATTCTTTGCACTGAGCCACATTTTCAAAGCTTCCTATAGTTATTTCAAGAAAAAAGAGAGTCATAGGTTGCTCACTGCACTAAACACATCTCTAAGCACATCCCCATGTTAAAGTTGGACATGTGAGTTACTTTAGTGTCACACCAAATTCTTTGACATGGAGCATGCAGTAATATTATGTTTATATGTGGAATATAATAATTCAGAAACAATAATCTTAAATGTACAAGAACAAAGTGGTTTATACAAATGATGCTTTCCTTAAAATGGAATTTTGAGAAGTTTCTTCACTATGTCCCTTAACCATCATTTAAAAATGTTTGTAGGCTTCATGAATACCCAAACTCCAGAGGAGGCCTAATCTTTAACCTACATGAGATGTGATAGCAGACATAAGGAATATAGAAGAAAAAGGTCAGTGAACATGGACAGAGAGGTGATCGCTGTCACCTTTCCTCTGGCCCCAGCTAGTGGAAAGAAATCAGTTACCAGAGCCTCAGTTGGCAAAAAGGACTACTGTTTCTATGGAAAACAAAAGAAAATTATACAAAATATTTTCCATAATGTTCTTATCATCATTACAGAAAATCAGAGATTGGGGAATGTATTTTGGACATTAATTACTCTTCACGATCTTCACTTGAAAGTTCTTAAAAATGCATCTCACCCCATGTTTCTAGACGGTGGAAACTTGAAACAACACTTTATTCTTATTCTGGAGACTTTAGTTTACACACACTGATATGGTTTGGCTGTGTCCCCACCCAAATCTCATATTTAATTATAGTTCCCATAATCCCCACATGTCGTGGGAGGGATGAGGTAGAGAGAATTGAATCATGGGGGTGGTTTCTCCCAACCTGTTCTCATGAGCTAGTTCTCATGAGATCTGATGGTTTTTTAAGGGGCTTCCACCTTCTCTCAGCTCTCATTCTTCTCCCTGCCACCATGTGTATAAGGATGTGTTGACTTCCTCTCCCACCATGATTGTAAGTTTCTTGAGGCCTCCCCAGCCCTGCAGAAATGTGAGTGAATTAAACCTCTTTTCTTTATAAACTACCCAGTCTTGGGTATGTCTTTATTAGCAGCATGAGAATGCAATAGGACAGTAAATTGGTACTGGTAGAGTGGGGTGCTGATAAAGGATACTGAAAAATGTGCAAGCAACTTTGGAACTGGGTAACAGGTAGAGGTTGGAGCAGTTTGGAGGGCTCAGAAGAAGACAGGAAAATGTGGGAAAGTTTGGAACTTCTGAGAGTCTTGGAGGGATCAGAAGACAGGAATATGTGGAAAGGTTTGGAACTTCCTAGAGACTTCTTGAATGGCTTTCGCTAAAATGCTGATAGTGATGTGGACAATGAAGTCCAGGCTGAGGTGGTCTCCGTTGGAGACAAAGAACTTATTGGGAACTGGAGTAAAGGTCACTCTTGCTATGCAGTGAGAGCATTTTGCCCCTGCCCTAGAGATCTGTGAAACTTTGAACTTGAGAGAGATGATTTAGGGCATATGGCAGAATACATTTCTAAGTGGCAAAGAGTTCAAGAGGAAAAAGCATAAAAGTCTGAAAAATTTGCAGACTGAGGAAGCAATAGAAAAGAAAAACCCATTTTCTGGGGAGAAATTCAAGCCTGCTGCAGAAATTTGCATAAGTAACAAACAGCTGAATGTTAATCACCAAGACAATGTGGAAAATGTCTCCAGGGCATGTCAAAGACCATCACAGCCATCCCATCCCATCAGAGACCTGAAGGCCTAGGAGGGAAAAATGGTTTCATGGGCTGCATCCCAGATGCTTCAGCTCCAGCCATGTCTAAAAGGGGCCAGCATACAGCTCAGGTCATTACTTCAGAGCACGCAAGCCCCAAGCCTTGGTGGTTTATATGTGGCCTTGGGCCTGCAGGTTCACAGAAGTCAAGAATTGAGGTTTGGGAACCTCCACCTAGATTACAGAGATGTATGGAAATGCCTGGATGTCCAGACAGAAGTTTGCTGCAGGGGCAGAGCATTCATGGAGAACCTCTGATAGCACAGTGGGGAAGGGAAGTGTGGGGTTGGAGTCCCCACACAGTCTTCACTGGGGCACTGCCTAGTGGAGCTGTGAGAAGAGGGCCACCATCTTCCAGACCCCAGAATGGTAGATCCACCAACAGCTTACACCGTGCACCTAGAAAAGCCACAGACACTCAATGCCAGCCTGTAAGGCAGCTGGAAAGTGAGCTGTACCCTGAAAAGCCACAGAGAGCCTACCTCTTGCATCAGTGTGACCTGGATATGAGAAATTGAATCAAAGGAGACCATTTGGGAACTTTAAGGTTTGATGACTGCCTTATTGGATTTCAGACACAAACAGGTTCTGTAACCCCTTCATTTTGGCCAATTTCTCCCATTTGGAATGGGTGCATTTACCCAATGCCTGTACCCCCGTTGTATCTAGGAAGTAACTAACCTGCTTTTGATTGTACAGGCTCATAGGCAGAAGGGACTTGCCTTGTCTCAGGGGAGACTTTGGACTTGGACTTTTGGGTTAATGCTGGAATGAATTAAGACTTTGGGGGACTGTTGGGAAGGCATGATTGTGTTTTGAATTGTGAAGATATGAGATTTGGAAGGGGCCAGGGGCAGAATTATATGGTTTGGCTGTGTCCCCACCCAAATCTCATCTTGAATTGTAGTTCTCATAATCCCCATGTGTCATGGGAGGGACCAGGTGGAGATAATTGAATCATGCGGTGATGGGGGGGGGTTCTATCCTTTTCTCATGATAGTGAGTTAGTTCTCACAAGATCTTATGGTTTTATAAGGGGCTCCCCCTTCACTGGGCACCCATTCTTCTCCTTCCTGCTATCATGTGAAGAAGGTTATTTACTTCCCCTTCTGTCATGACTGTAAGATTCCTGAGGCCTCTCGAGCCTTGCAGAGTGGAACCAATTAAACCTGTTTCCTTTATAAATTGCCCAGTCTTGGGCAGTTCTTTGTAGCAGCATGAGAATGGACACACACACATATTCTGCACTTAGGTTTTGCCAGGCAATAAATAGTTTTCCCTAATGTACTCCTCCTTCCTCTTCCCTTATTTCTTGTAATCCTCCTTCTTCTTCCTTTTCTTTTTCTCCTTTGTCTTTCTCTTACCCTTTGATTCTGTCTTCATACCTGAATGCTGTATAATTAACAAATAACTATACACTTAGGAGTATGAGCAAGAGAGCAAGTCAACTGATAAAAGATAAAGTTAGAGTTCTTGAAGAAAAATAGCAGCTCCCTTGTGTCTTTTGAGGATTATTGTGTATATAGTGAATTCCACACCTTTTGTACACAATATTGTTCTTAATTTGTCTTTTCTGGTTAGTCTTTGTTGCCAAACTAAATTTTAAATTAATTATGCCAGTAATCCACTATATAAGCATCTTCTATGTTTTTTTTTTTTTTTTTTTGACAGAGAGTCTTGCCCTGTCTCCAGGCTGGAGTGGAGTGGCGCAACTCTCGGCTCACTGCAACCTCTGCTTCCTAGGTTAAAGCAATTCTCCGGCCCCAGCCTCCTGAGTAGATGGGACTACAGGCACACACCACCAAGCCCAGCTAATTTTTGTATTTTGAGTAGAGACAGGGTTTCACCATGTTGGCCAGGATGGTCTTGAACTCTTGACCTTGTGATCTGCCCACCTCTGCCTCCCAAAGTGCTGAGATTACATGCTTGAGCCACTGTGCCCAGCCTGCATCTTCTATGTTTTTTTAAAACATCTAGAAAATGATACTAAATAGCCCATGCTGAACATATACTTGATAATTGGTTGATGTTTGATTGTCTTATTAATGGACCAGGAGAAAGATTACTAGATTTATGGATTAAAAAAGAAATTATATAATAGAAGGTCAGAGTTCAGGAAGATTATATTATAGCAGAACAAGCTTTTTATTCATTCACTTATCAACAAAAAACTACTGAACTTATTACATTTCTTTTGAAATAGTTCATCCTAGAGTAAGATGATGAGGAGAAACATTTATTGTCTGTACTAGGGTAAATCCTGAAAACTTACCCTCAATTGTATTAAAAGGGCACCTACCTTAGAAAGTTGCTTTCCAGGACACAATGACACCAGAAGTAATAAGCTGTGATGTGTATTATCAGAAATAGTTGCTAAAGGTGGACTGGGGACAGCTCACCATAGGAAAAGCACTGGCCATCTTAATAGAGCCACAATTGGGAAGGGCACCATGGTAGCCTCCAGTTGAATTACAAAAGTTTCCATGAGAGAGAGAACATTACATATCAGCCAAGTTTAGAGATTATGAAGTCACTTAGGAAGGTAATTCTGTCAAAGAAAAAATAGTAGTTAAAGTGATAAAAACAGATTTTATTCAGGATTACTGTAATATGGGAACAGAGATCTCAGTATAAAGCTGTGCTCAATTCTACTGGGCAAGTGGGAATTTACAGCCAGAGGACAGGATAGGGGTCAGTGGATGGAAAATTTCTAAGAGGAAACATTAGGGGTAGTGAGGATTCTGGCTAAACTAACGTAACAGGATTCTTGCAGAAGATAGGCCAGGGTGATCAGATATCACCTGGGGGATAGTGGAGGGGGATGAACCTGACTAGATCTCTAGGGTGATAAGATATGGAGGGTAGAGGGTTCTGGCTAAAATGACTTAGCAGGGTTCTTTCTAAAAGTGGATTTTACAAAAAAGTGCACAGATGGACCTACGAGAAGTTTCAATCATGAGCCTGACTAAAGTTTGGTCAAGCAAGGAATCTTTGTCATGTCTCACTAGTAAAGTATTTTCCTGCTCCAACTCCATATCCATGTTGGAGGAGAGAACAGCTAGTGAGAGAGGCTGAGGTGAGAGAATCAGTGAGAAGGTCAGCAGCCTACCTTAGTCTGTCCCAGCTCGGGGAGAGGGGGATTAAAATTAAAATGTTGGTTAAAGTATCAGGCTAGACACTTTGTAATTATTAAATTGAGACTGTACTTAAAAAGACAATAGGGCTTTTAAAACAATTTTTTTTTTCATTTTAAGTTGTGGGATACATGTGCAGTATGTGCAGGCTTGTTACATAGGTAAATGTGTGCCATGGTGGTTTGCTGCACATATCAATCCATCACCTAGGTATTAAGCTCCACATCCATTAGCTTGTCCTGATGCTCTTCCTTCCCCCCGCCCCCAATCCCAGACATACCCCATTGTGTATTGTTCCCCTTCCTATGTCCATGTGTTCTCAGACAATAGGGCTTTTTATTACCTGGATATTACTGGAAAACTTATAAGATTGCTCAAGTTTCTATCTTGGGAGGACAACCCACACTGAGGACATTTAAAGGGTTACTGATAGAGAAAATGAAAAATGCTTTTCTGATTACTCCCTACAAATCCTGCATGTTCCGTATGTAGGTCATGAGCAAATTGCTTCATCCTAGTGGATGAGATTTTCCTTTTCCTCGATTTGTTCTTCTTACCCTTTCAGTTGTACCCATACTATGGAAACCATGACCATGTTTTTCTCCACAATGAAAACACCACTTCATCTTCACAGCTTACAGCCTTAATTATTAAGCCACACTGAATTACAATCAGAAGGATCTCATCAAGCCTGGTCCATGTCCTATTGCCAGTCAGCTCACTCAGCCTTTTTTCTGCAGCATATGAACTGGCTTAGAAATATTTCTTGAGTGAGAACTTTTTTTTTATTGCTTTAAAGACAACAGAGGTTTACTGTTACATAACTGTGGAGGCTGGAAGTCTAAAATCAGCATTACTGGGTAGAAGTCAAAGTGTCCACAGGGCCACGCTCCCTCTGAAGACATTGGGGGATAATTTTTTCCCTGTCTCTTCCAGTTTCTGGTGACTGCTAACATTGCTGTGAGCAAGAGCTTTGAGCAAGTTTCTTGGAAATGTTGTCTGTGAAAGAACTTTGCTTCACCATCTTCTGAATGCTTATATTCAGCTCCATGGGTTAGAATTATAAAGAAGAAGGAGGAGGAGGAGGAAAAAGAGGAGGAGAAGAAAGAGGAAGAAGAAAAAAGAAAGAGGCCAGGTGCGGTGCCTCACACCTGTAATCCCAGCACTTTGGGAGGCCAAGGCGGGCAGATCACGAGGTCAGGAGATCAAGGCCATCCAGACTAACATGTTGAAACCCCATCTCTATTAAAAATACAAAAACAAAATTAGCTGGGTGTGGTGGCAGGCACCTGTAGTCCCAGCTACTCGGGAGGCCGAGGCAGGAGAATGGCGTGAACCCGAGAGGAGGAGCTTGCAGTGAGCTGAGATCACGCCACTGCACTCCAGCCTGGGGGACAGAGTGAGACTCCATCTCAAAAAAAAAAAAAAATAAGAAAGAAAAGAAGAAGAAGGAGAAGGGGAAGAGAAAGAGGAAGAAGAAATTAGAAAGAAATAAATAGAAGAAGAAGGACTAGGAGGAGGAAAAAGGAGGAGGAGGAGAAGGAGGGGGGAAGAGGAGGAGGAGGAAGAGGGGAAGCAGCAGCAGCATGGTTTGTCTCTACTTTAATAAACAATTTTAAAAGAATTATAATGTATACATCTGGGACTAGCTATGAGTTAGGCTGCTCTAATGTGGTCAAAATGATTGATTTAAACTAAGTAAAGTTTCTTTCTTTCACTTAGCAGTCTGTGTGTTAACAGTCTATGTCTCACTGACAGTTCACTCCATGGAGTTGGGACCCAGGTTCCTTCATTCTGGTTCTAAGATCCTTCACACTGGGCTCCTACCTTCTTATCTAAGAGGGCTTATCCAGCTCAGGCATCATATTAAAATTCTAGCTGATGGGGGGAGAGGAAGAGGAAAGGGGAGGTATACAAATCTACACTCTTATTTTAAAGTATAGGAACTTATAGTTCTAAATATCATTTTTTTTTGTTCACATTCCATTGGCCACAACTAATTTAAAAGGAGCCTGGGAAATGATCTCAGCTAAAGTCCTATTAATACAGAGGAAGGGAAGAATAGATAATGGGGAAAACAACTGGCAATCTCTCACGTATATACAAAGACTTTAAAAAAGAACTCTAGTGATAGTCACCCTATTGTGCTACTAATACTAGATCTTATTCATTCTCTCTAACTGTATTTCTGTACACATTGACCATCCCTACTTCATACCTCCCTCTAAGATTTCCTTCCCAGCCTCTGGTAAAAATATATTTTAAAATAAGTGAAAGAGTGGAATCAGAATGTTCCTAACACAAAGAAATAATATAGTCTTGGGGTGATGGATACCGCAATTATTCTGATTTGATTACTACATATTATATGCCTGTATCAAAACATCACATGTCCTCCATAAATATATACTACTATTATACACCCATAATGTTTTCATAAAATAAAGAACTCCAGTATGAAATTTCATTTCAAGTAACATGCATGTTTTAGGATAGTTCTTCCAGATAGTAAAGTCGGGGGCAAGTATTCCAAGTGCTGATATTGGGTTTGGAAAGTACTGACTGAAAGTGTTGAGGATGAAGAAAAAAATGGGAAAACGAAGCAAGGAAAATGCCATAGCAACGTGATTTGATGCATCACTATGGCCATCGTTTCTCAAGGAGCTGTGAAGACCACAGCAGTCACTCAACATGTATTATTTCTTCATCATGCAAGACTTCTTCACAGAGCTGACAAGGAAAAACTGCACCCAAGAGCAGTTCACACATGGGAGAAAGGAAGGAGATATCCGCCTGTTTCCTGCCCAATTCTTGTTTTCCAATAGCCAAGGCTTAACCCTCAGGGCTCTAGGTCTTACGAATGTCTGAGTCACTGCTTTTATTCAAGTCTGAAGGGTGAAAGCCAATTCTGTTCCAGTGAAACAATTTTTTAAAAGATAGAGACAGCTGAGGGACTCTAAGAAAGTGCACAACACTGTATCTAATATAATACATTAAGGTAAGAAATGTAATACTTAGTCCCCATTCCTGATGTCTCTTTTTATGTGGAAGGATTTCCATTAAAGTCATAATTTTTTCCTTTCTCCCAACTTTCTCATTTATTCATCTCCATGGAAAGAGGAATGATTTATGTGACTGGTAAAGTTGGATGAGGAAACTTGGCACATGTGGCTCAGTCACTTCCCCCTGTTTTGTGATCTGTCTGTTTGCAGAAAGCATGTTCTCTGGTCGGCTTGGTGCCACGCAGTAAGCTTGCTGATGAGGCCCTGCCCCTGCAGATGCAGGGAGGCCTGCAGTTGTCTAGTTGGGTTGTCAGCCTCTTTCTGAGGCTGGCTTTAGGAGCTGTGTCATTGCCTTAAACTTTAGCTACATTCTCCTGTATCTGTTTTATCAGTAATAACGCTGATCATTTTATTTCCACCTGCCTTTTCTCTCTGTCTACCTCAGAATTCTGTCGGATAGTAGGGAGTTACTTATTAGCTCACTAAAACTTCAACAAAAAAAAGAGAAAACAATCATTGTCTCTATAGAGTGACTCTCTGCTGCTATTTAAAAAGGGAGGAAATTATAGGTGGTCATCTTATTTTTATTTGTATCATAACTATAGTTTATTGAGAAGAACAGTGGTAAGTACTTTATGAACAATATTTCATTTATTCCTATAACAGACTTGAGAGGTTTGCAGATAAGCAAGCTGAGCCTTATTTCTAAAGATTAACTCATTAACTCATTCAACATGAATTTATTGAATACCTGCTATGTGCAATTATTAAATGAAAAAGTAGGGAGGATCTACCCTCATGTAATATAGAGTTTAGAGATACTCATTAATCAATTATTCATAACAAGAAGTGTAAAATTGCAACTGTAATTAGTGGCATACAAGAAACATAGTTTGCAGTATGTTCAATGAGAAAGAAATGACTAAACTGGGTTCTCAAGCATGAGTGAGAATTAATTAAATGAGGTATGTGAACATTGTGGTTGTTTAGGGGTGTAGGAGTGGCAAGAGAAGCTAGAACTCCAGACAGAGGTAACAGCATGTACAAAGGTTCTGTGATATAAAGAAGTATGGAGAGGACAAAAGATAATATAACATGGCCAATTTGGCTGGAGTGAAGAGTGAGAGCAAGACTTGAGTAGAGACAATGTTAGATATGTATAGGGGTTAGACTGTGTTTTAGGCTCATTAAAGGCATTTTTACTTTATTTTAAAAGGAATCAAAAGCCGTTGTGAGGTTTTAAGTGTGTTGTGGTGCAATGATACTTGCTTGATTGCAATTTGGAGACTGGATCAGAGGCAAGTCAGAATGCTTTTTATCAGTCAAGGAGCTGTTGCCAGCATCCAGGTGAGATGAACTGATGAATATGGTGGAAAGATGTGTATAAATTTTATTTATTATTATTATTATTATTATTATTGAGAAAGAGTCTCACTCTGTCATCCAGACTGTAGTACTGTGGTCTGGTCTCGACTCAATGCAACCTCCACCTCCCAGGCTCAAGCGATTCTCCTGCCTCAGCCTCCCAAGTAGCTGGGATTAGAGGTGCGTGCCACTGCTGCCCAGCTAATTTTTGTATTTTTAGTAAAGACAGGGTTTTACAATATTGGCCAGGCCGGTCTCGAACTTCTGACCTCAGATGATCCACCCATCTCTGCCACTCAAAGTGCTGGGATTACAGGCCCATGCCACCATGCCCGGCTAATTTTCATATTTTTAGTAGAGACAGGATTTCACCATGTTGGCCAGGCTGGTCTTGAACTCCTGACCTCAAATGATCCACCTGCCTTGGCCTCCCAAAGCGCTGGGTTTATGCATATAAATTTTTAAAATGTGTAGGGGATAGACTGGATTACATATGAGGCATGAGGGAGAACAAGGTGCCAAGGATGGCACTTATATATCAGGATAGGATGACCTTCTAAGAGGCTAGAAGCTCTTTCCACTATAAAATAACCATAAACACATCTGCTTGAGAACAGAGTTTACTTAGACAGAGATAATCCAGCACACTGCTTGACCAGGTTTACAATGGTCCCTCCTTCACGTTTGCAACTAATATCTACCTTTAAAAATCATAACCAGAGCATTTCCTTTAAGCATTTTCCAAAATATGTGTTACTGGGATAGAAAACAATACAAAATTGTCCTGATGTACTGTTAGACACTTGGTCAAAATTATACAATTGTTCTCAGTTTCAGATATATTCTTTCCTATGTAAATAAATATTTCCATGTTAACCAGGTATATTTTGTGAATCTGGTGGACAGAACTACTTAAAGTGATTGTAGTTTTGGATATCTGGTGGGGTTTTTCTCATTGACCAAATTTCTGGGAGATAATTAGTGGGTGTGAAAGGTAAGAAACAAAGGAAAGGTGTAGTCAGCCAAAGGCTGGTTTTTATTTAGCGGGCCCTATTTTTGCCTCTTCTTTTCACACACTGCAGATCCCTAAGACAGATATAACCATACCAAAATACCTATTGTGTTTTGCAGCTGTGTGATGGATGCTTTGCTAGTTATGGATTCACAAATACCATGTCTTAGCTTAGCTAACAAGGCCTTTTTTTTTTCTTAAATGAAGCAGAATAGTTAAGTGAAAGCCCCTTAATTTGAGCATGAGTGCTCCATTCCAATTAAGCCTGAAGAATCAAAGAAAAGAGAGTTGATTTCATTTTTTTTTTCTAAAGTGAAAAGTAGGCAGCACACTAAAAGATGAAAATGGTACAGTGGCATCTGCAAATCACATATTTTTATTCAGAACTTAGGTTCAATGTGAAAAACCCCAAACTATGGTATGAAAAAATAAAACTTACACACAATTTATTATTGTATTAATAAGTAGATGAGACAGACATTAGCCAATGCATTTTTATTTACCTTAAAATTGCAAATGCCAGAAGCCATCAATAGCACCATTTCATTATTGCCATGCTGTGCATGGCAACGTAATATCTGTGTATGATTATCATCACTTTTATTAACATTTCCTCTGACCCTGCTGAAATAAAAGGCACCATTTCTAGAAACAATTTTACTATTTGAGGAATGCAAGTCTACAGTCAGCTGTTGCACACTGCGGCCTATATTGCTGACTTTGTCCTATTAATTACTGTTGGGCCTAATTAACCAAAGATATTAGTCAAGATAAGCTGGGATATGCTCGAGAAATATATTTACTCTGAGGTCTCAGACATTTTACACAGTGAGCTATATGTACAGCTCTGGTGGATGGTCAGGGGGCCACTAGGGGACCCAGACTGACCTTATTACAACTGTCTGATGCTGCCATTCCAAAATATGGCCTCTAGGACCTGCTTCTAAGCACCTCAGACCTAAGTCATGCCCACTTCCACTCCCAGCCAGAATTCATCATCCAACTTCAACCTAATTACAAGGGATGCTGGGAAAACTAGGGGAGCACATGGAATATTTAGTAAGCACTACTGTATTTGTTACACTACATTAGTCAGCTCTGTACAATATAAGATTGACCAGATGGCAAACTTTGATTGAAATTCTTCTAAAAAAAGAATTTGAGCATGATTTCGTGACAGGAGTGTTACAAAGATTCATCATTAAAAAGAGATTCCGTCTAGTCTGGAGAGGCGGCGCAATGAGCATGGTTATTACAGAAGATTGATGTAAAGGGGTAGAAGAAAATGAAGTAGTTAAGGGAAGAAAGAAGAATAACAATCTAAGATTCCACACCCATGGAAGCAGGCTAAATAAACTAATTAACCAAGATGACCTTGGAAGAATAAAAATAAAACATGAAAACTAAATATAACACCTTGAGAGCTTTCGTGTTCTCATGAGGAGTTTTGACTTCACATGATGAATCTCTGAATAATTTTGAATACAGGAATAACACATGTGCAGAGGACCTAAGGCAATTCTAACTGTGGTGTTTCAAACTGAGCAAAATCAAGATTAGTATCAAAGAGATGCAATGGTCTGGAAATTTGTTGAGGATTTAAGAATAGAGAAGAAGGTGCATATTAAAACGATGAAATATAATTTCAGCAACTCAATCGATGTACATGTAATTCAAAGAGCAGAAATGAATTATGATGACCCTTAGAGTTGTTTATCATAATGTTTAAGAGTTTGACAGGAAATGGGGGGAAAGTGATAAATGTGCAGAACAAAGGAGAGAGAAGAGTACGAGGAAACTCATCTGCTTCTGGTCTCGAACTCCTGGGCTCAAGATATCCTCCCACCTCAGTCATACGTAGCTGGAAGTACAGGCATGTGCCATCATGCCCAGAAAATTTTTGTCATTTTTGTGGAGAAAGTCTCAGTCTGTTGCCCACGCAGGTCTCAAACTCCTGGGCTCAAGCAATCCTCCTGCTTCAGACTTCCAAAGGCTGGGATTATAGGTGTGAGTCACCACACCCAGTCTGATTCTGGTCTTTTCAAACTTGAAAACAGGCATCTATATACAAAGAGGTGCAAAATATTTTTCTCTTTCTATTTTACTTTTGATCATATTAATCATGGAAATAGCAATAATTTAAATTGGTCACAAAGCTCTATAATAAATACTTTATATATATAATCTTATATTTATAACATATTATGATCCAGTTCATTATGACAAATTATGGCTTACAGATGGCAAGTAACTTACCAAGATCAATTAGCTGATAAACCGGACTTGAGTCCAGATTTATGCAAAATCAAATTGCCAGTGAAACTTTGCCTCTCAAACTCTCTATTTTTCTATTTTTCATTTCTCCACTTTTTTTACTAATTATTTTACATCTATGTATGCCATACTTCACAGTTACAAAAACCCCCTCCCCCCCAAAATTAGGATTATATTTTACAAATTAAACTTGAGAGAGATAACAAGACTATGTAAGGGGGTAAAATGTTCAGGTCCTCATTTTTCCTAATTCAGATCCTACTGGCATTTAGTAGGGAAATGAAACAAAGAATGAATGTAGCACACAATGACCTCCATATTTACCTTAGATATCAAATTATGTCTCCACAATTACTAAACAACTCATTTATAAACAAAAAGGACTACTTATCCGTTTTTTAAAAATGGCTAGTGCTGCATAATCTCTGCATGTTATCAATTCTGGAAAATGAAAAATAATAGATCATCTTGGTTTTCTAATTGTGGAGAAATTGCAGTACTTACTCTTTTTTTCTAGTCTTTGTTACACTTTTATATTTTCAGGCATTTGACTTGGATTTAAGTTTTCATCTCATAAATTAAGTTCTATGGAACAATATTTCATTTTATTTTCTTTTTTATTATTATACTACACAATATTACCCAGAGTATTTCAACTGCTTAACCAATTTCTCCTTGGATTCTCTTGGATATTACTTTAAAATTACTACAATTGACTTACAGACTTAGCTGAAACCCTTTCCCCGCACTGCCCAAACCCCAACTTACTTTTCCCTTCTTATTTCATGAAATTCAAAATCGATAATAACCTTGGCAAATATTATGGCATATACAATGAACAAAATATGATGAAGATAGCAGAAACACTGTTGTCAGTGCACTTCCTAATGCCTGTACTACAGCAAGATGTTTGGAAACCCCAAAGAGCAGCAGTGATTTTACAAGCAGGTTACAATTTTTATTGACCTCCATCTTCAGTCCAATATCTTTGTTCTAAAGAGTGGAACTAGCCCTTATAAAATAAAATTTCTTCATGTTAGGAATCCCAGCTGCCTTGTTTTCCCCAACTAAGTTATGTGTAAAACATAAAGAGAATTCTTAGATCTGCTGGGACAGAGGGTTGCTAGGGTGACTGTTAAAGAAAGTGAGCCTGAGACTATGAGAGATCAATAAGAAAAGGAAGGCACTAGGAGCTAAAGTTAGAAATATTAAATCTTTGGACAAGAACTTTTTTCTCTAAAGCTTAGAGACCTAATTGGTTTTCTTGGTTTTATCTTTCAGCAATGGTTACCTAACATACAGACACCCCTTTTCAGATCATACACTTGTTATCTCTCTTCTTTCTTCACACTTCTTCAAGACAGACATGAGACAAGTAAAAATTCATAACCAAGAAAGAGGTGCTGCTTTTGGCAGTCATATTCCTTAGTTCACATTATCTCATTATTGGTCCCCAAATTTCTCTCTGCTTATTTTTCCCCACTACCCCTGCAAGAAGAAGATAAATGGCCCATAACCTTCAAACTGAAACCTCCTCCCACTAAAAAGATATCCCTACCTACATAAATAATAATGAACTGCAACTGGAAAACATCATAAAAATGTAGTAAAAGTGTATTTCTCACTCTACATAGTGGTCTCACATAGGAAGAAGGAAGAAGAGGAAAGGAAATAAGGAGAAGGCATGCATGCCTTTTAAAACTTCTGACCTAGAAGTGACACATCCAAAATCCATTGATAACTTATTATTTGGCCATAACCAAATACAAGGGTGGGGAGAGGACTGGAGATTATAATTCCTGATTGGGTAGCAGCATTATAGCAACAAATGTACAGTAAAGAGTCTATAATGAAGATTCTATACCATGAACAGAGAAACAGAAATGTTGATGGATAGTTGGCTATTTACAACACTATTTAAATGTTGATGTCAATATAATATAATAAATGTGCAATGATATATCTGATGTTATGCTATTGTTTGGCTGATTTATTTCCCTTGGTTGATTAAACCAATGGTTTATTGATTGTGTGCTTATGATGTGGCCAGACATTATTCTTGGTGTTGGAGATACAGTAGTGAATAAAATAGACAAAAATTGCACCCCTTATGAAACCTACATCTTAAGAATGGTAAGTCAGAAACTAAGAAAAATCTATACTAAATTCTATAATATAATTAAAGAGACTAGTGTCACAAAGCAAAATAAAACTGAGGAAAGGGATAGGAAATGTGAGAAGTGAGATTTCAAGGATGGTCACGGAGGACTATTGAGAAGGTGATATTTGGATAGACCTGAATGTGCTTAGGGAGAGAGCCACTCAGGAGCATTTCAAGTAGATGTAGAAGTTCAGCTGGCATGTACATGGAGCAGAAATTTTTGTGGCTAGAGTAAATAAGGAGAGCATTAGGAGATGAATTCATGAAAGTAATGAAGGAAGGGAAGATCACACAATCCTGCACCCTATATAAAGGCTTTGTATTTCACTCTAGAGTAAGAAATTTATTTAAGGTTTTGATCTGAAAAGTGGCATATTCTGCTTTTATATTTTAACAAACTCACTCTAGCTACAGAGTTGAAAATAGACTAAAACAAATGCAAGAGTAGAAGCCCACAGAAGAGTTAGGAGGCCATTAAATAATTCAAGTAGGCAATACTGGTAACTTAAAACGAGTTGCTAGCTAGAGGATGCTGAGACATCATTACATTCTGGATACATTTCAAAGTAGAGCCAGGACAATTTGCTGAGAAACTGGATGTGGGCATGAAGGAAATGTAAGGGTCAAAATGACTGTAAGATTTTTTTATCTAAACAACAGGGAGGTTGCTGTTGCCATTAAGAAATGGAGGAAGACTTTCAATCAGGTTTGAGGAGGGATATAAAGAGTACTATTTTGAACAAGTTGAGTGGAGATGCTTATTTATCCTTAAAGTGGAAATGTAGGCTAAGAAATTGGATATAGAAATCTAAAGTTGGCCGGTTGCAGTGGCTCACACCTGTAATCCCAGGACTTTGGGAGACCAAGGCGGGTGGATCACGAGGTCAAGAGATCAAGATCATCCTGGCCAACATGGTGAAACCCCATCTCTACTAAAAATACAAAAATTACCTGGGCTTGGTGGTTTGCACCTGTAGTCCCAGCTACTCAGGAGGCTGAGGCAGGAGAATCACTTGAACCCAAGAGGCAGAGGCTGCAGTGAGCCAAGATCGTGCCGCTGCACTCCAGCCTGGCGACAGAGCAAGACTCTGTCTCAAAAAAAAAAAAAAAAAAAGAGAGAGAGAGAAATATAAAGTTTAGGAGAGAAGAACTACAGATGTAAATTTGGGAATTTACAGCTTATACAAGACATTTAAACCCATGAGACTGGTTGGGATAACCAAAAGGGTGACTGTTAAAGGAGGATGTCCCAGGGATAAGCAGTGGAGCTTACATACCAATGTTAACAGACTGGGGGATAGTTAAGGAGACGTTTGTCTTATTTCATTCTTCACATCTGGAAAAGTAGACTAAAGGTCAACTAAAGTTCCCAGCATCACAGTCAATAGGCCTATCCTGGAAGATAACTCAGAACAATCATAGTTAAGAAAAATAAATGGATTGTATGCATTGTTTTAGCAAACCTATAAGTGCTAGAATGCATACAATTAATTATAGATACATATTTTCTTAGACTTCATTTCACATAAAGAATTCAGAGTTCTGACAAATTATCATTTTCAATGAACTTAAATGTTAATTCATTCTTAAAACAGGAAATAGGGGGTTTCCCAACATTAGCTTCCGACCATAAAATAGGCAAATTTCCACAAGTTCGGGGCTAAATCACAGCCATTTGCTGGGATGCCATAATCTGAATTAAGAAGGTATTTAAATGGAGTAGGTTTTCCAAGTAGAGATACCAGCATAAAATAACTATAAATTTCCAGTCTAAAAACTTCAAGTTTAAGAGTTCTATTAACTCTTCAGCCTACCAAATTCTATCTTCTCTTCCTAAATAACAAATTATCTCTAGTTTCCATTCTACCTCTAATTAATGGAATTTTAAGCCAGCCATACTCATATGGAAAATACTGTGGAAATTAAATTAAAAACGAGGATACTAATAATCACTAAAATTTTCAAAAGAGACTGGGAAGAGTACACAACAATCATAGTAGTATTATAGCTAATACTTAAATAACTGTTTCTATGTATTAGGGACTTTTCATAGCATTTGATAGCTATTTAATATAATATCATAATAATCCTACACAGCAGGTATGATTATAATCTTTCTTTTACTGATGAAGAAACTCAGGCACAGAGAGGTGTAGTAACCTGCCTAAAGTCTCACAGCTAATTAAAAAAAATCAAGATCTGGACCCAGGCGCTCTTGCCCCCAAATCTTTGCTTTTATCCACCATGCTATGATTACATCATCATCAAATTTTTTCATTATTTTATTTACTGCTCAACGTTACGTTGTTCTTTGACCTATTTATTTCTATCTGTTGATTAAACCAAAGATTTTCTTAGAAGAATTTTGGCATTTTTGTCTTTCACTGTCACAACCAATAGGCCCGCTCACCATCATTGATTAACTTCACTCACTCGTTCAATTAAAAAATACTAAATATCCAATTTATGTCAGAAATTAACTTAGGTTCTAGGTTTTGTTGGTCAAAAGAGTGAAAAGGAGTATTGGGCATGTAAATTTGATTAGAATTTAATTGGATAAGTGATATAGATCTGCACTGGATCCTATGGGAGCAAGAGGAAGAGGATCAGGAAAAAATTATTCTAATTCCAAACTTACAACAGGGTTAGTAGCCAGTCATTTGATGAAGAAGGAAACAAGATGGACAGGCAGGTGTAATTGTGTGAGCAAAGATATGGAGACACAAATGAAGGAGAAATCTCAAGTAGTTCAACTTTTATTCATATTTCAAAATTATTGAGGACCCAATAGGTGCCACAGACTGCCCTAAATGCCAAGAATTCAAAGAATAAGACATAGTCATCATCCTCAGGAAAGGGTAAGCCTGAAAAAAGCAAATTTTTTTTTGCATAAATTGCTTAAGACCTTTATGATCATTGCTGTTTAATTCTAGTTTCTCATGAGTAGCAAAAATCAGTATATCCTAATACTTTGGGACTGTGGTCTTTGTTTAGAGGATATTTCCATTTCCACATAATGGTCTTCCCTCACAAGAAGAAGGAACTTAACTTGCAGGGCCCTATGTCCCTGGCTATGAAGCTCTGATTTTATCCTAATGGCAAGGGAGTCTTTGAAGGCCTTAAATCTGAGACTGACATGAGATGGAAATGTCCCATGCTTCATGCGTTTGAATGTGCTGCTTCTCCAGCTATAATGTCTCTTTTAAAAAGAGTTTAAATCCTGAAAAATGGATAATAGAATCATAAAACAGTAAACCTCATATAGCAATTTACCATAAAGCAGAAGCTTCGATATAAAATGATGAAAGATAAAGTAGGCATATAAGTTACCCTTAAAATCTGTGCCGCATAAATTTAAAATACTCGAATTTCAGATGCAGAGAATAACAATTGTGTTTGCTAGCCAGAGTCTGCTTTGGTTCATTTGAGGAAAGCATGTCAGTCATTCTTAATGGTCTCTGCAAAACCTAACCATGTCTTTGCCAAGACTCTCGTGTAATAGTTACATGATAAGCCCCACTGTGCTTCACAGTAAATCAGGGAGTTCCACAGCTAAGTTACACGATAAGCCTTGCTATATTGAACAGTAAATCATGGAATTCCTCAATAAAGTTACACACTAAAACTCCCTAGCTTATTTATTTATTTTTTCTTTATAGTATTATCTCCCAGTGGTGGATAAAGTTCAGCAACGTGCCTTCTGCTGAGCTACTTTCCTTTATCCCTTCTGCATACACATTTCCAGAGAATGCTTCAAGTCCCTCCCATCACAGCTAGAAAACGGTGAATATAAAACTTGACAGAAACCCCAAAAGATCTCAGAACTGGAATCTATATCAATAGATGGATGAGGATAGGAATGTAGGATGCAGAAGGGTTATGTGATGTGAGAACTCCATGACAGAGAAGGAGCAAATCTATGAAACCTTCATATACCATTTGTTCATGAAGAATCAATGGAACATAGGTAGTAGTGACATCAATAAAATTTCTCTAATGGTAATTTAATGATTATAAACTATTACATTAACAAGATGCAGTTGTGTTTCCCTAAAGGCATTATGAATATTATTTAATGCACACCTGCAGATACCCAGTACTTTATCCAGCTATGACAGGGTACTAATGGAGCCTGGGAGTAAAGAGTAATCATAGTCTGTCCTCTCCCCGCTGCTGCTCCCCAGGAAACAGAGTCATGTGTAGAAATAACAAACTATGCTACTCGGTAACAGGAAACAGGAGGTGGTCTTCATGATTCACTAGTCAGGAATCTATAGACTAGGAAGACCTTTTATCACAAAAGTCTGTGTACCCCTCAAGACAGATTTCCTTCTATTCAAGTTTAGTTATACATAACTGGCATGCACAAATATGGCAGCCTAAAATAAATACAGCATACTGAGGTATGAAATGGCTAACTAGTGTATGCTCAAACCTAAGTCTCAAATACAAGCACCGATTTTAAAAATTAAACATGACATCTAGCTTATCAGAAAAGATTTGCAAGCAGAGTAGTACATTGGCTGCTCATATTACTAAAACTTTATTACTGTAGAAAGTAGCCTACAGTACACTTATAAGGACGCTATTATCATAAATAATTAAACTCAAACAATGGAGAAAATAAATAACCAGAGTACATTTTGTACTTTAACAATCTTCTTTTGACTGTGGTTGTTTGAGGACCACTGGGGGGGTGTGTGTGTGTGGAGGCGGGGTGGTTAATTCTTATTTACTTAAGTGCTAATTCCCTTAAATTGGTAACCCACAATTTTTTCTCCCAGTTGTCAATTAAATTTAATAAGGACATATTGTATGGGCATTGATCTTATGCAAAATACTATACTATTAGTACAACAATACAAGAAAAAAATTAGTAAGAATTGCAAGTTTCAAAATTTCAATTTTAAGCACATTTTACCTAGTACAAATGTATGTATTTTTTTTCTGTTATTTATCAACATGCCTCAAAAATTCAGTCAATTTAAGTGTGGGTCTTAAGGCTTATTTCCAAGCTTCATAAAGCTTATACTGTGTTTTTCTTCCAAAAAAAAAAAAAAAGCTTTATTCCAATGATCCATAAACAGAAAGCATTGTGATTAGGAGACACGCATTAGCATAAAAATTCAGCATTAATTATATGTTTCTCTGATTTTCTAAGGGATGGATGCATGGATGGATGGTTAGATAAGTAGATGGATAGATAAATATTTACAATTTTTTTAAAAACACAAAAATACGTAAAAGGAAATATGTGCCATTTGTTGGGCATTTAATGAGTCAAGATCCGAGCTACTTGTATTTAATACACATATTTTTTTTAATCCTCATGGCCACACTTTGGTTACATTTTCGCACATGGTCAAACTGAGGTTCAGGAAATTAATTTTCCTAAGCTCATGTAGTTAATAAGAATCAGAGCAAGGATTTAAACTTAGATTTACCTGGTTACCAAGCCTGTGTCTTTCCTCTACACTGTACTTTCTTACACTTTCAAATGTGAGAGTAGATCAAATTGCACAGAGATTGGCCAGGGCCTCCCATTGCCTGTCTGGTGAAGAGATGAGTAGGAAGAAAGGTTAATTCACTTTCCTTTATATAATGGGCTGGCTCCTTCAAATTACATTAAAAAAAAGGGTAGAGTCGGGGAGTGGTTACTTGGTGCTGCTATGTAATAGTCACTCCAAACAGAAAGCTTGTAGTGGGTAAGAAAAAACAAACAAACAAAAACAAAACACAAAAAAGCAATACATCATATAAACTTTTTCTAATTTTCTAATTTAGAAAAGTACTTTCCAATTAATATCTTTTCAGAGAGTGATATTTAGAGTTTTCAGATTATCCATATTCAGATTCAGATTTTCTTAACCATGTGACTGGGATGAGAATAGGAGAGAAAAGGTGAAATATGTGGAAATTGTTTCTTCAGAAATTTAAATTTGTATGTGTTGAGTTGTTTACTCATCCACATTCAAAGCAGATTTTTCTTTTCATGCACCACTAGTTCAAAAATAGCCTTCATCAGGACACTCCTGGGATTGGCCTAGAATGCAATTTTTTTTTTTTTTTTTTGGTCAAGGCTCTTAGCCATCTCTGGAACTTGGAAAGGAAGGCTAGTAGATTTTTTTTATCTTAAATCTAATTATTCTTCTCATTGAAACCTCATAAGCTTAGTGAATGTCTCACAGCCTCTGATGATGTCTGACTACCAGGGAGTCATTACACCACTCGCAAGTCTTGGCAATGCAATGAGAATCCTGTCTAGCAGGAGGAGTAATGTGAGGTGAAGGGAGAATATGACCCTGTCCCCCAACATTAGGAATTAGGTCCGGGGGTAGCACTGAGTGGTTTGTGCTTCAAAATGAGCAATGTCTTAAAGGGTAGATTGTTTCATTGAGTAGAATGAAGAATTTTCTCTGACCAGTGCCAAATGGAATGCTCCCTGTATTGAAGAAAGTGAACTTGATGCTATCTAGGGAAGGAAGAGTATTCATGCAAGATCCTGAGCTGTGGTCACAGGAGGCAAAAAGGGAAACCAGTCAGTGTCTCTGTCAGGTGAAGGGAGTTACTATTTGACAACATCAATGCAGGCAAGCACCTTTTGGGCAGTGCTCAATGTGACAATGCTGAATGCCTAGGGACAATCAGGTTTCCTGGTAAGTATGCATTCTCCAGAATGCTTTTAGAAGCATATCAGCCAGAATTGTTTTTAAATTTAATTTAATTTTTTTTTTTTGAGACAGAGTTTCACTCTTATCTCCCAGGCTGGAGTTCAGTGGCGTGATCTCAGCTCACTGCAACCTCCATCCCCTGGGTTCAAGCGATTCTCCTGCCTCAGCCTCCCGAGTGGCTGGGAATACAGGCGCCCGCCACCACACCCAGCTAATTTTTTGTATTTCTAGTAGAGATGGAGTTTCAGCATGTTGGTCAGGCTGGTATTGAACTCCAGACCTCAGGTGATCTGCCCGCCTCGGCCTCCCAAAGTGCTGGGATAGCAGGCGTGAACCACCATATCCAGCCCAGAAAGTTTTAATGTTAAAATTTCCCTCCAAGCCAAACTAAG
This sequence comes from Pan paniscus, assembly GCF_029289425.2. NCBI lineage: Eukaryota > Metazoa > Chordata > Mammalia > Primates > Hominidae > Pan > Pan paniscus. Next base: position 128,687,861 of record NC_073249.2, read on the forward strand.
TCTTTGTATATATTACCATACTATTTTACCAGAAATATTAACTATTTTATGCCTCTTTCCTGCCTGAAGAATATCTAATATCATCTGTTTACTTCATGAGATAAAGTGCACATACTTCAGTCTGGCAGTCAAAACATTGTACTTTCTGGACTTGATCAACATGTCTTGTTTTATACCCTACATTGTGCTGCTCAAAGTCTTTCACCATAATTATTTTAATCTATTCACTGTCACTTAAAAATACCCAATTTGCTCATCTCCATCCCTTTTTCTTATGCTATTTTTCTCTTCTAATCTGTTCTTCTTCCTCCGCTTTGCTTCATTCAAGGCTGCAAAGACTCCATAAAGCCTTGTTTGAACTCACTACCCCTGCAGTGACTTCTCCCACTCCTGAGCTCCTATAGTATTTAATGTCTAGGAACCTCATTTGGTTGACACTTGCTGCCTTCTGTTGTTTATCTTTATGTAAATGGTTATTTCCTTTTCTAAGATTTGTGTAAGCACTTTTCTACTCATGACCATACCTGATTCTTTTTTTTTAATTAATTACACTCTCCTTCTCCAGCACCTTAGCATTCAGTAGATAAATCTTTAAGATTTGAAAATTTAGGCTGAAAAATAAATGCTAAGAAAGGATGTTAATGTAAACATATTTAATAATTACTAAGTTCATTTTTCACATTTTATCATGTAATTCTTCAAAACAGCTCTGGAAGGTAAATGATCTCAGTTTTACAAGGGAGGAAAGTAAAGCTCAGAGAGATTTTCAAACATGCTAAAGTCAGACCATCCAGTTCATTATTTCATGAGAAATATCTCTTATCTACTTCTAGATCCCCAAAATACATTTCCTTGCACATAAATAATTTATTTGCAATGAGTTTGCAATGATCTATTTTTTTAAAAACTAATGGATATATGTTGGAGTGATGTTTGCCTCTAAATTCCAAGTGTTGTATTTATGATATCAAAAATTTTAGGCATTTGGTAAGTTCTGACATATTTGTCATGTGGAAGTAACTTAAAACTGGTTTGTGTGTCAGAAAACTTTTAAAAAGTGTTAACTCTAAACAGCTGGGAAATACTAGGATAATTTTCTGTCCTAAAAAGGGATATAAAACAAATATATGTAGAATAAAGATTTAGGTCACTGTTTTCCAACATTCAATCCAAAGAACTTCCACAGGTTATCATTAGATGTTCTACTTCTTCTCTTCCTGTCCTTCCTTCTTTCTTTGTTGTGTGTGTGTGGTTGGGGTGATCTCTAATCAAAAGTGTTTGGGAAATACTGACTTAAACAAAGATTCTTTACTATGACTTTAAATATGCGAAGATACATCATGACTCTCTGGAGTGAAGACAATATGGAACATTTCCCAACAGAATTTAACCACAGGACTCTTTCTCACAACACCTCATAATACTGGAAGTCCACGAAACAAGCTTTGAGAAACATCCTTGAGGTTATGACTATATATGAAATATTTCTTATTGGTTCCTAAAGGAGGTATGGATGTATGCTGTAATTCCTAAAATTAAGAATGCTGTCGAGAATGTATCTTCTTCATATGTCCTTTAATACGCTGGAGGGGTTGGATAATGTGACCATGGGTCTAAAGTACAATCATGTTTCTACTCATAGCTTAGAGCTTATAATTGTGTGCTTCATCATCAAGTTTTCGTCCATTGATTTGGGAATCCAACTGTGAGTGAGACAGCTCAGATGTATGTTTACCGTGTGCAGTGAATCTTTATTGTGCTTTTCCAATCATAGCCCCTTCTCCATTCTTCTGGTAACAGCACGCACTTTCTATGGGTGACTGCCTTTCCTCATGCCTGTGTGGTTCCAGTGGGCCTGCCAAACATGCGTCCAAGGGGCTGGGCAAGTGACACAGGTCTGGTAAAATACAGTTTACATTCCCCTTGCCAGCGATGGGTCTAGCAGAGGAGAGGGCATGCAGTCCAAACCTGGCCAATCAGAGTCCTTCCCAAAGCTCTTAGGATTTGTATTTGGAGGAGAAGAGGTCCTCCAGCTTCTATATTCTGGAAGGATGCATCTCTGGAGCTACCAGTGGTCAGTCATATTCTCCACATATCAACAAATAAAGCAAGGCAACTTGCTTACTATGAGAGTGAATAAAGCTGTTTTGAGACAAATAGAAATGAGAGAGAAGGGTAGATAGTAAGAAAAGCGGATGGGGGTGATGGGGCTAGATTTTCTGAATCCCTGCTTTTGGTCATGTCTGAAGAATGTGTCACCTTGGACTTCCCAGTCACATGAGCCAACAAATTTTTTTTTTTCTGCTTAACTAGTTTGAGTTTCTGGAGCTAATAATAGTTATTCCAATATCAGGGTGGCTTTAGCTAGTATGCTGGGGAAAGCATACTCTCTTACTGATTTGGTACATGTCTGGGTGCTGAGGGTCAGTGTGAGCGAAAAGAGACTGTAAGTTGTTTAATTTATCAAGTACTATTGTTGAGACAAGACCTTGAGAAAATACATAATCCAATGCCCTGATGGTGCAGGTGAAGAAACTGAGGTATATAAAACTGAAGTGACTTGTCTAAATATATGACATCGCTTTAGTAGTAATACAACCAGGACCAAACTCAAGTATATCTTCTTTTCCATTAAAACATATTTGCCATTTTTCCCCATTTAGTAGGATGTAACTTTCTGTATTGGGAGACAGCCTATGTCAGTGGAAAGGATACTGAAATCAGAGTGAGAGATTTGCATTTAAATCCCAGGTCTGCCATGTCCTTAAGCAGGTTACTTACCTCACCGAACCTGAGCTCCGAGCTCCCCTGCACAGAAAATGAGGCTAGTAGTCTATATACTGCATAATTAAATGGATGATTTCTGTTAAAGCATTTTGCAAATTCTTCAACATTATTCAAGAGATGTTCTAAAAAGATTATTCTCTATCATCACAAATTTTCTTTATTTTCCTATTTTGTAAAATGAGGGTTTTATAACTCATTTCAGGGACAGTTACCCCTTTATCCATTTAGGGTAATGACCTTATGTTTTGCAGTAGCTGTTTCATCTTATTCTCAAACTGGTAAATGCTAGCTTCCCTAATATCCATAAAACATGTTTAATTCTAGATGCATATTTCAGGATGGCAGTATAGACATACGCTACAACTAATAAGGCCTATCCAATTTTTCTGATTCATATTCCTTATGGCAGGGTCATTTGGCAGATTTCTCTTTCCTCAGAAACTCCAGCACACTGATTGACACTTGATTTTTTAAAATTTAAAAAATCATTTTTATTGAATATTTTTCTACTATAAAATCAACATGACAATTCTCCCTATAAGATTATCAGAGAGAGGATGGATGCTAGTTGCCAATCTAAATGCCCTCAAAAAACTTGTGTCCATATATCTCAAACGATATATTATATAAAAACTTTAAGATATGTTTATGTAGAGAGGAAGTAAATTGTATTATCCTTTCCAAAATTGGTTCCTTTTTTATTCTTCCCCACCCCACTAACATCAGAATTGACCTTGTAACTTGCTTTGACCATTGAAATATGAGCAAAAATGACATATGCTACTTCTAAGAAAAGCTTTAAGAATTATTGAGTGCTTCTGTCCTCTATCTTTTTCCCTCTCCCATGATACTAACAATATCCCAGATTGTTACTCTAGTCCGAGTCCCAGAATGAAGAACCAAAGAAAACATTCAATACATATGTGACATAAGTCAGAAATGTACTTTCATTTATGCAAATCCCTACACTTTTAGGTCTTTTGTTACTGCAGCATAACTTGGCCTAAACCGGGTGACTCTGTAATGATATGTTCCTGATACCAATCCATAGACGTTCTTTAAAGTGAAAGCAAATCATAATCACACAGTAGCACTATTGACTTTTATTGTATTTTACTAGAAAGAATTAACCAAAATTGCCCTTTGAATTCCCCCACCATAAATTTCTTCACTGTATCATTTTTTTCTCTTTTTATTTAAGTACATTTATACAATATCACTTGGTCATCAAAAATTTCCTCCAAAGTTTTACTCAACAAAGAGCATGCACATTGTAATTGACAGTAGATTTTAAATACAATTTGAATATTTATCAGTTTCACATATAAACCCAGGCAATGCATATTTGATCACATTATCATCTGCTGTTCATTTCTTATTAAAAGATAAATAATAAACATGCTTACTCTCATCTTAGAAGAAAATTGATTTAAAATACAAAGTTTGCTTCAAATGCTATTTAAATTGTATATCTCCAAGAAAATCTTCAAATCAAAATAATGAGGAATATGTGAAACAATTTCCAATATAACCTGACTTACTTCTTAATCTCCCTGTCCAGTGGCATAATATCAGTTCACCAACAACTATGCTTATGATATGGTTAGGCTTTGTGTCCCCACCCAAGTGTCATCTTGAATTGTAATTCCTATAATCCCCATAATCCCCACACGTCAAGGGAGAGACCAGGTGGAGGTAATTGAATCAAGGGGGTGGTTCCCCCATGTTGCTTTCATGATTGTAATTGAGATCTCATGAGACCTGATGGTTTTTTTAGCGGTTCTTCCCACTTCACTCTGCACTTCTTCCTGGTGCCTTGTGGAGAAGGTGCCTTCTTCCCTTCACCTTCTGCCATGATTGTAAGTTTCCTGAGGCCTCCCTACCCATGCTGAACTGTCAGTCCATTAAACCTCTTTCCTTTATAAATTACCCAATCTCAGGCAGTTCTTTATAGCACTATGAGAATGGAATAATACAGCCTGATTTGTACAATTTAGGTACATTCCATTCTAATTTGCGTATAGATTTTATCAAGGTAAAAATCACAGAATAATAAAAGGGAATAAAAAGCACCAACTTTCTGAGCTTCTTTGTTGTATTTACATCTTAAGAAATTTTGTCTTCAGTTGCGAATTAAAAATGAGTTGTCAAGTTCCCTTAATAATTAATGTTGAAATGAACAACTGTGGCAAGTACAACACATTCCATTTAATGTTAAACAGCATTATATTTACTGTAATTCCACCTTTCATCCCAATGTCAACCTTTAAATCTTTAATGCTTTAATCACACTTCTTTTGCTGATATCCCTTGTGAGTTCCTCAAACCAATGCCCACTCTTTTGTGATAAGGTGGGCATTTTATGCCGCAAGGGTTAGTCAGCAGCAATTGTTAATTATTAAGGAAAACAAAATGCAGCTGCTGGAAAATTGTGTTTGTTCCCAGCAGGGCATGTAACCTTTAATCTCTACTGACATTGAAGCAAGTGAAGTCATAAAAGGGAAATAATGCATTTCAAGAACATGGCCCCATAGAAAATTAAAGAATTTCCTATAAAATTAATGAGCCTAATTACCAGATAATGTCTGTATTTGCCTTTCAGTAAGTTATCCGCCTTTCTGATAGAGAGCTGGAAAGAGAGGAAGCAGTGGGTGGGGCCCCAAGGAGCAGCCTTGCTGCTGATTGGGTGGAGCCAGGAGAAACAGAAAGAAAATCTAATCACGTACCTTAGGGTTCCTGGAAACGGAGGAGAAGATGAAAGGCTAACATTTTTGTTAAGAACATGCTATGCACATGTTCTCACTTTTAAATGAAAGCTAAACATTGAGCACCCACCGACACAAACATGGGAACAATAGACCACTGCAGACTACTGAAGCGGGTGGGGGGTGGGGGGGGGGTCAAAAAACTACCTGTTGGGTACTATGCCCAGTACCTGAGTGCATTATATCCATGTAACAAACCTGCACATGTACCCCTGTATCTAAATAAATGTTGAAAAAAGATCTTTTTTAATTATACTTTAAGTTTTAGGGTACATGTGCACATTGTGCAGGTTAGTTACATATGTATACATGTGCCATGCTGGTGCGCTGCACCCACTAACTCGTCATCTAGCCTTAGGTATATCTCCCAATGCTATCCCTCCCCCCTCCCCCTACCCCACCACAGTCCCCAGAGTGTGGTATTCCCCTTCATGTGTCCATGTGAAAAAAGATCTTAATAGACAGGTGGAGTACTTTTTAAAAAATAGAAAACAGAGATCATATTAAAATATTTTATGTCTTTTGTCTCTTAATTACATCGTTTGGTCATTTTTTCTTAATGGGCTAGAATCTGAAATCAGCCTTCGCTAATTTGGTTCTTTAGAAAATTAAATCTGTAGCTGGACATGGTGGCACACACACCTATAGTTTTAGCTGCTCAGGAGTTTGGGGTGGGGGAGTGGCTTGAGCCTAGGAGGACAAGGCTGCAGTGAGCTATGATCATGCCACTGCCCTCCAGCGTGGGCAAGAGAGCAAGACCCTGTCTCTAAAAATTAAATTAAATTAAAATAAAAAGCATGCGTTATGTGCAAGGCAATAAATGAGCGCTCGGGTTATTATTTTAACTATCTGAGCCTTGATTCCCTCACTTTAAACTGGGGCTATTTAAATGATTAACTTGACATATTTTATTTTAAGCTCTTCATACAATGCTTGAAATTAAAAAAAAATCACTCATTAAATATTACCAAATAGTCATTTAATTGCTACTGTTCTCCTGAGAATTATATACCATTATCTCCATTATCCTTATCTCCCAGTTCAAACAGCTAGTATGTAGGGGGCACAAAAATGAACCTGGATCTCTCTGGTTACAAAAATTGAACTGAGACTGTGGCTTAGGTATATCTTAGATGTGTTTCTCCCTGCTCCAAAACAGGCTGATAATAGTGATTGAAGATTTATCCCCTTTCTTCAATAGATAAATTTTGTTTCTAACTTAGTATTTATGTAAATTCAAGTGGAAAAAATGTCTGTATGGAAATTTTAAGAAGGAAGAGCCTCAATGAAGAGCCCCTCAAAGAAACCTAAATTTTCACATTTTTAAATGCCTACTTTGCATTGCTTGAATGCTGCAGTAGCATTCAGGAGTCAAAAGCCACAATTATCATCCTAACAATGAATCTAGAGTAGTAAGAATACATACAGGCAATTACACAAAGTCTAAACATGTTTTAAAAGGTTTTAGGGGGTTTAACTGAGCTTCATATAGCTTCTGGGGCAAAGGGAATTTTATTTGGCCAGATGTTTTGGGACCCCAGAATTTATACGGATCCCCAGAATAGTCTCAAGGTAAAAAAATAAAAAGATTCCTAACCATAATTGGCCCATGAACCACTCTGAAAATCTTTTGAATCCTATGGATATTCTGCTGAGAAAAAGAAATGCACGTATGTACTTAGGTTAAGAATCCCATATAGATTTTGCTTTTGACATAGTGATTTTTAAGAGCTTAAAGTCTAAGTTAAACTCTTTGAAATCTAAATCCAAAACAGTTGTAAGCCAGAACAAGTCTTTTTGTACTCTACTCAGCCCATGAGGCTTCCCTGAGGATTAAGTTTGGCCCTGATGTGCTCAGCTTGCTGCTGAGTGATCACTGGGTGGTCAGGGATGCCCAGAGCACAGTGTGCACTCAGAATTGGTGAATCGGTACTGACTGTTCTGGAACATCTGGCCCAGCCTAATGGTGAGGACCCCTCAGAAGCTGTGTCTTTTCAACCCTCCAGATATGCTGATCAAATGATTTACTACTACTACTAATATGTGTTACATATAATGTATTTCATAATGAATATTTTATATAATTAAGTATACATGAAGACACTTTTAAAAATTATAAGGCATTATATGCAAGTTATAGTTCAGGAAAAAGATGAAAAAAGAGAGAGAGAAATGAACATTTTCCATTATTTCATATAGTTCTTATAACAGCCCTCAATAATAACGCTATTTTACACTTAAGGAAATACATATAAATGTTTAAGAAAAATTTTCTCACTAATATCCTAAAGTTGTTTAATACACTTCTCTATGATGCCAAGATTAAATAAATCACTAAGGTATGAAACTTGGGCAGAATATTCTTTAATGAAGATACTCCTTACTGACTTTAGATTGATGTTGTCCCAATCAAGGAAAAACTGCATTCAGCAGCTGCACTTCCTCAGTTGTAGGAGAATACTCATAATACTCAGAACCTATGCAACATGACAGGATAAATCTTAGTTGTTAAAACCATGATCAGATTCAGACACAATTGGGTTCAAATCCTCTTCCTGCCATTTACTGAGTGTGTGACCTAAGGCAATTTACTTAATGTCTCAGAGCCCTATTTGCTTCATCGATTGAAGGAATTTGTCAGAGGCTGTTGTGTAGATGAAGTGACAGATGCAAGTTAAGTGCTCAGCATATGTCTGGCAGGTTGTAAGCCATCTCGGAATGTTATCATTTGTCCTGTCATTTGTCCTGTATTTATTACATAACCCCTATGAGCCCCTTTACCATTTACGGGAAGTTGAAATTCCAGGAGAGTTAAAATACCCCTTTATACGGGTGTTTTATGCTTATAGAGTTTTATCCCTTTCTCTTAGGTGTTATCCCCTTTGCTCCACTTCCACTCACATACCATGTCTTTCTCTTTGCTCTCTCTAATCAGGCTTTCTGCTTAGCACTGGGGGAAATAGTGATGAAGAAGGCAAAGTGCCTGCCCCGATGACTGCAAAGTTTAGTGTGTCAGAGCAGAAGACATCAGTGACTAACTGACACAAAAGTGCTATGGGGGCCCAGAGAAGGAACAAAGAAAGATAATTACCTTAGCTGGGGTGGGTGAGGGACAGTTTGACATAGGAAGCAAAGCACAGTGTGTGCCTGTGGTTGCAGGTGAGGATAATTACCTTAGCTGCAGTGGGTGAGGGACAGTTTGGCATAGGAAGCAAAGCACAGCCTGTACCTGTGGTTGCAGGTGAGGCTAGTGAGACACCTCGAGAGCAAAGGATGGAGGCATAATAAACCTCGAGAATCTGGACTTCCCCCTGAAAGAAATGAGGCCTTAAAGATGTAGGGAGGGAGAGGATGTGAGGGAAAGGGAAGAGTAGAAGACAACTCTCAAGAGGGAGGCTAGAGTCGCAGAGGAGAGGGGTGCCAGGCTTGATCTGGAGGTACACATGGAGGAGCAGATTTAGGGAAAGAAAACGACTTCAGTTTGGAGCACGCTGGTTTAGAGGTTTGTAAGGATGTTAAATGGTTCTTTTTTTCCACCTAAAAATGAAATTTGAGATGTGGACCTGTTTATTAGCTTCCCAGGGCTGCCATAATAAAGGACCTCAAACCAGGTGGCTTAAAACAAGTTTATTTTCTCAAAATTTTAGAGGCTAGAAGCCCAACAACAATGTGTTGGCAGGGCCATATTCCCTTTGGCTCTAGAGAAGAATCCTGCCTTACCTTTTCCTAATTTTTCGTAGTTGTCATAAATCCTAGGTGTTCCTGGGCTGGTAGATGGGTCACTCCATTCTCTGCCTCTAACTTCACCTGACTTTCTCCTCCCCTATATCTTTATGTCTGAATTTATCCTGCAAAGACTCTATTTTCAAATGAGATCACATTCACAGCTTCCAGTGAATATGAATTTTGAGTGAACACTATTCCACCCAGCACAACCCCTAACAAGGGTAAAAGAGAGGTGGCATCCCATTTACGAGGGTGTTATCAGTAGTTGATGGGCTTTAGGGAAGCCTGCCATTGATCCAAGGAAACCATGCACGCCACCTGGGCAAGACCATCACTTGGTGAAGGCCACCAGAAGCACAGAGAACAGAATGAGCAAGAGTCTGCCCAGTAGCTTAAACAAAAAAATCTCATCCTCCTGTGTCCACCCTCCCTGCCCAGACCTGGTAGTGCTTAGGAAAAGAGGTGCCCCAGGGATCTACATAAACCCCTGGAAGTGAGAGGGCTGGCCAAATCCATCTCCCCACTTAAAAACAATGAAGAAGAGAGTTTGAATTAAATATGGAATTAAGGTTGTAAACTAGACTGGACTACATTTTAATAATTGACAGTGGCTGAAAAGCTCTGGAATCTTCCTGGATGTTATGAGATTCAACATAGTAAGGTTGGATATTACTAAGGCAGTTATCGGAAAACAAAATTCATATCTATACCTTAATATATGGATAGAGGGTCCTTTGATCATCTGATGACAGGCATTTGTGAGATGTCTAATTAGGCTGAGATGTCACCATGAAGGTGTAGCCAAAGGTGTTAACAGAACTCGTGAGAATAGAGGAAGATACCGCAATAAGGTGATCTAATCCAGCGTGTCTGCTAGGCAGGACAACACCTAAATGTACTCACAGAGAGAATTTCACACCAAATGAAAATAAGAAAAGTTCTCATGTTCTGGAAGCCAAAGCAAGCCCCAGAGGACTTGTACTACACTGACCTCCTTCTCTAGCTCTGCCTTTTCCTTGTCTTTTTACCATCTGCAAAGGAATTTAAGTTTTACACAATAATATTCTTTTTTTCCTCAAAGCATTTTCTTTCTCCAATCAGGTCACGATAGTTTCTGGCACAGATCGTTCATCCTTTTAAAAATGCCCAGTGCCACTTTTCAAATAGCTAACCACACCCCGCTGCCAGTCAACCACATTCCCTGAAGATGCCCACTATATGCAGAGCAGGATATTAAAAGCCAAACAAGCAAACTGAAAAATGAAAAAGGAATATTAGAGTTGGTCAACATGAGGAAACTTTATTAGCCACAATTTCAATCCCCTCTGATCTGAATAGGTATTCCAAACATATTGTGTGAACTGGGGTTCGCCATAAGGTACATTTTTTAAAGTCTGCTTTTCCAGTATTATCATACCAGCTGGAGTTACTTATTTCATTCCAGCTCAGTAGGAATCTACAGGCTGCATAAAAATACATTAAGGAATATTTATAAGATGGCAAACAGGACCAAATGTATGGGAAAGAATAATATTGTGCATTGCTCATTACAAACATGATTATTTTGTGTATGTAACGGATGTGTTGTTAAAGCACAGTGGGTTGTTTGAAGTTTACAAGTTTGTTATGGATTGATTTATTCATGAAATGCTTTGTTTCTATGACAACTTTATTGGTTTGCCTGTGGTCTAAATACATATAGGCATGGCAGGAATTCCACGGTACAAAACAAATTACACAGTCACCCCTGAATCACTTGCTGCCTTTAGGGAGTGTAGCAAAATGATTTCCAACCAGGACAGACATCACCATTCCCAGAGCCAGCATTAGAGAGATCACATAATAAAGGAGAAAAAGGCTTTTTAAAAAGAACAACTTAAAAGTCTCCGACAGCCTCCAAGTCTGTTATAGAAGGAAAGATTGAAATGAGCAACGAAATGCCCAACGTAAGATAAGAGAAATACAATCTACCCACAATGCATGAGGGTTTTATTTAAGAAAAACACTGATCAAAGGCCCATATTTCCTGCTATAAATAATACCCCTTGAAGAATACCATTAATATTCACAACAGTTGTGTAACTACAAAAGAAACTGAGAATTGTTGTTTAGAGAAAATAATAATGGATTTTGGAAGATAAAAGGAAAAGGTGGAAGAGAAAAAAAGACAGAAAAAAAGATATTTACTGTGGAACAAAGATCATTATTCACTGAAACTTAAGTCAGGGAAATCATGCCTAAGGGGACTTAGACCTTGTGAAAGCTAGAAAAAAGAAAGTGGGATCCAAATTATATTCCTCATATTACCCCTGAAATGCATCCCCATGTATGCATGGGAGGAAAAATTAAAATGAGAAGGATTATTTAGAATAAAATTATTGCTCTTCATAAATTTAAAGAATCTCATGCTACATCATGAAAGTAGCCTTAAATATGGGGGCACAGTGATGATTTCAGTGAAAAACACATACGAAGCAAGATATATTTTCCCCAAATCTCTGTTACATATTTTTATAAAAGCTCCTTCAATTTTTCTGCTCTTCTTTTTGTTTTCATGAACTTTTGTTGTGTGTTGATAAATGTCAAAGATCGATTATGTGGTATATGATGACATACGAAACTTAGAATTTCAGTTCCTCTTTCAATTCCCACTAAAGGGCTGGATTAGACAGCCATGCGTCCATCATGGTACCCAGCCATCACACCATGGCAGATTAAGTCAGAGGTGAACATCTGACCTAGGAAAATCAATCTATTCCCTTGTCAACAACTAATTTGTTTCTTTCAGTAAATTGCATATTTAGAAAATAGTAGGGGAGAGGAGTACAAAATGAAAGGTCACGTCAAGTGAGGTTTGGAGCAGCCATTGTCAGCCATAATGCACCAACGTCATTCTCTAGAGAAAGGTAGAAACAATGAAGCAGAGAGACCCAAAGAAGATCAATCGCATTGGCCACTAAAGAGGTGAGGTGAAATGGAGCAGGTAGATGCCTCAGTACCTGGGGGCTCTAGCTCCCAAGAGACGTGGTTATAACTTATTTCTCTGAGGATATCATACCTTAACAACAAATTGTTCATTTGAGCTGACTTGAGGAAATTTCCACTGCAACTAAAGAGCCTTTATTAAACTGTATAATCAGAGCTTGTCATTTCTAACCATGGTTAATTCATCTTTTCAACTGAAGTTTGCTACTTAAGGAAAGCTGTATCAACTATTGATATGGCGTAGGTACAGAGTTCTGGTAACTAACTGAAAAAAAAAAAAAACTGAAACATACCCTAGATATTATCAGTCCATTGCTTGGATAAAACTAGCCTAATTTCTTGGTGGTCCAGTTGGTCTAAGCACCAATCAGCAGTAAAATTTCAGGCCAATATTGGTGGCAAGCAACTCTGCAGCAACAAAGCAATGTTGTATATATCTTATATACTACACAGGACATAATTGTCTTTATTTGCTGCATTTGATAGTGTCCAGTTCGATAAATTTGGAATATGGAACACCCTAGAAAGCATCTCTTCCTTAAAAAAATTAAAATTAAAACAAGTGCACAGTTGTATAGTTTACAAAAACTGCCCTTGTGTTAGTGAATCAAGACTATATTCACATACAATAGTTGAATGTTTCATATTTTGACTTTAGGCTTCAGGGTGTTTACTGTGATACTGTGAAGAACTTCCATAGCACCGTCCTACGAGGCGGCCACTGCCATGCAGTATTAGGAAACTGGCCCTTACATACTGTCATGTTTCTGTTGAATTCAAGCCTCTCCCAAATTTGAAAAGAAATCAGTAAACATGTTAATAACTATATCCCACCAAAGTCAGTTTCACAATTTGACTCAGAAACACAGAAAAAGAATGAGTAGACTTTCAAGTGCACTGAAAACTAAGTTTTTCTTGGGAAAATTTAGGTGCTATGGTTACTTAGTTATTCATACATCCTTTTAATAAAGGTTGTTTGAGGTCCTTTGATGTACAATACTGGGTCCCTCCTTGGAGATTACCCACCATCGGATAAGCCAGATAATTCACAAGTAAATAAAGCAATAGGATACTGACAGATGATGACAAATGCTGTGTAGGAAACCAGTGTGGGGCTGAGAAAGGTATAAATAGAGAGGAGGAGGAGATAAATGACTTTAGATAGAATAATTAGGAAGTGATTTTTAAGCTTAGCCCCAAAGAGCAAGAAGAATTTAGCCATGGGGTAAGAAAGTGGAAAGGGGCAGAAACTTTCTAAAATGAAAGGGAACAGTAAAAGGAGGTCTTGAGTCAAGAAGGAGCTTGGTATGTTTAAAAACTAATAATGATAATAAAATTCACAGATAACACTGTTCTAAGTGCTTTACTTCTGTTTGGTAATTTAACTGAGAGAGGACCAGTGTGGCTCCACATGGAAAGTTCTTAGTATTTATTGAATGAATAGATTTTTAAAATAACTGCCTACGTCCTTTAAAATGCTAATTACTTATCCATGTGATGCAAAAAGTAAGATGGGAAAGGGCACTGACATGTGAATATTGAAAAAGATACTCAGATGACACTGATTTGCACACCTGTTATTTAAGTAAATACTGCAGTTCTAAGTCACAATATATTTTCAAGGTGCAGCTCCTGGAATATATACTTTTTACTCCATGGTTACCAAAAGGAAATCTGTCCTGATGAAAGGCCACTGCATTGCACAGCTCCCGCTTTGCATGCCTTCATGGGCACCATTCACATCATATTCTTTGTGAATGGTGTTGTCTAGAATTTTGTAATGTGGTAGCCGTGCTGACAAAGCCATATTTCCACTGAGGTCACCAGGAGTCTGACTTACCATGATCATGCTTACCTCCAAAGGTAAAAAAGAAAAGCGAAGAAAACTTGAATCTTCTTGGAAGAGGCACTCCGAGAATCCTTCTGGGGAACACATACCATATGAGCATTTTATCTAACACTTTAGTGCCTGAACCGTTTTGCTAATTTGACATGGGAAGCGCTAATAAGATAAAAAGCTCAGGCGCCCTTATCCCATTAGCACTTCCTCTATAGTTTTTCTGACCCACATTCTGACCTGATCTCTCCCTTATTCCCCATGGTTTGTATTGTACTGATTAAAGCCTTCATCCTTTTGAAAAGATGCTGGGGAATTGTCTGGATTTAACTAAAATTTCCAGCTTAAATTACTGTGTGATTTTTAGCTGATCAGAACCCATTTAGCATAGGCGGCAGTGGCCCAGTCAGGGGATAGGCGACAGAGTGCACAGAGGATGCAACCAGAAGGAGCCAGTTAATAGGCAATTAAGGCTTCATTGCCTTCCCACCACCACAAAGCTCCTTATCTGGGCTCACAACCACGAGCAAGAAAACCAGCCAGTTGAAATTGCTGTTTATTTTGTTTGGCTATATCAGAGTTTTCTTTTTGTTTTGTTTTTGGTGGTGGTGGTGGTGGTTTTCTTTCCAGATTCATCTGTGTTTAGTCAGAACTCATATTTTTCAACCTCCTAGTCTTAATCCCGACCAAACTGTTTCAGAATGTCTTTTTATTAGAAACATGTAGATTTCTCATTATTAGAAACATGCCAGTTTATTTTAGAGAAAAATAATTAAGGGAAACGGTTGTATTCATCCCTATCACTCTAAGTGAAACATAAAATCCCTCTTTGCTCTTCCGCCTGCCAGGGTACATATCCAGGCTTCAGTTATTTCCTGTTTTAATTACCACAACCGCCTACTTCTTGGCCTTTGTTTCCTATATTTTCTCCTCCTAGTTCTGTTTAGATTATTACTGCCAAGTCAATTTCCCTTTCATGCTAAGGACCATGTTGACGTAGTCCTTGGATTTGACACAAGCTTCTCTAATATTTATGCTTCAACCTCGGACTCTGTCACCTTCAAAGTTTCTTTCCTTTATCAGCACCTTGTTTCCTGCCTCTCCACCTAGCTCAGTTTCCCAGTCTTTTCTCTCTTCCTGCTCACAGTTTGATGAGTTTGATGACTGTATGTAGGTAGAAGGCCTATCCATCTTTATTCTGCTGGTCAAAGAGGGCACCGTACTAGCAAATAGGAGACCTGGTGACAGTCTAGCCATCATCTGGCATGAGTGTTCATTTCACAGAGGAGTAAACTGGGGCACAAGAGGTGCAGGTCGCTGGTCCACAGTCATGCCGCACATCAGTGGCAGAGGCCAAGTGAAATCCTGATTCTTCCCAGGGCTCTTGCTCTTCACCAGTGGTTCCCAGTGTTTCCAAGCATGAGGGTTCTTTCTTGATGTTAAAACTTTTGCAAAGAGATTTCTGGTTAAAAATGGTAGCTAGAGGACATTTGTTTATCCCATTTCCCTAACAAAATTCCTGTACAAAATCTAAAGATATGAATCCATATTATCTCCAGAAAAGAAAGAAGCCATCAATGGATAAGAAAATTTTACCAAATTCTGGAAAACAGTGGTTTAAAAAATGACTGCTGATGCATCAAGGACAAAAAAAAAATCATAGACTAGAACTGAGTGCTTTATTTTTTTTATTAGTAGCCCTATCAATAAGAATATTTTAAATACACCCTTTCTTGTATATATATACACATTTGAACATATATGTATATCTAAGAAATGTGTATTTTTAAATTACTTGGCTTTCTAAGCAATACAATACATTGTTTTCTTTATCAGTTAGACTGGAGTGCAGTGGCACAGTCATAGCTCACTGTAACTGCTAATTCCTGAGCTCAAGCAATATTCCCGCCTCAGGCTCCTAAGTAGCTGGAACTACAGGCATGTGCCACCATGCTTGGTTAATTTTTAAATTTTTTTCTAGAGACAGTGTCTCACTATGTTGCCCAAGCTAGTCTCAAACTCCTGGCCCCAAGCCATCCTCCTGCCTCAGCCTCACAAAGCTCTGGGAATACAAGCATGAGTCACCATGCCCAGCCCCTTGTTTTGACAAAAAATAAAAAGTACATCAAAAGAAAAAGGCAGCATTTTAAAACCGAGCAATCATGTATAATGGAAATTACATTTTTACTTTAGAGTGACTAAGTGCCCAAAAAAGTAGTTTAAATTCGGGAATGTTTTTAAACAAATTTCTAATTTATCAATCAATTAGTATCTGCATACATATGAAACATAGTACATATATATGAAGTGTCATTTTTTCAGTATATAAGTACTGTTTGATATCTATCTGGATGATCAGACCCCTTGAAGTCACGGTGTTTGGGGAACTACCACTACAGACTATTCTTTCCATCTGCTAGGGAGTTTAATGACTAACAGGTTGAATCCAGTTAAGGTTAGAAAATAACGGAACAGCAAGATTCTTCTTGTCAAAACATGATACCTGAGTAAACGAAGACATTATTTCTTTGTGGGACCCATTGCCAATAGAAGATTTACTTACTCTACAGCAGATTTGAGCATTTGAAAAAGAAGGAAGAAGGGAAGGAGTCATGAGGCAGAAAGTTTATTTACCTATGGAAAGAGAAGTAGAGTTGAATAACAAATCAATGCATTTGAACATTGCAAAAGCCTCCTTAAAATCATACTTAAGCGATTGGGCTCAACTGATACCAACTCAGGCCTGATTCCTTTTCCTAAATAATTCAAATAATTGATTTTTTAACTTTTATTTATGTCTATTTTCATAATTTTAGTTATTTAGGTAATTTCAGAATAACATTGCCTTCTGTCTCCATTTTCTTCTCAGAAACAATGGCAGACCTGTTCCACTAATGAGTACATCATAGGCAGCATTCCCATTTTCTCCAGACACTTTCAGTCAGTCCCAACCTTTTTCTACACCCTGTGTGTAAGGGACATTTATCCAGAACCTCCAGCAGCAGTTCTGGCTTCACTGAAATTACACTTTGCAATTATTGTATTTTCACTATTTTGTAATGACATTAAGTTTATCTTGATAGCTTTCAGAACTTGAAAGTCTTAATTCAAATAAAATGACTAAAATGGCTTGATTCTATATTCAAGCCAAAATTAAGACTTCTTTTCCCAAAAACAGAAAATCCCTCTAATACAGAGAAATTTGTATTCCTTTCCTCTGGAGCAACTCAGAGTTACTATTATCTTAACTTCTTTAAAAGCACATTTCTGTCTCTCATTCACTTTCTCTTTCTCTTTATTTTCTCTTTTTGTTTGTATGTCTCTGTCACTCTCTCCTCTCTTACTGTCTTAATTTTGTATCCCTCAAAATTTCAAGATGATGTATGAGGTTCTATGATCATGATGGAACTTTGAATAACATTTTTGTGACAGTCGTGATTATACCTATCTTAACCAATAGCCTTGTAATGAGCAGATAGATTTCTATGTAAGTATAATTCATAAATAAAGAAAATAGGTACACTCAATCTCTCTTTATTAGACTTAAAGAATAAGTTCCTTATAGTCAGACCAATAGATTAAGAAAAATCATTTTAAGGAACAACTCAGTGAGCTAAATTAAAGCAGCATAGACTTCTTAGAAAAAGGTATGATTTCAGCAAAAATTTTATCCTTGTACATGACACTTGTCAACAAAAATGAAGATGAGTAGTATGGAACACAAGCCATTGTGAACATAGCAATAAGTATTATACTACTAATAATCATGCGACTTTTCTGCAAAATGTTGGAAACACGTTACTTTCGTTTATGATCAGTCAAGTCAGTAACAGACAAGTCTGTTACAGGGATTTGGCCTGATACCATTGTGGGGGCTAAACACTTTCTGTAAGGCTGCTGTCTTTGTGTCTGCTGCTTGGGCATGAAGTCCAGAGGGCAGACAGTGAAAAAGAGAACATGATGTAATACAAGGATATTAAGAAAGAGCTGGAACCCACAGGCATGAACTGAAACTCCTCAGAACAGAGCAAAACCACATTTATTGGCTTTGGTGGTATGGGTGACCTGCAGAAGCAAAGGCCCTTCATCATAGTGCTATAGAATTGGTCCAAAAGTTGGAGAAGCTGAAGGAAAGTTTAGAGGAAAGTTGAACAGTTGCAGGCTCAGCTGCTGCCTCATTCCAAGGTGGTGAATCAGCAGATAAGCGATAAGGCGTGTGAACCACAAAATAGCTGAGACTTCCTTCCTGCCTTCCAAATCTTGCAAGAATTTCTCCGTAGCCCACCCTCACCAGAAATGTAATTCAGCCTAGCCAAAGTGGCATGTTACAAAGCCACCACAGTTTGTATATGGGTCACTCTTGGAATTACTGTTTTCTTTACCCCTACTTCCAATCAAATACATTTCTATCAAGTCTACCTCCAAAGCATGTTTTGAATTCATCTTTTCTTTTCCATCTCTATTTCTACTTTCTAGCAAAAGCCTCCATTTTCCCCCATCTGGACTCTGCATTGTTTAATCTTTCTGTCTTCATTCACTCTTGCAGGTCTCCAACCATTCTCATAAAAGCAATTATGCCTCTGCCCTCTTCAAGGTCTATCAAATCTCATTTCCTATAAAATCAAATCCAAATTTCATGACAACACAATGCCCAACATGATCTCACCCCAGCCTCATCTCAGGACACTCCGTCTCTAGTCACACTGGTTTCCTCTTGCTTCATTCCTGAAACCCTCTAAGCACATTTCTGCTTCAGGCCTTGGCACATATAGTTTGCTCTATCTGGAATCATATTTCCTCAGATTTCTATTATGCTAGCTGCCTTTAATCATTTGGAAATGCCACATTCTCAGAAAAGTATTCTCTGAACACACAATTAAAATGGGTGTCCCCCTCCAATTCTCCAAGTGTTTTTTCTCAAAGCACCATGCTTTTTCATTCATAACATTATCATAGTTCAGAAATATATAATTATTTGAATCCATTTTTAAAATACCTGTTCCTGCCTTCCCCCACTAGATTATACATTTTTATAAGGCTGGGGCAATAACTTTTCTGTCTACCACTACATACCTAGAGACTAACTCAGTGCTTGGCATCAAGTAGTCAATAATGTATGTGGAATGCATGATTGAATGTGGCATTTCTGGATTGCATGAATTTATACCAAATAATCAGCTTAATTTCAGAAGCAAGAAAAAACAGAGAAGAGATATATTTACAGTTGTAATAGGAACAGCAGGGATTATTTCAGAGACTTATGGCATATCCAGTAAATTATTATGTTATATTAAACTGACTTTTTAAAAAAAAATCATGTGGAAACAGAGAAACTACTTAGGATATGATGTTAAATTAAAAACCAGGGTAAAATATATTTAACATGATTACAACCAGTTTGTAAAAAGATAGATGGGAAAGCAAGGGAAAGGAAATGCATTGATATGTTAGTATTGCTTTACTGAGATTGCAAGATTATGATTGTCTCTTGCCCCTGTTTTATAAATTTTCTGTGACAAGGCAAAAATAGAAATCCCTGACTTTTTTCATATTGAAAGACTATTTTTTTAAAAGCAGTTGTCGGTTCACAGTAAAATTGAGAGGAAGGCTCAGAGAGTTTCCATGTACCCTTTGCTCCCACATATGCATAGCCTACTCTATTATCAACATCTCCTGTGCATTTGTTATAATTGATAAAATTATATTGACACATCAGAATGACCCAAGTCAAAAGTTTGTATTAGCAAACATTTGTTATAATTGATAAAATTATATTGACACATCAGAATCACCCAAGTCAAAAGTTTGTATTAGTGTTTGCTTTTGGTGTCCATTCTATGGCTTTGAGCAAATGTATAACATGTATCCATCATTACAGTATCATACAGATGCTGTATTTTCACTGCCCTGAAAATCTTCTGTGCTCTGCTGATTCACACCGTCCCCCCACCCCCCAACTGCCTTCCTCCTGGCAACCACTGATCTTTTTACTGTATTCATAGTTTTGCCTTTTCCAGAATGTCACATAGTTGGATTATACAGTATGAAGCTATTTTTGTTGGCTTCTTTCACTAATAATATGCATTTAAGGTCTTTCATGTCTTTTCATGGCCTAATAGATATTATTTCTTTTTAGCACTGAGTAATGTTCCATTGTCTGGATGTACCACAGTTAATTTATCCATTTATATACTGCAAGACATCTTGCTTCTTCCAAGTTTTGGCAATTATGAACATAGCTCTTATAAACATTAAAGTGCAGGTTTTGTGTGGACATTAGTTTTAAACTTTTTGGGTAAATACCAAACAGCTGATCATATGGTAAGAGTAGCTTCAGTTTTATAAGAAACAACCAAATTGTCTTCCCAAGTGTCTGTACTACTTTGCATTCCCACCGTTAATGAATGAGAGTTCCTGTTGCTCTACATCACCAGCATTTGGTGTTGTCAGCCTTCCAAATTTGGGGGATTCTAAGAGGTATTTAATAGTATCTTACTATTGCTTTAATTTGCATTTCCCTAATGACATATGATGTGGAACATGTTTTCATATGGTTATTTGCCATCCGTATATCTTCTTTGGTGAGGTATCTGTTAAAGTCTTTGGCTTACTTTCACATTGGGTTGTTTGTTTTTTATTGTTGAGCTTTATGAAATCTTTGTGTTTTTGAATAACAGTCCTTTATTAGAAGCACCTTATGTAATTACAGTGACATACAACATAATGATGTTTCAGTCAATGACAGACTGCATATAAAACAGTCGTCCCATAAAGTTATAATGGAGTGGAAAAATATCTATTGTCCAGTGACATTATGGTCATCAATAGTGCAATGCATTATATCATAATGCAATGCATTACTCATGTGCTGGTGTAAACAAACCTACTTCTAGTCATATAAAAGTATATATAGCACATACCACTTCTCTCATTGACTTACAATTTTACTGTACATTTTTATGTTTAGATACATTTAGATACATAAATACTTACCATTGTGTTACAGTTGCCCACAGTGCAGTAACTTCTGTACAGGTTTGTAGCACAGAAGCAATAGTCTATAATATACAGGCTAAGTATGTGGTAAGCTGTATCATTAGGTTCATGTAAGTACACTCTATGATGTGAGCACAACAACGTAATCACCTAACGACACATTTCTCAGAATGTTTCCCCATTGTCAAGTGATACCTGACTGTATTATCTTCCAACATGTGGCTTGACTTCTCATTCTCTTGACATCTTTCATAGAGCAGAAGCTTTTAATTTTAATGAAATCCATCTTATTAATTCTTCCTTTCATGGATTATACCTTTGGTATTGTTTCTAAAAAGCCATCACCATATCCATGTTCATCTAGGTTTTCTCCTCTGTTGTCTTCTAGGTGTGTTATAGTTTTACATTGTATATTTAGGTCTATGATCGATTTTGATTTAATTTTTGTGAAAGATGTAAGGTCTGTGGCCAGATTCTCTTTTTTTTCTTTTTCTATTTCTTTCTTTGTTTCTTTTTTCGTTTTTTGTTTGTTTGTTTGGTTTTGGTTTTTCATCAAGCAGCATTTGTGGAAAAGACTGTCTTTGCTCCATTGTATTACCTTTGCTTCTTTGTCAAAGATAAGTTGACAATATTTATGATGGTCTAATTCTGATCTCCGTATTCTGTTTCATTGATGTATTTTCATTTGTTTATTTTTTCATCAGTACCACACTGACTTGATTAATGTAGCTTTATAGTAAGTTTTGAGATTGATCATGTTGTTCTACCAATGTTGTTCTTCTCCTTCAATATTCCGCTGGCTATTCTGGGTCTTTTACCTCTCCAAATAAACTTTAGAATCAGTTTATAAATATTTCCAAAATAAGTTTCTGAAATTTTTATTGAAATGGCATTGAAGCTATAGATCAAGTTGGGAAAAACTGACATTTTGATAATATTGAATCTTCCTTTCCATGAATATGGATTATCTCTCAATTCATGTAGTTCTTTGATTTCATTCATCAGAGCTTTATAGTTTTCCTCACATAGATCTTGTACATATTTTTGTTAGATGTATATATAAGTATTTCAGTTTTGGGGATGCTAGTGTAAATAGTATTGTGTTTTTAATTTCAAATTCCACTTGTTCATTGCTGGTGTATAAAAAATCAGTTGAAGTTTTACATTAACCTTGAATCCTGCAATCCTACTATTATTGCTTTTTAGTTCAAGAAGTTTTTTTGTCCAATCTTTTGCATTTCCTACATAGATTATAGTGTCAAAGACCAAAAGAGTTTTATTTCTTTCTTCCCAATTCATATATCTTTTATTTCCTTTTCTTGTTTTAGTGCATGCACCTTTTCTTGTTTTAGTGCATTTCTTGTTTTAGGACATCTAGTATGACGTTGAAAAGGAGTGATGGGAGGGGATATCTTTGCCTTATTCCTAACCTTACTGGGAAAGCTTCTCATTTCTTACCATTAAGTATGAGGTTATCTGTAGGTTGTTTTATTTTAATCTACCTAAGGAAGTTTCTCTCTGTATTCATTAGGGTAAGGGACAGAACTAATGGAATGGATACATATATATATATATATATATGAGCTTATTAAATATTAACTCACAAGTTCCCACAATAGGCCGTCTGCAGGCTGAGGAGCAAGGACAGCCAGTCCGGGTTTCAAAACTGAAGAACTTGGAGTCTGATGTTCAAGGGCAGGAAGCATCCAGCACAGGAGAAAGATGTAGGCTGGGAGGCTAGGCCAGTCTCTCTTTTCACATTTTTCTGCCTGCTAACATTCTAGCTGGGCTGGCAGCTGATTAGATTGTGCCCACGGATTAAGGGTGGGTCTGCCTTTCCCAGCCCCCTGACTCAAATGTTAATCTCCTTTGGCAACACCCTCACAGACACACCCAGGATCAATACTTTGTATGCTTCAATCCAATCAACTTGACACTCAGTATTAACCATTGCACCCTCTAACCCTAGTTTACTGAAAGTATTTATCATGAATGGGTGCCTACTTTTATCAAATGTTTTTTCTGCATCTACTGATATGATTGTGTGCTTTTTCATTTTTAGCCTGTTGATGTAATGCCTGACATTTTATGTCCTTGATTTACAGAAGAGTTTCACAAATATTATTTTAAGTGATACTCAGTAATCTTATATGGTGGCCAGTGTTGTACACAAAATCTCCATTTTACAATCAAGAAGCTGAAAATTACAAAAAAAAAAAATTGTTAGTTACCCAAGTCTTGCAATGGTGGTGGTAGGGCTGGTTAGTATATTAGCCAGGCCAGACTTTAGGATTTTAGTTCCAAAGCCCTTTCTACATTATCCTATTGCCTTTTAGACAATGCTACATATTAGGACAGTAAAACATTGAAGGCTAGAGCCTAGTATGGGAATGGCAATTATGGTGCCCCTTCCCACCTCCATGCCAGATGAGAAACTGCTAATCTATCGTGGGAATTTTTCTGAGCCCAGAGGTAACTTCAGAATCCTCCCTAACACAAAACTCCAGCGGTCACTACTGATGCAATACATGTTGACTATCACAAATTCAAGCCCACCTAAAAGAGAGAAGAACAAAAGCAGTGCAACTGGATAGAGAGCTATGGCTGAGGCCAACTATGATCAAATTTATTGTCTACGAAAACAAGTAACCCTGGTGACTGAGAGATTTATTAAATAATCCTTTGGGCTTTACATAGATACTGGGTATAATAATCAAATAGCATAAAATACCAAAATATAATTGTCAAGATATACTAGGGAGTGGTAAAGATATGGAAACATGTTAAATATTATCTGTCATGTATATTAAAAGAGACATAGGGGTGGAAAACCAGTGCTATGAAAAATAAGTGCTAAAAACATGGCAAAGTTCAGGAAATGGAGGGTCCATCGTGGTAATCTAGAGAGCTTTCATATGGATATACTAAAACTTAAGACAGACCTTAAAAGAGAGGCATTATTCAGATAGGAAATAGACATTTCAAGTGAAGAAAGTGGCAGGTGCTATGGTATAAAGTGTGGACAAAACACTGTAAAGGTAGAATAAATAAGGGATTCTTAGAATAATGGGTAGAATTGTAACTCTTTCTATCATAGAATTTAAGACTGAGGAGGAATTACATGTACTATCATCATTATTCTTGGTCCATCCTTTCATATTATGAATAAGTCTGAATATCAGATAAGTTATATTATTTGACAATGATTACAAACCAGTTAGAGACTGAGTAAATAATATAATCCACTTCTTTTAATTCCTACTCTAATGCTTCTTCCACTATCCTGCATGACTTTCACATTCATTGGACATGATGGTGGAAGAAGAGGTAGCAAAAGTAGGAGTCAGATCTCTTAAGCAGGTAAAGCATTTGCATTTTGTTCTTTAAGTAATGGAGAACCTCTAAATATTTTAGAGCACTATAGTGATATCATGGAAATTGTATGTTAAAAAGATTAATCCGAAAGCAGTGTACCAGGCGTTAAGGATCAGGAAGAGTACATTGGAGGTTTTGCAGTTTTCCAGGTCTGAACCGGTAAGGGCCTTCACTAAAGTGGCAGCTGTTAAACATGGGAAAAAGAGGGGGTGGAATATAAGCAATACATCTACAGGACTTGGTAACTGGCTTGAAGAAAGGAGAATTTGAATTCAAATTAGAGTATATACATATACATACATGTATGTGTGTGTGTGTGTGTGTGTATGTGTGTGTATGTATATATCTATCTATCTATCTATCTATCTATATATATATATCTTATGATAAGCGGGCAAAAGCCGTAAGGGACTATTAGAGTACGAATAGACAGGAAAATGATGATTTTGTTTTTGACAGGTTTTGTTTGGGTTAAATCTGTGACACTCAAATGCAAACATCCTCAGACAGTAAGAAGTGTTGGCTGTGTTAAAAGAATAACAAAAACGAAGATAGATTTGAAATGAAATGAGAGCTCTGAAGCAAAACCTAGAAAAACAATAGTAGTAGACCACAAACAGTGCCTTGGGACAAAAGTGCATTGAAAGAGCATGGGGGCTTCTAAGTAAAAAAAGGACAAGTGCTATAAACATTTGGGAGCTCAATAAAAATTGATTTATTTTTCAGCATGTTACTAGGGTAGAGAAAACTGTATTATCTTGAGGTAAAACTACAACACTAGAAGGATCTGCTCTTCATAAAGACATTTTACAATTCCAAATGTCTCTTCCATCTGTCACTAAAGTGGGTGGAACATACTGTACTGTCTTAGAAATTTGAGGGCATTTATATAAAAAGTACTTGGGCAAATGGCAATTTCTACCACAATAGAAGCATATGTAGAATTGTATAGTATTCTGTAAGGCTCAAAGAATTTTCCTTCACTGTAAGTTCACTAGATCAGTAGTCACAATCTGAAGGAGATAAAGGAGTTTCTGAGTCATATTTATGTTCAGGACATAAACCATTTATTGCATTCAGATGAATGGGAAAGGAGTTGGCAGCAGTACACAGGGAAGACCAGGCATGGCTGTTTCTAGGGTGAAAGTTTTGGAATTGAGGAGGAAAAACTAATGTACAGATTTGCCTCTTTTAGAGAGGGTTGTGATATAGAGGAAGCTGCAACCTCAGCACGCTGGTGCGGGGCAGGCAGGACCTTGATCCTGGCAGACACTTCCAGTCTCTGTCTTGACTTTCCCAAGTGATAGTGTAGTTGGCCTTCTGTTTCTTTCCTTAAATTGAGGGTTTCTATTCCAAGCCATTGAATGCACCTTAAATTTCGAGTGCAATGTAGATCAACATATATGAGGAGAAAATAGAAAAAGGAAACACTGTATTTCTGGTCTTTACTTCTTTTTGATTCAGTTTGGTCATTTATAAATTTTTGTTATAGCTGGGTACGGTGGCTCATGTCTGTAATCCCAGCACTTTGGGAGGCTGAGACGGGCCGATCACTTGAAGCCATGAGTTTGAGACTAGCCTGGCCAACATGGCAAAACCCCGCCTCTACTAAAAATACAAAAATTAGCCGGGTATTGTGGTGCTTGCCCGTAGTCTCAGCTACTAAGGGAGTTGAGGCAGGAGAATCACTTGAACAAGGGAGGCGGAGGTTGTATTGAGCCAGTACACTCCAGCCTGGGAGAAAAAGTGAGACCCTTTCTCGAAAAAAATAAATAAATAAAATAAAAATAAATTTGTGTTACTTCTGCTGCTTTCATTTTACTTCCTTTTGAATTTCGAAAGCATTTCGTATGAAGCATTTTTTAAAAAACTGAAAATTTGACCCACTTTTACATAAAGTTCTCATTTTATTTTTCCCTGGAAACTAAAATTAGATGTTTGGATTTTTTTTAATAAACACAAACATTCAGTAGTGAGGTTTGTACATGAGCAACAACTTCTGTTTGGTATTTGGCACTTGTCCCCCCTCTGATGAGTCACATTTGTATAGCTGAATTTAGAAACAATTTACTAGAAACATTGCCAATCTTAATATTATGCTTTTAACATTTTTTTTAAACCACTGATTTAAAATAGTAGAAAAAGATCATGACAAGTAAAAGTGACACAGGTGAAATAGCTGGAATCACCTCACTTTTCTCTTTGACAGCAAAATGACAGTTGGATCATAGAGAGACCTCATTCACATTTGATAAGCTCTAGATCTTAAAGGATATTCTAAATGCCTTTCCACTTATTTCTGATGGAATGGTAACTATACAGTAGGAGTTCCATAAATATTTGTAGAATAAAAGGAGAAGGGAATCAATATCTCTTAAATTTTTAAAAATAGAGATATACAGATTGAGTTTTCCTTTTAAAGACTTGAAACTCAAAAAATTTAAATGAAAGCTTTGTCAGGTGTAAATCTTACAATGAAAATGTTTGCTTGATGCCAAATCCAATGTGCTGCCAAATTCACTTATCTATGTTAGCAACTGTATTTTTTAAAGGGAAAAACCACCTTATTTAATATATCCTTTTATTCATCCACTTGTTCTTAAAATAAGACCCTGCAGATTGATGAGTGACTGGCAGCTCTGCATTAA
This sequence comes from Pan paniscus, assembly GCF_029289425.2. Classification (NCBI taxonomy): domain Eukaryota; kingdom Metazoa; phylum Chordata; class Mammalia; order Primates; family Hominidae; genus Pan; species Pan paniscus. The sequence goes on from NC_073249.2 coordinate 128,714,980, forward strand.
ACTAGAATTCGGAGACTTCCACTCATGTCTCATTATGTACCCAAAACACCACAACCTGCCATGGAACCACACAGCCACAGTTGGCCATGGCACAGGCTCATTGCACACTCTGAAAGGATAGCAGGTGGCTGTTAGCTGAAATCAAGGGCTAAAATTATCTTTACAATTGTGCCTTGACCCTGTGCCTACAAATATAAGAAGCAATAATTGTGTATATGAGTCATATAAAGGTATCTCTGGGGCTTAAATTTTTATTTTCAGTGACTGTGGTTTATGTATTTATAATCATGTGTATGTGTAAGCTTTGTTTTGAGAGATACATGATAGATAGATAGATAATAAATAAATAGATATTTAAAGTTAGCAAAAGGTTTTAGACGTTATTTCCCATTAGGATATACCTGTCAATTTGGCTTCTAAAGCTAGGTTAATGTCCACATTTGGTGTTTTTCCAATTTATAGCAACAACAATAGAATGAGCTTTCAGATTCTCACATAGAGAGAGTCACACAAATCAGGAACCTTAAGTCCAGAAACCTTTTGTGCTGCCTATAAAGTATAGACCTAGTGTTTCAGCAACTGTGGAGCTGTCATCAGCAAGAGAGGAAGGCCTAGAAGGAAAAAGAATGAATATTCATACAACAAATGCCGCCCAGAGAAGCTGGGAAAATAACTGATAAACCAATATATTTGGCTGAGGTATTACACATGATTGAAAGAAAAAGACATTAAAATATGGATGGGTGGAAGGCATTTCAGGAGGAACTAGTCACCAGATGGTAAGTAATTATAAAGCTCTCGTTCTTTGTATCTGTAACTTAGAAAAATGGTCATAGTGAAAGGATCTCTGAGAAGGATACTTTATTTTTAAGGGATTCTCAAATAAAGAGTAAGTTCATGTTGATTCCAAACAAAAGGTTAAGCAGCACATTTTGGATTCTTTATATCTAAAGTGCCAAATTCTTTAAAAATTAGGAAATACAAAAAGCTATATATATTTAAAAAGTCACTCTCATTGTTTATAGAGTGAAATAGCACAAAACAAAAGAGAAGTAAACCACAAATTTACCTAGGGATACCAGAAGCTTGTTTTCCACAGAGAGTTTTGGCCCAAGGCATTTTAAAATTAACTGACTGGGTCAAGGGAAAAGTACTTTATAGCCTGCACTAGCTAAAACTGATCATAAACATGTTGGTGATAGCATAATAAACTTACACTCAAAGCCACTAGGCCAAGTAACTAGATTCTGAAAGTTACTTTATACTTTGGCCTAGAGTTCATAAGCAAGTAACACACTGCGGACTTTATTCCCCAGAGAGTTTGAATCAACTTGGGGGCCATATGAATTTGTGAAGGGCATGCATTATGGGGTTCAAGGTTCATATGATGCCAGTTTAGAGGAATTAAGTCATAGTCTAATATGGTAAATTTATTTCTGAAAATGATAGTGGTGAATCGTATTGCAAAATGATTTATTTAATATGAAACTTATAGTTCAAGCTACTGTGTATGCAGCAACCTAAATTCAGAGGAAATAATGTGCTCCTACCTCCCAACTCTGTCACTTTCTCTGGAAAAGCCACCTGCATTTCTAGAAGAGTGCCATATGTTTACACACAGAAAGAGACAAGGGCCTTTAGTGGTATGCACATTTTTCATGGGCAGTCTGGAGGGAAGGAAGGAGTTCGGGATCTTGTTACTGCCGCCTGCTCTTTCCATACACAGGTTGGCCAAGGGTCTGGCCTGGAGTCTAGCACCTGAAAGTTCAGCTCTGCTCAGTTCTTGTATTCTGGAGACTCTGTCCAACAGTATGTAGGGACCACCTTCCAGTAACAATGGTTATTATGGTTGGGAAATTTCCCCACTTTCCTCCATGCCTTTTGTGCCCAGGGTTGAACAGAGCCCTGATGGCCCTGGATTATGTGGCTGTGGTCATCAAAGTAATATCCATCACACTTCTATAGTCTATCTAATATCTTCTTATAGACCTCAATCCTCTGATAATCAAACCAATCTATACTAGAAGAGAAGCCCAGCCCTAGGTCCTTTTCTCAAATTTGGTATTTGTTTCTGGTGTCCTTGTAGCTATTCAAATCCCGATGTGATGCTGAAATCTGCCATTCACCAGAAATCCAACAATTGTGTCCTACCCTCCCATCTCAGATTCGGCTCCTTTGGAGAACACCTCTAGCCTAGAATTTATAAAAATTGGCTATTGGCCTTGCCCTGATGACTTGGACTGTTGATCTCTAGAAAATATCTAGCTGTTCAGAGTCTTTTTTAAATTCCCACTGAGACAAGTATCCCCTTTCTCTATTCATCCACTTGAAACTCCCAAAACATTTTGGAGTCAAAGTCAGCCCAGCCATATCAAATTGAAAGTCAGGAAAACCAGGTTTTGATGCTGACTTGCTACCAACTGTGCAACCTATAGCAAGTTTCATAAAATTCTGGAGCTTCAATTCAATTTCCTCATTCACATAAGCACTAAATTCCCAATGAGGTTCCCCCCGATTTCCAAAGTCCTTTGATTTTGTGGCTACAAAACCTATATCAAAGGTTAAGAATAGCTGTAAGAACTAAACTCTTAGTAAAAGGCTTATTTAAGTAGATGTTCCTTAGAGGTGAAAAATAAAACACCAAAGGAAGTTTCCTTTGAATGTATACAGCCAAATAAATCTAAGCATGACCTGAATTTTTTTAGAAACATGATTACAGGCATCACTGTCCTTTGTATTTGAAGAGAGTGCTACTGATAGTGATTGCTATGTCTGTGGATAGGAAACTAGAAACATCTAAATGTGCTAGAAAACCCTTTTCAAACACACTGAAAGGGTAATCTTATTTGCAGAGCTTATCACTGAAGGTAACTTTTGCCATATTATGAACCACCTTTCCCTTCTATTACTGACCATCAAGTAAATCTGTCTGAAGCTAATATTTGCAACTGCCCGAAGCACTACATGATTGGAAACAGTTTCTCAATGTGCCTCAAACGGAATTTTAAAAATATCTTTAATAGAAGTGTTACATTCATCTTATTATTAATGGCATTATCACTATTAGTATTCAACTGTCTCACTTATAGTCATCAATAATTTTAAGTCTAACTAAGCCAGAGGTTTAAGCCTAAGTAAATAAGACAATTGCTTGAAATATACCAGCTTCACTGATATCACAGAACCCAGCACTCTATAAAGTTTTTGGAGTAATTTAGAAGATTATCAAAATTGAGGTGCTTAGTTCACAGCTGTCATAGAATTAGCAACAATTCTTCCATTTTTGTAGACCCCAAAACACTGAAATCATTTTAACTTTTTCTTTCATTCATTTCAAAAAGGAAGATATATGCATCAGTTAAGTCTCATAACATATTTAATCTTCATTTCAACTGTCATTTAGTGATGAGGTAACTGAGTCTCTGATAGGTTAAGGCATTTGCTCCAAATCACACAGCTAAGAATACCAGAATTTTTAAAAAAGTAGATTTAATTTCTTAAAAATCTAAAACCTGTTTTCTATAAGTTATCATGAAATAAAATTCTAGATATTTGACAAACTGGGGAATTATTTGTAGACAAATGGTTATTTTTTTAAATTTTTTTAATTTTAATTTCTGGGGGTACAGAGAAGGTATATATATTTATGGGGTACATGAGGGGTTTTGTTATAGGCCTCCAATGCATAATAATCACACCATGGAGAGTGGGTATCCATCTCCTCAACTATTTATCCTTTGTTGTGCAAACAATCCAATTACACTCTTTTAGTTATTTAAAATGTACAATTAAGTTATTATTGACTATACTCACCCTGTTGTGCTTCAAATGTTAGGTCTTTCCATCTATTTTTTGTACCAATTAACCATCTCCACATCCCCCATCTGACCCTTCCACTACCCTTCCCGGCCTCTGGTAACCATCCTTTTACTCTCTATGTCCATAAGCTCAATTGTTTTGATTTTTAGATTCCCACAAATAAGTGAGAACATGCAATGTTTATCTTTCTGTGCCTGGCTTATTTCATTTAACATAATGCTTTCCAGTTTCATCCATGTTGTTGCAAATGACAGGATCTCATTCTATTTTATGGCTAGATAGTACTCCATTGTGTATATGTACCACATTTTTCTTTACCCATTCATCTGTTGATGGACACTTAGGTTGCTTCCAAATCTTAACTATTGTGAATAGTGCTGCAACAAACATGGGAGTGTAGATATCTCTTCCATGTACTGATTTCCTTTCTTTTGGGCATAAACCCAGCAGTGGGACTGCTGGATCATATGATATCTCTACTTTTAGTTTTTTTGAGGAAGCTCCTCCAAACTGTCCTCCATAGGGGTTGTACTAATTTACATTCCCACTAACAGTCTATGAGGGTTCCCTTTTCTCCACATCCTCATCAGCATTTGTTATTGCTTGTTTTCTGAATACAAGTGCCAGAGTTTTTATTTTAATGGAAGTCTACCTAAATGCAAAATCTCAATTTACAACGAGCCTGTGATTTTTTTCATTTTGCTTATTCACTTATAGATTACTCTTTAATTACAGAAATGGAACTATACCAGATTATGAGAAAATGAAGATCAGCAGTACAGAATCCTTGCCCTTCAAGAGAACACAGTCTACATGGGGAGACATTTGCCAAACAGTTTTCACCACTGTGTGGTAGGTTCTATGAAAGAGCGGCACAGCAAGCCAGGGAAGCACCATGGGAGGAGGGATAAAGATGCACCTAGCTATGTCTTCAAAGGTTGAGAAAATGTTAGCCAGAAGTAGCAATAGAAAAGTGTGTGGAAGCATGGAGACTTTACAGAGAGTGGTGGTTGTAACCAGTTCTGTATTAGAAGAGCAAAGAATATACACTGAGAAAATGACTTGGAGAACTAGGATGGGGTCTAGAGTATATATACAATGGTGATAAGTTTCAGTGTTATTTTGAAAGCAATAATGAGATGCTAATGGATTTTTGTTAGTCATGAAAGTATGGAGAGTAGTTTTCAGGAAAGGAAATTAAAATAAAGTCTGCTACGAGCACGTATAAGTCAGTCAGTTAATTAAACAATTAGATCCTGAATTCACTAAGAGGCAATGAACGTATAAGCCCATAAAGTTAGGAGAGTGGACACATTTGATGGAGATTAAAATATTACAATGCGCCAGGTTCAGTGGCTCACGCCTGTAATCCCAACACTGTGTGAGGCTGAGGCAGGCGGATCACAAGGTCAGGAGATTGAGACCATCCTGGCCAACATGGTGAAACCCCATCTCTACTAAAAATACAAAAATTAGCTGGGTGTGGTGGTGCACACCCATAGTCCCAGCTACTGAGGAGGCTGAGGCAGGAGAATTGTGAGCAGAGATTGCACTACTGCACTGCAGCCTGGTGACAGAGCAAGATTCCATCTAAAAAAAATTACAATGCACAGGATTTGGATAATGAGTAAATATGAATGAAAGAAGAGGGGAGATAAGAAAGACATTTTCATGTTTCTAGTTAGACAAGGTAGAGAACCTAGGTAGAAAATCAGATTTGGAGGTGGGGGTAGCATGTTCTATTATAAGCAAGTTAATTTTGAGGTAATCATGGGATCCTAAATACAGGCATAGGCATAGAAAACAAATTTATTTAAAGTATTTGAATGTTACAGTCTAGTGCAAATTTAGTTCTCAGAATCATTGATATGTAGGTGTAGATGGTGAAATGGTTTGGCTTCGTGTCCCCACCCAAATCTCATTTTGAATTGTAATCCCCATGTGTGAGAGAGGGACAAGATGTGAGGTGATTGGATCATGAGGGCAGTTCCCCCATGCTGTTCTTGTGTTAGTGAGTTCTCACAAGATCTGATGGTTTTATAAGGCAGTTTTCCCTGCTCTTGCTTGCTCTCTCTCTCCTGCTGCCATATGAAAAATATCTTTGCTTTCCCTTCACCTTCCACCATGATTGTAAGTTTCCTGTGGCCTCCCCAGCCATGCAGAACTGACTCAATTAAATCTCTTTCCTTTATAAATTTCCCAGTCTCAGATATTTCTTTAGAGCAGTGTGAAAATGGACTAATACAGAAGGATTAGGCAATAATTTATTAGTGAGAAAATAGTCAAATATATAATCCTAGGAATAGTAACGTATGCTTTTTTTTTTTTTTTTTTTTTGAGAAAAGGGAGCTGTTAAGAGATAAATAGAAGTAATGGTAAGAATGACCCACCTCTAACATTTGCAGGGCCGAGGACAAAAGCACAAAATGGGTCTATACAAGATTCGACCCTTTTCTCTTCTCATCCCTGAATCCATCCTGCCATTTGTGCATGTTATGTGGATAGCGGACAACCCAGTCTGTAAATCCAAGTTCCATTACAATCCCTTCTCTTGCAAATGCCACTCTTTGCCACAGTTTAGGCCAAGGAAATATGCATTTTGGTAGCACAGTTGCCCAAGTAGAACAGATTCAAAGAAGAGGATAGTTTAGTCCTAGAAGCAGGCTCAGAGCCATTTGGTGGCACAAGTACTTGGAGCACATTCTGAGGGTAGGAGGAAAGCTCCAGATAGATGTGTCTCTTTGGTCCTGAGACTCTTCACCTGTTGAGAAGGACACATCAAAAAAGGGGCCCAAAGAGTACCCTCTAGTGCATGAAGACAAGGGAAAAGTGCCCCAAATGGCCTGACCTAACTGGTAGTATTGGGTGGGATATAGACATTTTTTTACAAGCCATGGAAAGAGAAGGTTCCAAGATATTAAAAAGCAACAGAGATGGCAAGTAAAAGACAAGTTAAAAAGTGTTCATTATTAGCAAAATTAATATTTGATAATATTAAGGAATTATTATTTTTTGGTGTGATAATTGTATTGCTTATTTATTTATCTTTTTTGTTATGCCTATAGCACTGGGCTTGTTTCTCTGTAGATTACAGCTACCCCTAGAACTATGACAGCGATATTACTCTTCTGAATTAGACAATGTCTGCTGGTTGAATTTTTAATGCTCATGACGTGACCACAAAATCCAGCATCTGTGACAATCAAACGTAACAATTAGTAGGGTTTAATTTTTAAAAAGAGAAAAAGTAGGAAATACACACACACACGTACAACATAACTTTCAAGGACAAAATCTGTCATAGTGAGACAGATGGCAGATTATTTTCTAGGATTTGTGTCTTTATCCTAAGTGATGTACCTTTACTGATGTCAAAAAAGAGAGACAAGTAAAGAAAAAAAGATCCTAACAGTTTATGGGGTTGATAACCTGACTTATGTTCCTTCTGAATTGCCTGGCTTAGTGCGTTATGCATAGTAGATGCCCAATAAATATTTGTGAATGATACTTGAACCCACTGGAGATAACAGAAGTGCTTCCCACTCAGAAGGATGCACTACTTCTAAGTATGCCATAATAGGAAGCTATTCTAGAGTGACCAATAGTTTTGGTTTGCCTTGGTCTTTACCAGTCATCACAATGGAAGTCCCACATCCTAGGAAACCCCTTAGCCCTAAGCAAACGAGGACAACTGCTCATTCTGTGTTTGACCTACATATTAGGTGTACCTCAGAAATGCTTTTCACGGACAGTATTCTTTAGGAAAGATGCCAGATTCACCAGATTAATTCATCTTTTCTCTTTCCCAAGACCCAAAATGAAAGAACAATATATATGTATATTTTGATTTAACACATTATATCACAAAGAGAATCAGCAGTCAGTGAAGCTATTTCAAAAGATGTTTTAGAAAGCGAAAATAAGTAGAGAAATAACTACTGCTTCAACAGGGCAAAGCAGACTACAGGGTAATGCAAACTAAGGGGACATGAGCTTTGAACCCCTGAAAGCTTCAAGACTTTGAGGCACCAGGTAAAGCAAACTGGGATTAAGGTGCGGGTTTAGAATGGGGAAAGTATTGAAAGCCTATATACTGGAGAATCAGATAGCAAGCTTCCTTCTTCACACCAGATAGTGATCTGCTGAGTGATAACCATCCTTCCCTGCCCAACACACCCACAAAAGGGAGGAGGTAAATTTTCCAGATAAATTGAAACAAGATGTTCAGAATTTAGGGACACTAGATGTGGTAAACAGTAAGGGTAAAATTTCAGGTTGGCAGAAGGGTCAAATGAAAATCTGCATATCAACAGGAAACACCATATTATCACTCCCTCCACCGGTTCCTAAAAGACAGCAGTCTATCAGTCCAGAATCAGACTAGACAAGGACATCTCCTGACATCAAGGACTCTGTATCTACCTCTTACATGCCCTTTCTTAGAAAGCTGTTAGAGTAGTGTACTTTATCCACCTTTATTGGATAAAAGTGAAAAGAAGCAAGGATGACAACTGTGTGGCATGCCTAAAAATTAACCTGTAATTAACACAGATACAGATAAAAATAATTTTAGAAAGATTTTAAAATCTATAATTAATACAGATTTGAGTAAAATGAAAGATTTTTAAAGGGAAAAGTGAGATTAACATATTTTGGTATTTTTGAGCATTTGGAAAAATAGCGATAATGTATGACAGCATATATAAAGTAATTTTAAATGTTCAAATATATATAGTATAGTGCACATGTGAAAAATAAGACATTTCATAATTGCAGGAAAAAATGTAAAAGAAATGACATAGATTCTTAACACATTATTTTCTCTGCAGTAATATTTATATAATCAAAATAATATAAACTATTGTTTTACCTAAAAATTATTAGAGTACAAAACTCCAGAGGAGAGTGGGTGATGTGGGAATGTGTAAGAGAGCTAAATTATCATTCATCATAACAAGAAAAGCCTAGATGGATCTGAAAACAATAACTTAGTTATGGTGAGCACAAAGCCCTTTTTGGACTTAGAGATGTGAATTTTAAAAAGCCGAAGTAACTGAAGGAAGCTAAGCAGTCAACTTGATGGGGTTGGGTAATGTGTGAGCCCATACAGAATTTCAGGCAGAGTGAGCCTGGTAGTCATGCCCTGGAAGAAGAGAATTTGATATGGAGTCCAGGCAGCTGGGCAGGTTTGAGGTGAGGGTAGAGCTGCACAAAGAGGTGAAATCTTTGAGGGTTGTGTCAAGTATATTAAAGATTTTTATTTTAATCCTAAGAGAATTTAGAGAACATCCATCAAATCAGCAGTACACAGAATGTGATCTGAAGACCCCTGAAGTTTCTTGTAGCTCTTTCAGGGGGTCCCAAAGGTCAAAACTATTTTCAGAAGTAATACTAAAAAGCTATTTATCTTTTACCCACTTTCTCTCATAGCGTATGTTCACAGTGGAGCCTTCCAGAGGCTATGTAAACTATGATGTCATTTCTCAGATGACTATATGCATATTTGTATTTACTAATGTCATAATCTTAATGTATAGATATCTGCATATTCAAAGATTAACTCAGTTTGTTATCAGCACTTTTACTGCACTCTTACTAATTATTTTTTGTTATATCTGCTATAATTTTTGTAACCCCATTACCTTTCAACAAACTATTATTTTGAAACCCTGAAGTTTTCCTTGCACCTATGCAGAAACACACAAAGAACTAAAATTGCTTTCATGTCTTGTTTTGCATTAATATTTTTTAGTTTTGAAAACTTTTCAAAATTATTCTTTTTCAAAAATGTTACTGTCTTACAGTGAAATAATATTCTGTTCTAAAATTTAAAACACTTATTTATAATATATTTTTGTTATATTTTAGGATAGATCATTGACTTTTAAAGGGAGATTTAAAGACTTGCTTTCTTAACCCATAGCTGTGCTAGTGAGGTCTAAGGATGCTAAAAAGATGAAACTGACATATCAGAGAGTTCTCTGACTCACAGAAGAGAGGAATGTACTGCAAAGAAATGGAGCAAAACTGTAAATAAGAAATAAAACTATGACAAAAGCTATCTTTTCCTCAGCATTACTGATGTGTTTTATGCAACAGAACTTTTGGAATAATATTTGGTGCTAGTAAAGTTGTGGCATCATTTTGAGCAGAATCAATCAGAGTTTAAAGGAAAAGGAATTGAATATTTTATATGTAGGTAAGATAAACTCTTTAAAAGCCAAAAATTGCTCACTACTTTTCAGACCAGAAATGAAAAATCCACTAAAACACTTTACAGATTAAGTTATATTTTGTATTGGATGGAGACCCACACACAATCGTTGAAAGACTAACAAAGCCCTGTAGAGTGGACATTGCTGAAGATCTCTGGATGAAAAGTCAGTAAAAGAGGGCTAGGTGATGTGGCCCACACCTATAATCCCAGCATTTTGGGAGGCCGAGGCAGGCAGATCACTAGAGGTCAGGGGTTCAAGACCAGCCTAACCAATATGGTGAAACCCCATCTCTACTAAAAATACAAAAATTAGCCAGGCATGGTGTAAGGTGTCTGTAATCCCAGCTACTCAGGAGGCTGAGGCAGAAGAATTGCTTGAACCCAGGAGGCGGAGGTTGAAGTGAGCCAAGATAGAGCCACTGCACTCCAGCCTGGGCAACAGAGGGAGAATCTGTCTCAAAAAAAAAGAAAGAAAGAAAAAAGAAAAGAAAAGAAAAAGAAAGTCAGTGAAAGAAATCGTGGCACTGTCACATTCCAACAGTACAGTAGTTTGTTGAAGTAAAGACTTAGGTGCAAACATGAGGACTGAGTTTATTTCTCCTCTGAGATTTGTACTTTTGCCTTATGAGCAGACCAACCCTCAGATTTGTTAGGTTATTGTTTTGCTTGTAGGCATCTAATATCAGCACCAACTAATCATTGAAGAAAATTTATTGCATTTTAATTTATACCATTTGTGAAGTGATATTTATACCATTTGTGAAATATTCAGAGTTGAATACATTTTTCTAATCTCATGGTTTATTCTAGAAAAATCCATATCACTACTTACACTGTTGTGCAGAAGCAACGGAAGGAAGCACATTAGCATGAACAAATTGAGGCTGCTGCTCTGAACTGTACTAGTAGTGATTGCATTCTCCCAGGCACTTCCAAGGAGAGTGGGGAGCCAGTGTCACTTAAGAATGCCTTGGTAAAGAAGTAAAAATGGTCACTCCCATTAAATATCAACCATTAAGCTGTGGTTTTTTTTGTTTGTTTTTTGTTTTTGTTTTTTTAGCAAAGTATGATTGTTGCCTTGAGGACAAGCATTTGTGCAACTATTTGAGTTGCAAGCTGAACTAGCTGATCTTTTCACAAACTCAATTTTTACTTGAAAGAAAGATTGATGGTCACACTATGGTTATTTAGAATTGGTATGTGACATATGTTTTACAAAAATGCACTGAGCCCATCATTTCAAGAAAAATACTAATTGTTATAAATGATAAAATTAGCAGTTTCAAGTTAATGTTGGAAAATGTATATCTACTACCATGAGCTTGACAACTTCCTAATATGTAATGACTTTTCATATGTATGGTAGTAATATTAACGCACATGATGATTTTGATGTTGTATAATGAAATGTATCAATGTTTGGGAGATCTATGTAACTCAGTAAGCTAGTCTTTTCCAAATGAATGCATGATATAAAATCATTCATAAGTAAAGGATCCATTCAAAATGCTTGACAGACCAATGAATTTTAATACAAGAGAGAACAAAAAGTTCATTGATGTGTTTCCAGATTCCACAACGCAACTACCTTTTAAGAAACATTTGTCAAGTTTTGGTGTAATATCAAGAAAGAATACCTGAAAAGGCTATTAAAATACTCCACTATTGTCAAACTATCTTTCAGAAACTGGATTTTCTTCATATGCTTCACCTAAAACAATATATTGAAATAACAATATATTGAAATAATAAATAAAACAATATATTGAAATCTCTCTGATTCTGCATTCATATGGGAATCCAGCTATCTTCTGTCAATCTAGAGCTTAATAATATTTGCAAAATATGTAAAACAATGCTGCACTTGTCACTACCAGTTTTGGAAAATACAGTTGTTTTTCATTCAAAAAGTATTTCTAATTTGTGATGTGCTTATTGCTATTTTAAAATGAATTAATAAATAACTTTTTAAACTTCCCAGTTTCAATTTCTAATATGGTAACTATCAATAGATACATCCACAAAAACGAAAAGCTTTTGGTGTCTCTCAATAATTTTAAGAGTATGAAGGACTCCTGAGACCAAATCATTTAGAAACTGATGCATTAAACTTTTTATACAAGGGAATCTCATGAAGAATAAGTTTATGTGAGATAGAGTGGGATTAAGGAATACTCATTAAGAGGCCCTTGCAGTATCCCAAAAAGAGATGAAAGTAAATTAGGTTGTTGTTTGTGGAGACTGAGAGTAGCAGACAGATTTGAAAACTACTAAGTGATAAGTCTAACACTTGGAGAAGGACAGGATATGGACTGATAAAGGAACATGGTTGAAGAAGGCACCGTGTTGAGGAAATACTCTCAGGTTTGCGATTTTCCTAAGAGAACGGACCATCTTTCAATCTACAAAACACAGGAAGCGAACAAGAATAAGGAATGGGTCTTTGGTTCTGTTTATATGCTGGATTACATTTATTGATTTGCGTATGTTGAAACAGCCTTGCATCCCAGGGATGAAGCCCACTTGATCATGGTGGATAAGCTTTTTGATGTGCTGCTGGATTCGGTTTGCCAGTATTTTATTGAGGATTTTTGCATCAATGTTCATCAAGGGTATTGGTTTAAAATTCTCTCTTTTGGTTATGTCTCTGCCAGGCTTTGGTATCAGGATGATGCTGGCCTCATAAAATGAGTTAGTGAGGATTCCCTCTTTTTCTATTGATTGGAATAGTTTCAGAAGGAATGGTACCAGTTCCTCCTTGTACCTCTGGTAGAATTCGGCTGTGAATCCGTCTGGTCCTGGACTCTTTTTGGGTGGTAAGCTATTGATTATTGCCACAATTTTAGAGCCTGTTATTGTTCTATTCAGAGATTCAACTTCTTCCTGGTTTAGTCATGGGAGGATGTATGTGTCGAGGAATTTATCCATTTCTTCTAGATTTTCTAGTTTATTTGCATAGAGGTGTTTGGGCGAAGGATATGAATGGACACTTCTCAAAAGAAAACATTTATGCAGCCAAAAAAACACATGAAAAAATGTTCATCATCACTGGCCATCAGAGAAATGCAAATCAAAACCATAATAAGATAACGTCTCACACCAGTTAGAATGGCAATCTTTAAAAAGTCAGGAAACAACAGGTGCTGGAGAGGATGTGGAGAAATAGGAACACTTTTACACTGTTGGTGGGACTGTAAACTAGTTCAACCATTGTGGAAGTCAGTGTGGCGATTCCTCAGGGATCTAGAACTAGAAATACCATTTGACCCAGCCATCCCATTGCTGGGTATATACCCAAAGGATTATAAATCATGCTGCTATAAAGACACATGCACACGTATGTTTATTGTGGCACTATTCACAATAGCAAAGACTTGGAACCAACCCAAATGTCCAACAATGATAGACTGGATTAAGAAAATGTGGCACATATACACCATGGAATACTATGCAGCCATAAAAATGAAGAGTTCATGTCCTTTGCAGGGACATGGATGAAACTGGAAACAATCATTCTCAGCAAACTATCGCAAGGACAAAAAACCAAACACCGCATGTTCTCACTCATAGGTGGGAATTGAACAATGAGAACACATGGACACAGGAAGGGGAACATCACACTCCGGGGACTGTTGTGGGGTGGGGGGAGGGGGGAGGGATAGCATTAGGAGATATACCTAACGCTAAATGACAAGTTAATGGGTGCAGCACACCAACATGGCACATGTATACATATGTAACAAACCTGCACATTGTGCACATGTACCCTAAACCTTAAAGTTAATAATAATAGAAAAAGAGAAAAAAAAATAAGGAATGGGAGAGAGATTTTAATTTTTGTTATATTTCATTTGAATTTCCCGTTTAGCTATCTAAATTGTATACACTTTCCCCCATAATGGATATCAAACTAAAATTTACTTGGAAAGGGCCTTGAGTTAACAGATACAGCAATGCAACTTGCAATTCTGAAGATTTGTTTATAAAATATAAAAAATTTTGAGCGCCGAGGCTAGTAAGTGGCAAAAATTGCTAGTTGGACTTGTTAGCCATAAAACATTTTCTCAGTAATTATGTAGTTCTTGCATTTTTTCAATGAACTTTTCCCCACAACTGCTGAGAGTGTGCTCTTTTGACATTCTGACCATGAGATACAATGTGGGTGGGATAATCATTGTGTTATCTTTAGTAATGCATTCTGTTATCCTGACAAATTAAATGAATAGCTGACAAATTCACACTGCTGGTAACTTTACTTTTGCAAATTACATAAAATATTTCAAAATACAATTATGATACACTACTGATAGGTTATTATGGTCAGCAGCATCACTTAGCACCAGATAAATAGCAAGGGATTGTCACAAAACATTGATGAGATTTGAAACTGTAGTTTTTCTTAAAGAAGTTCAAAATTAATATCGAATAATCCTTTGTCTATCCTGAGGACAACACCACAACTTCGTATTTATCTTAAGTGGCTGCATTAGCTTACTGACTCTCTGAAAATTGTAAGCTAAACATTAAAACTACCAACCTTAGTGAGAGACAAAAAGGGAAACTATGCAGGAACTAACAAATAGCCTGCTTAGTGCATTCCAGACATTCATGGTGGGCATTTATATGTGAGAAGAATGAAAAAATAAATGGCAAATGCATTCCCCCTTAATTTCCAGGGACTGCTATCCCTGTCGAAACCCCCTGTGTGGATGTGTTTGTACACACACATGAGTTATATGCAGGAACCTTTTTCATTAAGGGTGCGGTGTTTTTCATGCTAGTGCAGCACCTATCTATCTTCTTTCTGGCAGGGCTGTCTGCTTTTCAGTCAGCATCTGACTAAAGATCAATGAGAGAAAGCTTTTTGAAGGTGCTTTCAGGTCCTGCGGCAAGGGAGATGATCAGAAAGCTGCCATAAGCTTCAGACCCACTTGACAAATTAGGAACTATTTTGGTGCTCTATAAACTGCTGTCACATCAGTTACAAACACTAATTAGAGATACAATACTTTGATAGTTAAAGTGTCCAGTGCATTAAATACCAATTTTGCTTACTGCAATTAGCTTATACATTGACTTACACTTCGGACTATAAGACAGTCAGATTAAAATGCATCGACCATTATTAAAAAATTTATAAGGTAAATATGAGCTAACCATCAAATAGCTTTTTCCTGTTGCCCTTTGACACTTCCAGATCTTATTTTTCAATGCTTTTGCACACAATTTTTTTCAACCAGCTTTCATTTGTCTGGGCTAAATGTCATACCTTATGATGGCCAATCATCCAACATCAATTAATCAAATTCTGCATCCTGAGAATGAGGTGTGGAAAGACTACTGCCTCTGGTTTTTATAAAGCAATTAGCCATTGAGCCATTATGGGATCCAGCAGTCCCAAACACAGAGAATTTTATGCTTTTTCAGTGCTGTCCCAGTGATAGGGCATTATTGATGAATTGGCATTTAAAAATCCATCCTGTTGATTTTTGAAAAACTACTTTAAAGTTTTTGTAATGACATTTCCATCTTGGTAGCAGGATACGTCTGCATTTGAAAAAAAAATATCTTTTTCAATAACTGACAGAAGTGGTGTGTTTTTAACACAAGAAAACAGTGGGAAAAAATGTCAGGATTTTCGTGCTGATTATCTCTAGAGTTCCAAGAATACTTTTTTTTTTTTAACTTTGTGTGTGTGTGAGTGTGTCTGTGTGTATTTATGTTGGGAGGATATATCTGAAAACTTTTCTAAGATGAAAAAGTGCGTGAAATATAAAAATCAACTTATTTATTATGCATCTTTGAGATGGCATATGAAGCATTATTTAATGTATACTCTGGCTTCCGAAACAAACAAACTAATCACTTTTTCCTTCCCTTACCTACCCAATGCAGCTTCTAGTGCAGTATTTTTCAGGGAATTGCTCCAATAATGTTTGTTCAAGAATAGAAGGCTATGCAATAATAATTTATGCATGAGTATGAAATAGAGGTAACACAAATTCACTCAAAAATAAAAAAGTGAGTCAAATTAATAGGTGTTTTTAAAAAACAAATCTTACAATAATAGATTAGATGGATAGAGCTCAAACTATTTTCCAACTATCTTGTGTGTGTACCCACACCTCACAAAGAGGAAACTAACTCATCCATTTTAAGTGCCTAAAAATCAAACATTACTTAATTTCATGGAAACAAGCTCTGGGATCCAAATCTCTCTGTTCTCTTCCCACTTCAATTTATAGCAGGGAGGCAGCATATGGTGGAGGACAGCCGAAGGCCTGCAAGTCACCTCTGCAGAGGTGGTTTCAGTGGCAACCCATTGAAACTCAGTCTAGAAAATGGATGTAATAATACTCATCACTTCTCTATTTCAAAGAGGGCTGGGAGGATTAAAGAGCTAGCGTTCCAAATTCAAATTCACGTTTTCCTCTAAACCTCAGCAGAATTCTTTTTCATCCCAACAGAGATGATCTGAGTGAGAAGTGCCATTAAGGAAATAGTAGCACACTCAGAAGAGCTCCAGGGGGATTCAGAAGAGCTCTGGCAGAAGTTCCGGGCTAGATGTAAACTCAGCCCAGTGCTCATGAAGCACGTTGAAATTCTCAAGTGATAGGCACTACATGGGAACAAATCATTCTTAATTTAAGAGATAAATATGCCATATCCAGAACTAATAATGAAGGGGCAGGAATAAATATAAAACTGTAATGATTATGATCATTTATCCCTAAATCTCATGTAGTCTCTCAGTGACATCTGTGAATATTAAGACAATTGTTGTCTGCCCTGCATTATGTACAATGCTGGCAATGTTCAAGGTTTCTGGTGTTCCTCTCACTGTTCCTAAAACAATAGCAGACTAAGAAGATTGATCAGCCTCCAATAGCCCAACCCTCTTTCAGCCCCTACAGAAACATGCTAGTCACTGCCTTAGCAGTTAGGAAAACATCCTGTGATTTCCAACCTGTGTACCTGCTCCGTATATGTTTCCTTAGCTCTATATTCAAAAGGCAAATTGTGTACACAGGATCAGGTCACCGGAGTTTAATGTCAGAGATCACACTATCTGCACCTTTGAGAATAATGAAATCTGCAACGAAGGAATAATTCTAATCTACTTTTTAACAATTTTGCCATGTAATATTTTTTAGCAAAATGTTATTTTCTCCTAATATTAGTTTTCGTTTCAAAAGACACTTGCTGTAAAAGATTATTTATTCAACATATTAAGGTTGAAATTATAAAATATTTTAAAGAACAGAATAATCTCTACCTATAAGTTGGATTCGTATTATGAATCTTGTAATCTTATGAATGCATTATGAACCTTGCATTATGAATCTTGTAATCTTATAAGATTCATAACGCAAATCCAACTTATAGGTCTAAGATTAGTACTCTACTAATTGGAACAATGTGGAAGTATATATGGGATGTGACCACAAAGCAATGTTAGTGGTTCGGATTTGTATCAGTCCACTAGCCAACAGTATGGATATAGTCCACCTACCACTTTTGAACCCATCCATTCTCTACTACTATTTCATTGTTATCCTTCATTCTTTCTCACATGCTTTGAGCAGTGACTTGCTAAAATCCAAACACACTATGTCTATAGAATTTTTCTATCTACAAATTTAGTCACCCTAACCAACAGTAATTTGTTGGATCTCATATGGGTTGTTTTCAGTGGTGTAGTTAAGCCATGCTGTTTCTCAGTTAACTGCTTGCTGAAAATTTGTTTGTTTGTTTGTTTATTCTGGAATATGCTAGCCATTGATAAAATGGGCTTAGGTCTGACAGTGTGAATGGGCTTCATCTTTTTTATGCAATGTTTCACCATTAACATAATACATTCCTATATGTTGTAAATGAAATTCATTGAATTTGAGTCATATAATGTGTACACACAGGAGATTATTAGTTGTGATGTAATCTGAGGATGTTATGTTTCTAAGGTGAAAACAGGGTTTAGATGGCTTCAGTGTCTACCTTTTGCTGGTTATCACACACTCTTACCATGAATGAGTGGGAAGAGAATAGCTTCAAAGCCACAGGTCAGTTGAACTTGCCTCTTACCACCTGAATGACTTTAAGCTGTTACTTAAATATTATGAGTATTCCTTTCTTACTTTTGTTCAAATACAAATATAGTGTATATCTTGAAGGACTTGAGATATTGATATCTATATCTATATATCAGTGTTCTATATATATGTATATATATATATATATATACTTATGAAGTCCTTCAAGATACACACTATATCTCTATTTGAACAAAATACACACACACACACACACACAAACACATACCTCTTATATATCAAAAATATAACAAATGGCAGTTTACTTCTACTTCATTCTTTCCAAAGTTTCTTTCAGTCCAGTTTCAATAAATAGTTCCTCACTGTTTACAAATGATTAAGCTTTTCGTTCGTTGTTTGTTCTGAGACAGGATCTCACTCTGTCACCCTCACACCTCACTGCATCTTTGACCTCCAGGCTCAAGCAATTCTCCCACCTTAGCGCCCGAGTAGCTGGGACTATAGGTGTGCACCACCACACCTGCTAATTTTTTTTTTTTTTTTTTTTTAGAAATAGGGTCTCACTGTGTTGCCTAGGGTAGTCTTGAACTCCTGCACTCAAGCAATCCTCCTGCCTTGGCCTCCCAACATGCTGGGATTACAGGCATGAGCCACCGCACCTGGCCTAGGATTAAGTTTTGACTAGGATTTCCATCTATCATTCATATATTTTCACTTATAAATGGGAGCTAAGTTCTGGATACACAAAAGCATAGAGTGGTGTAATGGACATTGAAGACTCAGAAGTGAGCAGAATGGTGGGGAGTAAGGGATGAAAAACTACCTTTTGTGTACAGTGTGCAGTACTCCAGTGATGGGTGCACTAAAATGCCAGACTTCTCCACTCTACAATTCACCCATGTACCCAAAAACCACTTGTACCCCTAAAGCTACTGAAATAAAAAAAAATTAAAGATATGCATAAAATTGACAAGGTTCATCAAGTGTTTATTAAATTGTTTTGATTTAAAAAATTACCTCAGAGTCAACAGACTTTTCTATCAAATTTGACTCATTACTTTTCTATTGTTTTCTAAAAAGCAAAGTTTCGGGGTTTGGATGAGTTTCACTCATGAGTACCATAAATCTCCAGATAACAATGACATTAAGAAGAGATCACTGTATTTCTTTTTGATCAAAAGTTAGAGTTTATGTCAAGCTATTCTATGGCTCTGAGATTCATACCTCTTTCAGCTTCCCATTCTGTGGCCCTAGGATTCATGGCTCAGAATGGACTCCCGTTGTCACATCCATGTTCCAAGCACTAGATGGAGGGCCAAGAAGAGGCAAGTATGCATGCAAGTGTTTGCTTTCATTTCATCAAATACTTATTATGTACCTCCTATGTGTCAAACCTGATTTTAACCTCTGATGATATAGCAGTAAGGGAAGCAGATAAAAATATCTGCACTCCTGAAGCTTCTGTTATAGAATTACCCTACATAAAGAAAATTCCCAGAAGCTTCCACCTGAGATTTCCCCAGCTAAGATTCTATAGAAAATAAAGAGAGATAAAATATAGAGGAAAATCTTACAAAACTCATCATAAAATTTATAAATGAATATTTTCACCTGTGAAGATATTTTTTAAAATTGTGCTTAAAAAATGAGTATTGCTAGAATTCATAATGGAACCATCCACCCAAAATTAATACTCAAGATTAATTTACACAAATAAATCCTGGTAGGTTTCTTTTAAAATTCAGAATATTTGATAATGCATACATACTTTTCAGAACAAATAAAATTAATCAAAAGTAAAAAGAAAACAGAACAGAAAAAAATCACTCCAACTCAACTGGAAATTTAAAGTGGCGAAGTATTTATTTAATATGTAATGATTTTTATTATAAAATTTTTCAGTCTAAACTGATGTCTTCTGCACATGACCACAGCAATCACAAGGCAATATCATACATCTAAAAACCACTCCCACCAAAACACCAAATATGCCTGGCCTGCACAGATGGAAAAATCTGAATGGATATCACAAGTCCTCAAGCCTTCATTTATTATTACTTTTTCTTATTATTCTTTCTTTTTTCATTGACAAAAACTGTACAAATATGTGTGTACAATATGATGTTTTGAAATATATACATTGTGCAATAGTTAAATCGATCTAATTAACTTATGCATTACCTCACATATTTATCTGTAGTGTAAACACTTAAAATCTATTCTCAGCAATTTTCAAGTACACAATACATTGATATGAAGTATAGTCACCTTGCTGTACAATAGATATTTTGAATTTATTCCTTCGGTCTAACCGAAATTTTATATCCTTTGACTAACATCCTGTTTGTGTCCTTTGAGCTGTATCTCTGTTTAGTTGAACATTAAGAGAATAAAGATAGATGGTAGCTTGCTAACAAAGGAGAACACACTAAATTACAAATAAAAATGTAAAATAACCCAAAAATTATTACAATATGGGTTTTAAAGTAAATGGAGTTCAACAGTAAATACAGCTTCTCCATGCATTAGATAACTTTCTAACAGTTATTTCTGAAGTGATGTATTGTATCTAATATCCAGTTCTTAAAAATGCTTCCAATGCCAGATTTTTTCTCTTCTTTTATCCCTTCCTTTCTTCCTCTCTTTTTTATTCCCCCTTTTTCTCTTCTTCTCTCTCCTCTCTCTCATTCTTTCTCTCTCTCCAAACTTTCAATATAAATTCAAACCATCTGTCAAATATAAAGCTTTCAGCAGATTCAAGTCTGAGATAGATTCTCACTTCACAAATTCCGTGTAGCGCAGAGACTGTCTTTGGTAATTTACCTAACCACCGTTGGTATAGCTTTCACCAGAATGGAATACTTACATAAGGAGACTCCAAAAACCAGTAAATAAACTTAGTTCCTTCTTTTTTGAATCATAATTCAAATTTTAAAAACTAACAGCCTGCCTCTACTATTCACTGGTATGGTGTGGCTGAGAAAGTACTGGACAAGCAGTCAGAGGATTATTTCCACTGTAGAGAACCTTCTATGTAGTTATATCATCTTAGGGATATTGCTTAACCCCCTTGAACCTCAGTTTCTGCATCTTCAAAATGCAGAAATTGACTTACTCTACAATTCTATTATTATAATTCAATATCCTACTTGGGAATATATTCTTTAATAAGAAACAATTTATACGTGTGTGTATGTGAGAGAGAAGGTATCCTAGTCATGGTGCTGGATGCTGTTACACAGAGAGTGGCCAGACTCTCCAGACTGTCTATCACAGTTCAGTGTCTGTGGGACTATTTTAGCAATGAATCAACCAATCAAACAAAGTCAAGTGTGCCTTATTATACAGAAAATTAGCAATGACACATTAATAAACCAGGAAACTGCCAATAGCAGGAGGTAGATAATTCTCTGTATAAAATTTTCATGTATTCTTTCTGTTTTAAAAATATTAGACATTTAATGCTATATTTGGAATAATCATCTCTGCTGGTTTTCTATGCATAAGGAATAAGACCTTTTTAATCAAAGTGTAGTCTATTAAAGAAACACTTTTTTTAGATAAGCTCAATGATTTTTCAGTCCAGGAAATTCCATTTTATAGATCTGTTGGAATTTTTTTCTTCTATTCTTTTTTAAACACAGTAAGCCTAAGAAAATTCATTATTGTTTCACAATTTAATGTTTATGTCTGTGTTCCTCATAGTGCCTTGCATAGTGCATAGTGTATAATATATTATTAATATTAATAAAAAGTTTCTAAAATAATGATTTTCCAAACCGTTAATGTTTTCCTTAAATACTTGATGGAATTTTTTGTACCTAACAATCAAAGAAGTTAGTGAGTATGGTCATCAACAAGTCAAGTATTTTTCCCCAAACTGATGCACTTAAACTGTTCTAACATTGAGAAAACTCACCTGTAATAATATCTGGTTTCTTAAAGAAAAGAGAAAAGAAAACAGTCATATTTTAGGTTGAAATGTGTGTGGTGAGCAAAGTACACTGATTTCCATATCTTAAAAATCAAAATCAGAAAATCTGAATTAATATCATAAAATCTAACTTATTCATGCTGGATCAAAATTTTTCAATAAACTATGAATTTAACATTAATTTCTCAGAAAAATAACAATATATATTTCTGGCCAATAGCTGACATCACATATTTAAGTTAGTAATACAAGAAGGATGCCCACTATTACTACAAATATTTACTATTAGTCTAAAATCTCTCAACAAGGCATAATAAAAGTATGAGGGGACTTCAAAAAGTTCATGGAAAAATTAAAATAAAAGATAGAAATAAAAATATAAATTTTATTTCTCAACATAAGTTCCAAGTTCAAGACACTTTTGTTAGTGATGATACCAGCCATTTAATCCATCCATAAAGAACTGAGGGTCCTGGGGATTTAATCATGTCAAGGCAGTTTTTTAGTTTTTTGTTTTTTTATTTTTACATTATTAACTGAAGAAAAATGGGTGTCCTTTACAGATTTTTTAAGATTAGCAAAAAAATAAAAATAAAAATAAAAGTCGCAAGGAGTCAAATCAGGACTGTAAGGTAGATGCCTAATGATTTCCCATCGAAACTCTCACAAAATTGTCCTTGTGAATAAGCAGGGGCACTGTCATGGTGGAGAAGGACCCTCTGGTGAAGCTTTCCTGGGTGTTTTCTGTTAAAGCTTTTGCTAACATTCTCAAAACACTCTCATTTAAACAGATGCTATTGTTCTTTGGCTCTCCAGAAAGTCAACATCCAAAATGCTTTTAGTGCCCCAAAAACCTGTTGCCATGACCTTTGCTCTGGATGGTCTCCTTTTGCTTTTTGACTGGACCACCTCCACCTCTTGGTAGCCATTGCTTTGATTGTGCCTTGTCCTCAGGATCATAGTGGTAAAACTATGTTTCACCTCCTGTCATAATTCTTCAAAGAAATGCTTCAGGATCTTATCCCACTTGCTTAAAGTTCCCATTGAAAGCTCTGCTCTTGTCTGCAGCTGATCTGAGCACAACCATGTTGATATCCACTGAGTGGAAAGCTTGCTCAACTTTAATTTTTAAATCAGAATAGTGTAAACTGAACCCTTTAAGATGTCTATGGTGTTGGGGATTGTTTTTGCTGTTAGTCCTCCATCCTTTTCAATTAGGGCATGAAAAAAATGAATTTTTTCTTGCAAATTAATGTGGATGGTCTATTGTTGTGGGTTTCATCTTCAATGTCATTAGTCCTTTCTTAAAACAAGTTATACATTTATAAACTACTGATTTCTTTGGGGCATTTTCTCCATAAGCTTTCTGTAAAGCATCACCATTTCACCATCTTTTTACCAAAACTTCACCATAAATTTGATGTTTTTTCTTTCTTCAATTTTAGCAGAATTCATGTTGCTCTGATAGAGGTTCTTTTCAAACCAGTATCTTGCCCTTCTTAGGCCCTCAAACTAGTTTGAAATATATGCATAGTTTTTCATAATATGCATTTTCCATGAACTTTTTGAAGACCCCTGGTATAGCTGAAGTGAAATAATAGAAAATAATTTGCCTTTCTCTGATGATTAGTGATGATGAGCATGTTTTCATGTGTTGGCTGCTTGTATGTCTTCTTTTGAGAAGTGTCTGTTCATGTACTTTGCTTGCTTTTAAATGGGATTGTTTGTTTACTGCTTGTTGATTTGTTTAAGTACCTTGGACATTCTGGACTTAGACCTTTGTCATACGCATAGTTTGTTAATATTTTCTCCCATTCTGGAGGTTGTCTGTTTACTCTGTTGATAATTTATTTTGCTATGCAGAAGCTCTTTAGTGCCATCTCACACCAGTCAGGATAGCTATTATTAAAAAGTCAAAAAACCAACAACAACAAATGTTAGCAAGGTTATGGCAAAAAGAGAATGCTTATACACTGTTGGGGAGATGTAAATAAGTTCAGCCACTATGGAAAGCAATTTGGAGATTTCTCAAAGAACTAAAAATAGAACTACCATTCAACCCAGCAATCCCATTACTGGGTATATTCCCCAAGGAAAATAAATTTTTCTACCAAAGAGACACATGCACCTATATATTCATTGCAGCACTATTCAAAATAGCTAAGACAGGGAGGGAATCAACTCAGGAGCCCATCAATGGTGGACTAGGTAAAGAAAATATACATATATACCATGGAATACTACCCAGCCATGACTATGAAGTCATGTCCTTTGTAGCAACATGGATGAAGCTGGAAGCCATTATCCTAAGCAAACTCAAACAGGAACAGAAAACTAAATGTCACATGTTCTCACTTACAAGTGGGAGCTAAACACTGGGTACACATTAACCTAAAGATGGGAACAATAGACCTTGGGGTCTGTAAGACAGGGGAGGATGAGAAGGAGGAAAGGGTTGAAAACCTACCTATTTGGTACTATGCTCACTACCTGGGTGACAGGTCCAATCATACCCCAAACTTTAGCATCATGCAATATACCTTTATAACAAACCTGCACACGTATACACTGAATCTAAAATACACGTTAAAAAAGAAAAAAACAATAATACAAAATAATAAAATAAAACCACTCTACAGGTATTTTCAAAAGATATTAAAGCCAAGCTAGAAAAACCAAGTGTATGAGGATGTTATGCAATGTCCAGATACAGAGTAAATATGCAAAACAATAGCTTTCTTTTATGTTACAAATAATCATAAAAATATAACTAAATAGCAACAGAAAAACAAAAAGAAATAGTTAACAAAAATGTTAAGATATAGGAAATTTAGAAATTTTTTAGAGCTAATGAGAAAAATATTATGAGTCTCAAAAGTAAAACTTAAATAAATGCTGAAATGTAATATGTTACTAAATGGAAAATTTAGTTACTTATGGAAAAATGCCAGTTCTTTCTCAAATTAACTTACAGAGTCAGTGCAATTCCAGTCACAATTTTAATGTTTTATTTGGAATCTAACAAAAATGATTTTAGAGTTCATCAGTAAGAAAAATGTTTGAGACTAGCCAAGACAAAAAATATTAAACATATGCATAGTTGGGAGCTGAAGGAGAGGACAGGAAGAAAGCTATTACCAGATATTGAGACATAGAATATGAAATCTTAAAAATAAAAGCTAGCATATGAGATAATGTAAAATTAGCGTATGAGAAAAGTTCATTTCTAGTCAGTGAGAATGAAAGGATCATTTAGAATATGATTCAGAGATATTGAATAATTATTGAAATTCAATATAAAACAGGAATTTAGAGATACCTAGCACATAAGTGAGAGTAAACTTAATTCTAGTTAATGTACTAAGTTGAAGGTCAAAAAAAAAAGAACTAGAATAAAATAAACTTCAATGCTTATTGATTCCTGGAGATGAAAAGAATTTCATAAGTATAAAAGTAAGTGTAGAACTAATAAAAATGCAAATGATAGATTTAATGAAAAAATTAAAACTTCTCAATGTTTAAAAGTACTGAAAACAAAATTAGGCAAGTTGAGAAAAGTATTTATAATATTTTTGACACATGACAATTTAATACAGAGTGCTTACAAATACATATTTTAAGTTAATTGCTATAAATTTTTATGTATCTCATATTTTTTCAATTTATAGGAAAATATAGATAACAGATTTCCTGTGTTTACAGGAAATATAGACCCATGTACTTATCACTCATTTTTTAAAGTGTTACCATTTTTCTCATATTTGTTTCCGATTTCTTTATTGTTGACAGTATAGGGGGCTGGGGGAAACATTAGAGCTTCAAGTGAAACTCCAATTCACACAGCCCTTATCACTTCCTCTTCTTCAGAGGCAGTCATTACCATGGTTAGTATGCATGCCATCATTCCAATAAATGTTTTTATGCTTGTCTCAGTTTGTATACATATCCAAAACTGTTTCAATAATGTAAATGTTAAGACAACGTATACAATAATTGTAACTTTCTTCTTTCCAATAATGCTTATGTTTTGGAGTTATTCATATCCACACATGTAGATACAATTTATTCATTTGAATTTTTGCCCAATAATCTATTGTACTAAAAAAATAGGTTAGCCCAGTTCCCTACTAAGGAACAGTGAACTTAACTGTTCACTTTTTTTGCCGTTACCTACAGAGCTGCCATGAATAATACTGGTCAATTCTCCCTCCGTGCAGAAGTAAAATTAGTGGCACAGGTGGTGTATAACGTCAGCTTTAATAGGTACTGACACCTAAAATCGGTCTTCTAACATAGTTATAAAAACTTCTACCCTCACCAGCAATGCACAAGTTCCTAATTCTGTGCATTTATGTCAATTCTTAGCAATTAATTCAACTTTATTGCATCAGTTCCTTAGAACACGACCTACATGATATGCTTTTTTTCTTTTCATTGACAAATACTTGCTTTGGGCCTATAAGGTGGTCAATTTTTCTGTCGTCATTTCCTGCAAATTTAAATAGACTAAACATGCTATAATTGTTCCAAGGATGTTCATATATGTCCACTTAGATTCGGTTTGTTATGCAAGTTTTGTTCAGACATCGCTTTGTGTGCACTTCATTTGTCAATATTTGAGAGAGGTGGGTTAAAATATCTGACTGGGTATTTTCAATTCCTCCTTGTGATTATGTCAGTTTTGATTTCCTATATTTAAGGCTGTATTGTGAGCTGTCTATGAGCTCAGTACTATTGCATCTTTCTGATGAATTGATCTATTTCTCAATGACCTATTTCTTTATTCCTATTAAAGAATTCTGCCTTAAATTTTTGTTTTGTTTATGTAACCACACCTGCTTCATTTTAGTCAATACTTGCCTTGTACATTTTTTTCTGATCCTTTTACTTTCATTTCAGTCCTTCCAGTCATTATTTTTTAAATTGCATCTTCTGTTAATCACATAGACCTGGGTATAAACATATAGGTATGCAGTCTGACAGTGTCTAGTTTTAGCTAGCAAGTTTCTTTTAAGTTTATAATAATGTGATTGCTGATATTCAGATACATGCCTATCATAATATGTGATGATTAATCACAATGTCCTTTCTGTGCTTCTTTTTCATTTCTTTTCCTTTAATTTCTTGGATCAATGACATTTTTCTAATCCCTTTTTCAAGTTTTACTGGTATGAAAGTTCTGAATATCACTTCTATTTTTTTCAGTTATTACTCTTAAATGTTTAACATATATCTTTGAAATAGCTAAAGATAAAGTTAATCCTTTTTGCACCTTCTTAAAATCCAAATCTTCTTCATTCCCATTTTTCATTATTGTCTATAAATTAGGCGTACTTTGTTTTTAACCACTCAAATTGGTTATTATTAATATTGATTTTATAGTTAATACAAATTTAGTTTTATCTCTATACTTGTCAGTTCTTCACTCAACATTGCCTCTTGACTATTATTCCTTCCTTCTGGGTTCAACTTCTTTCTTAATGAAGAACATACTTTATAATTCTAGTAGGTCCTGCAAGTGGCACTTTGTTTCTGTTTGCCAAAAATATCATTTGGAATTCATTCTTGAAGGATAGTTTATATAGTTTTAGGCATCTATGCTAATGGCTTTTTTCTACTCTAGCACCTTGAAGTATTAGGCTGGTGCAAAAGTAATTTCAGTTTTGCTATCACTTTCAATTGCAAAAACTGCAATCACTTTTGCACCAACCTCTAACTGTACTATTTTTCAGCTTCTATGGTTGAGGTTGAAAGTCTGTTTATATTTGCATTTCTCTGACGACCAGTGATGATGACCATTTT
Organism: Pan paniscus; assembly: GCF_029289425.2. NCBI lineage: Eukaryota > Metazoa > Chordata > Mammalia > Primates > Hominidae > Pan > Pan paniscus. The sequence continues at coordinate 128,742,803 of NC_073249.2, forward strand.
TTCATATGTCTGTTGGATGCATAAATGTCTTCTTTTAAGAAGTGTCTGTTCATATCCTTTGCCCACATTTTGATGGTTTTTTTTTTCTTGTAAATTTGTTGAAATTCTTTGTAGATTCTGGATATTAGCCCTTTGTCAGATGGGTAGATTGCAAAGATTTTCTCCCATTCTGTAGGTTGCCTGTTCACTCTGACGATAGTTTCTTTTGCTGTGCAGAAGCTCTTTAGTTTACTTAGATCCCATTTGTCTATTTTGGTTTTTGTTGCCATTGCTTTTGGTGTTTGAGTCATGAAGTCTTTGCCCATGCCTATGTCCTGAAGGGTATTGCCTAGGTTTTCTTCTAGGGTTTTTATGCATTTTCTTACATTTAAATCTTTAATCCATCTTGAGTTAATTTTTATATATGGGGTAAGGAAGGGATCCAGTTTCAGCTTTCTACATATGGCTAGCCAGTTTTCTCAGCACCATTTATTAAATAGGGAATCCTTTCCCCATTGCTTGTTTTTGTCAGGTTTGTCAAAGATCAGATGGTTGTAGATGTGTGCTGTTATTTCTGAGGCCTCTGTTCTGTCCCATTGGTCTATATATCTGTTTTTCTACCAGTATCATGCGTTTTGGTTACTGTGGCCTTGTAGTATAGTTTGAAGTCAGGTAGCATGATGCCACCAGTTTTGTTCTTTTTGCTTAGGATTGTCTTGGCTATGCAGGCTCTTTTTTGGTTCCACATGAACTTTAAAGCAGTTTTTTTTTTTTTTTCAATTCTGTGAAGAAAGTCAGTGGTAGCTTGATGGGGATAGCATTGAATCTGTAAATTACGTTGGGCAGTATGGCCGTTTTCGCAGTATTGATTCTTCCTATCCATGAGCATGGAATGTTCCTCCATTTGTTTGTGTCCTCTTTTATTTTGTTGAGCAGTGACTTGTAATTCTCCTTGAAGAAGTCTTTCGCATCTCTTGTTGGATTCCTAGGTATTTTATTCTCTTTGTAGTAATTGTGAGTGGGAGTTCACTCATGATTTGGCTCTCTGTTTGTCTATTATTGGCGTATAGGAATGCTTGTGATTTTTGCATATTGATATTGTATCCTGAGACTGCTGAAGTTGCTTATCAACTTAAGGAGATTTTTGACTGAGATGATGGGGTTTTCTAAATATACAATCATGTCATCTGCAAACAGAGACAGTTTGACTTCCTCTTTTCCTAGTTGAATACCCTTTATTTCTTTCTCTTGCCTGATTGCCTTAGCCAAAAACCACGATGAGATACCATCTCATGCCAGCTAGAATGGTAATCATTAAACAGTCAGGAAACAACAGATGCTGGAGAGGATGTGGCGAAATAGGAATGCTTTTACACTGTTGTTGGGAGTGTAAATTAGTTCAACCATTGTGAAAGACAATGTGGCAATTCCTCAAGGATCTAGAACTAGAAATACCATTTGACCCAGCCATTCTATTACTGGGTATATACCCAAAGGATTATAAATCATGCTGCTATAAAGACACATGCACATGTATGTTTATTACGGCACTAATCACAATAGCTAGGACTTGGAACCAACCCAAATGTCCATCAATGATAGACTGGATTAAGAATATGTGGCACATATACACCATGGAATACTATGCAGCCATAAAAAATGATGAGTTCATGTCCTTTGCAGGGACATGGATGAAGCTGGAAACGATCATTCTAAGCAAACTATCACATGGACAGAAAACCAAACACTGCATGTTCTCACTCATAGGTGGGAGTTAAACAATGAAAACACATGGACACAGGGCAGTGAACATCACACACTGGGGCCTGTCCGGGGCTGTGGGGCTGGGGGAGGGATAGCATTAGGAGAAATACCTAATGTAAATGACGAGTTGATGGGTGCAGCAAACCAACGTGGCACATGTATACCTATGTAACAAACCTGCATGTTGTGCACATGTACCCTAGAACTTAAAGTATAACCAAAAAAAAAGTCTGGTTTTAGTCTAATTATTAGTCCTTTGTAATGAATTTGCATTTTTTTGATTGTTAAAATTTCTCTTTTTCTTTGATGTTGTTCCTAGAATTATTACGATTATTATTCCTGGAAATTGCATAGCTTAGGATTGGAGATATATGACTTTTATTAATTCTCAAAAATTCTGAACCATTCTTTTTACTTCTTCCTGGAATTCTTATTAACCCAAGTTGAACGCACTCCCTATCTCTTTGTCTTTCTGTACTGTATTATAGCTTTTTCCCACAACAGATTTCTCATCTAGCTCACTTACTCTCTCACTCTTTAGTGATCTCCAATCTGCTGTTTAGGTTGTCCATTTTTTTAATGATGATTTGTTTCTTTTTAAGTATTTAGACTGTGTATTTTGTACCTTTTCAAAACTGAATTTGTTTTTGTTTTTAAACCAATCTCCTGTCCTCTTCTTTTGTTTTCTATAACTTATTTCATTACATCAATAGTTTTAAATATCTCACTTTACAATCCCGGTAATAGTATTATTCTATTATCTCATGTTTTGTAGGTGTTATTTCTCTTGTTTTCCTAAGTCTTACTCACGGTGGATTGTTTCATTTAGCGTTTTGTCATTTTTTATATTATCTTATCTTATGCAAAGCATGCCGTTATTATGGAAATTCTGTGCATCTTGGTTTTTGAAGTGTCTCCCCAGAAAGCTTTGCATTTGATTCCAACAGACACCAGAGATGTATCAGTGGCCAGAGACCAATTCCCATGTTTATTTCTCAGTGTGTGTGGTGTGTGTGCATGTGTTTTAATACCCAAGTAGCTTAAATTGGACTCCAAATTAATTGTAAGCACAAACTTGGATTTTGAGTTCTCAAAATAGATGTTCTGTGCCACCAGAGTCAAGGCAAAACCCAGTTTAAGTGTTGCCTTTTGTAACCAGTCTGATTCCACAGCAAAATCATAGAAGTTGAATTGCGTGGCAATGCAGTATCCTGTACACAATCACCATCGCATTTGGCCTGCCATAGCATCGGCTGGCATAATCATTGTTTGCCTCTTAGCTACCTCTCTGCTTCTGGTAAATAAGGTTTCCCTTTCTTGCATGCTTGATAAAGTCAACCATTCTCATTATTTATTTATTATTTTATCACAAATATAAAGGTAGAAGGTTTAAAAAGCTAGTATAACCAACTTTTTTACAAAACTAGAACTCTGAGGTCTTTGAAATTAAAAAACAGGTAAAGGTCATTAATTGTAACTCACTAATGAGTAGAACACATGGCTAATAAAAATGGAAAATATTCAATGCTACTTGTTCACTCATCAAAACAGAGAAGACCAAAAAGAATGGTAAAGTGTAAAAATGCAGAGCACCCTTATATAATGCACAATTTCTGAAGAACATTTATCTATATAAATATGATACTTTAAATATGAATACGTTAATAAATAACTATTTAGGCTGGGCGCGGTGGCTCACGCCGGTAATCCCAGCACTTTGGGAGGCCGAGGCGGGCGCATCATGAGGTCAGGAGATCGAGACCATCCTGGCTAACACGGTGAAACCCTGTCTCTACTAAAAATACAAAAATTAGCTGGCAGTGGTGGCGGGTGCCTGTACTCCCAGCTACTCAGGAGGCTGAGGCAGGAGAATGGCGTGAACCTGGGAGGCAGAGCTTGCAGTGAGCCGAGATTGCACCACTGCACTCCAGCCTGGGCTACAGAGCAAGACTCCGTCTCAAATAAATAAATAAATAAACAAACAAATAACCATTCAAGGTCTAGGAGATTTTTCTAAGGAAATAATCAGATTTGTTTAGAAATTTTTCATTGGAACTTTATTTACAATGGCATTTTAAAAATCTTTAAATAACCAATTGGGAAGAATTGAACTAAATTATGGTATATCTAATAATGGAGCAAAGAATATCTATTAAAATTAAAATTATAAAATAATAAATATTCACATGGGAAAATATTTATGGTAGAGTGTTAAGTAAAACACACAAAAACAGGCACTAAGCAGTATATACTCAGATGTGTAAAACACGTACAGATATAATTTCATGTGGATAAAAGATGGGAAGTGTATACACAAAAATACTAAAAATATGAATTTCTTAAAATTGATATGTTAGTTTTATAATCAGAAAAAAAAATGTAAAATGCTATTTTTAAAAGCACTGTGTTAGGCTGTTCTTGTACTGCTATAAAACCTTCCTCCCTGAGAGGATAAAACATAAAAGGAAAAAAGAAATACCTGAGACTGGGTAATTTATAAAGAAAAGAGGTTTAATTGGCTCACAGTTCTGCAGGCTGTACAAGTTTGGCACCAACATCTGCTTGGCTTTTGGGGAGGCCATAGGGAGCTTTTACACATGGCAGAAGTCCAAGTGAGAACAGGCATGTTACAGGGCCTGAGTGGAAGCAAGAGAGTGCAAAGGAGAAAATGCCACACACTTTCAAGCAACCAAATCTCCCAAGAACTCACTGACCATCAGGAAACCAGCACCAATCCATAAGGGATCAGCTGTCATGACTCAAACACCTCCCACCAGGCCCCACCTCCAACGTTGGGGATTAGAATTCAACATGAGATTGGCAAGGACATGTATTCAAACTGTATCAAGCACATATTTAGTCATTTCAGTAAACTTTTGTGAAGCTACACAAACTTCTTATCAGTGTCTGGTAATATTCAGTTTATTTCACTGACTCTCCCCTTACCACAAAGCGAGTTATGGAAAGCAGCCATTGTTTTATTCCTTTTTATGGTCTCAATCAAAGCTCATAATAAATGCTCAATGAAAGTATGTGTAACCTAGCAAATGAATAAATAACATTAGTGAATAAACAAATTTTAAAAATGATGTTATTACCATCTTTCTACAGGATAATGATAAGAAAGCAAAATGAAATGAATCAATGAATTAAAATTCACTACCATAATAAGTCTAAAAAGCAAATAAAATATTTCAGAAATTGATCTTTTCAAATAAATAATATTTTGAGATATAATAACTGTATGTATATGGTTTACATTTGTACAGGCTTTTTTTTTTTTTAGACAGAGTCTCACTCTGTCACCCATATTGGAGTACAGTAGTGGGTTTTCAGCTCACTGCAACCTTGGTCTTTCTGGTTTAAGTGATTCTTCTGCCTCAACCTCCCAAGTAGCTGGAACTACAGGCATGGGCCAGCGCACCCCAATAATTTTTGTATTTTTAATAGTTTAAGCGATTTTTCTGCCTCAACCTTCCAAGCAGCTGGAACTACAGGCATGGGCCAGCACACCCAACTAATTTTTGTATTTTTAATATAGACGGGGTTTCACTATGTTGGCCAGGCTGGTCTTGAACTCCTGACCTTAGGTGATCCCCTTGCCTCGGCCCCCCAAAGTGCTAGGATTACAGGCACGAGCCACTGGGCCTGGCCTGTACAGGCTATTAATAAAAGCAGAATGTAATAATATATTTTAACTTAGTTTGAAAATTTCAATTTATCAGTAATATCTTCAGAAATCATCCCCCTATAATCCATTTCTACCAAAGAATTTAACTGGGTTGCACCTGCTAATGGCTCTGGATCTTATGCTTTTTGAAACAACTCATAGGAAAGGAGAGGGGGAACACTTTCAATGGATTCAATACATGCAGTACTACACTTCCTTTCCTAGCCTTATTAAGCTTATCATAAGCAGGTATCGAAACGGGCTTTAAATCTCTGCTAAAGTGCTAACTCCACATATAAGTATAATTATTTTTAAAACCCAGAAGAAAAATCTAAGATGAAATAGAAAAATTCTCACAAAGCAAATTGTGTACTGTATGTATGACATTGTGAGGTTTAGACACATGTAAAGGAAGTGCCTTCTGCTTTGCTATTTTGAAATGTCATTCCACTCTAGAAGTCGGTCAAGTTATGTTAATGTGCATTTGGTACAAATATTACCCTCATATTTTAAAAATTGAATCAATATTCAATAACATATCACATGTAATTATAAAGGGTAAGCATTGAGATTCAAAAGATATGAGTGACGTTGAAGAAACAGAATTTTACTAGTGTTTTAAGTTCCCAAAGCTTTTTTACATATCATGGAGAACAAATCCATAATCCAGCCCAAAGTGTTAATAATAATACAAAGATAAGTATACTATCAAAATCTGGTGTGAAATTCTGTTGTTTGATTGGTGCATATTTTTAATCAGTCCAAAATTTCTGATTTGGGGATTTAATAGCAGTGATTGCTGTTAATTTCTTCAGATTAGTACTCATTATGAAAATCATATTTCTATATGAGTTTTTCTTCCCTTCATAAAATCTTATCCCAAGACAGGTTCTGAGAGCCTGAACAGTCAAACCTGGGCTCATAATGCACAGATAAAACACTCTTTATAGCAGCATTCATTAAAGTACTAGACAGAGCACAAAAAGCAGCAACAGGGAGCTTTCCCCTAAAAGCTTTTAATACAACTCTTTCCAAGACTCATTAAATCGGCCCAGCACTAAAGCCTCTGGCCACCCCCATCTATTGATCTCCACCACCGTGGAGCCCCCTACTCTGTCCAACTGAAGTCGGAGGTAATTTATCTCTGATGAATATATCATCCACAGAAAAGTCACTAGTACAAAGCTGCAAGTCAGAATCCCAACTCTAAGTGAGGCAATTATTGTGTGTTTTCTGTGTGTTCCCAAAAAGTCCCTATAAACATAAACATTCTGCAAAACTCTTTGTCTTAATTTTCATTTGACTTCCTCAAACAGGCCGTACTAACAGGTAACATTTATTGAACATATATTATGTGGCTGTACTAGGATTCGTGTTTTAAGCATTGTTTTTATTTAATCCTTATACCAGCATGATGAACAATTTATCTCCATTTTGCACATGAAGGAAATGGGGCTCAGAGAGTTGAAGTAACTATCCAGAATCTCAAAGCCAATAAGTGGCAGAACCACTGTTAGAAAAAACCTTATAGTGAATCTTTCTATTCACCTAACTGATATTTTATTTTGGATACCATGTACCAGGACCTGTGGTAAACTAAATGGACATGCTCCCTGTGTTCATGGTGCTTACAGCTCTGTGGGAGCAAAAACTTTAAACAAGTAAGTGGGAAATAAACAGCAAATTGTAGTAATTATTATGAAGAACAAAGTATGTATAAATATTATTCTTATTCCAGCATTAATAACTCTGCTCTTCCCCTTGTTTCACATTTATTTGGATGTGTAGATTATACTTTCAACAAGATACACCCATAAAAACATGTTTGCCTTTTTCTTTCTAATCAACAGAACAACTCACAGCATTATTAATTTGGAAGAGCAGAAGTTCTTTTGAATTGATTATCCTTTATCCATAAGATAACCATTTATTTTAAACCAAACAATCTCAATTATGATTCTAATCTCTGTCCTTTCTACTTTGACAGTTTACTTTCTGAAAAGAGTTACAGTTTAGATAATAAATTTGTATGATCACTCTACTTGTACAATATTTGGAGCTGTTTGAAATGTGTTTTGGAGAAAATAGCAGTGAACTGAAAGAAATGACTGTGTCCTACTTTCTACTGGGATCTTTTCCTATGTAATTTTACTTAATCTTCTTCAGACACCTCACTGAGGCCACAATTGCTATGCCCACTTGAAGACAAGTGTCTCAAAGATATCTTATACAATGCATATGTTTACATATCCTAAATATCTCTCAAATATCTTCTCCCTCCACTTCATTCATTCACTCTGCAAATATTGATTTAACCCCTTCTTTGTACCAGACATTGTGCTAGGTACTAGGATATGAATGAGACAAGGTAGAGTAGTTTGTTTCTACCTTCATGGAGTTTGCCATTTACTAGAGAAAGCAGGCAAAAACAAGCAAACAAAAATAAAATACAATAAATATAAATTGTTCTAAGTGCTATGGAACTTAAGTAAAATAGAGTCCTGTAGCTTTCTCATGGGTTATCTTGTTCCAATACTCCAAAATGCCCTCCATTACACTGTTATAGAAAGTTCTGAATACAAATTTGATAATGTTTCTTTATGATTTAAATCTCAGGGATTCTTAAAATCATCAGTGTAAATTTGTATGATGCAAGTCACTTTATAATTTGTTCTCTGCTTATAGGCACAAAAATAAATTGAACGTGAATAAACAGGTGAGAATGCAAGCCTCTAGTCTTTCCATATTGCAGAAGTTCCACTCTTTGTTAAGGAAAACTTGGACCTTAGTGACATGTGACCATTGACTATCAGTAAATTAATATGTATCTTAATTTTTAGTAAAAATATAAGCATAAATCTTTTTTCTATTGGATAGTTTAGTACAACCTATACGTATGCACAGCTGGCTTTGGAGACTCCTAGTGTGTTTGTTTATACCATTAGACTGCAGAGTTTTTTGAGAACTAAAGCTACAGGATTCATTGTTGTGCATTCGGTCCTAGAGTGCTTAGCATTTGATCTGGATAAAACCCAGGAGGTCATCATTGTTTGCAGACTGACTGACTAAATGAGGGAAGAATTCAATCAATCCATTGAGCAAATGCAGAGTGCCCATGACTTGTAGCATGTTGGCAGTGGTAGGACCAACATAACCATGGAGGATATGATACAAGTGCCAACATTTCTCTGACATTTCTAAGCATGTCAACAAAATCCCACTATTACTAGGACTGTAGGGAATTATGTCCTCGACACACATTTCTCTTAAGTAATCTCCATTTGGTTGGTTGGTTTTAAATAACTGTTCCACAAAATAGGAGATTATTTCACAGTGCTCTTTCAAAACAGAGTCCCACTGTTCCTGAACCAAACTGAAGGTCGGGCTGTTTCTCGTGTCCCAATAACAAGATGCAGACGAACTGGGGAGGAAGAAAGTTTTATTCCTGTAACCCAGTTACAGGGAGAAGACCTGGAAATTATCACCAGATGAACTCAAAACACAAAGTTTTCCAGAGCTTATATACCTCCTAAGCTATAAGTCTACGTGTAAGTCTGCATTCACCTAAAGACATAAGTGATTAACTTCTTTTAATCTATAAGGTCTCAGTCCTGAAGACCTTCCTCTAGAGCCTCAGTAAATTTACTTAGTCTAAAGGGGTTCAAGTGGTAGGGTGATTACCCTTATCTTGTTTCCTGTTAAATCACAGAGGTTTGGGTATTCTTTCAGACCCCTAATCAACTTGTATGTGGAGGCCTGAGGAGTTTCTTCAGATCCCCAGTAAAACTTGTTTAATTCTAAATGGGTCCTGTTAAGAATTCCTTCATTATTTTGTCATGCTTTAAGGCCCAGGAAAAGCATAGGCAAGATTCTTGGTGGGCTTTTGTTACATACATTCCAGCCTTTGTATAAGGGCCCTGGCATTTTTAACTTTTAATATTTAACTTAACTACTCAGTACTGAAACGCTTGTTAGGGAGGCCTGTATTAGTGAGGCCTGGCCTGCCGCACGAGGGAAGTAGATTTCAAACTTAGGGTAAAGGATGACTCATGCTCACCAGCTCTAATACACATGATTTTACCATATTACAAGTACTATAAACACTCATGAGACTGTAGGCTAATTCACTAATAGCTGAATGTCCCTAAACATGGTACAGGTGCCTATGCATGATGATCTCCTTATGGAGTCCACTAACATGCAAAGAAAAAGTAATCAAAGCTATTTGCAGGTGAAAAGAAAAAACAGGAGTCACTTTTTAAAGGATATTAAAGTGAATAAGGGCAGAAATGCTAAAACTAGGACATAGATGTACATATAAACACATTTATGCAACAAAAAGATTAGTGAGTTTTACTGTAATCAATAGATTGAAAACTTTTTCTTTTTTGATCTGAAAAACAATCGTTACCTTAAGAAAAGAACATATGTATGTGGATTATAGGAAATCTTAAAAAACAAATAAGGAGGAAAGGGGGATTACACTGCACCAACCTGGGAGGCTGGGAAAGAAGCTAAGCTGAGTGAATGAGCCTTATGTTAGCTGACGAAGGGTGCATTTAGTGCTTACCCACCCCAGGCAAGTCTGTGAACCACAGATAGCCTTTTACAAGAATCCTTTACCTGCAGCCATTATGATGGAGGTGGTGGGAGCATTATGATGGATGTTGGGGGAGGGACATCCAAAGAATATACATTGAGTTGCTGATTATCCATGTTGACCCAGATGAGTCATGTCACAATTTATTCAAAAATCAATGTAGATTTAACCTTATTGTCATTGTACATAAATTTGAATATATGGCTTATTCTGAGGTTCTAAGTATTCTACAGAGTTAAAACAAATAATAAAATGATTTCATTATATCTTAACAGGGAAAGCTGAAACATTTCTGTTTCCCTGCTCAGAACTCTTCCCTCATAAAGAAGCAAGATATTTAATCTATGAAAAACTTCCATTTTTGTGGACTGTATATTTCTTGAATTGGGGGCAGGTAATTAAGGCTGCAGATAGAATGAACTAAATATAGTCTATGCAGAAGAGTCTGAAAGATACTCATATTTTTTTCCCTCACACTGAAAAAAATGTGGAAGCTTTATGCTCTTCATCTGATCTGATCATTATCATAATCCACCTACTGGGAAACAGGTGGAAAGGAAAATCTAAATTTTAGCCTTATGTGGTAAACTTTGCCTGATGCAATAATTTAAGTGTTCCCTTTAGATGATACTTAGAATTTTTAGGTTAAAATGTACAGTCTTCTAGTCTTCCAGAGCCCTCCTCTGCTCTTTTGGGATATGGGTGAGGTGTACAGCATTGGTGAGAGCAAAATGGGGCTTGGGAGCTCAGGAACTTGCATCAGATTTCGTAACCTCACTCATCTCAACTCAAGACAAGCCAGTTGAGATTTCCCCATGGACCAGATGCCTGTTGAAATTGACTAGCACTACCTCAGGACTTCTGTTGACTTCTGACACTATAATATGCTTAGGTTATATATCTGTGATCCATATTTTTCTCTCAGGCAGCTATGATTCAGTTGTATTCCCTCTTGATTAGGCACCTTGGTTCTGGAAGGCTCTGTAGACATTTTGTAACATTTGTCATAACCCCTATCCATCTTCTTCCTGAAACTTGTCATCCCAGGTCTTCTGTAGCTGAATTACCTGGTACCTTGGTACACTTCAAGGGAAAACCACAAGCCCTCAACTATACCCCTTCTACACCTTCCTACAGAACCATCTGAGCCTTTATAATTTCTTACAAAAACTAAGGAATAAATCCGACTCGCTCTCTACCTTATCTTGCTGCCTGTAAAGTTTACTTTGATTTAATTATCCTCTAGGTTGATCCAGGGAAACCTTTGAAGCCACCCCTTACCCTAGCAAAATCCAAGAATTTGCAGCATGGGACCCAACTGTCTCACTTCCATCCAGCTTCCCTGGCAAATACCGTCACACCAGCCAGTTGAAACACTCAGGTGGAATGAAGAGCGCCCCTTCCACATTTCCATGTTCTTAATGGTATGTGAATGGATTTAATCGGCAGAAGCTAATTCATGTCTAGAATTTTAACTGCAATAAAGTCTGGGAATTATATAATTTAAGCTTTTAGCTTCTACAATACAGGAAGACAAGCTAGGAGAGTGAAACCACCATATCCATTTTAAGTAAGCCCATAATCACTCTCACTCTTATAACCTTACATAGATTTATGCCTGACTAAGAAGTCTGCTTACTCTGGGGTATTTTCTGGGCATCCTTATGGAAATATAAGTCTCATATCACCCATATCTCCATAAAGAAATTTTCATTTTTATAGGAATAAAGAACATTAATAAATGTTATTATTTTCCTAGGATAGTGCGCCAAAATGCTAACAAATTTCCTCTATTAAGATCCCTGCAAGTTTATGCTGAGGAAAAAGGAATAGCATAGGCAAGTTTCAGGTCTTCTTTTGGTTCCTTCTATGCTCCTTTATTTAGAGAGCAGCTTATCCCTTTATTTAAAAGCCTACTAAGAAAGCCTGGGCTTGAAATTTTGCTCAGCCAGGCCTAATGTGGTGATGCCCAATGGGGATTTAGAGCCTTCTGTCATCTCAACTCCCCAGAAACTAAAATAGATGGAATGGCCCTGTGTTGGACCATTCTTGTACTGCTATAAAAGAATACCTGAAGTTGGATTATTTATTTTTAAAAAAAGAGGCTTAATTGGCTTATGGTTCTGAAGGCTGTACAGAAAGCATGATGCCAGCATCTGCTTGGCTTCTGGTGAAGCCTCAGGGAGTTTTCAATTATGGCAGAACGTGAAGAGGGAAGCCAGTCATCTCACATGGCAAGAACAGGGGCAAGAGAGAGGGAAAGAGAGTGGGAGGTGCCACACACTTGTAAACAACCAGATCTCACATTAACTCACTTATCACCAAGGGGATGATGATAGTCATTTATGATCTGCCCCCATGATCCAAACACCTCCCACCAGGCCCTACCCCCAACACTGGGGATTACATTTCATCATGAGATTTGAGGGGACACATATTCAAACTATATCAGGCCCAATATATTGTTTTATCCAAAAGCTAACTATGAGAAGCAGCTCTACCTTCTCTTTTGCAAACAATCCAAGCCTGTAAGCAGGGATAGGTTGGATTCAAACTTCTTCATGACCAGATAGAGGGTTCGGTCAATGTGTTAGTAATTTTGTTAGAAGATAACATAATACAGAGATTAAGAGTACCAGCTCTGTAGCTAGACTTCCTGAGTTTGAATTCTGGCTGCTCAATTTATTAGATATCTAATCTGGGATTAATATCTTAATCTCTCTGCACTGCATTTTCCTCATCTGTATAATGAAGCAAATGGTAACACCTACCACATAAACTTTTATGAGGATTAAATTAGTATATGTGAAGTTCTTTAAATGGTGCCTAGATCTTTATAACACTTAATAAACTAATAAGATTCTTTCTACTACTTTTTTTTCTTAAACTTTTTATCTTAAGTTCAGGGGTACATGTACAGGATGTGCAGGTTTGTTACATAGGTAAAACGTGAGCCATGGTGGTTTGCTGCACAGATCATCCTATCACGTAGGTATCAACCCCAGCATCCATGACCTATTTTTCCTGATGCACTCCCTCCCCCTAATCCCACCACCAATGGCCCCCAGTGTGTGTCGTTCCCCCTGATTTATCCATGTGTTCTCATCATTCAGCTCCCACTTATAAGTGAGAACATGGAGTGTTTGGTTTTCTTTTGCGTTAGTTTGCTGAGGATAACAGCTTCCAGTTACATCCATGTCCCTGCATAGAACAAAATCTTGTTCCTTTTTATGGCTGCATAGTATTCTATGGTGTATGTGTACCACATTTTCTTTTTCCAGTCTACCATTGATGGGCTTTTAGGTTGATTCCCTGTCTTTGCTGCTGTAAAGAGTGCTGCAGTGAGCATGCCTGTGTATGCATCTTTATAACAGGATGATTTATATTCCTTTGGGTGTATACCCAGTAATGGGATTGCTGGGTCAAATGGTATTTCTGCCTCTAAGTCTTTGAGGAATTGCCACACTGTCTTCCACAATGGCTGAACTAATTTATACTCCCACTAACAGTGTAAAAGCATTTCTTTTTCTCCACAACATTGCCAGCATCTATTATTTTTGGACTTTTTAATAATCGCCATTCTCACTGGCATGAGATAGTATCTCATTGTGGTTCTGATTTGCATTTTTCTAATGATCAGTGATGTTGAGCTTTTTTTCGTGTTTGCTCCTCCATGTATGTCTTCTTTTGAGAAGTGTCTGTTCATATCCTTTGCCCACTTTTTAATGGGGTTGTTTGTGTTTTTCCTGTAGTTTGATTAAGTTCCTTGTAGACTCTGGATATTATACCTTTGTCAGATGGATAGACTGTAAAAATTTTCTCCAATTCTGTACTTTGTTCACTCTGATGATAGTTTCTTTTGCTCTGCAAAATTCGTTTATTTAATTAGATCCCATTTGTCAATTTTTGCTTTTGTTGCAATTGCTTTTTGCATTTTCATAACAAAATCTTTGCCTGAAAGGTATTGCCTAGATTTTCTTCTAGGGTTTTTATAGTTTTGGGTTTTAAATTTGTATTAGTCTGTTTCCATATTGCTATAAAGAATTGCTGAGACTGGGTATTTATTAATAGAAAGGAAAGAGGTTTAATTAACTCACAGTTCAGCATGGCTGGGACAGCCTCAGGAAACTTACAATCATGGCAGAAGGTAAAGGGGAAGCAAAGCAGTTTCCTCACAAGGTGGAAGGAAGGAGAAGTGTTAAGCAAAGGGAAAAGAGCCCCTTATAAAACCATCAGATCTCATGAGAACTCACTCATTATCATGAGAACAGCATGGGGGAAACCACCACCCTGATCCAGTTACCTCCACACTGTCCTGCCCTTGACATGTGGGGATTATGGAGATTACAATTCAAGGTGAGATTTGGGTGGGGATCCAGAGCCAAACCATATCAACATTTAAGGCTTCAATTCATCTTGAGTTAATTTCTGTATAAGGTGTAAGGAAGGGGTCCAATTTCAATTTTCTGTATATGGCTAACCAGTTCTCCCAGTATCATTTATTAAATAGGGAGTTCTTTTCCCATTGCTTGTTTTTGTCAGGTTTGTTGAAGATCAGATGGTTGTAGGTGTGCAGTCTTATTTCTGAGTTCTATTTTCTGTTCCTTTGGTCTATGTGCCTGTTTTTGTACCAGTATCATGCTGTTTTGGTTACTATAACCTTGTAGTATAGTTCGAAGTTGGGTAGTATGATGCCTCCAGGTTTGTTCTTTTTGCTTAGGATTGTCTTGGCTATTTGGGCTAATTTTTGGTTCCATATGGCTTTTAAAGTGGTAGAAGACAAGAATACCCTCTTTTACCACTCTTATTCAATATAGTATTGGAAGTTCTGGCCAGGGCAATCAGACAAGATAAAGAAATAAAAGGTATCCAAATAGAAAGAGAGGAAGTCAAATTATCTTTGTTTGCAGATGGCGTGATCCTATACCTAAAAAAACCCATTTTCTCAGCCCAAAAGCTTCTTAAGCTGATAAGCAACTTCAGCAAAGCCTCAGGATACAAAATCAATGTGCAAAAATCTCTAGCATTCCTATACACCATCAATAGGCAAGCAGAGAGATGAATCATGAATGAACTCCCATTCACAATTGCTACCAAAAAAAAAAAGATACCTAGGAATACAGCTGAGAAGGAAAGTGAGGGACCTCTTCAAAGAGAACTACAAACTGATCCTCAAAGAAATCAGAGAGGACACAAACAAATGGAAAAACATTCCATGCTCATGGATAGGAAGAATCAATATTGTGAAAATGGCCATACTTTTCAAAGTAATCTATAGATTCAATGCCAGTCCCATTAAACTACCATTAACGTTCTTCACAGAATTAGAAAAAAAAATATCCTTCCACTACTTTTATTAATAGGACACTCTGAAGTATCTCCTAGTGCTCTAAACTTTGCATAGTGTTGTAAAGGTTCAAGGGGCAGTGTAATCTGACTCAGATAAAGGAAGTGTGTTCACTTGGGGCAGACCACACTGCTACTTGCTAATTTTTCTCCCTAACTTATGTTTATTGAATAACATGTATCAAGCCCTATGCCATGAGCTTTCTCATATCTTATCTCCCTTACCCTTCACAACAATCCTCCAAGATGCTAATTATTTCCATTTTAGAGAAGACACAACTGACACACAGAGATTGTTTACATTTTCCTATGAAGAAGGTCTAATAAGGTGACTTTCTAGGATTCCAGGCTAAATTAGTCAGAGTTCAAGTCCAATGCCTTTTCCATTGCCCTGTGTTACCTCTTTAAACAGTATATCTGTAGTTATTTAAGCAATTATGCATGCATTATTTCATTTAACTTTCAGAATAATTCTATGATATTGAGCATCAGGATGGCTCATCTGCAGGTAACAGAAAACCTAGATGGCAGTAATTTAATCAGATAAGGGTTCATTCCTTGAACATAATAATGCATCTAAGTTTAGTTAATGACAGCTTGGTTGCTGGCCTTGCATGGAGGGTTCAATGATGCCATCAAGAACCCAGGCTTCTTCCATCTTTCCCCTTCATCATTTGATACATGTTGATTTTTCATTCTTCAGTTTGCCATCTTGTGTTTGAATAATATTTTTCACAGCTTTAGGCAAAACAAAGCCAGAAGCAGGTAGTTGGGACAAGTGCTGGAAAAGGAGTGAAACAAACAGAATTTACTTATTTATCAAAGAGAAAAACAATGTTTCTCAAAAACCTATCCCAAAAATCTTATCAAGGGGTATGTGAGTCACATGGCCATACCTAGCAACAAAGAGACTGGGAAGGTAATAAGTTGGCTTCTTACAGTCCCTCTGGTGGGAGGCAGAACAAGGACAAAGGAGGTTAGGTATAGCTCTTAGAGACAAGACAATGAATGGTCTCTTTCACTCCTAGGTATTACATAAAGTTTTTTAGATAACGTCACATGTCCAGATAGACTGTGACTTGTCCGTTGTCACAGGGGTAATATGCAGTATCCTAGGGACTTAAATCAAGGTTTTTTTTTCACCCTATCCTCTAAAATTTCCACTGTACCATGAAAGCCGTGTAACTGGGCCTTGTTTCTAAATTTTTCAGATGTACAGTAAGAAGAATGGTCCCTGGGGAAATTATTTATTTTGTTATAACTTTTTTTTTAAAAAGGGAGGAATATAATAAAAAGTATTAACTAATAATATTGTCCAAATTAAAAATTTTTTAAAAACAAAAACATGGAGAAATAAAATATGCTAACCACAAGAATTATAGATTTATTGCAATTTATTTTAATATTTTATATATATTGATGGAAAGAGAATCAAATAGGTTTATGAAATTTCTCCTTATATTTTAGAACTTAGATGCAAACATTACAAACCTGAAAGACAAATTCTTTTCCATTACTATATTCGAAAAATAATTTATCATTTGTAAGCGTATATAAAGGATATTGAAGAACATGACAAATAACAAATTCAACATTAATTGTACAAAATAAACTATAAATGGGAGGTGATGGTTAGACTGGCTAAACTAATATTTTTATGTTATCTTTATGTTCTCTATCTTGACATGAGTTTAGAACTTAGAATGATTAAAGGACTGGCTGAACATGTTTCTTATGCTATCTTCTACAGGCAACAGTTCTCTCAGCCGGGCTTTCTTTTTGCATAGACATTTTAACCTTAATCACAGAGGTAATACATGTCAAATGGGGACAAACACACACACACACACACACACACACACACACACACAGACAGATAAAGCAAAAAGTGAAATAAACCATCGCTAATCCTACTACCCAGAAAACTGTTTACACATTGTTGTGTGTTTTCAGCCAATAATTTTTCATGCATAAAATATGTTTTTTCCAAAAATATAATGATACTGTATACAGTTTTTCTGTCTAATATTTAATTTATGGATGTATCAGAAGCACTATTCTTAATCAATGAATAGGGTTATACAACATAATTTTACATTTCAATTTCATATTGCACTGTAAACATATATCACAGTATTGTAATCAATTTTTTAATTTAGTTATTTAGGTTTAAAATTTTCCATATTGTAAGTAATAAGGTCCTTACCATCATCATACCTATATCTTTGCACACATTTCTGATAAATTATAAAAAATTGAATTTCTGTGTTGAAGTGTTGGAGCATTTTTAAATCTTTTGTCACATACTGCCAAATTATCTCCAGAAATTTATTCTCTCACCATCTCAGCCAGACTTTTGACAGAAGCTGGCTAGCAGATAATTTGAATTATACTCTCTGATGAGTACCACCATGAAGCACTACCATGACATTTCAAACAACCTTCTCTATTTTCTAACCTCGAGTTTGGAGGTGAGATGGGACACCTGCCCTGGGAATCAGAAGACGTGGGTACTGGGTTGAGGTATTATTATCTGGTCTACCTGTTTAATTGGTCATTGTGTGATCAAATGACATAACATATGAAAAAAATTCTTTAGAAATGTCATTGCAAATGTAAGAAATTGTTAATTCAACAAGGGCATTCTATTAGGGATACCCTAGAAGGAAGAGAGATTTATCTTGACCATAAGTGAAAGAGGAGCAAGAGAATGTCCTTGGGGAATGCTCAGAGGGGCGGAATTGCATGTTCTCAGAATCTCTTGTGTCACATTTTGCTTTGTCTTTTAGGAGACATTTAAAGAAATGTTAACACACACTCAGTCGTACAGGCTTCTGGCTGGGTGTCAGTCTGTTAGTGATTTTCCCATAAAGCCCAGAGGCAACTGGATATTAAAAGACAATACAAGAAAGGCAAGGAGTTGCTCTTTACGATTTTCTGATACATAGGGAAAAACTGAGCTTAGTGTTCATGAAACACTTCAAGTTTCCTGGCAATAAATGTTATGCTTTGTTTTATTTTAAAGTTCTTTTGTATAGTGAGTGCATTTAAAACATCACTGAAACTATTCAACTTATGTATTTGGTTTGACAGGATTATTATTCTTGCCAATTCTACATCCATTCGTATCAAGTGAAATCACTATTATCATTATTGTCTTTCTGGAAGCTTAGCTTTTTTCCCTGCCTATTTATAATATCAAATAGGATAATATGTTAGAATGATTTGTTCAATATAAATGATGGTAAATAGTCAAAATAGCAAAATATGTGACTACAACAATAAAGTGTGTTGAACTTTAAACAAGAAAGTCCCATGCCAATAATAATTCTTCATAGCCTTTAGTAAGTTGGTCCGAACATAAATATCATTTAATGTCATTTTTTGGTGTCTATCCATTTGGCAGAGAATGTCAGAGTGTATTCCATTTTTCTGACAAAATGTGACTCTTTGAATCAAAGAATTAATAGCATTGAGTTTAGGAAAGGAGGAGTTTATGCACTGATGCTTTTCCATGGAGTTTTTCTCTTCCTGTTAAATCAGCTGTTCACAAAAAAATGTATTGCCTGCACTTGTCACATCACATGATTCTATGCTCAGACAACCCCTGAAATTCACAGCATTTTTCCAGTGTCACATACTGCATGTCACGCTGGCTGCAACTTCGGTACTTTTTTCCTCCAATATTTTAATGGGCAAACTTGAGTAATATATTTCCCAATTTCAAACCCTTCAGCACTGACAGTCCAAAACTCCTGAGGATATGAACTAATGCAAAAGGTTCTGGCAGAGCTGAGCATCTTCAGCTCTGGTCTATCAGTGTCAAGTCCTCAAGCTCTTGAGAAATAATTTTACTTATTAAAACACATTTTCCCTCAAAAATACTGTAGGAAAGACAAAGCTCTCAGTGACCTCTCAGAAAATTGTTGAATTAAGGAGAGAAGTCTACATAACTCCTCCATTTTAAAGTCTAGTGAAAGTATAATTAATGTACCAAGAAAGAGCTCTGCTTTTGGTTCACAGATTTAAATTATTGAACTAAGCCTGCACCTTGGGACTATATTGCAAACACATTGCTTCCCAGTATTTTCTTTCTCTCAAAAATAGACAATGCCAACAGGTTGGCATACATTTTCAAGTTTTTAGTTAATGTCTGAGAATCCTTTAAGATTCTCTCTTCCCTCAGGAATTTCATAGCGCTTAAGTTGAAACTGTCCCATCAGTGTAGTCATGATGAACTCTTCAAATACCTGAAAACCCATTGTGCACAGAGCATTTTATTCATTCAATTTCATGGAACAGGTTAGCACCATGGTTACAGGTGTCTATTGAGTTAGTGTTCCTGTACAGGAAAAAACTACTTGCAGATTCATTAATTTAGGTTCCTTGGTGATTTTATATTATGTTTTACAGAAATATTATATACCTCCATAATGTCTTCATGAAAATATTCACTGCAGCAAAAGCCTTTTAAAAAATATAAGTCACATTACTTATTTCTCTGTGTATTTCCATCACAACATATTAGCCTTCCTTTTAAGGTAGCAATGATTATTAAAAGTTAGCACTATGCCAAGTGCAGGGTCAATAGCAGACAAAAATCATTTGATTTATCAGAATAAAGCAACCTCAGCTTAAAGAAAAGCTTCTGATTGAGAATCCTAGCAAAGATAACTCTGAGTTAAATATTTGATGAGTCATTTCTGCAAATATTAAGTCTTTATTTGACAACAACACCCTCTAGCCATCAAGTTACTTACAGTCCAATGGGAAAGAGTAAAGAAGTCCCTATGGAATGTCAAAAGAGGACTAAAGGAAAGCTCTGTAGAGCAGAGCACACAAATTTTAACTGTGCACACTGCTTGAAAAAGGATGAGGAATTCTTTGGTGAAATTGTCAAAGAGGCAGTTTATCATTGACATCATGTCATATGCCACTACCAATGGCCCTTCCTCCACTCAGACTGACATCAGACCTAGGCATGCAACTTTTCAAAAATACCTCATAATTCATTCTAATTTATTCTAAGGAAATTATCATAAAAACTCAGAGTTAATTATTTAAAAATTTCAATGCAATGCTGTTTACAGTATCAAAAAATATGGACTCAACTTAATTTTCAAACAGAGGAGATTGATTATAAAATAGTACCTTCAAGGAAAAGAATAACATGCTGTAGAAGACTATTAAGATATTCAAATATTTGAGAAAATATGAAAAAATAAACACATAAATGTATATTTAAGTTTAGAAGGATATACATCAAATATAATGTAAGATTACCAGGAATGATAGAATTTTGATTGATTTTCCTTTGTTTAGTAGTATTTTCCAAGTTATCTAGAATAAATTTGTCTTGCTTTGTAAAGGAAAAAAGACTTTTTTAAAAGAATTTACACAGTTTCCTTATTGATTTAACACTAGTTGCTAACTATCCAAGAAAAATATCAAGATCTTAGCAGCCAATTATAGTGTTGTTTGTATTACTTGCATTATTATTTTGACAGGGAATTTCTGGAGACACGATTACTTAATGTGGAGAAATAAATCCCTAATAAAGAAATTTCTGACTCTGTAAGCATCATTTAGGATCTTTGGAAGGAGCTTACAGGAACCTCTCCGAAGATCTGTCTTATAGCTTGATCCAAGTCATCTGTCTAATTCCCTGTGTAAACTTCATGAAGGAGGAAATTTGGGGAAAACTTTAGAACTAGGATGGGAACAAGAGTTGGCTAAATAAGAGCAGGTAGTACAGCTGGGGGCCTTTTTCAGATAGGAAATATTGCAGAATCAAATTAAAACTTTATTCTTTTAGCCCTAAAAGATCATCCCTGCCTTTTAATAAGTACAATGATCTAAATTTTTGTAGCTCTTCTATCCTTTAATTTATTCCCTATGTAACAAGTATAGCAGGATAGAAAAAAATATACGTTATTACTAGTTGCCTTCAACTCTATGCCTAGGGAAAGGATTGCCATGATTTAGGGGTGCTTGATAAGTTGCTGGTTTCTTGAAGCTTGGAAGAAAACAGCAGATAAGGAGAAATGGGGATTTGAGGCTTTCTAATTTCTTATATGGTGGGGAGGTGTATGGGTTAGAAACAAATAATTCTCTGTCCTGCCAGATTTTAGAAAGGAAGTCATGTATCCAATTCAATCTAACAAGCACCCTACCAGCGTGGAGTACAGATTTGTAGCTACAAACCCTGCCCCCACGGAGTATTTAGTCATGACAATCTATATTGTAATTTGCAAGTTGTTCATCAAATCGCAGTAAATTACTGGAAACATTAAAACTTAATAATAAGTAATATTCTCCTGGAAAATTAGAAAGCTATGTCTAATTTTAAAAATCTGAAAAATCTTTCCACCTTTCTGGCATTCAGTAAAGCATACACCTGCCTCTGTAATTGCCATTTTGTTGAGGAGTAACAGAGCATGAAGCGTAATAACCACGGTATGTCTAAATAACAGCACCCTTAACTGTAGAAAAGCATTGACTTTGCCATGTGGTCCACCCTGCTGTAAATCAAACAGATTTTCTCCGTACTTTAGTATATTAGGGATATGTTACACAATTTTCGTCATTATTTTGCCACATATTTTTGTCATATCTGTTTTACTAGTTTTTTATTTAATATTTTATATATACATTTAAATGGAATCACCTTTTTACCTTAGTTCTATCCTGAGCAATAACCATGAAATCATGACTTTGATGTGCAAATTGCCTATTTCTAATGTAATTAAAATAAAAACTGTTCATCAATGTGTCATCTAAAAAGCCACATCACTCCACTTCAGTAGCAACACAGCCTAGACATTAAGATGGAGGAAGTCGGCCAGGCGCAGTGGCTCACGCCTGTAATCCCAGCACTTTGGGAGGCCGAGGCAGGCGGATCACCTAAGGTCAGGAGTTCAAGACCAGCCTCAACATGGAGAAACCCCGTCTCTACTAAAAATACAAAATTAGCTGGCCGTGATGGTGGCCTGTAATCCCAGCTACTTGGGAGGCTGAGGCAGGAGAATCGCTTGAACCTGGGAGGCGGAGGTTGTGGTGAGCCAAGATCGCACCATTGCACTCCAGCCTGGGCAACAAGAGCGAAACTCCGTCTTAAAAAAAAAAAAAAAAAAAAAAGATGGAGGAAGTCAGACTGTTCGTGTCCAAATTCCAGCTTTATGATTCATAGTTATGTGACTTTGGATAAACTCTGTGAACCTCGTCTGTGTTTACCTTCTCGGTTTGTTGTAAGAAATAAATGATTTAATATATGAAAACTAATGGAACAAAATAAGCCTGTAATAAATGTTAGCTGGCATCAGCTAGCATTATACCACAAATTAGGAGTATTCCAGGGACTGGGAACAACTAATACCCTCCCTTGAGAGTATTTACAACAAATAAGGTCATGCCCAGAAAGGATCTGAGTTCTTTAACATATTCGATGAATGTGTTCAGAGCCTGTCATGCGAAAGACTCCAAGCCAGAAAGGAACACACTCCAGCATTGCTCCAGGAAGCTAGAGTGTGGTAGCAAGGTCACTGAGAGCACATAAACCTCTGTCTGACTGCATCTAATGAATGAGAGATGCTTTAGATGTCCAGGGGTTTGTGTCTTTGCAAGAGTTCACTAAATAAAAAGCTCCCTGTTCTCTTACAGATTCAAAATGGAGAAAACACAAAGTCCACGCCTTAACAAAATGACTTATGTGAACTCATAAGCTGACTTTAAGAATAGGAAAACCTGATATGCCAAACCTTGTGTTTATATCACCTTTCTTCATTTCTCCATTCACAGTTGCAGCCGATAGTGTAAATGTAGCATATTCCCACCTAAGGCCAAACTCTAAATGCACTGAGTCACTTATACTCTAAAGTATAATTTTCTGACTTTGAACATCAGGGTCTAGACACAATATAATGTAATCTCAAATCTCATTTGTATTTCAAAGTAATTGTATGGACAATGTGTATGACTGTAGGTATGTTCAAGCCTTCTGAAAACGAGGCTAACTAGTGAGGTGAAGTCTTAGGTGGAAAATTTTATTTCCAGTATATCATTACTATTTGTTAAATCATTCCTGATTTTGGATAATCATAGGGGAAAACACACATACACACACAAACACTAAGCCACAGTACTCAAGCAAACTTGAAGAAGGGCAGGGAGCAGCCAGCCTCTCATTATACAGCTGTTTCCCAATAGGTTCTTCAGGCACATGGAGGGTCTGACTGAATTTGAATGTGCTGTGCACCATGTTTTTTCTGTGCTAAGTCAGTTAGCCTATTCTATAATCTCGAGTAGTGATCTGTTTTAAAAACAGTGTTCCATATAGCAGAATTAAGTATACATCTTGACGGTTTGCGGGTACAAAAATATCAAGTTTTCCTTATCTGGGGGGCTGAAATGCAGTGTAGTAATTCAGTACCAATTGACCATATACATGCACACACACAAGTATTATATACAATATTAAATATAATTTGAACGTCCTAACAGGGTGTAAAAGGCTCTGGAAGCTATGGGGTGTTCCAATGCCTCCAGCTTCATATTGTGCCCCTTTTCTCTTTACTCTTTGCCTTCTGATATTCAGGAATTGCTTCAAAAATGAGCCTATATCTCTCTGGCATTTCAGGCACTTTCACACATGCTGTTCCATCTGTCTGGAAGGCATTCTATTCTCTATGTGGATACTTCCAACTGACTGTTGCTCAGAATCTAGCTTAAATATCAGTTCATTCATGTATACATTCACTCATTCATTTATTCCTCCATTTATGTATGCCATTTGTATTTATTGAACTCGTGATAAATTCACGCACTGTGTTAAACCTTGAGTATGTGAACAAAAGAAATGCAGCTCTCACTTCCTTGGAGCTTAAAACAACAGAAAATACAAACAATGAATAATTACATAAATTCACATGTAACACATGTATGATAATGGGTTTGAAGGGACACAATGGAATGCTATGAGAGAAAAAAATAAAGATCTAATTTAGATGAGCCTGAGATGAGGTGGGAGAGGAGGCTAAGGAGGTCTCTAAAAAGTAGCTGTTAGAGTGAGATCTGAAAATTAGACTAGAGAAATGATAGTGGGAACAGTGTTCTAGGTATAGGAAACAGCACAAAGACTCCATCTTCCTTCTAAATTCACTCTCATATTTTATGTTCTTATAGCATTTTATTCTCCTTTGTAATATTAGTCACAGTAATCATTAAATAGTTATTTGGAAAACACTTGCCTCTCCCACTAGACTGTTACTCTCATAAGGCCAGTAGTAATAGTATATGCCTTTCTCTGCCCTTTCCTAAGCACCAAGCACAGTGAGAGTCTAACCCATGGTGGATGCTTACAAAGGTCTGCTGATGAAATACAGACAGTATTAATGGACTGGGAGGTCAGCAAGGGAAGCACTGCATTACAACTTTTAATCAATACTAAAGCTCTGCTTAAATATGTGCAATGAAATTAGGTGCACTTTGCCCATTTAAAAAATTTAAACTTAAGTATGCATGTTAGAGGACATGGTGGGCGTAATACTGAAAGGAAAAGATCAAAAGGTAGAAATATTTATTCATTCGAAATTGACATATCACTTAGTTAACAAAACCTGCCATTTGTGTTGCTATCACTACGTAGCACAATATCCTTTGGGCACGTAGTAGGCACTCAAATATGTGTGCAATTAATGACAATGAGTTAACTAATGGAAGAAATATTTATAGGTATGTTCACTTATACCAGTTTATTTATTCAACAATATTTATTGTGTGCCTATACCTGGAGTTTTGCTGGGTGCTGAAAATACACAGATAGGTCTCAAAGAGCTCAGAACTCAAAAGAAAAAGAAAAATCAAGGTTCACAATTGTAGTGAGGTAAGTGATGAATAAGGCATAATATAACTTCCTATGTGAGTTGGAGATGGGGAGAAAAGCAGGGCATTAGCTAAGTCTAGAGTGGATAGCAACTTTTTTTTCTTTTTGAGACTTAGTTTCATTCTTGCTGCCCAGGCTGGAGTGCAATGACACTATCTCAGCTCACTGCAACCTCTGCCTCCTGGGTTCAAGGGATTCTCCTGCCTCAGCCTCCCAAGTAGCTAGGACTACAGGTATGTGCCACCACGCCCAGCTAATTTTGTATTTTTTAGTAGAGACGGGGTTTCACCATGCTGGTCAGGCTGGTCTCGAATTCCAGACCTCAGGTGATCCGCCTGCCTCAGCCTCCCAAAGTGTAGGATTACAGGCGTGAGCCACCGCACCCAGCCAGATGACAACTTTTTCAAGACATGATGACAGTTGCTATGCTGCTTAGGACCAATAGGGGTTACCCAGATACAAGCAAGGGAAGAACATGCATCCCAGCTATTTACCATTTTAGCTGTTGATAGTGAAGACTAAATAACTTGGCCATTCAGCCTTCCCAGCCATATGGAATTGTCTAACAAAAATGATATATGCCAATAAATTCTTCAGGCAAAGTTATTTTATATGTTATAGATTGCTAAATTATCTGCATTAAAACTGAACACAAGAAGCTTAACTCGATTGAGGATAGAAATGTATTCCTTCAAATAAGGTAATTTTTGTTTTTGTTTACAGCCTCAATGATCTGTGCATTCTTTTAGACCTGAATGGATTTAGGGAGGAGTTTTGTTCACAGAAGAGAATTTCTAAAACAACAACAGTAGCTTGAAATTTACTCATGATCTTAAAATTGTGGTGAATGTGGCAGAAATGATTCACTGTGACTGAGACCTGTTTGTTGTGAATTGCTAATTAGTACAATTATTAACATTCAGAGAATTGCAAAGCAGGAAATTTTTAGCCTTGACTGCTTATTATTCACATGACAGTACTAAATTAAAATAAAATAACGCAGTCACAGAATAAGCAACAAAAGGTTCTTAAAAATATATCAAGAGCAATCTATTTGAGAACTATAGAAATTGTTCAGCAATGCAGATTGCCATTTTATTTTATTTCTATAAAATATTTTTTAGAAGTCTCAGAGAAAGTACTTTGTAAAGAGGAACATCTACAGAGGACTATATTCAGTTTTTTCCAGATCATAGCGCAAGAACATATCTTCAATATATGATCTTTCTACCAGCCCCCAAAAATCATTTATAAAATGTAATGTTGAATCTCCTTTATCGCTCACACAGAAGCTGAAAATTGTGTTGTAAAGAAATCAATACATATTCTAAGCAGAAGAAAATTCATGGAAATATCCAGGGAACGTTGGAGAGTGTAAAGAATTTTTACCTATGCTTATTGAAAAAAAATGAAATAAGGAAAAAGCATATTCATACAAAAAATACCTTCAGACAAATACTTTGAAATTGCTTTCTATCTGAAATTCAGTTCAAAATTACTGACTAAAATTAGTATTTATCCTTGAGCTGGGAGTTGAACCAAACCCTAAACAGAAGTCTGGTTTAGATTAGTTTCAATTTAAATGAAAAAGTAAACTCTAATCAGTATTTTTCAATTTTGTTGAAACTCTTTTGAACTAAACACAAGAAAAAAATTACTTAGGTTTGAAAAGCAGCAGTTAATGAGGTTGACACCATCCACATCATATCTATGTCCTAAGCTATGAAAATAGATATGAGATTCCTTAAAATTGTGGCCCTCACTACATAAAAGATAGTGAGACATATGTAAATGAGCTGACACAACTCCCTACAAAGCCTGTGACCCCACAGGTACGTATGTAGTATGAATTTTAATATCTAAGTATTTATATAGGACACATTAATAACAAAATACCTTTTGGAAACACTGAACAAGCCTCCATCTTACATACATATAGGTAAAAATAGCATATATAAGCATGCTAATTATACATTTTAAAGTTCATAAAACATTGTTTCATTTATTCATTCTTGCTTATTCAACATTGAGTACCTCTCCTATGTACTACACTATGCTTCGTGTTAGCAATGCAAAAGAATGAGCTTAATATGATCCGTGCCTTCAAAGAGTTTTAATCTAAGAAATACTTAAAATCCATTTGATGGTAATCAAATTATTAAAAGATTCTCTTTATGTAGAGCAGATAATGGTAAACTCATTCCATAAACTATCTCGATATATTTTTCCATTCTTGATCTTTACAATACAGGTTAATATGAAGGACATAGAGACTATTCAGATGACAATTAGAAAACAGAACATTTGGACTATCATAATGGGTCCAGAAATAATTGCTTGACTAAATAAATAAGTATTATTAATAAAATTTTAGTATAAGGAAACAACCATAAGAGCAAAGGTCACTGACATGCATAGAATTTAGGCACCACTCTGAAAGAAGAGAAACTTAGAACCAGAACAGAAACAATTCCCTTAGCTACATCTGGCTAAAGGTTTTATCATTGTCTATTGCAAAAGTGGAAGTTAATATCAAAATATTGTTTTGAATTTATTTATAAATTGTCATGTAATATAATCTGTGTAGCTTTTCCTCTGTGGTCTGGGTTCATCCACTGTCAGTTAAACATGTCTACTTTTTATAAAATGCCAATTTATAAAAACACTGTAGATATTTTTGCAAACAAACTCCTGGCTCCCATTTGACCATTATAGTCAAGTGTGCCCATAGCAAGCCTTTCTGATGCTGTATCAGGGTTATTTTTGTCAGTGTATGTACTACAAATTCTTCCTGTATACTTGGATTAAAATTTTGATATAATCTAGCATCTCATCCAATGTTGCTCATGGATTTCCTTGGAATATGGTCTATCTGGTAAATAGGCCACTGAAGCTACCCATGTGCTACATGCACCCCAGATGAGAGAGGCCAGCTATGAGTGCTCCCTGGAGATCATTGCAATATCCCTGGAAAGATTTCACAATTTAACTTTTTGGAAAAAAATATTTCTTCCACTCTTGTCTGTTGTCCATCCTTTTGTCTCTCTAGCTGCATATTTCATAATTTATTCCTAACTATTGTCCATTTCACCAATGCTCTCTTTGGCTATAACTATGCTGCTGCTAAAACTATCCACTGAGTTTTTCATTTTTGTTACTGTATTTTTATTCGTGGAATTTCTTCTTTTCAAATTTGGCATTTTAGTCTATACAATTTCAGTTTCCCGCTATAATTTTCAAACTTGGCTTTCTTTTCATTCTTAATCAGATAATTTACTATTTTAATCTATGGTTGATAGTCTATGTTTGATACTATATATCAAGTTTTTGTATATATGTTTGTCTATTGAGTTTTCTGATGCCCATACATAGTGTCTTATTTTTGTGTGTCTACTCATCTTTGACAAGTACAAAAAATGCTTCTTGTGACAGAAGCATTCTTAGCAGGAATGACAGCAGATTTCTTGTGGGAAACAGGGCCAAACCAAAAAACTGTGGGTGAACATCTTTAGAGTGATGAAAGAAAAAAGATAGTGTCATCTTACAAAAATATCTTTCAAATATTAAGGTGAAGTGAAAACATTTGTAGGTATACAAAGTCAAAATAATTCATCACCAACAAAGCTATACTATAAATAATGTTAAGGAATATCCTGTAAGCAGGAAAAAAACGATATCAGGCATAAATATGAATCCACAGAAAGGATTATAGAGTACCTAAAATTGTAAATAAGTGGGTAGATTTTTAAAATTTAAATTTAAAATCCCCTTAAAATATAATTAAATGTTTAACGAAAATAATAACAATGGACTGTGGGGTTTATAATATATGTAAAAGTAAAAATACCTGACATCACAGGATGAAAACTTGAAGTGAAGAAATAAAACTATATCATTTTAAAGTTCTTATTAAAAAATATGGTTTTATGTGGTAATACTTTAAGACAAATTGTGTAAAGTTGTACACTATATACATTTTATAAAAACCAATAAAACATTTGAGTGAATAAGCAAACCTAAGAGCTCAAATGGAATAATAAAAGGATAAAAGTGCTAAATTCAAAAGAAGTCTGAAAAGGAGAAAAAAGGAACAAAGAACACATGTGACACATAGAAAAAAATGGAAAGATGTCAGATTTATACCCAACCATACTAATAAATATATTAAATGTAAATGGTCTAAATAGCCAAATTAATATAAAATGTTAAATTGTATTTTTTTAAAGATTCAAATTTATGTTGCCTATAAGAAATCCTTTTTAAGTATAAAGAAACTGATTAAAAGTCAAAGAATGAAAAAGATATACCTTTCCAAAGAAAGCTGCAATAACTGTACTAATATTAGACAAAATAGGGTTCAGAACAAAATATTATCAGGAATAGAATGAATAATTTAATAATGAAGATGAGGTCAATTCATTAAGAGAATATAATAATTCTAAAAGTTTATACACTGATATGGTTTGGTTGTGTGTCCCCACTCAAATCTCACCTCACATTGTAATCCCCATAATCCCCATGTGTGAGGGCAGGACCTGGTGGGAGGTGATTATGTCATGGGGTGGTTTCCCCCATGCTGTTCTTCTGATAGTGATTTCTCAAGAGATCTGATGGTTTCATAAGCGTTTGACATTTCCTCCTACACACACTCTCTCTCGCCTGCCACCATATAAGACATGCCTCTGCCCCTTCCTCCATAATTGTAAGTTTCCTGAGGCTTTCCCAGCCATGTGGAACTTTGAGTCAATTAAGCCTCTTTTCTTTATAAATCACCCAGTCTCAGGCAGTTCTTTATAGCAGTATGAAAATGGACTAATACATATGCCTAATAATAAGACTTCATGATACCTGAAGTAAAAACTGATGTAACTGCAAGGATAAATAAATCCATAAAGTCAGAGATTTTATTACCATTCTGTCAATAATTGATAGAATAAGTAGACACAACTTGATTTAATTCATCTTTCTAGAACACTCCACCAAATAATGGAAACACCCAAAACAGTCTTTTCAAGGACTCATGGAACATCTATCCAGAAATAAGTTGAGTTTAATAAGTTTTCTGGATATATAATTAATACACACAAATATACTAAGCATACATTTAGAAAATATAATTTAAAAAATATTTATTATAAGCAGTAACAATATAAGTAAATAAAAATAGCAAAAAACTGTGTACAATCTATCCATAAAAAATATAGAATTTTGAAAATCTCTTCAGAACACCTAAAAAATGAGATACCATATACCTGGATAGGATAATTCAATATTTTAAGATGTCAGGTTTTCCCTGACTTTAAACATTTTCCATGGATTTAAATAACTTTTAATCACAATCCAAATAGAGTTTTTCAAAAAACTAGACAAAACGACATCAAATTGATATAGAAGAGGAAAAGTCAAAGAATAATGAAGAGAGTCCTGGTAAAGTATAGGGTGAAAGGGGCCTTGCCTTTTCAGATATCAAGATTTATTATATTTCTTTTTTGATTATTGCTTTAGGATATTTATAGATTCCGGATATTAGACCTTTGTAGATGGATAGTTTGTGAAGTAGGTTGTCTGTTTACTCCTTTGATAGTTTCTTTTGCTGTGTAAAACCTCTTTAGTTTAATTGTTAATTTTTGTTTTTGATGCAATTGCTTTTGAGGACTTAGCCATAAATTATTTGCCAAGGCTGATATCAAAAAGTGTATTTCCTAAGTTTTATTCTAGAAGTTTTATAGTTTCATGTCTTACAATTAAGTCTCTAATCCATCTTGAGTTAATTTATGTATATGGTGATAATTAGGGGTTCAGTTTCATTCTTCTGCATATTCCAGCAACATTTATTGAATAGGAACTCTATTCCCTATTGCTTATTTTTGTTGAGTTTGTCTAAGATCAGATGGTTGTAAGTGTGTGGTTTTATTTCTGGGTTCTCTAGTCTGTTCCATTTATCTATGTGCCTGTTTTTGTACCAATACCATGCTGTATTGGTTACTGTAGCCTTGGAATATAGTTTTAAGTTAGATAATGTGATGCCTTTAGCTTTGTTCTTTTAGCTTAGAATCACTTTGGCTATTTGGGCTCTTTTTTCATTTTATAGTAATTTTATAATAGCTTTTTCTAATTCTGTATACCTTTGTAACAAACCTTAATATGTACCCCTGATTCTAAAATAAAATTTAAAATAGAAAAAAATACTTAATATACAACTGTAATAATTAGAACCATCTAGTATTGATGATGAAGTAAGACTATTTCACTACTGGTACAATTTGGAGACTTCGGAAACAGACTCACACATGTAAACAAAGTTAATATATGTGAAAGATTTCATGGAACATTACAGGAAAAAGAAACCTGAAGTGATCCACGAGAATGAACTGAAATTAGATTGCTACTTCACATTATACATAAAAATCAATGCACAATGAATGAAAAACTTAAATATGAAAGACAAAACGTTAAAAATTAGAGAAGAAAATCTGGGATAGAAGTTACATCTGGGGAAAGACTAAGGTCAGAAGCAGTGTATAGGTAGAGGTAACACTGTCATATTCTAGTTCTTAATTGTGTTCACATACATTCTTGCTAATATTCTGCATCATAACCTGCATCTGTTCTTACATGCGTTCTTTTGTATAGTTCAAATATTATAAAAATTTTAAAATTCTGTTGTCCTCACGTTAGACTAATACTCAGCTTCAAAAGGGTGAAATTTTCCCACAGCATTACTTTCTCCAGTCAAAATCAATCAATGCCATCTGTCCTTAGTAACCCTTCCATTTTTTCTGCCCTGTATTGAATCATCCTCATTCTCTTATCATTTCTCTGCTATCATAAGACATAAAAAATGAAGTTGTAACTGCTGAGTGTTTCAGGAAGAGTTCTTTCTAAATATTTCTTGTTACTTTACTGTTAACATATTTCATTGCCAAGTGAGTTGTTTGAATAGGGGTACTCTCACTGACTCATTTTAAGCACATAAAGCAATAATGCCTAGAAATTTATTTCCTATATGTTAATTTATTTTTATCACATTATTATTTAGTACATGGCATTTATTTCTTTCAGGGATCACATAATTAGTTTGTGAAAATCACTCTGAAGTGGAGGTCTGTCTCCATAAATGCTAATAACTTCATTGAAATTAAAGTAGATCTATGTGACACCTAACTATAAAGCAGAGAAAGCATCTGGAATCTTAGGTTCTGGTCCTAGGTTTTCATTGACAAGCAGAATATTCTTATTTAAATTAATCTCACATTCCAAATCTCAGTGTTCTTATTTACAAAATGAAAGAGTTAGTGTAGTTCTCCCTTAATAAGCTACTTAATTCTGTTTCTAAAATAATATAAATTGCATTATTAGTTTTTTTTACAAATAAAATAATTTCTATAAGACACAGGTCTAGTGTTGGATGCATCGAAATTGTTAGTAAGATTAATACTCAATATTTAGGATGTTAGTCTTTCTCTAACTTCATTCCCTGTGCTGTCACAGATTCAATGCAATCTCGCTCACTTTATTTAAACATTTTCTTAAGAATAACAATCTTCTCAGAGAGAAAGTAGATATAGCCTAAACAATTAACTCTATTGAGCTTCTGGATGCTGTTTAAACATATAGTCTTTAAAAAAATGGACTTGAGTTATTTTGAATTCCAAGTTTAACATAAAATATCAGAGACAAAGCATAAAATTACACACACACACACACACACACACAAATTAAGAATGCATGATAATGTAGAAGTTAATTTTCTCTCCAGAAAAAAGCAGACAGTCAACAAGATATATGGAAAAAGAGGTGAATTGGTATAGGAGAGCAATTATATAAAACACAGGGGATCTCCTTTTAAGGTCCCAAACTCTAGCTTTCTTATCCTTGGTTACCATGAGATAGAGAGAGGGATACAGAGATCTTAAGTTTGTTTTATGATGTGAGAACAGAGAGAACATATGCCTTGCTTTCTACGTAATAGCCATACGGGATACACCAATTATCTTATTGAAGCCCCGTTTCCCTTGTGTTGCCAGATCAACAGAGTAGCAATGGCTGAACTAGGCCCTTGACTAATTATGGGCCTGAGACACACCCCAGTTTCCTTCAAAGAATGGTAGGGAAGCATGACAATACTAATAGAGGACTGGCAGACCTGCATACGAATAAGGAGGAGGAGGAGTCAGGTCAGATTACTTAGATCTGATTGCTGAAGGCCATGGCAGAACTGTGAACCTCAGCACACCTGTTAGCATATGATGACAACAGCCAATTGAAGCAAAGTACACCACCATCACAGAAAACACTGGAGGGTGGTCATGAGCCAGAATACCCCCTTCCATGATGCTATGTATGCCTAAAAAGATACCACCCTGGGAAAGTGAAAGGTCAAGGATTTGATGTCACTGAGTTATCCTTTCCTTAGAAAGATTTTTAATCTAACAGAGTCTGAGTTACACTTCTGGTTACGACTAAGGTTCCTTGCATAAAGTGAAAATAGGAACATATTAGCTAAGTAAATTTTTATTTATAGATAAAGAATACAACTTTTTTAATATTGAAATATATGGCTATGATATGTTCACTTGCTTTACCAATATTATTGTTATTATCTTTATTGCAGTTGTGGTAACTATTTTCACAAGATCCCCTTTAACTCTTATGTACCTTGATCAATTTTATTTTTAATTAATTTTTTTAATTTATAATTGACACACAATAATTATGCATATTTTGGGGGTGGAGTGTGATGTTTCAATGCATGTATAAATTGTATAATGACCAAATCAGAGTAATTACACATATGTTATTTCAAACTTCTATAATTTATTTGTTGTGACAACATTCAAAATCTTCTAGCTATCTTGAGTATACACTGCATTGTTATTTGCTATTGTATTCATCCATTTTCATGATGCTGATAAAGACATACCAAAGACTGGGCAATTTACAAAGGAAAGAGATTTAATGGACTTACAGTTCCGTGTGGCTGTGGAGGCCTCACGATCTTTGCAGAAGGTAAAAGGCATGTCTCAAATGGCAGCAAACAAGAGAAGAGAGCTTGTACAGGGAAACTCCCCTTTTTAAAACCATCAGGTCTCATGAGACTTATTCACTATCATGAGAACAGCATGACATGATTCAATTACTTCCCACTGGGTCCCACCCACAACACATGGGAATTCAAGATGAAATTTGAGCGGGTACACAGCCAAACCATATCATTTCACCCCTGACCCCTCCCAAATCTCATGTCGTCACATTTCAAAACCAATCATGTCTTCCCTGCAGTCCCCCAAAGTTTTAACTAATTTCAGCATTAACTCAAAAGTCCATAGCCCAAAGTCTCATTCGAGACAAGGCAAGTCTCTTCGGCTTATAAGCCTGGAAAAATCAAAAGCAAGTTAATTACTTCCTAGATATAATAAGGGTATAGGAATTTGGTAAATACACTCATTCCAAATGGGAGAAATTGGCCAAAACAAGGAGCTACAGGCCCCATGCAAGTCCAAAAATCCAGTAGGGCAGTGAAATCTTAAAGCTCCAAAATGATCTCCTTTGACTCCATATCTCACATCCAGGTCACACTGATACAAGAGGTGGGTTCCCATGGTCTTGGGCAGCTCCACCCCTGTGGCTTTGCAGGGTACAGTCTCCCTCCAGGCTGCTTTCATGGGCTGGCATTGCGTGCCTGTGGCTTTTCCAGGTACACAGTGCAACCTGTTGGTGGATCTACCATTCTGGGGTCTGGAGGATGGTGGCCCTCTTCTCAAAGCTCCACTAGGTGGTGCCCCAGTAGGGACTCTGCATGGGGGCTCTGATCCCACATTTCCTTTCTGCACTGTGCTAGCAAAAGTCATCCATGAGGGGCTCACCCCAGCAGCAAACCCGCCTGGGCATCCATGCATTTCCATACATCCTCTGAATTCTAGGCAGAGGTTCTCAAATCCCAATTTTTGACTTCTTTACACTTGCAGGCTCAACATCACGTGGAAGCTGTCAAGGCTTGGGGCTTACACCCTCTGAAGCCATGGCCCAATCTCTACAATGGCCCCTTTCAGCCACTTCTGAAGTGGATGGGAGGCAGGTCACCAAGTCCCTAGGCTGCAAGTAGCACAGGGGCCCTGAGCCCAGCACTCAAAACCATTTTTT
Source organism: Pan paniscus (assembly GCF_029289425.2). NCBI lineage: Eukaryota > Metazoa > Chordata > Mammalia > Primates > Hominidae > Pan > Pan paniscus. The sequence goes on from NC_073249.2 coordinate 128,778,185, forward strand.
CCTCCTAGGCCTCAGGACCTGATAGGAGGGGCTGCTGTGAAGACCTCTGACATGCCCTAGAAATATTTTACCTGTTGTTTTGGGGATTAACATTTGTCTCCTCATTACTTATGCAAATTTCTGCAACCAGCTTGAATTTCTCCTCAGAAAATGGGATTTTCTTTTCTATTGCATTGTCGGCTGCATATTTTCTCAACTTTTGTACTCTGCTTCCCTTATAAAATTGAATGCATGGCAACAAAAGCTAAACTTGACAAATGGGATCTAATTAAACTAAAGAGCTTCTGCACAGCAAAATAAACTACCATCAGAGTGAACAGGCAACCTACAGAATGGAAGAAAATTTTTGCAATCTACTCATCTGACAAAGGGTTAATATCCAGAATCTATAATGAACTCAGACAAATTTACAAGAAAAAAACAAACAAAAAGTGGGCAAAGGATATGAACAGACACTTCTCAAAAGAAGACATCTATGTAAGCAAAAGACACATGAAAAAATGCTCATCATCTCTGGCCATCAGAGAAATGCAAATCAAAACCACAATGAGATACCACCTCACACCAGTTAGAATGCCGATCATTAAAAAGTCAGGAAACAACAGGTGCTGGAGAGGATGTGGAGAAATAGGAACACTTTTACACTGTTGGTGGGACTGTAAACTAGTTCAACCATTGTGGAAGTCAGTGTGGCGATTCCTCAGGGATCTAGAACTAGAAATACCATTTGACCCAGCCATCCCATTACTGGGTATATACCCAAAGGATTATAAATCATGCTGCTATAAAGACACATGCACACGTATGTTTAGTGCAGCACTATTCACAATAGCAAAGACTTAGAACCAACCCAAATGTCCAACAATGATAGACTGGATTAAGAAAATGTGGCACATATACACCATGGAATACTATGCAGCCATAAAAAATGATGAGTTCATGTCCTTTGTAGGGACATGGATGAAGCTGGAAACCATCATTCTCAGCAAACTATCGCAAGGACAAAAAACCAAACACTGCGCATTCTCACTTATAGGTGGGAACTGAACAATGAGAACACATGGACACAGGAAGGGGAACATCACACACCAGGGCCTGTTGTGGGGTGGGGGGAGGGGTGAGGGATAGCATTAGGAGATATACCTAATGTTAAATGACGAGTTAATGGGTGTAGCACACCAACATGGCACATGTATACACATGTAACAAACCTGCATGTTGTGCACATGTACCCTAAAACTTAAAGTATAATAAAAAAAAGTTGAATGCCTTTAACAGCACCCAAGTCACATTTTGAATTTTTTGTTGCTTAGAAATTTCTTCCACCAGATGCCCTAAATCATTTCTCTCACGTTCAAAGTTTCACAAATCTCTAGGGCAAGGGCAAAAATGCCACCAGTCTCTTTGCTAAAACATAACAAGAGTCAACTTTGCTCCAGTTCCCAACGAGTTTCTCATTTCCATCTGAGACCACCGCAGCCCGGACTCTATTGTTCATATCATTATCAGCATTTTGTGCAAATACATTCAACAAGTCTCTAGGAAGTTCCAAACTTTCCCACATTCTCCTATTTTCTTCTGAGTCCTCTAAACCGTTCCAACCTCTGCCTGTTATCCAGTTCCAAAGTCGTTTCCACGTTTTTGGGTATGTTTTCAGTAGTGCCCCACTCTACTGGTACCAATGTACTGTATTAGTCTGTTTTCACGTTGCTGGTAAAGATATACCAAAGACTGGGCAATTTACAAAATAAAGAGGTTTAATGGACTTATGGTTCCATGTGGCTGGGGAGGTCTGACAATCATGGTGGAAGGTGAAAGGCACATCTCACATGGTGCCACACAAAAGAAGAGGGCTTGTGCAGGGAAACCACCTGTTTAAAACCATCAGATCTCATGAGACCTATTCACTATCATGAGAAAAGCACAAGAAAGACCATCTCTTATGATTTAGTTACCTTCCACTGAGTCCCTCCCACAACACATGGGAATTCAAGATGAGATTTGGGTGGAGACACACCCAAACCATATCAGCTATACTCACCCTACTTTGTAATAGAACACCAAAATTTATTCTTCCTGTCTAACTGTAACTTTGCACCTATTGAACAACCTCTCCTGGTCCCCCCTGCTCATCCCTACCCTCCCCAGCCCTGGTAATCACTACTCTACTCTCTATTTTTATAAAATCAGCTATTTTAGAGTCCTCATGTGAGTGAGATAATGCAGTGTTTGTCCTTCTATTGGTGGCTTATTTCACTTAATATCATGTCCTCCACGTTCATCCATGTTGCCACAAATAACAAATTTCATTTTGTGTAATGGCTGAATAATACTCTCTTGTGCATGCACATGAGTGCATTTTTGCGTGTGTGTGTGTGTGTTACAGTTTTTCATCCTTTCATCTGTAGATGAGCATTAAGGTTGATTCAATAGCTTGGCTATTTTTAATAGTGCTGCAGTGCTGCAACAAATTTGGGCATGCAGATGTCTCTTCAACATACTAATTTCACTTTCTTTGGATGTGTACCCAATATATGGGATTGCTGGATCATATGGTAGTTCTATTTTTAATTTTTTGAGGAACTTTATACTATTTTCCATAATGACTGTAGTAATTTACATTCCTATCAACAGTATATAAGAGTGCCCTTTTCTTCACATCCTTGACAGCATTTCTTTTTTGTCTTTTTGATAATAGTCATTCTAACTGGAGTAAGGAGATATCTCATTGTGGTTTTGACTTGCATTTCCCTGATGATTAGTGATGTTGACGATTTTTTCATGTCTCTGTCAGCCACTTGCATGTCTTCTTTTGAAAAATGTCCATTTTAGCCTTCTGCACATTTTTAATTGGATTATTTGGGTTTCTTTTTTGCTATTGGATGATTAAAGAAATTGAAGAGAACATATATAAAAGATATCCCATGCTTATAGATTGGAAGAATTAATACTGTTAAAATGTCCATATTACTCAAATTGGTCTACAAATTCAGTGCAATCCCTATCAAAATACTAATTACATTCTTCACATAACTAGAAAAGAATTATCTTAAATTCATATGCAAATGCAAAAGATGCCAGATAGTCAAAGCAATCATAAGTGAAAAGAATGAAGCTGAAGGCATCCCACTACCTGAGTTCAAAACACAGTACAAAGTCATAGTAACCAAAAATAGCATAGTACTGGCATTAAAACAGATGCATAGACTGATGGAATATAATAGAGAACCCAGAAAGAAATCCATACATTTACAGCCAATTGATTTTCAGCAAAGTCAACAAAAACACACATGGGGGGAAGGACAGTTTTCAATAAATAGTACTGTGAAAACTGGATATCCACATGCAAAAGAATAAAATTAGATCCCTATTTTTCACCCTATACAAAAGTCAACTCTAAATGGATTAAGGACTAAACTGTAATAATCAAAACTATGAAACTACTGGAAGAAAGCCTAGGGAAAATGCTTCATGAGTTGAACTGGGCAAGGATTTTTAAAATAAGACCTCAAAAGCACAGGGAACAAAAGCAAAAATAGGCAAATAGGATTATATTGAATGAAAAAGCTACTGTACCACAAAGTAGGCAATCAATAAAGAGACAAACCTACAGAATGGGAGAGAGAATTCAAGAACTGTGGGACAATGCTGAATGATCTAATGTAAATGAAATTGAAGTCTTAGATAGAAGGAAATTTGACCAAGAATTTCTCGTAAGTGAGTGAAGACATCAAACCACAGATGTAATAATCCCAGCATAAGCCAAGCAGGATGTTTAGCCCTACTATACAAGTTAGAGGTCAAGGGAGTAACATCTTTAAAGTACTGAAAGACAAAAAAATACTATGAACCCATAATTCTGCACCCAGGAAAAATACTTTTCAAAAGGAAGGCAAAATAAAGACTTTTTTTCAGTCAAACAAAGCCTGAGAGAATTTATGTCAGTAGAACTGCATTTTAAGAGATGCTAAACAAAAGTCTTTAGGCATCCACACTAGAACTGAATCTACACAAAGAAATGAAGATTGGTGTTAACTACGCAAATGGAGGTAAAAGTAAAAAGCATATATAATCACTTTAAAATATTTGAGTGTTTAATGCAAGACTTGTGACAATATTATGGAGTTTAAACTCTATATAACATTAATATATGTGACAATATCACAAAGGATGGGAAAAGGGTTTGGAAATATTCTGTTATAAGGTTCTGATGCTATTTATGAGCGAGTACATATAATTTTTTTTTTGAGACAGAGTCTTGTTCTGTCACCCAGGGTAGAGTGCAGTGATACAATCATAGCTCACTGCAGCCTCAATGTCTCAGGCTCATGCTATCCACTTGCCTTAGCCTCGAGTTGGTAGGACTACAGGCTACATCACCATGCCTGGATTTTTTTTTTTTTTTTTTTTTTTTGTAGAGACAGGAGTCTCATTATGTTGTCCAGGCAGGTCTCAAACTCCTGGGCTCAAGCAATCCAACCATCTTGGCCTCCTAAAGTGCTGGGATTACAAGTGTGAGCCACCACGACCTGCCTATATCATTATTATTTGAAAGTAGCCTCTGATAAGGTAAATACATATGCTAACCCCTAGGGAACAACTGAAAGTTGGTGGAGGGATATAAATAATTAGCCAAAAATGGAAATAGAAGCATTTTAAAATATTTAATTTAAAATAAGATAGAAAGAAGTAACAAAGAATCAAAGGAATTAATTAAAAGCAATTAGTAAGGTAGTAAATTTAAATCTAATAATATCAATAATCATATTAAGTGTAAATTGTCTAATTTCCCTAATCAAAAAGCAGAGATTTTCAAAATTGGGTAATAAAGGAAAATCCAACTATATGTTGTCTACAAGAAATTCATATTAAATATAAAGGCAAGTATAAGTTAAAAGTATTAAAAATATTGTAAACAGTAATTTTTAAAAGCTGGAGTGGTAATATTAACATTCAATGAAATAAACTTCACAACAAGCTGTATTACTAGGGATAAAGAAAGACATTACATAATGATAAATGGGTAAGTTCATAAAAAAGACAAATCATTCCTAAATGTCACTGGATAAGATTAAATATGTGAAAAAAATAGTATGCTTATATATAAATTAATGTAATAAATATAAATATAATAGCATTGAAAACATTAACAACTTAGGTATTTAATGGGATAATCTGCGTATATATCTGACAAAAGAAATACAAAATTTGTTATACTGAAAACTATAACATATTGATTTAAATAAATCAAAACCCTAAATAAATGAAGAGAATATCATGTTCGTGAGTCAGAAAATAATACTCTTAAGATTTCAGTTCTCTCTGATTTGGTCTATAGATTTAGTGCAATCCAAATCACAATCTCAAACAGGCCTTTTTTTTTGTTTTGGTTTGGTTTGGGGTTTTTTGTAAAAATCAGTAAGCTGATTCTAAAATTTAGGTGCAAAGAGCGAAGAACCTAGAATAATGGAGGCAATTTAAGACAAAATTAAGGAATAAAGATGAAGAACCCTCACTACTCCATTTCCAGATTGACTGTAAAGCATTGGTATATAGAACAATTGAACAAAATGGAGTCCAGAAATAGACCCAAACATATATGATAGATTGATTATTTAGTAAAGTTGCCAGGGCAATTCAGTGTATAAAGAATGACTTTTCCACAAATGATGCTAGAACAATTGGGCATACATTTTTAAAAAGTACTTAAATACTCATATCATATTTATAAAAGAACTCAAAATGAACTATAAACCTTGATGTAAAACCCAAAACTTAAGACAGGAGAATCTCTGTGATCTTAAATTAGGCAAAATATTTTAGAGAGGACAGAAAAATCACAATTCATTAAAAAATTGGTAAATTGGAACCATAAAAACTAAAACTGCTCTTCAAAAGACACTATTAAGAAAATGAAAAGGCAAAACACAGATGAGGAGAAAATATTTGCAAACACGTATTTGAAAAAGAACTTGTAGTCATAATACATAAAAAATGCTCATGAAGTGAGAATAGGAAAACAAACTGCCCAATTTAAAAATGTTGGCAAAAGAATTGAACAGACACTTCACAAAAGAGCTATTGATGGCATGAAAAGATGCTCAACATCATTCGTCATATGAAAATGCAAATTAAATCCAAAGTGAGGTATCACAATAGACTCATTAGCTAAACTTAAAAGCTGACAAAACCAAGTACTGCTAAGGAGACAGAGCAATGGGAACTTTCATACATTACTGATGGTAATGAAAAATAATTCAGAAATGTTAGAAAAAGTTTTGTAGTGTCTTATACATTTAAGCATACTCTTAGACCCAGTAATTCCATTCCTGCCTATTTATCCAAAAGAAAAGACAACTTATGGACATACAAAAATTCTCATGTACACGTTTATAATCACGCCCACAAATTCTAGATAGCAGAAATGACCAGATATAAACTCCACTTGTTGTTCACTGTCACTTAACTAATGCCTTGTAAACTCTATTGTTGTAGCTAGAGATTAAAATACCGAGTAATACAAGGCCTGAGATTATCCCTTGTGGAAACTGATTGACTCTCCAACATAACAATTGCAATAATTTTTTGTAAGTTCTTCCACAAAACTTTCAGTTCCGTGCAAAGCCTTTTGTAATTCATGCATATTACACTAATTGCCCTCCCTTAATAAATACAAAGCTTAAGAGATCTGCTATTTTTGAGGCGGTGTGGATGAAATCACAGCACCATAGCGGCAGGATTAAGAACAGAATTGGGAAAGAGAAAGGAAACAAGAATCTAAATTAAATTATTAGAAAACAAGTAAAAGACACCTGTACAGTAATAAAAAAAGAACACTCCTTAAAAGCAATAATCACAGTTGATTTAATGTATATTAGTTTAATATTTTACAGTAAATATGAATGAATGCACGCAATCTAGAAGAAAGGTATAATGGGCATATATTTTCCAAATATAATTTAATGTTAGTAGGTACATGCAAAACATGGTAACTAATCATTGATTTAAGTATATTTTTAATCATTACTTGAAGAAAATTCATCATTTTCTTTGCTCTATTTACCATTATTCAGTTTCTGATGAGTTTGCTATGAAGGAAGTTGCACTTCATTGCACTGGGGGCAAAATTAGTGCTTGCTTCCAATTCATTTGTTGACTATGGTTGTATCATAGAGGAAGAACCCTAAAGAGCTCTTTACCTGGCTGCTCTTATTCTGGGTTCTAAATTAGAACTATCCTCTACCAGGAAGTTCCTGTTTTCTCCTCTTTGACCTGTAATGTAGCTGCCCTAAAGTTCTGGAACTGTGCTGTCCAATATGGTAGCCACTAGTCATATGTGGCTATTTAAAGAATTTTTTTTTTTTTTTTTTTTTTTTTTTAGCGACTGCAGTGGAGTGAACATAGCTAACTACAGCCTTGACCACTTGGGCTCAAGTGATCCTCCCATCTCAACCTCCTAAGTAGCCGGGAGTACAGATGCACATGCCACCGTGCCTGGCTAAATTTTTGTTTGTTCGTTTATTTTTCTAGGTACAGATGGAGGCTTGCTGTATTTCCCCACCTGGTTTCAAACTGCTAGCCTAAAGCGATCCTCCAGCCTTGGCCTCTCAAAGTGCTGGGATTACAGGCATGAGCCACTGTGTGCAGCCACTATATACGTTTAGATGAATTAAAGTTTAATAAATAAAAATTCACGTCTTTAGTTGTAACTGTCCCAGGACAAATGCTTGAGAATCATAAGCAAGCCAGTGCCTTCTGTATTGAACAGTGCAGATTACAGAATTTTTCCATAATCACAAAAGTTCTATGGGTCATCCCTAACCTAGAGCCAAAAATTTTCTATCTAAAAGTATCTGCTTACAATAATGATAATCTTCCTCAACTGTTGTCCTTCTCCCTAGGTCTACCTCTACAATGCTCTTATTTTTCCATCAAATTATTCACCATAACATTTGGTCTGAGGACGTCATGTGTATTCTCTACTCCTTCAAGGTGTCTTCAAGGTGTACCCAGTGTATAATGAATTTAGTTTGCATTGAAATATGTTGCCCTTCTAAAATGGAACATTTCCTCTGTTCCTGCACTGCTACTTCCCAGAGCCCTACTCTGGGAAAATTACTATATTAAATGAGATGGGAGCTCACAAAATCATGAAATGCAACTAACAAAATTAATTCTAATTGCCCTACATAAAAGTACCATCAAATGGATTGAATAAAGGATGAAAGTCTATAAGCAGAGAATAAAAAATGGTTCTATTTTCAGTTCAGGTTTGGTGTTGCATAGGCTGCCAAGAAGTTCTTTGTTCAGTTTGATTTTATTTAACAACATTATTAATGATTTGGAAAGAGAAGTAAACAAGTTCTTAATGAAACTCATTGATGAGGCTGACTGGGTAGTGTTACAAACACAACTCATGGCAAAGAAATTATCTAATGAGATGGAGAGGGCAGTGAACTATTGACAAAAGCAGCCCCAAATTATATTCTACTTAGTAAAAATTAATGCTTAGTAATAAAGATGCCTAATTCAAAACAAAACTGCTTAACACAGACATAAGGAAAATAATTTCTGGTCTTTGCTATATTAAACCCTGCAATAATATGCTTATAAAGGAAGCAGTGGGCTTTATGTTCTTTGATTAAAGTTGTATTATCTGACATAGAGAAACATAATTCTTTTTACCCATGGCACTATCATCTTAGGATGTCTGGCTAATCAATAACTAATAAGTTAGAGTAAGTTTGATGACTATTTTTCACTGAATTGATCTTCAGGTTGTGTTTTTGAATTAGGTTATATGTATGTGCAAAGAAGTTCATACAAAATACAAATATAACTAGAAATGTTATTGTCTATCCTATTCACAGTTTCCTATAAGGAACTCTGGCATGTATTGAGAATATATATGTATATATATATATATATACACACACACACACACACACACGTGCATGCACACATACTCAGATATATTTGGTTATACTTTTTTACAAATTTTACTTACATACTTAACTACATTTGAACAGTGGAGAAGAACAACAAAAATTGAAATTACTGCTGATTTTATAAATATGGTTATAAGTTAGAGTTATTTTAGTGTTATGTAACTCATTTTTATTGTGCTAAAATATAAATAAAATTTACCACTTAACCCAGTTTTTTGGTGTATAGTTCAGCAACATTAAGTATATTTACATTGCCAGACTCTAATACCTCTGAGAAAGTGGAAAATATTCACTCTGACCTTGAAATTTTCACCAAATAGTTCTATCTTTGTATTTGCTGAGACTCCTTCCTGCTTGCAGAGCGACCATTTGTTCATTTCACAGCTGGCCACCCATCCCAAATCCCTAGGAATACAGCAAGAGAAACTCTTTCACACGTTCATCAAAATATATATATATATATATATATATGTTCATAGCATTAGTGTTTATTAAATGAAAAATGGAAAATAGAAACAACACAAACATTCATCAACAGGAGAAAGCATAAACAAATTATGACATCTGTACACAATGTACTTTTGTATAATAAACTATAGCGACATGTAACAACACAGGTGAATCTCAGAAAAAAACAAATTGTATTTAAAAACTAAGCCACAGAAAACTTCATACAATATATCATTTCTTATCAATTTTATAAATTTCAAAAGCAAGATAGTATAAATGATACATTGTTTAAAAAACACATGATAAAAATATTTTAAAGACAAGGGAGTAATAAATGTAAAATCAAGGAAGGCAATTATTTCCAGGGGTCAAAATAGATGAAAAAGAGAGCACAAAGTAATTTGTAGCACTACTGATCATATGGTAGATCTTAATTTGGGTGGGTGGTTTTTCTTTATTTTGTGCTTTTTTTTTTCTTTTTTTCTTTTTTCTTTTTTTTGAGTGGGAGCAGTCAACCCCTTGTAGACCTGCTGTTTAGAATTCTCAAGTACGCGTAAAAAGGTGAAGATTGGAAAGGCTACACTTCTCTTACTACCATGGGCTTCTACTTCCCACACTCCTGTCATACCACAAGGGGAAGTTTTATTACTGTAGACCATTCCCACAAGAGTGTCACCCACAGAGTGAGTCTCTGATTTGAAATATAATATTTTTCTTAATTCTAAGTCATTGCTTGGCTTCACATTATTAACATTCCTGATTGTTAACATTGCTGGCTTATCCACAATAGCTGTGTACATGTGTAAAATAACAGTGGTTATTTAAACTATTTTCCAGTCACTCAGATCTATTCTTAAATTGAGGAAGTGTTTTTACATGAATGAAGAAATAAGTACGTAAATAAATGAATTAAATATCTGTTAATAAATTATTTAAAACAATTAAAATACTCTGATGCAATGGAAAATTATATACCTTGCCTGGGCGCACTGGCCCATGCCTGTAATCCCAGCACTTTGGGAGGCTGGGGTGGGCGGATCATGAGTTCAGGAGTTTGAGACCAGCCTGGCTTACATGGTGAAACCCGGTCTCTACTAAGAATAGAAAAATTAGCCGTGTGTGGTGGCGTGTGCCTCTAATCCCAGTTTCTCAGGAGGCTGAGGGAGGAGAATTGCTTGGACCTGGGAAGCAGAAGTTGCAGTGAGCTGAGATCACACCACTGCACTCCAGCCTGGGCAACAGAGCAAGACTCCATCTCAGAAAGAAAAAAAAAATGAAAATGAAAATTATGTACCACCCCAAATCACTGAGGCATGTATTTATGTAGGAAAAACATAAAATACATATATATATATATATATATATATATATATATATATGGTAAATGCAAGTTTTAGAATACATCTTTTCTATTTGTTTAAAATTTTCAATGTTATGAATACTCAATTAGGAGCAGATGAGGGCCACATTGATACGCCTTTCACAGAAATTGTATGTTTTTTAAAAAAGTAATCCATGAGTATTTTAAATTGAGACTTTTTAAATGTATTTCTCACATCTCCCCAGAATTCAGGGCAGTTCTGAGGTATAGTGCTATATTTTCTACCTTCCTTTTGGGTCTCTTTTATAAATCCTGACCCCTTCACTCACCATGGAGCAAGGTGAATGTTTATATTTACTAAGCCTCCACTCTCCCATATCATGCCAATTGTAGAATCCACCACTCCTGTCTAATGTACCTGTGGTTTTTGGAAATGGTTCTATTGTAAATTTATTCTCATTAATTTCCTCCTAAAACAGGTTCTTTGAATTGCTGACATCTTGGGTTTCCCCATTTAAACAGCTACACACTGAATACTCACCTGCAGTAAAGCTTACTGATTGACAAGCTCTATTTTTATACACAAAGTTTCCAGTCAGCTTCTTAGCACTTTTTAAAACATTTTAATTAAATTATGATGCACATATAGGAAGTACACAAACAAGTGTGTGGCTCACTGAATTATGGCAAGGTGAGGAAACCTATGTAACTACCACCAAATTAAGAAATCAATCATTGCCAGGATCCCAGAAGTGCTGCTGGTACCCCCTCCTTAGCCACTCCCGCCTCCTTAAAGGTAACGATTATCCTAACTATAAAAATTGTAGTTTAGCTTTAGCTTTATCTATTTTAAAATTTTTTGTAAGTGGGATTATATATTAGGTATTACTTTGTGTCTGGCTTGTTTCTCTCAATGTATTTGTGAGATTCATCCTGCTGTATATAGCAGTTCCTTCATTCACATTTAAATTTAATTCACTTTATCCATTTGATAATTGATAGATGTTTGGATTTGGGGATGAGTTTTTTTTTTTTCAGCACAAACAGCTACAAAGCATTTGATACCCTGTTCGATAGTACATACAAGAACAAACATAAACACTTGACTAGGAAACATTCAAGCCTAAAAACTGTTGGGTTGAAAACGAAGACAGCACATTTTTCATGATCCTTCCCCATGTGAAAACTAGGACCATAAATTACATACAACAATATACATATTATATATAAAAATAAAATGACCCCATGTTCTGCAGCCCTCTTGGTTGACTTTTCCCTTTTTAAATTTTTTTCAACTTTTATTTTTAGTTTATGGGTACATGCGCAGGGCATGCAGGTTGTTAAATAGGTAAACATGCGCCATGGTGGTTTGCTGCACAGATCATCCCATCACCTGGGATTAAGCCCAGCATCCATTAGCTATTCTTTCTGATGCACTCCCTTCCCTCAGCCCCCACAGGTGCCCAACGTGTGTTGTTCCCTGCCATGTGCCCATGGATTCTCTTCATTCAGCTCCCACTTATAAGTGAGAGCATGTGGTGTTTGGTTTACTGTTCTTGCATTAGTTTGCTGAGGATAATGGCTTCCAACTTTATCCATGTCCCTGTAAGGGACATCATCTCATTCCTTTTTATGGCTGCATTGTATTCCATGGTGTATGTGTACCACATTTTCTTTATCCAGTCTATCACTGATGGACATTTAGGTTGATTACCTGTCTTTGCTATTGTGAATAGTGCTGTGATGAACATAGGTGTGCATGTATCTTTATAATAGAATGATTTATATTCCTTTGAGTATATAAGCAGGAATGGGATTGCTGAGTCAAATGGTATTTCTGCCTCTAGATCTCTGAGGAATCACCACACTCTCTTTCACAATGGTTGAACTAATTTACACTCCCACTAACAGCGTAAAAATGTTCCTTTTTCTCCTCAACCTTGCAAGCATCTGTTGTTTTTGGTTTTGTTTTGTTTTGTTTTGTTTTGTTTTTGAGATGGAGTCTCTCTCTGTCTCCCAGGCTGGAGTGCAGTGGCATGATATCAGCTCACTGCAACCTCTACCTCCAGAGTTCAAGGAATTCTCCTGTCTCAGTCTCCCCAGTAGCTGGGACTACAGACGTGCACCACCATGCCCAGGTAATTTATTTGTATTTTTAATACAGATGGAGTTTTACCATTTTGGCCAGGCTGCTCTTAAACTCCTGAACTCAAGTGACCCACCTTCCTCGGCTTCCCAAATTGCTGGGATTACAGGCATGAGCCACTGCACCCCTCCTGTTTTCGGACTTTTTAATAATTGCCATTCTAACCCGCATGAAATGGTATCTCACTGTGGTTTTGATTTGCACTTCTCTGTTGATCAGTGATGTTGAGCTTTTTATTGTACATTTCTTGGCTGCATGTATGTCATTTGCCAAGGGTCTTTCATATCCTTTGCCCACTTTTTAAAGTGGTTGTCTTTTTCTTGTAAATGTGTTTAAGTTCCTTGAAGACTCTGTATATTAGACCTTTGTCAGGTGGATAGATTGAAAAAGTTTTCTCCCATTCTGTAGGTTGTATGTTCAATCTGATGATAGTTTCTTTTGCTGTGCAGGGGCTTTTTAGTTTAATTAGATCCCATTTGTCAATTTTGGCTTTTGTTGTGATTGCTTTTGGCATTTTCATCATGGAATCTTTGCCCATGCCTATGTCCTGAATGGTATTGCCTAGATTTCCTTCTAGGGTTTTTATAGTTTGGGGTTTTACATTTAAGTCTTTAATCCATCTTGAGATAATTTTTGTATACGGTATAAGAAAGGGTCCACTTTCAATTTTCTGCATATGGCTAGCCAGCACTCCCAGCACCATTTATTAAATAGGGAGTCATTTCCTCATTGCTTGTTTTTGTTGGATTTTTCAGAGATCAGACGTTTGCCTGTGTGCAGTCTTAGAAGAGATCTCTATTCCATTGCATTGGTCTATGTGTCTATTTTTGTACCAGTACCATGCTGTTTTGGTTACTGTAGCATTGTAGTATAGTTTGAAGTCTGGTAGTGTGATGCCTCCAGCTTTGTTCTTTTTGCTTAGGATTCTTTTGGCTATATGGGCTCCTTTTTCGTTCCATGTGAATTTTAAAGTAGTGTTTTCCATTTCTGTGAAGAATGTAAATTGTAATTTAATGGGAATAGCATTTAATCTATAAATTACTTTGGGCAGTATGGCCATTTTCACAATTTGGATTCTACCTATCCATGAGCATGAAGTGTTTTTTATTTGTTTGTGTCCTTTCTGATTTCTTTGAGCACTGGTTTGTAGTTATCATTAAAGAGGTACTTCACTTCCTTTGTTAGCTGTATTCCTAGTTATTTTATTCTTTTTGTAACAATTCTAAACAGCAGTTCATTAATGATTTGGCTACCTGCTTGTCAATTGTTGGTGTATAGGAATGCTTGTGATTTTTGCACATTGATTTTATATCCTGAGACTTTGCTGAAGTTGCTTATCAGTTTAAGAAGCTTTTGGGCTGAGATGATGGGGTTATCTAAATACAGGATCATGTCATCTGCAACAGATAATTTGACTTCCTCTTTTTGTATTTGTATACCTTTATTTCATTATTTTGCCTGATTGCCATGACCAGAACTTTAAATACTATGTTTAATAAGAGTGATGAGAGAGGGCATTCTTGTCTTGTGCTAGTTTTCAAGGGGAATGCTTCCAGCTTTTGCCCATTCAATATGATATTGGCTGTGGATTTGTCATAGATGCTCTTATTATTTTGAGATGTTTTCCTTTAATACTTAGTTTATTGAGTTTTTAACATGAAGGTATGTTGAAATTTATCGAAGGTCTTTTCTGCATCTATTGTAATAATCATGTGGTTTTTGTCTTTAGTACTGTTCATGTGATGAATCATAGTTATTGATCTGCATATGTTGAACCAACCTTGAATACCAGTGATGAAGCCAACTTAATCATGGTGGATAAGCTTTTTGATGTGCTACTGGATTCAGTTTGCCAATGTTATAATGAGGATTTCTGCACTGATGTTCATCAATGATATTGGCCTAATGTTTTTGTTGTTGTATCTTTGGTATCAGGATGATGCTGGCCTCATAGAATGACTTACGGAAGAGTTCGTCCTTTTCAATTTTTTGGAATAGTTTCAATAGAAATGGTACCAGCTCTTCTCTGTACCTCTGGTAGAGTTTAGCTGTGAATCTTTCTGGTCCTTGGCTTTTTCTGGTTGGTAGGCTATTTATTACTGCTTCAACTTCAGATCTTGTTATTGGTCTATTCAGGGATTCAATTTCTTCCTGATTCAGTCTTGGGAGGGTGTATGTGTCCAAGAATTTATCCATTTCTCCTAGGTTTTCTAGTTTATGTGCATAGAAGTGTTTATGGTATTGTCTGATGATTGTATTTCTATGGGGTCAGTGGTGATATTCCCTTTATCATTTTTTACTGTGTCTATTTGATCTTCTCTCTTTTCTTCTTTGTTAGTAAAGCTAGCATCTATCTATTTTTTTTTTCAAAACACCACCTCCTGGATTCATTGATGTTTTGAAAGGTTTTTAGTCTCTCTATCTCCTTCAGTTTGGCTCTGATCTTGCTTATTTCTTGTCTTCTGCTAGCTTTGGGGTTTGTTTGCTCTTAGTTCTCTAGTTTTTTTAGTTAAGATGTTAGTTTGTTAACTTGAGATCTTTCTAGCTTTTTGATGTGGGTATTTACTGCTATAAGTTTCCCTCTTAACACTTCCTTAGCTGCATTCCAGAGATTCTAGTATGGTGTCTTTTTGTTTTCTTTAGTTTCAAATAACTTCTTGATTTCTGCCTTAATTTCATTATTTACCCAGGAGTCATTCAAGAGCAGGTTGTTCAATTTCCATATAGTTGTGTGGTTTTGAGTAAATTTCTTAATCTTGAGTTCTAATTTCACTGTGCTGTGGTCTGAGAGACTGTTATGATTTCAGTTCTTTTGCATTTGCTGAGGAGTGTTTTACTTCCAATTATGTGATCAATTTTAGAGTAAGTGTTCTGTGGTGATGAGAAGAATGTATATTCTATTGTTTTTGAGTAGAGAGTTCTATAGATATCTATTGGGTCCACTTATCCAGAGCTCAGTTTATGTCCTGAATATCTTTGTTAATTTTCTGTCTCAATGATCTGTCTAATATTGTCAGTGTGGTGTTAAAATCTCTGACTATTATTATGTGGAGGTCTAAGTCTCTCTGTAGGTCTTTACGAACTTGCTTTATGAATCTGGATGCTTCTGTAATAGGCACTTATATATAGAGGATAGTTAAGTCTTCTTGTTGAACTGAACCCTTTCTCATTGTGTAATGTCCTTCTTTGTCTTTTTTGATCTTTGTTGGTTTAAAGTCAGAAAGCTGGATTGCAACCTCCACTTTTTTCTGTTTTCCATTTGCTTGGTAAATTTTCCTCCATTCCTTTATTTTGAGCCTACGTGTGTCTTTGCTCATGAGATGGGTCTCTTGAAGACAGCATACATGTGGGTCTTGGCTCTTTATCCAGTTTGCCATTATGTGTCTTTTAACTGGGGCATTTAGCCCATTTACATTTAAGGTTAGTATTGTTATGTGTGAATTTGATCCTGTCATTATGATGCTAGCTGGTTATTTTTCAGACTTGTTTATGTGGTTGCTTCATAATGTCACTGGTCTGTGTGCCTCAGTTTGTTTTTGTAGTGGCTGGTAATGGTGTTTCCTTTCCATATTTAGTGCTTCCTTCAGGAGCTCTTACAAGGCAGGCCTGGTGGTGATAAAGTACCTCAGCATTTGCTTGTCTTAAAAGAATCGTACTTCTCCACTTATGAAGTTTAGTTTGGCTGGATATGAAATTCTGGGTTGGAAATTCTTTTCTTTAGGGATGTTGAATATTGGCCCCCAATCTTTTCTGGCTTGTAGGGTTTCCACTGAGATGTCCACTGTTAGTCTGATGGGTTTCCCTTTGTAGGTGACCTGGTCTTTCTCTCTGGCTGCCCTGAACATTTTTTCTTTCATTTCAACCTTTGAAAATCTGAAGATTATGTGTCTTGAGGTTGATCTTCTCATGGAATATTTTACTGGGGTTCTCTGGATTTCCTGAATTTGAATGTTGGCCTGCATTGCTAGGTTGGAGAGTTCTCCTGGATTATATCCTGAAGTATGTTTTCCAACTTGGTTCCTTTCTCCCCATCTTTTTCAGTTACCCAAATCACCCATAGGTTCAGTCTTTTTACATAATCCCATATTTCTTGGAGGTTTTATTCATTACATTTTTCTCTATTCTTGTGTACCAGTCTTATTTCAGATAGATAGTCTTCCAGCTCTGAGATTCTTTCCTCTGCTTTGTCTTTTCTGCTATTGATACTTTTGATTGCATTGTGAAATTCTCCTGTTGTGTCTTTCAGCTCCATCAGGTCTCTTATGTTCTTCTCTAACCTGGCTATTCTGGCTATCAGCTCCTGTATTGTTCCACAATGATTCTTAGTTTCTTTGCATTGGGTGACAACGTTTTCCTTTAGCTCAGTGAACTTTGTTATTACCCACCTTCTGAAACCTATTTCTGTCAATTCAGCCATCTCAACCTCAGCCCAATTCTGTGCCCTTGCTGGAGGAGATGCAGTCATTGGGAAAAGAAGAGACCATCTGGCTGCTTGAGTTTTCAGCATTTTTGTATTGATTCTTTCTCACCTTTGTGGGCTTATCTACCTTTGATCTTTGAGGTACCTCTGAATGGGGTTTTTGTGGGGTCTTTTGCTGTTGTTGTTGTTGTTTTGTTTTTTTGTTTTTCTTTTAACAGGTCACTTTACCATAGGGTTGCTGCAGTTTTCTGGGGTCTGTTCCAGACCCCAGTTGCCTCAGCTTCTCATGTACCTGGAGGTATCACCAGTGAAGGTTGGGAAACAGCAAATATGCCAGCTAGTCTCTTCCTCTGGAAGCTCCATCCCAGGAGGGCACTGACCTATTGCCAGCCTGCATGCACCTGTAGAAGGTGGTTGGGGACCCCCATTGGAAGATCTCACCCAGTCAGGAGGAACAGGATCAGAGACCCACCCAAAGAATCAGTCTGGCTGCTTCTTGCTAGAGCAGGTGTGCTGCGCAAAGGGGACACTTCCTCATCTGGACCACCTGTATTCTCCACAGCCAGCAGGCTGGAATGGCTGAGTCTATGTAACTGCAGAGATGGCAGCTGCCCCTCCCTATGGTAGCGCTGTCCCAGGGAAAGATCAGAGCTCTGTCTGTAAAACCAAGGTCCCACCCAGTGAGGAGGAATGTGTCAGCGTCCTGCTTAAATAAGCAGTCTGGCCATGATCTGGCAAGGCAGCTGTGGTGTATTATCAGGGATGACATTCCTTGTCTGAACAATCTGTATTCTCCACAACCAGCAGGCTGGAATGGCTGAGTCTACTGAACCACAGAGATGGTGGCCACCTCTTCCTCTGGGATCTCAGTCCTATCTCAGGCAGATTCCAACCTGCTGCCATTGGCTGCCTGTGATCACAAGCCAGTGGGTCTTAACTTGTGAGGGGCCATGGAAGTGGGGCCCACAGAATGATGCTGCTTGGCTCCCTGGATTCAGCTCCCTTCCTCGGGATATGTACAGATGGATTTTTTGCCTTGCCAGGGATCCTGGGGCCAGAATATGTAAAACTCCTGTGTCTCCATGTGTGCCCAAGCAGCTGCTCTGCTGAGCCTCCACACAGCTCTACACAGTTATTGGGTTACATTGAACCTAAGGCCCTCATGGCATGAGCTCACAAGGGGATCTTCTGATCTGCAGGCTGCAAAGATCTGTGGGAGAAGCATGGTTTCCTGGGTGAGGTCACACAATCACTCACCACTTCCCTTGGCTAGGGGTGGGAGTTCCTTTGGTTCTGTACTGCTTCCGAGTGGGCCATCACCCCACCACCCCGCTTTTCTTTGTTTCCATGGTTCAAGCTGTTTGCCTAATCATTCCCAATGTGAGAACCTGGATATTTCACTTGAAGGTGCTGAATTCACTCTCCCCTTTTCCTTCCTCTCTGTGAGAGCCATGGACTGCAGCTGCTTATAATTGGCCATTTTGCCTCATGATTCAAGTATTGTTATTATGAACATTATTATACACATCTATTGGTGAACCTGTGCTAGTTGTAAGATATGCGTATGTGGAACTTTATAGACAATACTAGTTTTGAAAGCCAGTTGTAATAATTCACACTACCATCAATAATATTTGAGGGTTTGTACTAGTACCTCATCTTTGTTTTAACATGTATTTCCTTGACAGTTAATGAATTTGGATCTTATGTACAATGTCTGGTCAAATTATTGCCCAATTTTCTATTGGTATGTCATTTTTCTTATTAATTTAAATGAATATGTTTATATATCCTAAATAACAATTTCTTATAATTATGTATGCCAATCTGCAGCTTGCATTTTCACTCTCCTGATGGTGCCTTTTGATAAAAAAAAAGTTCCTTATTTTAATACAGTCCATTAATTAGTTTGTATTTAATGGTTTCTGCTTTTTGAGTTCTATTTAAGAAAGTGTCCCCCACCTCCAATAGCTTGACTATATTCTTGTATTGACTTATAGAAATTCCTGAAAATTTTTTTTCAACAGATCCTATTGAGAATCTGAGGAAGAGTATGAGCACTTTTCAGAATATTTAAGTGAATAAAATAAAATACACAGCATTATAAAAAAAAGAAATTATATTGATGTGGAATCCTATTCTGGGACTCATAAGATTAATAAATCACCCTTGTAGCTTTATTATTTTATCATTCTTATATCTACAATCCACCTGAATATAATTTTTAATGTATGCTACAAAGAAAGGGCCAAGTTTCTCTTTATAAAATGTGGATGTCCAATTGACACTAGACCATTTTTGAAAAGACTTTCCTTTCACCATTGCTCAGAAGAACTAGCTTTTTATAAATCAAGAGTTTCATATTGTGCAAGTCTGTTTCTAGATCTTGAAAATTATGTCCACTAGTCTGTTTTATATTCTTCAGAGAATATCAAATTGTTTTAGTTGCTATAGATTCAAAAAAATTTTGATAACTAGTAGAATAAATTCTTCTATCTTGTTTTACTCTTATTAAGAATGCCTGGGCTATATTTGACCATTTGCATTTCCAAATAAATGTTAAAATTAATGTATTTTCTGTTAAATAGATAATAAGTAGAATATCATTTGAGGTTGCCTGGCATTTATAGATCAGTATGGTAAATAACTACAATTGCTTCAACATAGTCTTCTCATGCATAAAAATTACATATGACTTTATTTGTTTAGGTCTTCTTTAATTTCTCTCAATAATATTTTATAGATTTTTCTATAAACATTGTGTATCTTTTCTCTTAGAATTATTTTTATGGATTGAATATTTGTTGTTTTATAAATGCTATCTTTTTGTGTTTCATTTTGGAATTGTTTATTCCTTGTGTAGAGAAATATTGTTAATTTTTGGATATTGAATCTGTGTCCAGAAAACTTGCTAGGCTAATTCATTGATGCTAATAATTTATCTGTAACTCTTTCAGATTTTCTACATATACAATCATATCATCAGCAAATAATGACCATTTTATTTTTTCCTTCAAAATCCTTAATGCAGTAGTTCCTGCTTATCTGTGGGGCATATGTTTCAAGGTCCCAAATGGGTACCAGAAACTGCAGTTAATACTAAACCCTATATATACTGTGTTTCCCCTATACATACATACATACCTATGACAAAGTTTTATTTATAAATTAGGCACAGTATGAGATTAACAATAACTGATAATAAAATTAGAACAATTAGAACAATACACTGTAATAAAAGTTATGTGACTGTAGTCTCTCTTTCTCTCCCCTCCTCAAAATATCTTATTTGTACCATAGTCACTGTTCTTGTGATGGAGATGGCAAAATGCCTCTGTGATGAGATAAAGTAAGGTGAATGACATAGGCATGTGATAACAGTGTTACACTATTATTGACCTTCTGATGTTATGTTAAAAAGAGGATCATCTGATTCAGGTGATCCTGGATCATTGAGCCATGATGATATTGATGGTTGGATATCAGCAGCATATGATCTTGATGACTAACAGACAGGTGGTATACACAGCATGGATACTTAGGACAAATAAATGATTCAGATTCATGGCTGAAAACAGAAGGACAACGTGAGATTTTATCACCCTACTAAGAATGGTGCACAATTTAAAATGTATTGATCATTTATTTCTGGAATTTTCCTTTTAGTATTTTGGGACTACAGTTGACTGTGAGCAACTGAAACTGTGGAAAGTGAAAACACAATAAAAGAAGACTACTGTCCTTTTATTTTTTTTCTCTTACCTCACTGCACAGGCTACCATTGTTAAAATGTTGAATAGAAGTTGTGAAAGTTGACTACTTTATGTGTCTTCATGATCTCAGTTGAAAAGATGCCAATGTTTTTGCTCTTATGATGTTAGTTGTATATTATTTCCTAGATTCATCTATTCTTAGTTTTCCAAATGTACTTTAAGCATGAATAGACATTAAATTTTTTGAAATTATTTTTCTGCATCTATTCAGATAAAAGCTTCTCCTCATGTGATTAATTATATAGACTGAATTTTAAATACTAAGACAACTTTTCATTCCTGGATAAATGCAATTTGGTGGTGTTGTACCACTCAGTATACCTATTGCTAGATATATTTTGATAATTGTGTTTGCTATTTTGCATCCATACTTATAAGTGATATTAGGCTGTATTATTTATTTATTGAATGTCCTTGTCAAGTTTTCAAATCAAGATTAAACCTGGATTGTAGAATGAGTTAGGGGATATTCATTGTTTTCCTCTTCTCCAGAAGAGATTGTAAAACTACATGGCAGAATTCACTTGTGAAGCCATCTTTGCCTGGTATTTTTTTGTGAAGAGGTTTGAAATTACAAGGTTAATGTCTCTAAGCGTGATAGGACTATTAAGATTCATTATTTCTTCTTCTGTCAGTTTTGGTAAAATATATATATATATCTACACACACACATACATATATACACACACACACTCACATATATGTGTATATATACACACACACACTCACATATATGTGTATATATACACACACCTATATGTATGTGTATGTTTATATATGGTAAGAGTTAAAATTAAGTATTTTTACATAATTTGCCCATTTCATCCATTTAAATTACTCTTCTTTTTCTACTTTCTTAATGTGAATGCTAAGTTATTAATTTAAGAACTTTCCACTTTTCTAAGAATATAATTTGATAACATTCCCTTTGGCACTGCTTCATATGCCAGAAATTTTGATATGATATGTTTATACTTTCACTGAGTCCAAACTATTTTCTAATTTCCCTTGTGTTTTTTTCTTTGACCTCTGGGTTATTAGGGAGTTATTGCTTAAATTCTAAATATTGATATTTTCCACATATTGTTCTGCTATTTCTACCGTAATTTTGGCATAGTCTTAAAAACCACCAACCTTTTTAAAATCCAACCCTCCTGTAATTTCAACCCTCTTAAAATTATTAAGACTTGTTTTATTGGCTAACGCATGGTCTCCCTTACCAAACGTTCTCAACGTAATTAAAATGAATGTGTATTTTGCTGTAGTTGATGAAGTGGTCTATAAATGTCAATTAGGTCAAATTGGGTAATAGTGCTGTTTAATTATTTTATATCTTTATTGATTTTTTCATTTAGTTATTCTATTAATTATTGAAAGTGTTGAAATCTCCAACTATACTTGTGTATTTATTGCTTGTCCTTTCAGTTTGATCAGTTTTTGCTTCGTGTATTTTAAAAGTCTGTTTTTATGCTAATACACATTTAAAACTTTATGTCCTTTTGATGAATTGATAACCCTTTAACTTTATGAAGTGTCTCCTGTTACCCCTGGTAATATTCTTTGTTCTGAAGTACACTTTGTCTGATATTAACATAGCCACTCTAGCTTTTGTGATTAGAGTTTGCAGGGTATACCTTCTTCTATTCTTTTATTTTTAACCTTTCTATATCTTTAGATATAAAGTCTTTCCATAATCTTCTGGTTGGCAGAGTTTCTGTTAAAAAGTGTGCTCTTATGTATATTTTTGTTTTTCTGAACATAAGGTGTCTTTTCTTCTCTAGCTGCTTTTAATATTTTTTCACCACTGATTTTCAATAATTGTTTTATAATGTGCATTGATATGGTTGTCTTTATGTTTACTCTTAGATGGGTTCATCCAACTTCTTGGATATGTAGTTTGTAGGCAGAATAGTGTTCCCCTAATATGTCCATTTTCATGCACAGGACATGTGAATATGTTATATAACAGCAGAGAGAAATTAAGGAGGCAGATAGAATTTAACCTGCTAATCAGATGACCTTGAGATGAGGAGACTACTCTGGATTATTCAAGTGGGCCTGATGTAATCACAAGGGTCCTTGTAAGTTAAAGAAGGAAACAAGAGAGTAAGTGTCAGAGTGATGCCACGTGAGAAAGACTCAGCCAGCCACTGCAATGCAGGAAGCTTCTGGCATCTAGAAAAGACAAGAAAATTAATTCTTCTCTGGAGTTTTCAGAAAGAAACACAGTAAGCCTGTGCCTTAATTTTAACCCAGTGAGACCTTTAGTGGACTTCTGACCTCTGGAATTGTAAGATATAGATTTTTGTTGTCTTAAACCATGGATTTGTGGTAATTTGTTACAGCAGCAATAGAAATACAGTTATGTACATTTATAGTTTTCCTTAAATTTAGAAAATTTGAGGCCATTATTTTTTCAAATATTTCTTCTGTCATACTCCCACCCCCCCATCTTAGGACTTTAATTACATGTATGTCATATCACTTGATATTATTCCAGAGGTCACTGATGCTCTGTTGATTTTTTTTCATATCTTTTTAACCTCTGTATTTCATCTTGGTTATTTTCTATTAGTATGTCTTAATACTTACAGACATTTTCTTCTTTAATGCCCTGATATGCTTTTATTTCACCCAGCATATTTTTAATTTGTGTTATATTTTTTCAACTCTAGATGCTTAATTTCAGTCTTTCTTAAATCTTCTCTTTCTCACCACAATGTGTTCATACTTTCTTATACCTCTTGAACACATGGACATATTTATATCTGTATTACTGTTCTTTTCTGCTAATCCCACTATCAGTAATTTCTGGGTGTGTTCTATTGGTTGTTTCTTCTCTTGGTTATGAGTCATGTTTTCCAGTTTCTTTGCATGCCTAGTAATTTTTAATCGGATCCCAAATACTGTCAATTTTACCTTTTAGTTTTAGATTATATTTATTTAAATAATACCAGATTCCTTTCTGGCATCCCATTTGTTCTTTGCACTCAGGGCAGTGGGAACATGAACAATTCCTAATCCATTATGAACTCTAGAAATGATTCTCCCTCCTCCTTTCTGTCAGATCTTTCCCGTATTCATATTGTCTCCTCTCACACACGTGCCAGTCAGTACTCAGCCAAAGACTTCAGAGAATGCCTCTGCATCTCTCTGGATATCGCTATGTGTGCAGATTCCTACTCACTGTACTCAGCCACACAAATTCTAGCCACCTTGAGGTCCTCAAATTCAATCTCTGCCATATCAATTCAGTGGCCATTTGAATTCCCTCTCCTTGCACTTCAACCTGGTAACTGCTTGTAGGGGCTCAATTTGTTATGGGCCTCAATTTGTTTTTCCTTTTCTCAGGAATCATGATCTGGCATGATCTGTTTTCTAATGTCTGCAAACTGTCATGTCATTGATTTTGTCTGGTTTCCCAGTTGTTTAAGGTGAAAGAGTAAATGCTGGCCCTTTGGCCAGAAGCAGACGTCTGTCCACGTTACCTAATATTTTATTTTATTTTTATAAAGTTGTTTATGATACCTTTTAATTAGGGAGTGATGTCCCTTTGTCATTCCTGACATTAGCTTTTTTTCATCTCCTTTCAATTTTTTCTTCATTAGTCTTGGAGGGGTTTATTAATTTTGTTTATCTGTAAAAAACAAAAACTAACTTTGGGGTTTATTGACACTCTATCGTATATTTGTTTCTATTTATGTAATCTTCTCTTCCTTTTTTCTTACTCTCTTTAGGTTTGATTTGTTCTTTTGCCGACGTCTTGGATGTTTATATCATTTGTTTTAGTCTTTCTTCTTTTTTATCTTATAAATTTAAGGCTGTGCACATTTATTTAATCAGGACTTCAGATAAATTTTCCATTTGGTATTGAATTTATTATTATTCAGTTGAAACTATTTTTATTTTTTCATTTTCTTAATAATGGGGATTTTTTCCAGTCATTTTCTTATATTAATTTCTAGCTTAATTTCATTATTATGAGCTTATACAGTCTATATAATTTCAATTTTGTTGAGACTATATTTATGGCCCAGTATGTTGTTAATTTCTGTAAATATACCTTGTGTACTTGAAAAGAATGTATTTTATAGCTGTCAGGATATATATATCTATATCACATATATCATATATATACATATACACACACATACACATATATAATTTAATGATACTATTTAAATTATATATATAACCAATTTTAATCATGCTATTGAAATCCTCTTCTGTATACTTGGTAAAAATCTATATTCTTCCAAAATCAATATTCCTGATTTTTTCTCTGCCTTTTCTATTGTTACTTAGAGAGGTGATAAATTCTTTTTACTAAGATTTTTGACTAGTCTATTTTTCTTCTAATTATTTTAATTTTTAATATATTAGGTAGTGTGGTTATGTTAATATAAATTAAGAATTATTCTAATTCCTTGCAATTTAAACTTCTATTAGTTTGAAATATCCCTTTTTATAGCTGTTCTTAATATAAGGGTTAATCCAAATCACGTAGGCTGCCATTACAGATATGAAACCAGTAACTCACTCTGCAAATAGGAATGAATGTCAGCAGATTAGAAGATAATTTAGGAAAGCTTTTTGTATGAGATATAGATCAAACATAATCAAAAGTGAAGTGGGGGATGGGACACAGAGAAAACAGATACTACTTAAATTAAAACTCTCTAACTTATTTTCTCTGAGATACAAAGACATAACAAGATATTGTATCCAATAAAATAGAAGGATGTATAAATCAAAGGAAATCAGAGAAAATGTAAAAGATCCTTGAAATCAACAACACAGTAATCAAATTAGTATCAAGGATAAGATTTTAAAAATCAGGAACTCTCACAAAAGAACAGAAATTAAGATATATAGAAAATGGAAGTGAAAAGATAAGACAATGAAAGACTTAGTTAGATAAATAAAATGGAGGTTTAATGTTGAGCTCCTGAGGAACATTCACCTAATAGCAGTCTAAATGTAGAGATCAGAGGGAGCAGAAGGGAGAGTTATTAAAAAATGATATTAGGGAAATTTGAACCTATACATTGAAAGCATCTGCAATTTACTCAGAACAATATGTAATAACACTTTTAAAACAGATAGTCTCATAATCATAGAGTCTCAAAATAGCAGCAATCAGATGAGATACTAAAAGCTTCCAAAGAGGGGAAAAAATAGTGTATATGATATGGAGAAGTCAGAATGGCATGAGATTTCCCAGAGGAGAGAAGAGAAAGCAACTCCATGGAGTAATAGGAAGACCCCACCTCAACATATAAGCAGCTGTCCTAGAGGGCAACCAGTACAAGTGGGATGAGGAAATGGAGGTCTAACACAGGGACGGTCCTTGATGGAAGGAGGGGAAATTGAACTACTGCATCATTTGATGTATTTGAGAATTTGGAAGAAAACTAAAGATATGCATGGAAACATTTGTCAAATTATAAAAGTAGGTCCATAGAAATCTAAGGAAATGAAAAACAAAAATAGTTACTTATCATAGAAAGCAAAAAAATCCATGAAATGAAAACGATAATCATAATTCATTATGTGAATCATCAGAGAATGTTTACCTCATCATATTCAAGTAACAATGCAATCACTGGACACCAAAATTATAATATTATTAAAATGGGAAAATAGTGAAAAATAAAATAGAAGATACAAAATGTTCAGAAACCATAGCAGCAAGTCAATACCAGGAATTAATAATTCAAGAAATCGTGGGATATAAATGTTATTTATGAATATGGTGGTAATGATAACATTAAAAAGTTAAAAATTAAAACCTTAATTTTAGTTAAAAATCTATTTAATTAAAATTTTAAAAGTAAAATGAGTTTTGGAAATCTAAAAGTCATAATCCAGCACTGTCTCAAATCTCATTTTTCTTGATCGCCACCACTACATACATTTCTATTCATTCTACACATCAGCTCCAGCGAGTTTTCAAAATGCACATCTTAGTATTTTTATCCAACTCCTAAACTCCATATGGAGCTCTTCAGGGGATTCCCACTGCCTTCGACCTTTCACAGGCTTGGAAGGCCATGCATAGAAAAGTTTCTTCCTCCTTCCCGCTTCTCCTCACTCTACTCTTCCTCTTACCTTTTATGCTTCAGCCACACTGACCATGGTTTTTTGGTTGTTGTTTGTTTGTTTGTTTGTTTGTTTCTTTGTTTAGGCAGAGTCTTGCTCTGTGGCCCAGGCTGGAATGCAGTGGCATGATCTTGGCTCACTGCAACCTCCACCTCCCTGGTTCTAGCGACTCTCATACTTCAGCCTCCGGAGTAGCTGAAACTACAGGCATGCGCCACCTTGTCCAGCTAATTTTTTTTTTTTTTTTCGTAGAGATGGGGTTTCACCATGTTGGCTAGGCTGGTCTCAAACTCTCATCTCAAGTGATCCACCTGCCTCAGCCTCCCAAAGTGCTAGGATTACAGACATGAGCCCACACCTGGCCTGATCACGTTTTAATTAAAAAATGTCAAGCTCCCTGTTGTACTGGGGTTTTGATACATGCTATGCTGCTCCCATGGTTTAAAAACATCCTGCCACCCAGTTCCCACACCCTTTTCACACACACACACTCACCTTCTATTTCATAAAGGTAGAGGCTTATTCTGAGGGGAGATATTGATGACTCCAGGTCTATATGACCATCCTCTGGCTTGAGCTGTCCTTTAGAAAATGACTTGGTTTTCCATTTTCCATTCTTAAGTGAGTATCTAATTGACTTCTTGCACCCACATCTCTCCCTCCTTTCATTAGACAATAAGCTTCAAGAAATGACAAATATTGTCTCTCTTCGCTCATCATTGTACACTAGTATGTAGTACAATACTTAAAAAGAATAAATAGTCAATAAATGTTTTGTAAATGAGTGAAAATTTTAAAAGTAAACTGAACATCTAAATTGTAGGTGAAGTACTACCTTGATTTGTCACTAATAAGTGGTATTGTGCTATGTGACATTGAGCAAATCATTTAATTGTTCTCAGTTGGAATTCCTCATCTCCAAATCATCATAATAATACATAGTTTAAAAATTATTTTAAGGATTAAATGAAATATAACACATATAGAAGTAATTTTTCCTCTGTATATGCTATATAAGTGTAAGCCTTCTTTTCTTTCCTTTCTTTAAATCATTAATGATGACCTTGGCATATATTTGATTATAACATGTATTCTCTAAACTTAAAAGGAAAAAGGAAAAGAGATGGTACCTCATCAAGAGCAGTGTGCTTCAAGGGACAGTAGAGTATCTGTGTTCACAAAGTAAAAAGGGCAAGGCTTCGCTAAGCTTTAAAGTTTTCAACCCAGTTCATCATTATTCACATACTGCCACCAAAACAAGTTTGACTGTGGCACAGTTCATAAGTGCAAAATATTTCATTTGTGGCTGGAATAAATGAGACACATAATCTCATCAAATGTATATTCAGTAGGAATTCTACTCTGCCATCTGTGGGTTTTCACATACTTCAGTGTAACTGAATTTCTAACAGAAAATCCAGCTCTCAATGACATTATGTGAATTTGTGACACCACTGTAGGACACTTGCTGGGAAGGTAAAATAATGAACATGCTACATTTTTTTCATCTATCTAGGAGATTCATCCGTGACAGATGTAATAGTGATAATAATTTAATCATAATTATGCTATTATGCCATATTATTATGACAGTTAAGGTTATAATTTAATGTCACACCCTTTTAATTCAATAAAGTTATTAATATATTAGAAATATTTTACTAGTAAAGATTTACTCGAGCCAAGTCTTTTCTTTCTCTTGATGGTATAAAAATTATCTGCTCAGATAAAAAGTAACCTCATGGCTTGAGCGACAAAACTAGGTATTAAATTTAGATTCTAAACAGATATCAATTCTCAGGGGTCTTGGTAATTCTCTTAAATTTTGACCCATGCATATTCTCTCTCTCTCTCTCTCTCTGTCTATCCTTCCACCTCTCTCTCTCTTCCTTTCTGAAACACTTGTTCACTGCTTCACCAAGGTTGCTTATTTTTAAAATTTCTCTCGCCAGTTATTCTATCTTTGTGCATTCGCTCTTTTGACATCATCCAACTGTGTTCCCTTCATGCCCAGACTGGAGCTGAAGAGAAAGCATATATGGGCATGAGACAAAGGTCTAGACAGAAAAAGAAAAAGAAAGATAAAGAAGCTATTGTGATAATGTTGGCAGCTTGCCAAGTCTCTACTATTTTGATGTGATTTCCCCTGAGTCTGGCTAGAAAGATTGCTGGTGCCTTAGCCACTCTAAATCCCATGGCAACCCCTCCTAGCAGTCTCCTTCTTCATTAGAGCACTGAGCCCCAGGTTTATAGACAGCACTGCAGGTCAATTCAAGCTCTCCAAAGTAAGTAAAAATACCAACTCAGCTTCGATTCAGTAAATCAGTCACCTAGACTAGTGCTTCTCAAAATTTTATGTACCCATTAATCACCTGGTGATCTGGTGAAAATGCAAATTCTAATTGGGTAGGTCTGGAGCGGGGATGAGATTCTGCATTTCTAACATGCTCCCAGTTGAATCTGATGCTACTGACTCCTGGACCACACTTGCTATTCAAACAAGGACTCAGACTATCATCTATACCCCTAAACATAACCCCACTAAGACACTATCTGACCTTCTTCTCTACCTTTCTTTCCCACTTCTCCTGGATTTCCACATTTTTATTCTCCTGCTTATATTAATAGTTTATTTTTTTAACTTCAACCCAGAAAGAACCAGACTTATATAGAATACAGAAATACTATCCAAGGAGTATTTCTTTGATTCCACAGTTTTCTAATTCTTAGAATGGAATTGTTGAACATACACTGGCTGTGTAATTACACTGAACTGGGTGTGCATTCCAATCACAGCTCTTACTAGCCAGGCAATTTTAGGACAACTTATTTAATTTCATGTCAGTCTTCTCATCCATGAAATGGATATAATAATATAATGATATCTACATCATAGAGTGTTTATGAAGCCTACATAAAATTACGTAAAATAGTCCCTGTGATACATAAGTTCCTGATAAATGTTGGGAAATAGTAATTTGATACACTCAGCTCAATGGAATTACTCAACATTATATAAATTATTTTTAAGTTGGAATTCAGTGTGCAAAATACACCAAAGATTAAACTAATGCTTTTTAAAAAGAAAACCAAGGCTGTATTAACTATTACATGCTTGGCAAACAGTCTATTTTTAAATTTTGAATTTCATTTGAGATAAATTATTTTGTATTATAAAGTGGCTGGCAGGTTTTTTTAATCAGCTTTCACCGCCTTTGAAATACATTTGTTAATAGGAAACAAAATAAGTGGCTTCAAATTTCTGTGGCTGCAGCAACTCTAGTTAATATTTTCTAAATGGTGCTTGAAAATAAATATGTATGGATCAAAAAAGTACCTGATAAGCAGCTAAATATGAAGAAAAACAACTCCCTCCAAAATCACTAGTGCATCAAGATATATTGATGCATTGATAGAATGGTCTCCAGTAATTTACTGCTAATCAGTTTTAAGAAATAGATGACAGCAAGGTACTTTTAAATAGTTCCTGTGCAGCTGACATGAATTTGGATTATGTGAACTGACTCACCATTTAAATTTGACTATATAGAATGGTGTGCTATTGATTTAGACAGTCCTTGACCTGGGGGATGGGACTTGACTTAGCTGAGGAAGCCAACATTTAGTTTAGAATGTGTTATCTTTCAGCATCTCTGCCTTTTGACAACAACAAAACAGAAAGATTAAGAAAGCAGACAATGAGTTAAAGCAAGAAAAGTTTCCCAGCCTTACCCAAACTATCCATGCTAGGGAACAGATGACAGCCTCCCCTCCTGAGGAAAATCAAGCCAGGCTTTGGGGATATTTTTGACCCCCACCCCTGCACAATTTGATTCACATTTTGAGGTGAGCAAGTCTGGTTTCTTTTCAATGTCACTATTTTGTCTTTCTAATGAAAATACTGTCTGAATTTCCTACAAGGTCTTAGATTTGAGGTGTGAAGATATGCTGCCAACATGAGATTCAGCTGTGTAAGGATGTACCTGATTCCAAATTGGAAGATTGTTAAATAAGTTTAGAGAACATCTTCCTTAGTGGAGTTTTTTATTTTCACTTTCACAAATGGGAAAATAGAGCACCGTGATGAAGAAAGCATGTTTTCCAGTCAGAAAGATACCAGATCTCATGGTTGAAAGCAGAGCTTTCAGCCTAATATTTAATTTTATTTCCTCCAGGTAACAACAGCTTCTTTTTCTCCTCTCTCCTCTCTTGTGTTTTAAAAGTTTCTCCCTCCCTCTCTTGATAGGTAGAGATATCTATAGCACAGGCACTCTCTCGTATGTGTGCCATCTATACATAAGATTCTGCATTTCTAACAAGCTCCCAGGTGAATCTGATTATGGATAGGTAAAAGATAGGTAGGTAGGCAGATAGATAGATAGATAGATAGATAGATAGATAGATAGATAGATATAGAGAGAGAGATGAGAGAGACAGATGCACACACATGTTCATCCTCCCTGTTCCTTAGCCCCTCTCTTCCTACTTCCTAACCTTGTGTTTGGGTGAAAATAAAGAAGTACATTACATATCCATCAGAATTAACTGACAGGGATTCCACCTTGGAAAGGGACTATTAAGCTTGATGATTTTGTTTTTAATGGTATCCTCTTTTATTATATAATAGAAAATAGCATTTTTAAAAGTTTTCATAATCTTCAATATGCTTACACACACACACACACACACAGAGAGAGAGAGAGAGAGAGAGAGAGAGAGAGAAAGAGAGACAGAATCTGCTTTAAAATGTGATTATTCCACAAATAGGGAGTCAGGATATCTGCATAATTAATTGAAATCCACAGATAATTTTAAAAACTCTTCTCTTATTCAATGAGTTCAACTTTCTCTCTTCAAATTTTCATCAGAATTGCTCACAAGTAGCACACGAATTCATCTGAATTCTGAAAGTTTTAATTACTTTCTGTCCTTTGTGCAAACACTGAAATGCCAGAAATAATGATCATCAAAGGATTAGGGGAAAATGGTAAGTTTAGGTTTACATAATATTAACATAACATATTTAAGCCTCAAATTAAAAGTGAGATGTGTGTTTTATGGGCTATGAACCAAGTCAAATCATGGTTATGTGATTATATACATATACACACAAATACATATACACATATATCCATAACATTTTTTATTTATCAATTCATTTCATCCATGCAATTCAGGAATGGCATTCCACACATTCACCACCTAGAAAATTCAGTGTTTCCTTTAAGATAGCTCAAATAACATAATTCTCTTCAGTAGTCTCTCAATATTTCAGGATGCATAACTTTTTAAAAAAATGAAAGCATATGTATTGGAATATGTGTAATCTACCTATGAACGTATTTTATACACCTTTACAATGTTAGGTCTTTGAAGCTGAAAGTATGCACACACACACACACACACATATACACACACATACACATTATATGTATTTCTAAATTTTTTCAAATTTCTTCTCATTCTAAAAATTCTATGTCAAAGAACTAATAAGTAAACTGCTGAAAATAATCAACTTCCTAATATTTTATAAGCATATGCACCAATTCTATCATCTCCAATGATAAGTACCTAAAGCAAATGATGCCACAATATTTGAGAAAAAAAAAAAAACAGAGAGACAGACACACACGGGAGGAGAAAGTATTTTGCCTGGCAAAAGCATACATTTGAGTACTTTTTAAAATACTCAATATTTGCCAAGTAAATTGGGCCAAAATTTATGCTTAAAGAGTCATAAACAAAGCAAGTGAGCCTTGTTAAACCACACTCTCCGTATGGGAAGGAAACACGAACTGTGTGAATTGCATAATGCAATCCATACTTATTTTATTACATAAGGACCTAAGTGTTATTTGCCTAAGATTAGTGATACATCATGATTATTACTCTCTTCCTAGGAAATCACTATATGAAACAGTTCAATGTCACAACAGGAGCATTGCTGCTTTTGATGGGGATAATACTAGGTAAAGTAATTACTTCCAGTGACCTTCCCGCTTTTGTGTTTCATAGTGTATGTTCAACATAATATATTGTCTACAACTAAAGTTCTCTTCATTACTTCCATTTATAAACAAAAATTTTCCCAGTTATGTGCACCAGTCATTTGAATTCTAAAAATTCAAAACTGTGAGCTATTTACATTCTTAGCCACAAAATAACTGCTTATTATTTTATTTATTGGTGTTATTGGTGTTCCTATATATTTTTGCTAATGCTAAACTGTAAGAAGAAAGTAATACAGTATCATAGCTTTAATTTCAAGAAATGCAGGCAGCAATTTCAGGTAGTTAGTCTTTCTTACAGACTAGTGTCTCTTGATACATTGAAAAGACTAGAGAAGCTGTTACAATGATAATGGAAGAACCTTATACATTTTCATTGACATCAAGTTGCCATTGACATCACGGAATTGACAAGGTAATGGTTTTCACACATACTTCCATTGACACCATAGCATCAGAAGTGTCAGACACAATGGAAGTGTCTCTTACAAGATCTATTGATATTAAAAAAGGAAGCAAAGTAAATTCAGAGGGCTATGATAGTATAATATTATGTCTCTAGCATTCCTAATTGTCCATAAATTCATCTGATTTATAATGAACTCCTATTACAGATATCACCTTTCACATACACGCACATACACATCTGGCAAAGGGGAAAGGTGAGAAAACTGAAGGTGATGAGTGTTAAGGCTATTGTGATTGATGTAAAAATAAACTTCATCTGGAGCTAACATTTATAAAGTACAATGTACAATAGCTCAAACTGAGAACAGGCTGTGGTAATGAGAAAATAAGAAACACCAATTTGGTATTTTAGGTTAATTGCTTTATTATTAATACAGAGAGTTTGTACATTAGTTCTGTATAATTAGAAATTATGCCATGTGTGGTAATTATAGCAGGATTCTGTAGTTTGTTATAACTTTGTGCTGAACCAATATAAAAAATAAAGAATTACAATCTTTAAAAAGAGACACATGGTTGGCATCAGAGCATAACTTGAAAGAGAAGCTGATATATGACAGATTTTCATTATTTTTGCAAGGTAAGTTAACTCCATCATATCTGCATGACAGAGTATTAATAAGATACTAGGTGATATTTTTAGGGTAACTGAAAGTACTTCCAGAGGCTAGAGATTTAACTTGTTTTCTTCCCACTTATGAACACTTTATTTCTGAATTACCTGTTCACTTTATATCTTTCAATTAAGACTATAGAAATGTAGCTGGTACTGAATCTTTTCTCTTACTTTTGTTACAATTATGCTTATCTAACAAAAATTTTAATCTCTATAAACTTTAGTGCATTATATATTTCAAACACCTCTGAAGCCCTGGAGACAGGGAAATGACCAAGACAGACATAGCCTCTGTCCTGCAGACACTAGGTTTCTACAGGGAAGGCAGAAGCAGAACAGGTAATTTCCTAATTGGTATTTAATTACAAGATCGTTAAAAGTTCTCTTAGAGAAATCAGGGTGCTAAGAGATCATATAAAAAGGCAGACCTGAACTAGCCTTGGAGACAGGCAAGGCCTCTCAGTGGAAATGGCATTTGTCTGAAACCTGAAAACGGAGTAGGTTAGCTGGCACAAGGAGAGAAAGTGAGGAAAATATTCAGATTAAAAGGAACAATTCATTCGAAAGCCTCGAGGCACAGAGTATGAATATGGAAGAAAATCAGGCTGCCACGCCGTGTTCCTTTAAAAATGTGTTTATTTTTATTCTACATACTTGAGTGAAACACACCCAAGTGAAGAAAGAGCATCATCTACTTTCCTGCAAATTGGCCACTGTTGCCAGCTCAGCATATCTGCATAACTTATTTGGGGATGCTTCCTTCCATCATGCTGTCATCTAGACAATCTTCACATGGTTTTCCCCTCCTATCCCCAATTCACTTCAGAACACTTCTGCTTACAAGGCCAGTGATGGGGTCAATTTTTAAAAAGTGAACTTAATTTCTTGCTTATTATCTGATTTATACATTGAACTTACTTGTTCTGGCAATTCCCATTAGAAAGGTGGCAAGTTATTCTCTCAAAAGTTGTATTGCCAGGCTGGGACTATGCTATCGAACAAGATACACACAGCCTTGCCCTCTCCAAGCTTATTGTTGGTCAATGAAATCCAATAAAGTACAGCAAGTAATAAGAGACTGTAAAATTGTAAGATAGTTCTAAAATATAAATTAACAATTTGGAGAATACAAAGATGAGAGAAATTTATTAATTCCACAAATCTACTCTCTGCCAGACATTGTACTAAAACTTAAACCTATGAAGAAACATAACATATAAGCTACGAGCTTCTCAATTTCAAAACTCTGCTGACTGCAATTCTACTGTTTATTGAGCACCTACTATGTAAAGCATTGTGATTCCACTATTCTCTCACTCAGCTTCACCACTCCAGCTTCCTTGTTGCTCCTTGAACATGCCAGGCACATTCCCATTTCCAGGATCTGCACTTGTTGTTCTCTCTCTCCAAATATTCTTCTCCTAAGTTATCTCTACAGCACTCCCTCACTTCCCTCACTTCTTTCTCCACCGTCAACCTCTCGATGAAACATTCTTTGACCACCCTGTCTAAAATTGCATCCCAGCGCCCATATTCTCCATCTCTCCTTCATACTTCAGATATATCCATAGAAAATGTTTCTTTACCCACCCTCTAATATGCTATATCATATGCTCCTAGCATTCAGGGACATATCTTATAATGTTAATGATGTCATCATCATAGGATGTGTCCCTGAATGCTAGGAGCATACGATATAGCATATACAGATTACAGAGAGCTAGTAATTAATTTGGCAGCTTGATTATTTGCTGGGGTTGATCATCTTCGCCTACATTATTAAGTAAGATATTTGAGGCCGTGCGCGGTGGCTCAAGCCTGTAGTCCCAGCACTTTGGGAGGCTGAGGTGGGTGGGTCACATGAGGCCAGGAGTTTGAGACCAAGTCTAGCCAACATGATGAAACCACATCTCGACTAAAAATACAAGAATTAGTCAGGTGTGGTGGTGCATGCCTGTCGTTCCAGCTACTCGGAGGCCAAGGCAGCAGAATTGCTTGAACCCGGGAGGCGGGTTGCAGTGAGCCGCCATCACATTACTGCACTACAGCCTGGGTGACAGCGAGACCCTGTATCAAAAAAAAAAAAAAAAAAAAAAAAAAAAAGATCCTTGGATAAATTAGGCTGAACTTAAGTAAATAATTAACATTGAAAAATTAATGAATCCAGGAGCTGGTTTTTTGAAAGGATCAACAAAACAGATAGACTGCTAGCAAGACTAATAAAGAAGAAAAGAGAGAAGAATCAAATAGACGCAATAAAAAATGATAAAGGGGATATCACCACCGATCCCACAGAAATACAAACTACCATCAGAGAATACTACAAACACCTCTATGCAAATAAACTAGAAAATCTAGAAGAAATGGATAAATTCCTCGACACATACACCCTCCCAAGACTAAACCAGGAAGAAGTTGAATCTCTGAATAGACCAATAACAGGAGCTGAAATTGTGGCAATAATCAATAGCTTACCAACCAAAAAAAGTCCAGGACCAGATGGATTCACAGCCAAATTCTACCAGAGGTACAAGGAGGAACTGGTGCCATTCCTTCTGAAACTATTCCGATCAATAGAAAAAGAGGGAATCCTCACTAACTCATTTTATGAAGCCAGCATCATCCTGATACCAAAGACTGGCAGAGACACAATCAAAAAAGAGAATTTTAGACCAATATCCTTGATGAACACCAATGCAAAAATCCTCAATAAAATACTGGCAAACCGAATCCAGCAGCACATCAAAAAGCTTATCCACCATGATCAAGTGGGCTTCATCCCTGGGATGCAAGGCTGGTTCAATATACACAAATCAATAAATGTAATCCAGCATATAAACAGAACCAAAGACAAAAATCACATGATTATCTCAATAGATGCAGAAAAGGCCTTTGACAAAATTCAACAATGCTTCATGCTAAAAACTCTCAATAAATTAGGTATTGATGGGATATATCTCAAAATAATAAGAGCTATCTATGACAAACCCACAGCCAATATCATACTGAATGGGCAAAAACTGGAAGCATTCCCTTTGAAAACTGGCACAAGACAGGGATGCCCTCTCTCACCACTCCTATTCAACATAGTGTTGGAAGTCCTGGCCAGGGCAATTAGGCAGGAGAAGGAAATAAAGGGTATTCAATTAGGAAAAGAGGAAGTCAAATTGTCCCTGTTTGCAGACGACATGATTGTATATCTAGAAAACCCCATTATCTCAGCCCAAAATCTCCTTAAGCTGATAAGCAACTTCAGCAAAGTCTCAGGATACAAAATCAATGTGCAAAAATCACAAGCATTCTTATACACCAATAACAGACAAACAGAGAGCCAAATCATGAGTGAACTCCCATTCACAATTGCTTCAAAGAGAATAAAATACCTAGGAATCCAACTTACAAGGGACGTGAAGGACCTCTTCAAGGAGAACTACAAACCACTGCTCAAGGAAATAAAAGAGGATACAAAGAAATGGAAGAGCATTCCATGCTCATGGGTAGGAAGAATCAATATCATGAAAATGGCCATACTGCCCAAGGTAATTTATAGATTCAGTGCCATCCCCATCAAGCTACCAATGACTTTCTTCACAGAATTGGAAAAAACTACTTGAAAGTTCATATGGAACCAAAAAAGAGCCCGCATCACCAAGTTAATCCTAAGCCAAAAGAACAAAGCTGGAGGCATCACGCTACCTGACTTCAAACTATAATACAAGGCTACAGTAACCAAAACAGCATGGTACTGGTACCAAAACAGAGATATAGATCAATGGAACAGAACAGAGCCCTGAGAAATAATGCCGCATACCTATAACTATCTGATCTTTGACAAACCTGAGAAAAACAAGAAATGGGGAAAGGATTCCCTATTTAATAAATGGTGCTGGGAAAACTGGCTAGCCATATGGAGAAAGCTGAAACTGGATCCCTTCCTTACACCTTATACAAAAATTCATTCAAGATCAATTAAAGACTTAAATGTTAGACCTAAAACCATAAAAATCCTAGAAGAAAACCTAGGCATTACCATTCAGGACATAAGCATGGGCAAGGACTTCATGTCTAAAACACCAAAAGCAATGGCAACAAAAGACAAAATTGACAAATGGGATCTAATTAAACTAAAGAGCTTCTGCACAGCAAAAGAAACTACCATCAGAGTGAACAGGCAACCTATAAAATGGGAGAAAATTTTTGCAACCTACTCATCTGACAAAGGGCTAATATCCAGAATCTGCAATGAACTCCAACAAATTTACAAGAAAAAACAAACAACCCCATCAAAAAGTGGGTAAAGGATATGAACAGACACTTCTCAAAAGAAGACATTTATGCAGCCAAAAAACACATGAAACAATGCTCACCATCACTGGCCATCAGAGAAATGCAAATCAAAACCACAATGAGATACCACCTCACACCAGTTAGAATGGCAATCTTTAAAAAGTCAGGAAACAACAGGTGCTGGAGAGGATGTGGACAAATAGGAACACTTTTACACTGTTGGTGGGACTGTAAACTAGTTCAACCATTGTGGAAGTCAGTGTGGCGATTCCTCAGGGATCTAGAACTAGAAATACCATTTGACCCAGCCATCCCATTACTGGGTATATACCCAAAAGACTATAAATCATGCTGCTATAAAGACACACGCACACGTATGTTTATTGCGGCACTATTCACAATAGCAAAGACTTGGAACCAACCCAAATGTCCAACAATGATAGACTGGATTAAGAAAATGTGGCACATATACACCATGGAATACTATGCAGCCATAAAAAATGATGAGTTCATGTCCTTTGTAGGTACATGGATGAAATTGGAAATCATCATTCTCAGTAAACTATCGCAAGGACAAAAAAACAAACACCGCATGTTCTCACTCACAGGTGGGAATTGAACAATGAGAACACATGGACACACGAAGGGGAACATCACACTCTGGGGACTGTTGTGGGGTGGGGGGAGAGGGGAGGGATAGCATTAGGAGATATACCTAACGCTAAATGACGAGTTAATGGGCGCAGCACACCAGCATGGCACATGTATACATATGTAACTAACCTGCATATTGTGCACGTGTACCCTAAAACTTAAAGTATAATAATAATAGTAAAAAAAAACATAATTTGTGAAATAAGAAGAATGAAAATTTTTAAGTAAATAACATTGGAGAAAAATCATAATTTGTGAAATATGAAGAATGACAAATTTCCATTTTAAAAATGTAAGTTTTTAGTTTTTTTCTTACTGCAAAACCAATCCATGTTCATTGCAAGAAAACAATGCAAAGACAAAAAGAACACAAACACAAACCATATTCCAAAAACCCAACTATAATCATTAACATTTTAAGTATTTCTACATCAAAAACAGAATCATAGTAATCATATATTTCGTAACCTACTCAATCAGTGTTCTACATGCATCAAACACCCAGG
The DNA here is from genome assembly GCF_029289425.2 of Pan paniscus. Lineage (NCBI taxonomy): Eukaryota > Metazoa > Chordata > Mammalia > Primates > Hominidae > Pan > Pan paniscus. Next base: position 128,817,884 of record NC_073249.2, read on the forward strand.
CATCTCCCGGGTGGGCTCTGACCTACTTCAAGCATGCATACCTGAAATGCCTTGGAGATGCCCACAGATGCATCTACTCAGTGCCTGTCCACACATGAATAACCTGGAAGTGTGGAAGAATTAACACCCCAGAGGGAAAAAAATGACCAATAGATATAGAAGCCAGTGGACACATTCTTCCCCCTTTCTGCTCCCAACCCTTACTCTACAGAGTCTAGGGAGATGCTTTACATGGCTACTTGAGGAGGGCTCAGCCTCACTTAACTAGTAATCAGTTTAACTCAGCAGTAACCAATATCACTATCAATATCAATAATGCCTTCTCCTCCTGTTGGCTCTCCCTTTCTTCCCTGCCTTACTCCCCTGCTCTGTCACTTCTCTTTCCTGGGATGGCACTTGCTAATAAAGCAATAGTACATAAGCCATCTGCCATTAGATTTGCTTCCTGGGAAACCCAGGTTTAGCCACCTAATTTTTATCTTAAAAATATATGTTAAATGTACTTTTCTGTCACTATCAATTCTTCCATACATAATATAAATTCAATACGATCATAGACCTTGTTTTTCTTCCTTAATTCTTTATGCTCAGTATCTAGATTAGTATCAACACATTTTCAATGCCTACAAGAGTGTATCATTGCTGCGAAGGTATGAGTCCACCTACTTAACATTTTTACTAGAGTATACCTCAATATATTCATTCAGACCACACTTGGACATTCAAGTTGTTCCTAATTTTACCTATGTTAATGTGCCATGTTTAGGCAGCAAACTCCGGGCTCAAACACATGATTATTTCTATATTCTTAAAAGCGATTTATCTGAGTCAAAGGTTATGCACAATTTTAGGAATATTTTACAAGCATTTGCTATCCTATTTGAATAAAAATTATGATATTCTATTCATTTTTATCTGTCAGCATTTCTTCTAGTGAACCAAGGTATTCTCATAGCATTGGCAGAGGAAAAGGCATAATCCATGTCCATCTTTTTCATCAGCTTAAAATCCATGTGCTTTTATGGGTGGCAATGAAGCTGATGAGTAGCCTCAAGCCAGCAAATTTGGAGTGGGGAGAAGAATTAAACCTCAAAAATCCTTGCTGCTGAAACAATATTTTTTTCTTTTCTTCTTTTTCTTTAATAATGGTATCCCTCTTCCCACTATCCTTCCCAATTGTAATTTACTTTTCATGTCACAGAACTCAGCACCAAACAAATTACACACCTTATCTAAAGCTATTGGCTCAAAATGCTCAGATGGCTGTTTTCACTATAAACCACAGGCAAAGTGATTCCAGGGTGTTGTTTTTCCGATAGTAAAAGAAATCCTGGAAACTCTTTACAAGTATTCCTGCATGGATCAATGCGGCGTAGAGTGGTAGTCCAGAGATCAGTAGGAGACGTATTTGAAGCTGAATCCATGCTGACAAAGAAATACTTGCCATTCCTCAAATACTTGAAGTACCTCATTTCCTATGAACTGGATTATCTCTTCATAAATTGTGGGCAACAGCTAAGATAAGTTTAGCCCCTGCCTTTGCTACCAAATATGGCAAGCGGATTTGTGAGTAATGGAGACAACCAAGAAATCAGTTTCAGAACCGCACCCCGCCCCCCTCAAAAAAAAAAAAAAAAAAAAGAAAGAAAGAAAAAGAAAGAAAACAATTTTTATGGTTTGGGAAACTAATCAGTCCCTTCTCTGCATGAAAGAAAAAGCCACACTTAGAAACCTGTTTGCTGCAATGAGTTTGAATGCCTCATACCTGGCTTGGTATTAAAACTTAATGTTGGAATTTGGAAGACTGCTTTCATCTAGTATTGAGTTAATTATTGGACAAGTACATTAAAATGGGTTGATCTCAGAAAATCAGCTAACAGCCCTTATCATACTCTTCTATATCAAAGCAATGTCACTGAGCATCACTACAAACAGTTAGAAAATTAAGGCTTTTTTTCCTCTTAAAATATTTTCTGTCTCAAAAAGTTCTTTATAATGTGTGATAAACTTCTTTAAATAAGATTTTCTCAAATTTTCTTTAAAAGTTTCAATTAAACATATATCTTTTAATGGGGGCAACCGAACCATATCATGGATGAAAAATAAAATCACCAGGTATCCAACAGAAGGGCCAGTGGGTAAATCAGGCTGCCTGGGCTGAGTGTAAAACAGATCTGTTCATTGCAGAACTCGGGGGATTGAAATAAAACCTCCAACACATGTCATCAATACATTTCTGCTTTAATAAACACCGCTTAAATTTCCCCTGGCATTTAAAAAAATGCATATTAAAAGGAAGAACATGCACAACTCAGGCTAAGGACAAATCTTGAGCCTTCTCAAGTAGAAATGTGTTCAATTTGATATTTTTAGTGCTGTGTCTATGGAGAGAATGAAACTTTGTTCCACCCCCATCTACAAATTTTTGTGCACCTATTGATGAAATCTGTAGATGTCCTTGGCCCAATAAAAAGACAAAAAGAATACTGCCTGCCTGCACAAACCATGACGCTCTCACTGCAAACCATCTCAAAGACCTCTCTCTCTCTAATCAAAACAATTAACCAAGGCTGAGTGATGATCTGAAAGAAAAAAAAAAGAAGATAAAATAACAAAGAAAATAAACCAAACTAACACATTTTTAACCTACATATGTTGAAATATAATTTCTTACAAATAAACAAACAAAAACATGATGTTTTGACTAAATGTTTTTGATTAAATGCTTACTTTAAAAATACAAAAAAGAAAGACCCAGTTATAGAATAAACATTGCCAGGGGAACAAAAGCTATACAATTTACCACAAATTTGCTCTTTCTTTCATTTTAGCATAGACATGACCTTACCTTTTATATGTTAAATGATTAAAGATTATATTATTTTTGTTTTATTTTTAATTTTGTGGACACATAGTAGATATATATATTTATAGGATACATAAGATGTTTTGATACAGGCATGCAATGTGTAATAATCAAATAATAGAGAATGGGGCATTCATTCCCTCAAGTATTTATCCTTTTTATTATAAACAGTCTGATTACACTCATTTAGTTGTTTTAAAATGTACAACTATTATTGACCATAGCCACTCTGTTGTGCTATCAAATAGTAGGTCTTTTTCATTCTTTCGGTCCATTGTTTTGTGTGCCCATAAATCATCCTAATCTCCTCTATATACCCCAACCCCACCCTCGAATGCACTACCTTTCCCAGCCTCTGATAATCATACTTCTACTGTCTATGTCCAGGAGTTTGTTTTGAGTTTTAGATCCCACAAATAAGTGAGAACATGTGATGTTTGTCTTTCTATGCCTGGCTTACTTCACTTAACATAATGATCTCCGTTCCATCCATGTTGCTGCAAATGATAGGATCTCATTCTTTTTATGTCTGAATAGTACTCTATTGTGTATAAGTACCACATTTTCTTTATCCATTCATCTGCTGATGGACGCAGGTTGCTTCCAAATCTTAGCTATTGTGAACAGTGATTCAACAAACAAGGGAGTGCAGATATCTCTTCAATACACTGATTTCCTTTCTGTTGGGGAGATACCTAGAAGTGGAATTGCTAGATTATATGATACCTCTGTTTTTAGTTTTTTTGAGGAAACTTTTCGTTTTAAAGAAATTCTGATTAATCTTATGCCTATAAACATCTAGAGTCAGCAACTGTCCAGTAAATGATGAGCTGATAGATTTCAAGCCTTTTATGTACCAAGTAGGATCTCCAAGTATTCTATGTAAATAATTCAACTCATTTCTATGTCAACTACCTGCACTAATTTCAACATAAATTAAATTTTAAAACATAAAGGAAATTTTCCATGAAACTTGGACTTGATTCTTCAATGACAGAGTCCTACTAGATTAACTTTCAAAAAGGCGTGCTGCTTTAAAGACTCCTTTTCTTCATAAAACTAATCCATCTATATAGAGTTTTGGCAACATAAAGGAGATAATTGTCATATTCTCAAAAGCTACCTTGTTTCCAGAATCATAAATGATCTTCATTGTTAAAATCAATAATACACTCCTTATGCACATTTTCTTGAACACGTCAATTGTGTATGTTTAGATTTAACGAATATTTTATTCTAGCTCTTTTCACCTCTTTTGATTACTGGAGATTGTTCTGACACCATGGGGAAATGTATAAAGGGAAATATTAAATGCCACACTAGACTAGGCCTGTCAGTAGCACTTTGGAGTGAGCTTTTCAATGCTAAGCCACACGACAACTGAACAGTTCCTGCCAGACATAAAGTGGACTTGTATTCAGTTGACATTTCAGCACTTCTTTGGAACATAACCACTTTTTAGAATTACAAGGTTTTCTTAATTGAAAGTAGATTTTAAAATTATAGTAGTTGTTAAATACTAGGAGCTAAATTTTCACTTGCGTGTAAAAGCTGTTATTTGGAGCTGAATCGGGCATGCAGTTTAACAAGCAACAGGAAATGTTTAAAATCACCACGATCATTATCCAGTAAAATTAAAATACCCAAACCAGAGGGCTAAGCATTATATGGGAATTTGCAAGTGAAACCAGCATCATCATCAGGAACACATCTGGGTAGGTAAAACTATTAGATACACTGGAGTACCTAAGAAGGAGAAGAGCAGGCCAGGCCGTCTCCAGCCTAAGGGATGTCATATTCCCTAAGGCTGCAGACATGGACTGGGTGGTACAGTGTAAGAGACCTGTCTGCTCAGGTGAAAGTGACTGTGCGAGTGACCTTGTTGTTTGTGCTCATGTACACATGTATATGCAAATCCAATTTCCCAGGACTCTTTCCTGGGCCTGTGGATAGGGTGGGAACAGACAAAGAGTTTTAAGATAGGGGTCCCGAACTGACAGCAGCAAACAAGTTAGCAGCCTACGAAGTAGTGGTAGGTGGAATAATGGCCCCCTAAAGATGTCCCCATCCTAGTCCTTAAAGCCTTTGGATATGCCACATTACATGGCAAAAGCGATTGTGGAGATAAATTAAATTCAGAATCTTCAGATGAGGAGATTATCTTGGATTATCTGGATGGGCTCAACAAAGAGGATAAAATGGTTCCTAAAGAGGGAGTCAAGAAGGTCAAAGTCAAAGGAGATGTGACAATGAAATCAGAGCTCAGAGAGGAGAGAAGATGCTATATTACTGGCTTTGAAAATGGAAGAAGAAAGAACAAGCCAAGGAAGGTATATGAATCTGGAAAAGACAAATGACTGATTTTTCCCTAGAGCCTCCAGAAGGAATCAGCCTTCTGATTCCTTCAAGGTGTGGACACCTTGGTTTTCCTACCAGTGAGATAGGTGACCTTCCAAAATGGAGATGTTTGTGGAAATGTGTTACAAGAACAATAGAAAATTAATACAGATGTTTTATCGAAATTTAATGAGAGGCAGCTTGCATTCCATCAGGAAACTTTTAACCCGTGCCCACCTGGTATGCATGGTGGTGACCAAGATGGTCTTAACCAGGGGTGTCCAATATTTTGGGCTCCCTGAGCCACATGGAAGAATTGTCTTGGACCACACATAAAATACACTAATGCTAACAACAGCTGATGAGTTAAAGAAAAAAAAGTCACAAAAAATCTCATAATGTTTTAAGAAAGTTTATGAATTTGTTTTGGGCTGCATTCAAAGCAGTCTTGGGATGCATGTGGCCCACAGGTTGCAGGTTGGACAAGCTTGGTCTTAACATTCCCCTCAGATTGACTAGACTTTTGACAGGTCTTTCCTTCTTCCTTCCTTGTTTCCTTCTTTTTTTCCTTCCTTCCTTCCCTTTTTTATCCTTCCTTCCCTTTTTTCTTCTCTCCTTCCTTTCTTCCTACCTTCTTTCATTCCTTCCTTCCTTTGTTCCTTCCTTTCTTCCCCTTCCTTCTTTCCTTCCTTCCTGTTTCTTCCTTTCTTCCCCTTTCTTCTTTCCTTCCTTCCTTCCTTTTTCTTTTTTTCTTTTCCTTTCTTTCTTTTTTCTTCCTTTCTTTCCCTCCTTCCTTCCTTCCTTTTCTTTTCTTCCTTCCTTTTCTTTTCTTCCTTCCTTCCTTCCTTCTCTCTCTCCCTTCCTTACTGGTATTAAAGAGCACAAGTTTCTTTCTGATTTAGGCACTTGACTTCCCTTTTCTCAGATCACTCACGTAGAGAACTTGCAGTTGTAAATTCTTTCTCTACCTCTTTGACATGTAAATCTTCTCCCAGCCTCTTTCCAATTTTACAACCCAAGAATGTCTTTCTCAATGACCTGAGGCTATCCCTTTGAAATGTAATCATCAAAGGAGAAAGCACTCCTATGTCCCAGTGGCTATGGGCAAGTGGCTGCATAACTTCCATAAACAACAATTAGCAAACACAAATGTCCTAATCATATTTAACAACCTCCTCCCTAATATCTTCCAGTACCTTTCAACTCACTCCAGTGCTTAAAGCTCTCACTTTCACCTTTTGTTTCAGTGGATTTGAGTTCAATCTCCACTTTCTACTGCAATAGTCTTGAAATTCCTTCATTCTGTGCTACATTATTTTTTAATTTAATTTACCCTATTTAGTACACAGTGGACCAAAAATCTGTATATATATATTTTGAATGCATAACTTTTTTCTACTATTTCTTTGTTCATTTTCTCTTTTCCATTGTTTCTCTGTCATTAAAGATCATGTTATATAGAGGCTGAATCTGCTGTATCTTCCTTCTACCATCTTAAATATTTTCAGATATTATTTATATTTTTGGGAAGAGAGTTCCTTGACCTTATTTTCCAAATCATTTGTTTTAGCTTTAATACTATCTTTTACATTACTCAGTCTACCTATGAACTTTTCACAATTATAATTTTAAGTTGATTAAATAATTCTTATTCTGAGTTCTCTTTGTTCCAAGTAATACATTCTCATTTGAATATCGAACTATTCTCACATTTCTCCTTGTTAATCATAATTAAAATTTTTGTAGTAATCATAATTAAAATTTTTTTAGAATCATCTTCTCTATCTTTGGTTATCTGTGTTCCTCTGGCATCAGTTGTCCCATTCTTTGATCTTTGCCTTCTCCTTCCTATTTTTGGTTTTGCTCCACATTGGAAATACTTGGTTATTGGTTTGTGGCTATTTGTTGGTTAGTATACCTATTAATATATTTTTCCTCTGCGGTCATTTTAGGTCTTTTACCCTAACAGAATTCTTCCTTAAATGGAAAGGCAAATGGCAGGCTATGTGTATATTATGGAGTATGTGAGTGCAAGGTAGACAGAAAGGATGGGGACTCTCTGGCAGTGCAGAATTTTAGTAAATTTATCTTCTGGTAATAATTTTTCTTTCACATTCCACTCTGTGTTTACTTGAGGGTGCAGCATTACTTCTATCTAGATTTGTTCCTCTCCTACAATGACACAGAATCATCTTCACCTGTTGGCTCACTTTTTGCAGAAAAGAAATGGTCAGCCACCACAATCTGTGAATGCCCGGGAGAGGGAGGAAATGGTGCCAGCTGGGCTCAATCTCTGTGACTGCACTCTGGCCTACACTGGCTCTCTCTGTATTGACTCTAAATTTGGAGCGTCTCTAGGCTATTTCTAATAAGACTTACCTTATTCTGCTACTTTTGGCCAGTGGATCACTCTTCTTGCTTTTCTTCATAATTCTCATTTCAGTCTTCCAAGATTTCCTTAAAATCCTCAAGCACTGCCTGCTTTCTTTCTTATTTTCCAGTACTATTATGCTATCAATAGTATGTATATATATATGTTTATTGGGACTTGGTGGAGGGGATGGTAGACCTACATGCTCAATTTGTCATTTTATACCTAATTTTCTGTTCTTAAAATGTTCTGTAAAATACTCCCACCAGATTGAGCTTTAGCCCCACCCCACCCCCGACACACATGCAGCCATTTATTTGGCTTCTTTCTCTCTTTTCTGCTCTTCAAAAATAAAAATACCCAAGCAAAAATAAAAAGAAAAGTCTCCCTATTTCTTATGCCAACAAATTCAGCTTTCTTTATCTCCTGTCTTCAGCCCTGGATGTTTTCTGAAGATTCTCTGGTACACTTAAATGAGTCATCTACTAAGCCTCTCCCTCCACTCCCTGCCCCTGACCCCCATCCCTAACTTCCTCCACCAGTTTCTGCTAAGGGGAGAAGATGATATAGAGCTCTATCTCCACACTGATACAAGTTACAGCATCTCTATTTGAGGACAGAAACAGCTACAATTAGTTCGAGCTTTAAATATCTTTCTTTCCTATTACATTTTATTAAACTACACAGAAAAAAATCATATAAGCAGCTTTATATTCATAATGGGGGAAGAAGTGGTTGTAAAAATATAGAGGAAGAAATATGTTGTTTGATTCCTCCTTTATCTTTTCCAAACATATAGGCTTTGGGCTCTTTTTGATCATAACAATATCCATATTCTGTTCTGACTAAACAGTCCAAAAAGTTCAAGGCAAGTGAGTGATTACTATGCATTAGTATCTTTTTCCTCTAAGAATTGTTCACTGGACCTGGATCTACCTAAAAATGGATATTCCTATGTACTTTCTCAATGGGTAGAAAACAGTAAGAGTGAATAATCACGCTGTCAACAGCTACCTAAACTTATACCACTAGGTGAGTGGACTGAGGATGGCAACTGGTTGGAAATATATATCCTAGTTACCAACTAGGGTAATAAAGTATTTTCCTCTTTTCATATAGAAAGCAACATTGTTGGGGCCCTCCCAGAGGAAAAAGGGCCATATCAATTAAAATCACTCATCAACTTGAGCTGGTAGCCCAAAATCCATCTTTTTTTCCCCTTTCTTTTTTCTTCTTTCTTTCCTTCCTTCCCCTTTCCCTTTGTCTTTTCTTTCTCTGTCCCTTCCTTCCTTCCTTCCTTCCTTCCTTCCTTCCTTCCTTCCTGGAAGTCCAAGATCAGTCAGCACATTCAAGTCCTTGTGAGGGCTCTCTTCATGGCTTGCAGATGGCCATCTTCTCACTGTGTCCTCACATGGCAGAGAGGGGGAGAGAGAGAGAGAGAGAGAGAGAAAGAGAGACAGAGGAGACAGAACTTTCTGATATCTCTTCTATAAGGGTACTAATCCCATCATGAGATCCCACCTCAAAAATCTCATCTAAACCTAATTTTCTCCCATGGGTTTCATCTCCAAATGCCATCACATTGGAAGTTAGGGCTTCAACATATGAATTTAGAGGGAAGAGAGGACATAATTCAGTCCATAGAAGGAACTCCTGCAGGGATGTGGAGCATAAATTTGAAAGAAGCCGTGGATGCTGGAAAAATCTGGGAGGGCATTTATTAAGTGGAGTTAAGCAAGGCAAACCAAGACAGTGTCAGCATGGGGGGAAAGGAGATTAATTTTATAGATATTTCTGAGCTAGAAGCAACAAGTTTTCTTCTGTTTTGTTTGACATGAAGAATGAGGAAAAGCAAGCATTTAAATATAAGACAGGCTTTAATGTATGGGCTTTAGCTTTTCACCTCCTGGTGGAGTCTCTAAGCTTGCTTCACCACAGAGTTCAGTTTTCCACTTCTTAATAGTAACTATTTAGACTCAATCACCAATTCTGTACCTTTTGCTTAGCCTTTTGCCTTCAAGCTTAAATAAATGCAGCAGTGTTTTATGTTGAAGAAATAAATCCTTTGGATCTCAAAGAGGAATGCCCAACATAATTGATTTGCCTTTGCATGCGTTTAGAAATCGTCACTACTTGTGCCAAATCCCGTAGATCATGAGCAGGGCCCTAGCATTCTCGGGAAGTCAGCCTATGTCAGCCAGGAAGATAGATTGGGAATCTTGGCTTGTCGACTCTTTGTTGGATTTTATGTGCCTCTTTATAGGTTGAGAAAATGCAGTGGGGCTTTCAGAGGCCAAGAAAAGTCAGGAAGAGCATGAAACCTCAACAATTTAGCGAGGTCATCTGAGTGTTCATAGAAGGAGAAATGAGAAAAGATGCAGACGATTAAGTCTGTATGGAAGTGGGAGAGAACAGTGAAAGAAAAGCAAGTCTGATGAGGTAGCAGAGTCAATGACATAGGATGAGTAGCCTCTGGTGAAGAGTGGGTTTATTTTTACAAGGAAAACTTATCTAAAGTGTATTTATAAGGAAAATTAGCAGAGGATTACAAAATACCTATCGGTCACTCCAGTTATCTGCTAGCAATGCAAAGAAATACAAAAACATTTCAAGATATGAGCCCTCCCACTAAACACATTTACATTTTATTTTCCTCTTTTCAGCATTTCCAGTCCCACTTGCCTTCTCTCCTTTTTACAAATCATTTCAGAGTGATATCAAAATACAAAATGCCATGAGAACACTTTAAAATGTTTTGTATTTCTCTTCATCCACACTCCGTATCCTATAATTTAGACCTCTTATTAATACATGCATGGATATGTATGTCTCTTTTAATGCATTTATCTTAACTGTAAGCTTCATATATGCAGAGATTAAGGAAAGTGCCTCCCAACCCTTCTAAGTGCCTAGCACAGTGCCATGTGAACAGTGAGATCTTAATGTTAATTGATACTCAGTTCTGGCTGAGATGACTGCTAAATAATAATTTCATGCGTTGTGCATTGCTATTTGGATCTCTACAGCAGTAATATAACTTGGGTACTTATTTTAGTCCTGAACTTTTCATTTATACAAAAAGCAAAAAATGAACCCCAACAGATGAATCCTGACCCTGAGACCATTTTTTAATACTTAGTTGACCCTTGTACAAAGCATCCCTATTCCATTGTACTTTCTTTGACCCTTCCATCTCATTAAATTTATGCCTCTAGCAGGTAGTAGAAGTACATTCACTTAATTTAGTTGTATTACTTTCTGTTAAAACATGTGTACTTTATTAAAAATTAATTGTATCATTTAAAGGGATTTTTTTTTAGTATGTTCAACTCAATTAAGTAGAAATTTAATACCTACTGTGTGTCAGTATGTTGTTATTATGATGGAGAAACACAAATCATGATAGAATTTGGTCCTTAAAATTCCCTTGGGGAGAAAACAAGACATATATAGACACACAAACAAAGTTAAATATCAATATCAAGTGCTGTGAAAAGAAGCACCAAATGCTTCTTCTACCAGAATTGTATAGAATGTAGATTTTACCATGAGCCAATAAAAGCAAGAAGAATTCAAGTACCATGGATGTGGTGGCATTTGAACAGGGAAAAAAATCAAATAAGTGGAGAAGAGAGATTAGAGGATTCTGGGGGGTCAGGGTGGAGAAGAGGTGGAGAAACAAAAACAAAGGAAAAGAAATACATAGAGCCTGCTCAGAGGCCCATGAGGTTTCAGACAGCCTTGGTGGCCTGAAAGGCTTGGGAGGGAGCAGGAGCAAATAGGTTGAAGGACGGGGGAGCCAGAATATAAAAGACTTCAAATTTGGACTTATTTCAGTTGTCTTCAAAAAAATCAAGTAATCCCAGCCTCCTAGTGTAAATAATTCATCCCTCCATCATGAGACTATTGTTGCAGGTATCTATAGTACAAAAGTTTCAGAGCAGTATACGTAATTACTCTGCTAAAGTTTGGAGTCAGGCATACCCTGCTCTTTTACTTATGTGATATCAAGCCAATTACTTAAACTTGCTGAACCTCATTTTCTTTATCTAAAAAAAAAGGATTATATTATCTATCTCAAAAGTATGTTGTAAAGATTAAATTAAATTATATGATACATGTAAAGTTAACAGCCCGATGCCTAAAACACATTCAATAAATGCTGGCTGCTATTGTGGCTATGATTATTATTCCTTCTTGGTGACCCTGGAAAAGCGACCTAACTTCCAAGAGCTTCATACATCCATTTTTTCAGGCTATTATTGAAATCAACATTGAGCATCATTAGGTGTTCAATAAATTACGACTATTTCCATTATCTAGTTACAATTTGTTTACTATCATTGCTTCTCTATTATCTATCTCATTGATATATAATTGCATACTATGTATTAGTTATTGAATAACAGTTTTATATTATTGACTGACTTCTATATAAAATCCACTTTGTGGTGGCTACTGGATATATATATATGTATATTTAAATTTTAATTTAAATTAAAATATAAATTTACTATATATAGCTGTGTGTGTGTGTGTTTGTGTATACCTTACAGTCTGTCACAACTACTTAATTCTGTTGTTACAATATTCCTATTCTTGAGAAATACTTGATCTGCCAAACTGTGCTAAGATCAGACATAAATATCTAAATCAGAATATACATTCCGTTAGGGAAGTATATACAGATTTCATAGAAGGAGGTAACTAACTCAGTGGGCTGATCAAAAAAATTATTATAACAAAAATATTTGGAACTACCTTTAATTAAAGCTAAATTTTATTTAAAAGATTAATTTGGTTATTTATTCATTCAATAAAAATCCATTAATAGCCACCATATGCCAGACACTGCCCTGGGTGCCTGGAATGTGGCAATAAACAAAATAGACTAAGACCTGACTCAGACGGAGCTTACCTTCTAGTGTAGCAGGAAATATACAAATAAATACATACATAAATAATATAATGTCCGTTGTTTTAAAGAAAGAGAAGCAAAATAAAGGAACAGAGTGGACACAGTGAGTACTCTTAGGATAATTAGGTAAGACTCCTTTGAAGAAGTGGCATTTTAATAGTGACCTAGGAGCATAAGTCATGCATGTACCTGGGAGAAGAGTATTACAGGCATAAGGACAGCAGGTGCAAAGTCCCTGAGGATGGTACCTTACGTGTTTGAGTAAATTTACTCACTAGTACTTCCTATGCTATACCATTGCTTAAAAGCTTTAAGTGTGAAGACATATTATCTCATTTAATTCTCTCAGCAACTTTATAAGGTATGTAATATTATCATCATCATTTTAAAAATGTAGAATTTAGCTCTAAAGAGGTTAAGTAACCAACCCAAGGTCATAAAGCCTTTAAATGGAAGCACTTGAACCCAGGTCTGTCTAACTCTAAAGCCAAGGCTCTAAATCATTGTATTATACTGCTTTGAAGGGCATCTACAAATTATACAGATGCAGAAAGAGAAAATACAGAGGAACATATTTCTAACATGGGATGTGTTTGGACAACAGCAAATTTTCTAATTTGTCTTTAATGTAGACTTTTTATGGGACATTAAGCAAGATAATGCACAAAAAACAGGTTGGGAACACATTGTGGTGGGCCAAGAATTCTAGGCAGAAGAGTGTGTTCTTAATCCAATTGGTAAAAGGAAGGCATTGAAGGATTGTGGTAGTGAAATAGGTGGATCAGTGCTCTGGGAAGATCAGCCTGGCAACAGTGAGTGTGATGGATTTGTGTAGGGAAAGCTGGAGGCAGTGGAACTAATTCAGTATTCATTGCATTAGACCAAACAAACTGCAATAAGAAATTAAACCAGGGTGATTGTTTTAGGAATGGACACAAAAGGAGGTATGTGAGTTGAACTTCAGAGGCACAATCTATATACTGTGACAACTGACTGACATGAGGAAGATGAATTCAAAGATGATTGTGAAGTTTTAAGCTTGAACGAAGAACATCGTGACCATAAACAGAAAGAAGAAAGTGGAACTGGCTTTGGGACAAAAGGAGAAACCAGGGTTAGAGCATGTGGCAATGACTCTGGAAGAGGGAGAGATTGAACAATTACCTAGGAGGTGGGACTAGAGATGTATAATAGGAAGTTGTCTGTAAATAAGTGAGAGTTGGTATTAGATGAGATGATAAGATCATTGAAGCAGGAGTGTGAAACAAATCATAAAGGGCCTGAGACAAGAAACTTCAGGAAAGCCTATGTTTAGGGGACAGAAGGAAGAGAAACTGATCAAGTGTCTAAACGCTTTACATATACCCACCCATGAATAATGAGTTTCCATGGGTACAGTAACAAGAAACGAGAAATATTTCTATAAATACCTACTGATATGGCTGCCGCTGGGGTGGGTGATGGAGGGTGACAAGGAGGGTATGGCTGTGCATCCAGGGCTCTGAGACCTCACACTGCAGCCACACCCTGTGCTTGAATGAGAGTAGTTCCACTTTCGTGTTCTATGTAAGATTTCATTAGGAAAAAATCAATGGGGCTCTGCATGCTAAAAATGTAATGAAGTCCGTCAGCTTAGTAATTTGAGGAAGGAATGACCTCATGAGCAAAATTTTCCAGCGGTAAGAAAGAAGGAATGAACAAGATTATGGGAACATTCACAAATGGATAAGAAGCAGGATGAGTTATTGGGTATTTATGGAGGAAAAAAGGTATGAATCGCTTTTAGGATTGCCCCCTTGAGGTTAGTGGTCATGAATTTGAAGTGAGAGCTGTCAGCATGTCATTACCTACTCTGTGATATCCCAGGAAAGCAAACATGAAAAGGTGTTGCCTCTGAAGTTAAGGAAGGAAATGAATTGGATCTTACTCTTTATACATTACGTTGCTTAATCTTCATTACATTATTATAAAGTGAGGATTAAATATAGTATAGCATTGCATTATATATATGTATACACACATGTATACATATGTGTGTGTATGTATATACACTCAGTCATATGCCAAATAATGGTGTTTTGCATATGGTGAACTGCATATATGATGATGGTCCCATAAGAATGTAATGCTTTATTTTTACTGTACCTTTTCTATGTTTAGATATGTTTAGGTACACAAATTCTTATCATTGTGTCACAACTGCCTACAGTACTCATTCAGTACAGTAAAGTGCTGTACAGGTTTGCATATAGCTTAGCTATGCTTTGTGATGTTCATACAATGACAGAATCACCTAATACTGCATTCCTCAGAATGTAGTCCCATAATTAAATGATATATTATTGTATTAGGGTAGAGTATGCAACTTAGAGATAGCCACTCTACTCAAATGAAGGACAGATCAGGAATCCCAAATACATCGGCTGACTCTTATGACGTACCAATGGTTTCATCATCACCTATTCATGAGCCTTAAAATTAAGCCATATTCTCAAGGTGTGGGGGTTAGTAGCTCAACCACAGCTGGTAGGCTATATTGTGTAGGTTTTCAAATTTTCTAATCATGGCACAGTTTTAATTAGGAACTCAAATTTCTGGTGACCTATTTAAGAATCTTATAGAGTTTTTTTTTGAAAATGTAGAAAACTGTAGATTATATATATTATCATGTTTATTTCATTTGATTGCTCTTCATCACTGGGTTACCATTGAAACAGAATAGTTAGCTTATTTGACTATGTTTCTTTATATTTTCAAAACTGGAATATTCTCATGTTCCAGTAAATACTTGATTTTGAATTTTCTTTGAGACCAACTTAACGTTTTGTGAAGTCACAACATCTACCATTAACTTGTAGAAAGTCACTGAGTAGTATCGATTTAACCCATATGGCAAGACTTGCTATGCTCAGTGTTCCATCTGACAGTGTCGCCTTCACAATATATCTGTAATTTTAATAAGGTTGTGTAACTGACATATTGAAAGTGAAGCACTCAATGAGTGAATCATGATGCAATTTCATTCCTCCCCAACTATTCTTCAAACCTTTTCTGGAAATCACTTATTTCCAGGCAGGTCCCTTAACACTCCTGATCCTTTTTGGTTGCAGTGTCATTTCAGGCACTCAAATGACCAGTCCCTTTTAATATAATACCCTAATTTGAAATTTACATCCAGGCTAAGTCTTCCATTTTCCAAGCTAGGGCTTGTCTCCGGCCTGAAAGCCTGAGGTGGGGAGTGTAATATGGTATTTTCTTCTTTCTTCCATTGTCTGTCTTACTCTGATAGTGAGAGCTTCAAAACCCTCTGGGGCCAGCCTCAGGGGAAGAAGGGATCAGAAGGCAAGGACACAGTCTTACTTTGTATAAGGGTGTGGGGAATCTCTGGATATCTTTTTTTCTAAGCAGGCTCTTGTAGGTTCTTTAGAAAACAAAAACAGAGCTTCTTAGATAAAGGCAATGCTGTTTTTCTGACTTTACCCTAATCATTCAGTCACCCACTCCTGCCCTCATGAACATCCTACAATTCAGAAATTGTAGGATATGGTGTCTTGTTTTGCTTTGCCTTGTTTTTCCTATTCAGGTCATCTTGCTCTTGGCTGGAAGACCTTCAAGGTCTCCTTTAAAACTATTTTGGGTCAGCCTACTTCCAAGGACCACTTGGCCTATGGGAAACGCATGCACCCCTGTGCTAGTCGGGTGGAAGTGCAGCTTACTCCCTCCCAGTGCAGCCTTTCTCTTCTTTGCTCTTCAATCCCAAGCCAAAACTCTGTGGACATATTTCAACCCTCCTAGAAAGTCCTCTCAGTAACTTGATTACCTCTGTAAAGAATGAATGAATAAATAAATAAATTTAATTCAAAAACAAAACAGAAAGTGCTCTCTAAGCTTATGTCACTTGCAGGAGGAGGTGAAACTCTATGGTACTCCAAAAACTCTTTCCACAACATTCTCACTCTTCTCCAAACTCTTCCACTTACAGAGACTAGAGGTGAGAGATTGCTAAAGTTGTCTGAACTAGTCTCGTGATCTTTTAACATGTCCTGATTAAGTGGACTAGCTCTTTGGTTTAGGACATAGAGTAACAAGGTACCTTTGTATTGTTCTCAGCCTGTGGGGCTTTCGATAAAATAGAGATAGAACGAGTCCCATTTTATCATCTTGTCAGATATTGTGGACATTGATAACCATTTGATAGCACACTTTGGAAGGCTCGTGGCACCCTGTTTAAAAGTCTCCTTTCTGCTTACTGTGGCAAGTCTTTGATAAAAACATCCATTTCTATTTTGATGTCTTTTGCAACACCTTTGTCTCACACTTATTTTTCCTCCTTGTTCCCAATGACTTCTGTTTTCATGTCACCACCACGTTTCTTAGATCTTAGCATAAGTAATAGTTTTTGACCTAGAGATGACATATTTTCTAAACAACCTCAAACTCATTTCACTATTTTCAGCACTCAACTAAAGGACTTTCCTCTTTTGAACATTGACAATGATTAAAGCAATTGGAAAAGACTTTCCATAAACTTCCACTAGTACATCTACCTACTTACCTACATCTGTGTCCATATGCTCTGCCTTTTCTTCTGTTCCTAGAAATGAATTGTTAGTGTTCCCATTAAGGCCACCACTGTCAGCACCCCACCCTACACAAACTCACACTTGTGCTTAAGATCTGGTCCCTTACCACTTAAGGATATCTCTACAGCCAATATTTTGTTACCTAAATTATTTGTTTTTCTATTTTTTTCAACATTACAGACATGGTACTAAATCCATCATGTCAAAAACAAACAAATAAAAAACACAAAAAACAAACTATCCAAAAATGTTTCTGCTTAGTATTCTTTTCTAGTTAAAATTCTATGTCTTTGTTCTCTTTCCAAAGGAATTCATCAAAAGTTGTCTCTACTCATTGTTGGCAATTCTTCCCCTCTCATTTTGCCTTGATCCCAGGTTTTTGCCCCCTCCATTCCAGTGAAATAGCCCTTATCAAATCACCAAAGACCTTCAGGTTGTTAAGCTCATTGTTCAGTTGTCAGCCCTTGTCTTACTCCAACAATCTGGAACATTAAATAAAGTTGATTACCACCTTTTTTGTTGAAGGAAAGAAAAGGAAGGAAACTTTACCTATGGCTTCTCTGGCCCCTCTTGGTTGGCTCTCCTCTTACCTCACTGGCCACTTCTACTCACCTCCCTTGCTGGCCCTTTTCTTTTCTTTTCTTTTTAATATCCTTGGTCTTAAATGATGAAAAGTCCCAGGGCTCTTTCTTTAAACTTATTTTCTATCTATATCCACTCCCTTTGTGATCAAAACAAATCTCAGGGTTATAAACCTATGCAGGTAACCTATACTGATAACTACCAACATTACATTTCTAGCCTGGTTCCCTCTCCTGAACAACAGATTCGTCTATTCAACCTCCTATTCATATTTCAACTAGGATATCTAATAGGAATCTCACACTCAACATGTCCAAGACAGAATTCCTGCTTTTTCTCCAAGACCTGCTCCTCCTGCTGTCATACCAATTTCAGTAAATGTGACTATCCTTCCAATTTTCCCAGACTAAAAACTATGGAATCATTCCTGACCCATCCCTTCCCTGTTGATCCTACCTTTTAAGAATAGGTAACTTCTACTTAACATCATTAACCATTCCTGCGCATCGAATGTTCTGCACCAAAACACGAATCAGCAGCCTATTTCACATTATTTCAAGTGAGAAAAATACAATGAGCTACATCAAAACAAAAGTCCCCAACTAAATTTCTAAAGGACTAAAGGATACCTAAAATACAGCAAAAGTTGTTAGATTTTGAAATCTTTCATGGTAAATAATATTTATCCAAAATATGCAGGGAAAAATGTACAATAAAAATTAGACAATTCTCTAATACATACTTACCAAGTGAGTTGGACACTTGAGGCTTGGCAAATGTTGAGAAGGAAAAAGGGTAAAAGATTAAAGTTATCTTTGTCACTTACTTTAGAAGGTGGTGGTACTGACAATTTGGGTAATGAATGGGCAATTTCAGGCAAATTATCAAACTCAGAGGAACTGGTAGAGATTCTCTGTCATTTGGGTATTTGTAGAGACATTTGAAAAGTCAAAACTTGAAAAACAGGTTTGATATGTTTAGATAAAAAATGCAAAATCGATTTTTATTTACATTTCCATTATTTTTTGAACAAAGCTATAAGGGATTGGCTACTTTAAAATGTTAAGCTTCCCATCTTATCATCCTCATGTTTAAAGATAATGCTCATCATTCCTGCTAAATATGACACCGTTAGGCCTCATAGCATATGCAAAATCCAAAATGCACATCCTTTTTTTTGCCAATTTGTTGTTATTCTAATATCTACACATAATTCTGGTGCTCTAGCAACTATTTTTCAGTTTCAAGTTTTCTCCTGCATATTATATTTTTAAATGTTTGTGTGTTTAGGACATAAATATTAATTTTTTTCCTATATTAGTATAGTCTTAAAAATGTATTGAGAAAGTTGTGTATGAGTAATATGAAATGTGGGTAATTCGACAATCAAGAGGCGTTCTTATTTATTAGAGAGATTTTATATAGGATATGCCTGTATATTCAAAATCTAACCACTTCTAACAGCACTATCAACCTCTTTGAAGAGCCCATCCCTGCTGCCTGGACTATACAACTTGCTCTGTAGCTATTTTCCTTATTTGCTTCCTAGCATGTAATCAACACAGAAGCCCAAATGATTCTTTTAAAACATGAGTCAAAGCATGTCACTTCTCTGCTCTAAACTATGTAATGAATCCCATTTACTCAGAGTAACAGCCCAAGTCCTTCAAGAACCCACTGAGACCAGGCGCGGTGGCTCACGCCTGTAATCCCAGCACTTTGGGAGTCCGAGGCAGGCGGATCACGAGGTCAGGAGATTGAGACCTTCTTGGCTAACATGGTGAAACCCCATCTCTACTAAAAATACAAAAATTAGCCGGGTGTGGTGGTGCATGCCTGTAATCCCAGCTACTCGGGAGTCTGAGGCAGGAGAATTGCTTGAACCAGAGAGTCGGAGAATGCAGTGAGCTGAGATCAGGCCACAGCACTCCAGCCTGGCGACAGAGACAGACTCTGTCTCAATATTAATTAATTAATTAATTTTAAAAAAACTCACTGACTTCTCTCCTGCTGTTCTGCCCCTCACCACTCTACTGGACCCACACTAGTCTCTTTGCTGGTCCTTGAATGGTCCAAGCAAAAGTCTGCCTTGGAGCTTTTGCACTTGCCTGGAACACTCTTCCCTGCATTATCTACTGGCCTTCCTTGCTCCTTTCTAATTAAAAGGCCTTCCCTGACATTCTATATTAATAGTAGTGGCATTCCCTCCTTCAAACTCCTTTGTCCTTTACCCTGTTTATTGTTTTTGACAATACTTGTCATCGGCTGATATATATATATATATATAAAGGGGGACCTAGTAATGTTTCACTCTCATTGAACCACTTTGAGACTGAAAGGGGCTCTATTTATAACTATTCTGAGTTTCCAAGTTTATTCTCTGTTGCTTTTTATGAGAATGGAAGCTCCAGGAGGACAAGTAGTTGGTTTTACTGACAGCTATATGGCAAGATTTTCAAAACATCTGAGACATAGGAAACAAAAAAAAAAATGTATTAAATGAGTGAATAAATCAATGAAGGAGTGTGTTGGTTTATATCTGTCCTATTTAAAATAGAATTATGAAGAATGATCTGTGAATTTTTCCCCAGGGAGCATCCTTCCCTCTCCAGATGTCCACGCTTTCTATGGAGGAAATTCAATATGGAAGATTTTTTCCCCAGGAAACACAAAACCGGCAGTTTTTACTACTCAAAATAAGGCTGTCAATCTTATTCTAATCTAGAGAAATTTAACTGAGACATCCTAACTTAGAAACCCATTTAAAATGCTAACCCAATATATGCCCATCTTTTAAGTGGGTGAATTATTATGGTTTAATATAAAGAATTTCCTACAAATTCAGCATTTTGTGTTACATGATTTATTAAAGTATAATTTTCACGAAGCAGTGTTACTTTACAAATTCTCAGTCCTCTGGTTTAAGCTCTAGTATACTACATACCACTAAAGTCAAATCCTTTACTCCTTATCTCAGTTTCAGAACTGAAAATCATATTATGTTTAGTGATCCTGTAGCCTCCATCAAACAGCTGCACAAAGCTATTTGCTCTTCTTTAAAATGCACAAAATCCTAAACCTGTTCCCTCTCTATAAGTAATTAATGAAATTTACTAGATGGAAACTAAATGATTATAGTTTAAATAAGACCTCCATTTTTATCTAGCATATTTTGTTCAGGCAAAAAAAAGACTAAGATTGAAATGCTTAGGTACGATTATAGTAGATTTAAAAAAGAATAATCATGTACTTCACCTGGCCTGGATTTAAATTGAATATTTAATCCTGTTAGTAGTAGAAGTTCATTAACCTTACTGCACTTTGTGCAGTAACAAGCACAAATCACTGCCTTTTCCTTCTCTGATGCTTGCAGTATTTAAAATATAATAGGACATTTTTATAACCAAAGACATTCAGAAAGACAGAAAAATACAAGTAAACAAGAAAAATGATCCTAAATATATTATAATGTCATTCTATGAAATGTTTTAATCTTAATAAAAGAAACGTTTTAAGCAGTACTGCCTAGGCAACTGTGCTTTTATTTTTTATTTCACTATGAAGCAGCTCTGAAGTCTTATTATTGCATATATGTGCATGTAAGGCTTCTCAAATCTTTGAGATGCCATTTCCGGAAAGAGTTTAAAGTACCAAACAGATGGAGTACAACAAGGTGCATTCATTTAAAAATGCACACAAATATATGTGAACATCTGCCCAATTTTGTGGAATTTTTTCTGAAGCACCATAAATCTTCTCTATTTGTATTAGAATATGTGTGAATTTTGAAATTTCTCCTGAATAAAAAAAGGTTTTTAAAAAATGTTTATAGGATTTTATGAGTGTCCTGATATTGTATAAAAATTTAAAAGATTATATTCCATTTATTATGTTTCAAGAAAAGACTTGGAGATATCTAATTTCAATAAAAAGTGATAAGTAATATGAGCTGCTACAATGTAAAATTCTCACTTATATAAGCACAAACCATAACAATTTGTCTTCTACAGTTTTCCCACTACCTCAGTGGTATAATTGTTCTTTCGTTAAGCCACTCTAATGTTAGCCATTTGTATTAATCCTTTTATTTGCATTACCACATCCAAACCATAGAAAATATTCTAATCTGGAAATACTAGGTTGCAAGGAATATACATCCATGAAAATAACTTAGGAAGATCAGGAAAGAGGGTTGAAATAATGAAAAAAATATCTAATATATAACAGCTAATATTTGCTCCTCTCCAACTTTCACTTGTACATGATAGCTGTGATATTGACACTGGTTCCAATGTTATATTAGTCTTAGCTAAGGATCTAATCAATGACTGACAAAAGTTTCTATCTCACAGTTCCACTCTCATCAAAGAGAATCTGATTTGTTCCTGGTCAGGTAATCAACCTTTTTGTTATCCAACCAGATAATTACGGTAATCACATTGTACACCAGGTTTCCCCTTTACAGAGACTCTGTGAAGTTCAGATTCTCTACACTCCTAAAAAGGGACACAACAAGTTAAATGAATATCTGCAGAATATTGATCTTATTGAAACAATGGCAATACTCTCATAAAATATTCCTATATAATATCTGCTTAAGTTTTATAAGTAGATTCTTAATCTGAAAGAGTAGCTTTCAAATTTTTGTGATTCAAAACAAAAAGTAATTGCAGACACCTCCTACAATTTATACAGCATATACAAATATTAACAAGTTATTCGAAGAACACATTTTACCACAAATAGAAAATATGAATTTAAAGGATGAAATAAAATTTTGCTATGCATGAATGTTTATTACTTTCCCTACATATCCATGATGAGACCACCTTTCCATAATATTTTGGAAATTTACTTGATTAACAAACCCATATATTATACTTGAGATCTGTCAAGCACTATTCTAAGTGTTGTTCAGACAGTAACTCACTTAATTCTCATAACTACTTTATGAGAAAGGTACTGTTATTATTTCTGCTTCATACATAAGGAAACTGATGCATCAAAGGTTAAATAGTGTGCCCAACATCACAAAACTAGTAAGTGAAACCACAAAAATTTTTACTCTGGTACTATCGTAACTACTACCCTATACTTCCTCTTGGGAATTACCTACTTCAAGAGTCACAGTGACTCCTCTGTCATAAAACCAATCCACAATTCCCAGGTGCCTCCATGGTCTTTCTCACACATCTCTCCATAATTTAAGTTTCCTTTCTTTATTTTACCTTGTTTCACACTCTGTTCCACTCTGTTGTCCCTTGTCTCATTAGAAGTAAACATCTCCCACATCATTGACAAAGAAACTGGTGAGATCTCCAATAGTCAGATTACTGCAGGGAAAAAGCAATTGTAGAAAGTCCTCGTGTATATCACCATAATGATAAACATGGAGACATTCCTTGGTGGATTGGTCTTGGCATGTGTATTAAGAAGAAACCCAGTGGGCAATATCTTGGGCGGCATCTATTCTGTCTTTCCTGACTATGCTGTCTCAAGGGCAACTTAGTGTGAGTTGCTCGAGATATTTTTCCTTTCTCTCAAGCAAAAATGAGCTTCATAATTCACGCATGATGAGATGTCAAACTAATTATAATTTTACTTTCTCTATTTTCAAAGTAGAAAATATGTCAGAGTAGCTTCAGAAATGGCTAGATGATGCAACAAAGGCCCCTTGTTAATCACCAGAAGAGTTCTGGGAGTACAGTTTCCATATCTACTCTTTTTTTGTCTTTATGCCATGCCTGTTGCTTTTTGTTCTTGACATTACTTCTCTCTCCTTGTGAGTTATAAGACTAAATTGCTTTAAGAAAATAACATTTGTTGTTATAAGTGTTTCCATGGTCATCTTCAGAGATCCATGTTTTACTTTGAAAGGGAGTAGGCAATGATTTCAAACACTGAGTTATAAGTACCTAATCTGCCCCATTTGGCTTCCTTACTCTAGAGGACATTGAATATAATTATTTTACTGTCTAACAACCTTCACTTATCCTCATGTTGTCTAGAGCCTGCTTTTATTTTCTTTGCACATCTTTTCATCTTTTCTACCTAATCCTGAAAACACCTCTCTTAGTTTGTAATAGAACACAACCAAAGGTTGATTTAAGAGGATCTTGAGAAGGCAAGAGCCACTTTCTGGTAGTTTCTTAGGTAATTTTTACTGCTTTTTACTCAAATCTACGGTTCTGAATCTTTCCATGAGTAACCTTTATGCTGCTCTTCTTGCTCTATGAAGGAAAGAAACACCTCAAAGTTGTGGAATTCATTGAAATATCAATTGAGGCAAGGAGTCATTATCAGAGTTCTCAAAGTTTAGACTTTCTGAGTTTTCAGTTAGCCCATATG
The DNA here is from genome assembly GCF_029289425.2 of Pan paniscus. Classification (NCBI taxonomy): domain Eukaryota; kingdom Metazoa; phylum Chordata; class Mammalia; order Primates; family Hominidae; genus Pan; species Pan paniscus. Next base: position 128,841,889 of record NC_073249.2, read on the forward strand.
ATTGGAATTGAGCTTCTCAAGTTAACAGAGGACTTATACTAATCTAAGTAGAGAGAAAAGTCACAAAAGGCGCTGCTTCTGCCCAAGGGAGTTCGAGCCTTCCGCTTGCATTTCAAAAAGACACAGCACATTTGGGGGAAATAAGAATAAGCCAGAAAGGTCAAGAAACTGATAGCTTTAAGAACTTGCCCATAGGTTTCAAGACTTCTCCACTGTTTTCCCTGTAGGAGTTCAGCAGCAATGGAAATAGTCTGTGAATAGGTATTGACCTCAGATCTTTGACTCTGCAAAGAGAGAGTCCCAAGATGCCAAACACAGCTTCAGGGAAGGTTGTCTTTGATATGTACATAACAGGGATGACAAGAGACATAATATGAAGTTCACAATCTGTTCCATACTAATATAGTCCTACAATAAACAGTAAACAGAAAATGAATTTTGGGAAGACCACAGGGAAGGAAGTAATGCTCTGGGGAAGTTGTAAAACTGGAAGAAAGAAAAAAAAGGTGGCTGCAATGGAATAGAAAAAATGGAAATATGTTCTACTTCAAGGCAAAGTTGTTGAGTTTTAAGAGAAAAAGAGGCATGAATTTTAAAGCCTGCAAAACCAGTCCCCAGACATCTGAGTTAGCCAAATTCTAGTGCTTCTGCCTAAGATGCCAAAAGCACAGTCCCGGGGGACTGGGAGGAGAGAAACTAGGAAGTATTTCTTTCAATAAGCCATCTCAGTGTTAAGACTTCCCACATGCAATTAAACTAACAGACTCCCCTTAACACACTCATTCAATAAATATCTACAGAGTTTCTAATATATTTGAGGCTCTGTGCTAAGTGAAGATACAAATATGAAGAGATGGCGCACCTGCCCTGTCCTCGGTCATCTCATCATTCAGCAGGGAGATGAACATACAGAAAAACAGAAAAGGCAACTGTTCTAAGGAGCACTGGAGACTGAGAAAATAGACTGAAGGAATCAAGTTGAGTTTCACAGATGATCGAGTATTTGCACTGAGGTTTTAAATATGATTACAAATGTCCTTCATTATTGAGAAATGAGATTGCATTTTTGTCAAAGGGACTAATATGTACCAAAGTACACAAGGATGAGAATGCCTGGCCTCTCCCAGAATAAATGATGAAGACTCAAAGCTATGAGAGAAGAGACAGAAGAACAAACCTGTGAGAGTGTGAAGAAAAGGAGTGTTTGTCAGTTTCTTATTTCGTCTAAGTGCATGCTGCTTTAAATTTATTAAAAGTGTTAATGTAACTGTTAAGATAGATAGATGATAGATAGACAGATAGATAAGATAGATAAATAATAGATAGATAGATAGATAATTAGAGACCTATCATGCATTTCAGATGTTCCCAAGTGAAAAAGAAGATAATCCAAGTCATCAGATTTTCATGAAAATAATTAGTAGTGACAGTGGATAAGAATTCAACAGCACTGTTGTTATACAAATTAAAAAATCGGAAATCTGAAATGCCTTCTCAAGCACATGCTTTTTTCCTCACTTAAAAATTATTTTATCCTGAATATAGAAAAGAAGAAAGTGTAATGATTCTCCATACAACCATCAAGTTTTGTTCCGTTTGATTTGGCTATTTTTTACTTTCGCTGATCTATTTTAAATCCCAGACCTCCTTTCATTTCACTCTTACATATTTCAGTATATATCTTTTTTAAGAATATGGCATTTTTCCTAGGCAATTAGGATGCCATTATTACACCTAAAACATTAATGATAACTCACTGTCATCTCCCAAGGTACACTCCATAATCAAATTTCCCTGGATGTATTGTGAAAATGTCCTTTCTACTGTTGGTTTACTTGAATCAGAATTCAAACAAGATCTACCTATTATATTTAGTTGTTTAAAATAAAGCAGGCCCTTGTTCCTGATACCTGTTTTCCCCACATCATTGCTTTACAGCAAAAATTGGTGTATTTATTCTGGAGAATGGCTCATTTTTGGATTTAGCTATACTTTTTGTAATATTATTTAAGTTTATATTTTTATTTTCTATTTTTCCTGTAAATGGAAGTTAGCTCTGATGGCTTGATTAAATACAGAATCAACTTATTTTGTGGCAAGAACACTCCATTAGTGCTCATCAACTGGAGCTATTTGTCTACCTTAAAATATACTTAGTAAAATACAGAAGAGTAAATGTAGAATAATGTGTAATTATTTCCTTGCAATTGCTAATTATCAGAATAAAGACTTAGTACTTCTCACTTTTTTAAAAACTAAAGCACTTAATATTGTCTAGTCAGATAAAAAAAAACCTTTTAGGGAAACTACCAAGATGAGAAAGCTTGAGCTTGAGTATATTCCCTTTCTATATTCCTCACTTCCGAAGGTAAAATGTTAAACTGTCAGACTTACTTGGCACCATATTTAGTGGAGTTCCATATGAAAATAAATCCTAAATAAAACCCTAAATCATTGTACAGATAGAATTTTGCCACTAACTAGCAATATACTCCTAATGACCAGTTTTATCATTCTCTCCCACTCTAGAATTTTCATAATGATATAATATTATGGAAAAAAAAACTAGCCTGTCGTCCCACCTCCTATTCACAGGAGCTTAGAAGAAATAAGCAGGAAGTAAGAAAATATGTTGTCACTTTCTATTCCGCAATTTTGGGGATTGTGAGAAATACAAATTTTGACAATAGATGTATGGGAATATAGCAAATGCTCTGTAATCAAAAAGTAGCATTGCTAACTTTTCACTCTAATCTGGAGAGCAAAAAGATAGCCTAACTACAGGTATAAAGAATTTGGGTGCTTTCATAGGATGACTTAAGGACCATGCTCAATTACATTTTCTCCAAAGGGTATCATTCATAACTGGCATTCCTAGCTCCATTTTCACCACCCCACAAAGGAAGTCTACAAAAAATAAAAAATCCTATTTGAAAAGCAAGATCATAAATTTCTCCTCCAAAACATAAGCAATTTCATCTAGGTACAAGATAGCTACAACTATTTTTTTAAACCTGAATATTAATGTGTTGTGAAAAAAGCATGAACTCCATAAGCAGATAGATCATCAACAGGGGGATTAAAAAGCCCTCAAAAGCCTCTCCAAAGAGCCATTAGAAATTGTCAAGGAATCAGAAAATTCCATAGTAAATGACCCAAATGACTTTGAGAGATGAAAAATAAGGAAGCTGAAATAGCAAAATAATAATAGTACTTGCTACTTACATAATAGCTTTCTTGAGAGAATTCTGAAACACTTTCCAAACATTAATCCAATAATTTTTTGTCATTAGTCTACACAGCACAAGGGAGCCTTTTATATTATTTCTCACTGAGCACTTGGGGGAAACTAAGGCTTAGAAAGACAAAGATAGTGTGACTTTAATAGATTTGCTCCTGATGTTGTAAAGTCAGTTCTAGAAGAGAATTCTCAAAGAAAATACAATGCAACTTCATTTTGCATTCTAGTATTACTAGACAGCATTGATTCAGAATTAATTTGATAAGTTAATAAAGAGAACTGATATAAAAGTTTTGTCAATAGTTATCTAAAACTCAAGGAATTCATTAACTTCAAAACAAGCATACCTAAAATGAAAAGCTGGAGAGAATGTATACTCCACATTTGAAAGATATTTTGGAAAAAAAATTTAATGGAAAGATAATTACATGCATACATTTTTTGTTAAAGTATTATATTCCATTATGTTCTAAAGCAGCACTTAAGGCAGTAGCTTAAGAAAACAGTTAATATCATACAATTCTAAATGAAAAGTAACCAATAATGAAGAACAAGCCAGGTAATTAAGACCAAATTTCAGGAAAGAATCACAGCCTTCTCGTAATGAATTCACAGCTTCTTTGATATAAACTCACAGTTTAATACAAACAGCAAAGCATCTGAGACTCACAAACTGCTGCTGATGGAAGTAAACCAGGTAAGGAATTCTGCAGGGGAGAACAATATAAACCAGCAGCAACAGGAGGAAAATTCAGTTTGCAGTAGAAATTGTAGCAATACCAAAAAGCATCATACAACAGACAGAACAATCGCACAGAAAGGGGAAAAAAAGCATGCCTCTTCCTATTTGTAAAGAAAGGCAACTGGGTGAAAGACAACCCTATGTGCTTTTAAATCTCATTTCTAGAAAATAAATTCCCTTATTCCTAAGAGAAAACATTATTTTTATGTGTGATATGTGAGATTAATAAATGCTATGAACTACATGGTGAAAAAGGTGACTAACTTTTGAGGTGACATTGGGTGAGTGTGTGTGTGTGTGTGCACACGCACACACACACACGCGAGACAGAGAGAGAGTGTGTTTATGGTAGTTCCCACTTAGCCATGGGGGATACTTTCCAAGTCCCTCAGTGGATGCTTGAAACCTCGAATGGTACCGAACTCTATACATACTATATATTTTTCTATATATACATACGATAAAGTTTAATTTATAAATTAGGCACAGAAGAGATTAAAAACAAAAACATAATAAAATGGAATAATTATACTAATAACAATATACTGTAGTGAAAGTTGTGTGCTTGTAGTCCCTCTCTCTCTCTCTCTCTCATAATATACTGCGCTCACCTATTTTCAGGATGCAGCTGACTGCAATCAACTGAGACTGTGGAATGGTGGATTAGGAAGGACTATAGTATACTGAAGGGTGAGGGTGAGGACAAGAGAAGGGAAGGTGGTGGAGATGATTATTCAACAGTCAAGACTCTGCTAGTACACAAGACACCAGAAATCCGGAAGACCTCTCCCTGCCCCGCCAAAACAGGAGAAAAAATAAATTTCTGAAAGATTTTGATGTATTTTAAATAAGGAAAGAAGTAATCATTTTGAGTACATTCTAAGAATTGTTAGGCCTCATTATATTGATTTGTAGTTTGGTATTGTTTTTATTTCAAATCTGACATTGAAGATGCACCATAACCTTTATAAGGCTTGGGACCTCTGAAGATCGCTATCTTGGTACTGAAGCCTAGTCAGAAAACAAGATCTTCCCTTAGGAGGGAAAAGCATCCCAGAGCACTGGAGATGACATTCTGATTATGATAGCTCCAATTCATAAACCCTGTGCATGTAGTCATGTATGACACATCTTAGAATCCAGCTTAATGACAGGCTTAGGGTTCTTATTCCACCGAGTTCAGGATTTTTTAAATTATTTTTTTAGAATTGTTTGCAGAAATTGGGCCTGAGAGCCATGAGTTTCTCCTTTCTAATTTTGCAGAATCCATGCTTTTTTTTTTTTTTTTTTTTGTAGGGAAACACAGGCCCTGAAGTCAGACTTCCCAGCTCAACCACATACTAATGCGTATCATACTGGACTGATGAGTAAATTAAATGGGATTAAAAGAGATAATATATATTGTAGCCTTAAAATTGTACCTAAACCATAATAAGGACTCAGTAGTATTAAGTATGAATTGATCAGGGTCTAGGCAACAAACCTTTTGTCTAATCCTGACATCAGCGATTGGAAAACATGATTCTTTTGGATTGGAAACAGAGCCCTAGAAAAATTATTCTTTCATGGTTTTAGAAAATGGCTTCCACTTTTCAGACTAGAGAAACAAGCACTGAACACTCATGGTGCCTTTCCAGATCTTTTAAGGTCCCTTTTACAAGTTCTGTGTGGCCCTCCCCCAACATCTGCCTGCTTTGCCTCTGAAGATTGGCCTTTGGTATGGAGGAAAATGGGAAGTGCCCAGAGGTCAACACTACTACTTCTGGGCCCTTCTCTTCCCAAGGATCTCCTAATGGAACAATTGGCGTAAGAGCACAAACAACCTGCCCCTTTGCTGAGTAGGGAACAAATTCTCAAATTCTGAGGTATGGCTTATACTCTAAGTTGGACTAAAAAAATCCACCAAAGCTGGGCTGGGCTTTTCCCCTTCTCTATTCTGCTGCCTATTCCCTTCATGGTGTCTCTGGAGAACATGTCCTCAATAAAATCATCTGCACCCCAATCCTTGGTTCAAGATCTGCTCCCAGAAAAGCCTGATCTAGGATGGCCTTAATTTGAATTTATTCTGAGAGAAAAATGAAAGGAGGTAATAGAACAGAGAAGAGAATATATATTGCAACTTAGCTAAGCAAAGATTGCCCAGTCATAAGTTAGTCTGATTCTGTCTTCCATTCTTAACAGTCAGTTTCTCTTTCCTTCTAAAACTTCTTCCATCAGTGGACAGGTAGTGAGGGGCAGAGGCTAAGTGAGTTAGGATTCAATCTAATGGCAAGAAAGATATATCTTTCTAATCCCCTTTTCCCTTCCAGAATGCTGTATAGGGCTGATTCAACTCTCCCCTGGAGAATACAGTGTTAAGGTGAAAAGCACACAGAGGCTGAAATTAAATATAAAGTTCTGTCCTAAAGACAGGGCTGAGGGTCAGTTCAGATAAACATGACCAAATAAGGTGTTTAATGGCAGGACCTGAGATAAGAACTAGAAGTCAAAGATCAGAGCAAAGGTGAGTCACACAGCCAAGGATCATGAAAGGAAGTAATAATAATTAATTTGGTTGGTATGAGTACCTGAGGCCCTTCTCAGAGTAAGGTTTCCACCATACTCACAAGCCAAACATTCTAGCAAACTCTGTTGTATTCATGAGGTAGAATGTAAGTGGTTGTACCTCAACTTTTACCCTTAACTGCCTATGAAAGGGGTAGAGGGTAGATTTAGGGGAAGATAGGGCTGATCATAGTTTACCTTCAACAGGTGAACTATGAATGGCCTGAGAAAAGAGCATGCCATCAACATCTCTCTCTCCCTCAGATGTCCTGAAGCAGGAATATTCTTCTTACCAATTCCTAGTGTAGTGGAGGTGATCTCAAAAGACCCTACTTAACTAGTCATTTGTCTACAGTTGGTGAAGCTTAGGGTGTTTGGGGGACTGGGAGGTCAGAGAAGTAGCAAGGTTGTGGGTAGCAAGGTTCAAACTTTTTTGAAAGGAAAAATGGGTGAGCAACTGAATCATAATCCAGTCACACACTCACACACACACACACACACACACACAAACTATAACCAAAACAAATGTTTCACAAAACTAATACTGTCCATTATTTTGTATATACATGCTGGTATTTTATATTTTATTCTATTTTGTATATATAATAAACAAATTTTACCCAGAGGATAAATTCCATCTGGGTGTCATTGGTCTTGGGATGGAATTGGTTGTTGACAGACACCCACAATAAAGTGTATGGGGCAGTATTTTCCAAAACTAAGTTATAAACTGTAAATCAAAGTCTGAGACAAGATTGTGTCTGAGATTATACTTACAGCAGGTTTTGGGGACACTAAAATACACCTTTTTTTGATGTGGCATATCTATATGATTAAAAAAAGCTTCTCTTTATTGTGTTAGCCACTCTCTAGCCTTTCTTGAGCCCCTTATCCCAAAATAATCATTCTATTTCATCATATCCCTCACTGGCCTGAATTACCTTAGGTCTTCCTTAATATATTCAGCTATTACAGGATAGTAGGAGGCGGACATACAAGGTATGTGTATATTGTAACAGTTAAGAATGAGATAAAGATAAAAGAACAAAGTGTCAGCTCAGGTATGGGAAGAAAAACATTAAGCAAAAGAAACATTTTTTGAATAACAGTCCTTTTCTCTACCAGAAATTCTCGTTAGAATTTTAGTGTACTTTGAAAGGTATCTCATGTGATAAAAAATAATTTATAGTAAGGAATTACTAGAACCCCTAACAAAAAATCAAGTAATCACTTGATTCTCACTGTCTAGGAACCAATTTGAAAATCTCATATCAAACTTCTCTCTTGATGACAGCCAAATCAATTAATGCACTTTTATCATTAATGACAGGACATAACATGTTTTTGAAATTATCTTTTGGGCCTTTATTCTCCATAAAATGACATACTACAGCAAGCCATCCTTATGGCCTTTTGCATCAATTATTTAAAATCAAAGAGCCATTAATTCATATATCTGTGCATCTGTAATAGTACTGTTTAAAAAGGTGGGGAGTGAGAGAAAATCTGTCAGTAAAATCATTGGACCTTTCAAGACTGATATGATTTATATAGAATCATTGCAATTCTATTTAGAGTGCTGTGATCTTAGTGGCTAGGTATGAGGGGGCTGAATTATTCATGTTTTCCTGGTCAATATATATTCATACACACAGGCACACACACATACACACTAAGCAGTTCTTCATTTTTAGGCTGCTTGCATGGATTTCTGAATTTGGTTCCTTGTGGAGTGATTCAGAGTCCATCAGTAACAAGCCGTGTTCTCCGCACATGGATACCAACAGAGGCTTAAAAATAGGAGCCATGTGCAACAGAGCTTCTTGTGCCAACCAACAGATTCTATCTGCATCTGCTACATATGGATTGACAGGAGAGGGGCCAAGTATACGTTGGTGTGAAGCAGCTTGCTGCTTCTGTTTTGAGAAAAGCTCATCATTGTACAAGTCCTGAACAAATTAGCCTTCCAATCACAATGCAAGTATATTGAAATAGGGTGAAAAACCTAGATGGTACCAAGCCATTCTTGCCAAATTAGTAGAGGATTAAAGAAGGGGAAAATCATTTGAAGACTGATAGTTAGTAAGATAGAAAAGATGTGAGGGTATGTTCAGCTATGTGACTGAAGCTTACATTAAAAAAAAACAAAACAAACAAAACAACAACAACAACAAAAAACTTGTTGCCACCAAATGGAAAGTAGCTGGAGTCAAATGGGTACAAAATAATAGAGAGCTTTGAGCTGTTTTTTGGTTAGAAACAAAAGAATTAGAGTCAAGGTTGTAAGGGAAGTTTAGGTAAATTTCTGGATCTGGAAGTCATTTTCCAAATTCATTGGGCTAACAATAGGCAATCTAAGGGGAAAATGAGATTGAGTGCATATTAAGACTTATTATTATGAAACAATAGTATGAAAGTGCTCTGAAAAATATAAAACAGTGCACAGATTTACTTCTGGTTATTTTACTATGTGAATATTCTAATCCTTTTATAACTATATTACCTTATGTGAAATAGGTAACTTAGTCATTTTCCAAGTGCACAACATAATTAAATAAATGAATAAGTCAAAGAGGGTGTGTGAACAAGGCCCACATTTTCATACTTTTTTTGTCTCCTGAACAAATGGCAAAATTTAGTCTTTGTGAAAATTAAAAGGGGATAATAGTGGATAGGGTCCGTATCCCATCTAATTTATTTATTTTACTATTACTATTACATGTAAATTTTCACTTCATATCCCTTACACCTGTATTTCTATCAGAGGAGAATACATATCCTTAAGGACACAGGCATTGGAATATAACTACTTGCACAGCTAGCACACTCTCTCAATCATGAACAACAACCACATAAAAATTATTAAGCACCTACAATATACCACACATTGTGGTGGGCAGCAGGCACACAATGCTGCCTGTCTTATTAGAGCTTATAGGCTGGAAGGGAAAGCAAAACAAGAGAACAGAGTAATTGTCACAGGGCAGGGAGCTGAGACAGAAGAAACACAGGATGCTTTGGGAGTACATGGGAGGGACATCAGCTTAGACTGTGGTGGTCAGAAAAGGCTTCTTTGAGGAAGGTGACTGGATTTACAAGTCCACATTAACCTATCCTGGAAAGAACAAGGGAATAGGTGAAAATAAATCATCATCTGAAAGAAATAAGAAGGACAACCCCAGCGTGGAATTCGCAGGCATGTTTGTAGTATGAGCAGGACTTTAGAACATTTGGTTTTGTGGCTTGAGGTGGAATTCATAAGGCATCTCACATTTTTTTTTAAACAAGGTCAAAGGGATCCATGAGGAAACCATGAAAGAATATGGGGATCATGAGTCTTGTGTATGTCCTTCTATGGATACCAGATCCAAAGGGGTCTGTGGGTTTTCTGCACCAAAGACCATCTAATGGCTTATAGCCTGAAATAATACTTGCATTAATGCTCAACATACTCTGTCACTCTCTTCTTCAAGATGGAGCATTGTGTAAAATATCAGTACTCATAATGAATAGCTAAGACATACTGAGTGTTATGTGCCAAGCACTAAGTATTTTACATATATCATCTATGTTAGCCCTAAGAGCACTGTGCATAGGTCCTATTATATCCCTATTTTACACAGAAGATGCAGGGAGGTTACACTGGCAAAGTTAGGTTTCCGCTCCAAACCTGTATAACTCTAGAGCCTGTGCTTTTAACACTCTATTGTATTTCCATGCAATGGTATCATGTTGTTGCTGTTATTATTATTGAGTTGCCATTTTATCTCCCCATAATTCATTTTGGAATGCTTATAAAGTTTTTATAGTCAAAAACACTAATTAAAAGGACATTGGCATTTCCTCATATCTTTTGCATATTACCTCTTCGGAAAGTAGCTAATACTGCAGAGTAAAGAAGAAGAAGAAAAAAAAAAAAACCTCTCTTGTCTGAGTTACAAGGGATACATACTGTGGCCTTAGTTATTAATTAAATGTTTTAAAACATTATTTATCAGTGTGCTTTTTCACTGTCAGAATGCCTTAGGGCTCCACACAGCAGGTCCTCCACAGCTTTCAGGGAAGAGCTGCCAAGAGTCCTTGCCCAGTGTTCACGGCTATATTTGTTCATTCTATTACAATATATACTTTGCTTCTCCTAGTGATTTTACTTTAATCTATGTAGCAAATCATGCAAAAACATAAAGATATTTCAGTGGAGTAGATAGCAAAGAAATTGAGATTATGTAAATTGGACATTTTCTCTTCTTCCTCAAGAAAACAAAATATTTATATGCCTGTTCATTAAAAATTGTCCAGAGGAAATTTGCAAGAATACCATTTCCTAACCTCTGCATTTTCTTGTGATTCAAGGTGACAATTACCACACATGCAATAAAAAATGATGTGAACAAATATTAGCATAGGGGCATAATCTCTCAACTCTTCCACAGAGTCTGTATATATTCCAATGATTATTTTTGAAATAGTGGTTGCCTTTCAAAGTGTCATCACTTTTATTCAATGCATTCCTTTGTATAGTTAGTATAGTAGCAATGAAATAAAACACTGAGTTGGTCAGCTTGTAAAACTGTCAACTAATATATTATTAATGGAGTTTAACAGATGAGTGCATAACTAGGCCCTATCATCTATGTGGCCATGTCAGCAAAGAGAAGAGAATCTGGCTTCTGCTCTTATGTCAATCCAACTAATAGGAATTGAAGCACCTGAATTAAACAATTTGCAACCTGTCAAAACTTAGCAAGATCAAGCATTTAAACCAAACTGAAAGTTTTGAGGGGACATTTTTTATTATTATAGTATTTATAATAACTGAAAATTGAAAACAAAGTAAAAGAAGCCTCTTTCTTAATAGGGGATTATGGATTAGGAGCATTTAACTAATGGAGACTTCCACTTAAGGTACACCACTGAAGAATAAGTTTCCTGTAGGCATATGACTTATGGATACAGTCTTATTCCCTCATATTTGCATTTTTTTAAATGAAAGTTCTGTATAAGCATTGCATACTGAAAGAGCTAAGGAATAATCAACCAAACAAAAGCCCCACATGAATGATGCAAGTAATTAAATGAACTGAAGAATTTTACTGTAAATATGAGGATGCTCTATATTACTGTTGGGGAAAATCAAGGCTCTTAACCTTTCTATTTAGGGATGTTTCATATGTAAATTTCCACCTAAGCTACCAAGAAAGCTGGGCATCAGAGAAGAGGCAGAAAAACTAAGGAGACTCAGAAGAGACAGGATTCACAGGAGTCTTTTCTCTTGAGTAGCGTGGCTGTGCCTACATTTGTTTCACATTCTATCTGCCTCCCTTCCGAAGCTCAAGTTCACAAAGTGGGCATGGGATTACCAGAATATTTGAGCTATTGAACATGAAAATGAGGTTCAGGAAACAGGTGATTCCAAGTGTCCCACCAGTGATAGGATGGAAACATTCCTCTCCATAGGTAATAATACCATCACTAATTAAATATTTTCCAGCTTGCTTTCACATATTTAATGCAACATTTCTATCTCCAACATAGCGAAAATGGATATCATTAAGTACTTACCATGTGACTAAGAAGACTAGCAACTATAACTTTATGAAAGGATTCTTCATGTACTTATATGAAAAGAATGCCTACTTTGTTTCCTCTGAGCCTAGCCAATCTAAATTTACCTTCTTTCTGCACTAACAATATTTTCTTATTAGAGGAAAATTCTATTTCCAGTAGACCTCTCTTTCACAATGTGAAAGTCCACAGTTAACATATATAGTAAGTGTACCTTTCTTAAAGGAAGTTTCCCACACAACTTGGTCTCTGTCAACAGGCCACAAAAAATAACATAGTGTTAATTAAGTTTAAAAATGTTCTTTCCATTTTAAGACTAATTAGCATATAGCACTTTCATCAGGTTTATTGAAAATTTATACCAGAGAATTAGCTTCACGGAACATTGCTTCATGGCATAGAAAACCCCTCCTCCCATAATTCTCCAAATGCAATGCATGGATTTAATTAGTTGTTATCAAATAGAATAAACTTAGAATGCTTTAATTCCTGCCACTTACTTCCATCTTCTATGTTAAAGATTTTAGTTCTATTTTGTTAAAAAGAATTCCCCTCAAATTAGTCTTCATGCCATAGGGGTTTATGAGGATGACTTCAACTGCTGAGTTCTGAATTGACAGCAATATTTCTGGGGAGAAGCAGTCAAGGTTGCAACAGGAAGCTATTGCAAAATTCCAGGTCAGAGATAATGGTGGCGTGGGCCAGGATGAAAACAATGGAGGTGGTTAAATGCATTTGGATTCAGGATATATTTACTAGGTAGGCCTAATAGGTTTCACTAATTGGATACACAGTGTGTGAGAAAGAAAGAAGTCAAGCATGAGCCTAAGGATTTTTGGCCTGAGTAATGGGAAGGATGGTATTAGTGAATTGGGAAAGACTGAAGAGAATAGTGGGAGTTGGGAAGGTGAAGTACAGCGACTGAGAATATGCTAAATACCTCTGTTCAATATCTAGTAGACATGTTAAAACTTTAATCTTGGGAGTTGCCAGAGGTAGGTGGAATTTTAAATCATGAGTCTAAGTGTCATTAAGGGTGAAGCAATAACCAGCTTCAGTGAATCAAGAGACTGACCAACAATAACTGGACTCAGCAGTTATAAAACTCTGCCAAGGAGTTCTGCTAAAAAGAGGGCATTATAAGGAGGAAATCTGAAGGTCAGGAGAAGTTAGGAGAATTTTTTTTTTTTTTGACGGAGTCTTGCTCTGTCACCCAGGCTGGAGTGCAGTGGCATGATCTCAGCTCACTGCAACCTCCGTCTCCCATGTTCAAGCAATTCTCCTGCCTCAGCCTCCTGAGGAGCTGGGACTACAGGCATATGCCACCATGCTTGGCTAATTTTTGTATTTTTAGTAGAGATGGGGTTTCACCATGTTGGCCAGGCTGGTCATGAACTCCTGACCTCAAGTGATCCACCTGTCTCGGCCTCCCAAAGTGCTGAAATTACAGGCATGAGACACTGCACCCAGCCAAGAATTTTTTTAATCGATTGAGATATATGAGTATATCTGATGCTAACGAGCATGATTCAGTAGATAGGAAAACCTGGTGTTGCAGGAGTGAGAGAAGATAACTGAGTCAATGAAAGGAAATGGGACAGGTGCACACGGGCAGGAAGGAGTGGGGACGGTGGAGCTTTTCCCTGTGTAGCAGCATGTTTAGTACACCTTCAATAAGAGGAGAAAAGAAAGCATATGTATGTACACATGCTGTTAAGTGGGTAAACACAGTCAAGAGAGCTTGTGTCCAATCTCTTCTAATTACTTCCCTTTTCCTATTAAATCATCAATTGAGACGCAGGCAGAGGAAGAAGTTTGAGGGTGGTTGAGAAGGTATGAAATTTTCTTCCAGTGGATAGAGAAGCAAATAATTGGGGGAAGGTTATAGAATTTGATGGAAACCAATTGGACCCCATTTGAAATTAGTTTTCATGGATTTGATGTGAGACAACTTAGTATGGCAGGATGTCTTCGTCTATGTGCAACACACTCCACCCCTGCAGGAGCTGACCAAGGAAGGAGTGGATTAGGCCATGACTGGGCTATTGCCAAGTATGTACAAACAAAGCAAGAAGATCATGAAAGTTAAGGATTATGGGTAAAGTATTGAGTCTACTGTTCCATTATGAAATTTAGAATATGTAAAAGGTAACTTGAGAACATGACGGGGCTGAGAGATAGTGCAAATATGGTAAGATCAATGGATTATGGATTCTGCCTGGGTTGAGGGATTATTGAAGTTGAGATACCAGAGGGAAAATAGAAGGTTGCAGACAGAGAATTAGATCATTTAAAAGTGAGATGATGGAAGGTTTACAACTGTTATAATGATGAGATGAGGGAATAAGTGAGAGAATTTCTGAGGTAAGGTGGTATACCACTCCCTTGAAGAAGAGGTTACTAAAGAAGAGAGATGCCAAGGTATTCAAAGCATCAGGAACTAAGAGCGCAGTAGTGTTGGACAGGCTGAAAGGGAGACAGTGTTCTAGGAATGAAAAGCTTCAGGGAGTAACAGGCAACAGCTATTGAGTGCTTACAATGACCCAGACACTAATCTATGCAAATAATGACTCTTTTAAACCTCTCACAACTCTGTAAGGTATTCTTATTATTATCATCATTTTTCAGTCTAAGAAATTGGGGTGCAAACGACTTCAATACTTTACTGAAAGTCACACAGCTAACAGGTTGAACTCATATTTGATCCCAAGCTGTCTGTATCCCTAATTATATTTTTAAACCACTATGCTATGTTTCACAGAACAAGTGAGGAATGACTCATGTGTTGTGTTAGACTGCAGAAGGGGTTATAGCAGGTGGGATATTTGATGGCATGAGACATATATCTGGGAAGACTGGTTTGTGTCAGTGAGGAGCAAAGAGCCCCTGCAGCGTGGGAAATATAATAAACTGGTATCTGACTCCTTCCTGGAAAATTCAAAAGTGAATATATGAGGAGCTATCTGCTCTGAAAGAAGCAGTAAAAAAAGACGTGAATAAATCCTTCTGAATGTTCTCCTAGAATTTTTCAGTGTAATGATGCCTAAATGTTCCTCATTTATCAGATTTTGTCCACATACTCCAAGAGTTGTGAGGTTCACATATAGCATGCCCCATAGGACCATCCAAAAGGTGGTCCTTCATTAACTAGAAGTAGTTAATGAAGAGACAGAGAGAGCATCACTCATCAGTAAGATTTCAGGTGACTGGGGGTGTAGGTAGGGTTTCTGATTAATCATAAAAGTACTCCAGAAAGGAAAGCATGAGTTCTAAATATCAGCTAGGCACAGAGGGAATTGGGGTACCAGACAAGTCAGAGCCTTCCTGCCTCAGTTCCCCTTAGCTTTCATTTGTCCCTCTATCTCCCTTACCAGGAAACAGAAACCACAGAGTAGGAGGTGGAAAGAAGCCAACCACAATCCCTGCCCAGATGTAGGCTTTGCACCTGCAACAGGCTTGAGCTTTGAATGAAAACTAAGTGTCGATTATTCTACGTGAATGCACATTCTAACTTTGGAAATAATTTTAAGTGAATAAAATTTATCTAAAATTACTCAGAAAAGACATAGAATGGCTCACATTTTCAATGAACGTGAGGGAAGAACTTCCCTTCCTGAAATAAACAATGAAGGGACATGAGAGAAAAAAGGTGCTACGTAATTCCAACTCTCAGTCTTGCCTCTTCTCCATGCTCCTTGTACTAGTCTCTGTTTCCAATCTTGTCTCCTTACCATCCATCCTCACCCAGTCATCAGAGGGAAGTTTAAAACTGAAAACATATAACAAAGCTAAATTCAGCACTGGTATTTCACTGCACTTAGAAAAAAGTTCAAACTCTTTTCTGTAGCCTACAGGGCCATACATTATTTAACCCATACCTACCTCTCAGACCTCATCTTCTGCCACTCTTCTCCCTTCTTTAGAACTTGCTAAGTTCTTTCTCCTCTTAGGCCTTTGCACCTAACTGTTTCCATCTTCCTGGAATGTTTTCTCCCAAGATCTCTATGGAGGTGGTCCTCCATGTCATTTGTTTCTGTTCGAATGACAACTTCTAAGAGTGCTTCTTTGACTTCTTGGTCTAAAGAAGCTATCACTGCTAGTTATTCTCTCTCAGATCTCCCTGCCCATTTCCTTCATAGTATAAGCACTATTTGAAATTATCTTATTTATTTGTTTCCTTTTTGCCTGTTTGTATTCCCCTCTCCAATTAGAATGCAAAAATCTATAAAATCAGAAGCATTTTAATCTTATTTACTATTACATCCCCAGTTTGAGAGCTTTGCTTAGCATGTAGTAGTTGCTCAATAAACAGTATGCAAAAAATCCATAGATTTTAATTTCAAAGGTTATGTTGTATATAATAATTTAATAATATTTGTGAAGAAAAAATCTTTATTGGCACAGAAAACTTTGCAGTGGAGCAATTTAGAAGACATGGGAGCTAGTCTTTCAGCAGAGAAGCATATTGAGGAAATTGGCTGGAAATCATACTCCTAAGGAATGCTTTAACATGACAAGTTACATTAGTGTATCACTAATGTGGATTCAGTCAGGGAAGCAAAATGATTATGAACTATGGGATGAGAGATTTGCTGTAGGAATTAGATCTTCCTTAATGAATGTCTGAAAGGAAAAATTGGGAAGCTAGAGGAGTCAGAGATCAGTCAGTCTGAGAAACCACTGATTTCATGTTCAGACACGTACATGGATCTGAGTAAT
Organism: Pan paniscus; assembly: GCF_029289425.2. Lineage (NCBI taxonomy): Eukaryota > Metazoa > Chordata > Mammalia > Primates > Hominidae > Pan > Pan paniscus. The sequence goes on from NC_073249.2 coordinate 128,858,700, forward strand.
GGGAGGTGATGGAGAAGTCTCTGGAAGAAGTCTAGGGGTCTGCCTCCAAGTACCTGGTGATGGACATGAGGCCTTTATTGGTCAGCAAGATCAGCAGCTGGCAAGATTGCTGGATGTGGAGCAGAGGAGATTTTAAAGAACAAGCTATAACCCATCAGTTTATCCTCACTCAGTCTGCCACCACAGCCTCAGATCTCATCACACGACTGTCATCACAACCTTCGGAGAGCAATGGATGCTAGTTTCCTTCTTCTAAACAAATGTCATGCAAGTACCACTTTTAGCCAACTCTAGCCTAGAGCATTAAGGGAAGGGTATTCTGGAAAGCATAGGTCCAGCTTAGCCAAGTGAATGACAGGCACACCCCTCACAGTTAGTTAGGACTCATTTTACTTGCAAGAAATAGAAACTCAATACAGTAACACCAACTAGATAAATTTATTGTAAAGGATCTGTAGGTATCTCTTAAAACACACATATAGGAAAGATTATTATGGAATTATAAAGCCCTCTATCCATCTCTAACCTTTGTTTCTACTCAGGTTATCTCCTGTCTTTCTGAAAAAAAAAAACAACTACCTTCTACTTTTTCTTTCATCGAAGGTAAACTTGGCATGATTAGCTTAACATAGGTAAGCCACAGGAAAAGCAACTGAGTACTCTCTATTTTCCTCTTTTTCTCTCAATTTCAAATTCTCAGGAAAAACCTTTGTTTTACCCACGTTACCTAGATACCAACCATTAATCCAGCCAACTCTGGCCATTGAGAGGAATCAGTGTATAAAGTTGATGTCAGGGACCCATGACTAAGATATAATACTCAGAAAATAAGCAAAAATGTTATAAGTATCCAAAAAGATTAGATAAGTACATGTCAATACATGAATGTTGGTGTGAATATTGCATTTATTATTAAATATAGCTCATTATTAAATATATCTAATAAAATAATATGGTTATGAGCCTTTTTATAGTTTTCAGCAAAGTAAATAAGAATTATAAGTTTAAATTCTGTCCTTCCCTCCATAAATGGATGATAATAAATATTTTCAAGTAAAAGAGAAAAAAACACAACTAAGCTTCAAATTAAGGTAAATACACCTGAGATCCCAAAATGGAATAGAGGAGTGAGCAGAGCTGAAGCTGCAAACCAGATGAGCTTCTGATTCAGAAATAGACTTGGGGCTGGAAGAGTCTGAGGAACAACAAATAGCAAAGTGTCTTATGTTACCAGGGAGACCAGGCTAACTGATTGAAACCAGTGGCTGGTATGATGAAGCTCCCTATTTTAAAAGAAATCTGAAAAAATGTCTGCTTCCTGGGTTAGATATTCTATGAATGTTACCTAAGGAGGTGGGAGGACAAGACAAAAATATCTCCATGACAGGACCTAAAGAAATATACCAGCTGGCTTCAGGACTAATCACCATGGTGCAGCTGATACAAAGTCTCTTTCTGAAACAGCAGGCCTCTGGGAGGCAGTTCAAAGCAACAGGTAATGTGGGAATAGAGATTTAGATAAAGAAGGTGGTGGGAAGGGGTAAAGGGGAGTGCATTCTATTTAAATGAGCCTAAACCCGAAAATTACATGAACAAAAAATGTAGTTCTTAGACAGCTAACAAAATTAATTCAAAATCCAATGCAGATAAAATGAAATAAAAACAATAGAAAAGATGTATAAAGTTTAATTAATAATAAAATAACTAAAGAAATAAAAATAATATTCAAGAAAAGAACAAGAAATACTGAAATTAAAACAGCAAACCATGAAACAAAAATTGATACAAATATGTATTAGTTTTCTGGATAACAGATTACCACAAACCTAGTGACTAAACACACCATACATTTATTATCTCAAAGTTGCTGTGGTCCAGGAGGCCAGTTGCAGTGTTATCTGTCTCCTCTACTAAGGGTCTCCCAGATTGTAATCAAAGTGTTAGCCGGGGTGTGGTCTCATTGGAGGTTTGGGGGTCTCTCCACAGCACACATGGTTGTTGGCAAAATGTATTTCTTTGTAGCTGTGGAAATCATGGCAACTTGTTTCTTCAAGGCCCAGAAAAGAGCAACCCCACTGCCCCCATCTATGACCTCTGGACCCTCTTTAAAATGGTTTGATTGGTTAGGACAGGCCCATCCAGGATAATCTCCCTTTAGATTACTCTAAAGTCAATAGATTAAGAACTTTGACTACATCTGCAAATTCTCTTCAGTTTTGCTGTATAGCAAAACATAATCATGGGAATAATACTCCATCGCTTCTGTCAAACTGAATTGGTTAGAAGCAAGTTACAGGTCCCACCTACATTCAAAAGAAGAAGCATATCTACCAACATGGACATGGATCACAGAAACGACCTTAGAATTCTAACCATCACAATATAAAAATAAACAGGCAAATATAAATTTTGGCTATAAAAATGTAGGCATTGTGGGAGAAAAAAATCTTAAAAGATACAATAAAATCTAGCCTGGACACAGTAGCAGACAGATGAGAAGAGATTAAGTGGATAATAGTACTGAAGTCTTCACCCATAATGCAGCATAGAGTCATAAAGTGATTTAAACAGGAACCAAAACAGTTAAGAGACATAGAGAATAGAGGAGTTCTAGCATCAGAGTTCAGATTTTTTAAAAGTGATGGACACACAAAATGTAAAGATGAAATGAGTGAGAATTTTACCAAGTAGAAAGGAGACACTACTTCTGAAATTCAAAGTGTTTTAGCAAGATAAATGAAAATAAACAGACACCTAATTGCATCATTGTGAAATGTAAAAGCATTAAGGATAAAGAGATAACCACAAAAGCTATCATAGGGAAAAAAGGATTATGAACAAAAGAATGAGGATTCATCTGACAAGATATGTCCCATTAGAAGCAATATATAGAATAAAGTAATATTAAAATGCTGAAGAAAAACTGTCAACCTCAAATTTTAAATCCAGGTAATAAAAAGCTGTTCAGATATTCAAAGATGAGAGTTTAAGCTCCAGACTCAGAGTGAAAGGCTGTGGAGTGACATTTACCAAACATTTTAAAATCATGACATACTTAGAAAATCATAATGGGAGTGAACAAACAAAGCTATGCTCAGCTGGAAGCACTTGGTCACCTAAAAATCACTGGTTCACCTTTAGGCCTTAGGAGATCAATATTTAACCATCCAGTGTGCTGAGAAACACCAATTTGGAGCTATTAAAGGTTATATATAATAAAAGAAAATGGTGCCCTGAAGAAAAGATAAGTAAAAACAACAGTGAACAGATAAATTAATAAATGCATGCTTCAAACTATATTTAACTATTGATTTTTAAATGCAATAGTTTATTATTTTTAATAATAAAACTATTATTCTAAATAGCAATAGCAATATGAATGTATGCATGTGTGCACATGGAATTGGGTGAGCTGTTCAAAGGAAAGTTAAACTTTACTAGGATCTCTGTGGTGTGTTTGTGATTAAGAGAGAAACACTAAATTAATGTAGGGCTTGTTAGAAAAATATTTAATTACTCATGTAAAAACAATTAAGGGAAACCTTGCCCCAAGTAGAAATTGAACACAAATCCTGTAAACCTGCACAAGAAATAAAAAAGAATTATTTTTTCTAAAGAAGAAAGAAAAGAAAAGAAAATGAATACTTAGAAAATATTACAAAATAAAGTGGTAGCAATGATTCTAAATGTGTTAATATTTACAATAAAATATAGGTGCATCTTTTAAAAATGAAAGTCTAAAATATTTGCAAGGCACCAAAATTGAGCTAAAAACCATTTAAAAGACTAAAAAGGAAGGGGTAAGTGGGGAAAATTACCAATATTACTATCGGACCAAATAGAATTTAAAGCCAAAAACCATCATAGCAACAAAGAAGGAAGTAACACACAAGACTAAGGAATAAACACAGAAGACGTTAATTACCATGTTATTTTTTTTTAATTATACTTTAAGTTTTAGGGTACATGTGCACAACGTGCAGGTTAGTTACATATGTATACATGTGCCATGTTGGTGTGCTGCACCCATTAACTCATCATTTAACATTAGGTATATCTCCTAATGCTATCCCTCCCCCCTCCCCCCACCCCACCACAGTCCCTGGTGTGTGATATTCCCCTTCCTGTGTCCGTGTGTTCTCATTGTTCAGTTCCCACCTATGAGTGAGAACATGCGGTGTTTGGTTTTTTGTCCTTGTGATAGTTTGCTGAGAATGATGGTTTCCAGCTTCATCCATGTCCCTACAAAGGACATGAACTCATCATTTTTTATGGCTACATAGTATTCCATGGTGTATATGTGCCACATTTTCTTAATCCAGTCTATCACTGTTGGTCATTTGGCTTGGTTCCAAGAAATACCATTTGACCCAGCAATCCCATTACTGGGTATATACCCAAAGGATTATAAATCATGCTGCTATAAAGACACATGCACACGTATGTTTATTGTGGCACTATTCACAATATCATGTTATTTTTTAGAGCCTAAAAATTCCTACCTCAATAACTGGTAGAATTTCAAGAAGAAACTGACAAGACCACTGTTATAATAATAGACTTTAATGTACTAATATTATAATCCGATAACTCAAACCCCTATGTAAAAAATGAAAGCATCACAACAATAAGACATATCTACATCATGTATCACCTGACACGAAGCACAGAGACAACCAAAGATTAAGGTCATTTCTGTGGTATTCTGGCCCAAAATGCATAATCTGAACTTAATCATAGAAACATCAGACAACCTGAAATGAAGATCAGTCTACAAAATAACTGGCCAGGATTCTTTAAAAGTAACAAACTGTACGCGCCACTGCACTCCAGCCTGGGCGACAGAGCGAGACTCTGTTTCAAAAAAAAAAAAAAAAAAAAGTAACAAACTGTAGACTGGGAAAGAATATTTACAAATCATATATCCAATGAGCAGCTTATATATGGAATATATAAGGAACTTTTTTTATGCTTTGGTGACAATGGGGAGTGAAAAGATAATTTTATTACCGAGAGTAGAGAACTCCCCCCATTTAACCACAATTAACACTGACATAACAGTTAACACTATTAAGCATTTGTATGAATTGTTAGGATGTCTTGATGCTGCGATGTGCCCAAGACAGAATGTGATAGCTAATGACAACTATTCCTCTTCCAGTTCTTACAAGGAGAGCTAGACTAAATATCATAACCCTGTCCCTTGAAATTCAATAATAAGAAAATAACCCCCTCTAGAATGAGCAAAAGATTTGAATACATAGTTCCCCAAAGAACATATGTGATGGCAAACAAGCACATGAAAAGAAGTTTGAAATCATTTATCATGAGGAAAATGCAAATTAAGACCAGAATGAGGTACAGATGAGATAATAGTTAGAATGGCTAAAAAATAATAAATAAAAGATAATATTGACTGCTGACAAGGATGCAGAGTAACTGGAATCCTCATACATTGCAAAATGCTAACAGTCACTCTGGAAAACAGTTTGACAGATTCTTATACTGTAAAATATGCACTTAATCTTTGGTATTTGCCTTGGAGAAATGAAAATGTATGCTCACACGAAAACCTGTTCAAGAATATCTATAGCAGCATATTCATAATCACCAGAACTGAAAACCTAAATATCTTACAGTAGCTTACTGGATAAACAAACTGTGCTACATCCATACAATGGAATAGTATTCAGCAAGAAAAAGAACAAATTATTGATACATGAACCAACATGATTAAATCTTAATCGTGAAAAAAACTGGACTCAAAGATTACATATTGTATATTCAATTTCTATGACTTTCTGAAAAAGACAAAACCTACAGGGGTAGAGAACAGAAAAAGACAAAACCTATGGGGGTAGAGAACAGAAAAAGACAAAACCTACAGGGGTAGAGAACGGATCAGTGGCTGCTAGTGTTTGGGAGTAGATGGAGAGTTTGTATAGGGACAACACAAAGGGGTTCTTGGAGTGATGGAACTGTTCTGCATCCTGATTGTGGCAGTGGTTACACAAGTCCATTCATCTGTCAAAGCTCACACAAAAGTTTAGCCAAAAATAAAAACAAAAAAGAATTTTACTTCATGTAAATTAAAAAATACACTTTTCAAGAAATGCAGATGAACCAAAGAACTACATCTGAAAATCAAAGTTAAACTTAGAAAAAGGAAGTATAAGAGAAAACATGACGTTGTGGTTTTGATGACTCAACAAATCTAAAAGAAAATAATTATAAATTTAATTCGATTAAAATTTAAAATTTTTGTGCAAAAAAAAAGCAAAAGTGAAAGGCAAGCTACACATTAGGAGAATGTATTTTCAATACCTATAAACAAGTAAAAGGTTCGTATCCAAAATATACAAAAACATCTGCAAATGAATAAGAAAATGTCAAAGAACCCAACAGAAAAAATAAATGAACAAACAAAATGAGAAAGAGTTAATGGAAAATGTAAAAAAAAGGGTCACAAACATGAAAGTATGTGCTATCCTGCTGATCATGACCAATAAAATTTAAAGCAAGATATATTTTGTACACTTTTATATCTGACATGACATCCAAAAATAAAAATTGTAGATCTACTAAATGTGCAAGCTAAGAATTCCAGTTTTGCATATAACTCAAGAAAAGCTTTCTCACATGTGCACAAATACACGTTTTCATGCAATGAAATATTATAATAGCTAAAATAAACTAGCATTTATTTATATGTATATGTATCTGTATGTACCAATACAGATAAATTTAAAGACCATTATAGTAAGCAAAATAAGCAAGCACTTACATAAAGATATTATCACATATAACAATTCTCTTGGAGAAAAAGGGAAGGAGAAAGAGAACTGTTTGTGGATAAATACCTATGTAGATATAGTATAAAGCCATGAATGACAGCCATAACACTGACATTTCAGAATAATTGTTACTCTGGAGTTAAAAGGATGGGACAAGGGACAGGAAGGAATACACAGAGGATTTTAAATGTTTCTATAGTTTTTTATGTTTTAAAAATTTTCAAGTAAATTTGGCAAAATGCTAAGATTTGTCACATTTGAATGGAAGCCAAGAGTTACATTATATTTTACAGTACAAATTTTTAAAAATATATATAATACACAGAGATAGATTTTTATGTCCCATCTCTAAAGCATGCTGTTCTCCACATTTGAGTAAAGGTAACATTTGGACCAGAGATACATCCCAGACCGTTTATAAGACCATTATAAAGGAAGAAATAAAATGTTTAATTTGTAATCATATTTATATTTCTAACCTTTACTAGATTTCTAAAATTTTATTCATGACAATGTTTACAATTGGTAATTGAACATACACCACATACGTGGAGGATATCAAAACCTTTACAAATTGGTGGCTGGTCAAATATTTGGAGATTGCTGCACTAGGTTGAGATTCTTCAGCTTCAGATTACATATGTATCATCTGGGGGTGTGTTTAAAATGCAGGTTCTGGGGCCCCGTATTGGATGTTTCAATTTAGTCCATTTGGGATTAGACCCTGAGTCTGCATTTTTAACAAACACCTCAGATGATTCTGAGGCAGGTTTCAAGAGACCATATTTGGAAATCAAATGCTCTAGAACAACACTCTCATAAGCAAGTATCACAAGGAGGGAGGTGGCATCTTAATCTCTCTAAATTTCTTCAGTAGAGCAAGCTTTATGCTTTCTATATGATTTCAGTGACAGAATGTCACATTAGGCCACCTAGTTTCTATTTCCATTGACAGTGCAAAAAAAAAAAAAAAAGAATATGGCTTTTAAGATAATTTCCAGACAAAGAGGTTTTTTTCTTCTTTTTTATCTACAGAGAAAAAGATTGAGTAAGAACTTCCTACTCTGTGTGTATTCTTTTAAAATATGCCCCATGGTCAGAAGGCATAAATGACATTATCCTTACTCCTTCTGCACCTGGAGACCATTGTGAAATGTATTCCCTTATATCCTCACAACAGTTTCATGAGACACACATTCTCACACCATTTTACAGGTGCAAAAACAGTAACAAGTAGCAAGAGACAGAGCAAGGACAGACCCTCAATTGATCCAACCTCTAAAGCTTGACACTGCAACATGCCCCTCAAGCATTTTTCACAGCTATGCTTAAATATGAGCACTGCTGTTTCATTATCCCCAGTGAAGTCCATGTGGCTTGAAAATTCCACAGAAATCTAAAATTTTTGCAGAAAGGGATTGGATATACAAGCTTTCATTTTGCCACTAGTTACTTCCAAAACTCTTGGGCATACCTTGGTACAGCACCTTCTGAATCCCAAATCAAAATTACATTTATTGGGAATGAAGAGTCACGATTTGGAGGACAAAATCTTTTTATGCATTGTCAAGTCAGCCTGTCTTGAGTCAACTGCTTTGCTGACCCTGGTATTCTTAGGATTCAGCCTTCTCTGTGGGGTTATTCAGTCCTGAATTTTTGAGATTTCACCACAGGGTCTCTAAAGAGAACTAGATCTATGCTTATGAGTCTCTAATATCACAATATGGGAATTATGGGAAAACGAGATTTGTTTATTACCAGGAAGTATGGAGTTCTTAATCAGCCAGGTTTTAAAGCATTTATAAATGTCTTTCTAGACAGAGTACTTTGCTCAATACTAAAGAGATCATGATAAACAATCCCTGATTTTAAAGAACTTCTTCAGTCTGTTGATCACATTCAGCCAGAATCCAGAATCCCTAAATTCTTTTTTATTATTATTATACTTTAAGTTCTGGGGTACATGTGCACAATCTGTAGGTTTGTTACATATGTATACATGTGCCATGTTGGTGTGCTGCACCCATAACTCGTCATTTACATTAGTTATATCTCCTAATGCTATCCCCCCCAACTCCCCCCACCCCACAACAGGCCCCTGTGTGTGATGTTCCCCTTCCTGTGTTCAAGTATTCTCATTGTTCAATTCCCACCTATGAGTGAGAACATGCAGTGTTTGGTTTTCTGTCCTTGTGATAGTTTGCTGAGAATGATGGTTTCCAGCTTCATCCATGTCCCTACAAAGGACATGAACCCATCCTTTTTTATGACTGCATAGTATTCCATGGTGTATATGTGCCACACTTTCTTAATCCAGTCTATCATTGATGGACATTTGGGTTGGTTCCAAGTCTTTGCTATTGTGAATAGTGCCTCTATAAACATACATGTGCATGTGTCTTTATAGCAGCATGATTTATAATCCTTTGGGTATATACCCAGTAATGGGATGGCTGGGTCAAATGGTATTTCTAGTTCTAGATCCTTAAAGAATCGTGACACTGACTTCCACAAAGGTTGAACTAGTTTACAGTCCCACCAACAGTGTACAAGTGTTCCTATTTCTCCACATCCTCTCCAGCACCTGTTGTTTCCTGACTTTTTAATGATCAGCATTCTAACTGGTATGAGATGTGGTTTTGATATGCATTTCTCTGATGGCCAGTGATGATGAGCATTTTTTCATGTGTCTTTTGGCTGCATAAATGTCTTCTTTTGAGAAGTGTCTGTTCGTATCCTTCGCCCACTTTTGATGGGGTTGTTTGTTTTTTTCTTGTAAATTTGTTGGAGTTCATTGTAGATTCTGGATATTAGCCCTTTGTCAGATGAGTAGATTGCAAAAATTTTCTCTCATTCTGTAGGTTGCCTGTTCACTCTGATGGTAGTTTCTTTTGCTGTGCAGAAGCTCTTTAGTTTAATTAGATGCCATTTGTCAATTTTGGCTTTTGTTGCCATTGCTTTTGGTGTTTTAGACACGAAGTCCTTGCCCGTGCCTATGTCCTGAATGGTATTGCCTAAGTTTTCTTCTCGGATTTTTATGGTTTTAGGTCTAACATTTAAGTCTTTAATCCATCTTGAATTAATTTTTGTATAAGGTGTAAGGAAGGGATCCAGTTTCAGCTTTCTCCATATGGCTAGCCAGTTTTCCCAGCACCATTCATTAAATAGGCAATCCTTTCCCCATTTCTTGCTTTTGTCAGGTTTGTCAAAGATCAGATAGTTGTAGATATGTGGCATTATTTCTGAGGGCTCTGTTCTGTTCCATTGGTGAATACCCTTTATTTCTTTCTCCTGCCTGATTGCCCTGGCCAGAACTTCCAACACTATGTTGAACAGGAGTAGTGAGAGAGGGCATCCCTGTCTTGTGCCAGGAATGCTTCCAGTTTTTGCCCATTCAGTATTATATTGGCTGTGGGTTTGTCATAAATAGCTCTTATTATTTTGAGATATGTCCCATCAGTACCCAATTTACTGAGAGTTTTTAGCATGAAGCGCTGTTGAATTTTGTTGAAGGCCTTTTCTGAATCTATTGAGAAAATAATGTGCTTTTTGTCTTTGGTTCTGTTATACGCTGGATTACATTTATTGATTTGCGTATGTTGAACCAGCCTTGCATCCCAGGGATGAAGCCCACTTGATCGTGGTGGATAAATTTTTTGATTTGCTTCTGGATTCGGTTTGCCAGTATTTTATTGAGGATTTTTGCATTGACGTTCATCAGGGATATTGGTCTAAAATTCTCTTTTTTGTTGTGTCTCTGCCAGGCTTTGGTATCAGGATGATGCTGGCCTCATAAAATGAGTTAGTGAGGATTCCCTCTTTTTCTATTGATTGGAATAGTTTCAGAAGGAATGGTACCAGCTCCTCCTTTTAGAGAATCCCTAAATTCTTGACTTACCACTAACTAACAGCTGCTCCTACCTGAGTGAGCAATTTGGAGAAGAAAGACCAAACAAATGCAACACAGATTATGATTGCTTTGTTACTTAAAAAAAATATAATATTAGCAAACTGCACTAACTTGGTATCTGATTATCTGATATCTGGTTCAAAGTGTGAGAAAAATTATGTTAAAATATTTGTATATATACACATAGAAAGTTCTCCCTTACTTGATACAAAAGAAGTTGGAGAACCCCATCCAATAAAGCAAGTTCGAAGGAGTCACCCTAAATGCAAGAATTATATCTGAGAAAAATGGAGTGCCCAACTTAAATTTATCAGCGTAGGCTCTTCAAGCTACGGAATAAAGCTGGAGAATTTACGGGTAACATTGTTCTTAAACAAACGGAAAGCTATCTGCACAGAGACAGAATATGACTGCATAATTTCTTGGTCTTTGAGAGGAGAGAATCTTATCTTCACCATTAAGCATATATGTGTTTTTTTCAAATGTAATGTATATGATAAGACACACGGATATTCTTTTTTTAAAGCTTAAGTTCTTCTGGGTCCCTTTTACTGGATTTCATGGTATTATCACAGGCTGTTTTGGATTTTATCATTGGGAGAGAAGTTTCTACTGGCAAAGAAATATAGAATTTTAGAGTTAGGTCATTATGCTTTGTTTAAACTTAGTTTTAATTATGAGCTCTTTCTAGAGAAAAATGAATTTATTTGATCTAAAATATGAATCTTATGTGTCGGAAAAGAAAGCAAAGGCAGCAGAAAAAGTCAAAATGTGTTGTACCTGAGAGAAATCACATCCATCCACTTAGTTTGAGAAGTACATGGATTCTACTACTCACATTTTTTAACAGATTACTTATCTTGAAATAACATTGATTGCTCATTAAGAATGGGGCAAGGGATAAAATACAGACCAAAACAGAAAGATAGTATGTAGCATCTTTATGAAGATAACCTCAGTAATCGAGGGGGTTATTTATTGGGTATGGTGAAAAGTAGCCTATCTTGGAGACAGACGTCAATTTGTTTCCCTGACCCATTCATTAATTTCTATGCATTATCAAGTGTGTCTATTTCCCCTATGGATTTTCATGCTTCTTTGCATGTAGAGACCACATCATACTCATTGTATACACATAATAACACGTAGAAGAGCAGTTTGTTCAAAACTTTATGACATATTGTTTGTTAAATAAAAATAAATACTTTATTGAATATGAAAGAAAATGAGACCCAATTTTATGATATAGTGAATCCAGTTGATCAATTATTTTTGGTACTATCTAAATTTATTATATAAAGGAAGAAATTCAAGTATAATGTCCAATATAATTATTCCTGAAGATAATTGCAGTCATAATTTTGGTTTACTTTGGTAAGGCAAACATGATTTTTACCTGCTGGCTTTATAACAAAGTAAATCAATAGCAGTGAAAAGAATTCCATTTGAAAATTATAGTTTATCTGGTTTGGACTAGTAAAGATCTGAATATCCTAGCTGTCTTATTCAAAATAGTATTATGAAATGCTATACAGTGGATTACAATTTTATCTGCCAATGCATCTTTAAAAAATAAAACATTAAATTGTTGAATCACAAGTTGGAAATTTAAGTCTTGCTTCTGTTGATACCAAAAATTTGAAAGAATACCTTCTTATATATTGATGACCACATCAGATTACATTATGTGAAAAATGGATGATTAAGCCTATTAGAGGTGAAAACTACCTATTTCTCAATGTTATTACGGATGTAGACCATATGGTATGGTGAACAGCTTCAACAATCTTTTAGATGTTTATGACAGAGAAAGTAGCTACTGTTACTTGTAATCTCATCATGTGCTATACCTCGTTTTGAATGTTTTATATAAGTATCCATTATCTATTGAATCCTTACATAATCCCCAGAGATGACAGTTATTATCCACCATTTTATAGATATGAAACTGAGATTCAATGATGTAACATGAATAGCCGAAGGCCAACTAGTAGATTAGGGATTTGATGATAGAGGTTGTGCCCTTAAGCTTCCAAGGCAAGGCATAGTTGATGGTAGATTTCTTCTGAAATAACTAGAAACAGCTGCAAAATATGAGTAATGGAAGAGGAAGAAGACTGAGCACATTAGATGATACAACGCATGGAAATACTAACAATGGTTTTGGTTATAAATGCAGAAACCATACCAAGTATAATAAAAGCACAATGTAACTCTGTATCCACTGAAAGTGCTTGCACAATTCCTGTTTTAACATGGAGTACTAAGAAGGCATCAAGTAAAGGATATATTTTTTAACATGAAGTTAAAATCAAAGTAAACCTATTATTATTAATATCTGTCAGTCAGATTGGATTTTTTTTAATTTTTAGTTTGGGGCTGATACATGAAGATAAGTAGCATTTAAAATGTGTTCAGTGGTGTGGGTTCCTCACAGTGAAGCAAAGAAAACAAAAGTAACATTTCCTAATTTGTATTCATTGAAAACATTCCTTTGTATTTACTCCTCCAGATAGCTAATGAATACTTACATGTTCTTACTAGGTTTTTTTTTTTTTTTTTAGTTGATGTACTTTGCAGAAACCAACAATTGAAAAGAAGATCCAAAAGGAAGAAGAAATAAAGGAGGCATTAGTGTCTACAATTTCCTGTGTTTTTAAACTTTAATGAATGTACACCCTGTTGTTGTAATGTTTTCTATCATTTAAAAGAAAAATTAAATAAAAAGCACTTTTTTGTGCTGTTAACCATTTGTGACAATGGTTACAAATGCAAACTGTAAAACTTGTAGAAGTTCTCATAGTATTTCTGATCACTCAAAGGTGATAAAAAAGATTTTTTAAAATTAAGTATTAGTATATTCTAGTTTTCAATTAACTTTTCACTGAAGTACTAGGGAGACAGCTAATCAGGAGCTGAGTTGGGTAATTTGACGGAAAACTATGCACAAAGATTATTCACCTTCGAATATCTCTAATATTTTTTCTTACATTTCCTTGTGTTTCTGTTTTCTGGTTCCAGTCTAACATTTTTTTACAAAAAAATCTGTATTAAGTTATTTTATCATTGTCATAGTACCTGTATTATATTTCCTCTATCTGTGACTTATGATGCTATGACAACACCAAGAGAGTGAAAGCAGTTCATCAAACCTAAAACTTAGCCTGTTTCGCAATGGTGAGACCATTATATATTTTATTGGAGGTTTGCATTTTATTAGCCTTTAGCCATTAAAGTATACATATTTAAAATGCACTTTTGATATTTTTCCACCCGTGTGAGTAATCAGGCTTTCCACCTGAGGTCACTTTTCAAACCACACAGGTGGAACCCCTGTGCAGAAAATGGGCTTGCTGAGATGAACAGGCAGATTATACTACAGCACCACTGAAATGATTGGAATTCTCAGGATGGGGTATTAGAGAGGCAGAAGCTGTGTAAAAGGAGAGGCTGACAAGTCTCACTGAAGGTTTCCCATGAGACACTAATTGAGGACTGAGTGGGTCCTTTAGCTGAGAACTAAGACAAGAAAATATAAGAACTTCCAGGGTTTCTATCGCTTTGGGTTTTACATTTAAGTCTTTAATCCATCCTGAATTAATTTTTGTATATGGTGTAAGGAAGAGGGACTAGTTTCAATCATCTGTGTATGGCTAGCCAGTTATCCCAGCACCATTTATTGAATAGGGAGTCATTTCCTTATTGCCTGTTTTTGTCAGCTTTGTCGAAGTTCAGATAGTTGTAGGTTGCAGCCTTATTTCTAGGTTCTCTATTCTGTTCCATTGGTCTACATGTCTGTTATTGTACCAGTGCCATGCTGTTTTGGTTACTGTAGCGCTGTAGTATAGTTTGAAGTTGGATAATGCCTATAGCTTTGTTCTTTTTGCTTAGGATTGCTTTGCTATTCGGGCTCTTTCTTGCTTCCATATGAATTTTAAAATAGTTTTTTTTTCTAGTTTTATGAAAAATGTCATTGTCATTGGTAGTTTCATAGGAAAAGCACTGAATCTATAAATTGCTTTAGGCAGTATGGCCACATTAACTAATTCTTTCTATCCATGAAAATGGAATGTTTTTCCATTTGTTTGTGTTGTCTCTGATTTCTTTGAGCAGTGTTTTGTAGTTTTCCTTGTAGAGACCTTTTACCTCCCTGGTTAGCAGTATTCCTATGTATTGTGTGTGTGTGTCTGTATGTGTGAATTGTGAATGGAACTGCATTCCTTATTTGGCTCTAGGCCTGACTGTTGGTGTATAGAAATGCTAGTGATTTTTGCAAATTGATTTTGTATCCTAAGACTTTGCTGAAGTTGTTTATCAGCTTAAGGAGCTTCTGGGCCGAAACTATGGGGTTTTCTAGATATAGGATCATGTCATCTGCAAACGGGGATAATTTGACTTCCTCACTTCCTATTTGGATGCCCTCTATTTCTTTCTCTTGACTGATTGCTCTGTCCAGGACTTCCAGTGCTATGCTGAATGTGAGTGGTGAGAGAGGGTATCTTTGTCTTGTGCCGGTTTTCAAAGGGAATGCTTCCAGCTTTTGCCCATTCAGTATGATGTTGGCTGTGGGTTTGTTATAGATGACTCTTATTATTTTGAGGTATGTTCCTTCATTACCTAGTTTATTGACAGTTCTTAAAATGAAGGGATGTTGAATTTTATCAAAAGTCTTTTCTGCATCTATTGAGATAATCATGTGGTTTTTCTCTTTAGTTCTATTTATGTGATAAATCACATCTATCGATTTGTGTACATTGAAGCAACCTTGCATCCCAGGGATAAAGCCTACTTGATCATGATGGATAAGCTTTTTAATGTGCTTCTGGGTTTGGTTTGCTAGTATTTTGTTGAAGATTTCTGCATCGATGTTCATCAAAGATATTGACCTGAAGTTTTCTTTATTTGTTGTGTCTCTGTCAGGTTTTGGTATCAGGATGATGCTGGCCTCCTAGAATGAGTTAAAGAGGAGTCCCTCCTCCTCAATTTTTTGAAATAGTTTCAGCAGGAATGGTACCAGTTCTTCTTTGTACATCTGGTGGAATTCAGCAGTGAATCCATCTGGTCCTGGGATTTTTTTGGTTGGTAGGCTAGTTATTACTCATTCAATTTCAGAGCTCATTATTGGTCTGCTAAGGGATTTAATTTCTTCCTTCAGTCTTGGGAGGGTGTATGTGTGCAAGAATTTATCCATTTCTTCTAAATTTTCTACTTTATGTGCATACAGGTGTTCATAATATTCTCTGATGGTTATTTGCATTTCTGTGGTGTCAGTGGTAATACCCCCCTTGTCATTTCCAGTTGTGTTTATTTGGATTATCTCTCTTTTCTTTTTTATTTGTAAAACCCAAAACTGTAAAAACCCTGGAAGACAACATAGGCAATACCATTCTGAACATAGGAACAGGCAAATATTTTATGACGAAGATGCCAAAAGCAATTACAACAAAAGCAAAAATTGACAAACGGTATCTGATTAAACTAAAGAGCTTCTGCACAGCAAAAGAAACTATCAACAGAGTGAACAGACAATCTATAGAATGGGAGAAAATTTTTGCAAACTATGCATCTGACAAAGGTCTAATATCAAATATCTATAAAGAACCTATTTTTACAAGAAGAAAGCAAACAACACTATTAAAAAGTGGGCATGTAAGTCTTTAATCCATCTTGAATTAATTTTTGTCTAAGGTGTAAGGAAGGGATCCAATTTCAGCTTTCTACATATGGCTAGCCAGTTTTCCCAGCACCATTTATTAAATAGGGAATCCTTTCCCCATTGCTTGTTTGTGTCAGGTTTGTCAAAGATCAGATAGTTGTAGATACGTGGCATTATTTCTGAGGGCTCTGTTCTGTTCCATTGGTCTGTATCTCTGTTTTGGTACCAGTACCATGCTGTTTTGGTTACTGTAGCCTTGTAGGATAGTTTGAAGTCAGGTAGCATGATGCCTCCAGCTTTGTTCTTTTGGCTTAGGATTGACTTGGCAATGCGGGCTCTTTTTGGTTCCATATGAACTCTAAAGTAGTTTTTTCCAATTCTGTGAAGAAAGTCATTGGTAGCTTGATGGGGATGGCATTGAATCTATAAATTACCTTGCATGTTAGACCTAAAACCATAAGAATCCTAGAAGCAAACCTAGGCAATACCATCCAGGACATAGGCATGGGCAAGGACTTCATGTCTAAAACACCAAAAGCAATGGCAACAAAAGCCAAAATTGACAAATGGCATCTAATTAAACTAAAGAGCTTCTGCACAGCAAAAGTAACTACCATCAGAGTGAACAGGCAACCTACAGAATGAGAGAAAATTTTTGCAATCTACTCATCTGACAAAGGGCTAATATCCAGAATCTACAATGAACTCCAACAAATTTACAAGAAAAAAACAAACAACCCCATCAAAAAGTGGGCGAAGGATACGAACAGACACTTCTCAAAAGAAGACATTTATGCAGCCAAAAGACACATGAAAAAATGCTCATCATCACTGGCCATCAGAGAAATGCAAATCAAAACCACAATGAGATACAATCTCACACCAGTTAGAATGGCAATCATTAAAAAGTCAGGAAACAACGGGTGCTAGAGAGGATGTGGAGAAATAGGAACACTTGTACACTGTTGGTAGGACTGTAAACTAGTTCAACCATTGTGGAAGTCAGTGTGGTGATTCCTCAGGGATCTAGAACTAGGAATACCATTTGACCCAGCCATCCCATTACTGGGTATATACCCAAAGGATTATAAATCATGCTGCTATAAAGACACATGCACACATGTTTATTGCGGCATTATTCACAATAGCAAAGACTTGCACCCAACCCAAATGTCCAACAATGATAAACTGGATTAAGAAAATGTGGCACGTATACACCATGGAATACTGTGCAGTCATAAAAAGTGATGAGTTCATGTCCTTTGTAGGGACATGGATGAAGCTGGAAACCATCATTCTCAGCAAACTATCGCAAGGACAAAAAACCAAACACCGCATGTTCTCACTCATAGGTGGGAACTGAACAACGAGAACACATGGACACAGGAAGGGGAACATCACACACTGGGGACTGTTGTGGGGTGGGGGGAGAGGCGAGGGATAGCATTAGGAAATATACCTAATGCTAAATGACGAGTTAATGGGTGCAGCACACCAACATGGCGCATGTATACATATGTAACAAACCTGCACCTTGTGCACATGTACCCTAAATCTTAAAGTATAATAATAATAAAAAAAACTGTAAATATAAAAAAAGTGGGCAAAAGACATGAACAAACACTTTACAAAAAAGACATTCATGTGTCCAACAAGCATATGAATAAAAGCTGAACATCACCGATCATTCGAGAAATGCAAAGCAAAACAACAATAGCATACTGTCTTACACCAGTCAGAAAGGCTATTGTTAAAAAGTCAAAAAATAGCTGATGCTTGTGAGATTGCAGAGAAAAAGGAACACTTATACAATGTTGGTGGCAGTGTAAATTAGTTCAATCATTGTGGAAGACAGTGCAGTGATTCCTCAAAGACCTAAAAACAGAAATACCAATATACCCAAAGGAATATAAACTGTTCTATCATAAAGACACATGCACATGTGTGTTCACTGCAGCCCTATTCTTGAACATGCCATTCACAACAGCAAAGACATGGAATCAATCTAAATTTTCATCAGTGGTAGACTGGATAAAAAAAAATTTGGTACATATATACCATGGAATATTATGCAGCCATAAAAAGAATGAGATCATGTCCTCTGCAGGAACATAGATAGATCTAGAGGCCATTATTCTTACTAAACTAATGCAGGAACAGAAACCAAATACCACATGTTCTCACTTATAAGTGCGAGCTAAATGATGAGAACACATGGATAAATAAAGAAGAACAACACACACTAGGGCTTATTGGAAGGTGGAGGGTGTGAGGAGGGAGAGGATCAGGAAGAATAACTAATGGGTACTAGGTTTAATACCTGGCTGATGAAATAATCTGGACAAAAATCTCCCATGACACAAGTTTACCTATACAACAAACCTGCACATGTACCACTGAACATAAAAGTTAAAAAAAAATACAAGATATAACAGAGTGGCTACTACAAAACCAAGACTTAAATGAAGATGTGTAAATTATGCAGGGCTATGAAAAAATATAACTTAGGCCCAACCAGAGTGAAGAAGTCTCACTGTGCACCTGAGGCAATAAGTTGAGACATAATAAGAAGAGACTCTAGGATCAAAACTACAAACAGAGTGAGGCCTATGCCCAAAGACTAAGAAAAAAATAGACCCATCCTAACAAAGCATAAAACTAAGCCTGACAAGATTAGGAGTGCCCAACACGAATTTAACAGCATGCCAGGACAAAATAAAACAATTTAAAAAATAACATAATTCAGCCTTCCTCCATTGTATGTTCACAATGACCAGTATACATTTAAAACTTACTAGACATGTGAAAAAGCAAGAAAATATTCCCAATATCAAAGAGGAAAACAGAGTCAAAACAGACAAACACAAAAGATGACCCAGATGTTGAAGTTATTAAACAAGGAACTTTAAACTGCTTTTACAAATAAGTCCACAGTCTGTAAACAACTCTGTAATATAAGCAGAGAAATAAAAGGAATCAATTATAAATGGCAAGTACAATACCTGAACTGAAAAAAGAAATCACTGGACAGCTGATTGCAACCCAACATACAGATTGCAACCCAATCTGAAAATCATGGTAGGGAAAGATGAAAAGCAAAATAAATAGAGCTTCAGTAACCTGTGAGAAAATACTAACAGTATAAATATGTATAATTAGAGCTCAAAAAGAAGAAAAAACAAAAGAGATAATGGGGCAGAAGAAAATTCTTGAAAAAACAATTGCCCCAAATTTCCCAAATATGATGAAAAATACCAATAAATCCTATATGATGAAAAATACCAATAAATCCAAATATGATGAAAAATACCAATAAATACCTATAAATCCAAGAAACTCAGTAAACCCAAAGATAAATAAATTCAAAGAAAACCACATCTCAATGCATTGTTGTCAACTGATGAAAACCAAAGATGAAGAGAAAATTATAAAAGCAGCCAGAGAAGACAGATATTACATACAAACGAATAATAAGTCTAACAGGTAACTTCTCATCTGAAATAATGAAGCCCAATAGATAATAAGGTGATAACTTTAAATTGGTGCAAGCAAACCAAATTTCTACATCCAGTGAAAATATTAATATTTTTCAAATATGCAGGCAGAATAAGGACATTTGCAGGTAAACAAAAGCTGAGATAATTTGTCTCATCTGTGCTACAAGTAATGCTAAAGAAAGTTCTTCAGCACTGGAGGGAAATGATACAATATGGAAATCTGTATCTATAACAAAAAATGAATAACAAATGATAAACAGGCAGGTAAATATTAAAACCTTTTCTATTTCTTCTATTAATTTTTGAAAAAGACAAACTACTTCCCAAAGCAAAAGCAATAAAATTTTATTGTGGAGTTTATAATGTGTATATATATATGTGAAATATACGACTAATACATTTTCTTGCATTCAAGAAAAATCTGATTAGTTTAACTGCTTTATATGTTTCTATACAGTATTTTCCCCTTATCCAACTCCTAACTGGATTTAAACTTCTTCAAGTGATAAGATTATTACACCTTTTTTGAGATATAAATGCATTACAGAGTACTATAAGTGGAATATATTACTGTAAGGTGATATAGTTTGGATATTTGTCCCCACCCAAATCTCATGTTGAAATGTAATCTCTAATGTTGGAGGTGAGGTGTGGTGGGAGGTGTTTTGGTTATGGGGTGGATCCCTCATGACTTGGTGTTGTCCTAGCAATGTTGAATGAGTTCTCATGAGATCTGGTTGTTTAAAACTGTGTGGTACCTCCCACTCCCTCTCTCTCTTGCTCTTGCTCCTGCTTCTGCCATTTGACATGCCTACTCCTCCTTCACCTTCTGCTATGATTAGAAGCTTCCTGAGGCCCTCACCAGAAGCATATTCTGGCACTATGCTTCCTGTACAACATGCAGAACTGTGAGCCAATTAGACCTCTTTTATTATACATTTTCCTGCTTCAGATATTTATTTATAGCAACACGAGTGGCTTAATACATAACTAATTTATATTTTACAGTAACTCATATAATATTCATTCTAACCACGCTAGTCAGTTAGAGATGTGTATTGCAATTCTTAGATGAACCATTGGCTGAAAGGTCAAAAGGAAATAAAATGGAATGCAAAAAATTTGAATACAAAAGGAGAAAAATACAGAGGGCAAAGAGCAAATAAAGAAGACAGACTCAAACCCAATCATATCAATAATTACATTAAATGTAAATGAACTAAACACTTCAACTAAAATCAGAGATCTTTTCAGACTGGATTTTAAAAAGCAAGTACCTGTTTGCTACAAGAGATATTCTCTAAATCGATATTTCTCACATACCTCTGTATGTATAGTACTCTGTAATGCATTTATATCTCAAAAAAGGTGTAATAATCTTATCACTTGAAGAAGTTTAAATCCAGTTAGGAGTTGGATAAGGGGAAAATACTGTATAGAAACACATAAAGCAGTTAAACTAACCAGATTTTTCTTGAATGCAAGACACTGAGCTGGTTTTGCTGTTTACACTAATTCTCTTCTTTCTCTGATAGTGGAAATAGCATCCTATTTGTATTGATCCATCTGTAGTAAAATTTATTGATCTTCTTATATTTTTGCTTTGTCTTCTTAGACTATTTCCTTCTAGTTAAAATTACTTTCATTTAACTTTCTTATTAGCTTCCTATTTTAAACTTTCTATTATGTTTACAAGGTGCCAGTTAGGTGTTTTTTAGGCATAATCTGCTATTCTGTCATTACAATCCTATAACAATATATAATTTAGAGGGTATGTTCCAGTGCCTTTCTTATTTGTACTTAAATTGCAGTAACTCATAGTTGAACACTAACAATTTTTTAATGTACTTTGTTTTTTAGAAGTTTAACATATACCAAAAAGTTAATGAGATAGTGCACAGAATTCTCATATGCTCTCCACTCGCTTTTTAAAAATTTTAATAGCTCTGGGGGTACAAGTAATTTTTCGTTACATGGTTTAATTATATAGTGGTGAATTCTGAGACTTTAGTGCACTTGATACCCGAGTATTGTCCATTGTACCTCATGTGTAGTTTTTTTATCCCTGGACCCCTCCCACCTTTCCCCTTCTGAGTCTCTAAGGTCCATTATATAACTCCCCATGCCTCTGCATACTCATAGCTTAGCTCCCACTTATAAGTGAGAACATAAGGTTTTTGGTTTTCAATCCCTGTGTTACTTCGCTTAGACTAATGGCCATCCACTACATCCGAGTTGCTGCAAAATACATTATTTCGTTCCTTTTAATGGCTGAGTAGTATTCCACGTGTATGTATACCACATTTGCTTCATCCACTCATTAGCTGATGGACACTTAGGTTGGTTCCACATCTTTGCAATTGTGAATTGTGCTGCTATAAACATATGTGCCTGCACTAACTTTTGCATATTATTAACTTCTTATAAGAGTTTTGTTCATTTGTTACAGTTAATGAACCAATATTGATATATTATTAAAGTCCATAATTTATTCATATTTCCCTAGTTTTCCCCTAATTGTCCTTTTTTCTGTTCTAAGATCTCATCCAGGATACCATTTTACATTTACTTGTCATATCTATAAGCTCCTCTTGGCTGTGACAGTTTCTCAAGTTTCTCTTGTTTTTAATGACCTTGAAAACTTTTGAGGAATATTGGTCAGGTATTTCATAAAATGCCCCTCAATTGAAATTTGTCTGACATTTTTCTCAAAATTAGACATGGGTTATGAGTTTGAAGTAGGAAGATCACAGAAGTTACCACTTTCATCATCTTACATCAAGAATATATATTATCAATGTGCTTTATCAATGTTGATGTTAACCTTGATCACCTGGCTGAGGTAGGGTCTATCAGGTTTCTCCAAGGCTAAGTTACTCCCATACTGTACTCTTTGGGAGGCAGTCACAGTGCACAGCCCACACTTAGGAGTACAAAGCTTTGCTTCCCCTTTGTATCAGTTAGGATTGTCCAGAGAAACAAAACCAATATGTATGTGTATGTATTTATATTTATACATAAATATTTATAAGTTTTCATATATATATTTACTTTAAAGAATACATATATACACATACATACATATATACACAACTCCTTAAAATAAATATACATGAAAACACAAACTATAATATACACAGTTGACTTTTGAACAATATGAGTTTGAACTGATCAAATCCACTTACACGCAGATTTTTTCAACAAAATGCAGATTGAAAATACGGTTTTCCAGGGATGTGAAACCCAAGGTGATGGAGAGCTGAGTTTTCATATATTTGTTTCTACAGGGCTGACTCCAAAACTTGAGTATGTGCAGATTTTGGCATATGTCAGGGGTCCTGGAACAAATACCCCACGTATTGGAACAAATACCCCAAGGGACAGCTGGAGAGGTAGTGAGAGAAAGAGGTCACAAGAAAAGGGGGAGGGTTGATTGATTCATTTTAAGGAATTGTCACAAAATTGTGGTGGCTCACAAGTCTAAAACCACAAAGCAGGCCAGCAGGCTGGGAACTCACAGAGGATTTCTATGTTACAGTCTTGAGGCAGAATTCTTTCATCTTTGGGAAACCTCAGTTTTTGCTCTTAAGGCCTCCAACTGACTGGAGGGAGCCCATCCACATTACTGAGGGTGATTATCATTTACATTAAGACAATTGTTAATCATACCTACAAAATACCTTCACAGTCACATGTAGACTGTCATTTGACCAAACTACTGGGCAACATATCCTAGTCAAGTTGACACATAAAATTTAACCATCACAACCTCCTTGAGTGTGTTGTATCTACATAAATTATTTGGAATTCTTCTTCATGAGTGCTTTGTCTCTTCTCCCCTTTTTATTTATTGACTTATTTATTTATATCAACATGGATGCAAGAATATCTATTTATACTTGGAGTTATAATACTACACTTATTAATATATTTTGTTGCTCAAATTGTTTTAGCTTTGGCCATGAAAAACTCTTGATTTGCTCCTGTGTCCCTTTGACATACTTCCACCATTTATTTTATTTTTTTTAGCACTTCCTGTTTAGCACAAGATGCTCCAGGCTCATCTTGTATATATTCTTCCCAGACCTATAATCAGCCGTTTCTCTAAAGAGCCCTGGTTTATATTATTGAAGAATGGTATTAGAAGCAAAGATCCCGGTGCTAGAAGTGTTCATTGCTACCGGTGTTTCACTACTTTTAGGCTTTCTCAGTGGAGGAAGAAAGGAAATATATGCCTGTATACTAAACCATGTATAAACTCATATCTATAATATTTCTACTCATAATCATCTGTCTATACTAAGCTAAACATAAGTTCATACTGATGTCACCAACTCTAATTTATTATCACACAAATTATTGTAGCTTCCTCCCCTTGCTTCCACTCCAACAGTGAGATACCTGGCTCTCACCATCCACCATTAGCATAATTTCTCCATTCATATATTTATATATATACACACACACAAAACACAAACACTAACACACATATATATACACATCTATATATAATATATACATATATATATATCAACCTTTTCCTCATAAGAATTGTCAACCCTTTCCTCATGAGAAACAATTTTATCAACTAGAATATAGTGATTACATACAAGTACCTTTTATTTTAGTCTTACAGACTCTACATATTTCCAAAGTTACTTAGCACCTTTTCTTCCTATCTTATTCACTGAGATTGTTACATTCATTAGTAACACAGTTAGAAGCTTTCTTCTTTTACCATCACATTCATCCTGGAGTACACTACATCCTAGATGATTTTTTTTTTAATTTGCACCCTCTAAGATTAACTTCTTGTGGTATAAAATTTAATGGGTTTTGAAAAAGACATAATGCCATGTATGCACCATTACAATATCAAACTGCATGGTTTCATCACCCTAAAAATGTCTGTATTCTTTATTTAATCTTCTCTTCTTTCTCCCAAATCTACAGGAACCACTGAGCTTTTACAGTTACTTAGTTTTGCCTTTTGCAGAATGTTATGTGATTGAAATCATACAGTATGTATTCTAAAAGAAGACTGGCTTCTTTTATTTAGCAATGTGGATTTAAGCTTCATCTATGCTTAACAGCTTATTTCCTTTTATGGCTGATCAATGTTCTATTGTATGGACATACCATCATTTATCCATTCACCTACTGAAGGATATCTTGGTTGCTTCCAGTTTTTAGCAATTATGAGAAAACTTCTATAAACATTTGCATACAGGTTTTATGTGGACAAAAATTTTCAGATCAGTTAAGTAAATACCTATGAGTACCATTGCTGGAGAATATGTTAAAATTATGTGTAGCTTTGTAAGAAACCACCAAGCTGTATTCCAAAGTGGATGCACTATTTTGCATTCCAATTAGCAATGTATGATAGTTTCCTTTTCCCTACATACTCACCAGCACTTAGTATTGTCAGGTTTTTGTTTTCTGTGTTTAATGTTATCCATTTAATAGGTGAATTCTGGTTTTAATTTGCAATCCCCTAATGACAGGATGTTCAGCATCTTTTCATATGATTTTTTTGCAATATGTGCAACTTCTATGATAATGTGTCTATTTAGATCTTCGCCCACTTTGTAATTGGGCTATTAGTTTTCTTAGGATTGAGTTTTAAAAGTTCTTTGTGGTAATCAGTTTTAATTTTAATGATATTTTGGTGCCTACTGGAGAAACTCACAGCAATCATGATTGTCTATTCTCTAATTCTACATTTCAGGTTTTTTTAAATTTACTAACTGTTTAATATGATGCACCTACCACCAAGAACTTTTCAGTAATATTTTTGAACATATGCATAATTATTTCATTCCTAATCACCCAGTCATGAAACACCAAACTCTCTGACCTCTTAATAGTTTATCTTTTCTTCACTAAGGAAATACTGTTCAGCCTATAAAATTTTGGCTGTCCCCATGCTTGGGTATTGCATACTTCCAGCCAAACAGCCTTGAAAGAAAAGCAGAGTAGAATTACGGTTTGTGTCTGGCAGTTACAATCACAGGAGATTTTTTTCTTACAAAAAAAAAATCAAGAAAGACAGAGGTTCACAAATGGAAAAGGTTATTCACCAAGTAGCTCTTCAGCCACAAATAATCCATATTTTGATGATTTCATATTTTACAGTCCCCCAAATAATACCTTAAAGTGCTTCACTTTTTATCCACACCCTCATAAATCACTCTTGCCTCAAACTGCAAAAAGGGAAAGGGGAAAACACATCAGTTGTTTTTCTAAATCTTTGCTTATTTTTCTGGCCTGTGAGAGACTGGAGGAACTTTTCTGGACATCTTTTACAAGGCATAAGAGACAGTGTAGCAAAGTGGTTAGAAGTCCAGACTTTGAGCCAGACTGCTTGGGCTCTCACCAGCTATGGCACTGTAGTCGTAGCAGCCTGGAGAAAATTCCTTAACTTCCTTGTATCCCAGTTCCTTCATCTCTAAAATAAAGAGAATAACGGTATCTACTTCACAGAGCTGACAGGAGAATTAAATTAGTTAATACTTTGTTGTAGAAAGACAATAGTACTCAAAATCTGAAGTGGAAAAGTTGAATGTATTCTATCCTAAAGTAAGATCTATGCTGGTCAGGCATAGGATCGTTGAGCAAAGCAAACGGTTGAACATTTATTAGGGTACTTGAGAAATGCATAATTTGCAGATGTCTTAGTTACAAAGGCAGGAGTTTTCTAAATCTCTCTTGGAAGTGTGGTTTGTGTTGTAGGAGTGGGCTAATATCAGTGTCAGCTTTAAAAGTATATTCACTGGAGTAAGTCCACTACTGATTGGCCAGCTTTGAAGGCTGTCATTGGTTGGCTGGCTTTCAGAGACATGTTAAATGAAACAAATTGTCATTTATTCATTAAATAAGTTTAAAAACAGTTCTGATATATACTTGTTACCATGGTAAAACTGTCTGTTTCTTTCCTACATGCTTGAGGAATTACTTGTTTTTTAACTTAGATGCCATACAAGCAATAAGTACTCAGTTAATGTTAGCTACTGTAGGAATTTTAACTTGATTTGGTTAATAATGAATGGTTGGGGATAATACATCTTTAACATATTTTTATTTCCAGGTCACAAATTTCTAATTGCAAAAGGTAGAGCGTGAAGATTTTAAGAGTCTGACTTACAGCCTCCTCCATCATTCTAATAAGTGCAGTAGCCCTGTACATTGATACAGCAACTATTTTCATGCAGAAATGCAGGGCTGTACAAATGAATGGGCAGGAAGAAAGGTGGAAAATTGTCATAAGTAAGTAGTAACATGAATTAGAACATGTGATATGCTACATTTATGAGATATCCTCTACCTACACTTTGTGTGGAGAGCAGAGATGTGATTTCCTTTGGGGAATCCCCGTGTACACTGAGGCGATTCTAAACATGCCTGAAGGAAAGGACTCTGCAAAGCCAGAACCTATACTAAAGCTGCAGAGCAGATAGCAGGGCCAAAAGTATTATCTTTCTTTGTATATTGTCTTATTTCTGTATGTAAACTTCATTCCATGAATAAGGTACAAATTGAATCTTTTACTTCTTTGTTTACATTTTTTCAAAAAGAGCTAATAAAACCTTGTGGGATACAAAGGGGTGAACAGGTATAGGAGAGCTTACTACATCTGCATTATATCCCAAAGTCCTTATGACTCCTACGTAAGTTGAGCATTATTTTTTCTTCTTGTTCTTCTTTTGTATTCAAATACTGAAATGTATTCATGTATTGAAATGTACTCTATAAATCTTTTTCAATAGTTTCTCACTAATCATCCTCTAACCACTGAAATGTGCATTCATATTCCCACTTTTCAGAGAGTAAGAAAAGTTAGAGCCATATGTCTAGTGTTAATCTTCTAATAAATTATATGAATCTGGAAAGAGTCGACTTTTTTTTTCTCTTACTGTTGTGAGGAAATCAATACGTTTCATCTTTTTCTTTGGAAAAACATTCCCTGAAGAATTCCCTCCAAAAAAAAATTAGGGCTTCCTTATCATTTTGCACAATAATCTATGTATAAAATTACAACTTGATACCACAAGTTGTTAGCCATCCAAAAACAATTAAATATGACTTTAAAAAGAGAGAGAAATGGCTTGACTCTGCAATATAAGACAATTCGAAATCATTTTCCCATTAACATATGTGTATGTGGTGAGTGATAATGAATGTCTAAGGTGATGAAACATAACTATGATGCAGTGAGGTGTTGTCAAGATTTTTTTTTTTAATTTCCAATTAGTGTTTGGAGAGCTTTCACTACAATGTCATCAGCTACAGGCCTGTGTGAAGGCATTTTCACTGCTGACGAAACCAGAAAAATATCATGTCTTTCCAAGACTTACAAAAAGTGAGAAATGTAATGTTGCACACAGACTTTTTCAGGATGGAAAATGACATTTAAAAAAAACTTAACTCTTGTTCCACTGACTTTGCATTAACTCTTCTAGGCCATCACTGCTACTCATTAGGAAGGTGGGACTTAATGAGATAAAATATATTTTTCCATCTTAAATTAAAACTGTTTGCCTTATTATTAATTTAGATTTTGCTGACTTCATAGATAAATTTCAGCTTATCCCTAAAGGGGCAACAATATAAGGAGTTGGTGTCTAATAGGTCAAGAAGAATTTCTTTGATTTTAGAAGAAGCTAGCTCTCAAGTATCCTTCTATGTTTCAAAAGCTTGCCTAGATAGTTAGCTGTTGGCTATTCCCCAGGTGTTGTAGACCACAGACTAGACTCCTAGTAAGAAAGAAAAACAAAACAAAATATCTCCTATTTGCCAAGGGAATAATTACACAGATATGCCTATGTCAATATTTCTCCTTAATCTGACAATATATGATCAAATATAACAAAAATGATTTTAGAGAAAATCCAATGATTTGGCAAAACATTTCATTTTCATATTATTTCAAAGATTATCTTCTAATATGCAAATTGAAGTAAGGTATTAGGGATTTATTTCTTAATCTAAATGTCTGAATTCTACCTTCTAATCCTATTCCAATCTCTATTCCCTTTGCTACATTATTAGTTAAATGCTGAATAGGTTGCCATTCTTCAAGAATAAGATACGATTTTATATTCAACTTGAACAAGATAGCGAAAAAATAGGGACCTTATTAGAATATTACATAATTTAAAGGACACATTCAAACCTTTCAACCAACAAATGTATACTAATGCTTAAATGTGTTTAGCACTGAGATCCATGTGATGCCTGATCTCTTATTTCTCAGAGCATATAAAATAGAGAGAAACAACAAACACATATGGATGAAATAGTTCAGCGATAATGCAGGGCAGTATGTCCATAACCACCAAAAAGAAAGATAAGTAACTCAAATACTGTCATTTCTTTAAGCAGCCTAGAAAGGTACCAAGGTATAACAGGAAGGAAAGTGAAGGGGCTCAAATCATGGTTGCTTCTAATTAGTTAACTTTTCCGAAACTCGATTTCTTCTTGTTGTACCATGCAGAGGTGTATGTTCATAGTTTCTGAGATTCCTTACAAAAGGCAGATCCATTGGAACTGGAAGACTCAGAGAAGCTGGAAAGGAGTTAGAATTTCAATTGCATCAAGAAAGTTGAGAAAAATTTGATTAGTGAGAAGCAATAACAGGAAATGGGATTACTATGAAGAAAATCTGGAAATAAAAGCAGAAAATGCCATGGTCAGAATATAGTGACAAACTTAGAATGAAAATGAAGGTGGATTGATAGAGAAAGGCTAAAATATAGAAGTTAAAGGCCACGCTGAGGATTTGAACTTTTTCTGTAAGATGTACAGAAACACTGGATATTTTTTAGCAGGGCAGTGATGAAATCTCTCATTTAAGACTATTAATCATATGTAATGGGTTGATTGGTGGGGACAGACCGGGAGGTAAATGAAAGAATAATTGTCTTTGTGTGAACATAAAGAACCAGAGTAAGGTGATAGAAATGAGAATGCACATGAAGCATTGACATCGGAAAATATTTAAGAAAGAAGATAGAGTGTCTGGTGACTGATGGGAAGGTGCTAAAAGAGAAGGGAGAGTCAGGAATACATCCAAGTTTTTTATTGTGGGTATATGAAAGAAGGGTGATTGCACAGAGGAAATGGGAAAGGAGTATGGGGAGGCAGGGAATGGTCATCAAAAGATCATGAATCTTCATTTAGCTAACAATCTCTGTCTCTAAGCAATTTTAAGAAGTGGCTTGGAAAAAGTCGAGCTATATTAATTACGAAGTAATTATGGAAATTCTGAGGAGTTTTGGCAGAGGTGCAAGGCCAAGCAAAAATTTGTAATATCTTTAGCAAATTTCTGCTTACAGGTTTGAAAGAGGTGCATATATTTTTTTCCTTGAACCATGGGAAAAGGTATTTTTCCAGTTAAAATTGCTTTTGGCAACAATTACACTGATAAATTTCATTAATTTAAATCATTCTTTCATAAGCATTTTGACTGCAAAAAAAATCAAGTTAAAACTTGGCTCATAGCTAGCTACTTACTACATATAGCATATATTTTGTTAAGCTAAAATAAATCTACATAATTAAGTTTACTAGCAACTTGTGCCATTTTATTTTGTCAAAACCAAGAGGTGACATGCAATTAAACTTACTTGGCTTTGTAACTTTTCCTGTTAAGATAGGTCTTTTAAACATGTCACTGGCAACTTTTCTCAGAAGCAGGATTTTGATCTTGTAGAAGCAAATACATACTTGAGAAGACGATATTTGTTAGCACAGAATGTTATTACTTTGTCTTAATGAGACCCAGTCAGTGTCAGTGTTTACTGAGTAGAATTTATTCAATATACGAACATGAATGCAATTATGCTCTCTACTTGACAGTTAAATGATCCCCTTACCTAAGAAGACCTCTTATCTAGAGATTTTATCAGCATAAATAAACTAAATCTTTACACCTGTAATGCAGCTATTATTCAAATTCTCATATGGATGTCCCAAAGTGTAAAAAAGATAGCAATATTTTCATGGGAAAGTGACTATTCTGTCAGGACCCACTCAACCAAATAGAATAGGTCTTATAACCTCCTTCTACTTCTTCTGGTTTTGCACAATAATAAATAAATGCCCAGTATGTGCTCAATATTTAACTTATGAATTAAAAATTACTGAGATTTACTTCTTTGGCATTTAAGTTATTTTTATATCCAGGGCCAAGTAGTGAATACACAATAGATAAGTAGGTACCAAATAGATAATTTTTTAGACTACCACAGCTAAGGCCAAAGAAATATTTTTGAATAAATGAACATGCTTCTAAAGTTAATCTTCCTATCCTAACTCCTGTGTAATGAGTATCTTAGCTCCAGAGAAGGATTCTGATAGTGGCAGTGTAAGCATTTGGGGCAGGTTAGTAAGACTCTTGGTGGTTGCTATTTCCACTTTAATAAAGGATGATGTTTGAATGTAAAACTTAGTATCAATTTTGGCACCAAAGTACCACTAAAAAAGTTGGACCCACTATTTTCCAACCCTTTCAGTATTGCCCATCTATGACTAAACATTGACAAAAGAGTTGAAACTAGCATATAGGACAAATCTTACCCAGTTTTGCCCCCATCTCCTACCTGCTAACTGCTCTCAACCTACCAAGAATGAGACTTCTTTATCCTAAATGAATTAACACAAGAACAGAAAACCAAATACCACATGTTCTCACTTATTGGTGGGAGCCAAACACTGAATTCCCATAAACAATAGATACCCATAAACAATAGGTACTAAAGACAGGGGAGAGATGAAGGGGAGCACGGGCTGAAAAAACTCTTATTGGTACCATGGTCACTAACTGGGTGATGGGATCATTTGTAGCCCAAACCTCAGCGTCATGCAATATACCCATCTAATAAACCTGCAAATATACTATTTCATCTATAATAAGTGTTGAAATTATAAAAAAAGAATGAGACTCCAGCAATATTACTAGTGTATTTGGGGTCCCAGAACAACCTCCAACTCTCAAAAC
The DNA here is from genome assembly GCF_029289425.2 of Pan paniscus. Taxonomy (NCBI): domain Eukaryota; kingdom Metazoa; phylum Chordata; class Mammalia; order Primates; family Hominidae; genus Pan; species Pan paniscus. Next base: position 128,890,558 of record NC_073249.2, read on the forward strand.
CAAGGAAAACACAGGCAATGCTTGAGTGGGTAGAGTGAGTATAATTAAAGTGTGTTTTATTTGCAGGACGGCCTGATACCTTCTAGGAGAAATAGATAATATATCCATTTAAACTTACACCTAGGCTTCTGGGTTGCTAAGGAATGACTGCCACTCATTAGCCTTCCAGGCCATGTTCTAAACAAAAAAGGAAGTTGTTCTGATGGGATAGTCAAAGTATCCAGGATTGGTGCTAGGTGACAAAGCAAATAGATAACTTTTAAGGTAGCATACTAGAGTTCATTCCTATCTGTCCTCTGGCATAAATCATCAGACACTTTTATCAAATTCCCAACTCAAGGGAAGGAAGAAATATAATGAGCTGAAAAAGCCATGTTTCCAGATGTACTACAAAATAAGAATTTCCAGAAATGAGCTGCTTCTACCCAGGAGATGTACAGGATAATCTACTGGAATAAGAAATTATAAAATAATATACCACATGTTCTCACTTATAAGCAGGAGCTAAACGGTGGCTACACATGGACATATAAAAGGAAATAATAGACACTGGGGACTCCAAAAAGGTGGGAGGGGAGTGAGGATTGAAAATTTACCTGTTGAGTACCATGTTCACTATTCAGGTGATGGGTACACTAGGAGCCCAATTCTCACCACTACACAATATATCCATGTAACAAACCTGTCTGTGTACCCGCTGAATCCATAAACATTAAAAAACTAAGAAAGAAATTATATTTATACTTTTTTACAAAATGTAAGAAAGATTATTTTAATAGTATTTATTATATATCTGGACACCAACATCCATACTAGGACACATGTCACCCAGCTTCCTATCATATGCAATAGCCCAACATTTGTTAACTCTCAGAATATGTGATTTACTATATTTTAAAGTGATTTATGGGTTATATTGTCTTCTATAATGAATGTTCATAATTATTTGAAATAAGATAGGGAGTATATGTGAAAATCTTTTTTACTCTATCTATGAATACTAGTTATCTCCAGACAATATATTTAAGAATTTTCTGAAATATGTTATTTATTTATATACTTATTTAAATGTATTTGTCCATATCCATATGTCCTCATCGATCTATATCTATCCATTTATGCATTCATCCATTCATCTATCTATAAAGGTATATTCTAAAAAACTGTGTGAATTAGGTATACATTCAAAATGTTTGAACACCACCAATATGGAAAACAAACAGCACAAACTCATTGCATCTTGTAACCTCATGTTGTCTTTTCAAACAAATTGATAGAGCACATTTTCTCTACCTCAGGATGGTGGCAGAATCCCCTGTCAAAAGATAAGATTTTCATACTGAGGAAGCAATAACTTCCTCCAGGAAAATTAAGAGCAATCAAAGGGCCTGGAAACTGTTCTGAGAGGGGGTTGAGAAAAGTAAGACATTTCATGGATAAGAGGGTGAGGATGTTTGTGATAGAAGATTATCCCAGTGTCATCTAAACTTAGAGACAATTATTTCATCCATCCATTCCTTAATCACCCCAAAACTATGCATTTTGCTAGGCCCTGGAATGTGAAAATGAAAATGATACATCCCTATCTTCAAGACATTTATGGTCAATTAAGTTAATTCATCTAAACCAATTTATTTTATAATATCAGGATATGACTATTACTTTAAAAATCAAAATTAAAAGGTGAATATATCCTGATGAATGTTATTTGCCTTTTCCTTTATAAAGAAAGAAAAAAACACAAAGTACAAAAACACCAAACATCAGTTCATAAAAGCAATTGTTGTCTATGTTTAATATTATAAAAACACTGTTAGATTTCAATGTACATTTTAATAATTCTTGGTCTTCAAACCAATATTTTAAAATGTACTTGTCGATAAGTCATGCTTTTTCTAGCACAATTTACCTAAAGTAAATGAAACAACCATGCTTCACGTTTAATTGAAAGAAAAATCAAAGTGACTTTATATGTTTTGACTGTTATTAGAGTGTATTAAAATGCATTTAATAGAATATTTAAAAGATACTAATCTGGATTAAATATTTTAAAATCACTTCTTTGTTATTAAAAAAATTAAAGGATGACTTAAATATTCATAAGGGACGGTTAAAGCTATTTCAGGTAAAAGAAAGGAGTAACGAAAGAGAAAGGGAGAAAGGGAGGAAAGAAGAAAGGAAAGAAAAAGAAAATAATGAGCTAAAGGCTAAACTGCAATTAATATATTAAGAAGGAACACCTAAATCTAATGTTTATTGAGCACTTTCTAAAAGCCAAACTCTGCACTATAGACCTTCACCTAAACCAGTGAAGTCTTTATGTCTTGGTGATGACATAAAGTGGTTCCATCTTGATGTCAGAGGCAGATAACTTTTCCCGTAAAAGGCCAGATGATAAATATTTTATATAGATATGGGCCACACGGTAGTCCAACCACTAACTTTGCCACTAGAGTGCAAAAAGAGCCATAAACAACCATGAAACATCTGTAAACACTGTTTTTTGCATTAATGACATACTTAAGTTTCTCTTAAGCATAATAAGACAGGCACAACTGTATCACAACAAAGCTTTTTAAGTGGATACTGAAATTTGAATTTCTCACACCACAGAATATTCCTTCAATTTGTTTTCAACCCTTTAATAATGTAAAAACCAATCTTAGCTGGCTGGTCATACAAATCGAGCATTGGGCCAGATTTGGTCTCCAGACCACAATTGCCACATCTTTATGATGTTGTATTTAACATTGAGATTAAGATATTTCTACACTGTCCTGTGAGATGCATTGGAGCTAGCCTTCCAGAAGTTTATTTGTATGAGGTATTGAGGAATCTTATCAGAGAGGACTTTCATCCAAGGGAAAATTAAATTGGAGAGAAAAGATTGGTCTAAAGGTAGAGGGAGGATTTTTATTTCAATATAATATTTTTTCACATGGTTTTGCCTCATAGGGTAACCTCTACGAGCATGTGTCTAAATTTTCATGAAGAGCCTAAGTTGAAATGTTTTAAGAGCTTTTTGTTCCTCCAAGAATTTTATAACACATCAGAATAGAAACAGCACTGTTCCGTTATCTAAGGGTATTACACAAAAAGGTGAAATCAGCATTTCTCTCCACTTGCCACCAAACAATCTGTAAACTTTGGCAATTTGGGGACTCTAGAATAGCTTTGGCACAGATATGACCCAGTAAAGATGGCAGGGCACAGTGGGTAGGGTGCAGAACAAGAAACGGTAATCCCATTTTTAACCCAAGCTTACCTTAGGAAACTTGGGGTTCCACACTTAATTTAATCTTTACAATAATTATGTGAGGACACCATTTTATTCCTTTTCTTATCCCTAAGCTAATTCTGAGAGAAAGTAGGCCTAATGGGGATGACAGCAGATCTGAAAGGAATGCATCCTGCTGCTGTCTTTTTTGTCCACACCTCACCCTGGTATTATTTTTGCAGAAATGTTCATGTGTGGAACTGAGTATATCTCATCCAAGAATATGTTTTTGATTTGGGGGTCTAGTTTTAGTTTTCTAGTTCTAGTTTTGTTTTCACCTAGTGTTGTTGAGAAAATGACAATCTAAAAGTCTAAATAAATGTTTGAAATCTTGTTGTAGAAAAATATTTTTCAACATTGATCTTAATATACTTTTAAATATTGATTGATAACTGAGCATTTACAGCTCTAAAAAGCTGCTCTCATCCATTAAAAATGGACACATTAATAATTGTATTTTACAATTTATTTTTGGAATTAATTTCCATTGGATCATTGTCTCACATCACCCACCAGCCCAGAATGCAAAACTACCATCTTTGAAATTGTCACTCAGGGGTGGCTTCAATGAACACAGCAAGAAGAAAACTATCAGAGAATCACTTTTTAAAAAAAAATTGAAATTTTGGAAATAATTCAGAAATGTACCTTTGTTTTCCAATGCTGTGAGTGAATAAATTTGACTTTCAATCAACACAGGTTTTAACTGCACAGGTTATACATGGATTTTTTTAATATAATGAAAAATCTTTTGGAGATCTGTGACAACTTGAAAAAACTCAAAGGCAAAGAACTTGCCCTAAAACTATGGGGAAAAAATTAAGAAAAAGTTAAGTATGTCATGAATGCAAAAAACATATTAGATACTAGTCTATTTTATCATTAACTGCCATAAAATATACACAAATCTATTTTAAACAGTTAAAATTTGTCAAACTCAAACACTTACAGACCATACATGGCACTATTGGCAGTAGAGAGATGTATAAACAAACTTAAAGATCCAGAATTAAGTCATAACTGCATAAAATTAACTGCAGTATATATTGTATTGCTGTAATAATTTTGTAGCCACCTCCTGTTGCTATTGCAGTGAGCTCAAGTGTTGTGAGTATCCCCTTAAATCACCTGTGTGATGCTAATCATCTCCAGGTGAGCAGTTCTTCTCACCAGTAAGTTGCATTACACAGTTAAAAGTGTTCTTTTATGGTTCTCATGTAGTTTTCATCTTTTTTTTTTTTTTTTTTGCAGTACTGCTTTATTTATACCGTCGACTGAGGTCTGCAGCTATGGTTGCCCACCACTTTAGATAGACAATGCATCTTGTAAGCAGAAGACATACACTTACAGTATGAATAAATACAGTAGAGCACTTTAAATGTATTTTCTCTTATGATTTTCTTAATAACATTTTCTTTTCTCTAGCTTGCTTTACTGTAAGAATATAGTATATAATAGATGTAATATACAAAAAAGTGTTAATCAACTATTTATATTTATCAATAAGGCTTCCCCTCAACAGTAGGCAATTAGTAGATAAAGTTTTGGGCACGTTAAAAGTTATACATGGATTTTCAACTTCACAGGGGGTCAGTGCCCCAACCCCTGCATTGTTCAAGGGTCAACTGTATATTGTTTTCAGTTCTAGATAGCAGTTTTTAACTGAGCCACATCAACAGGCAGAACTTTCTAATAATGGTGTGGTGAGAAGCTCCTACTAGGCCTTAGTCACTGATCAAAACCCTCATTGCTCTCCAGTTTACAGCAATCTTTACTATTGTTGCTATTGTTACAATGATGACACTTTTCCCATCATACTTGATCTTAGGTTTTTATGCTTGAACTCAATTCTAGAGTCCAATCACATCAAAAAATAAGGAAGGAAAGAAACGAAGGAAGGAAAGAAGGAAGGAAGCAAGGAAAGAAGGAGAGAAGGAAGGAGACTCTTCAAGGATGAAACAACGTCTGCTTACAACAAATCTGTTTTGCCTGTGGAGGAGACAATTCATGTTCATAGATTCTAGTCTGGTGCCCATTAAGATCCATCAGTATTTCATTTCCACCAAGACACATTGTGATACTCTCAAACTCTCTGAAATTGTGGTGAACATGCACAATCATGGGATTATGAACTTCTTCATCCATCACAAATTTTCAATCAAAAAACACACCTAACTTATTAAGTTGCATCTCCGGCTGACTTTGTATTCCATTTTCTTCCTGCATTCAGCTGGAAGCATTCACAAATAACAAAATATAATACTTCCCATGTTATGTGTTGCCAGGCAATCAGGGCAGAAATAATTAACACGAGAAAGTGGACTGCCAGTATCCTGCTGAATGGCTCTGGAAAGAGTTCAAATATGACAAACATTCTTAGCTGTCCCTTCTGGGACACGTGCTCTGAAATAACAGTTTGAAAGGACAACTGCCAACTCCAGTTTCAAACAGTTTGACAGCACTACAGAATTTCATTCTAAAATCTGACTCAGTTTTTATTTAAAGGAGAATTCATCTATGCACACTATGTCTTTTTGTGCCCATTTCTAAAAGGGTCCTTCCTGATCTCCTGCCACCTCTGTTCAAGTCCAACTGCCTAATGAAGCTAATCCTGAGCACTAGATCCTTCTATAAATGCAGAATTCACACTGAATTCAAAGGTAGACCTGGGTCTGTGAAGAGCCTTGTGTCAGGCAAGCCAAGAGTATCACAGATTTCTTTTTAATGCCCTATCTCACTTTCTCTCTAATTCTGTTTAAATAAAAAACAAGTTGGGAAACCAATCAATTCAGTAAACACATTCTCACAAAGAAATCTTCAACCAGGAGTACCTAACATGAGAAGCAATGTGATAGATATCTAAATACTTTCAAAGAATCTTAGTTGAATTTGTTGCACGTTAGGTCAATGAACATTTGTTGAGTACTTGTAAGGTATAAGACCCCGTGGTAAGTGCTGGAAACCACTATAAAAACACAGTCTCAACTCTCATATACTTTTACTCTGGTGAGAAAAATACGAATGTAAACAGTTATTTCAGTGCAATTCAATAAATGCTAAAATAGAAGTATAGATAGGGTGCAGTAGGCATAAAGATCAGAGACTCCCAAGCTGATTTAATTTTATAGATGTTACTTCTGGAAGGGACCATGGTGACTATCTAGTACAAGTCACACCTAACACAGAACACCACTGATAAAGGATCACAAACCTTCTGTTCAAACATTTCAGGTTTGGAAACCTGGGTTCAAGTTCTGTTTCCAGTCATTCATCTATGCAGTTATTAAATACTTATTGATATATTATTATGTAGGTTTGTCCTGAGATATTAAATAAATAAGATAATTAATGCACCTGACTTCATAGATCGAACTTATTATTTGGTGTGAAAGACAGATATTCGGTAAATAATTGAAAGTGTGCTGGCAGTACGCAAGAAGGCATACAACTTTATGCTGCCCCATTCTTGCCATGCATGTGAGCATGCCTCTACTTCTCTTGACTTCAATCCCTCATCCATCGCAAGAGGCAGTTGAAGCGTATCACTAATCTCCCTTCCAACTCTAAAGCTACTAGAATTTCTAGAGATAGAGAACTACTGCTTTGTGAGAGTAAATCTGCTCCTTTTTGAAATCACTGAGCTCTTCTAAAACTTGGTGTAGTGGAAAGTCTCTATCTTTGGAGCCCAACACAACTGGTTTAAAACCATCACACTGATATTTACTAACAGTGTGATCCTGGGGTGATCTGTAATTTCTTTGAGCCTTATCTTCCAGTGTAAAGTAGGAATAAAAAAATGAGGTTTATCCAGACTATTTTTTAAAAAGATAATATATATAAAATAATATATGTAAAACAAGTAGCATAGTGTTGGTACATAGATACAAAGTATTGCTAGCTATCTTCCCCTGCATTTTTTTCCACTAGCTCAAAATCAATCACTCAATCTCACTAATCTGTCTCTCTTAATGAGATTTGACATTCATTGAATTTATTGAACAATTAGATTTATTGAGTGCCTACTTATTTGCCAGGCATTGTGTTAGGTGATGTGGATACCTGAAAAGCAAGACAGTCACTCAGTTCCTGCCCTCATAAAAGAAGTAGATAGGTCCAATTTTTCTCCAGATGTCAATCTACTTTCTAAGGTAAAGCTTTTGTGGTTCCAACCTGCTTCTCTGGGGTGCTTCCAGAACAAGACTCTGAGTAATGTCCTCAGTGATCTGCAGCCATTTTCACAAGGTACTCTCCAATGATTTGTCTGTGCTTCTGCAGCAGCTCTTCCCTAAAAGCATCAGCCTACCTGGAAAAATACCAAATAAACTCCTGCTTTATGCGATCACAAGGAAACCTCAGCTAGTTTTTTTCAACCTGATTAACTTAAAATGGACCCTAATTGGGAAAAGTTCTCACCTTTGAAAACTTCCATCACTGGAGTATATCTGTTTTTAATTATTGGTAACTAAAATAATCTTGCCTGCCTGAGAAATTGGGGAGGTGGGGAATCTGTGTCTATGTATTTCTAATTTTGAAGTCCTTACAGAGGCTCACATCTTCCCTTTAGTGTCCACCTTTGAAGTTCTTTTTTCCAAAGTTGCATTCCCTTAATTAGTTCCCAAATAGACAAAATTATTGGAGTTACCTTTATCTTCCCCAGATCAGCTGTTTTCGGTTATGGCATTTCTAATTTCCAGAAAGATTCAGAGTGAAAAAATTTGTCCTGATGGACTCACTCAACTTAATTCCAATTACAGAATGGATTTTTTGACCTTAGTTTTAACAATTAGGTGTCCCTCTTTCTGAAATAACTAAGGTTATGAGTGTATTTCCCTGTTTTAGCATCTCAATATTTTCCTGGCTATCTGAAATAGATTAATAACATCCTTCTAATGACTTGCCTTTTTTTTTCTTTTTAAGAATACTTATATTGGTATTCATTGGCTATCATTTTAGTCATTTTCTTCAGGCAATACTGTTTCCATTGCTTGTGGATTAACAGACAGTTGCTTCCCCATGCCCCTGTGGAACAGACAATCAGAGAGAGTTGCACTGGTCAATGAGCCCTGATGAAGTGTGATCAGTAAATTCTCTTATCACCATGGTAACTGGTATGCTCCTTAGACGCTGCACTATCTTGGTACCATGGGCAGAAAGCTTGATGACACATCACTGTGCTCTCCTTCTACATTAACCTTGTTGTTTGACTCAGTCTTTGGGGATATTATTGTTGAAATAATTATAAATCCATAAAATGTCCACATCTATAATTCTGCATATTATCTACAATATCATAAGAAAAAGTGCCAGATGTTTGGATAAGTCAGTGTAGGTGATGTCCAAATTTATTATTTGAATGATCTTCTATAAAAAGAAAGGAAATGGTTTAGCTGAATTGTTCTTTAGAATGCCAAACTGAGTCTTAGTGTTCTTGTTTTTCATGAGGGCTCACAAAACATTGCTCTAATTTATATCAGAATTTTCAGTTTCTGGTTTAATCTTGACATACTACAGGCTTTCCTTGATTTGATTTAAAGCTTTTCTTTCTCTATTTTCCTTGAACTAATCAATACCTTTAGCCCATTTTCCAATTTTGTATAGAAGCTGCTTTTCCATGTCAGTTTCCATGTCAGTGGATATCTTTGTGTGATATGACCCAATTAAATTCCTACTGAAACAATCTTAGCTATTAGAATTCTCCATTCCAAGTTTTTAGAATTGTAGTCATTTGCAAAAGAATGTAGCAGGTTAGTTGTAGGTTATTTGCTGGTCTATATGGGGGAGGGCACTAATTGGCTTTGAATTAACTAGGCCAATATGTTCTATGCCTCCAAACCATTGTTTTTCAATTATTAGCAACTTCCAAAAACCATATCTGTTTCTGAGACAGTGACCTTACCCAGGCTCTTTCTTAAGGGCTTATCTCTGCTGGATGATAAACACCCCACAGGTCTTGGGAGTTCACATTTTGCATGCACAATAATGTAGGAAGTGATATACCTAGCCAAGACTAATGGCTTATCTACTATAAACCATAGATGGGCATTGGCAGGTTTTCAGCTTTCTACTCAACATTTTTGCAATTTAAGGCAGACTCTCAGCATCACTTGGATGTACTTTTTGCAGTTTACTTTATCATTATTCAGTGCCATGTGATTTCATGTCACAGTCAAAGTGAATAATGGAAGTTTTGCATTATTATTAGCCACAAGCATAACTCAAATGTCCTGGGACTTCACCTGTCTATGGGTGGATCCACAGGAGATGACATTAACAATGCCAAATGGGTTGGTTCATAATCCCAAATTTAGCCACCATCACAGTCATTTCTGTGAATCTAGTGAAAGCTCATGAATGCTGATGACATCAATCCTCTCGATGTCTCTTCACTATGGCCAATCTTGCCCCAAGGAGTCACTTTGCCAATGACAGAGTCTCTAGCATCCTCTGTGCAAAACTGCCCCTCTTCAATGTCTGTGTGTGTGTGTGTGTGTGTGTGTGTATTACCAAAAGATTCCCAATGTTTCAAAAACAACCCTGCAAAAAGTCTAGTGGTGCTAAATAATACTGAGTTACTTTAATCCCTCATTCTTATAGTACCAACAGATGCCTCATATTTTACTGACAGCTAAGGGGTCAGCTCCAGACCCTGGATCCAGAGGGGCAGAAAATCACCCTGACATGTGCATCTCTCTAGTCTCTGACTTCCCAAAAACTTCTGTGCAAAACAACTATTTAAACATTTTTATTGCTCTTATGGATATCAGTGTACCTGAGGGGGTTGTAGCAGCCCAAAGCATCATTAGACACTTTCTCATTTTATCTTCTGTCAGAACATCCTACTTAAGTAAATGGAGAATATTTTTTAGCAAAATGAAACAGTGGAGAAGATGACAAAAGGGAAATCAGTCTACCTATTCTTTCTTTTTTAAATTCCCAGCGAGGAGGGAAGCAGCTTCCTTCCAAAAACAGTTAAGGAATAGTGATGCTTATGTCTGCTCCAAAGATAAGGGTCACAGCTGGAACTGTTACACAGACATGTCTTATGACCAAATCACTGTTTAGTGCAGGTCTGTTTCTTTACTCCTAATGAATCCTGGCTTTAGAATTGCAGGAATTCATCCAGCAGAAGAGAGGACTGCACTCATGTGTTATTTGCCCATGAGTGAATAACCTTCGATAGAGTCTAAATTCCATAATTTTGTATGATGTATGCTTGAGTGTTTTGTGAGTGGGCCCTGAAAATCAGGATCCAATTTGGAAACACTGGTAAGGACCCCACAAATGATTGTTGTTACTAAGCACACATTTGTATACTTTAAACCAATCTCAATTACAAAGAATAACATATGTAGAATAAAGTGATAACCAGCAAAATGACAAACACCAAGGCTTAAATCATTCAGGATTACATTAGGTATCTGAAATAGCAAAATTTCTAGAATAATGTCATAGTGATTTCCATGAAATATACCTTAGTGAAGCAAGGTAATTTTCTCACCATCAAACCATCTGCTGCCATTAATGCCCTTGTTTTCAGAACAGAGGATCAACAATCATATCCTAGAATGCTTTAAGACTTCTCTCTTCAAGGCAGATTTCTTTGTTCTCTGATCACTATTTAAATCAAGTATAGCTAAGACAAATATCAACTAAACAGGTGTCATAAATGAGTGAACACAATAAGGAGAGGAAGGCACAACAGTGAACCTCAGACACAGTTCCATCCACACCTACCCTTTCAGGGTACATTAAAAAAAATGACTGTAAAAAGCCAAATAAATACATCCACAGGCCACACCTTACATCTGCTACGAGCCTATTGGGTGCCTTCTGCAATCTGAGGCCCCTGTGCCAACCCGTACCACATCTGTTTGCACCTTCTAACTTAAATTTACTCACATCCATATTTCCTTCTTTCAAACCACAGACACTTTCTAAGTAACAGGTTACACATACTCACATCAATGAGGCAGAATTCACATTGTATTCCTATTTTTGTAAGACTATTTTTGGAAAATGATACAAATAGTAATTAAATAGAACTGTATGTAACTAATCCTTAACTCAAGGTCATTAGTTATTTTTAATCTCAAATATGGACTTTTTCATTTTCTGTATGTGCAAAAATTCCAGTCATTGATAAATTCAGATGCCTATATTTACATTATACAAAGTGCAAATAAAACTAAAGATAAACCAATTTGCTAATGTTGGTTTCAGCTACTAAATAGAAACTTCAGCAGTCCTTTAAGATAATAATAGCAAGTCAATGGTTGCCTTCCAAATATTTTTTAAAAGCTGAAAAAGGTTAATACTGTATTAATGTACTTCTTAATTTGCACATTTCACAGATTTTAACTAGTTATTGTAGCTATTGCATGTTTAAATAAGTACAGAGAAGGGGTGTACTCCAGGAATACAGTTATTTGGTTTTACAAATAATGTAAGATTCAGATAGTTTTTCTATCTCAAAGTTAAGCCTCTTAGAAAATAGTTAAGAATAATGAAATGGTTCAGATGGCAGGATGAATTTTCAAGAAATAAGTGAATGTACCATAAATATTCATAATCGTGTTAGCTTCACTTTTTAAACAATTTCCAAGATGTTAGCTTGCTTCAGTGTAACTACTGGTCAAATCAGAGACACAAAGGTTAGGGTATGCTTCCTTCAATAATGATTTGGCTCAATGCACACAGCAGTATAATGTATTTTATGAGTGAGGGAAATGATATTGGTTTGAGAGGTCTCATGTAGCAGTCATATCCTGTCCAAATATAATTTTGAAAACAATCAGAGCCATTATGGCTCATACAGAAAGAAAGATAAAGACAGATAGCTGTATATGGGTTTTTAATAAGTAATTCACCCTGGGTCTTGAAACATCAGATTGCCAAGTAATGTTATTAATGTATAAGCATGTTAGTAAAATCATGTATTCTTTCCATTGGCTGGCTTTAGATATGTTTCCAATGCAAATATTGTGTAAATGTATTGAATCCAAGTTATGCAAATCAAGAATGTAATTCATCTTTCAAGTATTTTACTTGATTATTTCACATGCCAATAAGCATTTTTCTGGCAACAGTATACTGACTATTTATATCTAACATATTCCACTGGTGAAATCATGCATCATTTGCTGAATATTGGATATTTATTGTTTAATATATTGATCACCTCTCAATCTTTAAGGTTAGCATCTTGTGAAACTTCTTATTTGAGTCTTCCATAATGAAAGAAAACTATTGGCACTATCAAATTGTTTTTTTTTTTTTTTTGCAAGGAGCAATATGTGTGCTCATAAATGAGAACCTCAAGCAAAGACTTGAAAATAAAACATCTTATATCCAGAATGCTTGACCATAAATCACATTGTTGGGGCAGATTTCAAAGACACCCCTTCTTCCAACTGGCCACTCTCCTTTCCTCATGCTCATAAAACACAGTGGGTCTCTGTGATACAGTGTGCCCTCATTTTAACACCAAAGTTCCCCTTGGGAACCTTAATGGCTACTCTCATATTCAGCACTACTCAACATCTACTCTGAGCATCACCTTCCAACACAGACCTACAGAGATTTATTTCCTACAGTATTTGTGTGCATACTTATCTTCCTCATTAAACTGAAAGCACCTTTGAGGGCCTTCTTGTATCATATTCATCTTTGACACTTTGCCTCTACTCTGCCTTTATTTAACACGGACATTTGTATGTAGTTAGTACTCATAATAAAGTGACATTTATTGAGCACTTATTATGTGCTAGGTACAGGTCTAAGGACTTTATATTATTATCACACTGAAAACTTACAGCCAACTTTTGAGGTGGGTACTATGATTATCCCCAATTAGCAGATGAAGATAGTTAGACACTGAAGTTATAGTCCTACAGTTAGTAAATGATAGAGTCAAGATTGGAAAGTTTTACTCCAGGATCTTCACTCTTAGCCAGTAAAACCGCCTGTACTCACTATATTCTAAATATTTTAAATATACAGTAGTAGTAACAATAGCTAAAACTAAACACTTTCTACGTGCCTTTCCCTGTTCTAAGACATGTTTCTAATAGTTGATAGAAGACGTAGTATTACATAGTAGTTAAGAACTCTACTCAAGTGTGGGATGATCCTGATTCCAAATATCAGCTCTACCTCCCACTAAAACTGTGACTTTGGCACTATCCCATTTTGCAGATGAGGAAATAAGAAATCAAAGAGTTGGCTGGGCGCAGTGGCTGAGGCCTGTAATCCCAGCACTTTGGGAGGCCAAGGCAGGTGGATCACTTGAGGTCAGGAGTTCAAGACCAACCTGGCCAACATGGTGAAACCCTGTCTCTACTAAAAATATGGAAATTAGTCGGGCATAGTTGTGGGCATCTGTAATCCCAGCTACTTGGGAGGTTGAGGAAGGAAAATCACTTGAACCCAGGAGGTGAAGGTTGCAGTGAGCTGAGATTGTGCCACTGCACTCCATCCTGGGTGACAAAGTAATACTCTCTCTCAAAAAAAAAGAGAAAGAAAAGAAACAAAAAAGAAAAAAAGGAATGAAAGGAAGGGAGGGAGGGAGGAAGGAAAGAAAGAAGGAAGGAAGGAAGGAAGGAAGGAAGGAAGGAAGGAAGGAAGGAAGGAATCAAAGAGTTAAGTAAACATGGTCTAATCAAAATTGATGGCTTGCATCACTTTACAATACCTTCCAACTATGATTATTCAATTAAGAGCTAAACCTCTGCAGATGAAGAATCTCAACTTCTACAGGTGGCACATGCCATCCTTGAGCAGCACAAAGTTTTGGAAGGTTCCTGCTTTATTTAACAGAAATATCTAACATATTATTTCTATCCATTAATTCTAATTCTACTCTATTAGGTAATGAGCATGTTTATGTGTTGGAAATGAAAATTCTAGAACCCACAGTACAGCCTCTTCTCCAGTCCCCACACTTTTTTCAAAAACACAGAAAAAGATAATGTAATTTATTTTCTACTTCATGGTCCTTTAAGTATTTGATGCCTGCCCTCTTGGGTGTTTACCATTTTCAGGACAGACATCCTTCTTTCTTCAACCACATTTATTTAGGAGTCTGTGTGCTCAGATGCATTCTATAATTATTTTCTACTTACTAACCCTGAATGACTTCAAACTGTATTTTTCTGACCTGCTAGCTCTCCCACCCTGAGTAGGCCTTGTGCCTGGCTACTGGCCACTATATTTAGCCAGATATATTCTGATTTTCTCATTTTATCTATTCCTGATGGGGTCTAAATTTTAAAAATAATTTTTACATAAATAAAAAAATTAGAGACTCTCTAATGTTACTTGTGGAGCATCATGGAACATTAACCCTGTGGCACATACACAAATATTTTACAGTTTAACCATTTAGTTTAATCATTGAGTTAGAGAGAGAGAGAAAGAAAGAGCAACAGAGATGCATATGAGATGCATGTAAAGGTAGGCATATGCACATATAGTTTAAAGATACGACTGCAGAATGCAAAACTGACCTTCTATCCAATATTTTTTTATATATAACTGTCAACTTCAGGAGTCTTTGGGTAGTTGTATTTATTAGTCCATTTTTATGCTGCTGATAAAGACATACCCAAGACTAGGAAACTTACAAAAGAAAGAGGTTTATTTGACTTACAGTTCCATGTGGCTGGGGAGGCCTCACAATCATGGCGGAAGTTGAAAGGCATATCTCACATGGTGGCAGACAAGAGAAAAGAGCTTGTATGGGGAAACTCCCCTTTTTAAAACCATCAGATCTCATGAGATATATTCACTATCATGAGAATAATATGGGAAAGACCTGCCCCCATGATTCAATTACCTCCCACCTGGTCCCTCCCACAACACATAGAAATTCAAGATGAGATTTGGGTGGGGACACAGCCAAACCGTATCATTGTACTAATCCCTGGTGACCTCAGTTAACTGAAATTGTTTTCTAGTCACTGAAACCACCATATTTTCCTCTCTTTTTTCCTGGTATCATCCACTTGGTCTGTTTATCAACAATCACTTCCAACCTCTTCTTCAGCTGGCTTCTCTAATCTGTGGATTCTATTCCCTATAGTTTTCTCTATGATTAATTTTCAACTTACTCTACATATTGGCCATCAATTGCTCATACTAGCTAAAATCTATCATTATAAATTAATCCTTTTGGATTTTGAAAGCTACTTATTTTCAAGAGTACTTTACTAAAATGAAAGTTTTTCAGGTAGAGGAAACTCTTTAAAAAATTATACCATCTGTGAATGAGGCCATAAGGTATGATAATGGCTTACAAGAAGGGAAAGCCAAATATGGCTTGATTCACACCTCTGCGTATGGTTCTCTTATTATCACAAAACAAACAAACAAAATCTAAATGATAATATACTTCCACCTGTGTATGCATCGAATCCTGCTAAAGTTACATAAAAATCGATTAAACAAAAGTTCTGTATCTCGACTCCTTACAAAGGAACACAGTTAAGAAAGTTATAGGAGGAGTTAATGGATCCCAAGAACAGGACTAGAATTAGGCTGTAATGTGCTGGAAAAACTTAGGGATTTATTTGGGGCTGGGAGGCGTAAGCAGGTAGGAACAACATTAAAAAAAATTGGTGAAATTTAGTTTTCCTTTTAGGAAAGGAATGAGAATATAATTTATATATTTTACATATGCATATTAAAGACTAAATTTTAAATTTCCAACTATTCATTGTGAAACAGCAGCATAGAGATACCATGGACATCCCAAAATCTAAACAAATCCCCAAACTACGACTGCAAATGAAACAGAGCTCTACCCACTTTAAAGAGCACTTTAACAGTGCTCTTCACAGTACATTATATAGTCCAAGAGAAGAGAAAGTATATTCTTCCCCACACAACATGTTATTGGTTCTTATAAAATGCTCCCTTGCAAATAAAATTTCAAATTTGATCATGGCCTACATATAATTTCCAGCTTTGAAATCTTGGTAGGGAGAGACAGACAGGGAAATGGAAGATAAGAAAAGTTATTAATTTTTTTCTATTTTAGTTCAGTAATTATTGAATATAATTGATACAGAAAATTAGCATGCTACATCCTCACCCATGTTTGTTTATCTATTCATTCAGTCAACAATGATTTATTTATTGCCTACTTTGTGCCAAGCACTATGTATACATATCTATATTACAACACACAAACACTATGAAAATGGTGCAATCTTTTCCCTTCTTTACAGTGCAGTTCAAATGCCACTTCCTCTGGAAAGCCTCACTAACTAACCTAAGCAGAGATAGTTCAGATTTCTTCTACGGCCCATGGGTCTTTGTCTATATCCTTACTAAATTGCTTTCCACCATGTGCTGTGATTTACCATGTTTTTATGCACTTAGTAGAGCTTTAATAAATGGATACTCACTTTTCAGCTGTTAGGCCTTCCATCATATCATACATTAGAGCAACAACAAAAGAAACCCTACTTATTTTGCCAAATAACTGGAAGTCTATGGAGAAATTTCTAAGGAAATATTGACATAAAATATCAAAGCAACAATTTGTGCTGATTTTTTAAACATAATTAACCTCTTAAGGAAAACTCAATCATTTTTGACTTACTAATGCCAGAAATCATGGTCCAAATTGTTATGCCTCTTCTGCCAGAGACATGGATTCCAAAGGAGATGAGTTCTCACAGGAATGGAGAATGAAAAGACACATAAAGTGTAAGTGGTACAAAGACTGGAAAAGACGATGGATAGTGTTGGAAACAAGAGAAACACAAACACCTAATTTGCCTCTCTCCTAGAGGTATTTCATTCATTATGCATATGTGAATCATAGACATATATGACCTCGAAAGAATTGGCAAAACTGCAAGAATGCTCACAGTAATCTCATCCTACTTCCATGTATTCAGTGTCCATAAAATGCAAGATCAACTGTCTGCAAATGCCCAGTGTGAAGCTGATCCTGTAGACCCTGGCCAACAGTGGCTGACTCTGCAGCCAAAAATTTACAGTGTTCTTTGGATTTTACTGGCTTTTTCATGAAATCTAACCTCTCATTACCAAATGTAACTTTTTTTCCTATTCTTTAATTTTCTGGGTCTGTCCTTATATTGCAAGTACATTTATATTACTATGACAACAGATTTACAAAGCAAAAAATTTACTTGGTTTCTTATCTAAGATTATATTTTCTAACAAAAATATAGATAGTTTCTTTCAAGTTCCATAAAGAATTCTGTAACTTTTAAAAGGATTGTAAATGCCTGCAATTCTTGATATTAATATAACCATAAAGCTATAAGTACAAGCATAAAGATAAAGAGTATGCCTTAAATATATAAAATATCTAAATATCTCAAAACTACAGCTCTAAAATATCATTGGGACTTTATTCATTCTACAGACAAAGTGAAATGTCTCTTACTCTTATAATGCTTAGGGAGAAGGTTTAGTGTGGAATCTTCAGACTTGGGAAAGAATAGGCCTGAATCTGGCACATTATGAAACCCCACAGAAATAGTTCCTTATATTCAGCAAATGCTTCCTTCTGTGTCATTTTTTGCTTATTTCCCCCTAAACCAATTGATTCCTCTCCAGTGTCACTGAACAGTCTCTGTATGGGTCTCTATCTTTGTCTCTATGTTACACACACACATGCAAACACACATTCACACACATGGACAGGTTTATTGAGATTTTGACATCTTGTCTTATGAACAAATGAAGTGCTGCTTTACTGTATGGCTCACCAAACAGAAAAGCAAAATGCAGTTATTACTTATACGTTTATATACATAATACTCACTGGAACTCCAGTGTAGTACAAAGAATGGTATCTTTCTTAGAACATTGAATGGTTTATATGGTAACACACCTGCCAAGATTACTGAGTATGGAAGCTTAGAATCTGAAGTTATCATTAACATCACCAAATCCAAACTTCACACTTAAAGATGGAAAAGCTGAGGCCCCTAAAGGTCATACAACATTACTAGGGTGATAATACTTCATTATAGATTATAAAGGCATTCGAATTCTGCCAGATTCCTTTAACACAGGATTAATAGCATGCTCTTTAGTCTCCCTTGTAGATGGGTAAGCCAAGAGGGATCATATTTTGGGACTCTCAGCATTATTAGAGTTATTCTTTGGGCTGGATTAATATATCTTTCAAATTGTGATATTTGGAGCAAGAAACACCAAAAAATCATTAATGACATCACCACCCATGTATACTAAGTGCTGCTCAGCTAAAATTAGGTTTGTATTTGTAGAAAACGGCAGGAAAAAATATCCTTTTGGCTATTTGCATAAGCACATCTCAAAGACATTGTGTAGGAAGCAGATCATTAGGAGTCTATAGCTGTAAACACTGCATGGCCGTTAAAGTTGTCAGAATTGGCACTGGATTTTTCTTTATATTTCAAAGACTTTATTGTCATAAGTATAGTACTAGAGGAGTATGTAACTTTTTCTATCTTCCCACTTCCAGTAATGGAAAATATATGCAAATACGCCAAGCATAGTTAATTTTTTGAAGAAAATAAAATTAACACTTCAATTGGGTAACATAAATTCCAGCTCTGTTTATTCTGGATAAATAAAAAAATTAAATTATATATTACTGATAAATATAATAAAAATAAGATACAGTCTGGGAGTAGCTAGACGGGTGTCACCAGGTTCTCAGGTTCAGGAGAGAGAAAAAAATGTCAAAGCTGGCAGATGGTTCAGAACCTTGGACAGTTGCCCAGTAGCTGTTGCCACTGCTGAACTTCCCAGCCCCACCAAAATATGGTTCTCCTGACTTAACAAATATTTAGCAGTTTGTAGTCTATTAGGATTGCTGTAGATGGTGTGTTAGTGGCCCCAGAAGAGACAAGACCAACTGTCAAATGTATGTTAACTTTAAAGACACTCTGAATGCAAGATTTTTAATCATCTGGACATTTATATCTTATTTCCATTTTCATAATATTTTTTATGATAGACTAAAGGAAAAAACCTGAGATCAGCTGCATTTCTGGAAAAGTGTACCAGTAGCACCAAAAAATAATATTTTTATTTGAGACATTTTGCTCTTCACAGATAAAGGGAACTCTTAATTGAAATGATTAAATAGTTTCTTATGTTTAAATTCACTCTGCAATGTCTTTGCAAAGAAGCATTTGAGAACACACAGTATAGAACACTTAATTTAATTACAAGGTTAAAAATATTCAAATTCATTTATTTAAACTGCCTAATACAGATCATATTTAGAAAAACCTACACCATGGATTCAGGAGCGCATGAGAAACCACTTCACTTGCCAGCTGGTTTTGGTGGCAGTGCAGATTACATTCATGACAGAGCTTGAACCTTGTCAGAAATAAGAGATTTCAACAATCTCAGGCAACATCCATAAATCTTTTGCAAAATCCAGCAACTAAAGATAGGCCAGCAGCTATTCTTTTTTTCTATTTTAAAAAGAATGCCTACATATTTAATTAACAAATATAGGATATGAATGGCCCTCGAAACATACAACTTCAATCACAATAGGATTGTTGTTTCATTCAATATGTCCCTTATCTCTGCAGGTCTGGCTGTGTCTGGAAAATATAAAATCACTGCATATAAGCTGTGTAAAAAAAATTACTGTCTGAAAACTCTATACTGTATGAATATTGTTACAACAAAGGCTTCCTTTGGTTGACTTAATATACTATTTTAGCCTAATAACACTGGGTGTGCATTTCTTCCAACTAATAAAATTTATTTAACCAAGTGATTCTCTTCATTTATAATTTATTTGCATTTTATTAATTAACTTTTTGAAGAGTTGGCAGCCAATCTACCACAATTTTTTTAAAAGGCTGAGGGCTCTCTGCAGGCTTTGGTGTTAACATTAAATGAGGGAGCCTATCCTCATCCTTTGTCCCAGTCTAGTTCTAGTATCTTCAGATTTACACAGTCTATCCTACACTGGAAGAAGCTGGGCCCAGGATAAATCTGGAGAGTTCATCACAGACTGGCAATGTCTCCAAGAGCACTCTCCATTTCCACATCAGTCTGAGAATTCCTGAAGCCCTCTGAGAGGATAAACCAATTTTGAGGACCAGCTTTGATTATAGCTCACTTTGTAGCTTACTTCTTCCTGTACGAGAAAGCCTTGAACTGATTATTGTTCTTCATCCAAAAGGAACCTTCTTTTTTGTAAACATAGAGAGATTTTCTAATGTATCTGGAACTTTTGGCTCAACCTGAATTCCCTGACAGTTGTCAGGAATAGCTCGATTTGAGTGAATGTAAGCCTTTTCATTCAGTTTTGCCAAATGACACAGAAATAAACTGTGGCAACTTAGTGTCACCTTTGCACTTTCATATTTCACACATGGCAATTGATTAATTTTTGTATAAACTATAAATTTTTTTGAAATGGAGTCTCACTTCATCACCCAGGCTGGAGTGCAGTGGCACAATCTCAGCTCACTGCAACCTCCGCCTCCCAGCTTCAAACAATTCTCCTGCCTCAGCCTCCCGAGTAGCTGGGACTACAGGTGCGTGCCACCATCCTCAGCTAAATTTTGTATTTTTAGTAGAGACAGGGTTTCACCATGTTGGTCAGGCTGGTCTCGAACTCCTGACATCGTGATCAGCCCACCTCAGCCTCCCAAAGTGCTGGGATTACAGGCATGAGCCACTGTATAATCTATAATATTTTTAAAACCAGAGATGAGTGGTAGGTTAGAGATGAAGAAAAAAAATCATGTTTTCTAAAAGGAATACATAATCTTCTTCCTTCTATGTTTTATTGGGATAATTATAGTGATTGATATAGCTTATGTCAAACTCTGTGCCTTGTATCAACATTGTTAATTTTTCTACTCGATGATGATATCCAACCAGTATACTAGCGGGAGAGCTTTGATACCATTTTGCAGATGAAAAACTGAGCACAGATGAAGCTCAGTGTATTGGCCATCAATTTGGTAAAGTATCAGGCTTGAAACTTGAACTCAATGTAAGAGAGATTTGTATTGTGTGCATTCACTCACACATGATTTGTTATGTATTATGAAATTAATGGGATTGTAGTCAACTGTAGGATCTACAATTGATTATATGCACATTTTTTAAAAACAGAAATACTGAGTAAATATTCAGTGTACACTAGTGTAACAATTTTTAAAAATAATTTACTGCTGGGACCTCCCAGACCTGCTAGCATGTGAATTACATAGCAGTAAACACAAGATTTATTTTCAGATAGTTGGCATATGGTGCTAGTGAGAACAAATATGTAGGTTTGATTTCTCATTTGGGCCAGTTGATGTAATTCAGGGAAAAGACATATTCCAGAGCTGCATGACAATCGCAGTTACACAATTTAAAGATATGTAATCACAAAGAAATGTAGGTGAGAGAATACTGTTGACTAAGTGAAGTGGGCAAAACTCAGCCATTCTACAGATCAACTTCTAGTTATCAATTTCATAGTAACAGTTCTTTTCAAAATCCTCTTTTGTTTTATCTAGAAGTTTACTCATTACTTTGGCCTGCAGGTGTTGAAATAATATCACTGTGTGGATTTAAACACTTGTAGATTTATATTTCAGGAATCCAAGTTCTATGATTGATATTGATGCCACCAAATTTACACTAGATCTTTTTCTCAATGAATATCAGAATTCCAAAGATGAATAGTGATTTATAAATTGTTTCCAATATCATATTGCATGTTTCTAGAAAATCCATGCTTAAGTCTAACAACATCATGGATAAAAATCTAATTATTCAAAATTAATGCCAGAAAATCTGGGAAGAAGAAGCTATCACTAATTATTGACCTACTGTTAGTCTTGGTTTCTTGATTGAATTGTGATAACTCATTTAATTCTTCACATCTTTCAATTATGTTATTTATATTTTTGCACTGAACCATGCTTAATTATATAGCTCTTGCAAACTGTCCTGCACTGGTCCTGAAAGGATGCCAAAGGTAGTAAGGAATACTGAAGCCACATAGTTGCATTCAATGTATCAACCAGAAAGTTCAGGGAAATACGATTCTGGACTAGGGATTACATGTTTTCTCCTGTAACTTTGCATATTTATGACCTATTTCTGATCCTTCTGTAGGGAACCTCTTCTTAATTTTATAATTATTATACTCCTACTTGTGTAATTCTTCCTGCTGCTGAATAGCAAGAAACCTCAAATCTTCTCATTGCCTATCTTGCGTGAACATACAGGCTTCCCGCCACCTAGAATTAGAAACCAATTTCTAAAATTTTGAGCATCATCTGAATACGTCACTATATTTTGTGGAAATCTGTGCTGAGCTTACTCCATCTGAAGTAAAACCACCCTTTCTAACTGATATCCTTGACACCACCATCAAATGTCTAAATCCTCTGTGCTTTGAGGATGAATGAGCTATCCAGAGAAAACCTCAGATACTGTCTTTACAAGAATTACTCTGAACTAATCAACTAGTAGTATCAAGTGGAATCAAAAAAAAAAGAGAATCAAAGTTTTTTTTTTTCTGCCTACCATACTGCTCAGTATTCTCACAGCATTCTGTGCCGCCCCTTGATGTCTAAACTTGGCAAAAACTAATTTATGACTTTATCTTTTAGTTCCATTTTCAAAATACAGAATTCATATAACATTTCTTTCTGAGTAAAGAACACTTACCTTTCCAAAAATAAAAATAGCAATGTTGCTTTTGGGTAGTAAATAAATTTGCTTATTCATGAGAGCCATATCTTCTTTTAAAGCATCATAGTAACATTCCCCAGTTTCTGTTTTAGAATAATGGTTGTTTTTTTCTCCTTTGACACCTCAGTACCATGGCTTTATGACACAACAGGGTACACTTGGTTGGTGTGTTAATATCACAGTTTGAATGCAGTAAGCCATGAATTCAAAAGAGAGGAACTACAAAGGACCAAAAAGTGTATTACTGGTTGAATAAAGCACATCCTGAAGTGGTAATTCAAGTTTTATTTTGTCACTTTATTAATGATACTCATTATGTTATAGGGTATTACATTACATAAAAGGAATCATATGCCCCCAACTGTATATGGATAAGGTGGTAATTCCATCAAGGCATTCTAGTAATGTTGCAAACTACCTAGGCAAAGCTTGAATAGCTTGTTTATTAGCACCAGAACACAGAAAGGAATAATAGCTCTTATTTTATATACATTGGGGATACATTATATACCACAATATGTATTTATGTTAGTCAGGTGTAGTAAATGAGCACAATTAAAGTGAAATTGTGCAAAGAAATAATCAATCATTGCCTTATAAAGAGAATTACGACACAATCCCTTTGGAGCCTCAAATCTCTTTCCATTTCTGTCCATCAAAGAATCAGGAATGGCAGAAAGAGAAGGAAACAAATGTATCCTGCCCACATGCAAGAAGAGGAATTCTTTCCCCAAGTTAGCAATCTAAATAGCTACTGGAGCTTACAATTTTCTGTGATGCACAGAGAGCACACCCAGGAGTGTGCTATGTCTCTGTCTGCTCGCTGTAATGCTGATGCAGACGGGCATTGCACAGGGCGTCTTCACTCTCTTCTGGGGACCATGCACACTTTAACACTTTTCCCATCAAAATCCGAGACAACCTTACTGGTTTGAAATATAAACCACAGGACACATTAGCAAGGATTAAGAACAGCAATTGTTCTTCTAGAGTGCTCAGGCCCGTAAGTTAATGCCTGGGAAATCATGGAAAGAAAAGCTAACATTTATTGAATATATACTATGTTCCCACACTAGTTAAGTGTTTTATATACATCATCTGATTTACTCCTACAACCTTATAAGTAGGCACTATTATTAATGTCATCTGCCAGAAGAGGAATCTACAGTTTGCAGTGGTCGGAGACCTAGACTAGGATCTGAATGCCTGTAAACATGGGAGTCTAAGTAAGCATAAGAGTTCTAAGTTGAGCTGACTTTGAAATCCCTGCACACAACCACATAAACAGTACAGGGAATGATGTTTCCTCCACTTTTCCAGAGTGAGGAGTTATACTAGGAGAAGGCTGCTGAACAATTTCACATCCCTATTTGGTAAGCTTCACCTTCATACCTAAATAGAACAAAAAAATCACATCACTACATTATGTTTTACCATGTTCCAAGTTCCCCCAATTCTTGGTTCTTTGAAGAAGCCATCCCTTTCCCTTACAAAACTGGAAACAAACAGTCTCTCATAACATCTTTCTACAGGGTTCTGAAGGGAAAGGATGGGCACTCTGACATGGAAAATTCAGAAGACTTGGGGTAGAGCAGCAAAATCCTGGTGGTTGGGCCCAAGAACTGTGCTGAGAGTTCTGGTTGAGGGAGATTAAGTGGAGAAACACGATACTTCACCTAGATATATAATGGATTCAAAGATGGACTTTCAGACAGATAAACCTCAATTTAAACCAACTTTAACAAACACACTAGTTATATGGCTTTGAGAATATTATTTAATATTTCCAAATCTCAGTTTCTTCATATGTAAATATTATCTACTTCAGAATATTTTCATTAATATCACATAGTATAAGCTAAATAAAGTAAACTGTGTATGCCTGGCGTGCTTAAAGCAGGAAATGCATTTATAATTATATAAATGGAAAGATGACTAACACAGGAGTAACTTTTATGATCATTTTTTATTCTACAAATATCAGAGTTACTTTTGTTATATTGAAATGTGGTGGTTCCAGTGAGGATGGCATGAGTAAGAATGCAATTCTGTGCACAATGAACAGATCTTAATCTAAGTGCTAAGTTTGGTTTTGGTGCACATTGCCTGCAGGATAAAGAGTTAACTCTGACACTCTCCTAGTCTTGACCTCAAGGCAGTCAAGAAATAGCAATGTGGGTAATGGGTTTTCTGTTGGCCATCACCTGGTGGGAGACAACAAGCTTGGAAGAAAAGAAACAAAGAAATCACAGAAAAACAAAGAGGCCAGCAAACAAGAAGAGCAAGCTATATATCTGTATCAGTGCTGTCCAACAGAAATGTAATGTGAGTCATAAATGTGAGCCACAAGTGTAATTTTAAATTTGCTGGCATCCGCATTAAAAAAGATAAAAATTAATTTCAATAATATATTTTATTTAACCAAATAAATCAAAAATACTGTCCTTTCTAAATGTAATCATTATAACAATTAATAGGATTTGTTACATTTCTATGTCTTTGAAATTCAACCAAACAGTGAATGGGATATGTTACAATTTTATGTCTTTGATAGCACGTCTTTATTCAGACTAGCCATATTTCAAGTGTTCAGTAGTAGCCACAGGTGTCTAGTAGAAATTGGTAGCATATTACCTATGTATCTCTTCTGGCCAGGAGCTACTGGTAAAATCTAACTGTAGTTGTAGTAGCACCCCCATTTCAGCTTGAGTTAATAGCACCCTCACTCGTCCCCATGCCTGGGTTTTAGAATAGTATCAAAAAAGCAGTGTCTCCTGATGCCAGTGAGATGCAGCTGACAGTCAATCAGGGGGAACTCCAAAAGGAAGGTAAATGTCACAGTGAAGAGTTAGATCCATGGACCACAGAACTCCTCCTCATCAGGAGATTCTCCTTCTAGAACTCTCCTGTGAGGGACAGGAGAAAGTCTGAGCTTTCATTTGGTTAACTAAGTTACATTTCTAGAGAGTGTCATCCCATTTTGTGTAATAAAAAATAATAAGCTTTATATAGGGATACTTTATACGTGCAATGTATATATTAGCCTATTTAAAATAGTATCTTTGCAGATGAAGAAACCAAGATACAGTGAATTCCAGTAACTTGCCCAAGGCCCAATAACTAGTGTGAGGAACATGTGAAACTTGTTCCCAGGCAGTCCAGCTCCTAACCATGGTTCTATTTCCCCAGTGCCTTAGTCACATGTCTACCCTTTTAACTAACGGCAGTGACAGGAATGACAGCAACAGTGTGTGTGATTCTGGAATGAAAACCAGATGTCCTAATCCTCATCAACCTGGGGCTGTAACTCCTAGTACATGTATTAATATTAAGTAAAATAAAACCTCAGACCCTTCACTATATCAGCACTTTTTAATTTTTTTAATTTTTTAATTAATTAATTAATTAATTAATTTATTTATTTATTTTTTTGGAGACAGAGTTTTACTCTTGTCACCCAGGCTGGACTGCAATGGTGCGATCTCGGCTCACTGCAACTTCTGCCTCATGGGTTCAAGTGATTTTCCAGACAGCCTCCCGAGTAGCTGGGACTATAGGCACCCGCCACCACGCCCTGCTAATTTTTTTTTTTTTTTTTTTAGTGGAGACGGGGTTTCACCATGTTGGACAGGCTGGTCACGAACTCCTGACCTCAGATGATCCGCCCGCCTTGGTCTCCAAAAGTGCTGGGATTACAGGCACAAGCCACTGCACCCTGCCTGTATCAGCACTTTTATAAGCAACTCTCAGCTTAAAAAAATTAAGCTTCCCAATAATCTCTGCATATATTCAAGAAGAACATAGCTGTTACATTCAGGAGATACTTGGCAGCTAATGGACAATTCCGTAAGAAAAAAAAATTGGCTGAGGTGAAAAGCCTTTTGTTTTGTTTCCCCCTTCAGTCTTTTTCATTGCCTCTCATATCTACACTAGTGCTGCATGACTTTAAACTTTTTGTAGGACAGTTCCAAAGACACAGAGATTTGAGAATATTCTTGGTCAAAATGTTAAAGTTCCAGCAAGTTAAACAGGAGAATAAGTGGGGAGAAAATGAGACAGAGCGCCCTTTCCAGTTTGATCAATGAGGCCCTGAGAAATTCAAATGGATATCAGCCTATGATCCCCTTTTTTTCTCTGCCCTGCCCCAACATTCCTTAATGCAAAGGTTGAGAAGAAGAGGGAGGAGAGTTTTGCAAAGAAAATGACCCATTTTCATCCACCCACCCAACCTTCAGGATTTCTATTGCCTATTCAATGCTACTTTTCCTCTCCGAGGCTGTTTGCAGGGCTCAGTAAGCGGAAAAGGAGTGGACTTTAGAATTAAACAAACCTGATTTGAATTGCTTCTCTATTTATTTACGAATATTGTGACTTTAATCACATCACTGAATCATTCTGAGGCTCAGTATGTATCTGCTAAATATGGATAATAACACCTATCTCTCAAAGATATTGCTAAAATCACGTGTGTATAAAATGTGTCGAACAGTGCCTGGCACATAATAGCTACCCTTTAAATGATAACCATTAGATATTTTTACGAGTGTAAACTGAAGCATCCCTCTGCCTAGAGATTCTTTTTATCCAAGTCTGGTAGTTTTAATACGGAACATCCAGGGACTGTACAGGCACCTATAAATTAGAACAGGTGCCGGCCTTCACGTCACTCTTTTCAAGCATAACTGCTGAATAGTAACACTGCCTTTATAGATGTGGTCCTACAGTCTTCCAAATTAAGGTGGAAGACAAACCATGTAAGGAAATATAAAATCCATGCACCAGAGTCAATGAAGAGAGTCAGATGCTACTCCCAGTATTCTTCCACTCCTTTCCAAGTAGATGTAAAGTTCCTTTTGGTGAGGACCTAAAATAAGTATTCTGAAGATACAGAAAACATCCTGTCCTACAGCCCCTTTCCAGCCCCACAAGGTGTGCTAATTGCTTGACACAGCCTCAGAGCCAAGCAAACATCTTTCCTCTCCAGGCCTCTGTGCCCATGAATTATGTCCTCTTCTAACCCAGAACTGCTTAATCACACTGGGCAGCCCACAAAGGCCTGCCAACCACAACATTTCTCTCATAAATAAAAGTAGAAATGGTAAAGCAGGGAGGGTGTGGTCATCACCCATGGCTAAGCAAAAGTCAGAGCAGCATCCTGCCCTCTGCTGCTTTGGTGAGTCACAAGAATAGACTGGCCATTTAGAGAATTGTGTCTGCCCCTGCCAGTCTAGGAGGGGTTGGGGTGTTGCGTCTCTTGCCTCCCTCTCCAAGCAACTTCACATAGGCCCAGTTATGGATTCAGGGGAAGAAGAATTAAGCCCTTAGTCTTCTTCATAGTAGATTTGTTCAACTTTCAAGTGTGCATGATATTGCATGAACACATCAGCATATGCAATATAAGATGTCCACACCAGCGCATAGAGGCCTACTGATGAAACACTGAGAAATGAAGGGACATACATTAAATTCATGTAAAAATTCAAGAGTGAGGTATTACAAAAGTGCACTCCATTTTTCCACCTCTACTTTGCCTTGCACTCTAAATATGTCAATTATATAACCCTTCAAGGTAAACCAGAGTAAAGAGATTAAATTAAAAAAAAATCCTTTCTTCATTCAGCAAACACTGATCAAAGATCATTTATAGACAAAGGATGGAAGTAAGACGTAAGTATTTTCTCTAAATTTGCTGTCTATTGAAAGAGGTGAAGCCTATATAGTCACAACAGGATACATTACACACTGGGATGAAGGCAACTCCACATACCACTAGGTTAATCTGTATAGGGTGAGTGTAAACTTTGGCAAATATCACAATTTAAGGGGTGGATAAGGAAGAAAATTCAACACCACCACATATAAAAATTATGAAAAAAGGAACTCCTCAAGAGTCCTACTCCAGTCTCCGTAGATTACCTTTATTTCTACATCATTGAGAAAATCCCAACAATCAAAGGCCATTTCCATCAACTTTTCATCCCCACACAATCAAACTCATTTTTTTTTCTTTTTTTTCTTTTTTTTTTATTATTATACTTTAAGTTTTAGGGTACATGTGCACCACATGCAGGTTAGTTACATATGTATACATGTGCCATGCTGGTGCGCTGCACCCACTATCTCATCATCTAGCATTAGGTATATCTCCCAATGCTATCCCTCCCCCCTCCCCCCACCCCACAACAGTCCCCAGAGTGTGATATTCCCCTTCCTGCGTCCATGTGATCTCATTGTTCAATTCCCACCTATGAGTGAGAATATGCGGTGTTTGGTTTTTTGTTCTTGCGATAGTTTACTGAGAATGATGGTTTCCAATTTCATCCATGTCCCTACAAAGGACATGAACTCATCATTTTTTATGGCTGCTTAGTATTCCATGGTGTATATGTGCCACATTTTCTTAATCCAGTCTATCACTGTTGGACATTTGGGTTGGTTCCAAGTCTTTGCTATCGTGAATAATGCCACAATAAACATACGTGTGCATGTGTCTTTATAGCAGCATGATTTATGGTCCTTTGGGTATATACCCAGTAATGGGATGGCTGGGTCAAATGGTATTTCCAGTTCTAGATCCCTGAGGAATCGCCACACTGACTTCCACAATGGTTGAACTAGTTTACAGTCCCACCAACAGTGTAAAAGTGTTCCTATTTCTCCTCATCCCCTCCAGCACCTGTTGTTTCCTGACTTTTTAATGATTGCCATTCTAACTGGTGTGAGATGGTATCTCATGAAATAATGCCGCATATCTACAGCTATCTGATCTTTGACAAACCTGAGAAAAACAAGCAATAGGGAAAGGATTCCCTATTTAATAAATGGTGCTGGGAAAACTGGCTAGCCATATGTAGAAAGCTGAAACTGGATCCCTTCCTTACACCTTATACAAAAATCAATTCAAGATGGATTAAAGACTTAAACGTTAGACCGAAAACCATAAAAACCCTAGAAGAAAACCTAGGCATTACCATTCAGGACATAGGCATGGGCAAGGACTTCATGTCTAAAACACCAAAAGCGATGGCAACAAAAGACAAAATTGACAAATGGCATCTAATTAAACTAAAGAGCTTCTGCACAGCAAAAGAAACTACCATCAGAGTGAACAGGCAACCTACAAAATGGGAGAAAATTTTCGCAACCTACTCATCCGACGAAGAGCTAATATCCAGAATCTACAATGAACTCAAACAAATTTACAAGAAAAAAACAAACAACCCCATCAAAAAGTGGGCAAAGGACATGAACAGACACTTCTCAAAAGAAGACATTTATGCAGCCAAAAAACACATGAAAAAACGCTCATCATCACTGGCCATCAGAGAAATGCAAATCAAAACCACAGTGAGATACCATCTCACACCAGTTAGAATGGCAAACTCATTGTTAAGTTCACACAGACTTCTCCTCTTTCCTCCCACCGCAGAGAATGAGGTATCCCCTCCACTGTCATGACTACATTTCTGACTTCTACCCCCTATCCCTCCTGTCTTCTCAGAAACACATTTAAACCAACCATCTAATCCCTCTTCCTTACTCCAGTCTCTTTCCCAGCAGTTTCCTACAGCTGATAGAAATGCACAAGACTCAACTAATAAAAGCTCTCCCTTAGTGTCATATACTCCTTTCCTCACCAACTCTCACTGGGAATACTCAAATATTTAGTCTACCCTGCCTATTCTCTTAACTCCTCACTGGAAGCCACCTTCCATCCTCCCACTTTACTGAAAGTGCTCTTGCCAAGCTCACCAATGACTAATTGCCAAATGGAATGGACATTTTACAACCACTATCTTATTAAATCTCTGCTGCATTTGCCACTGTTCCACATCCACTTGGAAATCTCTTCTCTAGTCTCTTAATGTCTGTGGTTCTCCTTAATGCCTCTCTGATGGCTCCTTCTCAGTTTTCCTTCCTGTGCTCTTTTCTTCCATCTGCCACTTAGATGTCCACGTTCCCCAGAGTTTTGTTGGTGCTTCTAGCTGCTTAGCCTCCACCTTCTCCTGCCTGTTTTCTAAATTCCAGAGTTCCAGTTGCATTTGTGACCTATACAACACATTTCAACAACCACTTTTATTTTGGGAAGAAATTTACCCAGAGTCAGTTTCTATTGTTAGGAACTTAGAATGGAGATTTGGCTGAGCTGCAATTCTGGTGAAAAACAACAGGAAATGCAGTTGTATATAAGGACAACATGAGTAAACTGGAGCCACCTCACAAACAAAGAAGCAAACAACAAAGTAACAAAACAAGCACCTTGGTAGACATACAGAATTCAGATCTAATAATGTGATGCTCCTACTTTACTCTGCAGTAAAGTATTTTGTCCAGTTTGGGGTATCACATTTAGACAAGCAAACATGTATTTAAACAATGTTTATTGGATTCTACATGACAAATCATACTAAGCAGTGAAAATTAAAAGATTAGTAAGATTCCTGTCCTTTTGAAGTTTATTCTACTGGGAAAGATAAAGTGAAGTGCCTTATTAATATAAAAGAAGTACTGGTAGTGCAGAGGAGGTGTAGCCAAAGCTGCTTTGAGGCACAGGAATAGTAATATTTGACATGAATATTGAGTGATAAATAAGAGTTCACCAAGAAAATAATGAAAAGGTGGACATTCTAGGCAAAATCAATGGCATTCAGAGGAGACTGAAATGACAGATGGTCTAGAATGTAGGGTAGAAGAGACAAGGACACCCCAAGATAAGAATGGAAAAGAAAAGTGGTGTCTAATCCAGAAGGGCCAGTTTGTAAGTCAAGCACTGGCCTTCACAATCTAAATTTTAAAACACCTAAAAACCATAACTTTTTGGTTCAAATAAAGAAAATGGGTTTGTTTTATTGTAAAATGAAGTTTGGAGAACACAAAGGTTGCCAGGCAATTGAAGATATGTCTTTCAAAAGTGAAGTTATACAAACTTTTTGCCTATGTGTTTACACAATTCAAAAAGAAATTACTAATAATTGGAACAGCTCTATAATGGAATGGAATGTCTTGTAAAGGAGGTAAGTTGTTACTTGCAGTGTTATTCAAGCTGGTCTAGAAACTTACAAATTGAATTAACTGGGTAGGAATTTAGGTAATATGAACTTTAAGATATATATTATTTATTTAGGCTTCTACTATTCTTTCTATTAGTTTTGTTGCTGACATATTTGTGTCTTAGGTAGGAAGCTCCATTGTTCGTATAACACTGTCTCTTAAGATGCTGGGTCAATAGCAGCAGCAGCCAGTGAAACTACCACTCCTCTCTCTTTTAAGGAAAATATGTTTAGGTCTCAGAAAAGAATACAGATTTGCAATCAGGATTTTAGATCAAATATTACTCCAGTGATTTTTACCTTCATTGTATTTTAATAATCAACTCCTTTCTATCTTGCCATTTTCCATAATTATTCTAACTTTGAGGGAATAAAAATCCATATATTGGTGCCTGTCCATAGTTACTTTTTCCACCACAAAGTAAGTTCCTTTACCCCCCTTCAATTTTTGTCCAGAGTTTCTTTTCACAAGCATATCAGCTAATGCTGCAACACTTTCTGTAGTTGTCAATCTTGGCTGAGTCCTCATCATGGTAATTACTTCATTTTCCTTAGCCAGCTCATAGTTCCCTCAGTGGATATTCCAAAACTTCTATCTCCCCAAGATGATTTCAAATCTTACCAGATTATCTTGCCTTCTACCTCACAGGCAAGTGTGAAAGCATCTAGTACCCCTCATTTTCTTACCCCAACTTTTAAAATTATTTGTATTCGTCTTCATTCTTCCTCTTTGCATTTTTGACTAGGCTATTCCCTTTAATTATGCTCTTAATTCCCTCCCATGTCCCATGTCATTATGAATCTTGAATCATTAACTAACATCTCCCTACTATATCTTCTCTTTCCTCTGGGTTGAGAAATACTCTAGCATTTTTTTTTCATTTTTATATAGATATCTTAATATGTTACCCATTATGAAGAGAATAGACTTGGAGATATAACAATACAGGTAAGGGACATTTATATTGCTTTGGGAAGAAATCATAAAGATATGAACAAGAAAACAGTAGTAGTGATAGGGAGGTTAGAAAAGTTCAATAAATAATTAGGAGATAAAGTCAGTATAGTGATGAATATTATTACACATTATAAGAAGTACATGCTGTCACTGCCACCGAAAGTGAATGGCTCCTACTAAAACCACTGATGCTAATTGTTTGAGATACCACCATACCCCCTGCAAGATTAATACTTCATTCTCTTTCATTCCTGAGTCACTAACTTCAGATTTAAAGTCTTATACTAGCACATCTGATTGGCCAAGACAAGGTCATATATCTATTTTCGAGCTGCTTAGGAACATTGCCCCAGGAAAGCAAGTTATTTGGTATTATGAGCTTCTGTTTGGAGGAAAACGAGCTCACCATTTTGGGAGAGGGATTAGATCTCAGGGAGAAAATACAAATGTGAATTATACCCATGCCAGGGCTTTTTGAACATAAAGGTAATTTTTTCAATCAATTCCTATTCAGCAGATTTTCCAGTCTTTTACCCTGTTTTAACCTCTTTATCTTTCTTCACCTTAAATATGTCCCAACATTTTAGTTATCCCCCAAGATTTAAACCAGTTACAGATTCAATAAAAATGCCTATCCTAACACAAGCCTCTGGTGAAATTGTGTAGGGCAGGGACCAGAGCAAAGGTCTGTGAAACACCAAGAAAAAGACCTTCAAATTTGAAGCTAATCAGCTCCCACTGAGAGACCTGTTCAATGGGCTATAAAGATGCTTAACTGTGCTTTCCATTTTTTATGTTGTTCCTAATCACATAACCAGAATTCTTCTGACATGGTGGCCAACTATAATCTAAATGCACTATGTCCACAGTATTCTCCTGAATTACCAGGGTGGTAAAACTATCAAAAACGGGGAGGGGGTCATTTTATCTTGGTATTTTTTTAAATTGGTAAACCAAAGATGGAAAATAAGAATGAAAAGATGGAGAAATGTCTGCTGGGTGAAGTGGGAAATAAGAACAGTCCCAGAGGAGCTATTAAAGAACATTAGACTCTGAAAGAAATTGGGTAATCCACCAAAAGATAAGCAAGATGAGACTGTATGATTGATGATCTTTCAGTTTACCTATTGGTGAAAAGTGCTATGAAAGAGGATGTGTCAAATATAAAATGTGACTAGAAGCCATACAACAAAATGTTCACCATAAATAATTGGCCCCAAACTTATTGCTTTGAAAACCAACAGGTGTCAATTAATTCATAACTTCAGAGAGGAACCCAGAACTGCTGGCAAAAGGCCCTATACCTTTAGAGTCACAATTTTTCCCAACCGGGGTCCCCTGCAGCTTCAGAACTGGCACACCAGGCAACAGCTCTGTAGCAAAAGGCTTTTTCAAACTGCATTTTTTTCAGCAGTTAAATCTGAGCTGTAACATTTGGCAGGTTTCCTTGCTAACATTTGGCAATAATTGTTTATCAAATGCTAACAAGGAATGCTGCCAAATGTAACAGCTCCGACTAAACCATCTAAAATATAATACTGAGGCAAAAGTCTACAGACATGTGCTCAATTCTTTCTGACTAATCCTAGAAATAGGATCCTGTGCCCTTGGTCATCAGACCATGCTGCACCACAGCAGGGAGGCACAAGGGACCAGATTCTCTTTCCTCTGCACGGTGTATTATTTCCCTTGATTTCCAAGTGAGCTTCTGAGAGAAAGTTGCCTGATAAACAGAGACAGAAATTTACAACAGGACATACAGTGTAACTTCATCAATTTGGATACAAATTTGTGAAATATCAGGCAGCAAAACAAAGGCAGAATTACCTTTGATGGACAAACTATGTTTCATTCATATTAGTCCCCCGACTGTGCCTTGCTATCCACATTGATGGCGTCATTCCCGTGCCCATTCGTCTCTTCCTTCTAGCTCTTTGGCAGTCTAGGTCTAACCTCCCCTGCCTTTGCTGATGCAAATCTTTATAACTCTAGCTCAAATTCCACTTTCTGTAGGAAGACTTCCCTCTTCCACCTTCCCATTATTCTTGTCCTGCCTTCTTAAGTTACTTTTGTTTTAAACCTGTATTGCCTAAAGCCTTATTTGGCCCTTGATACTATTCCTTATTACTAGCATTGTTCCCCAGGCAGTTCAAGTACCTTAAGTCCTTCCTTCCCCAATAAGCCTACTAACCCCTTGGGGGCAGGATCTGACTGCATAACTCACAGAATTTCTAACAAGAAACTGCATACAATACTGTACTTATGACTCTTTAGGGCACAAATTATAGATTTTCAAAAGGTTTGTAAGTACTCATTTACATACTGATATCTGATATGCTAACTGGAAGGTATACTCAGTTATTCACCAAAATAGGTCATTTCAGATACTTTCCCAGGTAATTTTAGCTTATGTTAGCTAAATTTGAGTAGGTACATATGTTTGAAAGGAATCAAACTGCTTTTCTTCAGAATTCTAATTGAAAATTTTAAACATTCAGTAATCCTTTATTGAGTGTGAACTACGTGCTACTTTGCTAGGCTCTTGGAATACAAAAATGGGAAAGACACTGCCTTATTCTTCACTGCCCTACTCCCCTCCCCTCAAAAAAACATGCTGGAAAATGTCAAAATATTATTTAAATAACCAAAAATAACCCAATGTTATTTGAGGAATAAAAATAAATAACTCACCATTTTTAAATGTTGATTGAAGAAAATTTTCTTTAAAGATATCTCCTCTAGGCTTTTGAGAATATTTCTCATTTTATATAAATACATACTCACATCAGACATACATACAAGTCACACATAGTACTACAAGCCAAAGGATTTAAAAACTAATTCATGGGAGTAGAACAGTTAGAAAAAGCAAAATCAAGGTTCTCATCTCTACTATAAATACATGGCAAAAGTATTTCCAAATGCAAGATTTTGGTATCACAGGAAAAGTATCTAGATTCTAAGCACTCTCTGCTTTGCCATTTAACAGCCAAGAGTCATTAGATAATTTTATTAGGTTCTCAGATATTCAAATCCCTTATATAGAAAATGAGGATAACAATGCCTTCCTTGATTTATGTCAAAGGTCTCTGCCAAATACTCTCTCAGAGTCTACATATAAAATCAATGAATCACTTATTTAGGAAACTTAGATAACAAGAGTTACAAAGCAGTTAAGAGTAAACTAGAACACATGGTAATAATTTTAAGCTTTTAGATTTTTTACTTAAAATGCATAGTTCTACTCCAGTCTTAAATTGTGCCCAGGAATGCAATCAGATTCCCCTTAACTACGTAAACGGAGACACAGGTAGACTTTTCCTCATAATATTCCAAAAGATTGTTGGACATGAGTCATAGAGTTAACAACAACAGGGATGTCTGCCCTGTGCCTTCCTCAACCTTAAGTCCCAGTGAGAAGGACCCAATATTTAAATGGTAACCAGGCAAAAGAGTGAACCTTCGCACAAAGATTTTCAGCCAATAAAGCATCAGATTTGGGCAAGTCTTCTTAGATAGGTGCCAACATAGACTAATTCATAAATTCGTCAGGGCTTGGGACTTCTCCCAGCTGTGCAAGTTAAACCTTTTTAGCGCCTCTCTATGCTATTCCTTCCTGCTGAACCTCACAACATCCAGCTGACATTCAGGCTGTGGAAAACTGTACTGCCTTTCCTGATGGAGGAGAATGGAGTTTGCGCTATCCCAAGGACACTGAGGATATGCCTTTTTGCTATAAAAAGAGGCCATCACAGCTTACACAGTGCCTCTGCTCAGAAGAACACCTCCTCATTATTTTTTCAACAGATGTCTTGGTGAAGCATATTTTACTATTTATGTTAGCCTCCTGTAAAACATCTGAGAAAATTCAGAATAACAATAAAAAAGATTGTGTTCACAAAATCAAGTAAATCCAATAATATTTCTGACAGAATTGATTACAATAATGTCAAACACCCCTCTCCACTCTCTTTGAAAGTTATTTCAAACATAAAGATAATGAAATATGTTGCCTGTCACTTGTAAATTGTATGCTGAAAGCCTAAAGAGATAATTTAAAGATTTCCAGGTAGAACAACACACTTGCTTTATTTTATTTGTCAAGGAAATATATTAGTGGGAACTTTCTACTGTGGAAGTTGGAAACCCCACAAGAGAAGCAGACATTTAAATTACAATATGAAATGTTTTCATGGGTCACACTCCTGAATTGTAGAGGCTTCTTTACAATTGGTGGTTGTGTTAGGTAGACAGAGAAGCAGATACTTAGTTAATATTTCCATAAAATTTAGATATAGGTTTTGTTATGGTGGTATAGCATAGTGGCTAAGTGCATGAATGTTTAGTATTAAAACACCTGGGATCAGGTTCCAACTCCATCACTCACAATCTGTGTGACCTAAGAAAATAACTTCACCTCACTGTGCTTAAATTTCCTGCTCTGTGAAAGGAGACAATACTAATGACCTCATTGGTATATAAAGTGAACAATATGAGATGTATAAATAACTTTATGGCATGAAACACATAATAATTGCCCAACAATGATAGCTATTTTATTACTGAATGCACTGATAGCTATAGTTGTTATCAGATATAGTCCTCTACGTATATTCCTTCAGCTCGATTTCTTGCTTGTCCCCATTTTTATTATTTTCATCCCATAATTACATCACACTTCTCATAGTCTATACCCCTTCCTCATTGATTGCTCACTAAACTTTGTAATGAGGGGCTTATGATCTTATTTTTGAACTGGTTGATCTGTTTATTCTCTGGTTTCCCCACTATATGTAAACCCTTCATGGGTATGTCTTGATCTTCACTGGCTCCTCCAAATCTAGCACTTATCTGTCACGTGGCAAGTGTTCAACACACGCAGTTAAATAAATGAGTGCATCATTGTGCTTTATGTACAGATAAGGAAAGTGAGGCCCTGAATAATTCAGTAAATTACTTAAAATCAAATCAGTTCAACTAGCAAATGGAGGAGCTAAGATGTGGAGACTGGTTTTCACTATCGGAGCTCACGCTCATTTCCCTGCACTCGCTGCCTTGTTGAACCTAGAGCTGCATGTGGCAGAACTCTAGAAACCTGACTCACACGTTTTCCTAACAATTTCTCAGAGCACACTTTCCCTCTACAATATTTTTAATGGAATATCAAAGGGGGCTACTTGTAAATCTCAGTTAGTGGAGTCCTTTTGAACACCAACCACTGACATTCAAGCAGTTAGGCAATTATTGCTGCTGGAAATCCAAAGGCCCAACCTGCATGCTACCAGTACTTCCATCTCCAGTGAATTTACCACCAGGGACAGTAAAAAAGAAAGTAGTGAAATGGTAAAGTAAGTGTCTGATGGTTAAATGTCACAATAACAGATTTCTACAGCTTAATTGTTGTTTGGGGGGTGAAAGGGAATGTTCCTTGGGAAACAGTAGGGAACAGTTGGTAGTAAAGCCAATTTATGCTCATATATTTTCCTGTCATCAACAAAAGACATTGCCTAGATCTGGCTGAGACAGTATTTTATTGCTTAACTCTTTTAGTTACATCAAATTTGATCTTCATTTTAACACCTTTATCTCTGGATAGTAATAATAATAATACATATTTTGTAGCATTTCAAAATTCTTCTCACTACTAGTATACATCAATTATCTTTGATATTTACAATATCTTCAGGTTGGCCAAGGAAAGACTTATTTTCCCCATTTTCCACATGAGGTCATTGAAACAGACAAAAAGCTAAGAGACTTCTGTGCCATCACACAGACTATGACTGACTCAGGACTAGAACTCATCCCCTGACTCGAAGTCCAATGCTCCTTCTTTAGCGAATATACAAATATGTTTGGGAACTCCACTGACATTTTGACTTAATTCCAAGCCGTTTCAGATATGTCAAAGTCTGGTATTCATCAAAGAGCAAGGAAACTGGACACAATGCGGATTTTGCATAGCTCTTTTTTTTTTTTCTGCAGTACATTTCAGTTTCTATCAGTACACAGGCCACTTAATATCCTTCCTATGTTTATTTGGGAGATTTCATTTTTCTCACTTTCAATAAAATCCCATAGATTTTTTTAAAAACTAAAACCAAAACACAATCATGAGAATACTTAAGGGCCGGTATCCAAATCTGATTAGCATCCCCAAATGGATACTTCCACTTATTTCATAGCCCAGCCTGAACTGTATTTACCTTGTTCAGAGCTAGAATGTCAACATCATTCAAGTTGCTGGTGTGTGGAGTCTGCTGTGAAATCACAGTGAACCCATAAGGGACCGATTAGCATGACCTGCTATTTATTAGGCAACCATGGCATTTTGACCACATCATAAAAAATCCTTCCGAAGAAAGCAGTTTTCTGGCCCTTTGCTACTTAAATCAGGAGAGGGCTTCTTAGACAAATGTGTACTTTGCCTAAATATCTACAATTCGTCGTCAGAAAGACATGATAGGCTTCTGAATTTTAAACATCAAAATGCATGGCTGTGAAATATGCAAGTAGTTCACCTTTATGACAAAGCGGGGGTTCTATTTGGACCCCTTTGTTCCTTTCAAAGTGAGACAGCACTTGTTAACAGAACTCTTCCCTTTGTTACCAATACTTTGCTAGGCACGATAGGGGGAAATAAGATTAAGGTCAAAAATCTTGACCTGAAAGAAACTGCAGTGTCACTGGGAAGAAAACATTGAAACACTAAGTGTACTCAGAAGATGCTGTCAAGTTAGTAGCCATTTGATGAAATGTCTAGAAATGTCCCACCCCTACTCCCCAGCATAGGTGCTTCCTATTTCAAGGTATATTTTGTTAATAATTCTTGCTTTTCCTGCAGCCAGGAAATTCCTTAAGGGAACCAGTATAACCCAGGGGGGAAGATCCTATGTTATAGGGTTGGACAGCTCTAGATCTGAAACCTGGTTTCCACTTTATATGCTGAGGAATCTTAAGCAATTTATTTAACCTCTCTGTGCTCAGGTACTTCATCTTCAAAGGTGTAGACAGGAGAGTGTCATGCTGGATATACACAAACCAGAAGTGCCACAGAATGTTAATCTTCCTACTTTCTGACATCAAGTATTTTTGTATCCCAAGATACCTTGCACTCTGCATTTGTAATTGCTGACCTTGATGTAAAGCAAAGGAACAAGAATGCTATTAGGCATCCACAAGAGTTAAATAGCAATTTTAACCCAAGGAGGAGGCCCTAATTAGATTAATTTGTAGATATGAATGTAGGCCATTCTGTTGAGATGGTCAATTAATTCAAAAGAAGATCTTCTTTTGCAGAAAGACAGAACCCTACCAGAAAACAAATCCCCTTTCATGTTGTTCTTAGCCAAGAGCAGATGTCTGGCAATATGAAAACATAGTGGTTATTTTCACAAATGAGATCTTTCTTTCTGCAGGCAGCATTGCAAAGCTAACTCTGGCTCCTATCTGAGGCTCAAAGATTACTATCTGTGCAGTGTTTATAGCAGTATTCCTGCAGCTGCATTAAAAGGTACCATGACCTCTTTAAGTACATGAATAATCTTCTTCAATGTGCAGTTGTACAGGTTCGGAATTCATTGCTCTTAAACAACCAGCAGGTTCCCAAACTCGACTCCCTTAGGAAGTTCAATTAGCCTCAGATTATTTGCATATCGATCATTTCTTCCCCCACCCCCCTTTTATTTTTAACCCTACAGCCTTATTCTATGTGAAACATATATTGAGTTTGTCAAACCATTTTTCCTCCTGGTGCTTTATATCAGTATTTATTTGGAAAATGCCCCAGTTTACCTGTGCCCACTTGCTCCTTATGGTAGTAAAGGGTAGTTTTATCTAGCATTAATTATATGGTAATTTCAGGAACTTTATGAGCATGCATAATTCAATATTGCCTTTCTCATTGTTTTGCAGACCAAATTACCCATTGCCTAGGCTGGAGAAAACAGTTCAAGAGCACCAGCCCTGACTCAATTTAGGATGTAGCTCAAACAAGTTCATCAGCCTCCTCTTTAGATATTGATCATCACTGCTGGTAGACACAATGCAGTTTTCTTTTCTTTTTTTTTTTTTCTTTCCCTATTGGGCCCAGCCTTTGGCACAGTTTTTTTAGAGAAGCAAAATAATTGTGGAAGAAATCAGGGAGCACATTTTATATGGACTTCATAGAAGGATCCAGATAAATTGGACCAAAAAGCTAAGGAAACCTGAGGCAAAACCCAGTTTTTATACTCTATCCATATTGTATTTCAGTTCAGATCACCTCAATTTACAAACTTGACTTTTTCCATCATAGTCCCTATCCTA
Organism: Pan paniscus; assembly: GCF_029289425.2. NCBI lineage: Eukaryota > Metazoa > Chordata > Mammalia > Primates > Hominidae > Pan > Pan paniscus. The sequence goes on from NC_073249.2 coordinate 128,931,851, forward strand.
ATCCCCAAACTTCCCAATCTTCCACTGCCTATCTTTTCTACTTCTAGGTATAGAGCTGTGAAAATTTAAAAATTTGTAAATACTCTATGGGTTTCATCTTTACAACTTTGAAGTTAAAATAGTCTAAGGAGCTAACTCTAAAGCTAAAGCTATCTACCTCAGGAAGTGCCACCTCTATTTAAAAATATCTTCTCTAAATCACAAAAAAAGTTTACTTCATTCTTCATACTGCCTGAAAGCCCAACATTCATTCATTCATTCATTCAACAAATAATATTGAAAGCTTAACGTATGCCAAGCCCTATGTGAGGTGCTCTTATACCTTTACACATGAAATTAATTTGAAATAATAAACCTTCTTTTTAAGGATGAAAATATTGGATCCCTGGTCGGGATGAACTATTTTCCAGCCATCTAAACACTGGTGTGAATTAATTCAATCAGAACACTTTCTACTATCAACAGCTTAGCTCCGTGGTATTGATGTGAATTGCGGTTATGAAAAGGGAAGGTGAATTAGGAATGTAGGAAACTCAGAACGGAAAGCTTGGCTTTGGACAGAGAGAAATATTAGAACACAGGGTCAACAAATGTCTGCTCTAAAGTAAAAATAGTAAAAAGGTTACTATATGAAGCAAATATATCCATCATCTCATACAGCTATACATTTTTTAAATTTTCATTGCAAGAATGGCTAAAATCTAATCTACTCATTTAGCATGAATCCCAAATATAATACAATTGTATTACCCTCTAGTCCTCATGTTCATCATTAGATCTCTAGACTCGTTCAGCCCACGTCTCCTACTTTGTATCCTCTAGCCTATAATAGCTATTTAAACATTTTATCCAATTCAGTATAAGATAGAGATTTTAAAATCCCTCACTTCTGCCAAGATCACAGCTGTAATTTCAGCACTTTAGGAAGTGGAGGCTGGCAGACCACTTGAGGCCAAGAGTTCAAGACCAGCCTGGCCAATATGGTGAAATCCCATTTTTACTAAGAATACAAAAATTAGCCGGGCATGGTGGCATACCCTGTAATCTCAACTACTAGGGGAGATGAGGCACAAGGATCACTTGAACCCCAGAGGCAGAGGCTGCAGTGAGCTGAGATTGCCCCACTGCACTCCAGTCTGGGCAGCAGAGGGAGACTCTGTCTCATTAAAAAAACAAAGCCGGGCATGGTGGCTCATGCTTGTAATTCCAGCACTTTGGGAGGCCAAGGTGGGTGGATCAACTAAGGTCAGGAGTTTGAGGCCAGCCTGGCCAATATGATGAAACCCTGTCTCTACTAAAAATACAAAAAATTAGCCAGGCATGGTGGTGGGTGCCTGTAATCCCAGCTACTCGGGAGGCTGAGGCAGGAGGATCACTTGAACCCGGGAGGCAGAGGTTGCAGTGAGCCGAGATTGTGCCACTGCATTCCAGCCTGGGAAACAAGAGTGAAACCATCTCACAGAAAAGAAAAAACAAAAACAAAAACAAACCCTCACTTTTCCCACCAAGGCCATATGTCCCCTTTGTGCTCTTGGGATTCAGATCATAGGCTAGTGCTTTGAGGGACATTATTGAGTTCCTCTAGAGCTAACCTATGGTTTAATTCAACTATAAATCTATTGTGAACTACTGCTATGGTTTGACTGTGTCTGCCAATAAAACCTGATTCCCAATACAATAGTGACAGAAAGTGGAGCCTAATAAGAGGTGATTAGCTGATGAGGGCTCTCCTCTCATAAACAGATTAATACAGGAGTGGGTTAGTTATTGCAAGAGGGAACTTGTTATAAAAGCTAGTTTGCACCTCTCTTGCTCTCACCCTATCTCTTGCCTTTCTGCCTTCCACCACGTGATGATGCTTTATGAAAGCCCTCACCAGATGAAAGTCCGTCAAACTTGGACTTCCCAGACTCCAGAACAATAAGAAATAAATCTCTGTTCTTTGTAAGTTACCCAGTCTCATTTATTCTGTTATTGCAGCACAATACGGACAAAGCAACTATTTATAGCACTCTATAAGTAAATGCCTTCCTGGTTCCAAATAAACACATACACGTATATGTTAGAATCCAATCCACTTACTATCTGGAGGATTTTTGAAGAATAATTAAAATTCACACGTTCACTTCTTCACTCACTAGGCCTGTGAGTGGTTCAAGATAAGATCTATATTATAAGCATAAAAAACAATTAATTTATTTGTTACTTAGGGGGCTCTACACAGATCATTAATGCTAAATTCATATGTAAAAGTCAATAATGTCTATCAGTGAAAGATAACACATTCAAGTCTCTTAATATAACCATTTTGTAAATATTTACTTTGGTAGCAGGAATTTAAAGTGAAAGTTTCACCAAGTCAGATACTAAGATACCATAAAGGGTGAATTTCATGCCCAGAATTTAAAAATGAATGGGTGAAAAGTGGTTATTGGACTCTGGAAAACCCTCACCCCCACCAAAGATATAAAATGGCCAAGATTTTGAAAACTAAAAGAGGATTTGTAAGGAAAGCCATTCTTTAGAGACAGCCTTCAGTGAGCAGTGAGTAGACAGGGGAGGAGATATCTTCCTCTCAGCTCAAGCTTAGACAATAGGGCCAAATGTATGCCCTGATATGTGCTACCTGGATTTCGGGGGGCACAGTGGACTGGTGTCTGGCATACGCCTGAGAAATCTAAAGGAAAAATGCTCTGCTATCAATCTGAGGTAGCAGGCAGTGAAATAGATTGACATGGGCTACACCAGTGTGGCTATCGGGATTCAAAAGTGTGGCCTGGGGAAGCAAGGGCCAGCCTGGAGTCTATGGAAAAACTGGATAAAGAGGACGATCTGGTGGGCAAGGTAAGCCCAATGGGGTAGATCCATGTGGGGCTGATAAGGGAACAGCCAGGCAGAGGAAAATGCCCCATATGAGTTCCAAATTACCCTCCTCTAGGGAAGTGGGGTCAGAGAGGCTTCCAGTGAGGGTCTCTGAAGAAATGGCAAAAAGCTCATGAGGGAAAGAACAGATTTAAACCTCCAATGCCACTGCACAGCAGTGTCAGCCAAGTAAAACCTGGGCCTCTTCGCCACCGTCCCTTCTGGAATTTCAACCCTGGCAGTATCAAATAGAACAACTTGCCAGAGAGAAGGAAGGAAGAAAGACAAGAGAAAGTGCTGCTGTGCATCCAGCCCTCTGTAAGGACAAAGAATTCCTCCGACTGCGAATGAAATTACAAGTTTTGGTTATTACATAGGACCCTACACATTTCTAATTATTCAGTGAAGACTACGTTTGCGACTTAAAATGGCTGTAGGGCTTTTTATTACTCAAGAATAAACAAAATTTTAGCCTGTGTGAGTTTTTACCCAGGGTCAGAGGAGGAACTTCTCCCCACTGAATAAATTTCATTAGAATATGGGAGAAAAAATAAAGTTGCCTTTGATTACATCCCATGAGTCTTGCTCATTGAGCATATCAGTTAAACTTCTTAAGATAGAGGGAATTGCTTAAGGGAATACACGATGATTCTTCTCAGCAACTTATAAACAGACTCTAATTCATAAATTTGCTAACGGCTCTTTCCTGCTAGACATTAAAAGAGAAAAAAATATCTCCGTTTGGTCATTAGCTTTAATTTAGATATAGCCTTAGAGTTACAAGGAACATCTTGAGGACAAGCAAATGGCTCTAGACTTTATTAAAACCACACTCCAATGAAACACTCTTGAAGCAGTGCCCTTTAGAAACGATCGCTTGAAATAGATGAAATGCAGTTCTTTGAAAATTTGTCCAACTCTGGTTGCCCTTTGTTTTTCCAGTGCTTGTGCATGATCTGTCTCTTTCCCCCTCACCAGTAGCAAGAAGTCTTCATGCTCAAATTTAGGGCCACTAAGCATTCTCTGATGTTCATCTCCACCATTCTTTCCCCAAAATGACTTATTAAGCACATTTTTTTATATATATATATAGGGTCTCACTCTTTTGGCCCAGGCTAGACTCAAACTCCTGGGCTATAAGGATCCTCTACCTCTGCCTCCTGAGTACCTGGGACTACAGGCATGAGCCACCACACCCAGCTTTTATTTCTTTTCTTATCTTTCTTTTTTTTTTTTTGAGATGGAGTCTCACTGTGTCACCCAGACTGGAGTGCAGTGGTGTGGTCTTGGCTTACTGCAGCCTCCACCTCCTAGGTTCAAGTGATTCTCATGCCTCAGCCTCCCAGGTAGCTGGGATTGCAGGTGTGCGCCAACACACCTGGCTAATTCATTTTTGTATTTTTAGTAGAGATAGGGTTTCGCCATGTTCACCAGGCTGCTCTTGAACTCCTGACCTCAGATGGTCCACCCGCCTCTACCTCCCAAAGTTCTGGGATTACAGGAATGAGTCACTGCACCCAGACTTATATTTCTTAAACATCAAGTATAGACCAGGCTCCAGGTAGTGATACTAAGATGACTAAAATCTGCCATCCCAGGACTACCAATGTAGAAATGGAGCTAGACAGTTAAATAAGAAAATCACTAATAGAGAACAAAAAAATACACTGTGGGAGCAGAGAAGCAGAGATGATTAACTCCACTTAGAGAGGTTGAGGAAGCCCTCCCAGAAGAGGTGACAATTTGATCTGAGTCTTGACAAGTGAGTAAGGGCTCATCAGGCAAAGAGCAGGAATAGTGTTTTAGGCATTATGTGAATGAGGGACAGTGAGAAGGAGCATGGATATTCTGGGAATTGGATAGAATTTAGAAAGTGATGAGGGCAGGAAATGACCCTTGGCGATGGCAGGGATCAGAAGAGATTACCTGTGTGGTTTCTCTTGTTGGGTGACCTGTAAATGAAAGGGAACCAATGAAGAATAGTCAAGCTACTAGATCCCTGACTGGAAGAAGACAGAAACTGAATGAAGGAAGTTATGATGACTTTCCATACATACACAAGAACCGTATCTTTCTCTTGTTCTTCCTGAGCTAACAGATTGTGCACATCATATCAAACTGTCTGGGTATTTTAGTGAAACTGCACAGTGGCATCCACCTCAAATTTAACTCAGAGAAAATTCTTCCAGTTTCTGAATTAAATGCAAAAGAAGATAGATGCATCATACCGCTAAAATAATAAAGTCTTTTAAAAAGGTAACCCTGTGTTACTCCTTAGCATTCTCATGACACTGAGACAAGGTATTGAATCAGATATATAAAATTGTTGACAATATTTTGTATGTGATAATAATCTGTTCAAAAATGTAAGTGAGTTATGACATGTGCTTTTCTTTTTTTATTGTGTTTCCTTCAGTTTGTGTCTCTCCCCACACCTCTTGCATTTTGGTACTATGAGATGTACTTTGCTGTTTTTAATGTCAATTATTGTGAATGAAGTCAAGATTATATGCTACTCTGGGTTTACAAATTTATTATTTATTCCAACACTGTTTCCTCCAGAGAATCAAAGAACATGGTTTTAAAAATTAAAGATAAGGCCAAACACAGTGGCTCACGACTGTAATCCCAGAAGTTTGGGAGGCGGAGGTGGGTGGATCACTTGAGGCCAGGAGTTCAAGACCAGCCTAGCCAACATGGCGAAACCTCGTCTCTACTACAAAAAACAAAAATTAGCCAGGTGCAGTGGCAAGTGCCTGTAGTCCCAGCTATTTGGGAGGCTGAGACTGGAGAATCACCTTAACCCGGGCGGTAGAGGTTGCAGTGAGCCAAGATTGCGCCACTGCACTCTAGCATGGGGCAATAGAACAAGACCCTGTCTCAAAATAAAATAAAATAAAGATTATATTTATTATTTCTTCATGAAACTCTTGAGAGGTGAGCATCAAAAAAGCAACAAAAAACTTAGATGTTTGAGTTTTATTTTCAAGTTTTCTAAAACTATGATTGAGTTTTAGAATGTTAAGATTTAAATGAAGAATAAGGTAAACTGTTTTATTACATACCTAGTATCACAAAATATTGTGGGATTATTAGTCCTATTATATATTTAAAAGATATTTTATTCTGTAATCCTTGACAGATTATATAATTATAAATATTGTTGTTATAAATATTATTTATAATCATTTTAACTGATTAATTTATGTGAATCACAAGTAAATACCTTATTCTATTCTACTTATAGCCTTTCATAGTCCCAATTTTTGTCACTATACATGAGATTGAGTAATTTATAAAGAATAGAAATTTATTTCTTATAGTTCTGTAAGCTGGAAAGTCAAAGAGCATGGCGCCGCATCTGGTGAGGATCTTCATGCTGCATAATTCCATGGTGGAAGGAGGAAGTGCAAGAGAGGTCACAAAGGCAAGAGAGCAAGAGGGAGGTGACCTCATATTTAAAACAAGCTCATGCTCATGATAACAAACCCACTCCCTAGTTAATGACATTAATCCATTGGTGAGGGCAGAAACCTCATGACCTAATGTCCTTTTATTAAGTCCTACCTCCCAACACTGTGGGATTGTAGATTAAGTTTCCAATATATGAACTTTGAGTGACACATTCAAACCACAGGATGGCCCATAGCACATTTGATTATAGCTTATTTTCTCAGTATAGAATTTTGTTTCTACTTGTACATAGCATTTGCCTGTTGTAACATCTCTTGTAATCATAATGATTTACTGAATCTCTTTCCCTCAAAAGACTATAGCCATTATGAGGCCAGAGGTCATATCAATCTTATTCATCCTTTTATTTCCATACCTAGATAAATGCCTAATGCAAGATAGGTGCTCAATAAATATCTGGTGAATGACATTTGAATTTGAAATGTGCCATTAGCCATTTTTAAAGCACGGACAAGATAACCTGAAGACCTGTTTCCTTATCTGTAAAGTGGAAATCATAACATAAAGTTCACAGGATGGTTTTAATATTAAATTAGATAGCTACATATACGGTCTTATTTAGAACTCTAAGAATTCTGATCTGGTCTATCTGTTCTAATCTATCAGAACTTCCACACAGTAGAGAAATAGTTTAAAAGGGAACACGTGTAAGGGAATGAAGAAGGTGGTTAAATATTTCTGTTGAGCGTAGCTTGACGTTACTCTGAAGTATGAAAATGGGAATCCAAAAGGAATTGAGGACCAGATGCATCATCATTGTTAGGTTTTTTACCCACATGAGTAATTCTCTCACTGTCTTTGCATCATCAATATTCCCCTCTATAATGTGTGAGTGAATTATTAACATCAGTGTGTGGTGAATTAGTCACCTCACTATATACCCTAACAATATTTTTTCCATTGGCCTCACATCATCTTCTAGCTACCATTCCATGTATCTCCTCCCCTTTCAACACAGCTTCTAGAAGATGTTGTATTTTTTAAAATATCTCCTTTGCCAAACCTAATGGGCAATTTTAGAGCTCATCTTAGTAACCTATTAGCAGCATTTGAAAGAGTTGATCTTTCTCTCCTTCTTGCACCCTTTATCAAAAAAAAAGTTACCCAAATATCAAAATAATTGTTACTATTTTTTTTTAGACGGAGTTTCACTCTGTCACCCAGGCTGGAGTGCAGTGGTGCGATCTCAGCCTCCCGGGTTCAAGCAATTCTCTGCCTCAGCCTCCCAAGTAGCTGGGATTACAGGCGCCTACCACCACACCTGGCTAATTTGTGTGTGTGTGTGTGTTTTTAGTAGAGACGGGGTTTCACTCTCTTGACAAGGCCAATCTTGAATGCCTGACCTTGTGATCCACCCAACTCGGCCTCCCAAAGTGCTGGGATTACAGGTGTGAGCCACTGCACCTGGCCTCAAAATGATTTTTAAAGTGTACATACACAAACACACACACACAACTATGGATATGTATCATTAGCCCCTCCCTTTATTATAGATAAGGTATAGATAAGTATTTTTTACTTAATAATACAACATGGAGATTTTTCATATTAGTTCTGTAAAGAGATTCCTTATCCTTTTCTAAAACTGCATAATATTCCATCATGTGGATGCACTTTAGTTTGAATAATCAGCTTCCTATAGATGAACATCAGGTTATATCCAATTTTTTGCTGCTATATAAAATGTTTCAATGAATAGTGATATTCAGTCACAACTTCATATTAGTGCATTTTATATGCATTATGTATATAGTAGAAGTTCCTGGAAGTGGGATTACTGAATTATAAGGTAAATTCACTTACAATTTTTATAGGTATTATCAAGTTGCTGTCCAGTGTAATACATGAGAGACAGTAGTTTTATTTTGCATTGCTCTTATTCCAAATCACTCCATGCTTGTCAAATATACTGTTTTCACTAGGCTTCCAGAAGACAATTTCTCTCTTGAGTCTCTCCTTAGGCTAATGATTCTCTCTTTTTCTGACTTCTTTCTATGACCCAACCCCTAAATGTAGCATGCCCTCACAGCTCAGCCTTTGTTTTCTCCAGTGGAATATCCCTAGAATCCAGAATAGCACCTGTCACAGGATATGTGTTCAATAAATATGCATGAAAAGAATGTAATATTTGCAGAATTTAACTTCCACAAAACCTTGCAAAGTAATAAATAGGAAACACATTTTATAGTTGAGGGCACTAAAATTTAGTAGTTACATAATTTTCCAAAATCACTGCTAGTAAGTGGTAGAGGCTAAGACTAAACCTAGGTCTGGTGAATCCAAAGCTAGGAGAAAGAAAAAATGACAGTTGCAAAGAAGTGTAGTTCAATATTATCTACATTTGGAAAACTATAAACAACGTAATTGTCCTACAGTAAGGAGTGTTTAAATAAATAAATATTAACTTTATTATTATGCGTCCATTAAAATGAACATTATAGAGACTATGTGGTTACATGGGAAATTCTTCTGATATTAAAATGTACATCTAGATTATGATTACAAATGATTAATAAACTAAAAGATTTACATTTTTTGTCTAGAGGACTATGAATTTCTTTTTATCTGACTTCTGTGATTATAATGTTTATTTAACTTCTAGACACATATTAAGACAATAGAAAAATCTTTATTTTAAATCTTGTATCTATATACTTATATTAGGATAACATGTTCCGCTGACTAGCAGTCTCTATGATATCCTGTAATTTTTGAAGAAAAGAATAAACGTTGAAATCATAATGTAAACATAACACACAATTTCATTGCATATATTGTCACAGAAAATATGAAGTAGGTATTGGCTTGGGATACCTGACAATTAGCAACCTTAAAAAAGTAGGTCATGTACTATATAAACACTATATAAATCTTCAGTAAATAACCACAATACCATGTAATAACTTCCTTTCATATCAAAACAGTTTTTTTTATCACTTATATTATCATTTAAACTATCTTTAATTTGGCATGGTTTTCTTCTTCCCTTAATAGACTCCTCTATAAAGTGTAATATTTCCAAGAACACAAAATAGAACTGCAGTTGCTATTTAACTTAATACTCTAAAGTTTTTAAACTAACAAAATAACGTTCAGTTATTTGAAAATTAATGATGATATCTCATGTAAATCCACAATTTTATATGTATACTGTTCACATTGTTGTTAAAATATAGCAGAATGCAGATGGTGATAACAAAACTGATATTATCTGACATAAATATAAATTTGTCAGACAAATGTGCTATCTCGCTCTGTACTCTATGAAATATAGGGATAAACTACAGGCACTTTTAATCCAACCAGTAAATTTTTTTAGAGTTATTAATCTCTGGTAGAGAGTCAAATAATTCAAATATTTCAACAAGTTAGAAATCAGTATGCTTACATGATCCAAAAGTAATCCAACGGAATTAAGTATAATGCTATCTTCCCAGAACTTAGTTTTTAAACACATATACACATGCAACAAACATAAAGACTCCAGATAAAAATTGATTTTGATTATGGTCAAATACTGACAAATAGGTTTATCTTCCTTATTCTGCATCTCAAACCATAGTGGAAAAGAATATTAATGATGAAATGTATAAAGGGTTTATGTAATAACTATGGTAAAGATTGATTGAGCACCATTGCTCCGCGAACCATCTAAAATAAATGGGGTCTTGAGAAAGATATTTTTCTGCATCTCAAAGCCATCTCCTCTACTTGGGCTCACAATACTCTCTCCTCACCTGTCAAGGCATCTGGAGAGCACATTCATAGCATCTTTCTTTTACAGCTTCATCTCTCCTTCTCCATGGGCTTCTTCCCTTGTGTCTCCAAATATGCATGATTCTCCATTTAAAAAGCAAAAATTATTTCTTTTCATTCTTCTAATTCTTCTAACCTATTAATATATTCCTTTCCACAAATTTTCATAGGAATCATATGCATTTTACTCTGGATGATGAAGGCTAGTAAGACTGAGCAGCATGACATGAATTCATTAACATATTTAACACTAGGCAAGGGTCGTATGAGATTCACTGAATGAGTTTAGTAGCCCACAAATCCTCTTCTTTACTTGCTTCTTTTAAGAACTCAACCATTCTCACTTCTCATTACTGAGCTTCCATTCAAACTAAATATCCTTTGTTCATTCTTCAACTCTTCAACAGAGCACATTTCACTCTTTTTTCATAACAATGAAGCTCTGGCTGCTTTCCGGCCTTTCCACACTCTCATTTGAGGTTACTTGCATTGTCCCTCTCTATAGCTTCGTCTGTCTGCAAATGCCTCCTACAAGACACTCTTTTCTCCTTAGCATTTACTCTTCAGGAGAATTCATCCAGTCTCATATCTAATCACTGACTCATTCTGCAAACATTCAGAAGGTGTTTATTCTATGCATGCCAGTGTCCTGAGCACTGAGTTCACAAGTATGAGTAAGGCAACATACTTGTCCTTAGAGAGCTTAGAATTGAGTTGAGGAAAAGACAAAAAAAAAAGAAAAGAAAGCAGTTATTGAGGTGTAGCTAGGACAATGGGCCCTGCAGAGGAGAGGAAGCCTCCTAGATAAGGGAACATTTGAATCATAACTTAGTAGAAGATGGTCAGGTGTTTAAACATATATATACATATATACCTATATACATATTTAATATGTGATATATGTTTACATAATATATATACACATAATATTATATATTATATATTATATATGTATATATGTGTATATATTGTATGTGCATATGTGTGTATATATACACACATATGTGTGTATATATGTGTGTATATACACACATATGTGTGTATATATGTGTGTATATGTGTATATATATGTGTATATATGTGTATATATGTGTATATATATGTGTATATATACGTATATATACACACATATATGTGTATATATACGTATATATACACACATATATGTGTATATATGTGTATATATACACATATATGTCTATATATGTGTATATATACACACATATATGTGTGTATATATATGTATATATACACACATATATGTGTATATATGTGTATATATACACACATATATGTGTATATATGTGTATATATACACATATATGTGTATATATGTGTGTATATATACACACATATATGTGTATATGTGTGTGTATATATACACACATATATGTGTATATGTGTGTGTATATATACACATATATGTGTATATGTGTGTATATACACACATATATGTGTATATATGTGTATATATACACACATATATGTGTATATATGTGTATATATTGTATGTGTATATATGTGTATATATACACATATGTGTCCCACATGCCTAAAACTTACTCCTCCTATTTTTTTTTTTTTTTTTTTTTGGAGATAGTGAGATGGGGTTTCCCTCTGTCACCCAGTCTGGAGTGCATGATCCTGGCTCACTGCAACCTCCACCTCCTGGGCTCAAGAGATTCTCACGCCTCAAACTCCTGAGTAGCTGTGACCATAGATGCATGCCACCATGCCTGGCTAATTTTTTGAATTTTTGGTAGAGACAGGGTTTTGCCATGTTGCCCAGGCTGGTCTCAAACTCCTGGGCTCAGGTGATCTGTCCCCCCAGCCTCCCAAAGTACTGAGCCACTTTTGGCCTGGTCACTCTCTCTTTCTTTAAAACAACTCCCGTCTTCTACTTCACCATTTCTTTAACACTGCAATGGGGCTCTCTGGTCCACTAGACTTGAAAAGCCCATATTCACATTCTATCATTCTTAGGAAAAATATATTTTGCCCATACCAATTATACTGTTACCATTTTAACTTCAGAAAATCCTGGATGGGTGTGAGCGTTTGATTTAAAAAAGTACAAATCCTAGGTTTTCTTGCAATCAGTGAATTTAATCAGTCTGGGGCAGCTTGGGAAACAGGTATTTTTTTAATATCACCAGGTGACTCTAATATGAAGCCACTTGTCTATGTTCTCATCACTACAAACCTCCATCTAATCTGTCCCTAATCTGTTTCAAAAGAAAAATGTCAAATTAATCTTTCAAAAACACCGCTTTAATCACATTTCTCAGATCTAATACAACTGGAACCTTCTCACTTGATCTCTGCAATTTAAAATTCTAAAAAAATTCTGTCTTCTAACAAATATTCTTCATTCATTCATGTAATCAGCTGTTATTCAGTATCTAAATGTTAGGCTCAGGGAACTGATAGTCCTCAACTCCTCACAGTCTTCATTCCAACAAAAAAGACAGACACTTTATAACAACAATTAAGTGTGATCAGTCTTAAGACAAGGAAATACTAGACTCTAAAGAAACCCATAACAAGAGAAGTTAGCTTAGTTGTCAAAGATGATCCGCTACACTTTAAATTGAAACATCATCAAAAATTTATCAGGAAAAATGGAGAGGGAAAGGGACGATTTCCAAAAGGTAGGCCAGCATAAGCAGCATATGGTGGTTAAGTGAGAGAGATACCTCACCACTTTTGAAATGTGGAAATAGTTTCATTTCTAAGGGGGGTAATTTGTAAGGAGAACTGTTAGATATGAGTGAGGCCAGAGCACACAGGCCCGTATAATGCAGCTAAGGAGTCTGGACTTTATCCCGAAGGAAATGGAAAATCATTGAGGACTTTTATGCAGGGATTCATTTGCAGGTTTGTGTTTTTGAAAGATCACTCCAGCAGCAATGCAAGGAACAGATGAAGGGGAAGCAAAATTAGAGTTGGAGAGGACATGTGAGAGACCTGCAGTAATAATGAAAGAGATAGGGAATGGATGGTTTGGATTAAAGAAAATTAGATGGATTGGGAAGGAGTTCAGATTTAGAGTCAACAGTACTTGGTGACAGCGAATATAAGGAACAGAGTGATACTAGGGATGACTCCCATATTACTGGTTTGGGAAAGTTGGTGAATGGAAGCATGATTTACTAAAGCAGAGAATATTGCCAGCAAAACAGTATTTTCTGTGTTGTTGGGTGAAGAAATGTAATTAACTCACTTTCAGATATTTTAAGTTTGAAGTTTCTTAAAAACAAGTTGGCTCTGAGTGAATGGATATCAGAGTGCTGGGACAACAATCAGGAGTGGCCACAGATGCCAAAGGAAAGGAGGAAAGGTAGTGAATGTTGCAGGAAGGGGCTTATTAGATTCGCAGACCCACCAGTTATTAGTAACCTAAGGGGGAAGGCAGATTAGAGTGTGCTGAAGAGTGATAATGAAGGGAGAAAATGGACAGTCAGTGTTGAAAACTCTCCTAAAAGTCTGATCAGGGAAGAAAAGAAAGATTTTGAAATAATTAGAGGAAGTGCTGCACTTTACGATGGTTTGTTTTCCTTGGGTCAATGAGTTTGGTAGGAGTTTTGTTTAGTTTTAAATTTGATAAGTAGGCATATGTTTACATTCTGAAGGAAAGGGCCAGCATAAAGAGAAACACTGAAAATCATGAGGAGACAGTATGTATAACCATGGCTCAAAGTCTATGAGACATTAAGAGAGGGTGAGATCCAGAAAAGAATTGGAGCCTTTAAAAACCTTTAAGTAAGGGAAGTTCCTTCTCAATCTTAGTAGGATGGAAATGATTGTCAAATAATAGCTTATTCCAATGCAATTTTAACTATTCCAGAAAACAGTAAGGACAATAAATTTTTTAAAAAAATTAAAAAGCAATGAAAGCATTCATACTAAAACATGAAAAAAATTCAAAAGCATCTACAGAAAAATCTCACTTGTGAATATCAGTGCAAATATCCTAAGTGAGATGTTAAAAAGCAAAATCAAGAAATGGTTTAACATAACAAGAAGAAAAGAGGTGTAGTAGCTGAACATCTTCAGGAATGCCAAGATGGGAGTTGAATGCCAGTCACTGTTGGCATTTAATAGGAAGAAGGGGGAAGACGGAAGAGGAAGGAAATCTATGCCAGGTATTCCTCTTCTTGTTAGGAAAGCAAATATTCTTCTAAGTTTCCCTGGAAGTCTGCTGTTTGTCATATGGGCCATAATTGAGTCGCTTGGCCTCTCGTAACTAAAAATGAGGGTGTGTGGTGAGCAGTTACCTCCGAACTCAGTGTAGAAGCAGCAAGGGAGCTTGGGATTGAGAATGGCTTGCGAATACTCACCAATAATCTATGCACAGCATGCATCCATTTCTTTGTATTTTACTCTTTACTGTATCTTAATTTACATTTGCAAATCAAAGTATAAATTGATGCTGCTGTAAAAATTTAAAACTAAAAAAAGAACTACTTTAAAATTATAGTACATCACAAGTAAAACCATCAAATCTATTAATCTAATTCACCTAATTGACAGAAGAAAATTATATAGTCATTCCTTGGATCAGAAAAGACATGACAACATTAAACATCCATTCTAGATTTTTTTAAACATTCATCAAAATAAGTATATATGAATACTTTCTTAACAGTGCATGTGTGTATGTGTGTGTGTGCGCGTGCACGTGTGTGTGTGCGTTGTGTGTATGTGTCAGAGAGATAAGAGAAATATCAGCCCACAAACTGGCACTCAACCTAATGGAGACATTTTTGCTGAAGTTTAAACAAGAAAAGGATAGTCACACTCACCACTGCTATTTCATTTTGTACTGACAAGAGAAAATAATTAGAGATATAACACTTAAAAGAGGGTGGGAAAACTCTTCCTATTTGCAGAAAATTTTGTTATTGAAAAACACAAAAGAATAAAATGGAGAAAAACACTACAAAAGCAAGATAATTGAGAATGAATTAAGATAGCAAGGAAAATAATTAATTCATAAAAATTAGTATCAATCATACGTAGACACAGCAAGTGAGAAGATAAATGGAAAAGAATATACATTTACAATAGTCACAGAAAGATAAAATATTATGAAATAAACTTTGTAAAAATGTGCCAAACCTATATAAGCAAAACCTGAAAATACTCCTAAAATACACCTAAGCGTTACTGAAGAAATAGAAAGACATATCATGTTGTTGGATAGGAAGGCTCAACATAATGAAAATATAAACTATAAGTTAATTTACAAATTATACACAATTCCAATAAAAATATCAATAGATCTGTTGTAGAAATATACAAGCTAATTCTAAGTTTATACGGAAAAAACAAAAAAGAGTAAATTACCAGGAAAACTTTTTTTTAAAAAAAGAACACTGATGTAGGAATAATTCTACTAGGTATTAAACATACTCGAAAGCAGTGCTATCTAATAAAAATATAACGAAAGCCACCTATATAATTTTAAAACATTTAGTAGCTACAATATAAAAATTTTTTAAAAGGTAGAATTAATTTAAACATATATTTTATTTAAGCCAATATATCAAAACATTATTCCAACATGTAATCAAAATAAGTTATTATTAATATATTTAAAATTCTTTATTTAAACTACATCTTTAAAATCCAGTGTATAGTATACAATTACAGCACATCTCATCTCATACCAGTCACATTTCAAGTGCTCAATAACCTATGTATTAGACAGCCTAGCTCTAACAACTAAAACAGTAAATTATTGGCACAGGAATAAGCAGACAGGTGAATGAAACCAAATAAACAATAGATCCAAGTAGAAACGTCAATTTATTATATGATAAGGTAGTATTTCAAATCAGTGAGTCAAGGATAAAGTTTTTAGTAATGGTGCTATAACAAATGGATAGGCATCAAAAGACAAATTCTCATCCTTATCAGTAAACACTAAGTGGACCAAAGACATAAATGTAAAAGGGAAACCATAAAAGTACAAGAAAAAAAAAATAGACACATTTCTTCATGGCCTTGGAAGAGCAGATTCTATTTGTAACTCAAAAATCCAGAAACTATGAGGGAAAAAGACTAAGAAGTTGCATTACATTTTTTAAAGAAGTCCACAAGGCAAAACACATCAAAATAAAATGTACACACATAAAAAGGGCAAAGCGGAAAAAATTGTTAATTGATGTCAGAAACTTAAAACTAAACCCCTACATAAATAACAAGCTTTAAGATATGGAGAAGAAAAAGACCACCAATACAATAAGCAATTAGAAAAGGATGTGAGTAATTCTCAGTAATAAAAATACAAGCAGTTTTTAAACATATGAAAATTTCTCAGCTATCATTTCTCACCTATCATATTGACAAAAAAGCAAAATATGATAAATATACTCTGTTGTCAAACCTATGGGAAAATAGGCATCAAAATTATGAATTTTCTTTCTTCTTTAACCCACTTTTAGGAACTGACTGAGATATACTTTCACATGAACAAAATGACAAGTATACCAGCGTTTCATTGTGGCACTGCTCATAAAAGCAAAAAGTTGGACACAGACAAGAGGCCTACAATAGAGAACAGTTGAACATAAACTATAGTACATACATATATGAGCATGCTATGCAACTACGGTTGATCCTTGAACAATATAGGTTTTAACTGTGAAGACTTTATACACAGATTTTTTTTTCAATAAAAGTTACACCACGTGCACCTGCCTCTTCTGCTTCCCCTTCCACCTTCTCCACCTTTTTCACCACTGCCCTCTCTGAGACAATCAAGACCAACCCTTTCTCTTCTTCCTTCTCCTCAGCCTACTCAACATGAAGATGATGGCTTTTATGAGGATCCACTTCTACTTAATGAATAGTAAATATATCTTATCTTCCTTATGATTTCTAATTACATTTTCTTTTCTCTAGCATATTTTATTGTAAGAATACAGTGTATAATAAATATAACATATAAAATACATGTTAATCAACTTTATGTTATCAGTAAGGCTTTCAGTCAGTAGTGGGCTATTAGTAGTTAAGTTTTTGGGAGTCAAAAGTTATACATGGATTTTTGACTTTGCAGAAGTCAGCACCCTTAACTCCCATGTTGTTCAAGGGTCAACTGTACTAAAATAGCAAATAAAGAGAAAATGATGAAAATATTTTAGTGAAAAATAAATACATATATACATATAATGCTGATTTTAATAAGAAAAGTAGAAATATAAAATACTTGTTTTTTATTCATATATATTTGCACAAAGAAACACTGGAATGGTGTCCACCTCAAGTGGGTAGGAGGAAATGGGGTGGATAAGGGGGAAAGTGTTGTGATTTTGATTTCAAACCACATGAATGAATTACCAATTCACAAGAAGAGAACATAAGGTCAAATATATATGTGCTTGTGTGTATTTTTGCATGTGTGTGTATGTGCATGCACCACTTTTTGAGATAATGGGAAATGGAGATCATTATTGGTAATCAAGAGACTAGTTCTAAGTCTGGCTCTTCTAAAATTAGGCTACTACATTGCCTTTAATTTTTACTTTTGTTCCATAAAAATGAATGAACATCTTTCAGCGTGGTTATTATAATGACATTTTAACATTTTAGTTAAATTATAATTCAAGATAAAATTAGATATTTTAGAGTAAATTGGAATTGGAGAAAAAATGAGAAGGAAGACTTGAAGCAGGTGAAGGATACTTGAAAGAGTCGGTGTGAACAAAGTGGGAGACAGTTAAAGGGAAAAAGAGCAGATTTTGCTAAAGTTTTGAGGGTCCAGCTGAGGGAGGTGATCAAGAATCTACCCAGTTGTATGATTTCTCTCTGTGTTTGTTTCATCTATGTTTGAACCCACAGATGGGTTCATTCATTGTTGAGCTTCCTATTGAAAGAAACAGGAACTATCACAGGAAAAGGGAGTATAGGATTTGACTAGAGACAGGCTGAGGCTTTGGACCAGAGAATATCAGCTTAATGATGGGGAGTGGAGAGTGAAGATGAGCAGAAGGAGTATCAGAGAGGAGAAAGCAATGGGCCAATGACATCACTGTATGAATGAGCCGCAAAGATAAAGATTAGGATAAAGACTAGGGTACAGAAATTTTCCCAATGACATGCCATTCATAGTGAGTTTTCCATTCTCCAAATTTCTCCAGATTTTGCATTTTGTACCCCAAAGTCAGATTATTTTTGTTATCTCAGACTTTCTTGCTACTCAGACTTTCTTCCTTCAAATCTTGGTTCTACCGCTTACTACCTGTGTGGCATTGGACAAGCTACTTAAATTTATGTGCTTCAGTTACCACATCTATAAAAGAGAGAAAAGAGTGATGCCGCCTGCCTTAGCTTGTCATTTTGAGTTGAGGACACTATCAAACAATTAAAATATGACAAATGCTTTCTTATTACTGGCTGTAAGAGAAATTCTGATTTCAGAGATGTTATAATGTAAAAACAAATACGCACATTGGATTTGATTCTTATTGAATTAGTTTGCTCCTTCACCATAGAACCTAGGACTTCTAAATTAATATTTTAAAGGCCAGATTAAAGATTTAATATAACAAAGTTACAGTCCATCAATGTTCATTACCAACCCACATTTCTCCCAGTGGTTCCTCTAAAACAGTGAAATAAACCAGCCCAAATTGTAATCATCCTGAAAAGGGGGGTAAGATATTTTTGTGGCTTCTTTAAACAATGCTTATTGATATATGTTTCTAGTAGAACAGTTATCAGATACAATGTGCCCTATATTCTTTGTGTTTATTTAATAACTGCAGGTTATTGTACCTGTTTATTTATGACCCTTTAGAAATGCAGAAAAATTAGGGATAATGATGTTAACATCCCTAAATCAAAAGACTATGTATAATAGGAGAAAGAATATTGACTTGGATTTAAGCTCATGTGTTGCCTTCTCCCACCTCTGTTACTTTCTCTCTGTATGAATTTGGATAAATTACTAACCTTCTCAAACCTGCTTTCTAATTTGAAAAATGGGTACAATCTAATAGGTAAAAATACATACCATTTAATAGAATTGTTGGGAAGTTTAAATAACATACTGTCTATAAAGTGCCTAGATACATGAGGCTTGAATGCTTGTCCCTAACCCCCTACATTGATTTCTGCCCTGACATCTCTAACAGTATAAGGTTAAATAAAAAGGGAATGCTAGGAAAGCTGGACCTATTACAAAACAGTTCATACTTACTAAGATCACTCCCCCTCACCCAAGTCATTTAGTCACTTCCTCTTTTTCTCAATATCCCATTAAAAACAGTCTTTTTCTCTTTAGTTTATGATTGATTATCTGGGAAAGGGTGGTAATGCTCTTTGTGAATAATGCTACATATTGAATTGAGAACAAAATAGCTGAAAACAGTCTGAGGCAGTTCTAGTTGGCACACAAATCAATTATAGATCATCATTTAACAGAAACCAAAACACACTCACACTACAGGACTAATTTTGCCCTCAACCTCTTTCTGAGAGAATATATATATATATATATATATATATATATATATATATATATACACACACACACACACACACACGCATATATGATATATGTATATACATATATGTATACATGTATATATACACATATAATTGTCAGCCTTCTCCATTGACTTGTAATAAAAGAAAAAATCTTAAAAATATCAATATTGCCATTCATTTGAATCAGAAAAGCATTGTCTCTATAGTATGTAACCGTAGGAGTGAGTTACCTGCAGTAAAACAGAAATTAGATTCTCTGCATCTTAACGAAGTATTATATTGTGTAAACACCGATGCAAAAGAATGGCAAGAACTTTTAGCATAACCACTAATACTGATTCCAAAAACGGGGGAAGAGGCATAAATGCTCTCATGTCTGTGTGCATACTTCTTTGCAGTGTGACATTAATGTTCCTTTCATCAAGAGGTAGAGGCAGTTTCTCTACCTACTTATGTTTGGGTCTGCCTCGTAACTCCCCGTGATCAATGGAATGTGATGGGTGTTATGTTATCAGAGTTCCAGGTCTATGCCTTAGAGGCCTTGTAGCTTCTATTGTCAACCCCTTGGAAACCAAGTAACACTTTCTAAAGAAGCATGAGCTAGCCTTCTTGACAATTGGTGAGGGGTGTGGGTTTTGCCAACAGCCAGACATGTGAGCGAGGTCATCTTAGATTATTTCATCCATTAAGCCTCCAAGTTGCTGCAGTCCCGTAAGTGACCTCATGTGAGACTCGCAGAAAAAATATCCACTGATCCCAGCTGAAGCAGAATTAGGAGAAATTCTACTATTCAAGAGAATTCAACAGAATTAGGAGAAAATAAAATTATTACTTTATTTTAAGCCACTGAAATATTTTTTTCTGAAAAAAGTGGCATATTTAATTGGTGCTCAACAAAATTTTTCAGAAGATTAGAAGATTAATAATAACAGTTTGAAATACATTCTCAGAAATTGCAACTGCTGGGCCCAAAGAAAGCACAGGTTAAACCAAGATGAGTTCACTTCGTTTCATCTGATTCATTCATTCTCTACATCTCCTGCCTCTGCTGGAGCATGTTTTGAATTTCATATTTCAAAGCAATGATTGGACCAGGACAGCTAGTAAAGAACCTTGGCATTTCAGCTGTACAACACCATTCTCAAATCCTCTACAGGCCATTTCTCCTTTATCTTCTCCAGAGTTGGCCATATTCTAGTTTCTAACAATTTCTTATTTTCACCATAAGTTTTTTTCCAGATCCTTCTTCTCCTGAAGATGCTTCCTCAGAAACTAAGGATAAACCAGGTGCAAAGAAGTCCAAAATTGTTGCATAAATATCTGGCTTCATTAAATGTCAGTCTACATCTTCACTTTCACTTGTGAAAGCAATGAAATCTGGGCTAAAGAAGACATTTTTGACTCCTTCCATCCTAAATAACTGCTTTGCCAGAAGGGAGTAAAATGCTGCAGCTGGTGTGGGAAAATCTATGGTCCTTGTCTCTAAAATTGGTTTTCCTCTAATAAACTTCAAACTGTTGGGATTTGGGGTATGTTATGTTTAACTAAACTTATTTTATATGCAGTTACAACTAAGTGATAATTTCTGGTGAAACAGAAATTGAAACTAAATAACTATACATTTTACTACATCATTGTCCTATACATGTATCAGTTTGTGACATAGTGACCAGGCAGGCAGTTGGAAAAGTGGTCTTAATACATGTTGATAAAGAGGCTGTTTCTTAGAGATATGCAGATTTATCATATTTAACAGAATCACTAGGAAGGCGCTATAGCAATGGCTACAGTTTTCTCCAGCCACTATCATATGAGGTGATTTGTTACCCAGAAGTAGATAACTAATACATCCACCAAAAAAGACAGTATGTTTTGGTAAAAAGAATACTGAAAAGGCAGATGGTAATCTGGGTTCAAGTCCTAATTACACCAACAGATTAACCATGTGAAATTGGATGAACCTCTTAAGCTGTCTAGTCCACAATTTCTTCTTGTGCAAACAGAGAAAGTTTCATTGGACAATCTTTTTATTATTATTGTTATACTTTAAGTTCTAGGGTACAATCTTTTAAGTCACCTCAGCTATAAAGTTTATGCTTCTAACTTACTATAGCTGACAGCAATTGTAGATCCAAATTAATTGAGCTTTAGTTTTAGAATATGGGTCATAACTGTCTAGAAAGCCTGGATTCTCACCTGCTAAAAACAATGATACCTCTTATCTTTCTCAGAACAATGATTCTGGAAAACATCTAAGGGAAACTGCTAGTTTGAAAGATACTTTTCTTTTACAAGCTGAATTAATACGATATGATCAGGTGAATAGTACTGGCTTGTATGTACAAACCTAACACAAAAGATGAACTTAGAGAATTTTTAAACTTTCCCCTATTTGAGAGAATATTATTTGTAAAAATCCTTAGCCATGACAATAAATCCAAATAAAGGAATCTGCAGAAATACAGACGGAAAGTGTTGCACCAAGTTTTCAGAATTTCCATTTCCTAATGTCTTCATATCATTTTAAGTAGCAAGAACTAAAAATGATACGTGTTGTCTAATATTCCATTCTAACATAGACATCATTGAATCTACTTATTTTGTAGCTACCCAAATGTTAACCAAGGATTTTGAATATAAACATTTCCTGAACAATCAAGATATTTGTAATTAGCCTCAGGAAATGTTTGTGGGCTCTGAGAAAGTGCCCTCTATCTGGAGTCTGATATCCAGAGCATTTGCAGTCGGCTTCCTAGCCATGTGACCCTGGGCAAACCACTAAGCTCTCTGAGCTGTAGTTTCCTACTCTAAAAAAAAACAGATAAGGATATCTGTCCTAATTATTTCACAATGATATTGTGAGGACCAAATTGGAGGAATCAATGGAAAGGTTTTTACAAATGCTCAACTGGTAATATCCAGAGGAAAGGAAAAGTGAGGGGCCTGGATAATTCTCAAACCAATGCAATGCCTGAAAGTTGGCTGTATGTCCATAAAGCTGTAATGTTTGAGACAGAAATGATTAACACCAGAAATAGACTTTGTGTTTTCTTTTTAGGATCATTTACTTTTGTCAGTTGAAAACTTTTCCATTTTTTTCTTCTTTCAGCCCTTTTACTTTTTGTACCCCATGCTGTTCTCATTCATATGTTCAGTAACTCAACTAACAAACATTCATTGAGTTCCTAGAGAATGTGGAAGACACAGATGATCGAGACCTGCTCCCTGGCCTGAGGGGCCCAAAGTCATAAAGCAACAAGTCATTCCAAGGCAAGGAGAAACAGTAGTAATGAAATCACAGCCAAGGTGCCAAGGAAGCAGAAAGGAGGAACGACTCTCTTTTCTGAAAGGGAGAGAAAGATACACTGAGTGGCCTCTCCAAAGGAAGTGATTGGCATTTGAGCAGTATCTTGAAACATGAGAATTTTTCTAGGTAAACAAGGGGCATCTGAAGTAAATCATAAGATCACAGCATATGTAAAGCCCTTCAATAAATAATGATAAAAATAATATTAAGAGTTAACATCTAGCATGCATTTGCTATGTGGTAAGAAATGAGTTTAGACTATATTTTTAAAGTAGAAGGAAGATATTTTTCACACAGAGTATTTCACATAGCAAATGTTCAATTCCTGATTTTTTTAATTTACATAATCTTTTGGTGAATTAATGTCTCTAATTGGCGCCTCGGTGACATGATGCCCTCCAATGAAAATTTACCTCAAGGCTATGCATTTAGCAGTTTTTAAAATGTACCCTTTGGTTCAGTTTTGAAGAGAAAATAATTAATGATTAAGAAGTAGAAGTTGTAATAGCTTAACAATAATACATTCAGGACTCTAGTCTTTCTGTTTACAAGGTGTTCAATCTTTTAAAAAATTGCAACTAAAATGCTAGCTATTGGAATCATTAACAATTTAACTTGCACTTTCTGTGACATCAGTGAAAGGGTATTATTTATCACACTAAGTATATATTATAATCTTCTGTTGATAGTAAAAGATCAAAGATTACCTTGCATCAAACAGAATTATGATGCCATAACATTTTATCTTGTTACAGCTGATATCAATCACTAGGCAACAGTGAGCTGCAGAGGAGATTTTTCAGTCAGTATCCCTGACATGCTCAAACATCTGAAATATAGCAACCAAATCCTATGTGCATTGGTTGTGAAAGTGAAAAATGTAGTATAAACAAATAAGTGGCTGATTGCTAATATCATACATGTTGCTAAATATCACTTGGCTTCTGAGTGAAACCAATTGATAGTATTCTTACTAAGAGCCTCATTAAAAGAGAGAAAAGACAGCGTCAATAAAAGGAAAAGTGGAACATTGTTTTAAATGGATGGTGGTAACATCCTCAATCACAAGATTAGGGCAAAGCCCCCTCCTAATGTAACTCTCTAGAGAAATATATATTCCCTCTCTTTCATCAGAGAGCTATATAAGGCCCTGACTGAAGTCACAAATCTCCCAAGCAAATCTTTCTCAGGAAAGGTCACAGCCTCTTTCTTGCGTCGATTTTGAGTTATATCCTAGGCTCACTCAATGGGTAATCTAGGCCAAGTTTTCCCCCATCATGATCATGTAACTGCATAGGACTTTTCCTCCCTTCTCATTATGGTGGTGGCTTTGCTTTTTAGATAAAGAGAGCAGAGTCCTTGAGTTTTTGCAATGTTCAATGTGCATCCAGCTCTCTCAAATACTGAAGCTATAGAGAGGAAAACATTTTAGTTGGAAAATCATTTGTTCATCTTCATATGCAAATTTTACAGCATGCTGATTCATGTCAAAAACTCAGCACTATATTCATCCCTTTGTCATACCTGCCTCTTTTTTGATATTTTTAAAAAGGAATTACAGATTAAAAAGAGCTTTATTATAAATCCCAAACTTTAACCCTTCCAAGGACTAAGTGAATATTAAAGTATTTAGCATTTATAAATTGTTACATTATTTATATTAACAATAACAGTCACTCACCCTGTGAATCATAAAATCATTTGCCTGAAAATTGTATTTTCTTTTTTTCCTGTATCGAGATGGTCATATATCATATTATCGAGAACACAGCAAAACGTTCCCAAACATGCAAAATTATTGGATGGGGACATTCATTTTTATGCAAACTATATGCATATTCATATAAAACAGTTTGAAAAATGTATCAGATATAATTAGCATGTTTATGAATCTATTTGCTCTGCTATTAAGTAACAAATTTGTAGTAACCATGGCAACTGCAACATCACAGGCACAAGTTCTATTTTTGTAATAACATGAGTACTTTTCTTAAAGCAACATTCATGCTCAAACCTCACATTTTTAAAGTATTAAAAGAAGAGTTTTTAAAATATGTCATTTCATTTTTCATTAGACAAGGGCATATTTTATATTTGAGTTTAATTTATATTAAAAGCTGTTTCTTTTTTGATGTGTGTTGTATCCGTGTCTGTGTGCTTGTGTTTGCCAAAAATAATATTTAAGTGTAAAGAGGAAAAGAACCATGGAATAGCAGGGGTATGTTAGTTGACACCTGTGGTTATGAGATTGTTAATTTTTTAAGATTCCATTTCACTTGAAACAATACAAATATATTACTTTTCCAAATTTTTATAATAAAAATGAAAGCCAAATGTGGTTTCTCATTAGGTTTTCATTTAAAATTCTTCTTTAGTTGTAGCCATTATGTTTTATCAAAATCTAAACAATAACATTTCTCTGCGTGGTCAATTTGGGGAGGCTATGTTTTGGTTAACACTTTGTTAAAATAAAGTTTTACTTATTCATCATCTTAGCAGAACCACTTTCAGACATGTCACCTGGGCATTATCTGTAACCTTGAAAACCTGACTTTCCTTCACTGTAAACTGGAGATTATAATAATACCATTATTAAAATATTTTGGGGAATATAAAATCAGAAAATGCCAGCTTGATAAAAACCTTCATAATCTTTAAAAATTACAATTCTATATTCAGATGCATTTTGTTAAAAATATCAAATCTAACCCTGAAATGAAAAGTTACAAACAATACAGGTCCTACAAATATCTGATTTCTGTATTTTCTCAAGAAGGGGCAGAGGTAAAATGGGTGTCTAGGAATTGGGATGATGAGCTTGGAAAAAAGGATTTTGTAAAAACAACTTTTTTCATTAAAAAAAAAAAATGTCTGGCCTGGGTTTAAGTCCTTGAATCAATCTCTTACTGAGCCTCATTTTGCTCAGCTACATATGGAAATAATACTACCTACTTCTTTGTATTTTTCCACGAGTAAATATAAAGTAGTCATCATATCCTATGACACAGAAGAGTTGCCAATAAAAGTAGTTTACTTAATTCCCATCCTTCATTTTAAAACTTTATTGACTTGAGAAAGTAAAGAGAGGGCTAAAGAGAAAGTCAGATGTTCATATGAATTTGGTCTTTTAGCTGTATGCTCTGAACCAAGGATAGGCTGGAAGGAAATTTCTCTGGACAGACCATAGGAGATGGTGTTTGAGCCAAGACTCAGTTGGCTTTGAGAAGAATGGCTTCAATCTGAGCTTCAAGGGTAAAGCTGTATGCCAGATGGAAAGGACATGCTCATCCTGAGACAGAGGAAGGGACTCTAATCAAACTAGATGGTAAACAGTAAAAGCAAACCCAGTGATACCAAACTCTGGAGCTGGCAAGGTAAACGAGAACCCAAGAAAGATGGAGAGAGTCTGTGGATCTTTAATTGTCCTCCTCTACCAATAGATTTAATATTATCTTGACCATTCAATGATAAAATTTCAGCCCCATTCAAGACACATCTATTCCCCCTTACTTTGCTCTATTTTATTCATAGCACTTATTACATTGAAATTTGATACGTAATTCACTTATTATTGTTATTTTGTGTCTGCTTCTACCTGCTAAGATGTATACTCCAAAGACTTGCATTTCTGTCTTCACTGTTTTTTCCTCAGCAACTACTTTTTATATTGAAACAATAAAGATTCTGCATGGTGTTTGGCTTCTAGTAAATACACAGTGAAGAATATTTGTTATTAATTTTTTTAATTTTTTCTCAGAGAATTTAAAATTAAGGTCTTCCTGAAGCTGCTGATAATGGAAATAATGATCTGCCTTATTGTCTTTGGGGAAAAGAACCTAATTTTGCCTAGATCGATCACTAGAAAGAGATCTAAACATCTAATCTTCCAAGTGACTAGAATCTGTGGCCAATCGAATACAAATTAATCCAATAGATTATTTGGTCAACCAGTTTAGTTGCTAAATCAAACAAATAATTATCAATCAAGTGATCATTTGCTAAGATGAATCTAATTTTGCCATGGATTCCATATACACCTTTATTTCTGTAAGATCTATTCTTTATTCATAAAAATAAATAATTTGAAAAGTCTATCCCTTTGACAGTATAAATAGCCCCAGGACTGAGTTGCTTACTTTAGAGTAGGTACACATTTTAACTGATTTGTTATCATTTAAAACTTCAGGAAGAAAATTAATGATGATGGTGTGATTAGGTCTAATTTATCTCAACCAATGCAGTAGACATAAATTCTCTCTAGTCAAAGTCAACATTTGTCAAGCTTACGTACCTTGTCTTATTTTGTGTGTGTATTTCAGAGGCATAGAAATAGGAGTCATTTTCTGAGCAATAATGTAGTTAGTGATATATTAAACAGGACTTACAAGTTTTCTAATGATAAGAGATATAAACAGTAAAAACAACAGGGAAGGAGTGTTGCCTATGTCTTAGGAAGAACTGGAAAAGCAATGGGTTGGTCAGGTGTGCTACTAGCAGTTGGTGAGGCAATCTGGATCAGATTGCAAGGTAAGTGAAATGAGAGGACCATAAACCAGTCAGCTGCATTTTAGGGGACGCCTTATAGGAAATTTAGAAAGAATATTTTTACTCCAGTTCTATATATCAAACAGAACAGGGACTATCTGGATGCTCACAGACCTAGTCTTATTTCAGCTGTCTCAACAGAATTGTGTGTCCGTTGAAAAGCACATATCATGATGGCTGAAAAGGATCTTATTTAGTTAAACTGTATGACCAATTGCTGTAATGAAAATATTTCAAATACATCATGTCCCCACTTGATGTTTATTCATTCATTCTGGAAAAAAATGTTGTTAAATTTAAAAATAATAGTATACATTGTGAACAATTAGAAGGTTCAAAAATAATATTAACCAATGAAAATCCAATTGCAAAGGGCCCTAAAGACAAGGAGAAAAAATGATTTTTATTCCTTCTCATGCTGTGGTGAAGACTGTCCTATAAAATTTGTATCCCAGAAACAGAATTGTAACAAGGCCCAGCAACACTATTTTGTAGCCTCCCTTTCCTTGCCTTTCAATATGGCTTCATGATTTTTCTCTCCAACAATAGCTTCTCTTCCAGCCGAAGCTATTGTTATGCATAAGTTCTGTTACTTACAAGGTTGGCCCATAAAGCTCCCTAAACATCCCTTCAGGTTCTTCTCTCCTTAATATGAGTAAGAATGATGTGTTTAAGATGGTATAGTTCTTGTCAACCCAGGTCCTCAAATGATATTCATTCATTCAACAAATATATATTGAGTGCATCATACGCTGCTAGGCACTAGGTACTATATGGTTCTAATAATTTACAAAACTGGACCTATTTTATCAAAATGATTTAAATGTTATTTCAATAAATTCAATCATGCCATTCAAATATGTGATTTCATAACGTATTTAACGATGTGAGAAATGAGTGTGATATTTAAACTGAAAAATGCCAGACGTAACACTATCTATATAGCATAATCCTAATTTTGTTTGACGTTATAAGAGTTGCATAGGCTTTTTCACACCCCATTCCACTCCCCTGCAGCATCAGAGGCTCAGAAACTAAAAATGGCTTATTGTATATCCCCTTGTAGCTAGTGCTCCAGATGTGATTTGGATTCCCCTTTGATTTGGGTGGGAGTTATGCAGGGAAACAAGGAGAGAAGCAGGATGCAAGGCACCTATCCAGGTTGTTTGTGTGGATCAAGGCAGTAACAGTGAGGTGCTGGAGCCAGCAGTCATGAGGGGAGGCTTCTTAATCTTGCTGATTCCTGTGAGTGGCAGACACAGTAGTCCTCTGGCTTCTGCTGTGCTTTGGAGTCATTTCTGAAAGCTGGGAATAGACACTGATTTTTCAGCCCTGCAAACACTTCTGTGATCTATCCATATTCTCTAGTAAAGTATTCTGTGCTTAAACTAGCTGAAACGGTGTGTGTGTGTGTGTGTGTGTGTGTGCACATTGTTATATCTGAATTATTAGATTAAAGATTTCTTAACTGAATCTAACCCATAAGTCATTGGCAATTATTATTATTTTAATTGCATATAAAAGGCTTATTCTCCGTAAGTACTTTAACTCCAAATTAAATGTTCTAGTTGCTTCTGAAATTACTCTTTAACCATATTCTTTTCTTATGTCTCTATTGTGATAGTATGGAATCATAGAAACAGCAACTTCTCTAAAAGTGCTGTTACATAAGACATTTATAGTCATAGCATTAACTATATTCCAAAACCATGTGACTAAAAGCATTTATGGTCCTTAACAAAAAACAACAGTACAAATTATAAGCGCTGAAGATTGGGACTGGCATTAGCCCCAGTGGAGCCAAATCAGTTGAATACTCTAAACAATTTTATAGACACTTTTTTAAAAACAAAATAATCCAGAAACTTTTCAAACCATATATTTAGATATTATAAGTGCATAGAGCTTTTGTAATAATATTTATTATTATTAAACAGACATTTGTTTTGCCCAGATGTATGGTGTCACTCAGAATTGAAAATGTACTGGCATTTCTAGCATAATCATATGGAGACCTCTTAATGAATATTTGCATAATTGTAATAGTATACTCCATTGGTATAATGAAATGGAAAATACATGACCACATCTTCTTGTTGGAAATTGATAGGCCCTCAGTAAAGTAAAATAATGATAATAATTGGTATCAGTGCCTTTTGGATTAACAAACAAAAAACTTCTGCACTACCCCTGTTTCCATACTTTCAACCACAACTTTCAAGACTAGCAAATAAAGGTTGATATCACTTGGATTATGTTGCCTTTTTCATTTGCTTTCAATGCACTTCCATTGTGCTCTTGCCAGAGAACAATGTTATAATGCCTGTGACAGAATTGCAGTGATTATCCAAATATTTTAAACATCATGTTGCACAAGTATTTCACAATATATCACTATCTACCTTCAGCCCAGTTTTTATTCTCTTCCTTCCAAATTCCATGTCTTTACCTTGATCAGAACTACTTAAGAAAAGGAAAAGGTCACAGATTACTTGGGAATGTTTGAGTACACCCATTACTGCTGAATCAGGACCTGGTCATACCCAGACCTGGTGACCATATTCTGCCAGGGAGTGCAGTCTCACAGGCTGTTCCCAGGCCAGCTACTCCTAGCTGGGGACTCACTCTCTGTGCCTCCTACCATTGCTTTTTGTCTCCCTCCTCAAGTGTGATGTGCCTAACTTTTTACACAAATATTCCTGAATGTGTATACAAATGTATATGTATGCATGAAGAGTTCACTTAATTATAATTATAATTCACTTAATTAACATATTCTAAATTCATTTAGAACATAATGCAGTATCTAGTGTGATTTCTGTTATGGTAGAAATGTAAAACCTCTGTTGAATTTCATTGAATTATGACAAATTTTTTTTAATATTCTAAAGTAGAAATGTTTTTCTCTATTTTTTGTGATTAAGTAATCTAATGTTTATTATACAAAAGGTTAAAAAGTCACATATAATCCCCCATCCAGTTATAACTAGAGTGAATAAATTAATATACTCTGGTTTCTTGACAATTTTTGATGCAAATATACACATTTTTAATAAAAAAGAGTGTTCTATTAATACCATTCTGTTGCTTTCTTTTACAATTTAAAAATATTGGCCGGGCACGGTGGCTCACGCCTGTAATCCCAGCACTTTGGGAGGCAGAGGTGGGTGGATCACGAGGTCAGGAGTTCGAGACCAGCCTGGCCAAGATGGTGAAACCCCGTCTCTCCTAAAAAAAAATACAAAAATTAGCCAGGCGCGGTGGCAGCACCTGTTATCCCAGCTACTCAGGAGGCTGAGGCAGGAGAATCGCTTGAACCTGGGAGGTGGAGGTTGCAGTGAGTCGAGATCACACCTCTGCACTCCAGCCTGGGCGACAGAGCAAGACTCCGTCTTAAAAAAAAAAAAAATTCACATGTTCAGGTGAGACAGATGAGTCATGAGGATCTGTATCAAGTTTTGCTCTATGTATCCAATATTATCTCTTCATCTCCTTTTCAAGAAAATTTCCAATAACAACCACTGATAGATTCCAAAACAAACAAAAAAGAACAAATGTGTCACAAGAGGCATTCTCAGTTCCTGTAGTATAATGTAGTAAAGTAAATCTTCATTTCTCCACACTATGTCCAAAGGGTCATATAGAACAACAAAGAAAGTAAGTAAAACCACTTATCCCCCAGCCTGCAGAATAACTAGGATAGAAGGACCACTACAAGTTTCCAATTCTGTGTAAATATGAAAATAAATGCCCAAATCTAGCAGAGGAAGCTCCTGAGCCCACATCAAGCACAGATTCTACACATGAATACCCAGAGGGAGCATTAGCTGACCAGTGTGGTACACAGTTAAAATGCTCATACCCCCCATCCCCTGGCCCAGAAAAAGAAAGTCCAACCTTGAGATGAGGAAATACAAGAACAAGTCTGAGATCTGATAGATCAGAGCACCATAGACTGGGAAATCAACAGGAAAGGGATAAAGTGCATGAAACAAGAAGTAGGTCCCTGGGAAAGCACCACTTCTGCAAGGAAAATACCAACTTGCAGAGGATGCTCTTGGAAGCTTGAGAGTGCAGGAAAATATGGAAAAAAGAGATGAAACTTAAGGAGTCTGCACAAACAAAAAAAGAGTCACAAAATCAAAACACATAGCCCTCCACTATCCCCCTACCCAAGAGAAAAATAAATGCAATCAAAGAAAATCAATTTCACCATATTACAAGAAAGACTCTTGGCCTAAGAAACCTAATGAGCCATGCAAGCACATCTCCTTTTTCTACATAAAACTTATTTCTAGTCTAAGAAAATTAAACATGTTTAAAATTTTTTAGAAAGATAATGTCAAACAACATTCATACAAAACTATTTTACAAGAAAAATGGAAAATTCAAATCAAAATAGTTCAGCATATATTCTCCTTAATAAAATGACAATAAAGCATAAGGAAACTGAATTAAAAATCCTTAAACAATAATTTACAGAATTTTTTTTAGAAAAACTTAAATCGTAAGTTTATAAACTTCAAAACAGAAACAGGCAAAAAAGCATGAAGATATGAAATAAGAATTGACATTCAGAACAAAAGGCATTCTTAAAAAGACAAAAATCATCTTGGAAATAAAAACTAACAAAATGCTCAAGCGAGAATTAATTCACAACAACAAAAATAGATTATAAGAAATGCTGAAAAAAATGCAAGTATAGCATTATGCCAATGAAAACAAAGAGAAAAATCAGAGAAATGTAGTTGACATAGAAAGTAAATACAGAACATCTACTATAGAAATAATATAATCCCCTGAAAAATAAAAAAGCAAAACAATGAAATAGAATTAATATATAAAATTAAAATCAGAGAAAAACATCCTGAAAATAGATAAAGACATGACTCCCATATTTTAAAAGGCCCATATGTACCTGAAGAAATCACCTAGACAAACTCTAATAAAACTAGTATTTTTTTTTTAGCCATTAGACTGTAAAGGTGAAGAAAAATCCTGTTGGTTTACTCAACACACACACACACACACACACACACATCAGCTCTATCAATCTAAACAGAAAGAGAAACAGACAAGCAGATAAAATGTCTATAAAATGTAACATTGATAAATCAAGGTGAATGGTATCTGAGTGTCCATTGAATTATTCCTTCAACTTCTTTGTAGGCTTAATTTTTAAAATAAAAGCAGAAAAATTATCACAAGCAACACATACAAAAAAGATAATGAGCAATGTTTATGTAAATTATTTCCTAATTTCCTATCATAATGTCATAATATTTTTGGCTGCATAATGTTCTCTGTAAGAATTTTATGCCATTTTTTAAACCAACAAACCCTTCTTTGGCATTTAGGATTTGCTTCAATTATTAGAAATCTTCAAATTTTGAACATGGGTTAAATTTTTTTTAATGAACCAAAATGAGAACAAAAAGTAACCTGGCAACAAAATAATGAGACTGACTTTTGAAATGATTCCAGAAGACAATCTTAAAAAAAGTCTTAGCAATGTCAACATGAACAGAATAAATATAATCATTTTGAAAGGTGAAATGACATTTGCTGTGTAAATTTCATAGTTTGTTTCAAAAAAGAACCTTGAAAATAAGTAAAATTAAAAAGTAGAAGAAAAAAGAGAAAATGTATTACTTTATAGTCACACTGAAAAAAAATTGTAGGGCTATGGATATATCTCAAAAGATAGTACCACTTTCCCTTGATCGATCGATCTTTCTTTCTTTCTTTCTTTCTTTCTTTCTTTTTCTTTCTTTCTTCTCTTCTTTTTTCTTTTCTTTTGTTTTCTTATACAAGCAGTCTAGTGTGATTAGTTGGCGGACTGCTCGAACATTCATTGAAAATGTACCATGGAAAGCATAAATATATGATCCCTTTTCTCGTACCACTCACATGTTTTTAGGGTACAGGTATGTACCTAAGAGCTATAATATGGTAACACAAGCATGCACCTAGCATATATAATGTAGGTAATACAGGCATACAAATAACAGTTATAAAACAGGTAAAGAGCAATCTGATATGTGCCATAGCAGAGGCAGAGAAAGTGCAGTGCAGCATAATAGAGACGAGATGGTGCTTGGTTCAAATTTTTCAGAGGATGCCCAAGAACAGTAACAGAAAGTTACACAGATGCATAGGCCATGACTCAAGTGAGAAAAGGCTTCCCCAGAGAATTATGGGAAAAGTCTTGTAGTCAGAAAAAAAAAACAAAAACAAGATTTAGAGATCTTTGAGAATTACTGGATAAATGCAGGACACAATGTATGACAGCAAATATCCATGAGCTCATTCAAAAGATACTTATTGATGCTGGGCACAGTGGCTCACGCCTGTAATCCCAGCACTTTGGGAGGCTGAGTCGGGTGGATCACCTGAGGTTAGGAATTCAAGACCAGCCTGGCCAACATAGAGAAACCCCATCTCTACTAAAAAAAAAAAAAGAAAATTAGCTGGGCGTGGTGGCGCGTGCGTGTAATCCCAGCTACTCGGGAGGCTGAGGCAGGAGAATTGCTTGAACCCAGGGGACGGAGGTTGCAGTGAGCCAAGATCATGCCACTGCACTCCAGCCTGGGTGACAGAGCAAGACTCTGTCTCAAAAATAATAATAATAATAATAATAATAATAATAATAATAATACTTATTGAGCACTACCATGGGGAGACTTGGCTGATATGCTCAGGATTTTGAAATTGGTCCTCAGAAAATACAGAGTTTTGAAGGCTTTGAAGAAGTGTGGAATGTGGTGATCATGCAAATGGTTAGTGGCATATGAGGGCCTGTCTTGGTCCAACACTAGACATCATAGTCTGCCTTGACTTTGTACAACTGACATGACCAACAAGTTTATCTATCACTCCTGTGGCAACATGGTTTCTGCCTTAAAAACACTTGATTTCCTGATCAAAATTACCAACTTTCTATTACTCTACACAATTATCCTAATGAGCAACCCAAGGTTATCTAGAGTAGTCATATGGCTGACACACAATAACAATAACAGAAGAATCAGCCCTAAGCTATATCACAGTATATATACACATGAATGCTGAATAAAGAAATAATTTTTCTTCTAAATGGCCAGATATGGGTATAGCATGATTAATCATAGAGAAAGAAAAACGGCCCACTTATTCACTTTTTTCTTCTGAATGTTTGGACATAAAATTGGTTCAATCTAAAGGTTTCTACAAACTCCAGAAACATTCTCCATATGTCTGGCAGAGATATCTACTTTGTCTGATGCGTCTCTGTCCCTTTCAATCACAGGGATGAAGATAATGTACTACATCAAGAATTATGACTTGATTGGAAGTAAGTGTGATTTTCTAGGTCTTCTGGAAAGTACTGTACATTTGGTTGTTGTGTTTTTACCTGATTTCAATTTGAAGCCAACCTTTGAATAAATCTCCTTTGGCTGAACTGCTGTTAGTTTCAGCCTCGTTTGATTTAGGCAAAAAGAGTACAATCATGTGCTGAAAGATAGAGCTAAATTTCCTGCACAAGAAAGTAGAGACATTGCCCCACTCCTCCTGAGGATTAAGTGACAAAATGAAACAAACACTGGATTGGGATAGAGGACACTTGGATGCTAGGAGTCAATCTGTCTCATTCATTCATTCATTCAATAACTAGTTATTGAGCTTCCTATCCACCAAGCACTGAACTAGGCAATGAAAAGAAAAAGACAGCATTGACTTGGAGAAATAATCTTATTCTGAGTTAACCTTCTCAAAAACTTTCAGTATTGGGATATCTCCAACATAGTCATGAACTCCGGATGATTTTAAGAACCAAGTGGAGAATATGTGAAACGAGGATGAGAATTGGTAAGAGTGGTGAGGGATCATGCTGTACTGGACACTCTATGCCCCAGCTAAAGGCATTCAAATTCAATTTTTTGAAATATAATATATTGGTGGGGGGGAACCACATATGTGAGCCCAATTTGGAGTGCTTCCAATTTCCCATCCTTGAACTATGTAATTTATAGGATTTTCTCTGTTCCTCACATCACTTTCATATTTTAAAATGAAGGAATGAGGCCAGGCCCAGTGGCTCATATGTGTAACCCCAGCACTTTGGGAGGCTGAGGTGGGAAGATCATGAGGTCAAGAGATTGAGACCATCCTGGCCAACATGGTGAAACCCCGTCTCTACTAAAAATACAAAAATTAGCTGGGCATGGTGGTGCGCACCTGTAGTCCCAGCTACTTGGGAGGCTGAGGCAGGAGAATTGCTTGAACCCGGGAAGCGAAGATTGCAGTGAGCCAATATCACGCCACTGCACTCCAGCCTGGTGACAAAGCAAGACTCCATCTCAAAAATAAAATAAAATAAAGGAATGAATGAATGCACAAATGAATCTTGTTCTTTAAAGCTTGACTTCTGTTTAGTTTTTCAGACATGCCTAGTTAGACACAAATTTTGCCAGGAGTCCCTTCTTCCATGAGTTGGTTCTATAGAAATGAGAAGCAAACTTGAGGAAAAGAATGGAAGTAGATAGGAAAAGGAGTTGATGACACATTGGCCCACTTTGCTGTTTCATTTTAGGTTGAACCTACCTATACACTCTTCCACTTCTACACTTAGCCTAAGCTCAGAAGTGCCTTTTAGTCAAAATCTTTGTCTTAGATCTATGATTTAGATTTGGTGCTAAACAAGATACATTTTCAACCTGTGAAGTATTAAGTACAGCATCTGACACATGGTAAGTGTTCCATAAATGAGAATTGTGAAAAAGCCACACTGCGTTGTATATAAGAGCCTTCCCTCATAAATCAGAACTTGATTTGAAACCAGGCTCTACTTTTTTTTACTAGATGGGAGACTTTGAACAAGGCATTTCAGTCTCTGTAGTCTTAGTTCTCTCAGAGTAATTTCATGTGGGGTTGCTGTAAGATGCAACGGGATAAGATGTGTCCTATATTCAGCACAGTGACTGGCATTTAGCAAGAACTAAAGAGGCACCGGCCATTTTGTCAGCAATGATGAAAGTTCTGCTTATTTTTAAAAAACATTCTCATTTATCTTTCTGGAAATTGATATACAAAATATCTTGGGAGCACATTATTAAATATATCATAAAAATTACTCTAAAAGAAGTCTTACATATCAACTGTAAAAATTATACACATTGGATGGTTCTACAAAGAGTTTAATCATTGCTTTATCTTGTATAAGCCTAGAGAAAACCAAGTGGCACAAGGATCAATATCAAACTTCAAATTTTTTTTTCAAAAGGAAAATCTTACATCTAGAGTTCAGGCACATTTTACACATCAGTGAAAATTCCAATCGATATTTCTGAAACTTGTTGGCTGGCATAGATTTTCTATATAGTTGGAAAATTGTATCCAGTTAAATTGTGAAATGTTTAAACAAGGCAACAGAAGTTATGCTGGTATAAATGCAAATAATATTTTAAAATTTAGTGACTAACCAAAGTCTCTAATCTTTGGTCTTATCTAAATCTAGGGAAATTAGTTTGATGATTCGAAGTCCTATTTGTGTGTTCATCATCCACATTCTGTTCATTTTTTGAAATCAAAAAGGGACATCCTATTTTTTTGCATAAAAGTTTATTTTAATCAACAAACAACCATCATCCCACTGAAAATAATTAAATACCTATTTAAAACATAAAAGTCAGTATTTTCAAAAAGTGTACTTTTATCATTTACTTCTGTTTTTTAAAGTTTGGTTAGGATGAGGTATTTTATTTTTTTGAACGAAAGCTTTTTTCAGATGACACTAAAGGGCTGCCCTCCCTCTCTTCCACCCATATCCATACCAATCATTTCTGTGCCTCAAAGCAATTTCTGACATGAGTAGCATCTCTTCAACATGCTAGCTGCCTGAACCTTAAAAGTAAACACTAACAGTGAAAATAATCCCTCAACTTTTAAAAGGAAAATCTCAGAGGTACCATAATGCTAAGGAAGACTTCATTTCACCCTGGATTTTATTTAACTATTATTCTGAGTTGTCTCTTTTCAAAGCAGGAAACATTTCTCCTTTGGCAATGTTCTAAGCAAATGACTTTATTTCAATTATATAAACCATAAATAAACAGAAATAAAAGAGATTAATGAGCACCGGTGCAACTGAATGACAGTCGTTAACGACAATTTTGCTTTATTGAAAAACCTCTCTCTGACTTTTGTTCCATTAAGACCATATCCCAATTATCTCAGTTTCATTCTGCCATTAGCAACCTTATTTTCTTAGAAATAGTACTGATAGATGGGTTTTAAACTGTACTTTTATAAGTAAGACAGACTACAATCAAGAAAGGGGTTCCCATGTATAGTTTGTGGGAATACGTTTGAAATGATCACACTTCCTAACTGGTCTTGCAAATCAGACTTCAGCTAAATGTAGTACTCCATTATAAGGGACAGGGGAAAAAATTGAATGTTGGAGTTCAAATTCGTATAATAATTAGAAGGGACATTTATTTCAAAATGTGGAGGACTTGACAGTAAGAAAATGACAGAAATTCAGCTCCACCGTGAATTATAAATGTCAAATTACTGGTATGCATGTAAAAAAGTATGTAGCTATTAGAAACCATACTCTGCATTCACGTGCAGTGCTTCTGCCTTTATCAGTTTCTTATATTCCTCTAAGGTGTTCTGTCATTCACTGTCAAATTTTCAGTGTAAGATTATAAGACATATGTCAGATCAGTGTCCAAAGCTTTCCAGGTTCTGGACACACCAATGCAGTCCCATATTTTACACAATATTAAGTATATTAAATGGGAAAAGCTGCTCAGTTATTAGAAGTCAGTTACAGAGGGTACTCTAGCATGTGATATCATCTACTCTGAGGAATGCAAAGTGCAGGGAAGGGGGGAGCAGCATGACTCTATATTGTGTGTGGACTCACGATGCTGTCAGAGTGTCAGCAGGATGAACAATGAAAAGGATGTTAACTAAATTTTGATGTGCAAGAACATGTGTTTAATTTGCAAGATGCTTTGTTTAATTAAAAGGTAAATACCATTTACAATTCCTCTTGCAGACAAATTTAGAGCTGCAACAACACCTACAGAGTGTTCAAATTGCCAGCAGAATTTCCTGGATGCATTTGATCAATTAAAAGGGTACACATTTGGGGAAAAATAATTATTTTGTTCCATTTGTTTTCAAATAGAAATGGCTTTATTTTCCATAAACAGATTATTCCTAGAATTTAATGCCTAGCTAAGTATGGATTTAAAGATCTAAAAACCATATTATTATGTACCTGGTGCAGAGCAAACATATCTGAAGGCTAAAAGCTTCTCTTGTCACTCAACCTCCATCTCAAATAGGATTTGTTTTCCTCTTTCTGTCTGTCTGCTTTTCTTTTTTTAGCAGGTTAGCTCCAAAAGGAATGTGGGTCACAAAGACCCTTTCACCCCTTCAGAAAGATAACCTCATTCACATTATTTGGGAGCTTCAACATAATTATTCCATAAACTCTGTCCAATCTTAAGGCAGATCGAAAAAATCTCAGATCTCATGTTTTCCTTTATTTAAGATTTGCTACTTTTTTCAGTGACCATGGTGGGAGAGGATGCTATTACATCTTCAGCCGGCCTCAGGGCACAAAAAGTTGAAAAAGACCCAGACTTCTTTACTTACAACTTCTAATCTCCATAATACAGGTAGTAGAGATAACAATTCGACCACATTTCTGCAATTCAACACTTCCTATAGTTGTAGCTTGGTTTCAGATATGCTTGGAGGCAGGAAATATACCAGCGACTCTCCAGAGAATCCAACTTAATCATTTACCTGGTTGATACCACCACATGACATCTGACAACATGAAAGAGAAATTCTGCAAAACTTCTTCAACAGTTCACATGCAGTGAATTGGACTTGGGTGGCCCCCGCTATGTAGTAATCATCTAATAGTTTCTTTCAACCAGTCCTGCTTACATGTTTTGTGTTACACGACTAACATGTAAAATACTAAAATATGAAATAGCCAAACTATTATACTATTAACATATTATATTATAAACTATATCTGTTACATTAATATATCATCAGAACTCCAAAGAAAATAAAAATTAAACTGGCAGAAAACAGTACAAAAGAAACTTCAGTGGAGTAAATGCACTTTTCCCCCTTGTAATATCAGACAAAACCCTCCTCTCCCCTGTCCCAAATTAACAAAAGTTTCATTCTGTATATTTGCCGAGAGGGAGCTTCATTTCATTGCCAAGTCAAATACAGTAAAACACTAGGAAAAAAAAGTGCTCCTCTCAAGTGGCAAATATGGATATAAGACAATTGGCAATTGGTCCAAACCTTGACAGGCAAAAATTCTTGTGAGGAAAGTGGCAGTTTTAAGGAAGTTACTACATCCTAGTCATTTGATAATTTTTCATTTCAATGCCCAGTGTATGTTCTCTTTGTAATAACCAGTTCTATTTTCTAAAAAAACACCGTTTTTAATGCATCTCACAATCACAAAACCCAAGATTTTACAGAATTGAATTATTTATACCTTTCCCTCACCAATTATTCCATTGATGAGGGAAGACTACCGTATATCATATTCTAAAAGGGAAAAGTTGAGTTAATCACAAAAACCAATTATAGTAAGCCTTGAAGCTTCTGCCTTAAACTCAAGATAGTGCTCTCTTGCTCTTTGGTTCATCTGCTAGGACAGTCTAATATACATTTGAAAATATGTCAAATATCTTGTTAAATAATTTCCTCTTCGATCTCTTTTTTATTTCTTTATCCCAGCTCCTGTACAAGTCTATGTTTTCTCAAAGGCATTTAATCCCCAATTCACAGAAAGACCCTGTGAAGACTCTGGGAAACAGTCTTCCTTGGTCCATGGATGGATCATCTGAGAGGGCTCTACTTACCTGGTTAGGGTTTGCTATGACCATTTACTACTAATTTCCAGTTGGTGATTTCATTATTTGGCGATTTCATTATTTAGTGATTCATTACTTGGTTTCATTATAAGTTCCTCAAATTTCTTTAACAGAAAAAGCAGAAGAATATCAGCATATTTTTGTCTGCTTTGAATTTTATAACCTATTAAAGGTAATTTTTAAGAAAAATGTCTTTATAAAATGTCTTTATAGCCACTGTTAAGACTGCCATTTGATTCTGTCCCACTCCACCACCAGAATATGTTTCAACAAATGAAGGCCTTTTTTCAGGATTGTTTTATTTTTCCCTCTGTTGAATTCCTAATGCCTAGAACAGTTGCCAAGTTCATGACAATAACTAGTTGTTGAATGAGTGACTGAATCTCTCACAATGAAAGAAGTAGGGACGTGATGCTGTGAGAATGCATGGGTCTTAGAGCTTGAATACAGAAAATCTGGGTTCCAGTTCCCATTCTTCCTCTTACTAGATGGGTGATCTTGAGAATTCTGTATTACCTCTCAGGACATCAACTTATTCATCAGTAAAATAAAAGGGTTAGACTAGATCATTTCAAAAAGCCCTTCTTCGGGTCTAAAAATCTGTGAACGCATTTATGGTATAAATTCACACAGACAAGCAAGCTTCATTATATAACATAATGGTTCAAAACTGATATTGATACTAAGGGTTTTAATGAGAGGTGAGAAGGAAAAAAAATCCCAACTTGACAATAACAATCATATTTAAGTAAATTAAACCTTTGGAAAAATCGCAGATCCCCAGCATGACAGGAGGCCATGTGGCCAAATAATTTGCACACAAATGACCCAGAAAGCTAAGACATGGGCTGCAGCCCGGTCAGTGACTTAAGGCAGTTCATCTGGTTTTCTCTGATACTTTGAGCCTTACTGAAAATGGAGGTACCCTAAAATCGTTTTTTGAAACATATTCTGGACCTGAACTACCTTTAACATAAAGGGTAAATCAATTTCCACAATTTACTTCAGTACATCATAAGTGTGTCTTAAAGTGTGGATGCCAGTCAAAAATCTTTGGTCAATTAATATTGTATATATTTTTTTCTGTTAAAGTGTTCATTCCAGAGGTTTGTTTTGACATTTTTACTGTAACCATTCACAGTTGCAAAGAAGAAATATATGAATGGAGATGAAAAGCACCAAAATCTTGTTAGTGTTAAACTCCTTT
Source organism: Pan paniscus (assembly GCF_029289425.2). Lineage (NCBI taxonomy): Eukaryota > Metazoa > Chordata > Mammalia > Primates > Hominidae > Pan > Pan paniscus. The sequence continues at coordinate 128,973,408 of NC_073249.2, forward strand.
GTGAACAAAAGCTAGCAGAAATAAATGTAATGTGGAATGGCTTTCCTGGAGTAGGGTAGGATGGGTCTTGGGGGGTGGAGAAGACTAAATTGGTACTGAGACGAGCCTTTCAGATATCTTTTTAACTGCTTTAACTGCTTTTCAAGCAAAGCTGATGTAGTTATTTTAGTCTTTCGCCATTTTTGTCATTTAATTCACCACTGAGAATAGCCCTATTTCCACATTTGCATCCTTTCAGTATAAAAAGGTATTCACAATTAAGGTGAAAGAAAGCTTCCTCACTGAGAAATATGGGATTCGGGCTGTTAATGATCTACTGCTTAGCATTTTCAGAAAAACCAAGGATCTTTTTGTGTTTCAGCAGTATGGTTAACTGGAATGGATATAGAACCTGGATCTGCAACTCTGGTTTTAAGGCCTGGCTATGCACTTTGCTATGGTAGCTAAATGGATTCATTCTCTCAGTTTTCTCATCTGCGAAATGGGGATAGGGAGTTCATAACAAACATTTTAAAAAGCAAATATCTCCCTTTGATCAAATGCTTTCATTCCAGGAAAAGAAAATATTTTCTTCTTTTCTTTATGAAAAACAAGACTGAGACCTGAAATATTAGCTTAGTTACTATCAGTCTGAATTCAATACAATAAACCTGAGTTCTCAAGATATCTCTTTTACTGCCTGCTTTCAGATCCTTGCTCTTCTGCTTACCAACTGTTATAACCTTGGTCAAGTAAATAAATCTTCCCAATCCTTACTTTCCTTCTCTGTAAAATGAGAAACTATCGTAGTACCTAATCCACAGGATTGCAGTGGAAATTAAATGAGAAAATGACGGTAAAGGTTGCAACACAGCACCTGGCAACGAATAAGCACTCAACACATGTTAGTTTTTATTGTTATAATTGCGGTTTTATCCTCAGGAGGAGCTGCAACTCTTTACGACCTGTTCAGATCTCCTGGATTGATGAACACAGAGGAAAGATACCAGATCCCTCTTCATTTCAGCCCCATCCCCTTACTTATTAGCAGTTCAAAGATTCTGTCATCCACCTGAAAATACCACATAAGAAAACAGACCCCATTTTAAAAGATTGTCTCGTGGATCCTGCCTAGATAGAACAAACTAATTCCGGGGACAGTAAAAAAAAAAGTCCTTTGGCTTCTTTCCCCAGAAGAGTGTGTGAAGAAAGTAGAAGCAAATATTAATAGTACTGATCACTTACTAGACCTATCTATACTTATTTTTTGACTAAGCTTTTGAATTTTTTTTTAAAAAAACTATCATTCTCCAAAGACAGTAAACATCCAGAGGCAACAGACTTTACTAAAAGTCACAATAATCATAGCATACTATGCCCATCTCTAACTCAAGGCTGCCTGAATAGAAAGAAACATTGTGATTTCTAACAACCTTTTCCTGAGAACAGAGAAGCATACAGCCTATTTCACTGTACCACTCAAAGCATATAGCCTATTTCAAGGTTAAACTAATTTCAAAACGCCATACAAAACTAAGTCATGAATTGTCTAGATAAACAAAACAATCACTTCCCCAGTTCCATAGTGAGGGGTGGGAACACAGGAAACCTCGCAGAAATGGATAACTCTCTCTCTCTCCTTCTCAGTATAAGAATGAAAACTTTTCGGCCCATGCTAGGACTTGGGACTGAAAGTAGGATTCACACTCAGATACGGGAGGAAGGGTTAAATTAACAGGAATCTGTCTTCCTTTACCCTCCCTCTCCCCAATTCACAGAATAATTATTGGTGTCTACAACCTGAAATATTAGTAAACATTTCCTCCAATAGCTAAGGAAATGCTTCCAGAAACATGCACATCGGTAGTGCTCTTCCAGACTGGCAAGTGTGGGTTTGAAGTGTGTGCGTGTGTGTGTGTATATATATGTGTGTGTGTGAGAGAGAGAGAGAGAGAGATTTTGATGCTTGGAAAACATATTCTAAAAAGCGGCCATAATTTCTTTTTCAGGGGGGCCCCTTTTGGCTCCTTCAGACCTCAGCCCAGAGAACCAGAGAAGGGTCAGAGACGCACGAGGGAGAGGCTGAACTCACACTTACCTTTGACCAGTAGACGAGGTGAGAGTGGGGTTTGGCGCTTTGTTTGTTTTTGTTTTGTTTTCTGTTGCTTTTAGCACGCCCCCAGCGCCAGGGCGCTGGAGGGTGGAGGCGGGTCCGGGCTGGGCAGCGCCCGCGGGGCGGAGGGGACCGAGCGGGCCGCCGCGCCTGCCGCGTCCGGCCAGCAGGGGGCTCCGGCGCTCTTCTCCGGGCGTATTGGGCTCAGCCCGCGCGGCCCGGGCCTCGGGCAGGGCAGGGGATCTGGAAAAGGGAGGACCAGGGGAGGAGGGCGAGAGCTTGAGAGAGACAAACGGGGGTGAGCCGCACAGCGGGGTTCCCCAAGAGCCAGCGGAGCCTTCTCGGAGCTGCTTAAGACATGACAAATTCTGGAGGAGCCAGGCGTTTTCGTGAACGGGGTCTGAGCCTCCGCCTTACCAAGGCTCCCGAGTCCCGCGGGGCCGTCTTGCTCCGGCCTCCAGCCCGGGGCGCCCTTGGCCCGACGGGCAGCCGTCCTCGCGAGGGCGTTAGGGAGTGAGCCGTGGTCCCTGGCCCAAACTCGGGAGGACAGCAGAGAGCTCGGCCAGGGCTGCGGGGAGAGCGATGACTCCCACGCCCCCGCGTCCGCACCAACCGCGCCTCGCGCTTCTGGAGCCGCAAAGCTCAGGCCCACTTAGAGAGGCAACGGTTTGTCTATGGATGTCCTGTGTAACGGTTACACCTTTGCTTTGGCTTCCTTTCCTCGATCTGAAATCCAAGGTGGAGGTTGATTTTTTCGCTCTCCTACTCTCCCAGAGGAGGCCCCGGTCCGAGCCAGCGCTGGCGGGCTGCGGCTGCTGAAACTAGAGTTCCTGTGGCCAGAATGGTGCCCCTTGCCCGCTCCAGGGCTTCAGAGAAGAGCGAGCCCGGCCCGGGGCTAGGGTGTCCGGCCTGCCCCGCGAAAGCGCGCTGGGCCTGGAGACTTTGCGCTCTTCACTTCGCCAGACGAGAGTTTAGCCCGGGGCCCGTCCGCGACACCTGGTCTCCGGCGGTTTTCGGGACCCTCTCTCAAAACTGCGCGAGCGCTGAGATCACTCTGGTATTAGCTCCCTTTAGATGAGGAAGGCATTGTATCTTTCTAAGGGGGTCTCTCAGACCTAAGTTATTTTGGTCTGCAGTGGTAGTAATGGCCTTGAATTTGTTTAAACTTACTGCCCACGACACCCTCTCCCCAAATCCCCCTACACCCACACAGTACGCTCCATCACGGCCACCACCACTCCCACTCCATTTGCATTTGAAAACCTCTGGAAACATAAGCGCTTTCAGGATGAACTCTCTCTCTCTCTCTCTCTCACTCTCTTTCTCTCTCACTGTCTCTCTCTCTCTCTCTCTCACACACACACACACACACACACACACACAGCCCGCCAAGTGGAAACTGAGTTGAGTCATAGGATGCATATGAATAGGATTGGATGGTCCTTTGCTTCTGCGGATAAGAATGTTTAATAACCCAGGATTCCGGGCAATAACAGCATTACAGGGTTTCTAGAACTCTGTTCTGATCCTTTAGAAATTGTTAGAACAATAGTAATGATAGTAGGAGGAGAAGTAGGACTATGCTTTTCAAGGCACTTGCAAGCAATCTGCTACATCGTTTATGGGAGAACTTAAAAATATTCCCCTTGATTAAGACTCACAGGTCAAATATCATCTCTCTTTTCTGCATGCTAATTAAAAGCAACTCTGTTCTTAGGTATTTGACAGTCATTTGAATCAAGATACTTGAAAATTTCTGACTCAATAGCAATGTGCTTCAGTACACACAATCAAGTATAATCATATATATGTGAGATATGACTTTGAAGAGGAGATGACTTTTTTTAAAAAAAGACGCATACTCAAAGACAACTAGAAATGGCTGTTGCAGGCAACCAGTCCCTGCTCTGACTACAACATATTTGTGCAATTAATAGTCTCACAGCCTAGTCCAAATCCCCTCTTTACTTGGAGCAGGAGTGTTAATGAACTGTAGATGCAAATCTCTTAATGTATAGATGTAGTGTCCTCTTGAAATTTAACAAGCTTTGAAAATGTAATAAAACAGAGATAAATATTCAGGTTATTTTTAGTTTGTGTTGGCTTGTTGTGTTTTTAATATTGTTTAAAATATGACACAGTTATCCTCAGTTCCTATCCCATATGTCCATTCTGGAGGATCCAGAAAACATATCAGTAGTTAGGGTAACAAAAAATCCTCCAAAAAAGACCCAAGTTTTGCCACTAAACTTTAAGTCTTTATTGAGCATTTCATAATAGCTTTAAAAAAAAACAAAGTGCGGTTCATGTTTCTAGCTACTTTCATACAATGTTGAAATAATACTATAATTTGACTAAGTAAGATTCTTATTGATTGCTAATTTGGTGTTAGAATTGATCATATTTCACATAATGATATCCCACTGCTCAATGAGATGAATATTTATGTAATAGGGAAATACCATTGCTGGTTTCTTTACAACTCAGTGTGAATAGCCACATCGTTGACTTCCAAAGAATAAAAGAATCTTTCCATAAACCTTCTGAAGTCGTTTCTATAAACTTGCTCCACTTTCTAATATTGTGAAAGAGTTGATGTAATTTAATTTCTATTCTGTCAATTATAAATTTATTTCATCTTGGCAAGGTGCCCTATTTGGAAAAGTTGATTGTGGGAAAGGATGATAGTATAGCAGGAATATGGAGGTTGAAATAATGTTTAATTTTATAATCAAGATAAATGGTGTAATTGACCTCATCATATCAGGAGCAGGGAGAATCTGAAATGGTTTGATTTGCACACACTTCATTGAGTCTACCAAAAGCATACTGATATCAAATTGCCCAGGACTATATATTTATTATGAGAATTCATAATTCCAATCCTGTTACATATTTTTTTTAATTTTGCTGGATCTTATGGAATAAGGATAAGGGAAGATGAAGAAAACTATACTAAATGTGTCAAAATGCTCCTTGTATCACAACAAAGTGGATGGTTTACTCAATGCAGCTAAATTCTCAGAAGAAAAACTGAAGTCACATCTTTAAAGAGCATTTTTCTTAATGTACTACCTATCTGTAAATAAATAGTTTAAACCATAATGAAAGCAAACTTAAAAAGTTGACTCTAGTTAAATATTGGGAGAGACTGAGTAACTTGTCTACCATCAATTTCCTGAGGACTTGGCCAAATTCTGCCTGCACTTTCAGCCTAACCTGCAGGGGGCAATAGCTTGACACGAATGACAACAAAGGCTGCTGAACTATTAGACTTGAATATCTGACTATGACCCTGGAATGTTGTGTAGGTTGGAAAGAGTGCTTAATTAATGTATATTGAAACAAAAGATCAGGTAAATTGTTTGATTTGTCTTCAAGCTATATTTTTAGACTAATTTAATTCATAACTGTTAGGTTTTTTTTTCCTTAAAGAGATTATCAAAGTTTTAGGAGACACATTCATCTTTAGAATTTTCCTGAACACTAATTGTTTACTACAGAATTTATGTAATGTATGTTACCAAAGAAAAGACAGCAGAATCAAAGTGACCATAGTTTTCAGTGTTCAAATGGATGACAAAAATCAGAGGAAATATGGAATTTTGAGGTATATTTAATAAAAGATAGTCACATATCTAGATAATAAACTCTATTTCAGTATTTTTTAAACCTATAACTATAAATGGGTGGGGGGCAGTCATCCCATTGTTAGCAATATGTCTTCTTTCCATATATCAAACATTATTTTTTAAAACTGGTTTAAACTTAAAATCACGATCAACAATTAGTGAGTTATCTCTTTTATTGCTATATATTTTTCTATTACAAGTGGAATAGAATTTATTGGCTATTGATAATCCACACTCTCTTTCCCTCCTTCTCGGTATTTCCACTCCCTCCCCCATCCCTATATTTCCCCATCAACTGATCTGGGAAGACTGGAAACAGACCAAAAGGGGTTTTGGCTAGAGAGAGTAATTACAGAATTAGAAAGGAAAACTCTTCTCAACTCCTCACTGCAATCATACTTAATGTTCATTATGTCAATTTTAAATGATACAAAATGCCTTCCCCAAAAGGCATCCTGGTTTTAAGAAGTCAAAAGGGTACCTGGCATTAAACAACCTTGAATCAATCCTGGTGGGATTAACTGGACTGAGTTTCTGTATACTGCACATGCTATGGATCTACTTTGATCACAGTAAGGAAAAAAATGAGAATAGATTTTTTTTTTAAAGAATTGCTGCACAGGAGTGTTCCGTTTCTTTTATATGGCAGAGTTTGATCTTGATAAAAACCTTTTAAAACATCCTTTTCCCCCCACTATGGTAAAGAGATCATATCTGTTTTTGCTTTTCTTTAAGAAAAGAAAATGGGGATTGCTTACACGGGGAAAGAAAATTTTATTCTCCAACACCCCCTCCCATTCTACTAAACCATTTTAGTCGACATATGTTTGTTATCAGAGAGAGGTGCTGTGAACACACAGCCATTTTCTTAGCAGCTTTTTGACTGTATGTTACCATAGTCCCACAAGGCATTGGTCCTTTCCCATTGGGAAGTCATGAATAAGAGACTATGAAGCTTGCACGTCAGATCTTCCTCAATTAATCCACCATTAGCATGTTTGGGATCCACTACTGGATGGTTAACAGCAGCTTTTGTAACTGTACGCCGACCATATCCAATTATGCTCTGCTAAAAATGAACTCTTTGCAGACCAACCCTCTCGGCTGTCAGTGTTTTCCGTTTTCCTATTTTAACGTTTGTGTATAGTGGCAGGCGACAGATGGTGTAGATCAGATCGATTTGATTGCATTAGATGATTTTTTCCCTTCCCCACTCCTTTCTGGAAGCTCGCATCAGCTGAAGGCTATCGCCTGGGACTCCTCGGAAGCATGAGCAAGCCGCCACCACGCGAAGGCACTGGGGCACAGCCAGCGCGAGGCGCCGAGGTCCCTTCCCAGGGCTTGTTAACACTGTAACCCGGCACTCGGAGAGAAGAAGCAGCTCCCACTGCCCAGAGCCTACCTCACTGCACATCAGATGACTCCCTGGCTTCTACACACAGTTGGAGTTCCGCTTGAAACCTGAATTTAGAGGGTAAGCACTTCAATCGAGATGGATTTGTGACAGTTACTTTGCCATACAGCAAGACAAATCTCAGCAAACGTAAAGGATGTAGGATGTATGGCAGAGGCAGACTATGTTTACATCGAAAAATGTGTTTCTTTTTGTCTGAGAACGAGAGTATTATTCAGTAAAGATGTGTATACTCTTTTTCCATTGACTGTAAGAGTCGACTACCACCCTCCTCCCGATTTTTTCTCTCTCCTTGGTGTTTCCCCCTTTCTACTTGAGAGGGAAGGAGAGAGGGAGAGGGAGGGAGTCAAGGGGGAAGAGAAAGAGGGGGGGGAGAGAGAGAGAGGCATTTCAGCTTTAGCTTAATTGGCTTATTTCCTCAAACCCATTGCTTTGTCGCGTTTCTTTATGTATTTTTGGTTGCAAATTGCGAAGCGATTAACTGGGATGGGTGTTGGAGTATGGGGGATAGCATAGGAAAGTACTGGGAACCGTCAATCAGTCGCGGTGGCCTTGAGAGATCAAAAGGTGCTGAAAGCCCCCTGCCCGCAAAACACACCTCTAGTTATTGGGGCGCGAGAGAAATGTAGATTCTAATAAACATGGCTTGCAGGAGTCGATGAACAAAGGTACTTAATGCGGACCTAAGCCTCCGCTGATATTGTTCCGCTAGCAGTATCTAAATATTCAAAAGCGAAGTGTAAGTTGATCAACAAACGCCCTGATGGTATTGGGCTTTTTCCCTTTTTTGTTTTTGTGTGGAGGGTGGAGAAGGGGGGGGAGGGTGGATGGGTGGGGGAAATCCGACAGCTTAAGGAGGCTTGAATTGAATATGCACCCAGCGGCAGTGGTCTCGTAGGAAATGGTGTTCTCGTAAGTCAGGCTGCCCCGCTCAAGCACGAGAGAGCTTTGGTTAGAGCTCAGAGCGTCAGTTCTGCTGCGAGTGCTGCCGGCAGTCGGCCCGGGTTGAGCTGTCCACTCGTCCAGGTGCTGAAGCTGGTGGAACATTGGGTAGGTAGGGAAAAGGCTGGCACTGCTACTTGGGTAGAAAGAAAGCATATCAACTGCGTTGTTCTAGTTTCTTAAAGCGTGTGAGTCTGTGGGTCAGTGTGTGTATATATTTTATTTTAATTGTGAGGAAGCAAAACTGAAGGAGACTACTTGGAAAGCATTGAAAAGCTGTGTGGGTATTTATGCTGTGATTCTGATGCCCTGTGTATTGGGGTGTGTGTGTGTGTGTGTGTGTGTGTGTGTGTGTGTGTGTGTGCCTCCCTTGACCATCCTTTTGAGTTTATAACGTTCCATTTACTAAATCCAAGCCTATCTGTATAGTGTGTTTCTTGTTTTCCTTTTAATATTAGTTGAGATTTAAATAGAAGAGTGCAGAAGCAAATGTACACTTTGCTCATAGACTATTGCATTACTTTCCCTAAGGGCTTTTGTTTCTAGGAGTTCAAGCTGAAGAGAACCTGTCAGCTTTCTGAATTTTTTTTTTTTGTCTAGCACCAGAGAAAAGCTCCACTTTATACCTATGTTAGGTAACAACAGAAAATAGTGCTTATTTATTTGTTTTATTGGTATCTGTCTTTTTGTAAGTGGTGTACTTAAGAGTTATCTGAAAATAATGTAAAACGGTCTGGTAGTTGGGCTATATTGGTTTTCTTTCTAGTTATTTTAGGTTCAGACATTATATATTAAACATCTATTCATAAAACCTAGAATTCATTTTGATTTTTCCATCTGTAAGTAACATGTCAAGAAAATGATGAGTTGGTGTGCCTGGAGAAGTATTATAATTTTTAAAAAAATAAGAGCAAACACAACCTAAGCACCTTAAATTGCAACCAGGTCAGTTAGAGATGAGTTGTGGTAGTGGGAGAGATTCTGTTATATAATTACTCCTTGATGAAGAGCTATTTGCACTTACATAATTTGGGAAATCATAATGTCTATTGCCATGTTTCCATATTCCCCCCCATTCCCCTTACATGGATGTACTTTCATGTATTTGAGAGTAAAGGGGAAAGCAAATTGAGAACTTTCTAATGAAGCTACACCATGTCTTGGGTAGTGACGTTGCACTTGTCCATTTTATTTAGTGAACAATAAACCCCCATTATCAGAATATCCACTGCAGGATCTTAAGACAAAGCTTTTCCAGTAAGAGCCATATTGATCATCAAAGAATCACAGAGATTCTCTCTCTGAATGCCAAAATTACAGTCACTTTGCAAATGAGTTTTTATTGGCTTTTTCTTCTTAAAATAATATTTATGAACACAGAGCTTCAAAGGTTTTTCTGTAGAGGTGTCCACAACAGCTGTACAGCAATGCATTTATAGTATATATTTTAAAAGTGTGCTATGAAATTAAACATTGTAGTGATATAAAATGATGCTTAAATCATAGAAAGTCTACCAGCTTGTCAACTCAGTGAGTTTTGACACTATGGAAAATGGGTTTAATTACTGTGTGCCTTCAAGCTTTTTTTTTCTTTAAAAATCATTGTGTTGTATAGCTATAAGGCCTTCAAAGGAAAGATGCCTATTTTTGTACATCTATAAGTATTTGATTTCAAGTAGTAAATTGAATGAGTGTTTATTTTCCATGATCTTGGGCTTGAGAAAAGTGCATTTCCAAAACACACTACTGAAAATTTCACCCATGCATGACCTATCTTTATTTAAGCCTCACTTCTTCCCAAAGCCGTCTAGGCAAATATATTTGTATTTGTGTGGGTAACTATTCACGTCTCTTACAGGGTTCTCTGGCTGCCATGGCACTCAATCAAACCACCTAGAGTGGACTGGCCGAGACCAGACTGGGTACCAAGCAGAGAAGTGCAGAGGAAAGCACTGGGAGAGCACCAGGTAAACTGAAGGTTACTTGTCACTCCCTCTTGTGCCCAAAAAGCCTTGCCACATCTTCCCTCCTCACTGGAAAGACAGCACTCTTCTGTGTTAAGTATTTGATTTTGTGATTTGTCTTTCAGAATTGGAAATAGAGCGGCCATTTGGATTTGGGCAGGAAGCAGCCGAGCACAGCTTTGGATCCTTCTTTAGGGAAATCGAGTTATGGATTTATGGTCCCGGTCAAGCTCAGCCCATCCCCAGGCAGGGGCGGGCTCAGCGAGCAGCAAGAGTTCTGGTGGCGGCGGCGGCGGCAGTAGCAGCGGCAGCGGTAGCAGCGGCAGCGGCAGCTTGGTCCTCTGACTCTCTTCGGTGACGGGTATTCTTGGGTGGATAATACGGATTACGTTGTTATTGCTTAAGAATACGCGTAGTCGAGGAGAGTACCAGCGGCAGGGGGGCAGCGGCCGCCCTCCCCAGCCCACCAGCTGGCCACTAAACGCCCGTGGTTGCCAAGGTAGCACTTTCTTGTTCTTTTCATTTCCTCGGGTGTTTTCGCACTGGTTCCACCGGAAAGGCTGTGCGCTGCGCCTCTGGTGACCAGGACTGGAAAATGGGTTCGCGCAGGGGGCGGGGGGCGAGGTGAAGGGGATGGGCGGGGAGCGGAAGGGGGTCCGTTCCCCCGAGCCTGCGGGGCGGTTCGGCGTTCCCAGTCCGCTCCTCTCCTCTCCACGGTGGGGTGCGGCTGGAGGGAGAGACGCGGACGGGGCGATTTTCTAAAGTTGGGAACGACTGAAAGGCCTTGAGCAGTTTGGGAGCGTCGCGAGTGAGGCGCCGAAGCTGGGCAGAGGGTCGCTGGGGGCTGCCTCCGCAGAAAGGGCGTGTCCGTGGGCGAAGGTGCCCCCGCAAGCCTGCGGAAGCGCGTGACTTCGCGAATCCCGGGCCCGGGGCGGTGCCGGAGCCCCACCCCCGGCCGGCCGCGCTGCTCCGCAACCAGACTTGGCGGCCGAGCTGGGGAGGGGGCGGGGGCCCGGGGGCTGGGTCCCCGCGGAACTTCCAGATCGGAAGTGTGGCAGGTCTCTCAGGAACGCATATTTTCTTTTCGGATTCTCCGAGAAGGGGTGGAGTAACAGGATGGGAACCGGATTGGTTGCAGTGTGGCACAGACCTGGAACCTTCCTGAAAGAGGTTGGGGCAGGCAGTGACTGTTCAGACGTCCAATCTCTTTGGGACACCTCTTCAGCGCTGTCTTCCCTGCCTCTGCCTTTAGGACGAGTCTCAAACACCAACAAACGCAAGGCACGTCCCCCCTCTCAGGTCAGCTGCGAAGGCATGGGAGCAAGAGAGAGCCTCTCCCTCCTTCTACTTAGAGTTTTTGTTTGTTTGTTTGTTTGTTTCAAATATTAATGGAAGATAAAACAACGCGGATTTGTCACCTCCTAGCGAAGAGGAAGCCACCGCCACCACACCCCTCAAGCATGCCCGGGCACTCCTGGGGACAATCGGACGTGGCAGGAGTTGGCATGCCCAAGATGAAGCTGGGAAGGATGACCCAGAGTGGAAGGCGTGGGCTGGGGCTCCAGGTCTCAGCTCTCGCCAGCGTCGGACCACACAGCTTTGCCAGCTTTGCACCTTGCCTTTCCTTCTTGTGAGGCATCTGGGACCGTCCTATCAAGGCGCTTCAAAGGTGGAAGGACAGAGTGCTGGGGACAAGAACGTACCAGGCGCCCAGAAGATTCCACTAGCGCGGCCAAACACTAAGACCAGGTTTCCTCCCTGCGTGGTGGTCGTTGGTTGTGCACGGGCTGCGCAGGAAGACTGAATTCCTGAGAAATGGAAACTGCATGAGAAAAATCAAATAAACTTAGAGGCCTGTGAAGCTCTCCCTCTTGTCGCTCTGGGACCGCTCTAAGCTGAGCTACATCTCAGATACCTTCTCCCCCCTGGAGGATGGGCCTTTCTCAGGCACGAAGTGCGTGTGCCCCACTGGGCTCTTGCCCACAAGAGCAGTCTGAACCCTGGAGAGGCTGACACCGAGGTGTCTTGAAGGAAGCAGGCACACTCTCATGCTTCCCCACCTAGGGTTTTGCCTTTCTTCTAATATTTAGGATTCCCAGTGAAGGGTACTCCACACACACCCTCTCCCTACCCCTAATCCCACCCCATTGTGTCTGATCCCACAATTACTCCCAGGGTATCTATACTCAACAGCTTTTGCGCTCAAAGAACATTGTCGTCTGCAGGGAACGGGTGGAGCCCTTCTCAGAAGCTCCCGGGGGCGAGTCCATTTTAAGAATGAGTTGAAGTAGGAAAGAAAACACAGATGCTGTCTTTGCATTCGACATTCTATCACCAGCAAGAGAATATGTAACTCCTGTTCTTTCCTTCATTATTCCATGAATTACCTTTTTTCTCTAGGGATCTACCAGTTGGTGATTTAGGGCTTTTAAATATTATGCTTGTTATGTATTTAACAAAATGCAATATGTCTACTGGTGGCATTGTTTCCTTGGGAAATTAGAAAAGTAGAAACTACATACTCTAGTTCCTAGGTGGTCTCTGGAAAGTTGGCCTCATGCTGGTTGGCTAAATAATAAGTGTTTAGGATTTGAAAGGAAGAAAGAGAGCTGAAGGCCTGGTGACAGAGTTTGTGAGAAACAGAAGATGTAACACTCTGGCATTTGCTGAGGGGATGAGGTAGAACTTTTGAAAAATAAGCTATTCTATTCAGTTTTGTGCAAATTTATTGCAGTTGCTTCATAGAGGAAGAATAATGTTTAGAATGGAATAATTGCAAATGCTAGTGATGAAATCTAAAGGAAACCTCTACTCATAGTTAACTGAAAGTATTTTTGTTGTTGTTGTTTAAATACTTATCTCATTGCTTTCTTTCCTTTGCAGAATTATTTTCCTATACTAGTTTCCATTAGGTGTCAGTCTGAACTGGTTCTTACTTAAGTTAGGGGTGAAAATGTTCCATCATCACACCTTTTAAGATAAGAAAGTGGGAAAAATTAAAACTGTATTAAGTTGAAATTACTGGAGTTAATTTTTATTGTTAAAGGCAGCTTTTTTCTTCCCAGAAAAAATAATTTTAAATTATGTCGCCACTAGTCAATGACTGCTTTTGCCCTGTCACTGTCCATAGCCATGATTAAAGAAGTACAAAATGCTTGTTTGTGCTTTTCATGCTAGATCCAAGTAGTGTTAAGTAGTCATAATTTTTGGATGGCTTTTCAATTGATGTCCTAAGACTAGAAGGGTAAGCAGCCTTTTCTAATATTTCTTTTGCTTTACAAAGGTGATAGAAATTTTTCCTGAAAAAAGGAACATGGATTCAGCTTAAGCTGTTCATTTGACAATACTGAGGGCACAGTAAAGGAGGAGGGAGACAAATTGTGAAAATTCCTTTTGTCCACTAGTTTTACTTTAATAAATCCTGCTTAAATACTCAGAATTTATGAACACAATTTATGATGTATAGGTGGGAGATTTTAGGTCGCCCATTTAAATTTATATAATGTCTATAAATGGTCAATTTTATACTATAATATTCATTAATAAGCATAAGAAACATCATCTTGATTGGTCATTTGCTACTGAGTCCCGAGTAAGTAGCTTGATAGAAACTGCATTTTTCAGTAAATTTGCTTATTTTATTCTTTGTATTTGTGAATTCTGTTCTGATGTTGTTGCTTGAATAAAATTGTGGGGAGTGGTGATGGTATTCGTGGTTAAAGATCCATAGAGCATTATGACAACCCCATGAACTTTCCCTGAGGCCATTGTGAGCCCTAGAATGATGTGGCTCTTGGTGTCAGAGCAATGCCAATCTAGAACCAGAACAGAGGTCCCAGTGAAAGTCCAAGCAAAGGCAAGCAATGATGAAGTAGCATTTTGATGGAAGGAATATTCCAAAAACCCTATTATCAATTTTTGTCTTATTATATTCCACATTAGTCATGAGAAATTTTCAAATATAAAAATAGACAACAAAATTAGAGATGATGGGTATATTGGGAAACATTTTTGTGTTTTATGTAAGACAGAGGAGAAGTGCTAAGGACATAGAAGGAAAGACAGCATAAGGCCATCACAGTTGTTCACCATCTTGTCAATATGTACAGGTGCAGCTACCATTGTATCACGGAAATGACAGAATGATGTTCTTACTGTGTTGGAAAGTAGCGTATTCTGCATGGGAGACTTACTGTTTAAAAGTAAATTTCTTTTGGATATATTTTCCGTAAGAAGAAAAAATATAATAATGACATCAGAATATTTAAAGACTTTTAAATCATTTAGCTATTGAATTTAGTTATTGATAGCTGTACAACTATATACACAAATGGTAAGTAGATTTTAAGCAAATAGCTTTGTAGTACAATTTGTTTTTTAAATGTTTTCAGATTTTTATCTTAGTGCTTATACTTTAAATCTTGACTTACAAGTCTTGCGTTTAAGTCTAGAAAACATTTTGCATGATTGTATAAAATAAACATTTTAGTTGAGGAAACACTGCAGTTCATCCAAAAACATAAGCTAAAAAGATATATTATAATATTTTAAATTTCTTGAAATGTGTTTATTACCCAGTAATTAGTTGAGTTTGTTGAGTGCAGCCTAACAATAAAATCAGTGTATCTGTATGTTTGTATTGTTGACCAGCTTAAAAATTTATTACCAACTGTATCTTGTGAGTTCTGGGTTCTGCTACATCCTGGCTAATAATAATGTGAGCTAAGCAAGGCAGTCTGATCTTCAACACAATTAAAATATTGTAATACATATGCAAGGGTAAAGACAACACTTCATTTGCTTTATTTGTGGAAAAGCCCTTTGAGACTCATAGTATTTGAAAATATATATATATATATATATATAGTAGATCAAACTAGAACCAAATGTTAAAAACCTATGAGTTATAAAACATGCAGTTCAAAGATTTTAAATAAGGGTTATTGCCTTTATTAGTTTAAAACCAATACTGAATCTCATTCAGTTAAATTACAAACTAAAAAAGACATATTGCTGGAATCTATTAATACTATGTTTCCAGTTCAAATGAAATTTATACCATAATATGCTTTTTAAAAAGTTGACAAATTATATTACAATAGTGACATAATTGCATAATTTGAAAGTAGTGTCTATTTGTAAACTTGAATGAAATATGTGCTTTTTGGAAACACTTTTTCTGAAAAGATTATTTTTATAAAAATGATACATTTTAATTGGAAAGCTGATATTTCTTGCAATTTTGTTTTTAAAATTTGTATTCAATACATGAGTAAGTATTAATTGTTTGAAGCCTATTTTTGTCTCTCTAAGCTAGTGTAGTCAATTTCAATAACTGTTTCAAAGAAGTCTCAAGATAAACTAAAAATTACTCATTTAAAATAGTTTTTTATATATCTGCCAAATAGTCCATTAGTTTTTGGATTCCAAGAAGAATGAATGAATCAACGAATGAATGAATGAATGCTTCTACTATTCTGTCAGAAGCAGATATAAGAAAAAGACCTTTTCCTTTGTAATAGAAATATATCATGATAAGACTTCCAAATATCCTGGATTGTTTTACAGATAACTACACAGGAATTAAAGTTATAGAATGATTACTTTGTGGATCCAGTTTCATGTATTTTTTTTCCATAACTGTTATTTATATAGGCTTTGGTGTTTACTGAGACAAAGCAAATTAGAGAATTGAGGCTGTTACACGGAGAAATCTCAAATTTCATTTTGTCCCTCAATTACATGATACTTAAGGAGTGAGGTATATCCTGTGGTAGAAAGAACTTTGGAATAAGACTAGAAAATCTGATTTCGAGTAGTTTCTGTTGTGAACTATGACAATGGACCTATCACACAGCTTGCCTGGTCTTCACTTGTCTCATCCATGAGAAGGGCTAGATTTAGATTCGCTTAAGGCCTTTTTACCTCTTTAGGATTCCATTTCAAAGAAAGCCTTTTTTTTTTTTTTGTATGAATTCTACTCTTCATTTCATGTAAAGATGGTGGGCCAACTGATATCACAACTAAGAAGCTTTTAAAAGGTATTCACCAACATTTTGTCTTAGTATTAAATAATAAAATGGTCCTTAAGATTTTTACTTAAATTCTTAAAGCATGAAACACATGGAAATATTTGTTGCTTTTTCATGCTTCATTTTTTATTTGAAGTTTTAGTAGGGAAAAAAGCCCCAAAAGAATGCTTTACAGATTCATTCTAATGTGTTAGCATGGGAGTACACGTATATGTACATCTGTATAATAAATTTGAAGCTACTCAAACCGCAGATCTATCTTCATAAGCATTTTAGCCTAATGAGGCCAAATCACAAACAACTCCATTCAAAGTTGATGTATATGATTGTAGTGGATAAAGAATGAACATGAACACTTGGCCTCTAAAAATGTTTACTCCTTGTGTAAATGTTTATGCTATTAAATTCAATTACAATATTTGGAACGGCGTGAAAATTACTGTTTTTTTTCCATTCTGTTAAAAGGACCAATAATTGTCTAGGATATTTAATTCTTCTAAAATGGTTAATCTCTTAAAATACCTAGTCCAGTGTTTGGCACATAGTAGGTGCTCAAAATATTTATGAATTTTGTGAAAGCAGTGATATCCTTTTGGGGCATATGTGAATATAAATTTTACATTTTTTCATAATTATTTAAAGTCACTATTATATAAAATGATTGTTATACAGCATATATTTGTTTAATTTAATGTTAACATAAAATTTAATTCTTTAATTGTTTACTAATAGTGCAGTTATTCTTTGCCAAGAAGGAAAATACATTCTCTCTGATTATTTGATATAACTTTTAAATAACGGAAAAATCCATGGGAACATTGCTTTCAAGCTGATATTCTTTTTGAAACTCCAAGAATCTGTTCAATCTACTATTGAAATAGAAAATTTTAGTCCATGTGAATGTTACCTAATGTATTTATTTAATATTAAATGTATAAATATTTGTAAGAATTTATGAAGTTTTAAGAAGTAATCAATAGAAATGCACATTGTGCAATATAATAATTACTATGATAGGCATATTTTCAAAGCTAAAGATCTGTGTAAGTTTTTTAGTTTTAAAAAATGATTTACTAGGAAAACAGACTAAGTTACAATTTTATTTGAAAGGTGTGACTCTCCGGGAGGTTCAATTTATAGTAAATATAAATTGACTTTTTGATCACAAAATAATACACCCATCCTCTAAAAATTAATATGGTTTATCAGCTATTGCTTTATTCAGATAGTTTACATACTATCCATTCTCAGTTTAATTATGGGTATAAAACATTATGTCCATTGAAAACTTTGACTCTGATTTGTGTGCTAAATGGAAGCAAGCATAAAAAGAATAGAGATCTAAGGAGAAAAAATTAATTAAAAAATAAAAACTTTGAGAATAAGTTCAATAAAAATTCTACAAATCTTTCAAAAGTAATTGCCTTCAAATATATATCTGGGGGTAGGAGTGTGAGGTTTGGAAGCCATTTATTCACACTTTTATTAAAATATCTCATGTTCCTTTTTGTTGTTGGATGTAGTTGTCCATAAAACAGCTTTGAAATTGTTTTAATATTATATATTAGAACAGAGTCAAAATAAGGAGATTCTTTACCATAAACAAGCATATTTTTGTTAGTTGTGAATGCTATGTTTATTAAAAATAGTGAGTGACATTAAACTTCTGAGGCGGTTTCACATTTACGTTTGGTGATTTGTGTAGATAACAATTGAATTTGACAAGAGAAAAGGGACAATGATAGCAAGTAACAATGTTAATGATGTGGACTGGAGTGAAGAATGTGCAGATTTTGGTGATGTATTAAAGTAACAATAATGAAATTCCTGGTGGCTGGGACCAGTACACCTTGAAAAAATATAAATCTTAGGAAACATTAGAAGAGGTCTTGCTCTTTATATGGTACCGTTTACCCTGTTGTGATGGGTAGTGTTCAATATTGATTGTATATAGTTTATCTGTGTAGAAGGATTCTTTCACAGTATGAGTGACAAGTGTATCCCAGAGTTCTTGCTTTCAAAGTCATGCTCTGATACAGAAATTTGAATCAATTAAAATAGAAATAAACTCTGAATAAAATAAGCCTAGCTTATCTGTAGAAAATTGAGAAAGGCAAGAAATCTGGATGTTTCTCAAATAAAAGAAAGAACATCAGTCTGAAAAGACAGACTTCTGAAAATTGAGCCTAGGGGGATATGGCTTAAAAGAGACAGCCTTTTTAACAGTTTTTCTATTAGAAAACATATGTGTGATACTTGAATTTATGCTCTAGAAGTAAAGTAACCTAGGAGGATTTGTTAAGACAGTATTCCCTGATATAAAATACTGATACCGAGAGTTTAGTTTTTCCTATTCACTTAATTGATTTAGATTTTAGAGAGGAAATCTATTTGTTAGTTAACCATGATAAAGATAGAGAAGACTGACACATTTGTCCTTGTCTAACTTGGCCTTTATTTCCAAATACGTAACATTTCCACCTGATCATTTGTTTGCTTTTAATATGACTATTTTCCATTCCTATAACCACATGGAATACAAAATTTCAAAAGTCTTTGATAAGCTCATAGTAAACTCATATGATAGTTAGTTATCATTATAAATTTCTATCTCAGATCTAGTTCTTTGGTATGTAATACAATTCCCATGTTTCCCATATGAAGTCCTCACAACACAGAGAATCCAAATAACATCTCCATGGACACCCAGATAATATTTGGAACCCATTTTCTAAGTCCTTGTTGGGTGTTTTCTTTCTAATACATCACACTAAAACTTCACTAAATGTTGAAGTTTTTCTCACATTACTCTTCCTATTGTCTGAGAATAATTCTTATATTTTTCATACTATTCAGTGACATTTTACCCAAGTAATCTAAACTTTTCAAAAATTCTTATATTGTATATATAGATGTGAATGTATCAACAGATTCCAAAGGTCTCTAGTGTGCTTGTACTAATGATTTTTTAAATCTTGGAAAATGGTATAGGCTATCTTAATGTAGAAACAGAAGATGAATCATAATTAAAGGAATAATTTGACCTTTTACCCTAGTTGAAAATATTTCAGTAAAACAAGGGAAATGTTAATCACAATTACATCAACTCAGTTTAATAAGCTTCCAAATGCAAATGTTGACTAAAAGATTGGATACAAAAATATTTGTAATGCAGTGTATTCAATGAAAAATTTAAAGTGACATTGTTAAATAATAGTGACCCCATGATGTTCTCATACCAAATAACAGAAATAAAATCACATTTTAATAAACAATTTAAAATTATATTTACTTTTACTTCACTTTTTAAATGTTCAAAGTTATCTTGTTGAATAAATAAGGACAGATCAGCTCTTGGATTAGGGCAGAATCAAAGTAAAATTCTCAATTTTGCAATTGAACCCTGTTCACTTCTGTTGTGCTATTTATGAAAATTGCATGGTGGTCTGTCACTGCCACATCTGGGTTACTTGCAATGCTAACAATTTAGGGGTTTGAGAAGGTGATTTTGCACTGTGGGTTCAACCAACTTATCAATCGTGAAGCATGCTCCTCGTACATATGTTGCTTAACAACAAGGATACATTCTGAGAAACACATCCTTAGGCAATTTTGGCATTGTAGGAACAACCTAGAATGTACTTACAGAAACCCACATGGTATAGCCTACTATACACCTAGACTGTATGGCAGCCTACTGCTCTTAGGCTGGAAACCTGTACAGCCACATGTTACTATACTGAATAATGTAGCCCATTGTAACACAATGGTAAGTATTTGTGAATCTAAACACTCTAAATATAGAAAAGGTATAGTAGGAATACAGTATTACAAGTTTATGGGATCACCATTGTATATCTAGCCTGTCACTGATAGATACACCATTATGTGCCGTATGACTACCAAATCATTCCTCTATCATAGCAGTGAGGGTTCACTAGAAAAATGGTGTAACTATCTTTGTTTTAAATTCATCAAGATAGAAAGTTGATATCCTTTTGACCATTTAATCCCATTTAATAGGTTTTCCTACTTTATTAATTATAAACAATAACTGTAAATAACTATGTTCATTCTCTTTCTAAAGTTTTTTAAAAAGGTTGTAGATATAATCCCAAGATAGGTAGGTAGATAGACAGACAGACTAACTTTTTAAAATCTATTTTCTTGCTCAACTGAAAATAATCCAGTGGAAAAATTGGCACTGAGAAGCCACACCTAAAATAATCAATATTTTGTCCAAAGAAAAATATTTTATGGATTCACATAATTTGGCCAAGAACAAAATGTTTTAAATTGTGTAAAGGATATATATTAATCCTCATACCAGCTAATTAAGCTTCTTCTGTACAACATACAGTTTTAAGTTAACAGTAATTAATATAGCCAGCTTGGAACCTCAGGAAGCTAAAGCCAGCAAGTGCTTTTTGGTTCACTCGAGAGGATGCGGTTTGATTGCTGGCGCCAGTAAACAGGTTGGGAATTGTCAACATTGTAATTAGCAGCAAGTTTCTGGATTCTCTGCCTGCCAGACTAGTGGGCTGATGCTTGGAGCAGTTGCCCCAGTGGGGAGAGTGAAAAACAAAGGAAGGGAATTTGAGCAACCTTGGTAGGCTCTGCCAGCATATGCCACTGGACCAATGTTTTTCTTGGCAAAGTTCTATTTTAAGACATCTAGCAGTGGTTTCCACAAAATATGAAACTCACCATAGCAACCAAAATGGCAAGCGTCTCTAGGAACCTTTCCTTGATTGGGTATCAGGTCAAACTGTGTTCAGAGTGATATTGCCTTATGTGCAGTATGCTCTGTACCGTGCACAATGTGGTTATTAACAGTATGATTAAAAGGGTTAAAATCTGTTTTGGCAGCAATCCTTAAATAGTCTGCCTCTGCCAAAAAGCCTTCAAAGAATAAGGTTATGCAAACCTTATTAACCCTTCGTGTAGTACAAATGGAAAGGAAATGTCAACCTGAATACCACCGAGCATCCAATCTTCACTACTTACTTACATGATCATTTCAATTTGGTTTTCTTAATTCCAAACCATGTGATTGTTATGATCAAAGGTTGTCATAGATTTTAAACCCAAACCGTATTTGCAGTGACTGTAAGATGAGGACTACATTAGTAAAGTTTATAAGTAATTTATAACCCAACTGAACAAAAATTAGACTATCTTTTGAAACCTGCTTAATAAAAGTTCATGTTATATATGTATAGACACACATATATGTAAAATTTCACTATCTTAGAATATTTTATCTTATCTAAAATAAACAACATGCATACTCTGAGTAGTCACAGGATAAATACTAACCCACCTACCTTGTGGCAAAAGCACGATAACAAATCCTTTGGCCTTTTCTTTCTTTCTTTTTTTTTTTTTTTTTTAAAAAAAGCATCTCTGTAGTAAATTTATTTTTCTTTTCAGTGAAAAAAAGGTCAAGGTTGCTGGGCATTGCTAAAATACACATACTAATTTCTCCCAAATAAGTGATTGGAGTCATATCACAGATATTCTTACTGTCACTATCTTTGCCAAAATGTGAGGAGGAGTTTCAAAAAGATAAACAGCATACAGAGAGACAAACAAAATAGCTTTCTTTACTGTTTAAAAAAAGTCCTCAAATGGATCAACGTGCTATATTAAGCAATTGCCAAGTGGAAATTTCTGCAGGTGGATTATCAAAAGTGCACAAAAATGGCTGTGTAGATCTGGCACCCAGGTGTCTGGTGTAGCATTTAGCGGACTCTTTTGTGGGGAGAAGGATTACTCATTTGTTGGAGAGAGTTCAGTTCTCTAATCCTCCTCCACAACAGAATCCATGTTGGAGTGAACAAGCAACACGATTCTTATCCACTCTCTCTAGACTCTGAGGAATGCTCCACAATTATTTATTATTTTCACTGGAATTAGATGCCTACAGGTGGCCCCATAATGTGCCTCCAGGGATACAACCTGCTGTAAATTTTTAAGTTACATTAACTCAGCAGTATGTTGTCTTATAATGATAGTTCATTCAGTTTATGGGGAAAGGAAAGGAAGCAGAAAGGCAGTATTTCGTGTTAAGCATCATTACAGCTCTTTCCCCGTTCTTTCTTTGAAGTTAGTAAAGGATATTTGGCAGAAGCAACACTCCTGGTGTTTTGGTGTGGGCTGTGTCTCCTGATAGATTCAGAAAGGAGGTCACAGGCTCCAGGCCTCTGTATCATATCCCAGGGACAGATTTGTTTATGGGGTGTCAGTATTAAAAACAGGCAGAGCAGTAGGACTTTTTCTTTTTTTATTCTTTTTTTCTCTTATTATTTCCCCTTTTTTGCCTCCCTTTCTCCCTTCCTTTCTTCTCTTCTTTCTTTCTTTCTTTCTTTCTTTCTTTCTTTCTTTCTTTCTTTCTTTCGTCTCTGAATGACTTCTATTACTCAAGTGTTTTGTCATTAGTGGTCTTTCATATTATATTAGGAAAAAATTAGTTTAGTTTTATCGAGACATTTGGGCTTATGATGCTGTTGCAATTTCACCCCTGTCACATATCCTATATTCTGCAATTGTTTTTTCCTGGGTGTTTGGGTTACCGATCAGTGAGAGAAGGAGGGAACTGCTTCATAGCTTTTTGGTCATTGAGTTTTATGCCTATCCTTTCTTTGTAATGGTGCAGTTGTCACTGAATGGATGCAGTTAATTCCCTCGTATGTTTTTGGATACAATTCTCAGAGCTGATGAAAAAACAAAAATAATATCTAAATTAATATACTTTAGGAGTAGAAATTAGTAGAAACATTTTTAGGGGCAATACACAAGTCGATTTAAGCCTCAGAAGTCCTAGTACTGGGTTATAAAGCTCCTTCTTACAGCCATAACAGAGTAAAATTTGTCTCCCACCATTCTATTCTCATTAAACCTATAGCTTATATTACAAGTAACAATGATGATGTGCATATTTTAAAAATATATTTTATGTGTACAAAGTCATATCTAAGTTATTGAAAAGTACACAATAAAACTTGTTTTAGTGTTAAAACATTTTTATTAAAATTCCTGTATCATAGACGTGGGCAAACTTAGTAGCATAAGGCCAGTTGGACACTTGCGAAGTTATCTGCCTTAATATACAAACACCTACACTAGCCCATCTTTTATTTTATAGCAAGGGATGAACTTGCTGAGAAAAAGCAACTTGTATATTCAAAAGAACTAGGATGTCTTTCAGAGTAAATCATTAAATATCCATTATGCATGTACTATTCATGAGGTTTGTGTCCAGGTCTGCCAACATTTCTTAAGTACCTACTATGCAACTGGTATTCTTCTAACTGCTGGGGCTACTGAGGAATAATTAACAGACCTTGCCCTTGAAGCATCCATGATGTACGGGACCTCTTACAATTCAGGCTGTTGGAGACTTGGTGAGGAAGTCAAAGGAATGTAAAGCAGCATCCTCCTTTCAAGGAGCGGACTAGGATGTTGTTAATATTAAATATTAAACTGTATGAAAGTGATTGTTTCTGCAAGCCCTTACTGTTGTCTCTTCACCAGAACATACTTACATGTCACAGATGTAGTAATAAGTTCTTTCTAGAAGTAGATTTGCCTTCTCTTTTTTCCTTTAAAGTATGGAAAGTCTTTCAGAACTGAGTAGACTAAGGAAGCACCAGTTAGGAAAAGGAAAACATACACACTTTTTCACATCAAAGCAATAGTTACTGTATAACCAATTATAAGTTATATAATACCATTTATAATGAAACATGATTATATTATCCCAGGACAAATTATTCGTGTATCCATAGTTATCAGAAAATATGTTTTAGTGATTATAAAATGATAGTGCTTGCATGTAATTCCCAAATTCATTAATATTTGATTCCAGAGTCAATAAGTGTCTTTTGAGAATGTGATGATAGGCTTTATAAAAGAAAGTGCTGAACGCATTATGCTGTACTTCAGAAAGTGGTTCTCAAAATGGGGCCTTCTTAGCAGTAGCCTGAGTGTCACCTGGGAACTTGTTAAAAATGCCTGTTCTCAGACCACATAACAGGCCCACTGAATAAAAACTGTGAACCCTAATCTGAGTCTTAACGAGCCCAATTCTGATGCCTGCTAGAATTTGAGAACCACTGCTTTCTATTGATTTTTTTAAAATGACAATTAAAGTCAGGTTCTATGCAACACTGATCCAGTGCTGACCCATTTTAGGCTCTCTTGTAGATTTAAAGTTACAAGTTATTATTATTAATTAAACCAGATATCTTAAATTAAAAATTATCACTTTACTTATCTGGTAAATTCTACATTTGGGAAATATTTTAAGCCCCCATTTTGAGTTCTATTTATGTAAAACTTACATAGTATTCTTATTAGTGTTATATAATGCTCACATTGCTATCTTTATAATTATAACATTAGATTGAATTTTTCCAGGACTTAAACCATTCTTTTATTTAATTTATTATTATTTTTGTAATTCCAGTAGCTGTCCCAATTTTTTACTCTGGTATTTAATTATATCCCAGTTTACAATCTAGGAGAATCAGCTTAATTTTATAAAAGGCATACAATATTGAATAAGACCTTTAGATCATTTGTGTGTGTGTGTGTGTGTGTGTGTGTTATTGTCTCATGGATTATTATTAAAGTTTTCTCATTCATCTATGACACAAATAATTTTTAAATTCCCGTGGAAGGCAATTGCCCTGACAAAACTATTTGAGCACTTATACAATGTTCTAGTATTACAGTAGCATAAAATAAGTTTCCTAATATCTGTATTGGAACTGTATTTAATAAAAATTTACTTAGAACATCGGTGATTATATAATAGTAAAAATGAATGTTACTGGTTAAGCAATTAGATTATATGAGTTCTCATTATACCAACTGGAAATTGTCTTACAAAACTATAATATGTTCTTACTTCAAACCACAGCTTTTTATTGAAGCTTTCATAAAAACATTAGAAATTCAAAGCCTGGCCTGTTTAAAATGCAGCTCTAAAACTTAGTGAATAGTTTCTTGTTTAGTGCTTTAAATTAAAACAGAAAAGAACAACTGTTGAGACCATGTAACTCTGGATTGTAAGACCTAAACTAGTCCTGTGACTTTTACATTTTGGCTTTTGTGTTTAACACAAAAAAAATAATATCAAACCACCTCGAATATAACACTGAAGTAAGTGGCTGACAATGTCAGTGGGCTTTTTCTCAGTCCAAAGTCTTCTTTTCATTAATGAAACACTGTGTTTGCTTATGTCAATGCATGAACTTAGTCATACACATTATAGGATGCCAGGATATATAACAAAGAATTAATGATAATATTTTTTAGTAAAAGTGCATCTTTGGGGGGTTTTCTCTTTGTTCAAATCCACCCCCCCCCCCGCCCGTCTCTGTACGAGGGAGCTGCTTTCTTCTTCCTTTCTTTTTTCTTGCCTATTAAAGTTTTTGCTCCAAAAAAGAAAAAAAAAGTAAAAGTGCAGCTTTTACTAATATGTGAACACAAAAGGTAATGGCCTGAGTAGCAAAAAATTCACCTAAGGAAGAAGTATGTGTAACATTGATTAATAAATTCTGTGGTATTTTACTTCCTATCCCTAACACATTGATGTATTCCATAATACTCTGTTTTCTCAAACAGTTATTTGACTGTGTAACAGATCTTCCCCTCACTAAAAATACATTCTGACTATAAGCATAGAAATGTAAATCCATTTCAGAATATAATCTTATTTCCTTTTCATGGTAGGGGTGAGTAACACTGTCCAAACTTACAAACTTAAGAGAGAGTCACAGTGGTGGAACAATTTATGCACACCCAGTTTAGATGGAATGATTGACAGGAAATATGTAAGAAATTCAAGTTATTCTTATGGAGGGAAAAAAGGTCTATTATTTTGACAGTTAACATTTTAAGATTAAGCACTTTAGATTAACCAGCAAGGAAAATGAAATCATTTTAATAGGCCTGTAGTTTGATGGATTTAGTTATTAAATTAAATAGACACTAATTTAAAGGTTACTACTTCAACCCTTAAACAAAGAGAGTTTTAACTGTGTAAAAAGATGCAAATAAAGTACCAAGTAGCTTATATTTAGGCAGAGAAGATACTTAAAATTCAGAAATGTCAAAACCAGCTTATTCTTCTGTTGCAATGTAATTAAATGTTTCAGTTTATTTATCTTTAGTTTATCTTAAGTTGTATGATGGATTAATTGTACTCAATAATTGTTTTGCTGTTAATGGTTTACATATTCTTTTTTATATTAACAAGTGTTATTTTAAACATTTTATAAAGGAAAGTTTGAAAAGAGTTGTTTAATATCACAAAACCCATTGTGATCTTTCTCAAGTGAATTTATAGATTTATTTTTTTGGCTACATCTTTTGTCTAGTTGTGGGCCTATATCACTGATAATCCCATAACACAAGTTATTATATTAAGAGCTGGAAAACTTATCAGATGTGAGCTTATTAATTATTCACAATAAAACATTAACAGTTTAACATTTCTCTTCTGGAAAGCTCAACATGTTTTACATAGTTGATTTATTCATATCTCTTAACCATTTTATTTGCAGAGCGTTACCTTTGCTATTTAGATTTTTAATATGCCTATAAAGTAGATTTATGATAGAAAAGAATTCTAAATTACTCAGTTAAAAATGTATTCTTTTATACTTATTGAACTCTAATTTTTACGTAAAGTTTTGCAGTTTGTAGTATGTGAAATCTTACACTTAAAAAAGACAATATTTAGTATATTTTTAATAAATTACCATTCAAAAATGCATGTTGGATTGCATTAGGTTAAGAAGTATTACCAGAATATCTATTTATAATAGAAAACTGTTGCAATTATAATTATATGCTAAATCTATATATTCATAAAATAATTAAGTTAAAATTATTTTAATTTTTAGATACTTGACATAGGAGTTCATAGTTCTCCTGAATTCTGAATTGCATTTCATCTTCCAAAACTTTCAAATAAGATTTATATGATATAAATTTTCATTAAAAAAACTTGGAATGTTTGACCATACAGGAAAAGATAATTGAAGAAAGACTTACTAAGGAAATAAAAGTGAAAGTACACTTTGGTCAGGTATTAAGTCCAGGTATTAAAATTAGCATACCAAAATACAAAATTTTATATATAACCTGTTTATTAAATCAAAGTATTTCTAATGCCTTTCTTTTCTGTTCTTTCATTTTGATCCATATCGACTTTAATGCCACGACTGGCTCACTACTAAGTATCAGTCAAGATCATAATTTAGCACTTACCTCAAATTACATGAAAATCGAATCCAAAAATGGCATACTGCAACCAGGTCTACTTTCATGTATCAAAATGGATTGCTGTACATTATAAATGATACTCCCTGATGTTTTTGCAATGATTCATGAAACTATGGGGCTGACATTTTAGTGCAAAGAATTCCATAAATGTTAATAAAGCAGGAAAACGAATCGCAAAGCACTTCTAGATCATGATAAAGCCAGGTATTCAAATAACTTTAATCTCTTTCTATTACTAATGCTGTTTGTAATGCTTAAAAGATATCAAAATACAATATAAAATATTTTTATAGCTAAATGAATCGAAATTAAATGTTACAAATCAAAACTGAGCTATGATAAAAGATCATCACATGATAATTAAGCTTTTGCTTTTACATCTCTTAGTATAACATACCACTTACAAAATATCCAATCTTTAGGATGATTTAGCATCTTAGCCTGATGTAGAAACAATTACAAAATATAAAGAATTATCATTTATTTCATTTTGATGTTATGTGATACATTTCTTAAAAGAAACTTTGAATCAAGTTTTAAATTCTGTACTGATTCATTAGCTTTTACCCTAGTTGATGTGGGTTTCTTAATCTTTAAAATGGAATCCCTCATCTCTCACACAGATGCCATTTCTTTAGTTATATGTGTTTAGATACATTTTAAAATGTAACATTTTTTAAATCTTTCACTTGTTAATTATATTTAATAATTTATTTGAAAAACTAGGCCACTTATGTCAAAGATGCCACTATTTATTTTTAATCAAGAGTTAAAAATGTAGTTTGCCTTAAACAATTCTAATATGATTTCCCAAAATGATATTTGGTACATGATGATTACTGTTTTCATTTTTGTCTGTTTAACTTTACATGTTTATCAGTAGAAAGTACACTTATGGTAAAAAAAAAAAAAAACTATTATATTGTTTATATAATTTTTTTCTAAAAGAATTAGCTTCATTTTGATTTCTTTCCATTTTTTAATAAGAGGGACATTTATATGAAATTTTTATTTTACCTTTATTATAATATAAAATTACACTAATTTAAGGATTAAAGTTCATATTCAGAAAGGGCATTTATTTTATTTTATTTTTATTTTGCTATATACATAATAATTTGCTTTCTGTGTCCAGACCCAAATGGATATAGAAATTATTTTGAAATAAAAACATTAATTTTTAGTATTTAAGTTCCTTTAGTTACATATTTTACAGAACTATTTATGTATTATTAAATGTTTACATACATACATGTGTTTGATTTGCATTGATTTGTGATGATTATTATATTTCCAATCTGTCTTTACTATGAATATTGGTTTTTTCCCAGAGTATCTAGTTTTAAACAAAAAGTAATCTGTCAATGCAAATCTCTTGGTGTAGCATATTTGAAATTTTATCTACAAGTAGATGTAGACGGAAGTGTACTTACTTAGTATTTATTATGGTCTCAATTTCTGTGAATTTCATGCTCACTTTTCCCCTTCATTTCTTTTTCAAATGGCCACTTTGTCATATGTTTTAACTGTAGGAAGATGAAAAACTCTAAAAGTGCTCACCATCAGCATAAAGTGAGGCATTTTGAGCTCTACTGTGCAAAATGAAAGCATAATAGTCACTGCAAGGAAGACTTAAAGTTCTATTATCCTGTCATTTATACTTAGAGGCACTTCAGTTTCTGGAATAGTTTAAACAAAGGAAATTTGGAATGGATTTCTCTTTAAAATTTTGAAAACCTGGAATCCTGAGGCTGAAAGACTATGGAATACCTTCGACCACCTTCCAGATAATATCTGGATGGAGGATAATATGTGATGTAATAAGCTATAAGTGTCAAGATATGTGAGCATTAAAAAAGGAAGCTGATTTTGTGATGCCACTTATATCACCTCCACTAAGGGAATAGGTCAGCACACTGCAACTGATTTCCCATTTCTGCAAAACAGTGCAGTTCTGCTTCAGGCTCTGAATTTGGGATTTCCTGTTGAAGTCAAAACTCGGTCTATGCTGTCCTGGGGGGTCAGGAACAAAATAGGTTGTGATTATGGAAACAGTATCTCTGGGCTCACTACCAAATCCTCCAGTACTCCTGGGTGTCAATTTGACCTATTATAATAGAACCTCACAGGGTGGAACATCTCCCCTCAATCCTCAGTCCTGATAGATTCTGGGTCCATATGTATGAAGGCTCTATCTTTAAACGGGTATCTTTGAATCAACAATATAATTGTTTTGAGAGTTGAGTGGTGGAAGAGACTTAAGTGGTCATTTGGTAAAATCCAACTTATTTTAAAGATGACAAACTGAGCTTAGAGATATTACAGTTTTCTTTTTCCAGTAAAAGTCCTGCTGATAGTAGTAACTCTGAAGTCATGAATCAGTTGAGTACACATGTGGTTTGACCTATCAAGCATTTGTCACTACCATCATGATTGTTACTACAAAAGTGATTATTATTATGAAAATATTTCTTCCTCACCTATAGTTTATCACTAACTTCCCCATTATTTACTTGACCACTGGATATCTTATGGAACTTACTTAATTTACAAGGTATTTTAATGTCTTTATTTGAAGTAAATATATTGTTCAAATGTAACATGACAAACATTGAATTCTTTTTCCCTTTATGAAACACAGAGGCTGGAAGGACAACTCTATGTCCAGTTATTAATGCTAATATGTACACTAACATTAAAAATAACTGATTTTCACATTCAGTGCATCTACTTGTTGGCATTCACATGATGTCACAATTCCCTCCTTTTCTGTGTAAATCTGATTAAGGGGCTTCTCCTGCCATTATTTTGCACGCAAAACTTCGTTCCATTTTGACAACAATCCTCTTTACACAAAGACCTAAAGGTTGAACACTGAAAGTACCTAACCATTACTGTATATTGAATCATGTCTTTTCACATAAAATTGCAAATATGGTTTGAGAGCCAATTTCCAGATTACTCTGGTTGAGTAGGACTAATTACTTTTAAACTGGGTGCAGCCAGGGTCTGCCAAAACAGTGCTGAATTCTTCCAATCATAGGCGAGCTCTACACATCCTGAGATTGTCTCATACTGAAGTGCTGTAAGATTATTCATGCTTGTAGTAATGATTAACTATAAAAATAATGCCAATTGCAGATGATCGTAATAACAGCAGCTATAGTTTATTGAATGCCTACCATGGGGCAGGCATGGTATATAGTATCTATTATCTCGTTTCATTTCCTCTTGAAAACAATCTTATGTGAGGTATTATTATTATTTTCTAAATTTTGTTTAAAAACTGAGTTTCCAGAGATGAGTCTGAGAAAAACATTAGTTTGCGAAGTAGTAGACTTGAGTTCTATTCCTGCTTTTACCACTAGCTGAAATGTGACTATAGGTTCAACACTTAGTACCTCATTTCCCTCCTCTACAGAATTAGGTTATAGAACTAGCTTTAACTTTCTGTGACTTTTAAAAAGCTCAAAGCAGTTTATTATTTTTTTGAGAAAGAAAATCTTTTTTAAAGCATTCATAGTAACAGTATCACTGAACAGTATTTTTCTGGTATTTCCCACATTCTCATCCGATTTCATGGCTTCAAACACAGAACAAAATCATCATTAATATAAAAGGAAGCCCATATTCTGACCAGATCAGTGAAGCGCAGAGAAAGATATGAAATTCACTTACAATGGGTCAGACTCTTACAAAGTTTGAATTTAGCAACATGAATTTATTATGCTGCATATATAAAAAATTAAATGGATGATGTGAAGCAAGGTGGGAATCTAGTACAAGCATAAAGGATATTTACTGTATGTGTGATGAAGCATAAAAATACATTTTTCTCCTTCAAAAAGCAAAATGTTGGATATATTCACATAAAACACCTTAGGCTATATCAAGAACACTGTACTTAAATACTTAAGTACATTTACATACTATTTATGTAAATGTATTGACTTAATCATAGCAGCTCTAGGGATTCATGATAAGCTGTGAAAATTGTCTATAAAAGATAAATGAATGACCCTTTAAAATAGAATAAAAATTAAGTATAGCACACCAGCAATTTTAAGCACATATACGTACCATTCTGAAAATCTGTGCTTTTGCAATGTTAGCAGTTCCTTATATAGTTCTCATAGTGATGCATCCACATCACATATACAGTCTCCTAAACATATTGTATTTTTCTTAGAACATCAAACACCATTATGTCCCATGTCAATTTTGTAATATTTTGAAAGAACAAAATATGGTATAGTAAGCTGACATATTTTCCTTCATTGAAATATTCTTTTGTGTGTAAACTTTTTACAGATTTTTCTCACCATTTTCTCCTTTTCTAAAGTTGACAAAAATGTAAATGATGGCAAAGTGGAAAGAATTATCACTTCTTTCCAAAGTTACTACTCTGTGCTCTCATACTGCTATTGTGTAAATATTGACTAAATTTCACAATTGTATCTGAAATAATAATAAATAATTGCTCCCACTTGGAAAATAGGATTTTTTTTCACACATATACAAATATGTCACTTGCCCACTGTGAGCAAGTAAGCAATAAAAAGTATGGTGAAGTTTTATTTCACTCATTTATTTATTGAACATTTATTTATTGAGCTCTACTATTTGCCAGGTACTATGCAAGGCACTGAATGGCATTGCTAAAAAAAAAGACAAAGTTGATACCTAAATGAAGCTTACAGTATGATGAGAGAGGTGCAAAACCAAATCAATAAAGAGAATCAGTGATTACAAATAGTGAAAACTTTCGTAGAGGAAGTTAACACCCAAGGAGATAGAGATAAATTAGGGAGGCCAATTTAGATAAGGTAGAATGAGGATCTTTCTGAGATACTAAAAGATAAAAATAAAACTAATGCGTGATGAAGAGTGTTCTAAGCCATGGCAATTTCAAGTACAGAGACATTGAAACATATCAAAATATTTTATGAATACATTCTCTGCTTTGTCCTTCAGTTTCATTAATTAGCATGATTCTCAGGAAAATTCAAACTCTTTGCGCAAAGATTTGCCAAAGAGATATCAGGCATTTTTGAAAAGCTGTAGTAATTTGGAAAAATAAAGAAATTACTCTTTAAAAATAGCTTTCAGAGGGGAAAATACTTAATACTTAAAATATTATTCTTCACTGGATATAATGTTTTTAAGAAACTTCAATCTCTTATAGCAATGATCTCTGAACTTCCTGTGTTTGTAATAGCATGTGGGAAAGATCAAGGTGTTTTTATACAGTGTGAATCTTATTCTGATGATTTTTTGTCCTTAGCATAGTAACTGTTTCTTATTTATTTCTTCTTATTCTCAATAAATGCGTTGGATTTCCAAAATATATACTATATTTGAGGAAGTCAGAAAAAATAGAAGTTATTTGTCAAAAATACCTAAAAGCATTTTTATGTGAACTCATCATTTTAGAAAAAAAAGTACATGGACCAGCTCAAAGACTGATTTAATGAAGTATCCTATCATTGGGTTATACATAGGTGCTAGTTAGAGAGTGCATTGTTTTGTCTTGAAATATTTACATTGCAAAAATAAATTAAAGAATGTTTTCTAAAGCCATTTTAGATTTTTTTATGAAAGTATATTTTGATCAATTGACACAAAAATTCATGATAATGGCATCATATACTTACATAACTCCATAACAAATAAAAAATAAAAGAAATTTTGTGTGATTTTATGTACATAATGTAAGGATGTGTCTTTTTTGGCCATTCTGAAATTTTATTTGATTCAAATATTCTTAATTGACTGGTACTGAGTGACAAGAATTAAATAAAAATTGAATTAGTTTAATAACTTTGCATTTCCTGATTAAATGATAATGCTACCAGATGTAAACTAAAACTGGTATATTCTATTAATCTTTAGCTTAATACTTGGAGGGGGTACCACTCAATCTTCAGAATGATTCCTACAGGTATAATTCTCATTTATTTATTGAGACAAGGTCTCACTCTGTCCTCCAGGCTGGAGTGCAGTGGTGTGATCATAGTTCACTGCAGCCTCCAACTCTTGAGAATAAGTAATCCTCCTGACTTGGCCTCCAACAGCGCTGGGATTCCAGGCATGAGGCATCATGCCTGGCCTCTAATTCTCACTCAAATACTACTCTACAGCACAAGTATCAGTTAAATATCATTTTCAGTCAGTTCTGAAATAAATTTAAAGCTTAACAGGAAGCCAAACCATCTCTTCTGAGATAGATGTAACACAATCCAAATCCACTTTGAAGAAGATAAATTCTAGAGCAAGGATTTTGTAAAAGTTGGAGATAAAAAGAATTTCTCAGTAAGCTTCTAAAATAAGACATGCAATAATAGTTTAACTTAAAGGCTGAAGCTTGAAAGACAAAGCTAAATTCTGGTCACATGCTAGAGGTCGTAAAATAAAGCTTTGCCCAAAGAATGAATAGACACCAGATTACAGTCATGAATGTCTCTTCCATTTTTACATAGTATTTAGAAGAAGGGAACAATTCATTCAGATACACTTTATACAGGTATTACACAAATGAACTAAGTTGAAAATTATGTTTCAGTTTCAGTTAAGGTTTACTGTTAAGGTTTTGAGCCAGCTAGACGTATTTCTACTTACACAACAAATGATGTCATTGAATATACCTTAGTAATTCTTGTGTGAAAGATCAAATGAAGCAAATTTTTATATGCAGATAGTACCTGAGGAAAATATGAAGGTGTCATTGACATGGAACCCACCTGGAAGAGTAGGGGTCTTTCCATGGTTTCATATTTCCTTATGAATACCTTATGGTACCTATGACATCAAATGTAATTATTGATTTCCAGACCTATGTCTTCTTCATGCAGAATTCCGTGCATACACAATTTTGGATAACTAACACTGTAAAGGGTCTCTTCTAAATCTCTGGTAGATACTCAGTAACTGTGAAATGAAAGGATAAATGAATCAATGAGAAGAGAAAATGAGGAAATGTAACCAAGATAAAATTAAAATCAGCTACACATAAAACAGGAGCTGCATAGAGGGGAAAAACGATTTTCTTTCATCCTATTTACCAAAACATGGAGAAATGGAGGCTGTTAAATGATACATTAGGAAACTATAAATTTTTGGTGCTCCAAAATTCATTAAAGTTTGGCATGCTTTGGTAGGGAGGCAAAAAAAAGAGGGTGATAAACCATGATTTCCTTTAAGCCTGCTTTATATATTCACATAAGGATATATATCACCATTGTCTCACATCTATACACTCTTGCCTCAGATCACATCTATCTTGTGGTGTCATTATGATCTTATTCAATTTACACTAATTGATCCTTATAGCCATGTTGGTCTGCCTCATTTTTCTGCAGAAATTTAATCTCATATGCTTTTTAATTTCAACAGTTGTCCTTCAAGGAACAAAGATGGTCTGTATGCAAGGATGCTGTTTCCGCTAAAATGTCATCTTAGCCAATATAGAAGGGTAAAAATAGAAACAATTTTGGATAACTAACACTGTAAGAGTAGCCATCTGCTTCTTAGAAAGATATAAATGTGTTTTCTTATTTCTTTCCTCAAACTAATCCAAAAGATTTCATTCCTGAAATCTGAGATTATTTCCCCAATTGAAATTTCTGATATTTTATGACCGAATAATGAACTTGCAAATACCTTGGATGAACTTTAAATAACCCATCAAATGTTGTTGATGGATACTACATAGAATGATCCAGCAGCCATCTGGAGACCCGTTGGACGATCAAGCTACCATTTTCCAGATTGAGAAAGCAATCAAAATGAGGAAAATGGGAAGAGTACCACACCAGATGGTATTCCAGCTGAACTATACAAGTGTGGGTACACAGCAAATAGTGAATACTTTCACCACTTGTTCAAAACCATATGGACACAGATAAATGCAGATATTTGAGGGACACCTATTTCTTAAGAGAACAAAAGAGGGGATATCTTAGGGTACTAAGAGCTACTGTGTTAACTGACAGGAGGTAGCTGACTTAAATTTTGTTAAGTTCTCTGTTTTCTAAAATAATTTACTTTAGAATATTATAATCACGACAATGTCCTAAAACTTAAAAAAGTATAATTCATGAAATAGTAAAATAAAAGAAATTTAGAAAATATTTGAAACATATTGAGTTAATTTCAACTGAATTTATTTTTCTTAAGTCAAAGTTAATAAAAATGCAAACACTCTAAATTGTAATGTAAACCTCACAACATTAGAATATTTGAGATCATGGTTACTTTTAAATTTTTCAATGGAATAAAGCAACCTAAAACACAAAATTTGTTGAAAAGTCTACTATTTAGAATTATTTGGATTATAATATTATGTAACACTTATTTCTATCACTAAGAAACATTCTAATCTCATAGAAGCTATAGGCAAGATTTTGTTTTGTTTTGTTTTTCATGGGTTTTTTTTGCAGAATGGGGTCTCTGTAAAATATAGCAAATTATTTATTTGCTACTTATTACAAAAAGTCTTGGGCAGGCTCCAGCAAAGCAGGGGACTCTATAAATATATATTCTTGCATGGTTTTAACCTCTGAAACATATATCAGTACCAACTATACTAATTGTGCACCCCATGCAAATATTAGAAACCTCAGCTAAGACAGCAGACCTCTGAAGTAGATATGAAATAAATGTATGCATAAAGACAAGATACAGGCCGGGTGCAATGGCTCAAGCCTGTAATCCCAGCACTTTGGGAGGCCAAGGCAGACGGATCACCTGAGGTCATGAGTTTGAGACCAGCCTGGCCAACATGCTGAAACTCCCGTCTCTACTAAAAATACAAAAAAATTAGCCAGGTGTGGTGACAGACACCTGTGGTCCCAGCTACTTGGGAGGCTGAGGCAGGAGAATCGCTTGAACTCGGGAGGTGGAGGTTGCAGTGACTTCAGATCGTGCCACTATGCTCCAACCTGGGTGACAGAGCAAGACTCTGTCTAAAAAAAAAAAAAAAAAAAAGTTATAGGAGCATTTGATTTTTCCTTATCTATGTTAGTTACTTCTTCCTACTAAGAATTTTATGACGAAGCTGCTTGGAATGCTTACTATAAATGATATGTAGAGATAACTCCAATAATAATTGAGTCAATGAAACTTTGTATACCCATGCTGTCTTTTGCAGAATATGTTAGCATGCAATACTACACTTATCTCATCTACATTGGTGTAGACTACAAGCTACAGGAAACAGATAGGAAGCTTCTAGAGGTAATTTTCAGAGATAGTATCTTAGAAACATGTATAAATGATTGTTCGAATGCTATGCAAACAACTGAAATCCCACATTTAACTTTACAGGAAAGAAAGAAGTCAGAAATATGCTCTCCCACACACATACTGTCAACATTTCTTAAAGCAAACACCCCAAACCAATTGTAAGTAAAAATTTGAAACCCCAAAGTCATAAAGTCTAATTTATTTTTATACTAGGACTACCTCGATTTTAATGGTGTTATTATTCTAATATCAAAAATGTATGGAGCATTTTCCATGTGCCAGGCACAATGCTCAGCTTAAATGGAGTGTTTAATTCTCAATCCACTCTGTGAGATTGGCATTATTATTTTTTTCCATTTGATATATAGAAAACAGTCCCAAGAGAAAACATTAGAATTGTCAGAGCATGGCTTTGCAAAAAGCAACCTGACTGAAGAGCACTTTTTGAACTTCATCACCATGCTATACTGCTTCCTTTGGAATAATCCACCTAAAACCTTCTAGTGCTAATTATTTTTCAAAATGAAGAAAGCACATTTAAAAGGAGTCATGTCTGCTTTTTGGTAACTAACATTAAGATTTAGTTACTTCTGTATGAAATTTTATACAACTGATTTCTCCTAAGAGTTTGGTAAAAAAATTAATGTGCCTAGAGTTCCTGGCATATGTAAATCATATTGTTCTTTCAAGAAAGTTAACTTTAGTGTTATTTTAACTCATAAACTGATCAATAAATTCCTACGGTGTTTTATTTTTGTTTATTTTTTGTTTTGTTTTGTTTGTTTGTTTTTTGTTTGCTTTTTTTTT
Organism: Pan paniscus; assembly: GCF_029289425.2. NCBI lineage: Eukaryota > Metazoa > Chordata > Mammalia > Primates > Hominidae > Pan > Pan paniscus. Next base: position 129,010,832 of record NC_073249.2, read on the forward strand.
TTTTTTTTTTGAGACAGGGTCTCGCTCTGTCGCCCAGGCTGGAGAGCAGTGGTGTGATCTTGGCTCACTGCAACCTCCCTCTCCTGGGTTCAAGCAATTCTCCTGCCTCAGCCTCCCGAGTAGCTGGGACCACAGGCGCCCACTACCACGCCCGGCCAATTTTTTGTATTTTTAGGAAAGATGGGGTTTCACCATGTTGGCCAGGATGGTCTCAAACTCCTGACCTCAGGTGATCTGCCTGTCTTGGCCGCCCAAAGTGCTTGGATTACAGGCATGAGCCACCACGACCAGCCACATTCCTAAGGTATTTTAACATTCACATGAAGTATTTCTTCATAGGAGATATAATGATAATTTCTAGGTCTATATGAATAACTTATATTACAGATCTGGAGAACCTATTCAAGAAAGCATCAGAGTCAATAGAAGTCATGGAAATTAATCAAAATATTGGCAACCATGAAAATGTAGAGATTAAGACAACTTCTTCATGTTTAAATGGGTGGAATCACTTATTCAAATATTAACTCTTTCCACCTGGAGAGCTGAATTCCAGCTATGAATGAGAAAAGTACATATGAATTGGATTGAATAAAATTAATATTTTATGATAGGGAGATATTATTACACTGATGAACTAAAAAAAGTCTACTAAAACCATGAAGGGATGTGCTTTTTAATTTATAAAATCTACATTTACCAGGTGAAAAACCAAGAAAGAAACCACTTTTGTGTCATATCTAGCTATTTTGCATGTAGATGCTAAGGTCTGTGGTACTCCACTTCTCGACTTGTGACTGTGTATATGTTGACAATTGTCATCCTGAGTACAGTTGGGGCAGAGGTCTTAGATCTGATTCTTGCCTCATAAACCGACAGTCAAATTTGTTCTTAGCATGTAAAGTCAGATAACGGGTGTGTTTAGGGACTTTTCTCTTTCTTTTTCTAAGCTTCTATTATTCATGGAAACAATATTCTCCAAGATCACATAGGGGAGAAAATTCTTATATGTTCTATGTTAATTGTAAGTAACAGTCACATTTCCCTAACTTATGAAAACCTAAAGACTGCTTCTCTGAGCAGCCTTTTCCCTCTCACTTCTCTATTGCAAGCTTTTATAGAATTAGACTTTTGATGACATAATATACTCTAAGTTATTCTTGACATCTATTTCCTTTAATGATAAAATAAATGACTTTGTGATGCTTGACTGCTCTGTAAGGTGCTATATAAATGCTAAGTATTTATTTGTAAAGTATATAAACACAAACACACACAGCCAACATCTGCTGGTTTTATGTAGATATAGTGTGAAAAACTGTAAAATTTATATTCAAATTTTGAAACATTTCCCAAATTGTTACAATTACTTACTTGGTCAGAGTAATTCAAGTTCAATAAATCTTTCAGATTTCTAGTATTAAAAAAACTTTTCCCCTTTTTGCTATAGTGTTAATTTAAAATAAATGACCAATTACTTCTAGTAATGAAACTTTTTTTCAAAAGCAGAAGAAAATAGCTTTTGGGTATTTAAAAAAAAATCCACATTGTATACATACATAAATACACACATATACATCTATTATCTTTTATTTTGTTATGGTACAAACACAATGTAAGATATAACTCTTAACAAATTTTTCAGTGTATAATACATTATTGTTAGCTATAGGCACAATGTTGTGCAATAGATCTCCAGAATGGATTCATCTTGCATAACTGAAACTTTAGCCCATTGATTAGCAACTTTATTCACTTGATATTGTTATTCACTTTATATCCTTGAAGTTCATCCATGTTGTCACATATTTCATGATTTCCTTCTTTTTTAAGGCTAATATTCCCCTTGAACATATATATACCACATATTCTCTATCCATTCATCTATTGATGGACTCTTGAGTTGTTTCCATATCTTGGGTTTTTGAATAAAGCTGCAATGAACATGGAAGTGCTCATACCTCTTCAAGAACCTGATTTCAACTGTTTTTGATAAATTTCCAGAAGTGGAATTGCAGGATCATATATTAGTTCTATTTTTAATTTTTTTGAGGAACACCTTCATACTGTTTTCCATGGCAGCTGCACCATTTTGCATTCCTACCAACAGTATACAAGAGTTCCAGTTTCTCCACACTTTTGCAAACACTTGTTGTTGTTGTTGTTGCTGTTGTTGTTGTTGTTGTTGTTGTTGTTGTTGTTGTTGTTTTGCTTGTTTGATTTTATTTTTGAGACAGGGTCTCCCTTTGTCACCCAGGCTGGAGTGCAGTGGTGTGGTCATGGCTCACTGCAGCCTCAACCTCCCTGGCCCAAGCTATCCTTCCGTCTCTTCCCCCCAAGTAGTTGGAACTACAGGCATGCACCACCATGCCCAGCTAATTTTTGTATTTTTTGTAGAGACAAAGTTTCACCATGTTGCCTAGGCTGGTCTCAAACTCCTAAGCTCAAGTGATCCTCCTGCCTTGGCCTCCCCAAAGTACTGGGATTAGAGGGATGCTCCACTGGGGCCAGCCTTGTTTTTTTAAAAAAATAATAGTCACCCTAAAAAGCGTGGGGTGAAAAGAATCTAGTCAGACAATCACATATATGATCAGATACAGAGATCTTTAAATCAAGAGGGAGCGGAGTATCTCTGGAAGGAAACGTATTTGTAATAATGCTTTGTTTTAATCTCTGTAATCCCATGACATGCATAAATAAGCACTCAATGAATATTTTTTGTTTCACTAAGTGAAGATTAAATTTGCCTTTTAGCAAGCTCAATGATTTCCATTGTTGAAATATAAGAGAACAAGTATTAAAGGGTACCTCTAAAGGATAGTAGACTCCTAAAATTTTCAGTTTTTGAGATTTTCAATTTCCAAGTTTACAAACATAGAAATGCTAGCGCAGCATTGGCTTGTTTGAGTTGAGAAATCCTTTCACTGAAATTTAATCGCTTTTGCCTCTCTCTTTTGAGGATATTTCATTTCCACAAAGAAACTGAGTTTTCTTGTTTCTTTTAAACAATTCTAAGAGAAATGTTTTGTATGGGCAGAGATGGTTGGAGAACGACAAGCAGCATTGAGCATGATGCTCAGTGACTCACAATACTTACTAGCTAAGTGACTTCTTCACATTACCAGAGTTAAAAGAAAATAATTCAAATTTGGAGTTTTGAAAAAATGACCATAGCTTTAAAATATCATAAACTTTTCGGAAAGCTCGTGACTAGTCAGATTTCAAATGGTAAATCCATAAACGGCAAAGATCTAATATAAATGACAACTCTCATATTTCTGGAGTCTTCCTAGATAGTATTTCTCCTGTCACTACTTACCAGAGTTATTAAATCTCTCAGCAGTCCTTAAGTACTGCTGAACCAGAAAGAAAAGTCCTGAATCAGTCGCCCTTCTATTTGAGCTACCCTTGTTCATACTTCCATTAGGCTAAATATCCTAAAATTGACTTAATTGAAATATCTGAAGGCAACTTTCCAGTATGTGAAAGTGCTTTGGAAAAAAATGAAGTGCTCTAATATTAGCAGGGCTACTGAAAGATGAGTGACACATCAAAGAAATGTGAGCTGGTTTTTCCATAATAATTTAAGGACTCAGATTCCTCCTAAATCAAATCAGTTCTCCAATGTATAGTCTAGTCTAAGATTCAAGAAAGCACCATGAATAGAAATTTTGTGTTTTGTTGATTAGTCACTATAAACAATTAAACTGTGATATAGTTATGTTTTTCTCAAGAGAATTCCTTCAAAGCCTTGTAGAATTATAAGGATTAGAATAACTGGAAATACTATAGCCACTAGACCATTTTAATGATACCATGTTCATCATCACCAGATAGAAACCAGAAAACATAGAATTATAAAATCTTTTCCCATTTGCTTTGCTTGCTTATTTATAGTTTCTTATTACACAGTGATAACACAAATGAAAGAATACCAATATGAAGAGAATAGGAAGAAGTTTGAACCCCACCTCAACCTCATCCTCTTTCTTACAGTGTAATGCTGAAAGTTACATCTAATTGTAACTTAATTAACCAAAAGTATACTGTGCTTCCGGATTTGATTTCACACACATCATAGAGTACCTGACTTCCATGCTGTTTCACTACTACCTGCAGAACTGATTTGCCTTTGACTGATAGGCTAAAATGCAAGCCTTTTGTTTCTCCATAGTAAAACGGGTATGAATCCAAATAAATAGAGGTGAAAATTTTCTGTTTTCACATTTCTTGGGGGTCATAACAGCCTCAGTGGCTACCTAGAAGTATATGTTTCCAGCCTACACTCCAGAAGAGGTGTTTGTTTGTTTGTTTATGTTTTTTTCGTTTTCTTTTTTTTTGGTGGGGGGGCACTGCAGCACATGATGCATTATTTAAAATAGCAGTTTCCTATAAACTCTTCAAATTTTTAGGCCAGTCTTCTAGGGTTACAACTGCCTAATGGGGGACAGGCAGGTACAGTATATGTGTGAAGTGGGTCTACTGGGAGTTGTGCTGTACTAGAAAGTACATGTCTTGCGTAGAGGGAACAGCTGCTTTCAGTTCTAGCCAATTGTCACCATGTGAGAATGTGGGCCCAGTATTGTCAGAGCTTCCAAATTTTCAAGAGAAAGCTGGAAACTCAGGGATTCATGTAAAAAAAAACAAATATCCTGACGTTTAAATACTGGCTTAAATTTTTAAAAAATATTATGCTGGCCAAACAACATATTTGTAGGCCAAATTGAGTCTGCTGGCAGGCAATTTGCAACCTCTGCTACCCATATATAATCACAACCTTGTTCATTTTATTTACTGATTAACTCATAATTCACATGCTTGAGCACTGATCCAAATATGTCCAGTGGTGGTCTTAATAATCTAGATCAGCATATCTTCATTCGTGTCAGCTATTTGCCAAGGCTACTCAGTTTTCATGACGAAAAGTAATTTGCCCTATCTACCTCAGTTGTGGAGATATATCTTACTTCACTTTTAAATCCCAACCTCATTTAAATATTCAGATAACAGCTTGATTGTGTAAATCATCCTTTAAAATGCAGATTATGGAATACAGTGGTAAGTCAGGCACAGTTCATGATGCTGTCCAACCTGGAGAGAATTAAACATTTCTGAGGGATTGAACATGTCACTACCTTAGCCCAGTGGTTTTCAAGCTTTGTTCCATAGAATGTAAAAAGTTAGAAGTTCCTTATGGGCCACTTTATGGGGATAACTGAAGGTTTGTATTTGAAATGTGGATTTTTTTAGTTGACATGTAATAATTGTACATATTTATGGAATACAGAGTGATATTTTGATATACGTATGCAATGTATAATGATCAAATCAGGGTAATTAGTCCATCCATCACCTCAAATGTGTACCATTTCTTTCTGTTGTGAACATTCAGAATTCTCTCTTTTAGCTTTTTGAAAATATGCAATTAGTTATTAACCATAAATGTTATTTTCAAATAAAAAAGCTTGAGAATACTTTTTCATCAGATTACATAATCAAAAATTTTATCCGTAAAGAAGAGTGTTCTGTCTTTAGATCAATGGCATTCTAAGTGTCTATAAAAGTGTTTTAGAGGATCCGTGAACTACCTGATATATACTAAATTCTGCATGGATCTGAAAATTGCATTTTCTTTTACTTTTATTATATTCTCAAAGGGGTTTGTGCACAAACGTAAGATATTGGAATCTATGATTATATATGTTTATTATTATATGTGATTATATGTGAACTGTGAAGTCAGATCTATGTAAGTTATTCATCCCAGACTAATTACAAACTTTAAATTTTTTGTTGATATTTAATATATGTACTTTTGTATTGATTGCAAACTTTTAAGTTTCATTTTGCTTATCTTTAAAATAAGAATAAAATAGCATCTACTTCACTGTGTTGTAGTGAAGACCAAATGAGATAAGCAAGATAAATTTATTCCTTAAGATCATACATACAGTAAGCACTCTATAAATGCTAATTATTACTATTGTTGTTCAGCAAACTGAAACTCATATAGGGAAAGTCACAAGAAAGTAGTATACTATTATGTTTGCAAAGAAAGTGATCCAGAAACACAAGTGGAAGGATAACTATTCCTTCTTGGATGATTCAGGGAAGACTTCCAAAAGATGTGCCATTTGAGCTGGTTCTTGGAGATGAGTAGGAGTTTTACCAAGAGAAGTGGGAGAAGACCTTTCCAGGAAGTGAGTAGGAACAGTATGCGTAAGGTGTAGAGTGTTCACAGGGATTAGAGAGCTCTGAGTGATGAGAAGGTTGGTGCAACTGAATCAAATCGTGCGTGGAGTGGAGGGGTAGAAAGTGAAGTCAGAGAAGTAAATTGGTGTTAGAATATCCAGGTGAATTGTGAGTTGTAGGCAATGTGAAATAATTGAAAGTTTTAAATAGAAAAATAAGTTTTTAGAGGAAGACAATTTTTACAGCGTTGTCCAGGATAAATTGCAGTGAAAAAGTAACAAGTGTGTGTGTGTGTGTTTAATATGTGCCAGGAATTGTGCTAATCACTTTCTAGCAAGATACTACCTAATTTTCTCAACGAATTTGAAATGCACAGATTACTTCATTTAATAGGTGAGAAAACTGAAGCTTAGAACAATCAGCCATCCAGAATCACATGACCAAGTCATGTACATTTAATCGTTTTTGAAAGATTCCAAAGCCCCTTATACTTCCACTACTAAATGTGGTAGGAAAATAGAACATGAAACTTTTGCCATTTATCCAGATGAGAGGTGATATAGGACCGAGATAAAAGATGGTGATGAGGATTGATATTCAGAAACAATTTTTTGAGGAAAATCAGCAAACTGGGGTAAGGAATTCAATATAAAAGAGGAAATAGAAGGCACTACTCAAGGATAAATGAGACGGTATGAGGTTGGGGAAGTGTTAAAACATGTGGCAGCGTTGAAGACTGAGAATTCAGTAGATGAACCAGGATTTTGGGGGGTGTGAAAGAGCGCTGGTAGAGGGAAAATTTAATGTGTAACACAATGAGTTTTAACTGCCTAGAAGACAAGCAGGCAGAGATGTCCAGTAAGGAGCTGAAAGCACAGCTCTATATAGAAGTGTTAGGGATGGTCACTATTTACTGTAGTTGAAATCTTGAGAATAGTGAGATTACCCAGGTAGAACTGAAGTACAGAGAAGACAAGCATTGATATCCAGTTGGAAGGATTTACACATTAAATGTCAAAGTCCTCAGGATATTATCCTTATTGTATACAGTTTTGAATCTTTCAGAGTTTTTTATACAACTTTCTTTCTTTCTTTTTTCTTTTTTATTTTTTGAGACAGAGTCTCACTCTGTTGCCCAGGCTGGAGTTCAGTGGTGCAATCTTGGCTCACTGCAACCTCCGCCTCCCGGGTTCAAGCGATTCTCCTGCCTCAGCCTCCTGAGTAGCTGGGATTACAGGCATGCACCACCACGCCCAGCTGTTTTTTCTATTTTCAGTAGAGAAAGGGTTTCACCATGTTGGTCAGACTGGTGTTGAAATACTGACCTTGTGATCCACCTGCCTTGGCCTCCAAAAGTGCTGGGATTACAGGTGTGAGCCACCACGCACAGCCAATTTTCTATATAGTAAATACTTCATAAATGTTCTACAGGTGGATAAATGAGAATAGTACCAAAAATAGAACCTAAGAAATGGGAAATGGGAAGGGACCCAGAAAGGAAGTTCAGAAGGATTGTTTAACAGATGGGATGAGATGAGAACAAGAAGAATGGAAGCCAAAGGAGAAGAGTATTTCAAGATGTAGGAAATGGTCCTATAGATTGAAATGCTTTAGAGAGATAAGTTGGGACAAGAGCTTAAAATCAGCCATTGGGTTTGTCGATAGGAGAGTGCTAGAAAATGTGATTCTCAACTAATCACTGGAACTAATCACTGGGATTTTGTAATACGTCCTTTGATGAGCTGGGTGTCAGTCTATATAAGGCAAGTGCCCAAACCCAAAACTTAGCAACATATCCAGAAGTAGAAATCTAGCATGAGAGACTAACAGGGAATTAATTGTGCTGAGTTTCATTACAGGTTTCCTAATTGAAAGTGCTTCCTGCTGATAGGGCAGGCTTAATAGATATTAAAGGGAAAAAATGAAAATAAGATATTTCCATTGTGATTCTTTACCAATTAAAAATTCCAAACACAGATGCATTTGAGAATGCATTGATTCACTTAAAGATTAACATCTTCTCACATTTAAAATGTTAATATAAAAAAAGATAAAAATTGTTTCAGATAAAAGTATATGTCTTTGATATTTCTATTTCAATATTTTATTGCTTCAAATGTTTGTATTTTTCTATAACAAACAACCATTTAAAAACTCAGTCTAATAAAAGATCCGAATATTGTTCTTGAAACATTAAAAACTCGTAAATATACCATAACTTTCTATAACTTAAATATCCTCATTATTTTTCCTATTTAGGTGGACTTTTGGGATTAAAAAAATGAGATAAATTCAATTTTGTGTGATATAGTGCTGTTATAATATTTCATTGTAATGTTTTGAGAAAAAAGGCACTACAATCAAATAAATAAATGCATTTGAATAGTATGGTTTTATTTCTTAGAAAAATAATGGTAGAAAAGTGCAGTTTCTTTTCAAAAATCAGGATGGCTGTCCTCTAGATATCAGATTCAGTGTGTTAAAATTTTATTTATATATTGTCTTATAAAAATCCAGAAAGAACCAACATTTTTTTTAACCCACGAGAGAGTTTGACACCTCTGAATTACTGAACAATCACTGATCAGCATCTAGCATGCACTCTTAAAGCTCATAATAGCTAACAGGAAGTACTGCTGTAGGCTATAGAGTTAGGAATTTAAAAATGTCAGGCAACACTAATAATTCATGCATCCTGGGACCATAAAGCCAGTAGCAATAATAATGGCATGCTCTTTGGAAAACAGGTAAAATTAACATGCTAATGTTTTACCTTAAGAGAATATCATAGAACTTTGGTAAATCATTTTTTTCTGGCATAGGAAGTTCTGATTTGTGTTCTATGGGTTGCTACTACTTATTATGCCTCCTAGATATGTATCCAAATACAAGGCTACATATACTGTCAATTGACAAAGTGCCTGACACGGCATAATAGCAAAATGTGTAGGCAATAAAAAGAAATGCACAAAATAAATATCGATAACTGAAGAAATCAAGTGTGCTAGATGATACAAGAGATTTCACATTTAGGAAACATTTAAGAAAAGAGGTGACAGACAGTGAAGGATACCTTTAGGGAACCTACTCTTTTGTTAAATCTTGATTAGACTTTTTTTTTATTTTTATTATTGCAGGATTGCCTATTTTAGAAATAATGCTTAAAAGCAAGATTTCAGTTCAAGGCTTAAAAAGCTACCGGGCTCTTCTGAAACTGTTTCGTTTTGTTTTGTTTTTCTCATGGTCTTCATATTTGAAAGAAGCATGAAGAAAACAGCTGCACTTGAAGAGAAATGGAATACCAGACACAGAGAAAAGGGAAATTGTGTTTTATTGAGCGATTTCTTTATTGCCACTCTGAGAACCAAAAAGTGACTATGGCTATCAAATAAGTCTACCTCAAAAAAATCTTTAGATCAATCTTTAATGAGAAAGAAAGAAAGAAAGAAATATTGTTCACCCAGGTCTTGCTTTATCCACACAATTCTGTCTTTTCCTAAGTCATCAATATGCTTGTGGTTCTTAAATTTAGTATTTGAATTAAATGCTCAAGAGCCTTGAATGACATTCACCCACCCATTAAAAGATATATAGGTCAATTATATGGCATTGATAAAATCCTTGATATGATTTGTGTCCGTTTAATGACATTTCCTCTAACGTGACAAAATCACAACAAAACGTAAGAAAAGAGCACCTCATTACAAAGGAACCCACCATACATTATTTAAATCTTTCCCTCTGAGATAGCAAGAGCTAGAATGCATACTGAGTAACTGCTACTCAACAGGAAATTATTCTTTTTCGTGCAATTCAGACAAATGATTTCTGACTGGTCATTACAAGAAAAACAAATACCATCTGCAAATAATAATTAGAATGTAATACTATTTAAGCTTTTGAAAAGAATATAAAATACGTATATAGAAGCTCTGAAGCTAATAAAAATATAATGCAGATTACTTCAAAGCATTTCACATTTATATTGCTCAACCACTAATAAAATGAAACAATGTTAAATCAATTTTCTTAAGTCCTATTTAAAAAAAAAAAAATCTCTCAGTTGCATCCAGAATGGTTCAGCTCACTTGAAGTTACAGCCCGGTTTAGGAAAATTGCATTTTACTGCTCTTCTATTGATTTTTAGCAAATTTAAAACTGTCACTATCTGCTGATTCTGCTTATCTTTGAATTTAAAATGTCCACAGTATTTACATAGCATTGAAAAATTACTGTTTCAATGTATTGTATTTTTAATGCAGCTCTCTTTTTGTGGTTTATATAGCTAGCTTGCTACCAAGAGGACACTTTGATGTCATCCTCCTTTGTAGCATACAATGAAATCACATTTTTCTTTAATCTGCAATGGCATCCTGACGAAAAGTAAAACCATTTCTCATTTCCCTCTTAAGAAAATGAGCATTATCTCAATTGTTTTGCATTTTTAGTTTTCAACAAAGCCTATAGGTAGTGTAGTGGGTAGTTCATTACTTTAAAAATTATTTGCAAACAAACACAACATCATCTTCAAATTAACCCAAGCAGAGATATCAATTTCTAGTTTCTTAGCTTACTGATGACAGTTCTATCCCAAGATAAATATATTATTCAGTTTCTGTTACCCATACAACCACATATCTAAAATGCACATAAAACTCAAATTATAAGCATTTGTTGAATTTCAGTCCCTTCTATTATGCTTTATATCCCTATGATTTAGCAAATGATTTATTCAAAAGATGGTCTTGGGGAATGTTTAAATATCTTCTTAAACAATTAATGTGCATCAATCAATATAAAAACAAGCTTTTTTCCTAGTTCCGGTCGAATATGCTTCTTTTCCTAAAATAGACATTACCAAACAAAAGCTATAGATTCAGTTGCTAAGCATCTATTAAAACTATAACAGCCACATGTGATGTAAGTCATATCACTCTGGCAAAAATGAAATTTGCATTCTTTGTGCAAATTCATCGTGATTGCAGCTCTCAGTAGTGTAACTGTAGGGGCCTATAAGTAATTTTATTGTAATCATGAAAGTATATATTATAGGGTTATTATCTAGGCACATGTAAGAATTTCCATTTCCCCTGAAACTTGAATTTAACAAACCGGCATTGTGCCTACTAACTGAATTTGTTTTACTCTGAAAGTTTTAAAATTATGTTAAACAAAATAAATATATTTTGTTTGTTTGTTTTGTATTATTTTAAACATGAAATCTTCCAGGTCACAGTGCAGATTTGAATTTTTGATTTAGCTATCAATTAAGGAATCAACAGAGATGAAAAGGAAGGAAACGGGTTCATTAAAGGCCTTTCATTTACTCATTCCTTCCACATTCTTTTCAACTTGATCCTATTATGTGCAGAACACTGTACTACCATGTGTCTGGTGTTGAGCAAACTTCATACATATTAAGTCAATACAATTAATTGATAAACGTTTTCCATACCTATATTTACTCAATTATAAAGCATTGAAATAAATATCTTAGATGTGGTGTTTACCATGAACATAATCACCCCATAGAAACCATTTACCTTCCACTAACTTTAGTTATTTGGATAAAATTGAGCAGTTAGGCCTGCTTCCAAGTTGTGCTTATCCTAAGACATTCTTCCATTTTCAAAGTTACCAGCTTGGTGTCAATATTAAAAAAACACAATAATTTCTAGGATGAAAGCAAAGATCTTTTAACAACTCCAAGACTTCGTTTGAAAGACTCTAAGTGAAACTAATAAACTCCTGTTTAGTTTCCAAACATTACATATTCAAGTCCTCCGAAGTCAATATTGTTTGTAAGAAGGCATGTAAAATGTACATTGAAAAAAAATTCACAGAAAAAAATTGTTTATACTATATTTGATGAATTATAAAGGTCTAATTCTGCATGATTTTATAATTATTTCTTAATTATAATTTTCATACCTTCTTTGAGGTTTTTTAAACTCTCAGCTTACCCATATCATTTTACACTTGACAAAAATGAAGTATTGGAAATTTTGTTATACATGAATCTAAGTGCCTCAATTATTGATAATACTTATATGAATCAAGTTATCAAATGTATCAAAATTTGTCACCCAGGAGTAAGAGATGGAATGTTCTAGTATATGGAAGCAGTTTGATAGTGTTTTTTGGTGCATTTCAGACAGGGATACATTTCTTAATGAAGGACACTCCTTTTTCCACTACCAAGGGCTGAGTCTATTTTTTTAATAATAAGATTCTTATAATTGTAAATATAATGTAATCTAATTTTATGAAATTTTGAAAAATTTTAGAAGTGTAAAGAAATTTACAAGAACAAACTGGTCATAGTCTCTCCTTGATAGCTGTCATGCGTTTTAAATACAGTTAGATAGAAAAATAGAAATAGCTACAAATACAGATATGCACACATGCAGAGATACAATTCTTCCTAAAATTATGTGATTCTTTTTTAAAGATTTTTTTAAATGGTCAGTTTTCATTGATTTAAAAGCATTTCCCATGTTAAGAATAATCTTATAAATTTTAATTATTTGTAATATCTTTTCCTCATACAGGTATACTAAAATTTATTTACCCAGTTCCATTTTGTTGGATATTTAAGTTATTCCCATATTTTAATATTGCAAATGTCACTGTCATAAACACCTTTCAATACACTTTTAGTCAGTAATCTAGTTTTTTATGATATATTCCCAGAAATAAAATGTATTGTCTCAGATGATACAAACATTTTAAGCTTTTCAGTGCATCTTGCCAAGATGATTTTTAGAGAGTTTATCAATTAATTGCCACTATTCATATTTTAAAGTGTTGATTCTATTGTATTTATATCAACTATGTGTTCCAATTTCAGTAAAATATTGCTAACTTGATAGCTGGGAAATGGAATCATGTGTTGTTTAAATGTGCAACACCCATATTCTAAGGAGGAAATCAGAGCTGCATTAAAGATAGGGACTCATAGCAGATGGTGGGGTCTTGCAGGTGACCTGGCCTGGCTATAATTTCTCACTTATAAATGTATAACTAGACTTCCAGAGGGAGCTCAGGGCAACTCTGGGAATTTTACAGAGCACATGCTTTGGACTTGACCTCCAAAACCCATGAACCCTCTGGGGATAGAAAAAAGAGCTTCCCATGTGCATAGACCAGGACAGAATTCTTTTCTGTCCACACCTTTAAAATATAGACATTATATTAAAATATACTCATAAATTTATAGATGAAGATTCCTCAGTAGACAACTAGAGACATAATCTATTCATACTGTAGAAATAATTTTTAGATGTAATAGTGATAATTATCTTTGCAACATGACATTCCATCAAACTAGTAGTTTTCTGAGTAATTGCTGAATTATTTGGAAGGAATTTCAGGCAATAGTTTAAAAGAAAAGGCCTTATCTTGATATGACTTTGCTTTATGTCACTTTCTGTGTAGAAACTAGTAAAAGCTTATAGCAATATTACTAACCATTAGATCAGAAAATTATTTTGACTTTTCTACTTTTTAATGAACAATAGTTTGCTTATTATTCCATATGTTGAGGTATTAGCATAAGTGAATTAAATAGATGAATGGAGCTACATTTCTGAAATTAAATTTTGTGATTTAAACTGATATCACCTTAATGAAGATCATTTACACTAATTCCATACGATGCCAAAATAAATTAATTCAAATTGGTTATCAAGTTACAGAGAAAACGTTGGACCTACAAAGTTCATGGAAAATGTAGTGTTGTAATTAGCTGATATTTGAAATCAAGAATCTAGAAAAAATTAGCAAGGTCTAATTGAAAAAAAATTTAGACTGTAATTCAGAAAATGTATGTAATTACTACTTGGTAAGAGACTGTTGCAAAAAGAATCATAGATCCCAAACAATGTAAACAATGTAATTTATTTCAACTCAAAATTATAAAATGGCTTGGTAATAAACATTATTTGCAAATGTTATTAAAAAGCTTATAAATTTATTTATAGGTAAATTTTTTTGTGCATGTGTGGCATCTGGAAATTTATTCTCTAGACAGACCTTCAGGGATCACACAAAAGCAGAAAGGCTTTTCTCCCAAATCTTCTACTGCTCAGGATTTATTTAATGATTAATTTGGACAAATCTGTGGGGCCTGGTGGTTTACACCTGTATTTCCAACTCTCTGGGAGGCTGAGGTGGGAGGATTGCTTGAGGCTAGGAGTTGAAGGCTGCAGTGAGCTATGATCGTATCTTTGTACTCCAGCCTAGGTGACAGAGCCAGACCCTGTCTCTAAAATTAAACAACAACAACAACTAAAACATAAAAATCTGAGAAGAATAATAATTTCTGGTTAATAAGTGACATAACACCAATGTGCCTTATTTATTTTCCCCAAAACTTGGAATAATAATAGTGTATATTTCCTATGTTTTTAATAATTTCTAGACATTTTACTATGTTTAAATCAATTCATTGTTTGCAATAAAAGCATCATAAATAGTGAATACATTGATATATTTAAAATATTCCCTGTACAATTATTGAGGATCATTAGAAATGTCATGTGAGAGGCAGTACATACTTGGAACCAGCATTTTCTCTAAAACTTCCTAGGACTTTTAAGAGAATAATAAACTTCAAATGTACTTCAATAAGTTCCACAGAAAAGATTTAATGTTGAACAGTCTTCTCTAACTCATTTCAAGTACAAGAGCTACCATTAAGAAGTCTGAGACAAATAGTTACAGACTGGGTATTTTTCTGTAATTGTGATCCAATTTCACATTGCTTTTAAGGTCACAAAAACTCAGAGGGTATTCCTGATACATGATCTCAATCTCCAACAGATGAGACTGGCCCTCATGAGTACATGTTGCGATGAGACTATCTTCAAAATTGAAGTGGTTATGAAAGTATGAACAGGATAATGTGTCAGAAAATATACAAAGGATTATTAATAAAGCAAAATGAACATAGGAATCAATTGCTTAAGTGTCACACGTTACTGATATCACAATGATGACATAAAACTTTTAGACTTCACTTTTGTTTTTAAAAGATTTTGAAAGAAATGCAATTGATCTAATCTATCATGGAGAGACAGACTCATGATCCTTTTCCTGTGGAAAACAAGGCAAGCTTTATTTTTTTCTTTTTTAAATTTTCCACTATTGGACACTATTTCCAAAGTTTAAGGGTGATAGAACAAGTGGAATAGCTTTCATTTTATAGTCGTGTCAACACTACCCAATTGTGGTTGTAGAGCTGGTTATTCTTTAACTTCTCTTACACTCTTGGGGCCCTCTGCCCTCCAAGACATAAAAAGAGAAAATGAAGTTGCATTGTAGTAGAAGAGATTAAAGCTACATATAACAATTTCTAGACAGGAAGAATTGTTAAATTTTGAACACACTAAGGGAGACTAATAAATCAATCTCTTTCTCTCCTTCCTGCTTTTCTAATTTCTTTAAAGACATTCCTTTCTAAAGTTAAATTGCTTGACAAGCTGCATTCTGTTTTAGTGATTGTCATTATTATACCCAAGTTAGATGAGAAACATTAAGCATTATATTTTAAACTCTAAAAGAAAACATGCTTAGGACAAAATATATCAGTTACATAGGTATACAATCATATTCCTTTCTCTCAAACCATGAATAATTACCTTACACAGGTAAAATTGCTCAGGAATTTAATTTGCTACTTGGAACCCCAAATTTTTCATTGACAGTTTCAGAAAAGGAAAAACCCAATTCAGTACAAACAGGTTCACATTTGCTAATTGCCTTTACTTGAGACTTAAAACTCAAATACTTGCCTGAGATCAACATAGACATTGAAAACAATCTATTTCAATAGAAAGCTAAGATGCAATACAAAATATGGAAATACTTTCTGCTAAACTTTAGGCTCAAGGAAACTTCAAAAATATATATATAGCGTTGTGTGTGTGCATGTGTGTGCAAATATATCACAATTTATTTGTCCATTTTCCTGTCAATGAGAATTAGAGTTGGCATTATTTTGCTATTACAAGTAGTACTGCTAAAAATATTATTGTACATATCTTCTGGTGCATGTCTTCTTATACATACACATGTATACACATACACACACATATGCACATATCTTGAGGAATTTCTGGATTGTAGAATGCATGAAAATTCAGCTTTACAAGATAATATTTAATTATTTTTGAAAACACTTGTGTCAATTTACTCTACCTCTAACAATGTGTAGTAGAATGATTTATCCACATTGTCTCTAACACTTGGTATTGTCAGCCTTCTTTTTGGTATGGGATGAAGGGTATTATTCTCTCTTTACTACTAATATGCATTATTTGAAATCAAACACAGAGCTTTCCAATTGGCATGCTAATATACCCCAGTGTTTCCAAACAGGCTGCAGGTTTGCCAACAACAGTGATTCCAGCAGCTCTCAGAGCTTAGGCGTGGGGCCCGGCCTTTTGCTTCCAATGTCTGCCGGACAAACCCTTCTCTTTTACCCCAGCATGTACACAAATACTATTTTCAATGAGTGCCATAATATGGAAATATTTAAGAAATCCTACTGTACAATATACATGGTGGATGGTAATGTTGATGGTAGTGTTGGGAATTATCCAAATTACAGTGATAAATACATAAATGTGGGGCTCATAAAACCCCTGGAAGCAAAAGAAATAACTTCTCTTTTTAATCTACCAGTTTAAAATACATGTTTGTGTTTGATAAAGTCATCTTCCAAGGATCCCAGGGAAAGGTGACCAATAAAAGAAACTGTAAGATGCTCTAAGTCTCTTAAATTTATAGCACAGTGATTAGTGAAAATATCCCTCACTCCAATAAATAAGAGAAAAAGGATATTTATTTTGATAGCCTGGCTTTCTATTTTTAAAAGTCAATTGCACCACCCCATGGACATTTAAGCCACTGCTAATAAAGGCCATTTTTCTCTGTTTTATTTTGCAACTATAGGTATGGGTGGAATTTTGGACCCACAATTAATATAGTCTTTTCTTTTGCTTTTCTTTGGGGTTGTTGTGTATGCAAGAGTTCATGTTTCCTAATTCACATTTAGCAACCAGTGTGTTTCTTGTAGTCCTTAGAAATAAGTTCACAGAAATCATCATGACATTCTTGGCTCTTGAAAATTCTTCAGTTTTCTAATGCATGCACACTTATAAAACTTTTTTACTGAAAAGAAAAAACAGAATAAAAAACAAAAAAGCCTAACACACATGCTTATTATTTTGTTTTCAGTTTTTGCATGTGCAAAGTTCTATTTTTAAATGTAACTTATTTCAATATGGTCTTGTCCTGTCCTTGGATTTAATTTAGTAGACTTTGTCTTTGAATGAATTTTCTTATGAAAATGTAGCAATTTTATTGTATGTATGTACAAAATCTGTTCTTTAAAATGGGAATAGTTTTATATAGAAATGAAATATCAAGAAATCTAATTCTTGACTATGATGAAGGATTTTTGTATAAAAAGTAGTAGTGGAAAACGTTGCCTTTCTTGGGGTCATCATTTTAACTCACCACATTTCATAAAAATATTAGGTGTTCTGAAAAGTTAACAAAGTTTAAAAAAAACTTCTCTATTTCCATAAATGCATATTTGTAAGTTATCTTAGTTACTTCAGAACTCTCTCTCTTAGTGTGCTGTTTGATGCAGATAAATTACACAGTAATTTTAATGTGTAAGTATTAAATACCAGACACTATAATATATAACACTGTCTTATATCTCATTTAATTTCACAACCTGTGAAATAGGGACTATTATCCCAATTTTACAGCTGATAAAATTGAGTCTCGGGTAGGTTAAGTAATTTATTCATGGTTCAATAGTTAGTAAGTGGAGCTAAAATTTAGTTAATCTGGTTTCCAAAGCCCACAATTATCCCCACTTGACCATCTTACCTCCAGAGCTTGAAATATGTATGGGTTTCTCAAGATGAGCACAAAAATGCCCAGTTCAAAAGATAAAAATAAGAAATAACATGTCATTGTACTTAAAATGATGGGGACATTTAGGTCAGAGACTCAAGGCTAGATCTGGAATGAACCTTGGCCAATGACATATATAGATCTCACAAGGTAAGAAGTAGTGTCTGATAATCTGAACTCACCTGTTACACCCTCAGAGGACATAGGATACTTTTGGAGTTTCCAGCCAGACTGAAAATCTCAGACACTTTTTTCTTTTCTTTTGAGACAGGGTCTTGCTCTGTTTCCCAGACTGAAGTGCAGTGGCACAATCATAGCTCACTGTAACCTCGAACTCCTGGGCTCAAGTGATCTTCCTGCCTCAGCCCCCTGAGTAGCTGGGGCTACAGGCATGTGCCAGCATGTATCCAGCTAAAATTTTTGTTTTTCCTAGAGATGAGGTCTTCCTATGTTGCCCAGGCTGACACTTATTTTTTAACAAGGATAACGATGGGACTTTGAGGTTGATCATTTTCAGTTAGCGTAAGAATCAAGTGGCTATGAAAATAACTCTTAACCACAGGAGAGTCCTAGAGACAAGTGTGGTGAGTCTAGACAAACCAATTGAACAAAAGCAGAGAGTATGTGTGTTTTGCCATTGCTATATCCCCAACACCTAGAACTGTACCTGACACATAGTAGACATTCAGTAAATAGTTGTTAAAAGATTAAACTCGGGGATTAGAGCAAGATTTTTATTAGAATCCTTGAAAATTGGTCATAACTCTCTAGATCTGGTGACACTTGGACTCAGTCATTTACCCCCAAATCCCTCGTATCTGCACTAGTTACATCTCAAAGCACTCACCTGCTTCTACACATTTATAAACTATGACCTCCACTAGAATCATAGCACCCAAAACTTCATGGAAGGGAATTTAGGGTCACATAGTTCAGCCTCCCACACTGAGTAGCCATCTAGCCTCCAAATATTAACTACTGCTCTAAGAGCTCTTTCCCAAATCTCCCTGAACAAATTATAGCAATTGCTTTAGAAAATAAAGATTCCCATGTCTTCCTTTGGAAATTCCGACTCCAAAAATCTTTTATTTTAAAAACACATCTCAGGTAATTTTTATGCACAGGCATCACCTGTGAGAAATGCTTTTCTACAGTACCCATCTCCATTTTCAGAGAGCTCCGATGGAAATTTCTATGAACTAATTCTCCTGCACATACTTTGGTACAAGTGGGCTACTGGAGCCACCTTCCTTCGTTCAATCAAACAGCATTTATTCAGCTTATTTAATGAACACTATCCAAGATACTTGGGGGACAGAAATGAAAAGATGGGGAGACCTGTCAAACATATGGTACTATGTCTATGCAAAATAACATTGGAATGTAGATTCACAGTGGAAGGCAGGGCAGGCATGGAAGAATTCTGAGAATGAGTGTGACATAAGCAGATTTGAGTCTGGAAAGATCACTTGGGAGTGATGTCAGGCATAGTAAGGTGGTGATTCTTAAGTCAAGTAGCTAGTAAGAAGGCTATTTCTGTTGTCCAACCAAGAAAGAATGAAAACGTGCACCAGAACAAAGGCAAGTGAGATAAAGAGAAGAATTACTCAAGATCCTTTTCATCCAGTTTCAACAAATGAGGATATTAAACTAAGACAATTAGATTGAAAGATATATTTACTATAAAATAAGTAGATGTCAGCAAGTATCAAACATTGGTCAGTCATCCCATTCACTCCTCCAAAAATATTAATCAAGCACATGTATTTGTTTGGTGCTGAGTTAGAGATACAAAAATGTACACAATGAATAAGACACAATTCCTGCTCTTAGGGGTCCACTTTTAGCAAAAGAATTAGAATTACAGAGGGACAATTATAATAATATAGTATTTAAAAGAAAGGCTATAATATTGCTATTAAAATGCACCATCAAATTAGAGAGGGGGTTTTAGAGAATATTTATGTGGGAACATAATGAATGAGTAATCCTTTTAGAAATAACAGTAATTTATTGAAGTCTCATGTAAATTATGGGATGTTTTCATATACTTACTTACAGTTTCTTTTTGAAAATGAGTTACAGGTGGCAGGGAGATATTATTGGCCACAAAAGACAGGACGAGGCACGCAACTTCAACAGTAAAATTAAAATTAAATTAATCAAAAACACAGAAGACCTCCCAGAATATTATTTACAAAAAGCATCATGTTGTGAATCAAACTTCTATTTAAATTGCTTTCCCATATTACCCTAGTGAGGCTTCCTACTTAATGAAATATCTGGCAAGGAAGATTTGGGGAACATTTATCCAAAATGCCAGAACTGCTTTCCACTTTGCTCAAATGTTAGCAAGAATCTTTGAAAGTAGCAATACATTTTCCAGACATCATTGTCAAATTTCCCCTAAAGGAGCAATGTGAGTAGATAGTAAGAGAACCATGAATCAGATTGTCAATGCCAGGCTTATGCTACTAAGTTTCCAGGAACATGGTTCTAAGTTTGCAGTCACTAGTTTTGCAGTCACTGTTCCATTTTAGGATTGAATTCTATTTTTCAAATTAATTTTTTACAAATGTTAATCTTATGTGACCCTTTCATTCATCAAAGTGTATCATTCATTCTACCTCTTAATTGTATGTATATGAGGAATTAAAGTAATTTAAATATTAGCCAATTTAACACAAAAGTTAATAAAACAAAATTGCTTGGCAACAATTAGAATGCATTCCAAATCAAAACAGAAATAGCATACATTGTCTGCCAGACTGTATTATCCATTAGGCTAGATGGTCTCTCAGTGACTATACCTCTATAATAGATCTGACCACATTGTATTGTTGATAATCTTTTCTGCATTTACATAGCACCTTTCTTGCTAGAATAGGTGTTTTTGGAGGGGATGTACTATGACTTATTCATCTTTGTATCTGAAGAAATTCCTGGCACAAAGTAGACTTTCAATAATTGTATGATAGATGACTAATCGACTACCTAACTAAATTAACAAATTATCTCTGTCTTACTGTTTTGTGTTGGGCCTATACTCTTTTGTTTATATCAGTTATTTGATTTTTGGACTGGCATAAGATTTGATTTGAAATTCTCTTTTGAAGTTATATATTGACTAAAAGCCATAAATATAAAATATAAAATAAATGTAAATATAAATATAAAAAATAAATATAAATATAAATACTGTATTAGATATTTTTCATTCTAAATGAATGAGCAAATTTATTAATAGGTTCTTAAATTAATGAGTTTGCTAATAGATAATATTTTTCTGAGTGCTTGCGCACTCCCAGAATATTTTTTTAAACAGGGAAAATGACCAATTATAAGCTTGAAAACCTGTCAGGAAAAAAATAGTAACCTAGAGGAAAAATATGTTAAGGTAAAAAGAGAATAAATCAATCACTGAGGCTTCCAGAAATGACAGAATTATCCAGTAATTCTTTTCTAGTATTTATCCATTTGTTCAACAGTATTGTCTTCCAATGTTCTCTGAAGGATAATTATGTAAATACTTAGCATTCTCAAAATAATGATAAAAAGGTATTCTGCCCCTCAGAAAAAATTAACGATTTAACAAGGGAAAGAATATTAAAGAAAAGAATAGTCATGCCAGATCTAAGGGGAGAATGAACATAAAAGAAACAAGTAACTTAATTAACTAAGATGTCAGAAGGTAAATCAGTGAAAAATATAATTGTACTTTAATCTATAAATAAGACAATGGCCCAAGATAATTTGTTCTGTCTCCTCATGATCTCTGCTATCATTTACATTGAAAATAGTGCCATATCAAATGTTGTTATTTGTATATGAAGATGGTGCTATGACTCATCAGTAACAAATCTACAGAATTGCTTTGTTTTAGGAGTAGGAAAGGGCTGGCAATAAATTCATTCACACTCTCAGCTGGTCCTCTTGTGAGCAATGGTGTACATTGGCAAGTTGAAGTTACAGCTGCAGTCAGTCAGTGAGCCTAAAACAAAACAAAACAAAAAACCCAGTGAGTGAAAAATCAATTAGATTGTAATTGGTGAATGGGGGAGAGTGAATCTCAGACCTGATATATCGACACCAATCTCTGACAAACTAATCTAGGCTATCCATGTGATATCCACGAATCTATATTTAATCAATTTTTAACATCAGATGCTTTTATAATTTAATGAATTTGAGAAAATGT
This sequence comes from Pan paniscus, assembly GCF_029289425.2. Classification (NCBI taxonomy): domain Eukaryota; kingdom Metazoa; phylum Chordata; class Mammalia; order Primates; family Hominidae; genus Pan; species Pan paniscus. The sequence continues at coordinate 129,033,156 of NC_073249.2, forward strand.
CCCCAATTCCTGCTTAATGTACTGACTCCAGCATGTGCATTACAAATAGAATGTGAGACATCACTCAGTACTATAACTATGAGAAAATATGTAAAAATGCGTGGTCAGTCTCAACTTTTCATGGAAAAACACAATCCACGTAATATTTTGAGTGGTCTCTTCACATGGACCAGCCCAATTGCTGGCAGGTGAGTTTGATTTCCCCACAAAATAAGTAAGTTGAATAGGAATCATTAAGCTTTTTGACTCAATGCCTCTGGTGGAATGTCGTGAAAAGATTTTTTTTTATGTTTAATGCTTTTAAATGATGAAAGCATGACCTAGCATAGGCTTTGTAGTCAATCATGAAGAGGAACTATCATTGATGTTGAAGTTTTGCAGTGTCAGGTACTATACCACTCCTCATGTTGGACTCAGTTCTAACAGTAGAACTATATGGTAGTATTTTATTTATTTTCTAGATAACAAATTAAATCTTGGAGTAAAAATTTGTCCGGGGTCAAAGATGGCAAAGATTGAATTTGGTTACAAAGACTTACTCTTAAATCCATGATCTTTTTTATTTAAAACAAAGATAACAAAAATATAACCAAACAGCTTGGCTAGAATTTATGTAATTTGTATTATTTATATTAATAAATGGGTATAAATACTTGACCTAAAAACTCAAGGGGCAGAACATGGATTTTTATATGACCATGATTTTTGACCAAGAGCTTTATACATTCAGAACATATTGTCAGAAATATTCTATTTTCTCAGTTATTTTAGCTTTATCTTAAAGACTTTACTAAACTGGCAGAATTCATGGGTAGTTACAGCTTTCCAGTCATGCTAAGGTTTTAAGAGATGGTTATAACCCAGAAAGTAAACATCTGTTGGTTTAAAAATTAAAGTATTTCTTTCATTAATTTATCCAAGACTTTTTAAATGCGATTCTCAGCGTGGCTTATCATGATCCCTATATTAAAGATAGTCCAATATCTATGAAGTTAAACTACATACTCCAAGGCCAATCAAAGCACTTCTAATTTACCATTCTTTATGGGGATTCTCTGTTTAAACAACTTGGGAACGTTATTTTAAAAAGTGTGCGGCAACCAAGAAAGTACAGCTGCATACATACATAGATACTTTCAATCACTGATATGCATGCATGTAAATGAATCGCGGTGAAACAATCATTTCAAAAGATAATGAAAGGTTGCCTTAAAGTCTTTTCTTCCACATTCCCATGGCCTACTAAAAATTCTATCTTATTGACCATGTTGTATTGTCAATGCTTTCTTGCCCAACCAGAGTATGAGCTTTATATGGGCAGAGACTATATATTTTTTCTCAGTGATATCAGTGCATAACACAGTTCTGGCACTTACTGATTACTTATTGAATAAATAATTGAATGGTGTAAAGTAAAATATCAAATTACATAATAGCATCATAGGTTATAATTCACGTCCGTATCCATGAGTGGATCTGATTTTTTCCTGCATACTCTTGAATGCTTGAAAATGCATCTTTGGTTCATCCAGGCACAAATTTTATAGAAGAGAGTTCTATTTAATCATGTATAGATGAAATAGAATTATTACTCAAAAGCAACAGGAGCCACCTATAGTGCCCATGACAGAAGCTGAAAGGAGTTGACTTTCCTTGAATTCTAAGCAATTGTTGCATGCTGGTCCCTGGACAATAATATAAAGCTGGTAAAGTTTGTATTTGAGATGACCTTCAACCTCCATTTTTTGAACTTGTTTGACCTTTTGCCTCTTTTCCCAGGCATCCAAAGCCTCTGGGATGTGTTCTGACTGTAAAAACTCTGATGTTGTGAAAAAAGCTTACGCTTTGCCTCCACTCAAACCAGGTAACTGGCTTGGATGTGAGTTAATTTCTCTACACTTAGTCCTCTCGGTATAAGTTTAGAATAATAGTGATCTTCCCCTGAAAGGAATGGTGTAGGCCTATATGAAAGGATGTAAGTGAGAATGCTCAATAAACTGTGCAACCTTAAACAGATATTTGATGTCACTCAAAAGAGACTTAAAATGAGGGAACTTCTAAGGCCCTCTCTCCACTGATGTATTTATGACCCAAATAACTCCATTTACTCCCTTCTATAAATTCCCGTCTCTTGTTGCAATTGTTGGGACAGAAAATAATCTGACTGTTCCCTAAATTTATTCACCTTAAGAAAAAAATGCCTGATAAGGCTAGGTGTGTTGGCCGATGCCTGTAATCCCAGCAAAGGCGGGCTGATGGCCTGAGCTCAGGAGTTTGAGTTCAGCCTGGGCAATGTGGTGAAACCCTGTCTCTACAAAAAACTACAAACGTTAGCAGGGCATGGTGTTGCACGCCTGTAGTCCCAGCTACTTGGGATGCTGAGGTGGGAGGACCGCTTAAGCCTGGGAGGCAGAGGTTGCAGTGAACGGAGATCACGCCACTTCTCTCTAGCCCAGGCAACAGAAAGAGGCCCCATCTCAGAAAAAAAAAAAAAAAAAAAAAGAAAAGAAAAGAAAAGAAAAAATGCCTTATGAACATAAAACCACCTTAGTTTGTTGAGATTTTTTAAGAGAGAATTGTGAATCTAATTATTCTGCAGCCTGTTGGGGACAAGTCCTTCCTTTGTCTACTCTGTTCATCTCTATCCTAAGAAACACAAGAGTCAGAAAGGTGGTATCCCAGAAACAAAAGCCTATTCATCTCAATGTTAAGGCTCTGATACATAAAGGATGGTAATTTAATTTCCTGAAATTTGTTAGTCCGAAAGTTTAATTAAGAGAAACCAAGACACTAAAATAGTTTTGTATCAAATCTGTAGAATAGTGGGACTTAACTACTAGATGACTTATGTTTCCATACTGATTGTTAAAATGATATTTATGAAAGAAACCAAGCGTAACCATTTTAACAATTCTAGGCATACTCTAAGAGGTAAAATTAAAATTAGGGAAAATGAGACCATTTATAATGGGCCATTATGACTCTGAATAACGATGATTATTGGTTCTGCTTAATAAAACTGTCATCTAACACAAAATAGATATTAAGCTAAATTACATTACATTATCATTCTATCATCCCACAGAATTAAATGCAAATCTTAAAAAATAGATCCACAAGGAAACAGACCCAATATTAACCTTTTCTACCTATTTCCAATTAGCTTTAATTAGTAAAAGAACCCATGTGAAGAAGTTAAAAAAGTATATGCTGCAAAATGCATATAATTTACTAGAGCAAATGGCTAAATATTTATTACTTGTGTATTTTTAAAACAAGGTAGCTTTGTTTTAGAACAGGAGGATTCCAAGACAGCAGCAGAACTTCTCAAACTTCCCTCCTATTATTTAACTTTTGCTCCTTCATTCCATAGCTTTTCCTTCCTGTCAGTCTCTTCCTGTCCCATCTGCTGACCAAGTCATGTAGAGGAATCTTTGCTTTACCTTTCTATCATTGCCATTTCTAAATCTGATTGCACTCAGACAGTATTTCTTTCAAGGTACTTCTTTGGCTCTCAGAATCAAAATTTATGGTTTACGTGACTTCACATGTTGTGAAAATACAGATATTTAGATCTCAGACCTAATTAATCAGAAACTCTATGGTGGGACCTATGGATCTACACTTTAGTGTTCTCCGGAGGTGATTTTTAATATCTCTGGTTTGAGAATTACTGTACTTGAACTACTGACAATTACTAAAGGCAACATATTAATATTAAGGTATATCGTTGTGAAGTTTAACATTTACTTGGTTTATATTTAATCCATTACTGTAAACATTTATTGAGAACATACTATTTGCCAGGCTGTTTACTGGGTAGTAGGGCTACCTAGATAATGAAGCATCCTTTCTCTCGTGCATATTACAGTCTTATCAGAGGCATTTGCTCTTTCGAATCACTTATAGCATTATCTCTTCAGAACACTATAGAATCCTGTGTTCCCTGCTCCCACTAGTGTAAGCCAAAAAGAGATTTCAGTCAAATAAAATCACAAATAATTGAAATAAAACAATAATAGAGAGTATGTAGACTAGATGTAGATGAAGAGAAAAATAAGTGAATAGGTAGATCGAAGCATACAAAAATGCAACAGAGAGAGAAAAAGAAAAGAAAAATATTAACGGAAATTTAAAAGGCATGGAAAAAAATATCAAGAAGCCCTGGCATATGTCTAATAAGAATTCCAGTAACAAATATTATTATTGATAGGAAAGAGGAAATATTTGAAATGATGGCTGAAATCTTTCTTGAAAACTGAAGAAAGCAATGATTAATTATTTTGAAAATTTAAATAAACAAAAACCCCCAAATTATACCTAGTCACTTTGTAGTGGAATTGCAGAACATCAAGGACAAAGAGAGAATTTTGAAATCAAATAGAGATAAAAGGTAATTTACAAAGGAACAATCAGGTGGATAGAAGACCTCATCAGCATTAGGAAAGACCAAAAGAGAATGAAGGAGTAACTTCAATGTGCTGACAAGATAAATCTCAGTGAAAAGTTAAACATTTAAGAGAGAAGGTGGAATAAAGAAGTTTAAAGATGCACAATGACACAGAATTTCCTACTTTCACTTGAAAAAATACTAAATGACGTATTTCATTAAGAAATAAATAAATCAAGAAAGAAGGAATATGATTCAGGAAGAAACAGTGAACAAATAAATCGGTAAAAAATATTTTTAAATCTAAGTAAATTTTGGGATATAAATGACATTTGTACTACAAACACTATTTGTTATGGCTTCAGTAAAAACTACAATTAAGTTACAGATAACCTAAATGTTTATAAAAATAGATTGTCAACAGGCAATTTTATTTTTAACAAACTAATTTGGGGAGATATCAAGAGGCACTTGAATTAACGTTAAATATGTAATCAAAATCAGTTTATTTTCCCTTTATATTATCACTTTAATGGCAACTTAAAACTCAGCTGACATGAAAATGGGTCTTATTTCCCCTAGAAGAGGTTTACCAATTTCCCCTAAAAGGATGTTTTCTATTATTTTAAGCAGCAATTTCGTTGTCTAGTTTTAGCTTGTCAAACTTGTCAAACATTTAATTGTTGAATGATTAGCTCTTCACAAACAATGAAGGCCCCATCTTAAAAGCTTTTTTGTTTATCAGAGACATCCTAACCTTGTATGCCTCGTTTTTCAAGTTATAGATATTAGCAGTATTATAATGGTGTTAACAAAGAGAAGAGGCTATATGTGACAGAAAACCTGTTTATTATGTAATTTAGGAGTTGGATTGGTGTGCTGCAGATTAATAACTCTCATTTATGTTGTAGCTATACTTAAAAAACATCATGGAGTCTTTCCATTTTTTCACTGCTTAGATTGATGGGGTTTTCCCTGAAAACAAAATAAAACAAAAACAAAAACAACTTTTGAATAACATGGCATCTGGTAAAGTCAAGGAAGTAAATTTGTTTTTTTCTTCCTCTTCGAGAGAGTTGGCATAGTTTGAAAGAATATTTTCAAGAAACAAGGAAATAAGTATGAACTTTCATATTTAATGAGAAATTGAAAGGTGAGTTCATAATAACCTCAGTTCAACGTTTTATCAAAAGTGTTGGCATTAGTAGGCTGGGCGCGGTGGCTCACGCCTGTAATCCCAGCACTTTGGGAGGCTGAGGCGGGTGGATCACGAGGTCAGGAGATCGAGACCATCCTGGCTAAGACAGTGAAACCCCATCTCTACTAAAAATACAAAAAATTAGCTGGGCGTGGTGGTGGGCACCTGTAGTCCCAGCTACTCGGGAGGCTGAGGTAGGAGAATGGTGTGAACCCGGGAGGCGGAGCTTGCAGTGAGCCAAAATCGCACCACTGCACTCCAGCCTGGGCAACAGAGCAAGACTCCATCTCAAAAAAATAAAAAATAAAAAAAAGTGTTGGCATTAGTAATATCAATATATTGTCAACATCTGCTAAAAGTCATCAAACACCTGGTCAGTTCATGCAATCAGGAAAAAAAAAAGTTGTTTGATTCACTTAAAAAAATCAAATCATTTAAGTGTGACTAATGCTTTTTGAATCTTTTGGGGGTATGTGAAAATAAACTGATGAATGGTTTAAAAAATGTTTATGTTAATTGCTACAGAAGTATAAATTTTAGTCGTTTTAAGAATTTTTTTTCTTACTACATTTCCATGCAATTAAGAAAATTATCATATTTCTTTTTTAACTTTTATTTTAAGTTCAGGGGTACAAGTACAGGTTTGTTTTGCATAGGTAAACTCATTTCATGAGGGCTTGTTGTACAGATTATTTCATCACCCAGGTATTAAGTCGAGTACCCATGAGTTATTTTTCCTGATCCTCTGCCTCCACCCACCCTCCACCCTCTTAAAGGCCCCAGTGTGTGTTCCTCTCTACGTGTCCATGTGTTCTCAGCATTTAGCTCCCACTTATAAGAGAGAACATGTGGCTTTTGGTTTTCTGTTCCTGAGTTTACTTGCTAAGGATAATAGCCTCCAGCTCCATCCATGTCCCTGCAAAGGACATGATCATGTTCTTTTCTATGCTGACCCACAATTAACCAGTGCATTCTTCCCTTGGATTCCCTAAGCTTGTGCGCCTGATGAGCTGCTCTCCAGTTATGCCACCATGATTTCCATTCCTGAGGGAAGGCTGTGACGAAGAGCCAGGAAAATAAGAGCACCCCTCCTACTCTCATAGTGCAGTGGTTGAGGATCCTTTTTTCTATACAATTTTAAAACTGGAAATACACAAAATGCACCAACATAATTAAAGATAAAACTACCATGAAATAGCACAAATATTCTGCACATGAAATGTTAAGAACTAAAATTTAAAAATCTGCTTTTAGTAGGACTACATAAAACTGAAGAAAACCAGTCAATACAGAATTGGGCCTATGTACAATTATTCTTGAAGTAATCCAAACACATTAAGTTCTCTAATATATCTAAAATAATCTATGACAAAGGAAATAATCTGAAGGAAAGAAAGAAAAGATAATTGTGGGAAATTCTTATGTGTTATACTTTTATGTGTAGATAAGCTGAATGGAAAAAGAATTATTGTAAAATATTGAGAAAAGATTAGAAGATATGAAATAATTAAGAAAAAGAGAATAGGTAAAAGGAGCCCATGGTGATGAAAAGGCACTGCTCATTTTCTTTTTAAAAAATTTCCTCAAATTATTAAATCTAGGCATTCCCAACTTTTTTTTTTTTTTTTTTTTTTTTTTTTATTTGGTGTTTCGCTCTTATTGCCCAGGCTGGAGTGCAATGACGTGATCTTGGCTCACCACAGCCTCTGCATCCAGGATTCAAGCTATTCCCCTGCCTCAGCCTCCCAAAATGCTGGGATTATAGGCGTGAGCCACCACTCCTGGCCAGCACTCCCAATTTTTAAAAATGCATGATTGACAAAAATCTTAGAAAGCCGTTTTCTGTAGATTTGAAAGCAATGCTATTTACATTGTTACTACTTTCTTGTTAAATCTTGCATGTCTGCAGTATGTGTTGTAATAGAAACCTAAGATTATGATCTGCTGTATTCATATTTTAAAAAGAAAATTTCAGACTGTATAATCAACTAGTTGATGATTCATATTTGCTTGTACAAAGTTAAAAGTGTAACTTGCCAGAAAAGAAGGAAGCCTGAAAAGTATTCTAAATACATTAATAAGAAGGGTTCTACATGAATTAATTTTTGTTTTGCCATCTACAGAGTTCCTGCCACATTCTAGGCACTTCATATTTGCTGCAACATTTATTCAGACATTGACAGAACAAGAGAAAAGAAGTTAAATTTTAAGTACCATGGATTGAAATTAAACTTAGGGAAGATATTTTATCGTATGAATTGTTCATCTGTATTTAACAAGGTATTCATTTATTTTGGGTGATTTAAGGAAGGTCCTTTCTGGAAACAGGATTACAAACATACGGACCTATTTAGTCAATTTCAACCTTGTGATTTTGAATCTGACAGGTTCTCAGCTGCTTTTATTAAATAACGGATTTTCTTAATAATTACTGTACTCAAACTTAGCAAAAAGCTCTATTTATAGCCCAGTTTTTTAGTCACACACTATTGTGTCTTGTCAAATTGAAACCATATACTACATTCTTTACTTATTAAGATGGTCTTTTTTTGTAATAATTTTGGAGTAGATAGTTTACTTATCTAAACCTCTGATTTCTCATTTAATAGATTTTTGAAGCATTTATTTTCCTTACCATACATAAAAATTGTCAGTTGAGGACAAGGAAGGATTAACCTGGACTACGGTGAATAATTGTTCAGGTTGCTTACTGTGTAACTCCAGAGGAGCATTCACATGGTACAATTTGCAGATTTAAGTATTTATTACAACCGTTTTCTGGCAGATAACAGTGGAACACCCTGTTCTGTTAAAATTAGTTTATTATGACAAATTGCCTACAGATGGACATAAAGTGTCTTGAGGAAGGGCACCTGCTTTGGACTGAATCGTGTCCCCCCAAAATCAAATGTTGAAGCCTAATCTCTAATATGATGGTATTTGGAGATGGGGCCTTTGGGAGATAACTAGGTTTAGATGAGGTCAAGAGCATGGGGCCTTCCTGATTAGTACCCTGAAAAGAGAATACACCAGAGAGCTTGCCCTCTCTCCCTCTTACCCCACAGGCACACAAAGAGGTCATGTGAGTACACAGTCAGATAACAACCACCTGTGAGAAAACAGAAGAGGCTTCAGAGTGAAATCTACTTTGCTGGTACTGTAATCTTGGACATTATTCTCAAGAACTGTGAGATAATAAATTTATCTTATTTAAGCCACCCAGTCTATGGTATTTTGTTATGGCACCCTGAACTAAGACAAATTTTGGTACCAAGAAATGGGGGTGCTACTGTAACTAATACCTAAACATGGGGAAATGGCTTTGGAATTGGATAGTGAGTAGAGGCTCAAGAATTTTCAGGTGCATCCTAAACATATGAACAAACAGTAAAGGTGATTCTGGTGAGACCTCAGATGGAATTGAGGAATATGTTATTGGAAACTGGAAGGACGGTGATTCTTGTTACAAAGTGGCAAAAAACTTAGGTGAACTGTATTCTAGTGTTTTGGGGAAGGTAGAACTTGTGAGTGATGAAATTAAATATTTGACATTTCTAAGCAATATGATGAGGGAGCAGCTGGTTTCCTCCTGACCATTTCTGCTGAAATGAAAAAAGAAAAAAGATAAGTTGAAGAAGAAATTGTTCAGCAAAAAGGAACCAGAACTTGAAGATTTGGGAAATTCTCAGCTTATCCACATTATTAAAAAATGACAAAAACTTGCTCTGAAAATAACACTAGGAGTGTGACTGGACAACCATTTGATAAGAGTTTATGAGATTATGTGAGCAGAAATTCTGCCAGTTTGAACTGAAGGGGATGAAGATGGGACAAAAAGAATGAAGGCTTCGAGACTTCTTGGGTTAGACATGATGGGCTGATTTGCTTATTTGGCTGTGAACCTGCACTATTTTTCAAGGAGAGGAAAAAATGGCCCCAAAGGCAATTCAGAGATAGCCAGAGCCACAGCCTCAGTTTCAACAGGCTGGACAGTCTCCACTCAGCTCTTTGGAGGCAGAACCACTCAGAGGACTCAAGCCTGTCAGAGCTAGGGGGTGGGGCTGGCAATCCCACAGGGTGGAAAGGATGGGGCTATCCTGCAAATCCATGTGGGTGATGTTTTGGGTGGAATGCTCTGGACTGAACTGTCCTCCCATCCCCTGCTCAGATTCTGTGTTGAAGCCCTTACCTCCAGTGTTACGGTATTTGGAGATGGGGCCTTTGTAAGATAATTGGGTTTAGATGAGATCATGAGAGTGAGGCCCTCAGGATTAGTGCCCTTATAAGAAACCTCAGAAAGCTTGCGAGTTCTCTCTCTCTCTCTTTCTTTTTCTTTCTCTCTCTCTCTCCCCGTGTGTGTGTGTGTGCGCGCGCGTGTGTGTGTGTGCGCGCGAGCGCGCGTCATGTGGAAACACAGCACAAAGGCAGCCTCTGCAAGCCAGGAAGAGGGCTCACGAAAACTCAATCAAGCTGGCACCCCAATCTCAAACTTCCACCCTCCGAAACTGTGAGAAAATAAATTTCTGTTGTTTATGCTACCTAGTCTACAGTATTTTGTGCTGAGCTGACTAATACAGTTCCTTTCCAGATTGTACAAAAATGCCACATGAATCAGAGCTCACCAGCTCTAGTAGGTATGATTGTTCAGTGTTCAGCATATAGGAAACACTGGGGAAATGCTCATATGTTCAATGAAGAAAATATGCATAACAAGTGATTTAACAATAATGTGATAATTCATTGGATTACTCTAAGAAATATGAGTTTTTTTATGGCAAACTCTCCACAACACACTTGATAATAGATTGAGAGGAAGATGGCTGTGTAAATAATTAAGCTGAAAAAATAAGTTACATTTGCTCTCACAGATCAGTGGTCAAAGAGAGACAAAATGCTGAGGGTGGGGTGGGGTGGACAGGACATTGAGGATCAAAAGCACTTGGGATCAGCTTCAAACTGAAGGTAATAACTGGAATCTTAGACACGGGTTTTTCCAGGAAAACAAAATGAGAGAAGTCAGATCAAGCAGAGGAAGTTGTATGAACAATCACTAAACTTCCTGACTTATTCTCCAAGTTTCTTATTCCTAAACTACAAATATCTTGATTGCATTCTGAGAACATGCTGTGCCTCCCTCTGTCTTAGCAGTCACTACTTTATATTAAAATATATTTTGATGCTTTCCTTTCCCATAGATTCTCCAAGTCATAAACAATACCCCCAGCACCTAGCACAGAGCCTGGTACCATGTTGTTTGTCAAATTAGACTGAGCTCTGATATTGCCTTTTTCACCAGGTGGTCCATACTCTCTTCTACCTTCCTTTAATACACTGGCATATGTTTTGTAAGCCCTCGCCACATTGTATTCAATTGTTTGTTAATGTGTTTGTCTTCCTAATTAGACTGTGAAATTCTTGAAGGCAGAGATTAGGTCCTGTTCATCTTTGCATGATCAGTGTCTTGCCTAGCATATAGTAGGGTTCCCTTAGGGTTCCTTTTTTTTATGAAATGAACTAACATTCAGTATTTCAAAATTACTGGAATTTAGTGTGCTTTAGGTAACAGTGAGCAGAAGGAAGATGGATAAGATATAAGGCTGGGAAAATATGGGGGAAATCCATGTTTGAGGTTAATTGATTAAAAAGGAGGAGCCTTGAGTGACTTCTGTGCTTGGTGTGATGGTGATATTCACCAAGGCATGTTATACTAGAATAATAAGTTAGGGAGATAATAGTGAGTTGAGACATTTATGAAATATGCAGGTGTCTAGTAGAGTTGGATAAATAGGCCTGGAGCTTGAGAAGTTCAGAACCAAGATAGTGATTTGGACATCGTGAGAGGCAGTATACAGTAATAATAATAATAAATAGACTGGACGTGGTGGCTCACGCCTGTAATCCCAGCACTTTGAGAGGCCGAGGCAGGTGGATTGCCTGAGCTCAGGAGTTCAAGACAAGCCTGGGCAACATTGCAAAACCCATTCTCTACAAAAAATACAAAAAATTAGCCAGGCATGGTGGCATGCGCCTGTGGTCCCAGCTACTTGGGAGGCTGAAGTGGGAGAATCGCTTGAGCCTGGGAGGTTGAGGCTGCAGTGAGCTCACATCATGCCACTGCACTCCAGCCTGGGTGACAGAGGGAGATCCTATCTCAAAAAACAAAACAAAACAAAATAATAATAATAATAATAATAATAATAATAATAACTATTAAAGCACTTTCTAAGTGCTGGGTACTAATTGCTCAGCACATGCTAGTACCCTTAATACTCACATAAACAAACTTTTGGAGATGTGCATAATTATCCCCATTTTACAAACTAGAAACCAAGCCACAGACCTCCTAGTTTACCTTAGGTCGTGCAGATCTCAAACCAAGCAGGATTCCCACCCAGTGACTCTGCTTCTAAAATTCGTACTCAGTATACACCAGTATAGGGACTGGGACTGTCAGTCTTTCCTTCGCTTTGTGACTTGATTATATTACCCACCACTTCTGTGCCTCAGTTTCCTCATTTGCAAACTGAGGGAAATAATACTATCTATCTCAAAACAGTGCTTGTTATATGTTAGCACTCAATCAACCTTAAATTATTATTTCCATTAGCCTATTTATGAATGTTGAAATCATGGAGGAAAAGGAGATTGGGTGAATGTGGGGAATAAGAAAACCAGAGGGTCCTTGATCCTTTAAGCAGTGGTTGGCTAGAAAGAAATCCAGTATGGAGGCTGTGTGATCATCCCAAGGGGAAAAGTGAGGCTTCCAGACCTGGGGCCTGGGCAGAATCTGGGATGACTGGTCCAGTGCAGAGGGCTGAGTATCAGTCATTCACAGCAAGCACTGCAGTGCTAGAATGATAAACTGAGAAGAAATATGCCAAATCAAAAGCCTAGGCAGCCATCCAAGTGTAAGGTCCATCTAAAGGAACTGAGCAAAGAAATATGAAAAAAAAAAACAGCTTAGACAGTATGAGACAAAGCTTGAAGTTTCTTAAGCAGGTGGTAGGGACTTCATAGGATGCCGTGAAACTGAGAGTTGTCCAGAAGACAGCTCTTAAAGACAGTGGTCTTGCACAAGCTGGGTTTGAAGAATAATCAAAGTGGTAGGAGGGAATAAGGATGAGGCAGGATCTTAAAAACCCAGGGAGGAAAAAAATGTGAAGGATGTGGGGAGATGGGAGATTTGGTAAGATTCCATTTCTTTCCAGCACCCACAACTTATTAATCCCTACAACAGTTTAATGAGGTGGGCAGTCCATTTATTCCCGTTTTTATAGTTTAGGAAAATTAGACAACAATAATAACTGGCTTTGGGTTACACAGCTGGTGAGCATCAGAGCTGGGATTTTAACCCAGGCTGCCTGGCTCTCACGCCCATGCTTGCAATCATCTATTGCATAGTCCTTATTCCTGGCTGATTTCCTCTTTGTCGTGGCTCACTTTACTCCATCCCTTGTATGTTTCTAAAGACGGAGAACATGGCGTGAACCCCTGAGCGAGACTCCATCTCAAAAAAAAAAAAAAAAAAGAGAGAGAGAGAACTTGTTTATAGCATTTTCCATCTCCATCTACCTACTGTACACTCAGCAAGCCTGGGCGGGGGTAGGGGAGTGGTACACGTTTAGATTTTAAGGAATTGCCCTCTCAAATATTTACGTATAGTCTGAGTCCTTTCCATTCCCAGAAGGCTTCAGATTTTTTGAAACAGGTTTCAGAAAAAAAAAAACTAAATACTTTCTTCTTTCACTTCAGGAACCTATGAAGGAAAAAGAAATCAGTTAATATTCCAAAATGAATTAATGGATTGCTGAGTCAGCAAATTTGATATTAAAACCATTCAATTACTTTCTAAAACAAGAAGGATTAGTTGATATTGATTGGCTGTTTGGTGAGATGTAAAATGTAAAAAGTACTTTGAAATATGTGTTATATCTGTGTTTAAAGAGAGAGCGAGACAAAATAATAAGAACATTAAAGTTAGAAATGTCTACTTCAATTGGATCCACTCCCTCAGTAAGTCAGTAAGTGCAGTGTAATGCTCTTTAAAGCACAGTTAGAGGATTTAAAATCCATAATGACCTTGAAGGTCTTACCAGGGTTCCAGATAATCAATACTGTTAATAATCACCTAATGCGTATTAAGGATCAATACATTCTAAACTTTAAAATAGCCTGATTTGGAATCATGTTGGTACTAATTAAAATTCCAATTTTAGCCAACAAAAACATAATTGAATATAAATGTTGGTTAAATGAATACATAACTGCATGAATAGAATAAAAAACCCAGGCATAAATTATGATGGTTTGCTTTCTGGTCCTGTAACATATTCTTTTTGAATATTCTAATCTCAGATAATTACATACAGATTTTAAAAGTCAAATTTTCTATTAAGATCAATTCTTTCTTCTATGTACATTATCCATTAGGTATTAAATTCCATTGCATAGAGACAGTGAGAAGATTAATTTGGGTGGATTTGATTGTTGGGGTAAATATAGTATATGAAAATTAATCTTAAACTAAATTAAAAATTCAAGTTTCCCCAGCCTACACTTACTCTGTAGCTCAAAAGTTTTTAACTTTGGGTGTACTTCAAATTGTCTGGGGGAACGTTTAAAAATACCATTTAGTGAATCCCACCCAGGGCAATTAAATCAGAATCTCTGTAGGTGGAGCATTAGTGTTTCTCAGAATCCTCCCAGTGATTCCAGTGTGCATCCAGGGCTGAGAACCAACGTTCTAGTCTTTTTATTAGCTTTATTAGCATTGATCTTAAGATCCCCTACTCTAGGATGTCAGAATTTCAGGGATAAAGACATGGTCAGTAAAAGCTACCTTAGTCATTTGTTCATTCACCCTGACAACATATATATTAAGATGACAGAATTAAATGTTACATGAAGATCTCGGGAACACCAACCAATAACACAAAGCCCTAGTTCTCAAGTGACTGAGAGTCTAGTATAAGGGGGAAAAGACAGGTGAAATGCTGTATTAAAAGATATACAAGAAAAAAACAAGGCCAACCTGATATCCCACCATCACCACAAAAGCAACACATCCAAAAGCTTCTCTCTTCTCTCTCCACACATTTTCCTAGTCCTTAGATATTAGGACCACAATCCTAGAAAACTAGGCTTGGATATTAGCCTGGCGCTGACTCCTTCCCACATGTCTTGAGTTGACAAATTGTGTGGGTTTTCCCTCAACAGTATTCCTTACGTCTGCGTCCTCCTCTGGATTCTCACTTTGTGCCTATAGTCTTATTTAATGTTGGTCTAGAATATAAATACAGTGATATAACTTGACTCTCTATACATACTTCCTTATTGCAAAACATAACTGGTCATGTCCAAAAACCTCCAGTGATTTTTTTTATGTATAAGAATTTTAAATTACTGATTTTTCAAATTCTAATAACCTCCACTATTTGTCCAAACCATGTAAGTATTTATTCTGGTACTTTATATGAATATTATCAAGAAGCAATGAAAAAAAGCTAACTAAATATTTCACAGGAACGGAAAACCAAACACCGCATGTTCTCACTCCTAAGTGGGAGTTGAACAAGGAGAACACATGGACACAGGGAGGGCAACATCACACACTGGGGCCTGTTGGAGGGTGGGGGGGTTAGGGGAGGGATAGCATTAGGAGAAATACCAAACATAGATGATGGGTTGATGGGTGAAGCAAACCACAATGGCACATGTATATCTATGTAACAAACCTTCACCTTCTGCACAGGTATCCCAGAACTTAAAGTATAACAAAAATAAAAATAAATAAATATTTCATACATGTCAAACACAAACTTTTATGAATATATTACAAGGAGGAATGCAAAAAGCAAAAATGTAAATTTATAGTACATAGTATGGGAATATTAAACATCATTCCAGTATAAATTATTCATAGAGTCAATTAAAGTATTATTAAAATAGCAAACAAAATAGTAGATTAAGTGGAAAAAACAATTAAGAAAATGTGGCACATATACACCATGGAATACTATGCAGCCATAAAAAATGATGAGTTCATATCCTTTGTAGGGACATGGATGAAATTGGAAACCATCATTCTCAGTAAACTATCGCAAGAACAAAAAACCAAACACCGCATATTCTCACTCATAGGTGGGAATTGAACAATGAGATCACATGGACACAGGAAGGGGAATACCATACTCTGGGGACTGTGGTGGGGAGGGGGGAGGGGGGAGGGATAGCATTGGGAGATATACCTAATGCTAGATGACGAGTTAGTGGGTGCAGCGCACCAGCATGGCACATGTATACATATGTAACTAACCTGCACAATGTGCACATGTACCGTAAAACTTAAAGTATAATAAAAAAAATAAATAAATAAATAAAAATAAAAAAAAAAAGATAATTGAAAGCAAAATAATATTCTTGGATTTTACAGATTTGTGATGTAAAGAAGCAAAGCTTCATTTGATCCATTTTGTTGTAATTTTTCTAACTGCTCCAGAAATTCTTTTAACATCTACACTGCTCAGGGAAACGCTGTAGAGGACACTGTAAACTCTTTCTGCATATTTTCCTTTGATTCCTTCATCTTCAGATAATCCTACTTTTTTCATAAATGCAAGATCTTTGTTACTACCTTTTTTTCTTTTCAAGAACTGGAATATTTTTAATTCAGTTAGACCCATAATTTTTATTTCTATTTTTTTTAACATTTCCAGTTTGTATTTACCGTCTTTTGTTTTGTGTACTTGGAAATACCTATGCAGAGTTACCGCTCTCCCTATCAACACTGTCTTAACAGATGTGCCATCAGAGTAGGATTATTCCTGCAAAACAAGTTTGCAGCACCACAGTATGTTTGCTTATTATGTGTGGACCATTTGTCTGTTTGTCTTTTTTGTATAAATTGAACAATGAAATCATTGATTTTACTTGTATGATGTAATAAATGTCAGAATAATAAAACAATATTATACTAACAAAATTACCAGTACTTTGGACTTCAAATTAATATGACATTATTGAATGCTGAAATACTGAAAGCCTGTATTGAAATCACTAGATTGCATTATTAATATCACAGTACTTCTTAAAATAATGGTATTTTTACTAGGTGGACTTTTCTAAGTGAGGCACTGTAGGTACAGTGGTCCAAATTTACATAATCCTCTGAAATATTCTGTAATTTAATTATTGTGACTCTATTGTAAAGTAATAAAATTGCTAAGGTCATATAGTTGCCCATCAGAAGAAGCAATTCCTGTTATTTAGTTAGCGTTTTTGCATTAGATTGAAATGTCAGAAGGTCACTGGAAAGTTTGCTAATATTTTTTAAATTGTATTTTTATTCTTTGCATTGTTTCTGAGATTAAAAAATCATTTAACATAATGTATTGTATTTTATTTGGAGAAAATTCTTTGTTACATTACTTTTCATTTGTAACATTTACATTTCACATATATGACAGTAAATTTTATATATATATATATATATATATATATATATATATATACAAAAGGAGTTTTATTTCAAGGAGCCCAGTTTTAATAACTTACTATCATACTATTGGTGGCAAAAAATTTAAAAAAATTAAATTTTCATTTTACAATATGATTTTTAGGATTTTAAATTTTATTTATATTTCTAATTTCATATGTTTTCTGACGTTTCTCTATCAGAACACACACAGACATATTCACACATACGTTTACATAGATGTTCTGACTTTTGCTTGAAAATTTTGTTCTACCCAGAATAACCCCATTCATCCTTTCCATCTTTCTAAATCTTATCCATTCTTCAAAACACTGTATAAATCCTGCCTATGCTTCTCTGGCCACAGTAGCATTGAATCCTCTCTCCTTCCTCTGGATATCTTTGGTCTTTAATGTTTGTATCATTAATTTATTAAATATGTTCATTCTCAATAGTTCTTAGAGTTATGCTGCTTAATATTTTTATTTAACTTTTGTATGCAGTGATTTAACTGTAAACTTTTTGAGAACAGAGTGCTAAGTTCATCTTTATCAATTTGCTCTCTAATTGGCTTCTGTAAAAACTAGTAAATACAACAGAAACAAGCAATAAAACCCACACTGCCCACATCTTACATTTTATATGGGAGAGTGATAAGATTTAAAATAAATATATTTATTATGATAATGTTGAGTATTGATGTTAATTCTCCCATGTGACATGTATATGGATATATATGTATGCTTGTATTTATAAAGAAACTATTATAACTTAATTCTGATTAGCCTCTTGCAGTTTTTCAAAATTCATTCTACTGTGTCTTCTCATGACTGATAACTTGGAAAGGTGAGTGACTGCCATTATAGTCCTTGTTTATTTAGGAGGAAACTGATGTTCAGAGAATTATAATTTGATAAAGATTTGATCATTATTAATTGGCTAAGGAGGTGCCATAATTAGAGTCTAGGAGTCTTCTAATCCAGTTTCTCTCAGAATATCTGCACTGAAAGACCAGCTCCCCACCCACCCCCAATATGCTGCTAACCATTATTTTTTAGTAATATAATTGAATTACTAGAAAAATAAAAAAATAAGATGAAGAGTTCCTAAATTGTTAATCTCAATGTACTTATTGTTTTGGTTGGAAAACAAATAGCACATGGAACAGCTCCAGTCTCTGGATCACACTTTCAGTGTTGCTTGTGTCAATCATGACATATCCCTTCTAAAAGAATCATCCTCATCCAGAACATCTGCCATCTAAATTGCTATGTTTACTCACACAGGATCTAACCCTAACGCTAACCCAACCCAAACACTAACTCTTTAAATTTACAGCTGAATGGAGTGGGGCCAAAAAATAGATTGGCCAGCAATTTTTGAACTGTGTGGCCAGGCTGCAAAAGATGAGCTGGGCTCATCAGTATTTTTGTCTCTAGACTTAGATATAATATGCGAAGAAAAAAATTTTCTGTGAAATTCCAAGGTTTGGGACATGGTTAAAATGTGAACGAGCAGAAACTTTGAGTAATCCGTGAAAGCTGGATTGGGGCAGGGCAGATAGAGGAATATGTGCAATGCAGCTGAGTCATGTTAATAGTAGATGACTAAAGATTAAAGAACTGCTGGGCCAGTAACAGTGGCTCATGCCTGTAATCCCAGCACTTTGGGAGGCCGAGGCTGATGGATCACGAGGTCAGGAGTTCGAGACCAGCCTGGCCAACATGGTGAAACCCCATCTCTACTAAAAATACAAAAGTTAACTGGGCATGTAGGCGCACGCCTGTAATCCCAGCTACTCGGGAGGCTGAGGCAGGAGAATCGCTTGAACCCAGGAGGTGGAGGTTACAGTGAGCCAAGATCACGCCATTGCACTCCAGCCTGGGCGACAGGGCGAGACTCCATCTAAAACAACAACAACAAAGATTAAAGAACTGTGCTGAAGCTGAAAAAGCTGCTAGAATTCTAGAATTACCCCCAGTACCCCTTAGCCCAAGGCATGAAACATCATTTTCTTTGAATGTCCTAAGATACAGATCCTACACTTCTTACAATGTACATCTATATCCTAGCTGGCACAAATATGTCTCTGAATTATTCAAGAAGCTTAGCTTAACCAGGACATAGTCCCAGGCTTTTCTTATTATACCAAACAAGCTTATTTCAGAACCAGTAGAAGCCATATTTGAAAGACAAGTTATTGGCATCCACATCTCTGCAATGAGATTGTAAACCAAACTGTGTTGATCTGGTGGAACTATCTTCTGTTTGCTACTAAAATCTGTCTCCTACATACCTACTTTTCAGTTTCTTTGTTTTTAACTTAGTCACAAAAAAAGAATAATTACAACATTTTTCATAGTTAATTATAGTCTGATTTTGCTCAAGGAGGAAATATCTTAAAATTTATACCAAATTATCTCAATAATGGATGAGCTCCCACAATTCATCTGCCCGCTGTATGTTCTCCGATTTGCAGAGCTTTTTAGAACCAACCCCTACTCTTTAATGGGCCAGACATGTGCTTTTAGTTGTACTAACCCAGACACACATCATATATTAATGGCTTCTGGAATCACCCCAGAAATCAAAGGTGTAGATATGAGATTGAGTGCACAGTGATTTTCCAAACATGTTTTATTGCTTGATGCTTTTTTTTTAAAAAAGGAAAATGTTCATATAGATTTTAACTCCTTAGCTATATTAAAATAGCATATTTGCTTCACAGTTTAAAAGTTTCTCTTAGTACAAAAATGAAATCATAGCTTCTTTTTTTATTCTTCAGTAAATTCTAAATTTTAAATTACTGCTAAATTAAATGGTTTGTGTCAGATGTTAACAATATGCGGCTTTAGATTAAAACAAGCTCCATGTAATCTTACTGAGCCAGTAGGTCATAGAAATAAGAGAAAATGTGCTTGAATCACAGGAGAGAAGGGATGTTGGATAGATCTGTGAAATCTTTATGTTGTAGTATCAGCTGATTGATAGCAGTGATTCTCAGAAGGGTTCCAATATTAAGCCTTTCAAAAGCTGGAGATTAGTGCAACCATGGTGAACACAGTGACATTCTGGCAAAGAAAAAAGGGTCAGGGCTGGCAAAATGTGGCAGGTGTCAAAATAAAAGGTTAGGCTCTATGCCTGGGGACCCATCTGTCAGATAAAAGTATGACAAGGCAATTAATGTGTTTATTTATGTTGCTTATGACAAACCATGCATTCCCTAAAAATGATCAATTTAAACATTATCAACTGTTTTCTGGAAATTAAAATTAATATAAAAATAAAATGTTTAAAATAAAAAGCATGGTGTAATATTGAAATGGCTTGTTTATATAACCAAATAAAGTTAACTTTGGGGAATTATAGTAGTCTTCATTGAAGGATTAGAACTATTAAATATAACATCTTGACAATATAGAGGTTATATTAAGGATCCACAAAACTGATGTTTATGTTGCAAGATAATCTTGGTAGCACTTCTCATAAGTTCAGCATGTTTTATATTCATTGAGCTAAATTTGATAATTTCATAATAAAATGAAGCCAAGAAAATTATGAAGAAATAGAATTTAGATATCCAAGCTATGCGTCTTGCATTTTCTTTAAATGTTTTGTTCACAACCTTGTCATTATTAGAGCTTTCATTTTCACTTTGTGACTAATCCTGACTTCTCTTTAATTTATTTATTATTTATTTAGCTTTCTCACTACTTCTGTTTTACCATCTGTTTAAACTAGAATATGTTTAGATTTAATATTCATCGGTGATACATTTTCCTACAGATAAAATAAATTACTACAAGCTCCTAAAATGTCATGTGTTTTACAGGTCAATAAAATCTAACCCAGAATTTTGAGAGAAACAGAATTTACTACAGTCTAAAGTTTTATGCAAAAACTGATCATCCCCATTCTTTCCTTGAATAAAGAAAAGAAGCTGTCAATTACCATGTATTAATAAGTGAGGCTCACACCTTATAGTAGCAACAAAATTAGAAGAGAAATAATATGTATGTCTAGTGTAATGTGATATGCAGAAGAAAAATTTAAATTCTTTAATTGTAAAGGAAAAAAGCCAATATGATAATGTTATTTCCAAGGTGCACTTTCTGTCTGCTGAGCGATGAAATTAACAAGTAAAGTCATTGGAATAGTCAATAAAATCATTTGGCTTTGGAAAGAACAGAGGTATTTTGTTCAATAGTTTTGTTTTCTTTAGGCTGAGACAGTAATTATGCCATCATCATCACTTTCCATCTTTTAGAAGGATATTGGTTAAATTTTGAGTTAATGATTTTTTTCTCCCCAAGATTCCTTTCTAGCCCCTAATATTACTATAGTCTTAAACTATCTTCTGTTTGTCATACAAAATGGCTTCTCATAGAACAACACCAATGTCAGGGTAGGAGCTGAGGAAGAAAAAGTAAATAAAAATACACAAAATCCAAACTTTGTTATATGTTCCATTCAGTGGCCTTATACATGATTTACAAATTTTGTTTGAAGTTTAATTATAATTAACCACTATTTAATTCGAATTCACTGCTGGCTGTATTTCCTGATTCAGAGTTCCATATTGCTTCTATTGCTGGTTTTAATTTATTTGAACCTCAGTCTTCTAAATTGTCTCTATTTCCTACCCATTATTTTTTATTTGCCTAGAGGTACTTGAAAATGCATTCAGAAAAAAAAAATTCTTACTCACCATTTTGTACAACTCTTCAAAACTCTAGGATATGCTACATAATGTACATAATAAAAGTAGTAATTTCAACAGAAAATAAAGATGCCACTCAATTTTGCCATGGATTTATAAAAATGACACATCAGACAACAGGTAAGTTTTTTTTTAACTTATTGACCATGATAACAATCCATTATCAACTAGCTATTTCACAGGATATATTCTGTCTTTACATTGGAAGAAAAATATACAATGAAACTCATTTTATAAAAAGAAAAACCAATTTAATTTATACCTTTATATTTTCACAGAAGCATATGAGAAAAATTTGCTGGGTATCTACTCACTTCAATTCAAACATTTGAAGAAATTATGAAAATTCCGATGAGTTTTTAAAGTTTGTGCTTGCTCTGGTGTAGTGTAGCCATGCATTGATCTATCATCACAGGTATGCTTTCATAAATTTCCCCTCAACCAATCAGATAGAAATTCATACCAATTTGCAAAATTGTTTTTCTTGTTTTTTAAAGCTTAACACATGTAAGATAATTTGGGAAAAATAGATTTTCTCATTTATCATTCTTTCAATCCATGATAATGTTAAATGGTATTTTTGAGTACCTTTATTATTTTAACAAAGGATAAAAATTCTTGGTGTAAAATCGGTTAAATGAAGAAAGTACCAAAGTACAATTTTATTTATGTTGTGAAAAAAATGCTATCAGTTTGAAAAGTTCAATTGTTTCCAAATTGTTAAAATGAGTCCCTATCAATCATCAAATGTTTTTTTGTATCTGCATCAAATAATTTTGGATCTTATGCATTCTCAAGGTATCATCCCTATCTCAGGGCTTCCATATGTGTTTCTTGTATAGTCTATTGTTTTGTTTTATTTTAGTTGATCAACAACTTATATAGCACAAGGTAAGTATTATGTCATCCCCATTTATAGATGAAAAATCTCTGATACAGAGTGGGTAAATAATTTTTAAAATGTAAGCCCACCTTATTTTAGTAATAGGATTTCCTATCCATCTTCTTACTTGCTGAACCAGAATGTTGAAGAACCAACAAGTCAAAATGTGAAAGTTGTGCCATAAGGTAAGAAAAAAATAAATATGTGATGAAAAAGAAAAAAGAAAGGAAAGAGCAGCAGCAAACAGTCTAAAACAGCAAGAAATTTGTCGGGGGCCAAACATAAGAATTTTAAGATGAAATGTGGCAATAAAATGCAAATAAGAAATAACACAAAGAAATTGTGAAAGCTTAAGGAAAAAAAGAGGATAATGGAATGAAAGAAGCATAAAACTTTTCCTTGACCTCTAACATATAACTTGTATAATTCTGAAAAACCATTTCCTGTATTAATTTCCAAAATAGTGTAAAAGATATCTGTGTTTCTGAAATTAAAAATGTTATTGACATTCATAATTTTTTATGATTTGTCAGGTGACTAGTTTATTATGTTAGGAAGCCATCACTGTATGATGATTTAGAGGATGGGCTTTGTAGACAACTGGTAGCTCAAATCCTGGCTCTCCTACTTCCTATTATATCTGTGATCTTGGCAGTCGTGTGTCAGAGCCACCTCCTACTGGTTTATGATAGCTGATTGTGTGCATCTCTTCCCAACATTGTGCTCAGTGACATAATTGGTAGTTTGAAATCAGCCAAGATGAGATTATTTACACCTCTAAAATTGGCACACTAAATCAGACAATCATGGTTTTATTCCCTATGTACCAGCTTACCAGAACACCACTGGACTTTGGGCAAGTTTCCTAACCTTTATGAACCTAAAGGGATTTTTTTTTCATCTGAAAAGGAAAATTAAATACGACAGGTTCACGTAAGGCTCTGAAAACCCTTCATGGGATGATATATTTTACATGATTCCTGGTACATAGTAAACATCAATAATGGTAGCACTGTAGTATTTTAATTCAGCCTATTGTATATAGAACATAGAACAGTTTCACATTTCTAACATCCTAGAAAGCGTTTCAAATAGTTCATCAAAATTCCAGGAGAGGAGGACTTGTAAAAATGACTTTACTGACTTTATAGATGAAATGGTTTCTCCTAAATATTATTAGATTTTTGTGAAGAAGATAAACAATTACTAATACTTGAATAGTAAATTCCTTCTGTATGATTAGTTTAGAAAAAAACCATTTCCTACAGTGATATATATAAGCTTCTCTCTCTCTCTCTCTCTCTATATATATATATATATATACACACACATACACACACACACACACACACACATATAGAAGCTCAAGGGCACTTCTTGAAGTTTGAACCCACTCCCCTGAATTAGATTAAATTCATGGCTTCAGTTCTTCAAAACTTCTTGATAAGTTAACATGAGTACTGATGCTAGCTATACGCCCCACTGTTCAGAAAGCTCTCATAGAAAATTCTGAGCCAGAGGCCACTGTGTCTATCATGATGACAGACAGTATGTGTAACTTGAAACTTTAAAGGTAGGCACTGCGGGAAATAAATTTAAGGAAAGATTAAACAGTCTAGAGATAACCCTGCTCAGTTGCCTACTTAAAAACTCTCATCCAGGTAGTCTTCAATATGAATTATTCTTAAGATCCTTTTTTCATTTCTGGCCTTGGAATTTAATTATTTGTAATATTTTAAAATATCATACATATGCATTTTCTGATATAGCTTATAAATTGTAAAGATCATGTTATCGTTAAAAAATATTTTAAGGATCTAAGTAATTTTCTAGTAGAGAAAAAAACTACTGAAGTTGAATTGAAATGTAAGTCCTTTATTACTTCAAAGACTTTATGGTAGATTGTTTACAAAGATAATTGAAATAATTTCTCCTATCCCTGTATGCACACATCTTTGCAATATGACTTTGCTGTTCCTCTCATCAAGAGCTAAACTTTATTTCTTTCCCCCTTCAATCTGGCTTTGCCAGCTGACTTGCTTTGGCCAATATGACACTAGCAAACCTGATGAGAGCAGAGGTTTGACAAGCACGTGCACATTAGGGCTTGCTGTCCTTGCTGCCCTGAGAGTGCCATGTGAAAAAGCTTGAGCTAGCTGCTGGGAGGAGAGACCACATTGGGCGGAGATGAACCATACCAGCTGAGGCTCCCTGGACCAAACACCAGACATATGAGCAAGGTCACTTTAGACCATTCAGCCCTGTATGACCTGTCTGCTAAATGGAGTACCAATTTATCACCCACAGACTCATGAGCAAAAATAAAATAAAAATTTTGTTTGGAACTGCGGATAGGCAGCCCATGGACCAAATCCAGTCCACTACATGATTTTGTGTATTGTCTAAGGTTGTTTTCACACTACAGTGGCAGAGTTGAATAGTTACAGCAGAGACCATATGGCCTGGAAAGCCTAAAATATTTACTTCTTCCCCTTTACAGAAAATGTTTGCTGATTCCTGTTTTTTGTTTGCTTGTTTGATTTGTTGGTTGGGTTTTTTTGTTGTTTTTTTTGTTTGTTTATTTATTTTTATTTTTTATTATACTTTAAGTTTTAGGGTACATGTGCACATTGTGCAGGTTAGTTACATATGTATACATGTGCCATGCTGGTGCGTTGCACCCACTAACTCGTCATCTAGCATTAGGTATATCTCCCAATGCTATCCCTCCCCCCTCCCCCCACCCCACAACAGTCCCCAGAGTGTGATGTTCCCCTTCCTGTGTCCATGTGATCTCATTGTTCAATTCCCACCTATGAGTGAGAATATGCGGTGTTTGGTTTTTTGTTCTTGCGATAGTTTACTGAGAATGATGATTTCCAATTTCATCCATGTCCCTACAAAGGACATGAACTCATCATTTTTTATGGCTGCATAGTATTCCATGGTGTATATGTGCCACATTTTCTTAATCCAGTCTATCATTGTTGGACATTTGGGTTGGTTCCAAGTCTTTGTTATTGTGAATAGTGCCACAATAAACATATGTGTGCATGTGTCTTTATAGCAGCATGATTTATTTGTTATTTTAAGACGAAGTCCAGGCTGGAGCGCAGTGGCCTGATCTCCGTTCACTGCAAGCTCCACCTCCCGGGTTCACGCCATTCTCCTGCCCCAGCTTCCTGAGTAGCTGGAACTACAGGCGCCAGCCACCACGCCCGGCTAATTTTTCTGTATTTTTAGTAGAGACGGGGTTTCACTGTGTTAGCCAGGATGGTCTGGATCTCCTGACCTTGTGATCCACCCGCCTCGGCCTCCCAAAGTGCTGGGATTACAGGCGTGAGCCACCGCGCCCGGCCTGCTGATCCCTGTTTTAAGTCACTAAGATTTGAGGTGATTTGTTAAGCAGCAATAGGTAAATGGCACAGAACTGTTTTCCAAAAGGGAATATGTCCCATTTTTTATTAACTGAATTAATTTTTATGCTCATAAAAAAATACAAGCCGTACCCACCCTCCCCCCGGGCCGCCCTCCGCAGGGCCAATAATCCTTCTATGGCTAAAAGATTACGATTCAGTTTGCATCTCTAAAGTACAGTTACGGAGACTGCTAGTTTTACACCACTATCTGTTTCTTCCCTTTTTCCACAGTTGGAACTGGCCATGCACCCACCCAGTCAGGGAATACATTTCTGAGCTTCTATGTCAATTATGTGTGACCACAAGACTAGGTTTTCACTTCTAGAATATGAATGGCAATCATGCATGGATTTCTTGGGCTTTCTCTATGCTCTTCTTCCCCTCTCCACTACCTGGAATCTATAGCAACCTGACTTACAATTCAGAGAATTAGAATGTCCTAGAGAAAGGAGGAGCACCAATGAGAGGAACCTTGATCACTTAAAACCTATGTAGAGCAAGGACTTTCCCCAACTTAAAACACTATAATGTTGAATCTTCCTTAAGCCACTGAATTATCAATGGATGTCATTTTCATAGCAGGCTACTCTTATCCTAACTAAAGTAATGGTTTTATACAATATACTTTGGCATCAGAATGATTTAGTCGGTAAAACATTGGATCTCGGGTCAAAAACTCTAGGGTACTTTGATAAACTCTGCCCCAATTTTCTGAGTTGATCGGAGGCTTGTTACTTACAGTAACTGTGATTTTATTTTCCTAGATAAAAATATACAACTCCAGGTAGGCGAAACAGGAATTTCTAACACTGACCTTTCTAATTCCTAATTCTCCCAAGTAAGAGGGCTACAATAACCGGTGATTGCCCTAGGCATGTGTCATTTTAGTCCCAAGAAATGCTTATATACCAACATACTGCCTTAGGGTAATGTAATGGGAAAATAATCAAGGTGAGTTTTTGGCATCTGGACAGCCACAGATAGCTTTCCCATGAAAGGGCAAATATACTCCCCCATTTTGAGACAATTAGAACAAAATTGGGGGAGACGATTTTAGTTACATTCTGTATATACGTTCAATGATGGCAGCCAATAAGTCTTAAACTTCAGTGTGTATGAAGGGAACTTGTTAATCATGCAAATTTGAGGATTCTCCCACGTGCCCCAGAGATCATACTTCAGTGGAACTAGAGTTGACCCTATAATCTCAAGGTTAAATATTACTTTAAGTGATTCTTTTTTTTTTTCTTTGAGAAGGAGTGTCTGTCACCCAGGCTGGAGTGCAGTGGCGCGATCTCAGCTCACTGCAATCTCTGCCTCCCGGGTTCAAGTGATTCTCCTGCCTCAGCCTCCTGAGCAGCTGGGACTACAGGTGCGTGCCACCACGCCAGGCTAATTTTTTGTGTTTTCAGTAGAGGCGGGGTTTCACTGTGTTAGCCAGGATGGTCGTGATCTCCTGCCCTCGTGATCTGCCCGCCTCAGCCTCCGAAAGTGTTGGGATTACAGGCATGAGCCACCATGCCTGGCCTAAGTGATTCTTAGATAGTGACCCTTCTTTGAGAAACCACAGCCACAGCAGAAATTGAATTCAGATATTAAGATTCAGTTCAAGGAAATGCAGAAATCGAGATATGGCAGCAAAATCCTGGTGCAAAAGACTTAACAGAGTTTCCAAATGAGAAGCTTCTAGATTTTAAAACGTTATTTTAGGAATGATTTTATTGAAAAATAAAGAACTTCAAAACAAAATTGTGAAAATGAAATTGGCCTGTTTTGCCTGTGAACTCCCTACTCAGCCTTCAGTATCCAATTTAAAAGTAACTTCCTCTGGAAGTTGTATTAGGTGTCACTGTTATGTGCTCTCATCATACTCCATAATTTCTGGTTCAGAGCAAATAGCACGTTGAGCTTAGTGCCTACCTTCCCTGTTGAACTAAATACTCTGTAAGGAAAGAAATTGTGTCTTTCTTGCTCACCAAAATATCCCCAGAGCTTATTAGGATGCCAGGAATACAAGAGGTGTTCAACAAATAGTTGTCGAAGGAATGAATCTCTGAATAGGAAATAGCTAGCTGATTTTACCAGCGTAGGAAATGGACACGAACAGTAACGAGACAAAGTGGAAACTGCCTAAAGGATGTGCTTATATCAAGCAGATGACTTAAGCAATATAGACCCAGAGATGTATTCAGAAAATAATACTGGGCCATGTCCCCTTGTGGGCATTTTACTTTGAAGGAAAGAAAAGTGGTAGATTTTAGTGCAGGGACAAGGATTGGAAGGTAAAGTCCTTATTCAGACCAATCTTCCTGCAGGGACTATACGTAGCTTTGGGAAAGGGACTTTGAAACACTTTGATTTTCTTTTCAGTAATATAATTATGGTACTTATTCTTTTATGATATTAAATATTCTTTTGGATAACACTGAGGAAGGGGTGCTTGTGAGAAACAGCACTGGTATTTAGATTTCCCAGCTATGAAGGAAATGCTCTTCACAGGTATTAGAGTACAACTGACTTGAAACAAAATTCATCTCTCCGTGGTTATATTTCTACAAGAAGTTGTTTAAATTTAAGTAAAATATTAATATATGTTATTTGTCTAACAGTGAAAGAGAAAAAATCAAGAACAATAAAACATTAGAGAAGAAAATAGAAAAATCCTGTGAAAAAGGTCCAAATGCAGGCTGCAAAGAGGGGAAGCCAGTCCTAGCAAGCACCTAACCAGCTAAATGACCTGAAAAAAAAGTCTGTCAGCCTCTATCTACCTGGATCTCATTAGTAAAATTAGGAGGCAGGATGAAATAATTTATAAGGTTGCTATTAGCTTTAAAATTTTTATGAGTTCAGAGCCTTTAAAAACATGATGTCTTCAGCAGAAAACACCACTGTGAATTTTTTTTCAATATTCCTTTTAACTATAATGGAAACAAGTTAAAAATAATAGGTCTAATGTTCATAAATCCATTATAATATTTACTTGTCACTCTCTATGACTATTTTGATTTAATACATGGTATATATAAATCATCAATATTTTCAAGTTCAAAAATGCACAGGGAGGAATTTTATGGCTTCTGTGATGGCTTTGAACTAAAGTGTAATTTACTTCCTTGTTTGTGTAAGTGTTTATATACTGATCATTTGTCAGTAAGCCTGAGAATCTAAGCACAATATTATATATGCATGCTAAGTGCTTAGTTTATCATTATGATTTTCCTCTTGAATTTAAATTGTGTAATGCAGATAATTTAACTTTTCTAGGGTTCTCGTTTATTTTTAAAATGTTAGTGTCCAGGTAACAACCAGAAAAAAAAAATTCTAAGCCATGTGGTATGCTAATACTGAAAATAAAATGAGTGTTATTTTCCTTGAGGGAAATGTAATTAAAGATAAAGGGGAGATATGCCTAGAATAATGACATTCACTATACATAACTAATAAGATAATATTGTTTTAAAATTCTGTAAATTTTTCTTATTTTACTTAATTTTATGTCCCTGCTGGTATTTTTGCTTTTTTCATAAAAATTATCATTTATTTTTCTCAACTGCATATTGCCATCTTCATTTTTTAATTTTCTCACATATTCATAGAATTGTTCTCTGTAATAGATACTGTACAGTAATTATTTGTTGATCGATTAACCTTTTCAATGCTACTTCCAACACCTACTTCTCATCCTCCGTGTAACAGATACTGTCAGTTACCTACCCTTAACAGCCTTTCCACTCCCAACTTCTGTGAATGGACAAGAGATGCAATTGTGATCACTGAACATGAGGCAACATCTTCTAGGAAGATATTTCCATAGTCTTCAGACAAAAGGAAGAGATATCTTTTCAGACAATCTTTGAACAATCCTATATGAAGCTTACCTGAAGTTGCTGTAGCCGTTTGGCAAGTCTGGGGAGACTAACAGACACACTGAGGATAGCAGAAAATAAAGATAGAAACAGCCCCAGGTTTTTGGTGAAATTCATGAGCTTCTGAATAACGAACCCCATACCACCCTACCTCTATAAAAGAATTCTTAATATGTGACATAATAAAATTTCTTTATTATTTAAGGCACTTTTAGTTGGGTCTTCTATTTCTTGCAGCTGAAATTCATACACTCATCATTCTTTTATTTATATTCTCCATATATATGAACTCTATATTCTTATAGAGTCTGGCTAGTCCAAAGTCTTAGGAAAAATAACAGACCAACAGTGTTTCTTTTGAGCTAGAAGCTGGTCACGGATGTGAGCACTAACCCAACCATATAATGATGATGACAACAGCTTACTGTTATTGAGTGCTCACAATGAATGAAAAGGACATCGTGCTATGAATTTTACATATATTACTTTATTTGATCTTCACTACAGACCTCTAAATTGGGGAGTCATAATATCACTTTTGTTAAAATGCAGAAAATATGTCAAAGCAATAATAAAACTGCCATGGTCCCACAGCTAATAAGTGAATAAATCCAAGTCTGTTGGGAACAAGCTAGTAATCATTACGTATCTCAACGCATGTGGATAATTGAGACATAGACTGTATATGGCCATTTAGCTGTATGTAGCATTAAAATGAACAGAGTAGCAATTCATGTTCTCTGGGGTTATCACTTACATTGTCGCTCTGTGTGCTGACTATACTAATGGTTTGCAGGTTGAGGACCGGGGTATGTAGCAGTATACAGTATATATACATAGCATATGGTAATTCAAGGAAGAATATTTAAATGACATCAAGTAATGCTGGCATTCCTCTATACTGATACATTTTTAGCACATTTTCACTGGTAGTTTCAAAATTATAGTTACATTTCTGACCACAATTAAATAAAACATGCCGAATTTCCCTGGACATTACCATAAAGCCCTTCCGTATTGAAAGAAATCATGTAGTAAGATTGGAAAGCAGCTCATTAAATTGAATCAATGTTTATCGTTTTTTAAATTATGGTTCTTTTGACAGAGAATCTAGGAAACTCAGTGTAGTACGATCTTAGACCAAATTCAAGATCTGTTGTAAGTAAAGCTTGGTAACAAAATTGGTAAAACTCATTTTTTGTAAATAACTTTTTCAGTAATTAATGGTTTACCTTGCTCTACTTACTAGACATATACTTTAAAATCAATTTTTAAATTTTACATATTATTTTATTTTATAATGTGTGATACATAAAAATAATATGTGCAACTTACATAAAAGTAATGAAGCATGAAAATAAAATGGTCACTAACCCTCCAACCAGCTTATGAGGTAGATATTACGAATATCACTGAGGCTGTATCTATGCTTTCCTCCAAATCCCATCCCTCTGCCAACCCAAAAACTCAATTAGTATCCTAGATGTTAGGTTTATTGTTCCTTTGCTTTTGAAAATAGTTTCCATTACAAATGAATTTATCTCCAGATTTTGCACTTCATAGTTTGGTATCATAGTCAATGTGTTCTGCAACATGCTTTTCTCACTCAAGACTGTGTTTCTTAGGTTCATCATGTTGTTGCACATAGCTGTAATTTGTTCATTTTCATGGCTACATAATATTTCTCTGAGTGACTATACAACTTTTCAAGTCATCAGTCAAATGATATTTTGATTCATTCTAGGTTTTCAAAAATTGCTGTTAGAAATATTTCAATAATGTGTTTAATTATTTATATTTCCCAATTCCTTCCTGGTTAACATATCAACAATTAAAAGAAGTAAATTGAAGTCTCTCCCTGTGATTGAGAATTTGTCACTTTGTTAGTGGTGTTTCAGTCATTTTTGCTGTTTACATTTTGATGATATTTTATTAGCTGCACACAAAATAATTATTAACTCTTTCTGGTAAATTTGTTTTATATAATTGAGTATTTATCCACCTTATTACTTACAGTTTTTATTCCTTAAAATCTATTTTATCTCTATTTAATAGAACTACAGTAGTTTTAAAAATTTACTATTTGCCTGCTATATATATTTTCATACTTCTTTCAAATTTTCCATATCCTTAGGTTTTAGTTGTCATCATTTAGAATAGCCAATGTAAAATATCATTTTTGCTGATAGTTAGCCCATCTTGCATAAGCTTCTGGAAGATGGAAGCTGGAAGGTCCATCTGGACCATCTGGAAAACAGACCTTGAGGCAAAAGTTCATGTGTTACAACTTTCTTGAGGATAGAATTTTAGAAAAGCAAGAGGAAAGGAAAAATTAAGACTAAAGAGTATGTTCCTGAATTTTTTTTTCACAGCCTTGCATGACAGTTGATTGCTAATTGTTGTAGGAAGTCTCCAGAGAGGCTATATGAAACTATTATAAAAAATAATAATTACAGGAAGGGATGGCAAACATTTATTTTCTGCCCCCCTCTGTTTTCTCCCTTTTATTGGTTAAAGTCTATTCATTTAGCATTAATGCCACCATATGCTGGGTGTATTATCTTGCCCCTTCAGATATATGTTGGAGAAGTCAAAGCCTCCATGTGACCAATACAGCCAATGGGTAGATTCTGTGTCCCTATGTCAGTAGATGCAGTGTGTGGAGGCTCCTAAATCTGTGATGATGGAGGTGGCAGTACCAGTGGCAGTATCCAGGACATCACAGCTGTGGAAGGTGTGAGTCTTCACTAGTGCCTCTCTTGCTCTACCAGAGAGGCAAGTGGCTGAGGTCTCGTGATGTAGGTGGTTTCAGGCAGAACTCAGGTAGCACATAAACTGAGCCTAGTACAGTTTCATCTGAGTACAAGTGCTCTCACTTTTTATCTGAGAGCTGAGGTGCAAGTCCAATCTTTTTTAGGAGGTAGCCAGTTGCAGCAAACCAAGAAACTTAGAGTGTTAGCAAATCATAGTTACAGTCCGCACTACTGCAGCTGGTCTAGGGCTATAATTAAAGGATTTGAAGAAGAAAAAGTGCATAGACAGAAATTCAGAGAGAAGAGAAGATGGCATTATGTTAGGTTTCGAATATTTAAAACTTGTAAGGATTCAGAAGTTATATCATCTCTAGTTTTTTTCTTATTTTCATCCCCCCTCCCACTAACCAGATGTCAAACATTTTCTCCTTATTATGGAATTGATCTTTTTAACATTTATCCCTTCATGAATACTTTTAGAATGAAAAATATATTTTTTAACCTCGCCTAAATTCAGTGAGAATGGATTTGTTGTGTAATTTCTAAAACTGATTCTCTTATGGGCGGTACATCATGCAGCAAAATGCCAATTAGGTAATGAAGTTTCTCACAGTTCTACTCTGAAGGGGTGTGAAATGAAGCTACTGTAAAAAATGTAAAAAATAAAGGAAAGGAAAAAGAAAAACAACCAGAAAGCTAATTGTTCCAGATTTCGTATTTAATATAAGAATTACTTTGAAATGTTAAACTTAAAAAAGTTTTATGGACACAGCTTGATGAGATGGAATTCAATAGTAGAAGAGAGAATAAAAGGGTTTTAAATATATTTTAAAACATGCTCAGTGGAAGGGGGTTGAGAATAGCATTGTATGTTATAAAGTTGTGGGTACAAGTGGAAATTCTTGAACTTTGGAAAGGAACAAAGGGAATAGAGAAACAAGGGAAGGGGACGAAGGCAGTGAAACCATTGGAGGATTTTGTGAAGAGTTCAGATGACACTATTCTGATAAACATTACAAGACTATCACGAAGTCAAAGCATAGTGTTAAACAGGAATTTCAACAATCAGAACTTCCTCCCTTGGCAAAGTATCTGAAAATATGTTAATTATTTTGATAATAGATGTATGCCCAGAAGAATGCCAGGAGAGCAATATCTGGGATGCCAGGTGAGTATATCTAGGATCAGTTTTCACCAATGTGGGAAAATGTTGGTGATACAAAAGTGACAAGACAATTAGGACAATTAGAAAAGCAGTGCCCATTTAACCAGTGGCGTTCTTCTCTGATTGCTGGTTTTCTGTCTGCTTCACAGACACCTTAGTGTTTCCTTTCTTCCAAGCAAAGGAGGGGCTCTGAGGGCAATTCCTGGGCTGGTGCTCTGGAAGAAAGCTCTAGTTATAGGGATAGAGTGAAAGTTACTCAGAGATGTTAGAATATAGAGCAGAGAAAGATTAGAAAGTGAAGAATGCAAAGGTAAGCTTGGAATCAAGTAAAACAATCTCAACACGTCCATTTGATGGCTAAGATGCTGAAACTGGGACCAAGGCAACAGACCAGGAACCTGGGCCCTAGCTGGAGAGGCTTTTGAGAGCATTCCTGCACACTTTGCCTTGGAGGAAGTTACTTTAATGCTACAAGTAGCAGCCAATTAAGATACTAACCAACGCTTAAATTTGATTTTTTGTGTGTGTCTTTTTTTCTTCCCTTATTGCGAAAAAGTAATTTCAATGGTTTTTCTTATCCATGCATGCTAATAGCTCTCAAATCTAAAATAAGAAAAGAGCTTAGCCAGGGCTTGGTGGTGCACGCCTGTAATCCCAGCACAGTGGGAAGCTGAGGCGGGTGGATTGCTTGAGCCCAAGAGTTCAAGACCAGCCTGGGCAACATGGTAAAACCCCGTCTCTACAAAAAGTACAAAAAATTAGCTGGGTGTAGTGTTGCGTGTCTGTGGTCCCAGCAACTTGCGAGGCTGAGGTGAGAGGATCACCTGAGCCCAGGGAGTTTCAGGCTGCAGTGAGCTGAGTTCATCCCACTGTTCCAGCCTGGGTGACACTGTCAAAAAAAAAAAAAAAAAGCCTCATCTCCTCTAGGTCATTTTTTTTTTAGACGGAGTCTCACTCTGTCACCCAGGCTGGAGTGCAATGGTGCGATCTCGGCTCACTGCAACCTCCGCCTCCCAGGTTCAAGAGATTCTCCTGCCTCAGCCTCCCAAGTAGCTGGGACTACTGGTGTGTGCCACCACGCCTGGCTAATTTTTGTCTTTTTAGTAGAAGCGGGGTTTCACCATGTTAGCTAGGCTGGTCTTGAACTCCTAACCTCAGGTGATAAGCCCGCCTCGGCCTCCCAAAGTACTGGGATTACAGGCGCGAGCCACCATGCCTGGCCAGGTCATATTTTCTTTGGGCATCTGACGGGCAATTCAGAGGTAAATGCTACAAGGTTAGGGTCATTATCTTATAGCCCAAATCTCTCTCCTTCTATTTAAAATCTAGACCTTTTAATATCAACATCTGCTAAATACTTCAAGATGGAATTATTCTTAATTACTCCTTCTCTCATGTTCTTCACATTTATTTGATCACCGATTACACTTCATGAACTTTTCATGGGTGTTTTACCACTCTTTATTCCTCCTACTCTTGGGCTCATCTCATGTGCTAGTCACATATTGTCTTTAATATTAAAATGTGCTTCCATACTTAGTCTTTATTCATATCAATGTATTCATTTTATGACACTAATATGATTGGGTCAAATCCTGCATGAAAAGTTTTGATGGTTTATCTTTTTATTTATATAAGATAGCTGAAGGAAAATAATTATTTCAATAGTGTGGATAAAATTCATGTGAAAAAATAAACACAAGAGAATATAAGCAAATCATGAAGACTGATGAAGGAGTACTCTGAAAGTTGTCTATTTTAAAATCGACCAAAAATAAAACAACAAGATACTGAACAAAACTGGAAATATACAACTATAGAATATAATAGAAATCCCTTTTATAAAAAATGATTAAAATATATAAAGTACATGTTCAAACAGTAGAAAAGATTTATGATAAGTGCTGTACGGATAGCTACTTAGCAGTTATATAACATCAGTTTAAATTCACATAGTACACAAAGAAAATTATGTAACAATTGAAATTATTTAAAACTAGTGGAATGCAGTATGTTATCAAGACTTTGGTGGGAAACGTTTCTGAGAAATTATTTTTTTTCAATTCTTTAGTAATCTTTTGCTGTATGTAACACATAAAATAAAAGCATAGTCATAAGTATCCTTCTTGATGAATTTTTACAAAGTAAACATGCTTGTGTACCCAGCTTCCAGACCAAAAACTAGAACATTACCAGCACCCCAGAATTACTCTTCATGTTCTCTTCAAGGATTTAATAACCCCAAGGGTACTATCTCAAATTCTAAAAGCATAGATAAGTTTTGGCTGGTTTTGATTTTTGTATAATATAGTCATGCAGTGTTTATTAGTCTGGTTTCTTTTAGTCAACATTATGTCTTTGGGTATTATCCATGTTGGTGCAGGTAGCAATAGTTTGTTTATTTTCATAACTTTCTAGTATTAAATTATGTGATATACCACAGTTGATTTACTCATTCTACTGGTGATGAATATTTGGGTTGTTCCCAGCTTTTTGCTGAAATGAATAGTCATAAGTATATGTTGTGATCATTAGAATGTTTGTTTTTGGGGAAGGGTGAATATATTACTCATTTCTGTTGGATATACCAAGGAGTGGAATTGTTGGTAATGCATATATGCAGCTTCAGAAGATACTGTTTAACCATTGTCTGCAAGGTTAGGGTCATTATCTTATAGCCCAAAACTCTCTGTACCAGTTCATATTCTCACTAGCACTACAGAAGGTTTTGGTTGCACCACATCCTCACCAACACTAGAATTATCTGTATTTTTCATTTTATATGAGTGGGTTAGTAGGCATGTCAATCTGGTTTTAATTTTCACTAACTTGATGATCACTGGAATTGAGCATCTTGTATCACAGCCATTGGTCATTTGGATATAATATTTTGTGAATTGTCTATTCAAGTCCTTTGCCAATCTTTCCATTGGATTATATACTTAAAAAATTGATTTGAAGATGTTCTTAGTTTATTCTATATAAGTCTTTTGTTTTATGTGTGTCTATGTGTGTAAATATTTTTTACCACTGTGTCTTGGTTTTGATTCTATGTTTTTAAATATTGAACATCCTTAAGCCTACTGTAATAAAACTTATACACTTAACTCTATTATCAATTTTATCATTTTTTCCTTTATGTAAAACTAGTGTGGTCTATGTCCTGATTAATAAATCATTGATTCTTCCAACAAAAAATCCATTATTTATATTCTTAATCTCTTTGTTTTCATTTTAATATTTTGGCCTACAATTCTTCTGAGATTTACTTCTCTGTATGGCATGAGGTAGTTGTCAAAAATTGCAATTTTTCTATATGAATATTAAATGGAATCAGTAACATTTATTCCCCCTGGCCCTGCAATGTCATCTTTGTCATGTGGCCAAATGAATGTGGGTCTCTTTTTGGACCTTCATTTGTTTATTTTGCCTATTTGTCTTTTTTCTTTTTTTTTTGCCAATATCACACTGTCATATTTACTGCAGTCTGACAATAAGACATGATAACTGGTAATGAAAGTCCTTCTGCTTTTTTCTCCTACAAGAATGCTTTGGCTATTCTTAGGTCTTGGCATTTCTATACAAATTTTAGAATCGGATGATCAATTTCCACCAGAATGAAAACTTGTCTGGGATTTTGATTGGGAGTGCATTGAATCTATAGATCATTCTGTGGAGAATGACCATCTTATACACTGTTATTTCTTACAACTCTTGAGCATGTTGTATGCTATCTTTTATTTATGCCTTCTATAATTTCTGTCAACAAAGTTTTGTAGTTTCCAGGACACAGGGTTTGTACATATTTTATTAAATTATTTCTAAATAGCTTCTGTTTTATGCTGTTATAAAAGTTATATTTAAAATTTTTATATTATCTTTTCTCTTGCTACGATATAGATAAGCAATTGATTTTGGTGTATTGGCCTTGTATTTTGTGACCTTGTTATAGTCACTTGTGAATCTCAATAATTTGTCTAGATATTCTTTTGGATTTGCTACATATGTAATCATATATTTCATAAATGATGGTTTTATTTCTGCCTATAACATCCTTCTCCCTTTCACTTCTTTTTTCATGCCTTTCTGCACTAGTTGAGACCTCCAGACAGTTTTGTCTCATTTTCAATTTCTGAAAATACTTTCAACGATTTACAATTAACTACGATATTTGTAGACACTTTTTCTGAAGCTCTTATGTAGAACAGAAGACCTCATCTGTTCCTACCTTACTAATAGGATTTTTAAAGTAAATGATATTTAACTTTGTAATCTATTGATATAATTTTATGTATTATTCATCTTTTCTGTTCATGTCGATTATATTAATCTATTTTTTATTGGTAAAACACCATTACAATTCATGCAATAAAACCCATCATTTTAATATATTGTTCTATTTGATTTGCTAATATTTTGTTCCGGAACTTTTTTCACCTGTATTCCTGAAACAGGTTGATTTAATGTGTGATATTAATTTTTTGTAATATTTTGCCAGATTTTGATACCAAGGTTATATTGACCTCATAAAAAGAATGGAAAGTGTTTCCCCTGTTTTTTAACCCTCTGGATGGGTTTATGCTGGATTGGCATTATTTCTTCCTTAATATTTGGAAGAATTCACTGGCGAAGTCAACTTGAAAGAGTGTTTCTTTCTGCAACAGACAGGACCTACAGACCTATTTTGTTCCCGATATTGGCAAGTGGCTTTTCTCTTATTTTACTTGATCAGCCCTGTAAGTGATTAGAAATTTTAATCTTCAAAAACAGAAAGCAATTTTGTGTTTTGTTCGATTTCTCTGTAGTGTGTTTGCTTTCTACTGTAATTCATCGGTTTCTGCTGTTTATTACTTCATTCAGTCTAATTTTTGGGTGTAATGTGCTGTTTATTTCTTTTGCTTCTTAAGATAGAATCTTAGATATTGATTATCAGCTCTTTTCATTTTTTAATGTAAGAATTTAAGGCTGTAAACAAGTCTTTAGAAACAATATTTGGTATTTCAAAAGTTTTGATACACTGACTGTATCATACTCTATTTAGCACATAAGATTTTCAATATCCATCGTGACTTATTTCACTCACGTATTATTGAAAAGTATATTGCTTAATTTCCAAAAGTTGGAGATTTTATAGTTATTTATGCTATTATTTTACAATTTAATTCAGTAGTGGCCAAGTGTATATTCTCTGAATTATTCAGTTAGTTAACATTTGCTAATAATAGCTTTTAGTATATATTGAGTATGCATTTAAAGATAATATACATTTTATGATATTTGTATGCACTGGTCAATTTATGACAATAAGTTATTTGTTGTGTTTAGATATTCTTTATTCTTACATGTTCATTTGTTTTATTGTCTAGGAAGATTGGTGAATTAAATTCTTTCCAGTGATTTTGGAATTGTTTCTCTTTTTTTCTTCTGCCAACTTTTCTCTATCTATCTGTCTATCTATCTATCTATCTATCATCTATCTATCATCTATCTATAATCCGTCTATAGTAACATGTTAAGTTAGTGGGTATATACAAATTTATAATTTTATATGCTTCTGTTAGTTTGACGTTTTATCAGCATTTCTCTAGAAATTTAACTAGTCTTAAAAATCTAGTTTGTCTCACATTAATGTAATATCTAGCTTCTTTTTGAGTAGTGTTTTTATAGTATATCTTTTTCACATCTTTTTACAATTTGGCTTTCTGTGTTCTTGTATTTAAGATATGTTTCCAATAAACAGCATAGTTAGGTTTTATTTTTTAATCTTTTACTCAATATTTAATCCCTTTTAATTTAATATAATTACTGATGGGGCTTTGATAGGTATTAGCATACTATTTGTTTTCTATATAATCTACCTGTTTTATATTTTTTTGTGTCTTTTCTTATCTTCTTTAGAATTAATCAATTATTATTCACGATTCCATTTTCCCTCTACTACGTTGTTAGTTATACGTTTCTTTTTTTTTGTCTTATTGTGGATAATTATTAAAACATGCGTATTTGAATATAAGTTATTACTTTCTCACTGCCCAGACGATGTAAGGATCTTGGAATAGTTTGACTCAATTTATTCCACTCCTGCCTTTTGTGTTGTTATGATACATTATAATTCTGTATACATTGTAAATCCCCCAAGCCGTAAGTATGATTGTTATCTAACATGGATATTCACTTATATTTACTTGTATACTTATCCTTCTTTTATTCATTTTCTTCTTCATTTTTTTCCGTTGAGATAATTTTTCTTCTATCGGATTTTTTTTTTAGTTTAGTTTAGCTAGGAACAAATTCTCTCACCATTTGTTTATGTGAAAATTTTTATTTCATCTTAATTTTCAAAGGATATTTTCTCTGGGAATAGGATTCTCTTTGATCAGTTAGATATTGTTTCATTGTCTTTTGGTTTTATTGTTTCTTTTATGAATGTATTGATGCTCTTTTAAGGCAATGTTTCTATTATTGTGACTATTTGTATGATTGTATTTTTGTTCTTATATGAAGCAGCTTTACTATTATATCTATCCTTCTCAGGTCTATCAGAACTTCTGAACTCAAGTGTTGATGTGTTCCATCATTTTTGGAACATTTGTGGCCATTGTGTATTCAAATACTGCTCCTACCCCATTCTCTCCGTATTTTTCTTATGAGATCCAATTATATGCTTATTAGATCTTTACACTGTCTTACATTTCTCTTCTGCTTGTCTGTATTTTCATTTTTTCTGTACCTCAGTTTGCCTGATTTCATTAACTCATTTTCCAGTTTATTATCCTCTGTTCTACTGTCTAGTCTTCTTTTAGACACATCTTTGAAGTTTTTCATTTCAATTATTATATTTCTCAGTTCTAAAATTATTATTTATTTATGTTTACATATTCTAATTTGCTGGTGAAATTCTCAATTTTTTAATCTGTTTTCTCTTTTCCTCTATTTCTTTTAATATATTAATTATATTTACTTAGACGTTCTTGCCTGTTAATTTCTAATGTATTTATCATCTGTTATTCTTTCTTTCAGTTTTTAATCTTATTTTAAAAATTCATGTATTCTTGTTTTTGCCTGTCTGGTAATTTATAACTGAATGTTTGTCATTCATAAATTTTTGTCACTCTGGCTTCTCCATATGATATTATCTTCTTGCAGAGAGGGTTAAGCTTCACCTTTTTTTTTTTTTTTTTTTTTGGCCAGGAAGACAGAGTGAATAAAGTGAGGGCTTGATTTAATCAGGGGCTGAGCTAAGTTAGGATCAGTTACAGCTTTGATACGATTTTTTTTTCTACTTCTGGCTTGTTCTCATTCATTGAACCCACCTACAACTTTTGTAGTAAAACTTAGTTTATTCACTTAGATTATTCTCTCTGGTAGGCTGTGAAATGATTTGTTGTTGTTGTTGTTGTTTACTCAATTTGGCAAGAGTGCAGAAATCTCCCATCTGTTTTTCAGAAGCTGTTCAGCTTCTTGGCTGTCACCTGTGTAGCTTCAGAAAATGGCAAATATCTGGTGAGGAAAATTTGTCAAGTGTCAATGTCATTCTATCCCTCCCTTCTTGCCAGGATCTTATCCCCACAGGTCTCAAATTTCATCTTTAAGCCTTGGAGTCTACCAAAACTCTGCTCTTTTCTCTGTCCCTGGAGTTTGTTCTGCTGCAGGAGGAAATCCTGGATTATCAGACGCTTATCCTGAAACCAGAATTGGCAAATATCCTCAGGAAAAAACTATGATCAGTCTAAGAGCTGGTCTTAGACTGTGTCTCCATCCAAAATCTTGAGTCTCCCTAGTCCTATTAATGCTTGAAGTTCACCAGTGCTTCCAGGCTTCTATAACAAAATACCATAGACTGAGTGGTTTATAAACAACAAAAATTTATTTTTCACAATACTGGAGTCTGGGAAGTCCATGACCAAGGAAAAAGGTGTCTGTCTTATAGACAGTGTCTTTTCACTATGTCTTCAAGTGGTGGAAAGAAAGAAGGACCTCCCGTGGGTCTATTTGATAAGGGTAGTAAACTCATTCATGAGGGTTCTGCCCTCATGACCCAATCACCTCACAAAAGGCCTCATCTCCTAACACCATCACCTGTTGGGTGAGGACCTCAACATATAAATTTTGATGAGAACACAAACATTCAGACCATAGAACACTTGTATAATTTTAATTAATAAACTTTATTTTAGAGCAATTTTAGGTTTATAAAAAAATTGAGCAGAAAATACAGAGTTCATATGCACTTAAAAAAATCACCGTTTATTGTTCTCAACAGGAATGTTGGTCGATTGCAAGGCATTCCACCATGCCAATAACTGGAATTACATCTGATGCAATATCTCTCAAGGTGATCAATACATTCAAAAGGAAACACTTAAAATCTAACACAAATTCTCCAAGTTGTAAATATACACATATATTTAAATAAAAAACCAGGAAAATATTTTCAGCAAAAGTAAAAAGGGTGAATATCTATATATGGATATTGTATATATCTATACAAAGAGGTCATAGAAGCTAATAATTAAAACATTAATATCTCAATAGCTAGTAGGATAGTTTATTAAAAAGTTTTAATGAGGAGGTAAATTTAATAACTAAATGTTTAAGAACCTGCTAGGCTGATGAGCTTATCAAAAATGAGAATGAAAATAAGTATTTTCTTTCCAATCAAATCAGCTCTGATGACTGCTAGACTCTGGACTAGGCACTGGACTCTGATCTGTACTGCTAGCAATTAACTGAATTTTGCTTTAAACTGAAAAACAGTGCCCTGAAATCTTGATGGTACCACCTACCTTACCACAGGAATTACTACCATCTTGAAATTGTTGCTGACTCTGTTCCAATCTACTGGCTTATACTTTGATATTCTCAGAACAAATCAAGCCTGAGTTTGCCATATCTTTTTCGACCATGATTTGGTTTGCTCACCACTATTCTTGGTGTTTACTCTGTGATCAAATGAATTCTTTATACTTTCCCTTCCCATTCCTGATTTTCTTCTCTTTCTATAATAAAATCCTATTATTACTAATATTAAAGTAAATATGGGTTATGATAGTATCCACCATAAATGTGTCAGTGGTAAAACTGGCAATTTCAAACATTGCTAGTGCCAAAGCAAACTAGTAAACTACGTTAGAAAAGCAGAAAAGTATAATGAAAGCAACTAAATATTCAAAAATAAGAACGTGATTAGGAAAATTGTTTATCAGTTTTATATATTTTTATACACATTCACTTTTAAATGACTAACAAAAATATTCAGAATATCATGGATAAAATAAAGACGCAAAAAGTCAAATAAAACATGTAGGGGGAAAATAAAATCAGAGCTAATATTAGCACAAAAAACATACATGGGATATTGTGTTATAGGGTTTTAGAGATAAACTGGCCTCCGCTTTTTTATCTTCCCACCAGCCAAGACGAGAGAAAAGCACAGTCAATTATAATGCCCACAAATGTCTGAAAGATAAAACAGACCAGTTGATTAGAAACAATATGGTTTGTACTGAAACATGAGAGAAATTTCTGCATAGATAAGTTCCCTTCCACATAGATGCAACCATTTTTCAAAAATATTTTGTAAGAATCAAACTCCTTTTTCAAAAAAAGTCTCACACAAATCAAATTCCCATTATTTAAACCAGTAAAATAGATAAAATGGACCTGCTCAGATATAAGGAACTTGGTAGGATTTTCTCGGGAAAGAGGAGTCTAAAAAATAATGAAAAAGTGCAGAGGAAAGAACACCAACATTCAGATTAGGCAGACTAATACAGACACCAATTCAATCATTTACTGTCTGAGACTGAATCTTTTTAAATCACAACTTTCTAAGCTTTGAAATTTAGAATTCCTTCCTTACAGGGTTACGAAGCTTAAATAAAAGACAAAAATTATGTAAAACACCTGGTACATAGAATGTGCCAGAAAAAGATTGATTTCCTTTCTTCTTCTCTGCTTTGGTGATTCATATCTCAAGATTTTCTTAAGCTGATTTTGTTATTGTAATAGATTTCTATATTATAGGCAAGAGTTTTGTAGGCCAGAGTTTATTCGGTAATTAATTAAGTAATAATTAAGGTCCTAGTGCTTATGTCAGGTACTTTGCCAGGCACTGTACTAGGTGCTGGTATAATTATTAATCTTATGATTATTAATTTTCTTTTACAGCTGTAGTTATATTCTCTTTTTCATATATAACGTTAAAGATATGCATCTTCTTTTTTATTGATTTGTATTTTCTGCAGTTTATCTCTTTTAATGGTCTTTTGAAGAGCCCGTGTTCAAATTTAATAATTCAACTTGTTTTTCATTTATAAATTATTAAACTACATTTGTATCTTTATTAATTCTTCCTTGCTTTTCTTATACTCAGTTGGAAGAATTATTTCTAGCTTCTTAACTTGAATGATAAACTCATTCATTTTCATTCTTTCATGTTTAATATACATTCATTAAAGCATTCAATTTTCTTTGGAGTTAGGTTTGGCAATATTTTACCAGTTTTAAACCTTCTGTAATTATACTTTTGATTTCATCTTTTATCTGAGTTAAGAGAAACTTTCTGTTCAGCAGAAGCTACTGGTTGCTCCAGCACCTCAATATCAGTTAATCTCTTCTTATATGGTAACATATTTTTAGCTGAGCACATGACCACCAGCCTAAAGAGTGCTACTTCCCAGGGTCTCTTGTAGCTGGGTTTGCCATGTAACTAAATTCCATGAGGAGATATGAGTGAAAGTGATGGAATGATGAAACGGTTCAAACTCTTACTCTGAAAGGAAAAGTGTGTCTTCCTCACCTTAATGCCTGAAATGCAGACGTGAAGGAGACAGGAGCTGAAGCAGCTACTTTGGACCCCAGGGTGGAGATGGCTGGTGGAGGTGTGTGGAATAAGCAAGTATTAATAGAAGAAGCCTGGGTGCCTGACACCAAGGAGCTGCCCTATGTTTATAAAATAATTGTTCATGAGAAAGAAAGAAATTTCTATCTCATTTAAAACCCTTTATTTTGAAACCCTACATCAGCAACTGTAATTATAACTAATACGGTTAATAATTTT
This sequence comes from Pan paniscus, assembly GCF_029289425.2. Classification (NCBI taxonomy): domain Eukaryota; kingdom Metazoa; phylum Chordata; class Mammalia; order Primates; family Hominidae; genus Pan; species Pan paniscus. The sequence goes on from NC_073249.2 coordinate 129,078,085, forward strand.
TAGTTACATTGCATTGTTATCAAATAATATATAATGTACGAAGTCTGCCTGGAATATATTGAGACATCTTAGGTTACCTCATAGATGATCAGGTTTTGTAAATAGTTCCTGTATTGTTAGTTTTAAAAGTTATTTAACTGTGTGTGTATGTGTAAGTTTCATATGTATTTACATGTGGTTCAATCTATCTAATCAATCACCTTACTACTTTCCATACTATGCTCTATAAAGCACGCTTCTATGCAATATTAATAGGTTCACCTCAAAATAAAAAGTTAAATGATCCCTGTGTGCTCTACTTCCTGCTTTTATTGTAGTGGTAAATGACAGACTCTGGACCATACTGTCAAATCCTAGCTTCCTTAATATACAGGCTGTGTGAACCAGACAAGTTATTTAATCTTGCTTTTCCTCAGTTTCTATGTATAATACAGAAAATAATAGTACTTATCTGATAGGATTGTTAGGAGGATTTAAGTGTGAAACACTTAGAACAATGCCTGGCAGAGAGTAAGCACATTTTGAAAGAGCTATATATTGAGACATTGCCTATAAGAGGTTCTGAAAAGTAATGAAGTAATGGAATCTGCTTAATATTACTTACCCTAGCATTTCCAAAACTTATTTGAGTGGTCATAACCAGTTGGGGGAAAATAATGTGTTCATGGGAGTATTGGTTTTGGAAATGTTAAACTAGATTACTCAGCTCCGCTGCATATTGGGAATTTTTCACCTAACATGGGATACATGAATGCCATTTAGAAGTTCTTTAAATCCTTGGAAATAGATGAATTCTATGTGTATATGCTTGTTTATCTGTACATATTTTCTGAAGACAAGACCCATGGATTATATCTGACTCTCATATTTCTACATATGTGTTTTTATACTTTACAGAAATATAAGAGACAAAAAATAGGTAAATCTTCTACTGTTTTAATATTCTTTTCTTCTGTTTCTGGTTGATCTCCAAGTTCAGCCTGTACGTTATTATTAGGCTTTTTGGATTTTCATCCTTTTAATATAATTTTAAATTTCACCACCATTCTTTAATATTTTAACTTACTCTCTTACCATTTCATATGAACATTGTCTCTTAACATAGTTTTATCCTCCTTTTATTAAAAATAATGATTTCTTGTGTACTTCCGTGAGTGCTAATTGTATTCTAACAGTATTTTTTTCTGGTTCCTGCAGCAAATCCTTTCAAAAACAAAATTCTTCTACTAAGTCATCCAGAAGCTCTTTTCTTTCTATTATTTTTTATCGTTTTCACGTATTCAAGTTTGGCCTTTATTTTATTTATTTTCCTCATTCTTAAAGAAGACAATAACTAATTACACTTACAGTGTGTCAGTTAAGATGGTGAGCAAACCGTCTTGTCCCAGCACATTTTCCAACAGTGATTCTGGAAAACCTTTTCAGACGTAAATTTGACAGGGAGGATAATACATGCATATTTCCCATACATTTCAGTTTCCATCAGATTTTGCCTATTCCCTTCCTCCTTTGAGAGGACATCTTTTTATGCTCTTGATTGATACTCTGATACTCCATAATAATGTAAATATCTTTGTATAACATGTAATTGACTAGGATGCATACTGACCAGAGGTTTTCTGGGTTCTACAACTTTCTGTTAGGACATACTCATAGATTTTATATATCTGAAAACCATAGTGCCATCTTCAGTATCCTATTTCTAATTGTTCGCTTCTTTAGAACTGAAGTCTGTACCTGAATATGGAAAGCTGTAGTTGGGAGGAAAACGAAACAATATTTAGTCCAATTCAATTAACGGTATCTCAGAAATAGAAAATGGGAAGTGCCTTTCTTCTGGATGAAATAGTCTCTAAGAGCAGATTTCATGACGTTTCAAGGTATGAGCATTTATCCAGACAGCCCTTTTATTTCTCACATCAATAGCTTCAGCTCACCATAGGATAAAACAACTAACTTCCCCTCCAAAAAAAAAAAAAAAAAAATCTGTTTCTCTTTCTGTATTCAAAACTTTGGCTTATATATTCAACTTTCTTCAAGTCTTCCACACTTGAGAACTTGTAAAGTAGCCCACGAAGCCATGTGGTATAGTGTGAAGAGCAAGATGCTTAGAAGCAGATTATCTGGTTTGAAAACCCAGATCTGAGTATGATTTGCCTGAATCTTCATTTCTAGAATGTTGTAATCTATATAATAATTATATCTTCCCTACCAAGGCCAAATAATTTTCATAGTGATTAAATGGGAACTGATACTATTTTGAAATTACAAACTTTAGAAAACAAATATATCAAAATTTTCAGGGTGTAGCTAATACAGTTGTAAAAAGGAAATTAGGTCGGGCGCAATAGCTCACGCCTGTAATCCCAGCACTTTGGGAGGCCGAGGCGGGCGAATCACGAGGTCAGGAGATCGAGACCATCCTGGCTAACAGAGTGAAACCCCGTCTCTACTAAAAAATAGAAAAAATTAGCCAGGTGTGGTGGCAGGCGCCTGTAGTCCCAGCTACTAGGGAGGCTGAGGCAGGAGAATGGCGTGAACCCGGGAGGCAGGTTTGCAGTTAGCCGAGATCGCGCCACTGCACTCCAGCCTGGGCAACAGAGTGAGACTCCATCTCAAAAAAAAAAAAAAAAAAAAAAAAAAAAAAAAAAAAAAAAAAGGAAATTAAGCATCAAATGTCTTTATTAAAAAAGAAAGTTCTCAAATTAATGTTATAAATTTCCATCTTAACAATACATAAAAAGAGGTACAATTTCAATTCAAAGAAAGCAAAAGAAAGGAAACAATACAGATAAAATCAGAAATCATTGAAATAGGAGACACAAAACCAATAGAGGAAAATCAGTGAAACTGAAAGCTAATTATTTGATGAGATCCATAAAATTAATAAACTTCTTGCCAAACTGCTCAAGTAAAAATAGAACGAACACACAAATCACCAATGTCAGAAATAGAGAGAATATAACTGCAAATGCCATGAAAATAAAGGAAGAAGAAAAAATATTATGAAAAATGGTTGCCAATAGTTTTCATAAATCAATGAAATGGACAAATTCCTTGAAAGACAGAAACCTCCAAAGCTCACTCAAGAAGAAGTAGCTCTGTATCTATTAAAGAATTGAATTCTATTAGTGAATTCTACTGAATATTCAAGGAAGAAATAGTAACAATTCTACATAAATCCTTGCAGGAAACAGATGAGATAGAAAGACATTTAAACTCAGTATTAGGCTAGCATTATCCCGCACCTATACCAGACAAGACCTTAAAAGAAATAAAATTTCAGACAATATTACTCATGAATATAGATGTAAAAACCTGTAACAAATACTAGTTACTAAGATCTTTACCAATTTTATCTGTCCAAACATCTATTTGTATGTGCAATATTTTTATTTCAATCTCTGCAACATCATCTACTTCTTGCTTTCCATTCATTCTGTTCTTGTCCTATTTCAGTCTTATAACAATCATCTGGATTACTAAAACTTTCCAACTTGTCTCCCACACCTTCACTCCATTCTTTTCACTGCCCTCTATCAGAGTTTCCTTCCTAAAATTCAACATCTCTTTTGATAGTTTTACAGGATTATTTAATATAATTAGTATCCTTTAGTCCAATATTTGAAACTACACCACTATACTGTTGTATGCTCAGTTGTGGAAACTCCCTCATCTTACTCCATCTTTCTAATATTAGTGCCTTTACTTCATTATATCCATTACATCAAATCTTAGACTGTTAAAATCTGACTTCTTCCCCAATTTTAATTTCTCCAACTTTAGGTACCAATGCTATTTGGTTTGAACAATTATCATATTTCACCTTATATAATAGCTGAATATAGCATTTTTGTTTTTGTTTACACATATTTGGAACATAGCAGATGATACCAGAGTTTACTCTCTATGGGTGGATGCCTGGCTTTGTAATAAGACTATACAACTTAAGATTGTTGTACAGTATACTTAATGATGCTCTGTCTTCTTGTCATTTAACATAGTATAGTATGCACATAAATGTTAGATTATTAATAAATACTTGTTGATGATGAGATCAGACAGATTTAGTGGTAGATTAGAATAAAGCTTGACATATCTGCCTCTTCTTTCGGATGCAAGCATCATTTGGGAATATTTGAGCTTGTTTCTGTCTCTATTTAGCAGCACCTTTTAAACTGAAACCACACGTCAGTATGTGAAGATTTTCCAAATGCCTGGTTCTGTAATTTTCTTGTCCAATGAATAACAAAAGTATTTTCATACTTGTGGTTAGTTAGTTCATGGCTATCTTTACTTATATCCTTAGTGATCCTTGATCCTATTTTTCCCTTCCCGACTCCAGGCTTGCATAAGCATGCTTCTTCCATACAGTGGAAGAATGTCCTTAATGCATATAACTATGATACTGAGTTTGAATATTTAAAACAGTCTTTTATCTAATGCATACACAACTTGGGGCAATGAAGTTTCCACTCAACTACAAGAAGTATTTATTTTTCCCATTTATTGTAAAAGATACACATCACTAATGTGAATATATACCAGCTCACATGCACAGAGGGAACTCATTTTAGCATAATTTCTTATGCTGCCTAGAAAATTCTTACCTTCAATTTGAGAGGATATAGCTTAAGAAATACCCCTCTAAATATTTCATTTAATAAGTAGGCACTTTCATTCTTTCTTCTATTGTTAAGGTTTATATTCAAAAACCACTTTTAAGAGGTATTACAAAAAAGATAAAAACATTCGATATACAACAAATTACCCTTAATACTTCCCAGGAATCAGATATAATTTGTACACTAGAAATAGAAATGTTGAGTCAAAATATCATAAATCACAAATTTAGAATTTAAATTTTAAATTTAATTTTTATTATTTACCTATTTTTACTTCAAAATAAAATCACCAAAAATGACATCAACATTCATACCTTCTGACTGTGTCTAATTCATAAAATAGAAAAACTAGAATCCATAATTTTCACCAAGTTCAAATAAGCAGCATGCCCAATAGACTTAAAATTAATGGACATATTGCACTTCTTAGAATTAATTTAAAAATATGTATTGAGCACCTACTATGTGCCAACCATTATGCAGGAGGAGATGAGCATTTTCTCAGTAAAATATATAAACAAATTTAGTTTTAATTTTAAAAAGAAACCTTTACTGAGAAAATGTAATCAGTAATTTGTCTCTCAACCTCAGAACAATTAAGTTGTCCCTGTTTCCAAATAAATATCCAATTGGAGAGTTTCCAACTTTCCTACACCTCTATTATATTATGAATAATGTTTCTAGCCCACTAATTTTGCTGCTAATCAAACATTAAAAACAGATTCTTTATACTTTCAGATATGCTTTGAAAAAGGCCCCCCCAACATATGCACCAAGGAATTATAAGTTCATTAGTACACCGTTTTTCAAATCTTAGATTCACAGTTCATTATGCTACCTTAGAGATAAAAATACAATTTTACACTTATATGACAGTAAAAAGAATTAGAATTAACATCTGATTATGAGTTATAATTTTGAAATTAATCTATAGACAGCTCTAATTTAAATATTTCAAATCAAAAACTACCTTTAATATTTTATCACAAACTATACTTTAAACCTAAATTATACCATTTAGAGTAATGCTTTTCAAAAACATGTAGCATTTCTGGATTTTAAAAGAATTTCCATACTTTATAATATAGATTCTAATGTATACAAACCTAAAAATAAATACAGACTTTGCATTTTAGAAACATTCACCATGCTTCTTATTTGATTCATTCTTTACTCAGTTGAAGTTTGTGGCTACGTATTTCTTCTCTTTTTTTCGTTTTCTTTTCTTTCTTTTTTTTCCTTTTTTCCTTTATTCTTTCTTTCTTTTTCTTTTTCTTTTTTTTTTTTTTTGAAACAGAGTCTTACGCTGTCACCTAGGCTGGAGTGCAGTGGCACGATCGAGGCTCATTGCAATCACGCCTCCCAGGATCAAGTGATTCTTGCGCCTCAGACTCCGGAGTAGCTGGGACCCCAGGTACGCGCCACCATGCCCGGCTAATTTTTTTTTTTTTTTTTTAGTAGAGATAGGGTTTCGCCATGTTGGCCAGGTTGGTTTCATACTCCTGAGCTCAAGCAATCTGCTCGCTTTGGCCTTCCAAATAGCTGGCATTACACGCGTGAGCCACTGTGGTTGGTCATGGCTACATATTTCAATGGGAGATGAATTACCTGTAATCCAGTGATATGACATAACACTACAAATCACAGAAGGACATACAACATCAATTCTGGCCATAGAAAATGCCTGAAGTAGTTATCATATGCCACTAAAGCACAGATCAGCACTGAGACCAATTCATGAAATTTAAGCACTAAGCCCTCTAAAACACTTTACCTAATTTGGAAAGACTTCCCCCAATTTCAGTAAAGTTTTATAGAACAATATATCCAAGTTACATGTTAGAAGGAATCCAAACCCAGCTCATCCTCCTAGAAATATAAATTGAACAGACCTTATGGATCTGCTTTTCTCGCACTAACTCTGGCCATAACTGTTTACTAGGCACTGTGTCAGACCATTAGATAATATATTTGTGTATAAACAAATTATTTGTTTACAAAGCCTATAGTGGTAGTAAATCCCAACAAGATATTTTTCTCTTAGTTCTTGTGATACAGTCTATGCAACTGCAAATAACAATATGAAGTACATTGACATAAGATACTCTAAAAGAAATTTAGGGCTAAAATAAGAATTGGGGAGGATTTTTTCATTTTCTTTTTCATCCTGACTCAATTATTTCTTTAGTACCCAACTGATTTTTTTTCTTAAAAATCTTTTCTCCTCACAAGGAAATACAGCTAAGTACATAAGATAATGCTCTGCTATTTACTTTCTTGGCAGAATATTAAAAATCATGCTCAGAATAAAAAATCGAAAAGAGAAAAACACATATAAACATATACATTCACAAAAATATTGCTAAGGAAAGTCGTTATAAAATGTTCTTCAGGATATCAAAGGTCATGCATGTAAAAACCATACATCTCTTTATTTAATATATCATGGATGAACTCAGGGGATCATCAAAGTTATTTGATTAAATAATTCGATATTTGGTCAAGAAAATTTGATATTATTATGACATCATATGAAAACATTTGACTAAACTGCAAAATAAGTGTACTTACTGCCATTTATTTCATCATTTTACATTTGAAAATATAAAATGTGAACTAAAAAAAATCTCTTTTGAATACTGGAGAAAGCTACTGAAAATACTGGATGTCAGGAAGTCTTTTAAAGATTTTGTCTAATCTTTCCCTCTTCTACTATGAATTGCTGCCAAATTCATAATTCTAAAACATGACCTAACCATGTAATTTCCTTGTTATCTTTGAGTAATTTCATAAAAATCCTTTTCACCAACCAGTGTGATTATAAACCAAATCCTGTGTACCCTTCTAAGATGGCGGCTTCCTCCACTAGAATGTTTTTGTTGTTCTTTTATGCCTGGCTCATTCCGACCCTTTCCTTCCTATCAGTTCCTGAAACTGAGTGTGTTGCATCTTCCTTGTATCACACAGCAAGTCCAAATTTCTCCCTTGCTTGACTTATTGTAATAATTGGAAATTATTCCTTGAAAGATTGCATGTCATGATACCAGTAACACCCAGTAAATTAATATGTTCCCAAAGTTCATTGATAAGTTACTTGTTGGAAGTTGAAGAATTCATTTGCCTAAAAAATGCTAAGTATAATTAATATTCCAGCCATATTTTGGATAATCTGAAATGTAGCTGAAACATATTACTGATAAAAACATAATTTCCAAAATTCTTATGAAAAGATGTATACCTGTAATCCCAGCACTTTGGGAGGCCGAGGTGGGCGGATCATCAGGTCAAGAGATAGAGACCATCCTAGCCAACATCATGGACCCCTCCACCGTCTCTACTAAAAAAAAAGAAAAAAGAAAAAACCCACAAAAATTAGCTGGGCGTGGTGGCATGCACCTGTACTCCCAGCTACTCGGGAGGCTGAGGCAGGAGAATCACTTGAACCCAGGAGGCAGAGGTTGCAGTGAGCCGAGATCATGCCACTGCACTCCAGCCTGGCGACAGAGAAAGACTTCGTCTAAAACAAAAAAAAAGAAAGAAAGAAAAAAAAGAAAAGATGTAGTATACCATAATCCAGCTCAACAACTGGAAGTCAAACGTTCATCACTCCTTCATTTTCTATTTTTTTGTGCTTCCTTGTCAAATTATGTAGTGCTGGATTTATAGCAGGTGCCATGGTTTTTTTATTGCTTCAAAACTAAATTCTCAAACTTACTGGCTTGAAACAACAACTATTTAATTTGTTTACAATTTTGCAGTCTGTGCTGGACTCAGCAACTGATTCTTCTGCTTGTCTTGCTGCTGGTCACTTCTGTGGGTGAATTCAATTGGTAACTCTGCGGTGGGCAGGTCGGGAAGTTGAGAGAGCTAGGCATCTTTCTTTTTCCATGTAGTCACAGGTTCTCTCATTCTGCTTGGTGCTTCTCACATGCCCTTTCCAGAAGCATAGCTGTATTTCTGCCTGGAGGCTCAGAGCTCCTATGAGTGCAAAAGTGAAAACTTCCAGACCCTTTAAAGCTTGGTTCTGGAACTGGCACTCTGACATGTTCTTTTGATTAAGCATGTCATTGGTCCAGCCCAGCTTTGATGGGAAAGAATTATACAAGGGGATGAATACCAGGAAACTTGTTCACTGGGGGCCATGAACGGAACAGACTGCCAGAACGCTTAATCACTACTTACTGAGTTGGCTGCGAGAAATATAGAACAATGTATTCTATTCTTTAATTGTTGGGGGAAAATGAATTTAGCATTTTGGTAACATGCAAAAATCAACTAAATGGAAATTAAACACTTTGGTATGTACAGAGTGTGACTTGGGTTTTTGTTTTGTTTTGTTTTGTTTTTTTTGACAAAGTTCCACTTCACCACAATATCCTACCAATGGGAATTAAATTAAGAAATTTTCATTTTTTTCTGCGTTAATTCCTGGTTTATAATGCTGAATAATACTTTAGAATACTATCCCACATAATTGGAATAAGGATGCAAAGCACTTGCTACTTTCTCCTACCCAAATATTTCATTTTATGTTAGCCTCAATTTCATAATTTTATGTGACCTCAGAAAGCAATTCATTAGCATCACAGAGAAAAATAATTAGTCAAAGCATCCCAAATAATGAGCTTGCCAGGTTAATGTTTAAAGATACCACAATTACTTGTTATTTTTTAACCACAATGCAAATGTTAGTCCTAACAGCTTATAATGAATAACTTCAGAGTAAAGTGGGAACTTTAACACCTCCTTCAAATTCCACCCTGTCCGTACCTTTATAGGAAAAAAAATTGTGCTGGTTAGCATCTTTTGACTGCAAAGGCCACTCAGTAAGGTAATCTAAATACTGTTAGATAGTCAGGATGAAGATGCAAAATATAAATAAAAACAACAGTCTCAAAGACTGTGACATTTATAGGTCTCAGAGATTATTTAAGTCTCAAAATATTTCTAGGAAGGAGATCTTATCAGTCCCAGAAAGTTGTCAGTTAACCACTATTTCCTTTCCATACTTGTTTTTTCACTTGCAAATTTTGAACTCTACCTTCTATCTTTTCTGTCTTTCAGTTTCTGTTGACTCCTACATTTGTCTATTAATTTCATCTGGGATGTTCGGTGACATTAGGAATAGAACATTTCTTAATAGTGCAAGACTCTTTCACACACTGCACAATATTGATTCATCCTCAGACACTAAATGCTTGTGGCACACATGGTCATTGTGACACCTGAAAGTACCCCAGCACCTTGTCATCTCCCCTAGAAGGTGCAATAATCATTTGCACTCAGGGAAGAATAACATAGAACAACATGAGTTTTCTGTTTCCTCTCTGGCTAACAACTAGCTAGCTATCATTGTTTGTAACAGATGAGAGTTCACAAATATTGGTTGTTTTAGATGATTACATTTATTTGATTGACTAAAAATTAAGAGAACATAATCTTAACACATAATCCAGTAATAGTGCTTCTAGGTGCTTACCAAACTGATTTGAAAACTTATGAACATACAGAAACCTGCATGTGAAGCACATGATCATTAGTCATTAGAGAAATGCAAATCAAAATCTTAATGAGATATCAAATCACACCCATTACATGGCTATAATAAAAAAGATGAACAATAACAAGTGTTAGTGAGGAGGTGGCAAAATTGAAACTCTCAAACATTGCTGGAGGGAATCTAAAATAGTACTGCTGCTTTCAAAAATAGTTGGGGAACTCCTCAAAGAGTTAAGCAAAGAGTTACCATATGACCCAGCAATTACAGTGATAGATATATATCCATGAGAAATGAAAATATATGTTTATGCAAAAATGTGTACATAAATGATTATATCAGCATTATTCTTAATAGCCAAAAGTGGAAACAATTCAAATGTCCAACAACTGACGAAAAGATGAAGTGTGGTATATCCATATAATGGAATAATATGCAGACATAAAGTGGAATGATTGACACATGTTTACAACATGGATGAACCTTGACAACGCTGTGTTAAGTTAAAGAAGCCAGACACAAAAGGTAATGTATCATTTGATTCCATTTGTAGGAAATGTCCAGATAGTCAAAGCTATAGAGACAGAAAGTAGATTACTGGGTCGGAGGGAAGGGAGAATGGGAAATAATTGTTGGGTACATGGTTTTGGGTGCTGAAAATATTCTTGAATTAGATGGTGATGATGGCTGCACAATACTGTGAATGTACTAAGAAACACTGAAATATACATTTAAAAATACATTTTAAAAAGATGAATCTGATGGTATGCAAATTATATCTAAATTAAAAAAATTAAATGATAAAGCTGCAAAGCAAATCTGCACGAGTTTTTAGAAGTCTTATATATAATAGGCAAAAACTGAAAGCAACCAAGATGTCTTTCGGTAGGTGAAAGGTTAAACAAACTGTTGTCTATCCAAACAATAGAATACTATTTAGTGATAAGAAGGAAGGAGCTATCAAGTTATGCAAAAATATGCATGAACCTTACATGCATGTTAGTAAGTGAAAGCAGTTAGTCTGAAAGGCTACATAACTTACAGTTCAATGTATATGACATTTGGAAAGGGCAAAACTATAGATTCAGTGAACAGACCGGTGGTTGCCAAGGGTTCCAGGAGAGGGCAGGTTTAAATAGATAAAATAGAGGGGATATTTTGGGCAAGAAACTTTTCTATATGCTATTATAATGGTGCATACATATTAAATGGTATGGCATACATATTAAAGGGTGCATACATATTAAATGGTGCATATATATTAAATGCAATTTAATTTGACAATTAAATTGTCAAAACCCATAGAACTTTATAGCACCAACAGTAAAGCTTAACACATGTAAATTAAAACAAAATCATATAGGAGATTAAGAAATCCCATGATGGAAGGCAACATGTGACAGAAGAATCTAACTCTACTACAAGTGGATGAAATAACCTCACTGAAGAAAGTAGGGAGAAAGGTACTGATGGAAGCAACTTCAGAAGTTTGTGGAGTCCACAAAGCTAGTGACAAAAGACACGGTACCTAAGCAATGTAGTATAGTTGACAAAGTTGTTTCCCGCAGGGTTATGGCTTAACAATTCTGACACTACCATACATATACACTGGAACTGAAGAATTAAGTAAATGGATGGTGGAAGCCAGGTTTCTCACTGTTGGAGTGGGAAGTTATAAAAACACTAGGGGTGGTTAGAATGATCAATGTGGCAATGGGTTAAAGTTAGAGACATTAGTATGAACTCATGTTTAATTTAGCACATTATTTAATTTCCTCTATATATTACAGCGGATTATGGAAATATTTACAGATAAGTGTGCACACAAGGGTTAGTATACATAAATTTGTTTTTGCTCTGTCAGCTGAGAAGACCTAGAAAAATGACACTCCAATAGCAATAAGCACACCTAGTGCCCAGATCTTTGTTTCTAATGTACATTTCTCCAATTGAAGGAAGCAAGTTACCTGGGAAAATGGTTGATTCCAAAACTGAGGCTAGGAATATACAAGATAAGCTTGGGGCATATTGTAGTGCCAAAAAGTAAGGAAGTGTTAAAACACACATACACACACACAGAGACACAAACACAGACACATAATGATGAGTGAAGGAGGCATATCAAAGGGACACTGGAGCCAAATGAAAAAGCTCTCAATGTCAAATGCTGGAAAAATTTGAGCAACAATAAAAAAAAAGTAGTGTGGATTATAACTCAAAGTATAAAATAAACATCCATCAGTCCATATTAATATAAATAAATAATTGAATAAGTAAATAAATACGGGAGAATAAACAGAGCTTTTATGCGGAATTCCAAATAATCTATGTAGGTACTTGGCTATAAGGAGGGGGAGCACAACTCCCCATCCTCTGTCCCTACTACATATCCAAACCCTACCTTTTTTTCAAAGCACAAATCAAACTCTACTTATTTTATATTATTCTCCAATCTGGTCACTCCTCCCTACCACCACTGATCTTTCTTATTATTTTTTTTTCTTTTTTTGAGACAGAGTCTGACTCTGTCGCCCAAGCTGGACTACAATGGCATGATCTTGGCTCACTGCCACCTCCACCTCCTGGGTTCAGGTGATTCTCCTGCCTCAGCCTCCCGAGTAGCTGGGATTACAGGCACGCACCACCACACCCAGCTAATTTTTTTCTATTTTTAGTGGAGACAGGGTTTTGCCATGTTGTCTAGGCTGGTCTTGAACTCCTGAGCTCAGGGAATCCACCCGTCTTGGCCTCCCTAACTGCTAGGATTACAGGCATGAGCCACTGCGCCCCGCTGATCTTTCTTATTTCTAATGATTATTTGTGGTCTTCTCATAAGGGACTTCACTCTAAAAAATACACTATGAAAAGAAATAGAAGAAGAGAGTAATTTTATAGTGGAGAAACCTGACAAACAATATCTCAGCCAGGTGAACAAATTTAATATCAACAGTGATAAATCATATTGCTAGCACACACTTGTATTATGATGGGATAAAAATGGAAGTTTCCTTCTGAGGTCTTCCTCCTAAAAATCTTTAGCCAATCTAATCATTAAGAAATACCAGACAAATCTAATTAAGGGATTCTACAAAATATCTGAATAGTACTACTCAAAGGTCATCAAAAACAAGGACAATCTGAGAAACTGCCACAGCGAAAAGGAACCTAAAGAGACATGTCCAGTAAATGTAGTATGGTACACTGGTGGGATCCTGCACGAGTGAAATCTATTAGGTAAAAGCCAAGGAAACCTGAGTAAAGTAGGAACTTAGTTAATGATAATGGACTAACATTGGTTCATGAATGTAATATTCGTACCATACTAATGTAAAAAGGTATAATAATGGAAACTGAGTGTGAGATGAATAGGACCTCTCTGTACTATCTTCGAAACTTTTCTCTATATCTAAAACTATTCTAAAATTAAAAGTCTATTAAAAGTAGAGGGATCGTCTAGGGATTATACACTGTCACTATTAAACTTTACTCTTCCACTGCATTTTCCACTCTTTTGCTGGTCATTCCACTCTAACATTTTATGATGGCTGTGGCTCCCGTGGAAGATGAACTTCCTCTTTTCCTGGCTTAGTTGTGAGAGACACTCGCCAAGATCCTTGAAACAGCGAAATTGAGTGCTAAGTCTTTACAGGGACCCACAGAGGCTTCTCCTTCTATGAACCTACATATTCAGGGGGCCTCTACTCTGTGGAACTTGTACTTCCTTTCTCCTTTCCACTCCTTCCCATTTCCCAAACAGGAAACTCTCTCATTAACCCCACCCACTCCAACTGCCTCCCAAAACATAAGCCCTCCACTATCCTGGTCCTGTTCTCTCTCATGAAGTGGATTAATGTCTCAAGAAGAAGTGCTTATTGGGTTGCAAAACTATACACAAAAATGAAAAAATAATCTATTCATCTATCTTTGCTTGATGGGCAGCATGATTAAAAAATGACTCATTAGAAACACAGTGGCGAGTCTTCCTTCTTGGAAACTGGATGTAGAAAGGGAGGGAATTACATTTACAAGAAGTGAGTCACCTTCCTCCAATGACAGACAAAATGGCTCTTCTAAAGCCACAGCTAACCAGCAAATGAGCACAAATAATAATCCCCTATCCCATCACCAGCACCTCTAAAATACATTTTAAAAATGTATTTCTGGGAACACCTAAGCCTCCAGGTAAAATACTAAGTTAAGAATATGATTGGGATGCATATTATTAAAGAAGAATTTTGGCTCTGGGATTGCAAATAAACACTGGATAGTCAGGTTTTATTAGATAATATAGTTGCATGGTGCAGAAGATGACCACCTTACCCACAGGAAACCTGAGTAGTTAGTCAGCAGGTTTGGCAATTTCTCCAGGAAAGGACTTATTAGTTTGGTAGGCAGCATTATCTCTTTCAATGTGAACAACAACAACAAATACACACACACGCACACACACACACACACATATTTACATACACAAACATATATATGTATCTCTTTCATAGAATGATATTTTGAGGAAAGGTATGCATTTTTCAACTTTTTTTCCTCATTTTTGCCTCTACTCAGTCAGTGGGATCATAGCTTCAGCTGAGAGTTATTAAAACAGAAGACAAGTTTTAGAAAAGTCAAATTTTAGCGTCTTGATTTCAAAACCTGAAGTTACGGTACATTGTAAGATTTGGGAGAATATGCAATCAGCCAATTTCTACACTTCCTATCCTCCCTATCAAGGGAAAAAAACTAGTCACTATTGGGACTCTGAGAAAAGAATCTGAGCCCTGATGTTTTACATCCCCTTGCCAGCACCCCATCTTTGACACATTCAGAGCAGAATATGAGGCCCACACTGGCACAGCAGCAACTGAGAGAGAACACAACGCTTTGAGAGTCTTGTCTTTAGGAAACAGAAGCTTCTTGTACTCATGCAGATGGACCAGCACATAGAATGGGTGATGCTCATCTCATCAGTCACCACACTGGAACATGCAAATGACTAGGGCCCAGGTGCCTCACTCTCCTGCCTGAAATATGGGCACTTTGCTATCCCCTAAATTTAGAAGAAACTCTAGGTGAATGGGAGAAGAAGTATTAGATTGGCTGAGATTTTGTTTTGCCACTTGGCTGATTGAGGATTCAAAATAGAAATCAACTTTTATTATAGAACACGTAAGTTATATTTTGAGTGAACCTAAGTCTGAAGTCTAAAGGCTAGTAACTATTACAGATTTATTAACACTTGAAAAAAGGAAGGATGCCTTTCTTTATACCCCGAACTTTTGAGAAAACACTGCTAAATATAAAACTGAGGGACATCTATTTAAGAAAGAAATTGAGGAGGGTTAATTACATAAAATATCCCATGTGTTCCTTTATAGTCTGCAGACCCCTTACAATTAGGCACTGTAATGCAACTTGTTCTGGCCATTGAACTATGAGTAGAAGTGACATATGTCATTTCTTATTTAAGTATTTTACTTTGAGGTGAGAAATTTCTGCATCTTTATAACCACTTGGACTGAGGAGGCCATATGTTCCTGAAGGTATAATCAAAAGAAATTGCAACCTCTGGCGGCTCAAGTCCCTGTGTATCTGTATAGAGCAGAAGCTTTCTACCAGCCCACATGGGATATGTAACGTGAGCAAGACATACACCTTTGTCGCATTAAGCCTCTGAAATTTCTGGAGTGATTTGTTATTGTAGCATAACCTAGCCTACACATATTAATATTTTAGGGAACATCCAAAATTTAGAATAATATGAATCTACTAAAAATCACATTTCAAGTTAAGTAAAAAAGATAACAAATCAAAATTTCCATAAATTGATATAAATTCAAATGTTGATAGTACAATTATGAGTATTTTGTATTTTCCCCTTTAATGTTTTGTGTTTTATGATTTTATCACATATTCAGAAAAAAAATGTGAATGAAAGTGATCACATATTTCTTAAAACTTCATTACTAGAAAACCAGGATGTGTACTGCATACGGTCTTAGGTAGTGTAATAGGAGGTAGGAAAAATTTTTCTTTCAATTTTAAACCAAGGGGTTCAAACCTCACATCCCTGAAAGCTGCTACCCTAACTCTGTCCTTATTAGTCCTTCAATTCTTCTTTAGGATTGCAACACTGTGGCAATTGAAAATAAAAGGAATAACAAGATCCCACAATTTTATCAGAACATCAAATCAAAGCCACATGCATTTATTTGTTGAACATTTATTCAGTGTACCATGAGGTGTCATGCGATGTGAAGGACGAACAAGAAGTGCATATATCAATTACTGGAATATTACACTCAAAATCTGACCTAGTAACAAAAGACTTAAACAAGCAAGAATTGGTGTACAATAGCATATAAACAGCCTTCCTTTTTTCCACTATATATGATAAAGCACTGAGTTGAATGCACAAACATAATATTTTCTTGCAACAAATTTGATGTATTGTGACAGAATCTCAGGCTAGGTCTTTAATGTGCCTAACTAGGTAGTGTCTTGGGTCAAGGAACTTAAACTCCTAGAGGCCCATTCTCCTGAACTGTAAAATAAGCATAATAATATCTTCTGGATTGATAATTAAGTATCATATGAGTATGTATAATGTACATCATGCACTTAAAGGAGTGTGTGGCATAACATAATCTCTCAATAAATGGTGGCTATTTTTGTTACTCAGTCGCATCATATCGTTTTACTCATGGGGAAAAAAACATGCAAGTTCAAGGTTGGAAATTACACAAAGGCATAAAGCTAAATTAACTCACAGTATACTTGAAAAATAGTATTAGATACACCAAGTACCTCAATAAACATATGAAAGTAATATATGTAGGAAATTGGTTGTGAAAGGTAATCGCTATTTAATTATTTTCCAACCAGAATGCACACTTAACACCTGGGAGTTTTGTTTTGTTTTGTTTTGAGACAGGGTCTTGCTCTATCACCCAGGCTGAAGTGCAGTGGTGATCATAGCTCACTGAAGCCCGGAACTCCTGGGGTTAAACAATTCTCCTGCCTCAGTCTCTCCAGTGGTTAGGAATACAGGCATGCACCACCACACCTGGTTTATTTATTTATTTTTTATAATTTTTAGTAGAGACAGGTCTCACTATGTTGTCCCAGCTGGTCTTGAATTCCTGGACAATCCTCCCATCTCAGCCTCTCAAAGTGCTGGGATTACAGATGTGAGCTACCATGCCCAGCTGCACTTAACACGTTTTGATCTCAACTAACGCCTGGCACTTTCTATCCACTTTCTCATCCGTCCATTTTATTGTCTCATGTGGGTAGGACTTACTTCCGTATACGTTTTTTGTACCCTTCTTGGCATAGGGTGCTATTCCAGCAAGTTAGGATAGGTGGTGGCCAAAGATGGATATCAGCACTGCAGGTTGTTAGCAGGTGGTGTTTCTAGGGTGAGCAGCCAGAGATTTCAGGGTGAGGAGCAGGATATGGTTTCATATGATGTGGTTAATTAACTGAGATGAAAGCTGGAAAAAGAAAAAATGAAGAGAGAATAAGGACTGAGGAGTTTCAAAAGAGTTATGGGGACATTGATATTTATTCTTCTGGCTACCACAGTGTCCTCCTACCTACCAATCCTTCCAGCACTATTGACCTTATTACTTAGTTGCACTGGTATTATATCTAATTTCAGGTCGTTGGTACCAACCAAGTTCAGGAATGATAGAAATCTACCAGTAACAGGAATAACTGGGAGAAGTTTCATGGAGAGGGAGAAGGAATGCATTAGATAATTTAAAGGACTAGATTAAGTATAGAGAAAAAAAATGGAGAGAATCTAGGTGAGTGAGGCCAACAGCATGAGAAAATGAAGATTGGGGGAAAGGAGACTGGCTTGTGCTTGGGATAACGAAGATACTGCATTAACTTTGTTCTTATTAGTCCTTCTATTCTCCTCTAGGATTGTCAACACTGTGGCAATTGAAAATAACAGGAATAACTGTTTTATGACAAATGGACCTGAACCCTATGAAATGAATTTGCAAGCACTGGCACAGTTAACATATGCTACAAACAACCATCTTCAGACAGTGTAGCCAACCAACTGTGCCAGACTTAAACTGACGACACTGAGGTGAATCGTTCTATTGCCACAACATTTCTGATCCTCAAGGCTCTCCATGCTCCTAAACTCTTTTCTTTAATATTCTACAGTGTGTTTATTTTCACGGCTATAAAGTCATACTCAGATTTGCAATGATATTTACTACCATATTTCAGAGTGTTTTAACTGATGTTAGTTCAAATCAATTCTGGAGAAACTTTCCAGCCAAGGGAATTGCAAGCTAGCTGGTTGACATTGGAGGTCAAATACTCCAGGGTATGGGTCTCAAATCACTTAATTCTTCACAGCAAATTAGAAACGGGACTCCAGCTGGTGCTAAAGAATAAGACAGACTTGCTGTATAAGGACAAGCTGCTGCTTGGATTTTGAGTCTTTATATTCCTAAAATAAAAAATGTGAGACCCAATTCCCACCCCCCAATCTCATTCTTTCAAAGATTTCTTAACAACAGCAAAAATCTGGCCACCTGATTTCAATACATAAATCTTGCCAAGTTATAAAAATAAGATATGATTTAAACAGCAACCTGTAATCTCCTGTTGACGACCAGCTGTGCCTCCTATTAGTATTAATGGAAGTTACACAGGCATAATAAGAAGGAGGGGAAAATGCCACCTTATGCTTTTTGCACACCTTAACATTTTTATAGCAAGTCTGATTACAAGGGTTTACTTGAGCGGCAATTAAACAATGATTGATTACTCAGTACAATTTGTATTCCAGGCAACATGCAAATGGTAATGAAATTCTCAGATAAGGAATGGAATAAATTCTTCTCACATCAGAGAATCACATCTTTTTAACAGAAAACGTTTTCTTATATGGAGAGAAGAACTTCAGTATAAGTTTCTTAAATAATACATGTTTACCCAAAGACAATAAGCCTTGATTTGGATTTAGAAAGGAATGGTAATGATTTTTGCAAATTGTACTTCCCACTTCACCTTTAGACTACGGCTCTCTTTCCATGATGACAAACTATATGGATGGAAAGTATAATATTCACTCACAAATATATTGACTTCGACTATAGTCACAACTATAAACAATATTTTCATCATATTTTGACATTGCAGAAATAATATCTACTTTTAAATTGAAAGTGAAGTGAAAGGTTTATTTATTAAGTGTCTATCATGTGCCAGGCACCATTCTAGGTGTAGGCAACACAGCAAAGAACACACAATACTCATGGTAGAGAAGAAGAAACTGACAATATACAAGTATACAGATATAGATACAAAGTCAGTGTATATAGAATAAAGAAAACGATCAGGAGAAACTGATAGGCATTGATGTGTATATGTACCTATTCATATTCAGGGGAAAATGATGGAAAGGGAAGTCGATGACTTTGCACCTGCTTTTTCCTACTTAAGGAAGATCCTGATCCAACATCATTGAATAGTTGCCTGCTCTGTACCATTTTGATATTCATCCAAGTACAAATAATAGAAAGAGCTTAGAATTAATATGCTGGATAAATAGTAAAGCCACAGTGGCTGACGTGGTATAAGCTGGAGTAAAATGGAGATGACATGAGATCACAGATACACAGAGGTATAGTCATTGTAAGCCAATTTAAGTAATGTGTGCTTTACTTTAATTTTAATGAGAATCCATTGATAGGTTAACAGGAGAGTGTTATGATGTAAATATGTTTTTCAACCATCAATCTAATTGCTGTATGTATGTTATGGGATATAGTAGAAATGTGACCTACCTTGAAATCTGCATTTTTCCTGAAGAACTGGCTAATATATTACCATTTTCACTTATTGAAAATTTAACGTAAAAGAGAAATTGCAGTTAATATCTTATAGTCAGTATGTTTAAAAATAAAAATCAGAAATTGCTCCTGCTTTAAGGTACTATTATCATAAAAGGCAGGGATATGTGAAAGGAAAGAGAAGAAAAAGTTATGATGTCTATAAAAACAAAATATTAGAAAAGACTATTAAGGATCACATTGTCCATCAGCTTGCTTTTTGCAGCTGGGATAAATGGCTGTTTATGTTCTTTGTTCAGATTTCCAGGATAAAGACTTCATATCATCCCTGGTAGTCCACGCTAATATTTTATCTTTGACATAAAGAAGTTATTTTTTATATCCAATTACATTGTCTCAATTTATTAAACCTATTTCATGACCTGATGTCAAAATAGAAAACAACTGCTCACTATTCTGATAAAAACTATTTGAATACAATAATTTATTCAAGCTTAGCCAGCTTTGTCTTCTCTAAGCTAAAGAATCTGAAACTCTTTTATCATTCCCTATTTTTATCACTTTAGTCAAATTTTTCTTATGCCCAGAAAAATCTACTTTAAAGTATGAATTGCTTCTTGTATCAAAGCACATACAAGTTGATTAGAAATTTATGTTCTATGTTTAGCAATTTAGCTTAGTTAAAATGATGAGAGGAAGATGACAAAGTATTTAACACATTATATTTCTGTGAAAATCTGTGATACAACTCATCGCGTAGGCATGGATTTACTATGCGTAACAATTACAACTATACATATTTATTTAGGATGTGCATGATACATGTAATATATTTAGTCATACATAATAGGTATATACATATGTTTGTTTCTTACTGTAACAAGGAAAAACCATGAAATAGATATTATCATTCTTTAATCAGGATTCTCATAGGTCACAGATTAGACTAGAATAGAACAGCAAAATAGAAAAATTCTGTAAGGGAACACATTACTCTATTTCAAGGCAGACATGTAAAATAGAAGGTATTGACTGAAGGAGTCCTGGGCAAGAATCCAAGATCTGCCACCCATTAGTCTTGTGAAGATACAGCATTAACATTGTGAAGCCTCGATTTTCTTAATTATATGATAATTAATATACAATGTCTAATAAATTGCTTAGCAAAATAGGAACTCTAAATGTTAGTTCCATGAATAAAACCAAAATAAAATCCATTTGGACGTTTATAAAACCAAAAAATGCTGTTTATAAAGTATACTGCACTTAAAATAAATAAATAAAATTCATGATATTGTGGTGGTGTTTCAATAACTCCTACCTACCACCCCCAAGAAAGAAATTAGGTATCTGAAACTCCAATACAATACATAAGTGTCAGTTTCTACATTTTTAATTTCAGATTATTGTGGTAATTAAATAAAAGATCATGTGTAATGTCCTGGGCATACAGTAGATGATCAATAAAGTCAGCTATTTTTATTAGCTCTAAGTAAAATTAATGATTAAGCATGCATGGTTCAACAGAGGATGCAACACAGCAATCAATGGTTTTTAAAGCTAGTACAGATGGGAAGGTGGCTCTGTCCATATACTCTAGTCATTCATTATCCAGGAACAACAAGTGTGGGCCAGGAAAATCTTTCCCTAGAACAATAGTGGATGCCAAGATCCTAACCACTCAATACAATCTCTCAGAAAGAAACATTTGGTGGCCTTTAAATAGAAAGTATCATGCCAAAAGAATGTTTTTGGTTCTATACTTTTTAATCTCCAAATTGAAAATAGTTAAGTTGAAAAATGTTTCTCATTTTTCTTCTTATTATATTCTTCAGGGGGTCAAAGTCAATCTTGAAATATGTTAATGCTGTTACATCCTAAGGTGCTGCTGGTTTGGAAGATGGGCAAAAAAATTAAAAAATGTATAAAGCCTTTAAGAAACAAACGTGTGTGTGACACAGATGGCTGGAATAAATTATGGGACTCAAAAAGTGGTTCAATTTGCTTAGTTTTAAAATCCATTTGGACATTTATCAAAGTTCACATTGTGAAATGTATTTGTGCTACTTGGAAGAGTGATAGTAATCAGCACCCGCAACACCAACCCCCAGAAAAGAAAAATAAATAAAAAAAAGGAAAAATCTATAAGCTCTTTTCATTGAAGCCTAAAACAAGATAGTTGAATTAATGAATCTAGTGATGACTCATTTTAAGCAACAATTGGGAAAAGTATGATGGATGATTTAAAATATACATACAGACATACATGTATATATCTATATATACACAACACATACAATGGCATCAGCACGTAATATATCGGTTCTTCCAAAAGATTGTCAAAATACTTTCAGAATGGTTATTCTGTTTAAGACACAAAATACCAAATAATCTTTCCCTTAAATTCTGCAAATAAGATGTGAATATTCTTTAAAATTTAATAAAATTTTTAATAAATGGAGAAGAAACTGCTCAGAATATTTGAAACAACAAAACAAATTAAACTATTTGAACATGTTGAAGGAAAGATACAAGGAAATGGGAAATATTTTCAAATTTATTGGAAATACCAAGGTCCTTTGCACAAATGACTGTATTTATCAAATATTGTCAAGTGAGTTGTTAAGACAAGAATGAGAAATGTGTTTCAGAGCAAGCTCTTAGCTTAGAGTTTCTCTGATTGACAAACATGATAAATTTCAATTTTTGAATACCTAAAGATGCACCGAGGTGGGTGCTTTTGGGAAAGTACACAAACATGTTGATTTTTATTCCATTTGCTTGTTCAATCAACATATATTTAGAGCACATCTACTTAAATCCAGACACTGTCTAAACTGAGTGATTCAAAGATTAGTAAGGTGTAGTCCTTGCCCTTAAACAGTTCTGTCTGGTGGATGAGACAGACACATAAATGTAGAATATTAAATGCTAATACATAAGTATGAAAAGAGACTATAACCTACAATCTGTTTCATGAGTTTTTTCAAAAACATTTATTGAGCATCTACAATATGCTAGGCACTGGTTCAGACACTGATGATACAGCAGTGAACAAAACAGCCTCAGGGAACTTACATTCTATTAGGAGAAGGCAGGCAATGAGCGCACACATCACTAAAACAAATAGAATGTCATTTGTATTCTATTGCTAGGGAGAAAAATAAAATAGGAAAAGGGGGGTAGTGAATGTGAGAAATGTGAGCTGCAATTTTAAATATGGTATTCGAGAAGACCTTACTGAGAAGGTGGTCATTATGCAAGTGCTTGAAGCTGATGAAGGGCTATCTGTTGAAATACCTAGTGTGGAATATCAATGCAGACAGAGGGAAGAGCAAGTGGAAAAATCTCTGTGGGTGGAGTTGGAGTAAACAAGAATAGCAGGAATGAGAAGGAGAGAAGAAACAAAAAGCTAGATATATACATACATGTCTTGCAGGCCATTGTACAATTTTTCTACTGAGTGAAATGGGAAGACATGATGGGTTTGGAGTGAGAGACTGACAGGATTGCTGTTTCATAGATTAAATAAATCAAAACATTCAAACAACTATCTTATAATAGAACATTCTCCACATATTTAGATTATTTTGCCTAGTTAAAGCTTAAGGAGTTTGTGCTACTTGCCAATTTCTATAACTCTTAAAAATAATTTGCTCCAGACTGATGATAATTATTTTGCTAATAATGGACTATAGATTATAGACAAATTTGGTATTCAGCTTTTCATGTAAAACACTTCATATAAAAAAATTACAGAATACCTAATATGTATCAAGGGTGGGAGTAATGAGGTTTTTACCCTGCATGCACAAACATACACATTTATAAAAGGTTTTTGTATTGGTCTATCTGCTCAGAGTGCAATGGAGCTTGTAAAACAACTTTTACTTTTTTGTATAATTAACTAATATGTGTTTGTTACTTGTCCATGAATATTTAGATCTTATATCATGTTATTTGATTTATTGATATATATTCTTTATATATATATTTATATATATAATTACCCATGTTTTTTTCTGTTAATATTCTTCTACAACATCATTTCTAATGCTGCATAAAGTTGAATTATGAATTCACCAGATTAATGTCAGTTATTTATGTATTTTTTATTGAGATGGAGTCTCACTCTGTTGCCAAGCTGGAGTGCAGTGGCGCAATCTCAGCTCACTGTAACCTCCGCCTCCGGGGTTCAAGCAATTCTCCTGCCTCAGCCTCCCGAGTAGCTGAGACTACGGGCACGCAGCACCATGCCCAGCTAATTTTTGTATTTTTAGTAGAGACAGGGTTTTACCATGTTGGCCAGGATGGTCTCGATCTCTTGACCTCATGATCTGCCTGCCTTGGCCTCCCAAAGTGCGGGAATTACAGGTATGAGGCACCATGCCCGGCCAATGTCAGTTATTAATAATCAGTTATCAATCAGTCACCTGTTGTAGGGCATATATGCTGTTTTATTTTTGCATGAATAACTTCAGAATGAACATATTTTTGGATACATCTTGCAAAAAGAATATTGTTTTCTTAAAAAAATCAGAAATAAAGTTGATGACTCAGAGAATGCACATATTTACCGTTTGGCTATTGCTATGGTTTGAATGTTTGTGTCCTCCCAAAATTTACATGTTAAAACCTAATCACCAATGTGAGGATATTATGAGGTGGGCCCTTTGAGGGGTGATTAGATCATGAGGGCAGAACTTTCATAAATGGGATTAGTGCCCTTATTAAAGCAACCTGGAGAGCTGCATTGTCCCTTCTGCCATCTGAGGACACAGCGAGAAGGCATCATCCATGAACCGGAGGGTGGGTGCTCACCAGACACCAAATTTGCCAATGTTTTAATCTTGGACTTCCCAACCTCCAGAATCGGGAGCAGTAAATGTCTGTTTATAAGCTAACCACTTCATGGTATTTTGTTATGGCAGCCAAATAGACTAAGAAAGCTATGTATTGCTCAACTGCCCTGCCTATATACTATACTAAGTTTTTACTCATTATGGAATCTTATGAACCTGTTAATTTTATTGCACCTTCATTTCCTTAAAAAATCTTTGCCAGTTTGATGTGTGAAAAACTCTATGTCATTATAATTTTTTGACATTGCTTTGATTACTGATTGGGTTGACTCAATTTTCACATTTTCATTAACTGCTTGTATTCCCTTTTTTGTGAGTTGGCCATTGATGCCCTTTATCTATTTGTATATCACTGGAAATCTTTTCCCCTTAGGCTTTCTATACTCTCTGCTATGTTGAAAAACAGTAATGCTAAATAATGATCTGCAATGAAGTTTTAAGATAAAAATGTGATAGTTATTCATAATATTTATTTACCTGCTATGTACTAGGTACTATGTTAGGCATGGAGGATAAAAAGATAAGACCCATTAAAAATTATCAAGGATCTTACAGTGTAGGGGTAGTGTAGGGGTAGGGGTAGTGGAAATCAAGAAAACAAACTGCAGAACAAGAACAGCACATCGTTCATTATTCAGATGATTAAAAATTGATGATTATAATTTTATGTAGGAAAACAGAATGAGAGCCAGTGACTGAGAGAGGGAAATCCTTCTGGAGTGTAGGTTTTTCTTTCTGGCCTCTGATTAAAAACAGAGATCTGCCTTTTAAGTGCCACAACATGCTAAATTGCAACGGTGTTAATATATGGTAGAAATGTACTATTTTGGTTTCTAATGGCACTTATGATTACCACCCAGGCTAGCATGCATAGGAAATGACTGAGCCCATCTCCAGAAATCACTTGCCTTGGTTGATTTTCACACATTCAACCAAGTGAGTATATGAATATGCAATTACACATACATTGCAATCAGAGTAATACTTCAAAATACACACTTGATCATACCATTCTTCTACTTTAAAAAACCTTCATGGCTTCCCATTTCTTATAGAATAAAGTTCAAAACCCTAAACAAAGACTAAATAAAACATGGCATGCTTATCTTGCAGCTTTACCCTGGGTCACTCTCCCACTAGTTGCTTAAACTCCAGCCATCAGGGCCTTCTTTCCCTGTTGGATATCTCTGACCCTGGAGCTTTTACACTTTGCTCTCCTTTCCCGGAAGTCTTTTAATAACCTCCTTTTGCCTTTTTAACTCTTACGTTGTCCTTTAGGTCTCAGCAGTAAGGCCATTACCTCAAGGACTCCATTGATTTCTCAGGGCCCTCTACTATAACAGCCTTTTGTTTTTCATTGATGTTGCCATTTGCAGTAAATATATTTTTGTGTGATTATTTTGCAAATGTCCATCTCCCTAACTAATCTGCAAAGCACAGGAGAATAAGAGTTCACTTTTATTTTGCTCATCACGGTACCTCTAGTGTTTTCCACTGAACCTAGCATGTGTTCGGCACATAATTATCAGTGATAAGAATGAATGAACAAATACAGAAACATCTCAGAACAATGAAATAAATGATGAGATTTAAAAATATGAGTTAATTTTTATGTCCAGGCATGATGATAATTAAGCATGTACATTTTACATGCAGTATAGACTATTTGTTAATTCATATACAGAGGTAACAATGCAGCTTAGGTTCACTAGGAAGCAGACTTTGCAATAGAAATGTGTGTGCAGGAAGTATATTCATTATTCAGTGCTGTCTGGATGAGGCCCAGTGAGAGCAAGGAAATGAAGCAGGATGGGCAAAGGGAGAAGCTGAACTCTACAGACGTCCCAACATATGTCCCAGCTAATCCCTTGAGGGACCTCTGAAGGTGGGATGGCCCCTAAAAGATGTCTTGAATTGAGGCAAGGGCCCAGCCTTTAAATTCCCACATCAACTGTCATTGGATATCCGCTACCCCAGGAAAGGGCTTGAACTTCGAGTGAGATGGCTCTCTTAGCCAGGGGCAATTTCCAGAGAGGGACTCAGCAGACAGCTGTCAACCACTAACATTCCCAGGAGCTGAGAGAATGAGTGCCTCAGTTTTGAATGGGTTGGGGGATGGGTGGTGATCTGTGAAGCACATCATAACATCTGCTACAGATAACCAAAAGGGAAAATACATACTTTAAGGCAAGGATATGAAGAACTTGCTCAAATGTAAATGAACTAGAAATTATAAAACAATAAAATTCCAGCAATAAAACAAGAAACCACTTTAAATGCCAGTTCTTGGAATTATGACAATATTAGATGGTGAGAGGAAACCAACAAGGCCAAGGAAAAGACCCCTAAGTAGTAAGGCAAATTATTTCAGGGGACATTCATTCTAAAGGATGTTTTCCCCCTACTTTAAGTTAGATAAGTCTATAAACTTTCCCCTTACACTGCATTTTACCCAAAATCTTTCATAGGCAATCATGCATTAATGACATTTTTCTAGAACGTGGGAACGTGGGCATTGAAAGATTATATGTTTAAATTTGTAATATTTAATTTATATGACACTGTTCAATTTACAAAATACTATTGCATACATTTTGACATCTGACTCTCATAGTAATCCATTCAATTAAACCACTCATTTAAAATCACTAAGCGGCAATTTTTGTTTTTCAGTTAGTGGCTAAAGGTTTGTGGTAACAGAGACAATGTCTCTATTGTCCACTGAGATGTCACTAATGCTTATGACAGTGTCTGAAACAATTGTACTCAAAAATAATTGCTAAATAAATTTATGGGAGAGGTTTGTAGTTTCTCTGTGTTATCTGTGCTTTTTATGGCATTTACATAATACATGCTGATATACTGCATATCTATATATGCAATATGATAGACATGTAGTTGAGCACATTATACTGTTTGTTCCATGAAATATGAACCAACGTATTCCTTTTGGTCTTTTTAACAGGAATGCTGGAAATATTTGGGCCTAACTGATCTTTAGTCATTATCCTACTGGTCAACATGGGTAGGAATTAATTTGGCCCTTGAAAATCAGACAGTGGAAAAAATGCACCTCATGATCATTCAGCCTCTGACTTTTTGGGAGGAAATCATTTTCAAAGAAATGTCCCCCACCAAAAAAAATTTCTTAATGCTACACTGCAAAGGGAAAATAAAGGCATATGGAAATCTGAATTTTTATTGTGTTTCTAAATTTGTAATATTGAATAACTTTTTAGATGTGAAATTAAAGATGACTCATAAGCCCTACTTCTGACTTTGGTAGTAATAATATTCATTTATGTACTGTAAGCTATTAGGTTCAAACATAAGCTGTCTCTCCAAAGCCTACAAAAAATTAATGTGGAACACCTGATATTTCACTGTGCTTCCAGATGGAGGGACAGCTTGACAAACGCCATCATAATTTACAACTTTTAAAAAGTGTGGTGCAAATGCATTTGCAGTAAAAGCTTTAAACAGCTTGCATTATTTACAGGTACAACTGTGTTTAATGTGCAATTTCAATGAATTTAAAATATTATTAGATTCAATCACTGATCACAGAGCATAGGTGTGGCATGTGAGCAATGTGATTAGATGCCTTAATTAATATGTCAGAACAGGATACATCTGTTTGATGAAGTTGGGGGGATGGTAAATAGCATTTAAATTTTATATTTGATTATTGACTATCACCGATGAAACTCTTATCTTTGGAAAACCAGCATATTTTGGACTTATCCTCTATAGTTGTTTAGGAGAATTATAACAGAAAACGAATATGAAAATACACTGTATAACTCTTACAGATAACTTGGATTCTTGTACACATAAATTAACTATCAATTGCTAACTGATAAGATGTATGTTAAAGTGTAACCTGAAAGAGCAATAAGCCTGTATCCCTGTAAGTTAGGAAATTGAACATTGAACCTGACTGATTAAATTGGGGAAGAAATCATATGTATTATAATTATATATATTATATTTGTAAATTTATATATGTTTATGTGTGTATATCTTTTCTCAATATATACATATGTGTGTATATGTATGTATGTATTTGGGTGTTTATATGTGTGTTTATATATATAGACTGATAGAAAAATAGATATAGATAGATTTATCTATCTCTCTATATCTCCAAGAGGATCTAGAGTAAGTGGGTAAGGTGTGGTTGTAGGGAGATGCAGGAACATCTGACTTTGGAACATTACTCCATGAAAAGATAAGTAGTTATTTTGACCCATTTTAACTACAAATTCATTGATAGATATTGTGACCTATTGCTCAGCAGTAAGTAGGACAATGAGAATATGTGATGCAGAGAAACTAAAGTTTCTAAAATGAACTGCCCAGTGTATAAACGAATGTACTCTGTTCATTCAATCACCAAGTGTTCTTGGTCTCTTATGCTTCAGTCCTGAGCTAGGAACTGAGTATCCAGTAAACAACAAAAGTACACATGGGCCCCCTCTTCCTGGAGCTTCCTCTCTAAATAGAAGACATATATTAAATGAGTCACATTCAAATAAATATTTAAACAACATTTGAAAAGTCTATGAAGACGAAATATAATGAAAAAGACAGAGTGGGTGTAATTTTGTTGGTGATGGGGTTAGATCATAAAGGCTTCAGTGAGACCTAAATGATGAGTAGAAGGGGAAGAAGAGCTCCAAGTGGAGGGCAATGTGCAAAGGTAGAGAAGTGGATGGAGGATGAGAAGATTACCTTGTGGTTGGAACATAATGAGTCAGGGCAAGAGAGGCGGAGAAGCGGAGTAGAGCAGGTTATTCAGCGGTTACTAGGGAGTTTGTATTATATTCTGACTGCAATGGACCATTGAAGGATTTATACCATGGGTATCTGGGTGTGTGGATGTATCTTTGTATGGCATGAGCCAGTTAATACTTTCTAAAGCTCAATCTGGTATGGATATGAGGTAAGAATAGAAGCTAGAATACCAGTAGCTTGGACCATGGTGGATGCAGCAAAATGGAGAAATGAATGATTCAAAATCTATTTAGGAGGTTGACTTCTGAGAGTTTGGGCATAGATTAAATGAGGCAATAAGGATAAAGGAGTCAAAGATGATTTTAAGGTTTCCATTTAACTTTCTAGTGTCTGTTAATATTTGATTCAAGAAAAATGTATCTGTCTTTTAGTAATTTCCAGGTTCTGGAAGGTAATCTGATGGTTTGTTCAGAGAAGCCTTCTCAACCACGCAAGGTACCCATACCCTAGTTATTCTGTCCTATTTTTCTTTTATCTTACAAGCAGGCATCACATTTTCTTACTTGCTTATTTTGAGTATAATCTCCATGACAGTGATGTGTATTCTTGAAGACTATATCCGGAGAACCTAGCACAGTGTCTGTGTCTGGCATATTGAAAATGCTCAATAAACATATTCGTTGAATAAAACGATGAATGGACTAATGAAAAAATAATAAGGGAGAAATACTTGACTCCAAGGTGTCACTACCTAGCCAAGTGCATGAAGGAGTGCCGCAAATGTCCTAACGGAAGTAGAAAGTGTTATGGTAGAAGAGAGGTGGGATGCATCTAACAGGGGTGGGGGGGGGGGCGGGGAGAAAAGGAGAGAGGTCTGGAGTACACATATCCTCAAAAAACGAGGTGAATGTTTTCTGGATTGGGACCAACTCTACAGGAAATCTCTCCCTTCTCCTCAGCAAGCTCTAGAGCAAAAACGAAGAGCAACTTTTCAAAAGAGTTTCACGTTTTAGAATAAAAAATATTTTAAAAAATAACCATTAAAATGAGACTTTCCTGCAAAAAGACAACCTTGATTATGTACCACCTGCAGCACTTCCTGTATGCTGCTGCGGGCTGTGGATGTTTTTGCTCGCCTCCCTCCCCTCCCCGCAGGGGCTGTGAACTCTCAGAAGACCGGTGCTTTGGTATCCTCCACTGCAGCTCAAACCCCGCCCACCTACTTGGTGGATGGATGGAGGAACATTTACTATTTCATCCTTGAGGAGTTCCTGAAAATGCAGTTGCCCCTCAAACAATGTATCTACATCTCGCGGGGTTTCTGTGGAAGAAAAGAAAAAGTGCAAGTTGTTGCTTGGAGCGCGGACTGCTTTTACCTTTGCCCGGGGATCCCTCCTATCTGGCCCCGCCTGCCTAGCTCAGTTTTTAGCAGTTTAGAGAGTAAAGGTCAGTCCCCAGAGCGGGTGCTCTACTCCCTCCCTCCCTTCTGCTTGCAGGCTGGGGCGCGGAGCGGGCTGAACGGGGAAGGCCGGGCTGCGGCTGCCGTGCCTGGCGCGGGAGCCGCAGGACCGAGAGCGCAGCCCCGCCCCGGGGGCGTTGCCGCCCCGCGCCCGCTCCGCGCCCGCTCCGCCCCCGCGTCGCCGGCCCTAGTCTGCCTGTTTTCCACTCGCGCTCCGGCTGCTGTCACTTGGCTCTCTGGCTGGAGCTTGAGGACGCAAGGAGGGTTTGTCACTGGCAGACTCGAGACTGTAGGCACTGCCATGGCCCCTGTGCTCAGTAAGGACTCGGCGGACATCGAGGTACGGACTTCGCGCCGGCTCGTCGGTGGTGGCGGGGTGGTGGGGAGTGCTCTGCGGGTAGGTGCCGGGGAGGCCCCCGCGGCCCCCGCACCCCGGAGAGTGAGAGACGCGGGAAAGTTTCCCCCGTGGGAGCTCTGCGGGGGAGCGGAGGAGCGCGGAGCCACAGGCCCGCGTGGGCAGGCGGGGAGCTCAGGGGAGGACTTTCCGCTACTGGAGGGGTTGCCCTTTGCATCGGGACCTGTTTACTTCGGAAGAGATTTGAGGAAGCCTGTCTTGTCCTCCTCTGAATGTCAGTGACTGAAGAAGCACTGGAGTTCCAGAGAGGTGGACTCTAGGGGGTAGGAGTGCCCATTTCCCACACGTTCTACCCCTTCACCTCCTGTATGTCGTTTCTGGACACCTCCACTGCCCCTATCTCCAATAGCTGAATCCTGCTATTTGCAAAGGTGAAGCATAGAAATAAAACATCTGTGTGTCAGCTGTAGCAGTCGCCTCTAGTCATAGTATTGTTTATGAAATAATTTAACATGGAGAGAATGGAACGAAGTATTCAGAACATGAAAAATGCAGTGCCCTCAGAAAAACTAACTGTATTTTTCTCTCCTCTCAACGGTTTTTGATTTCCTCTTGCACTCCGTTTCTGTTAAAAAAAAATCTTCTTTTATGTAAATAAGGTCCTACCTGAAACGACATGGCATTTCCTTTCTCTCTAGTATCTTAATATATGCGATGAAAAGGATTTAATTATAAACAGTGATTTTACACATACTAAACCTAGGTCAGCACTTTTGAGCTAAGACAAACTGATTTTTAGTTTTCTGTTTTGTTTGGGGCTTTTCTTTATTTGAGTCTTCTACTCTGGTAGAAAATTATGTGTGTGTGTGTGTTTTCTTTAGAAATAACAAAATTTTCCTTTCGTCAGTCCTTTTGGCGGCTTAAGTAAAAGTTTTGCAAACCACCTGTTTGCAAAATAGCTGCTTTTGCCACATTTTGCCTCCGTAATTGAAGAAACTTTATATTCTGGGAGGAAGTAGTCCTGTTTTCTCCAGGCTCCATAACTTGGTTTGAAAAATCATTTTAGTAACAAGAGCCAAAGTGTATTATGTGGACATCTTTGGTTAGTTTACTTTTGGTTTCTGTTATGGAGAGTTGACTTTTTGATATTGAGCAATATGATATGTTTAACAAATATTTGTTCATCTGTGTGCAGGATAATAGATACTTGTCTTTTTCTATATTTCATTTAGGGAGTCTATTCCTTTTTGGTCCTTGTGACTTTGACTTAACTTTTTAAAAAATTTTATTTACTAAGTCGAGAAACAAGCTTCTGACAGTATTAAGGCAGTATTGATTTAAGATATCGGAGTTGTCTTAGGATGGGTGGCTTTTGGCTCTTTAATTTCAGAATGGTGTGTTATCTGCTTAACTGATTTCTTTCTCTGCAGTTGTCTTTGAAATGAGTGCTTACATTCTACTGAGGAGAAAGATGCCAGTGAAACATTGAATGCCAAGCTTGATTTCATATATTGTTTCAACTAAGAACGTTTAAGAAGTCCATCCTTCCCACTCCCTCCACTCAATTCAACCTTAGTCTATATGGCCAGTTTGCCTAATATTACTTTTAATCTAGATTGCTGGTGTTCAAACACCTTCAGCTCTTATGTAGTTCATATGTGCAACACTTTAATCAGTAACATCTTTCATCACTCACAGCACCTTACTTTTCCCTCAAAGTAATACCCGTGATTCATGAGCTAGAATACCATGAAAGAGCATGAAATTAATCATTAAAATATAATGCAGTGAGGAAAAATACATTAAGCCTAGGGGAGCACATTCAAGCATAAATGCCTCAGTTGATCCTATTGATTTACCAAAGTTCATTTTTGTGTTGAAGAATTAGAATGAATTATAAAGGCTCAGTTTTCCATCAAATTTGAATGCTTTTCTTGAACAAATTCATTACAACCATTGTCTAGAGATCTGATTGTGATCATTGTTTTAGCTTCAAATACATGGATAAGCAAGTAATATTTTAAAAATATTGGTATGAAGCAGTTAATGAATGTGATAAGAACACATTGATAAATGTGAAAAGTACTTGACAATTGTTAAAAGAACAGAAGGTGATGATAACAACCTACTCTAATAGTGACTGACTTTTCCCTATGAGCTAACTACAGAACCTCAGGTTTCAGTGAAACAGCCAAGAAATATCTTTGTTTCTGGGGGAAAAGTTATTGAGGTATATATAAAGGTGCTTTGTGTACCTGCTTCATAATTTCTAGTCTGAATCCAATATCACATCAGGATTTGACGGTTAGGAACATGGAAAACAATCAGATCACCAAACTCCATAGCTGGAATATCCCTGGGCTGGGAGATAGGCAAGGAAAGGATGTGTTACTTGGTAATAGGACCTAGCTCATTACTCAGAATTGTTGTTGTTGTTGTAATCATAGAAGTTGCATGAGAAATCAAGTTTTTTTTCAGATATATTAATGTGGTTCAGAGCCTGGCTTCTGAAACCAACTGCCTCTGATTGAGGTCTAACTTTAAGCTGTGTGTTTGGGCAAGTTAGCCTCTCTGAATTGCACATGGAAAATCTGCTAAGGATAATAAACAAATGTCACAAGTTGACAGCATCTTGTTGGGAAAAAGGACAAAAATGTTAAAAAATAAAGATAACAGAAAAATATATCTTATTCTCAGGAAAATCACTTCCAATGAAATGATTAGCATTTTAAAGTCCATTAATAGTAGTTATATGCTTTTAGAAGTTATTTTGCTTTGCGAGTGTACTGTTTGGATACAGTCTGAATTTTGTCAACCATGACTTTAATACAAACTCTCCTGGGATGGTTTCAAAGAAGGTTAGTATTGGACATTGGTCACTTTCCCAGGCCTCAGCAGTAACTTAACAGCACTTCTTCATTTAGATTGAATTTACAGCCAGTATATTGTGAATATCTGCGCACTTGAAAGGAAATGAGAATTATTTTGAAACAGTACTCTTTTGTTAAAGACCTTGTTCCCCTCCACCGGCAAGGATAATGAGAATAGACTTTGAAAGTATATATATCTAAACGAAATGTATGCAGCTGCAGCAAGCTTTTAACTATTTGAATACTAGTACTTTTGATATATATTTGTAGCCAAACCAAGTTGCTATCTGTTACTGTACTGCTACCACAGTCACAATCACAAGGCCCATTCCTTGAATGATCAGTTAGTGAATGTTAAAGGGTTATAAACTTAATTCACATTTACCCTGAATGAAAAAGGGATTTTAGTCCATTGTCCACAAAATCAAATGCATTTTAAGTCAAACAGAAATGGTTTCGGAATTACTGATACTGTGACTTCTATTCATTTGAAAAGGTAATTGGGAATTTTCTGTATGATTAACTAGGAAAATGAGATTAAAAATAGCGAATTTGGAAAATAGAAACATAATGGGAAAGACTTGGAGAAAGTGGACTTTACAAATTTTGAAACAAGGAAAGTCATGGGTTATAAATTGGCAGAGATGGCAAAAAAATTTTCAGAACATCTTTTATTGTAATTGCCTTTGCTGCTGGGGAGGAAGGAGAATCATGGATCCAAAAAAGATAATAAAGATTCCACTTTATACAAAGCCATGAGTTGTTTATTGATTTAAATGGATATATTTTTACTGAATGTGTAAGTATCAGTCATTTCTTTTCTCCTTCCTTTTATTGATTGGGCACTGCAGATCTTTTGGAAATGTATTCTTAAATAAATTAAGACTTTTAAAGCTTTAACTTTTTAAAACTATTTTGTGAGTTAGAGTTGTTGAAAACATGCTTGTACTTCCTACTTTAAGCTGTTTTGTGGGCCATAGTTTTACTTTAAAGTGTTTCTCCTTTCTAAGGAGTTTAGCTGGATAGTAGAAATGTGTCTGATTATCTGATTTGAGGAGTCACTGATTCTAATGGTAGCTTCCTGTAGTTTTAAGGTACTGCATATTTCTGTAGTTGAGTGTGTTGATATGTGTTTCAGTGCAGTTTTTTAAAATAGAGAAGGGGGTCTCAGTATATTGCCCGGGCTGGCCTTGTACTCTTGGGCTCAAGCGAACCTTTCAGCTTGGCCCACCAAAGTTGTGGGCAGTTTAAAGAAAAATTCTATCCTTTGCATATGAATTCAGATGAATAGTTTTGGTAGTTTAATTAAAATCTGGGAGATTAATGACTAATGATGGATCTTGATGGAGGGTGATTTTTAGATTGGATCTGCTTAATCTTAATGATAGCACATGGTGTTGACTGATTGCTTAATTGTAAAGTGTGCTGGAATTTGGTAGCCTCCTTTGTTACATTCTAGAAGAAAAATTCACTTTTAAAAAGATTATGAGTTCATATCCTTTGTAGGGACATGGATGAAGCTGGAAACCATCATTCTCAGCAAACTATCGCAAGGACAAAAAACCAAACACCACATGTTCTCACTCATAGGTGGGAATTGAGCAATAAGAACACATGAACACAGGAAGGGGAACATCACACACCAGGGCCTGTTGTGGGGTCAGGAGGAGGGATAGCATTTGGAGATATACCTAATGTTAAATGACGAGTTACTGGGTGCAGCACACCAACATGGCACATGTATATATATGTAACTAACCTGCATGTTGTACACATGTACCCTAAAACTTAAAGTATAATAAAAAAAAGATGAATATTAACAGTAAGGAATTGATAAGGACACTAAGAAGATCTAGAGTCAAAATACTGATTCAGTTATGGAAGATCTTTAAGCAATCATACCTTTCTTTAACTATTTGAATACAGCATCTTACCAAACTCTGTATAAACTGGCAACAACACAAGGACTGAAAGCTGGAACCCCTAGTAAAATAAAGATGTCTGATCACTGTGGGAGAATTCTAATAATTAGCATAAATGTAAGTAATAGTTTGGAACACTAAAACTAAAAGACAATGAGACTGAAAAAAGATTGTCGTAAAATATCATGACAAAGAAAATCTGATGAGATTTGATATAATCCAGGCTTCAATACAGCTAAAGAGGAGATCAAAATGTAGGATTGGCCAATTTATTTTTCTGCCTCTCAGCTGTATGAATGCATGACAAATATGTTGCAGAGCCCTTCAGTCCTTAAAACTGTAAAGAAAATTTTTATTTTGTTTATATTCCACCTTAATTAAAAATATTTAATAAGGCATTGTAAGATTACACCTTTATCTATAATTGGGACTTTGATTTTAAAATGTGACATATTTACCTTCTGGACTTCATTTGCTCATAATCCTCCATATCAAGACAGAAGGTGTTTTTGGCCTCAAATATCAGTCATGTGGGTGTTCACTGATATCCTGGAGCCAATTATACTACTGAGATAACTCTTAATAGGATTATGTCTTTCCTGTGGTTTATAATTATTACTGCTTCCATTGCTTTTAATTAAAATGTTACACTAGTACATATGAAACATCTGCATTCAAACTCAACATATAACTTTTAGCCAGTTCACCATGAATACATATATATTTATATGTATTGAGGAATTAAGTACTTTTATATGAAGTTATTTATTTTGTATTTCCCCAAGTCAAGCTTCCTTTCATGGTTAGTACAAAAAGAAAACATTGTATTTAAACAGACCTGGGTTAGAATCCTGGCACTATTTTATTTTATTTGTGTGACTGTGGTCAGCTTCTTTCTTGGACTGCCATTTCTTCTTCTGTGAATTGAATTTAATCCTATGTATTTCATGCAATAGCTATAAGGATTAATTGGAGTCACATACACAAAATGCTTCAGACAGCATTTGTCACATAAATATACGCTTTTTTAATTGGTTACACTTATTTTAAATGTTATTACTGCGTCTATCATGTACATTATATAAACATCAATTGGCAAGAATTTGTTTTTGCTCTAGTAATCAACTAGTGGTATTGAAGTCTGTTAGAATCTATGAGAAAGGGAGGAGTTAATGAAGTTAAAAGATTATGAAAGAGGTGCATTATAGATTTATAAATGTTGCATATATCTACTATGAAAAAGTTACTGAATTAACATTTGTCAATATTATGAGGGAGATTGGGGAGTTTCTGAAATTCAGATCAATTTAAGGAGACCCATTTCATTTCATTTCTGTTTAAAAATATGTTTTTAGTACCTGTTGTACTGCGAGCCCACTGGTGTAAGTTTCAGATGGTACAAAGGAAGTATATGGCCTAGGTTTTGTTTATACATGACTATTCACATCTAATACGTAGGTTAATAAGATTCAAATCCAGGCTAGCCCCATCCTTTTTTTTACTGCAACATACATATGGATTGATTCTTCTGTGTTTTTCTGAGTGTTTTTGAGACTAGATCAGGGCTAATGCATAGGTGAAAATTATTTTTTGGCATTCTCATAGAAATGTAGAAGGCATTTGACATTAATTTTTTTCTGAAAAGAAATTCCTACATAATTAAAACAAACCCTTGTATTTCCATGTGCTAACTGGAGTAGACTCATCTTCTTTCTAAGCAAACATATTAGCTTCAAAAACAATTTTTTTCTAAACTTTTAAGCATCCCTAAACACACTGCATTTGCTTATGAATAACTCTTTTAGCTCCTAGGAAACAGTTGGTTGGAGATAACCTATTTTGCACCAGGAAAAGGTAAAGTGTGATCTTACTGAGAGATGACTCATATATTACACTTTTTATACTAGCTATAATAATTTCATTTCTTTGAGAATTTTACCTTGGCTGTGTAACAGCATTTTTGCTAGACTTTACCTCCATGATAATAATTAAAGAGACAATCTGTGTCCCTACCTCCCAGGTGCTTGGAAATTGATATTATAAGCACTTATGAATGTCCCCTTGAGGCACTCTTGACTGGGCCACTTTGAAGAAAAATCTCTTCATCAATAATTAATCCCTGAGGGCCACTTCTCAGGGGACGCACACAAAATTACATGTCAACTCCAGGCCTGATTTATATAGGAGGCGATCATGGATGGAGCCCTGACTGCACTTCCTCCTCCCCCCATGTTTTATTCCTCACCTCTCTCTGCTGGTTCTCCTCCACCTCAACCTCTCAAAGCCCCCAGCACTTTTACTTCTCTCCCAAAACTTTATCCTCCAACTTACAACTCAGTGTACCTACACAGAATTGACTCACCCGGTAGATCTTAATCTTTATGAAATTCTTTAAGACTGACATGAAAAATTGTAGCATGTTAAAATTTATAGAAACATTACCATGCCTAATGAAAAGGTCGTGTGAAAATTGCCAGCAAAATAGTAGAATGTGTATTTACTATTTGTTAATTAAAATAAGTACATTTCCCAAGATACAGGGTAAGCCTGGGGATAATTTTGCTCTATGCCATAGATCCCTTGCTCTCTGACCTTGTGGGAATCATTCAGCCACTGTGAAGAGTTTTCTGATCTTCAGTGAGTTTGCTGTTGATCAGTCTTTTAAGGATGGTTTGAAATAAAATATGGCAATGGTGAAATTGTTTGGAAATGTGACCTGGTGTGTGTTCATATTAAGGAAATGCTAGGATCTTGGCTCCTCGATTTACATACTTGGTAGGATTGAGTGTACTATTTATACCAGCTGTATGAATTTCATGTGCTTATTCACCTGATTTTAAACTTTTTTAATGTCTGCTTGCTGCCTTTTCTTTTTTAATCTGATGAAGTAGCTAAATCTAAATTTCGCCTGAGAATACAAGAAAAGTTCAATCGTACTATATATGGCTGGAGTTCTGTGTAAGGGTGATCTGGAATTAACAAATTTACATTTTGTATGTTTTGGATTATGCTGTCTTTAACTAGAAATTAAGACCAGAGATTCGAAAAAGGAGATGGGACTCTTTATGCCAATTTCTTCAGTGTGTTTGTTGATTGATGATTGTAGGTGAAAACCATGGCATAAGCAATGGGGTCCCCAGAATTCAAGCTATACTAATCTGACTCCTTGTACCACAGTGACCTGAGAGCTTTGCGGGACTTCTTTCAGATATTTCTCTATGCCAAATATTGAGGAGTGCTGGGGTAAAAATTTAAACTTCTCCACAGTTCAAAGAAGAAAGGCATTCAGTTCCCCTTACAGATCTCTAGGGGTAACGTGTGTTACCATTCACCACAAAATGTTCATTCCTGTTAACTTTTAGTGTAACCTTAGTGTAATAAAAGTGTTAACTTTTATTATGCTTTATTTCCCCGATTTGATTTTTAAATTATTTTTCATGATTATTACAGAAGATTTAAAACATACAAAAAACTAAAATCAAAAGATGACCCCAAAGATACATAGTCATCCCTCTCAAGTCATCCACGTAATATTGATGTAGTACATTTCTTTCCTGTGCACGAGGTAGTCTTTCCCTAAATACTTTTAGTCGTATATAATTTGATATTTGTTTTCTTGTCCTATCAAAAGCATTTCTTTATATTCATATTAACTTCAGTTTTAAGTCACGGCGTAACATTCCTTGTGAGTGGAGATATCAAAATGTATTCAAGCCTCTCTCTTATTATCATACATTTACCTTGTTTTTTTAGTAGTCAGTTATTAAGAACAATGTTTCAGCACAATTTTTTTTATTTGCTTAAAGCATTGTGCTGGAAATACACTTGAGAGTGTTGGCTCAATGATATATAGTGCATTTTGGTTCTGCCCTTCTCGTTTGCCTGCTTCAACTGAATTAAGTGTCTTTAAAAATATGTTTTAAAAAAGGAAAAGGGGACCATTTTGGGGTGCAAAGACAGAAGGGGCAAAATGGAAATGGAACCAGTTTAACCGTTTGCCTCATCTTCCTAACACTGATTCTAGGTAACAGAACGGGCAGGCATCTGGATGTAGTTCCCTTTGATGTGGATGTGACTTCCTTTTAACTCAGTGCTGATAATAGCGTTTCTTTCTGGAGAATGGCTTGACAGCGTGCATGGTTCCTAATTTTTTCTGCCCTGGGAGAAAAGGAAGAGTAAGGTTGGACCTCAGGTTGTTATCTTGGATGGAACATTCCTAAACCTCAGATTGTTGTCGTGAATGGATAAATCTCAGGTTGTTATCTAGAATGAGTAAATGTAATACTAACTGCAGCTGTCTCATTATGTGATGGAAACTTTTATATTATCCCAGCCTTCTCACCCTCACCCCAAGAACAAATCACTCTGGCAGACCAGATTCTCAAAGAATTATTTTATCCTAGCCTGCCTTTACTTTGAAGTATGGGTTGTCATGTGTGTGCATGTGCATATGCACTAGCACGTGTGTGTACATTTTCTTTTTTTTTCCTTCCTGGTACTCAGAGAAGAAAGGGTCCGTGAGTGTAACTACTTTTGACTCAACACATTTTTCTCCCACATACAAATTAAATGAAGCAAAACATACTTCTTCCTTGGGTGTGCCAACCAAAATGACTCTTGATTTTTGCTACATTTTAAAGCTAAAGTTTACTTGCAACCCAAACTCCAGACATTGGTATGCTTAAGGCTCTGTCTTTTCTGAAAGAGATAAAAACATTTGCAGAGAAAAATTTGTATGTAGCTCATGAAAATTAGTGCCCATCACCCCTTTCATTCCAAGACTGGACAGTAAGAAACAAAACTTAAGCATCCTTTATGCTTAAGATCACAATATTATAGGATCCTAGAAGGGAATCATCAATGGTAGGTATGACTACTTTAAGGATTTGAAATATTTTCAAGTTGATGTCTACATAGTACTACTAATTAATATAGCTGCTAGCAGCTGTATGAGTATGTATAAAATGATACCCTTTCAAGTGTTAATAAAAATTATTTTTTAAATAAACAATTAGGTGAAACTTTTGTGTGATTCGTTTAATTTGTATTTGTTTGAATATTGGTAAATTTTAAACATTTTTCCACATTTTAAAATATTTTGGGTTTTATTTTAAACAAATTATTTTAACAACATTTTAATGTAAGAGTAAAATAAAAAAATGTAAATAAGAATACAAATAAGAAAAGTAGAAGTATAACAGATTTTAAGAAAACTAGATGCTAATGTATCATGAAATCACAACAAAATGAAAGTTATCTTGGAAACATAAAATCTCCCCAAACCTCAGATAAATTCAGAAACAGCAGTAGACTGATAACCTCTGTCCTTTATAATATTTATTGATAATGAGTAACAGATAATTAATATTTAGTCTGATTGTAGTGAAAGGACAGCATAGATTTGTGGTTAAGAGTATAGACTCTGGAATTAGAGTGCTAATGTTCACATCCTAGCTCTGCCACTTACTAGTTTTGACCTTGGCAAATAACTTAAACATTTTATGTTTCAGTTTCCTCATTGTAAAAGTGGGGATAGAAATCATACTTACATTACAGGATTGTTGTGTGGTTGAGAAAAATACTACAGATTCATCCTTTTTAATAGTTCCAGCATGTGACAAGTATGCAATTAATATTAGGTATTAAATTATTAATAATGGCTACCACCTATTGTTTTGACTTCAGTGATTTATCTCTTTGACAATATGTTATTTTAGTCTTCTTTAAAACACAGGAATTTACTCTCTTTTTTTAAATCTAAAATATTAATTTTTTCCTAATGTGCTAAGCACTGGTCTAGATGTTGGAAACACATTTTCAAACAAGACAGAAAAGAATTCTGCAGTCAATAAAATTGCATTCTAATGGAGGAACAATAGTAAAAAAAATTTCTTTAATGTACAGTAATTTCAGATAATATCATGAGCTTTTGTAAAAATAAACCAAGAAAATGTGATGCAGAATGGCTAGTAGGGTCTTTTTTCACATGGTAGTCAGAGAAGGCCTCCCTGTAGAGGTGACATTTGAACTGAAATCTAGAAGATCATAAGAAGTCTGTTAGGGGCTTTTGAGGAAAAATGAAAGCAAATCAAAGAGGTGGGACTGAACTTAGTTTGGTAAACAAAAAGAAGTAAGAGGTGTGGGGGACACAGATGTAATATGTAATGGCATTCAGTTTGAAATCACTATTAGATAGCACAGTAAAGATATCACGTAGGCAGCTGAAAGTAAGCTTTTGGATGTCTGTAAAGAAGCCGTAGCTGGAGATAGAAATTGAGGAATTATTGACATAAAGATGTTATTTAAAGTCTTGGGACTGAGTAAGATTACTTAAAGACAGCGTAGCTCAACAAGGGACTGAGGACTTTAGGCATTAAGAAGAGGAGAAGATAGCCAAGAAACCAAGGAAGGAGGAAGGATGTGTATATAGTCAACTTTCTTGTCTGCTGTTGGGAGGGTAAGTTGAGGGCATAAAGATTTCTTTTAACTTAGTAACATTGAAAAAGTGTGAGCTTGACAATAGCCATTGGGGAAAAAAGCCTAATAAAAATGGTTTGAGAAGAAAATAGAATGTGAGGAAGTAAGACAATGGCATTGGGAAATGCTGGAGAAAAGTTTTCCTGTAAAGGGGAACAGAAAATAGGGAAGTAGCTGGAGAGGGATAACAGAGCAGGTACATATGTTAAGGGAAGAGTTGCAGTGGGGAAACTAGAGTTGAAAGACATAGACGGGATAATTACTTGTATAAAGGGATTCTTTTGGTGAGAGGGAATAGGATTGATAATATAAGGTTTAGAATAGGTGGTGAGACAGAGGTGGCACATTGGGTGGCGGAACAAAAAATAAGTTCCCTCTTCTGATGGATGGTTTTAATTTTCTCAATAAGAGTATGAGGCAGGATTACCAACTGAGGGTGAGAGGAAAACAGGCTGTAAAAGTTTGAAGAACAGGTGAAAGTATGAATAGATTTTCTGTAAAGTAGAATAATGAAAATAATAAGTATAGTAGGATTGTTAGGCAGTGTTTGTTTTCTACTTGATGCTTGCAGTCAAGAATTGAACATGAGAGCAGTGAACATAATAGTGGATTGTTCTCCATCCACTTTTAACTGCTTGGGTTCAGGCAAAGAAGATGTAAAGAGATAAGTTTAAGTGGATTAGTTTTGCTTGGGCAATAAAGTTGGAGTGAGAGAAGAGTAGGGAATTAAGGATGTTGTGAAGAAGTCATAATAGTGTATCATGGAAGCTGATCTGAGGGACGTCAGCATAGGAGAATGAGATGACTACTGAAAACACCAGTGATATGCTCCATGGATTGATGGTTTCAGGAAGGTCAGATAATTCTTGGAAAGTGGAATGTTGTCAGAGGTAAAGATTGGAGTGGTATGTTTGAAATAAAGCTTTTAGAGATAGTGCGATAATCATGGTAAAGTCAAGACTATAACCAAGGGTGATGGTGGCTGCAGTGGGGTGGAAGAATGAGAATTATTGGTGGTGAGATGGTGAGTAAAAAGAGGCAGATGCTAAATGAGCCAAGAGTCTGTTGAAGTCATTAAGACTGGTGTAAAAAATTGAGTGGAGTTGAAGACATAGAGAATTAGTTGTTAAATTCTCACTGAATCTGGGTAGAGGGTGTGGTGGCAACCCCCTGGGGTTGGTAGATGACAGAAGCACTTAGTTATAGGGAGTAGAACACAGAGGAAATATGACGGGAAGATACATAAGAAAGGACAGCCAGGCCAGGTACGATGACTTACGCCTGTAATCCCAGCACTTTGGGAGGCCAAGTGTTGTGGATTGTTTGAACTCAGGAGTTCAAGACCAGCCCGGGCAATAGGGCAAAACCCCATCTCTACAACACATAGCAAAATTAGATGGGTGTGCTGGTGTGTGCCTGTAATCCTAGCTACTTGGGAGGCTGAGGTGGGAGGGTTGCTTGAGCCTGAGAGATGGAAGCTGCAGTAAGCCATGATTACACCACTGCACTCCAGCTTGGGCAACAGAGTGACGCCTTGTCTCCAAAAAGAAAGGGGAAAAAAATGAAAAGATAGCCTTATGACTATGCAGACAGTGATTGGAGTGATGCATCAACCAGCCAGAGGATAACAAGGATCGCCAGAACCTAGAAGAGACAACAAAGAATTCTCCCCTACAGATTTCAGAGGGAATATGACAAGGTTGACACCTTTACTTTAGACTTCTAGACTTGAGAATGAATGAGGCAGTAAATTTCTGTTTTAAGCCACTAAGTT
Organism: Pan paniscus; assembly: GCF_029289425.2. Taxonomy (NCBI): domain Eukaryota; kingdom Metazoa; phylum Chordata; class Mammalia; order Primates; family Hominidae; genus Pan; species Pan paniscus. The sequence continues at coordinate 129,122,481 of NC_073249.2, forward strand.
TGTGTAATTTTTTTAATGGCAGCCCAAGAAAATGAATACAAATTTTGATGTGAACTGCAAAGGAGCTGGGATATTTGTGGAAGGAAGAAAGGAAGGAAGGAAAGAGGAAGGACAAAGAACGTAAGGAAGGGAGGAGGAAGCAGGGGAGGACCTCAGATACTTTGATATTAGGAATAAATGAGACTGGGGATAACTAACATTTGTAAGAGACAGTATTTATTAAATTCAAATTTTTGTAGTTGAAGGAAGTAATTGGGGTTGACTATTCCTAAATATGAAGAGTCCTAAATATGCTATTAAAGTCCTAGTTCTGGCACTTTTGAGCTTTGTGAACTTAAGCTAATTTCCCCATCTATAAAATCGAGATCGTGATCCTTGTTCTGCTTATCTTATAATGTTGTTGTTTGGAAGAAATAAGTTAAGAACAAATGCAAATATAAGCTGTTACTATCATGAAGTTGCTTAATTTACAGATATGCACAGTCCTTATATGAAGGGAAAAGATGTTTGTTATCAAATATGGAAAAGAACCAGGTAGATAATTTTTTAAAACCCACACTAAAAATTAAACACAGCAGTTCCCCTTCATCCAATTTTTGCTTTTTGTAGTTTTAGGTCTGAAAATATTAAATGTGAAATTCCAGAAATAAATAATTCATAAGTTTTAAATTGCACGATTTTGGGTAATGTGATGAAATCTTGCATTGTTCTGCTCCTTCCTGCCCAGCCCATGACTCATCGCTTTGTCCAGCCAGGGTCTCCACACTTTCTAAGCTCCCTGCCTGCTAGTCACTTAGTAACCATGCTAGTTCTCAGATGACTGTGGCAATGTTGGAGTCCTTTGTATTCAAGAAACACATATTTTACTTAATAATGGCTCTAGAGTGCAACAGTAGTGATGGAGACAATTCATATATGCCAAAGAGAAGCAGTAAAGTGCTTCCTCAAGTGAAAATGTGAAAATTCTTGACTTAAGGAAAGATACTGAGATTGCTAAGATCTATGGTAAGAATGAATCTTCTGTCCCTGAAGCTGTGAAGAAGGAAAAAGAAATTCTTGCAAGTTTTGCAGTTGCACCACAGGCTGTAAAAGTTATAGTTACAGTTCATGAGAAGTGCTCAGTTACAACGGAAAAAGCATTGAAAACAAATATATATGTAGGGTTCAATACTATCTGCAGTTTCAGACATCCACTGGGGGAGTCTTGGAACATATCCCTGTGGATTAGGGTGGACTCCTGTATACATTTTTCGAAAGCTTAAGTTACCAACAAAACATATTATTCCATAGTTCAATTTTATAAGTAATTTTTAAGTACTTGCTGTATCTTGGGAACTATATTAAGTACCATTTAGAGTCTGGTTAGAAAGATAAATGCATCTCCTCTAAATGTGCTTTTGATACAGAACAGAAGATGAGGCAAATTCACCAATAATTATATATCAAGACAGAGAGTCATAAGTACTTGGGGATGATGGTTCAGAATTATGGTGTAAGAGTTAAAATAAGCATGTTATAAATTCACATTCATGCAACTTAATAATTTAGTTTTACATCATTATTTAGATTATATTTAATAAATGATAAAGAAATTCATATAAGTTTTGTTACAGTTTCCCTTCACCTTCACCTCAATATCCAGTAATTTAGGGGCCAGAAAATGAATTAGGTGATCATTTTCCAAGGACAGGTGAAGGAAGGCTGTCCTGGCTGAAATGGGTCAGGTGTGAGGCAGGTGTAAGTATAGGAGCTGGCAGAGTTAGAGTTAATAGGGATCATCGTGGATCTATGCACTCAGAGCATTTTTTTTCTTGTTCCCTACTTAAGAACATGTTTCCAGTCTTAAAAAGATGTATCCGTTTCAGAAATGGTGAAACCAAGGACATAGAAAGGTTAAATGGTTTGATTAAAGTCAGTAGTGAACTGGAAACTAAAATCTATGAATATGAGCTCAGTTTTACATTGCTGTTTATTCAGACATTAAAATACATGACATGAAAATTAGGAATCATAGAGGTATAGAAGTGGGAAGTCCTTCAAAAGTTACCTCATTTTTCCTGACCGTATGTATTCACTGAGTTTCTCAATAAGATGTTTAATATTCGGTTCTTCAAGGAGTCCTTCACATGTGTAAATGAAGCAAGGTATGAATGGCGTCTAATCCACAGGCCAGATGGTTGCAGTGGAGGGAGCTGATGAAATATCATCAATCACTTCTCTACATCATGTCAAATGACCAGTTTTGTCCTTTGCCGGCCACTTTGGCAGCTGACAGGACAGAATCTTTATTTGTTGGGAAATTTGGAAAAAGAAATAGGCAAACTGGATTACCGGACTGGAATTGGTTTTGGGATTCTATATCGTGTTTTCTTTTCTTTAAAATCTGTATACATTTAGATGTGTTATAAAACTGATTCACTGGAGCCCTTGACTGAAGGACATTTTTCTTTTTATTTCTACTTTATAATGATAATGATGTCACTGTCAAGAAAACCAGTTCATATTGAGGACTGAAAAAATATAATGACAAGGATATGATCTAAGGTTAATTTTATATTAGCCTAACCCTTGCTCCCTTTGCATCTTTAGTCCTGTATAATTTTGAATTAATTATGCTACAGGAGCAAATAGTTAGAGGTGCATATTGGGTAATTATAATTTGCACTACAGTGTTCAAAACAAAGCAATTCTAGTCTAGTTCTCAGTTAATCTGAAAGTGAAATAATCCAGAATCTATGAAATTCTTTATTTTATCAATTCTAAAATAGTATACTTCCATAAAAACATATATTGGGCTTAAAAATAAATATAAATTTAGGTTTGGTAACTTTAATTGTGTAAGTCAGCTTTCCTGGAGAAATTAGGTTACATTGACTATGCAGGTGCCCTTGCTATTACTCAAGATCAGTAGTGCCTTTTAATACCCATGGCAACTGATTTGGATTGATATGGAATTTTGAGTACAAACTGTAAGGGAGTAATAACTTTCAGTAGGTTCTTAGTTGGAACATACCCCTATTATGAAAGATGGATTAACAAGAGAAAAGTAAACAAGCTGATTAACATATATATTTCACAAGTACATGGGAGATACCCAGAGAATGAGTAGTTTTCCCAGAAGTGGTTTTGAAATAGCTCCTTCAACAAAGAACAGTACATTTTTAGAGAACTGAAAAGACAAAGGATGGCAACTTGAGAAGGCAAATGCATGGCAGACAAAAGTTAGTAAAACTTGTTAATATAAATTCCTCTGGTACTGTTGCTAGGCTGATAAGGGTCTAAAGCTGTCTTTGGTGGTTAACCTTTTTTCTTTTTGGTAGAGAGGGGGGCAGGATACCATTTTGTTTGTAAATCTATCTACTGCTTTTAGGCAAATAAAGGGAGGCCAGAGAGCTCTCCTGTGTTTCTTCTTAACTGCCTTCAGTGCAATAACCCTTCATATTTTGGGAAGGTATATTCTGGTCTCCCACACTTCCATTATGATTAAGATATTGTCACTGAAATGTTATGATTACCTTGCCACCCAGTGGATCCTGTATAATTATTTCTGAATTATTCCATTGTTTTAATAATGACATCTTTAAATGTGTTTGATTTCCATCATGATAGTACATGCATATCATAAACATTTAAAAATAAATAAACAACTTTGTGGAATAGTAGTTCTATTCTTCCCAGTGATATGATGGTAAACTAGTAAATGGGAGTTAGGGGAGGGATGGTGCAGAGAAGGGACATCCTGATGTGTAGCCCTTCCTGATTACCCTGGGGTAAATACAGCCTCTGTTGCTGATTTTAAGCCCTCCCTAAGAATAGGGAGTTGGAAATAGAAGTTAGCTATCCTCTCTCCAGTGCCCACTGGGTCTAGCTTTCACCTCACCCCTCTCCATCTTCTCCTATTTCCCTTTCTAGAAGCAACACTTTAGCTGTTTCTCTTTTAATTCATTTGCTAGTAAAATTCAAATTTTTATTCAGCCGTCAGATTTTTGGACAGTTAAAATGTTGTTGTTGGCCATTTGCCTAGCAGTCTTGGAAAGGCAGCTTTTTAAAAGGCTGCCTAAAGTTTGAATTAACATTTTAAAACTCTAGATATTTGGATTTCTTAGTTCCTCTAGTATAGTTTGAAGTAATTTAAAATTACCAAATAATGGGCCTGAATGTGAAAAAAGATGAATTGTAAGACAGTATCAAGAAAAATTTTCTAAGGAATAGTTTTAAAAAGATACTGTTGATATTAAACATACTTATATGTTAATATATAATTAACTTAATAACCAAGGACATTTACTTAGCGTTGTCCATGTTAGATATTGATTTGCTAGACCAACATGTTTTGACCATTTCAAGATTCTGGTTATGACAAAAACTCAAATTTGGAATTGATAGACAGAACTGATCCATAAATTGTGAGAAACACCATTTACATACGTTTCTAAAAATTTTCACATGCTTCATCCAGCTCTATAACCTGCATTTTAGGGGGTTATCATTCATTCGGATTAAAACTTTTAAAAATAAATATGTATTATGTTCAGTAAAACAAATTTTAAAGCAAAAGAAATCGGAGCTATTTCATTCTTTGTGATATTGTTAAATATAGATTGTTTCTAGTTTTCAAGTTTTAATTTTGCTTCGTAGTAAATAAGAGATGTATTAATTATCAAGCCTTTTCTTACTTAAATCTTAAAAAGTGTGTAAATGGTATGAATGTTGCTCACAACCCACACTGTTTGTAATTAAGTGGCAAACATTAATTTCCATCACAGAAGTCTCCCATTAAGTCAAATTCTCTTCTATGCCAGCCCGGTAACCTTAATTATGATGTAATATTTATCATCCTTTGGAATAATGTTTATATCTCTGAGTAAGTCTAAGTGTTAGGAAGGTTTAAAGAAAGCGTGGAACTATGTAGTGTTGGGAGGTACCTCTTTCTAAACACCTGGAAGTTATTGCAGTTATTTAGATTGAAATGAAAAATAATAGCTGTTTGTTTTCTAGTGGTATGCTCCATTTAAGAAAAGTCTTAAAAGGTAGATTGTTTTGTTTAGTATGCTCCTTTAGGAAAATATTCTGTGTATAAAATAATAAAGAAATCTCATTAGAATCTGAATGTTACTAATTTGATGAAATTACCACTTATTATATAGCAACATACCCCTGCTTTTAATTTATTTTCAGTCTTAATCTTTAAAATGACAGAGAAAGTGTAGGAAGCATTGTATTAAAGTGATGGTGATAATTTACATATCTTTGAGATGAATAACATTTCAATGGAAACAGCAAACTTAATGATTAAAGAATTACTTGACATGTGGGGATCCTGTAATCTTTCCTATGGAAATTAAAGAAATCTAGTTTTACCCAGTAAATCCAAAACACTGAACTTCTGACCTCTTATGCCTCTCTGGTCTATATTATTTATGCATCTTCTAATTCTTGCTCTTATGCTACTTTCAAGTATGGTTTCTTATCAGAAGTAGGCTCGTAGGCAATGTAAAGTCATGGATAATTCAAAGTATTCGGGAGCCTCGTTGTAGTGATATTTTTGTATGAGTGTGGTAATGTCATAGAGTTAGGAGACTTGGTTCTAATCTTGACTCAGTCTTTAATATGGATTGTTCTTTTACTTCACTAGGCGCATCTGTAAATAGAGGTCCCTTGTGGCTCTTGCACTCTAAGGAGATACAATTCAATTTATTGCAAGTCTCTATATTTATGCCTTATATAAGTTCCTGGAGATACTGAGAAGGGTAATAGCCAGTCATCATACTCAGTAAGCTGAAAGGCTAGTGGGGCAGACAGGCATATAAGCAGAGAATTTTAGACTATGTGGATTTCAATTGGAATACAAGAATTTGAGGGTTTAATAATATATGTAAACTATTTTATAAATTGATAAATATTAAACCCAGAATTTCTATTTTAATGGAAGTAGCATTACCTGACATTTCTGAATGGTAAATGTATTTTTGATACCAGAGCATCTGTGATTTTTTTACAATTAAAGAAAAATCTTAGCTTTTTGGACAAGATGTGTGAACTTAATTCAAATCCAACAATTAATTGAAAGGCACTGGAGACATGCTGTATTTCACTGTCAGTTTTTTGTTATTGTTGCTGCTTATATGTCATTTGTAAGATGACACCATTATTCAAGTGATGAGCCAAACAGTACTAAATATTTTTTTCTAAGCCAGTTTTCTATCCCAACTTTTATTTTCTGTGCATACTATTCCCCTTATAATCACAAATTGTTAATATGGGAGGTGTATTTACTTTTCTGTCTCTTTACAACCTATACTCATTGTTATCAAGTCCTGCTAGAGCTTCCTTAACAATATTTCTGAGGTTTGTCTCTTTCTTTTCATTTGAAGTAACACTATATAAGCAATGTGTACCAGGAAGTTTGGTATATATTGTGGCTTAATCAGCATATAATAGACTTTTCTTTAAGTCTGACTTATTTCAGGTCTTGTTTCTGTAGCTGCAGCAGCGCAAAATTGATTTCAGTATTTACAGTGAATATGCAGCAATCGTTGAGTTACTACATTAAAAGTAAAATGAAACTAATATTAGCTGCCCATAGAAGAAGTACAGAGTAGTGAATAACAGTCCATAATCTGAAGCCAAAATATGTGGGTTAAGAATCTCTGTTACTTCCTGGGGAAGTTACTCAATCTCCTTGTGATTTAGTTTTCTCATCTGTACTTGAAAAACACTTGAAGGGGTGCCTGGCATACTGTAAGCTCTCATTCAACATCAGGTATTACCAAATAGTCATCTGATATAAGAACATTAAAAAATGTTCTTATATCATTTTTTTAATATAATTTTTTTCGAATAAAAGACATTATAAAATTTTGATAAAAAGTAGCTAAACTGTCTTATTGTTGAAGTATATATTAGCCTGAGAACACATCCAGAAATCAAGTTAGAATATTAATAGAGATAGGGTGTTTTGCATGGTGTATCTTGGGAGCACAGAAATGTGTTATCTACTACGGCTTGATAGGAGGGAGGGATTTAACAGACTGGTTGGAAGTGTGGATTTTGGGGAGGGAGTTATGTGCATGGGAGATTTTCAAAAAACAGTTTGCAAAGGAGCATTGGATATATTTTATTCACATCATTATGCTATATTGTAAAAAAATTATGTCAGTTAAAATGGAGAAACCTATTAGCAGTCAATGAATGGAGATGAAAATGAATTACTTTTTTTGTGCTGGCACAATAAAATTTCCATTGATCATTCTTTGAAATGAGTAAGTTTTGGTTTAGGATTTTTGACATTTGATGGATTTCAAGAAAAATACTTAAGCTGATGTGATTTCCCACTTGTCTTTTAAGTACATAAGCCAAATGCTTTTATTTTGAAGTTTCCATGCACCCTGGTTTTGAATATTTTGCCTTGTTGATTGGACTATCAGTCCTTCCCATACCTAGTTGGCCACCAGAATCACCTTGGGCACTGTAAAAACCAGGTGTTGGGGTATAACATGGGAAAAATTGCTAAAAGCGGCTTAAAGAAGACAGAACTTTATTTATTCCTCATGTAAAAGAAGTCCAGAGATAGATACTAGAGTGCGTATAGCACCTTTTTGTTGTCAACAGGTTTCTGTCTTTCCATTCTGATATCCTCAAGTTCACCTCTTTGTTGAAGTTAGCAGCTAGAGCTCCAAAAGCAGAGAAGAACAGGAAAAACAAGGTATACCTCTCCCTTTAATGAGACTCCTTAAAAGATACACACTTCTAAATGCATATTATTTCCTGGTACTTAGCTGAATGGCTTGTCAAAGCCTGGGAATCATAGTCTGTAGGTGAGAACTATGGCTCCCAAAATGTAATAGGGGTTTGCTACTAAGAAGGAAGGATGGAGTGCATACTGAGGCAGGAGAGCTGCAAAGTCTGCCACAGACATTTGTTAAACTGATTGATTCCCAAGGCCTATCCATGTATAATTGATAGATGTGTAGGGAAATCTGAGATATTCTGATGCAGCTGATTTATTCAGGAGTATCTGTGATAAGTTAACTTTTTCTACTTTAAAGCCCATGGTCCCATGACCACGTATCAATCTCTAATATATTTACCTAAGATTCCTATATAAAAGTGAGTAAAGAAATTACGTATTGCCATTTTGAAAATTTTTCTGTATTGTTTGTCCAGGTGCTCTATAAAATTAAGCCATGTGAAGGAGTGGCAACTAAAGTATGATACTCTTACTGGAATTCTGCATACACTCAAGGTGGGACACTAGGGAATAGATGTACATTTTGTATTGGGAGTTCCAAGACCACCTCCAGGCACAATTGATTTACTATAAATACCCTCAGGATATAGAAGTTGTTGTATTCATGGTTATAGTTTATTATGGTGAAAGAATAAATTAAAAGAAACAAAGGGAAAAGGCACATTTGTCAAAGTTCAGAGGAAGTCACCCACAAGCTTTCAGTTGTCCTCTCCCAATGGAGTTACATGGCACACATTTAATTCTTCCAGCAAATGATGTGTGACAACATGTGAAGAGTTGCCAATAAGGGAAGCTCACCCAAACCTTAGTATCCAGGATTTTTAATTGCGTGTTAGTCATGTATACATATAGTGCTGTGTGACTGACTTCAGTTATTCAAGGTTCAGACCACCAGAGAAAAAGCAGATACTCATCATTAATCACACTGTTAATGTAAACTAGCCAACTGTTACAACGTGGCCCAAGGCGTTTGGCATTAAAAAAAAAACAAAACAAAACACTCTTGTCTGACAGAATAGTCACAGCTTGGTTCCTAGGAGTGAGCTGAGGGCCACTTCTTCTGAAAACAAGCCTTTCTTGGGAATGCTTAGTGTATTAGTCTGTTCTCACGCTGCTGATTAAGACATACCTGAAACTGGATAATTTATAAAGGAAAGAGGTTTGATGGATTCAGAGTTCCACATGGCTGGGGTGGCTTCACAATCATGTTGGAAGGCAAAGGAGGAGCAAAGGCACATCTTACATGGTGGCAGGCAAGAAAGCTTATGCAGAGGAACCACCATGTAGAAAACCATCAGATCTCATGAGACGTATTCACTACCATGAAAACAGTGTGGGGAAACCTCCCTGATGATTCAGTTACCTTCACCTAGCCCCACCCTTGTGACATGGGGATTATTACAGTTCAAGGTGGGTTTGGTTGGGGACACAGTCAAACCATATTGCTCAGGATTTGAGCAACTCAGGCCTATCAGGTTCTTTCCTGTACACGTTTCCACCTGAAACAATAAAAAAGAAACAAAATATATGAAACAATTATTTTTAAGATACTGGCTATCAAGCAATGAAATACAGTGTTCCCTGAGAAACATAAACAAATGAAGGAAACCCTAATATTTTTCTAGTTTACCCTCTTGAGAGAGTTTATAGGCTGCAGATCAGAAGGAGGAAACCACACAAAGCCTGGTGGAATCCCTCAATTGGAGAGACAGAGCTGAAAGTCTAGGGAGACCAAGGAAGCTAGAGTTTGTAGAACAGAACAACAGAGAGGCTAGAGCTGCTCAGAGAGAAACCTGCAGATCAGCAGAGGGTTCCCCTTGAGTACTCCGCAGAGTAATGATTAGTATACGCATGTGGGAAAATGACCCATGGCTGCGTAAAGAACAATCCGATGGAACGAGCACTCACATGGGTCTGGGAATAATGCCTCCTCCCACCAGCCAGACTGGAAAACTTCATGATTCATACGACATTGGGTATTCAGAAGTTTTTTGCCTCAGTAGTGGGAAATAATTAGCCCCAGAGCAAATGCTGCTTGATTCCCTCCTCACAAAGCTTAAAACCAAGACCTGAGAGGATCAAATTGTTTTCAAATAATTCAACTATGTCCTAGAACAAAACTCAAAAACATTTATAGGAATGCGAAAATATCATGTACCCAATATGGTAAAATTCACAATGTCTATCATCCAATTAAAAATAACTAGGCATGAAAGGATGCAGGAAAATACCACCCATAATGAGGATAAAAATTAATGTATTGAGACAAATCCAAAGCCGACACAGATGTTAAATTAGCAGAGAAGAACATTAAAACTGTCATTATAACTGTATTCTATATGTTCAAAAAATGAAGTAGAGGTGTGCAAGATAGATAGGAGACCCAAATTGAACTTCTAAAGATGGCAACTGTAAGGAGATGAAAAACACACTGGATAATATTGAAGACAGATTAGACATTGCAGAAGAAAAGATAGTTAACTTGAGGACATAGCAATAAAAACTCTAAAATGAAACACAGAGAGAGAAAAAAATGAAAAGACTATCAGTGAGCTGTGGGACAACTTCGAGTGGCCTCATGAACATGTAAATGGAACTTCCCCAAAGAGATGAGAGTGAAGCAGTGGGAGGAGAGAAGAAGAAAATATTTGTAAAAATGAATTTGTAAATCCAAGAAGCCCAGTGAAACCTAAGCAGAAGAAATATGAAGAAAACAACGCCGAGGCACATCATAATCAAATTGGTCAAAACTAGCGATAAAGAGTTTATCTTCAGAGCAGCCAGAGGAAAAAAACAGGTGTACTGGATACAGAAGAACAAAGATAAAGCAATAGCAGATTTATTGTTGGAAATAATGCAAGTGAGAAGACATTTAAAGTATCAGGGAACAAAAACTTTCAGTGTAGAATTCTATTATCCAGTGAAATTAGAGTTCAAAAACCAGGGCAAAGTAGAGACTTTTTCAGGCATACAAAAGTTGCAAACATTTATAAGCAGCAGACCCGCATTACAAGAAATGTTAAAGGAAATCACATCCTTCAGGCAAAAGGAAACGATAGTAGGTAAAAATAGGGGTTTGCACCAAGGATTACATAATTGCAAAAATGGTAACTACATAGGTAGATATATGATTTTTACTTACTATTTAAACCTCATTAAGAGAATTGGTCATTTAAATTAAACAGTAAAGTATGGGGTTTATAACACATATACAAGTAAAATGCTATATGAATAATCTTTGAAGACATTATGCTAAGTGAAAGAAACCATTTACAAAAAAACAACATATTGTATGATTCCATTTATATGACATGTCCAAAACAGACAAATCCAAAGAGTTAGAAAGTAGATTAATGGTGCTTAAATCTGGAGGTTTGGGGAAAACTGGAAGTGACTGCTAATGGGTACATGTTTTTGGCAGGGATATGTTTGATGAAATGTTTTAAAATTGACTGTGGTGATGGTTGCACAGCTTTGTAGGTATACTAAAATTCATGAATTATATACTTAAAATAGGTGAATCATGTGTAAGTGAATTATATCTCAATAAAGCTATTGTAAAAAAGTAATACTTTACCTATAAAGAAAAAAATAAAGTCACTTAAATATGAGACGGGGAGAAGTAAAACCTAACAATGCACAAAGAATGTTGGGTAACATGCACATCATCGGTGAGACTTGACAAGAGCATTTGCAGTAGTGGTAGGAAAGTGAAGACTCAGTGGGTAGCTGAATGTTTCTCTTTTTCACTTTAAATTGGAGATATGTATGCATTCTTCTGTGATCTGTTCATGCCCTTTTCCAGCTTATCTGATAATATTTTCCTGTTTTCTTATCCATTTGTGTGAGCTTTATATAAGAGACTAACACTATGTCATTTTTGATTAATTTGATTGGTATAGTTCAATGAGTGTTTGGAACAGGATTTCTAAATAGGACGTGAAATCAAATGTTAATCTCTAAGAGTCCATTCCAACTCTAATATACTAAATCCTAGGGACCCAAAAAAGATGCCAAGTTAATTTTATTAATCCCTGGAAAGAAGCTAGATTAGGTCAAATAGTATGTAATTACAGTGTAAGATTGGGCATTATATTTTTATATCTTGCTTTAGGTATAAACTTAAATTATTTTAAGTGAGATATTTGTTCTCTTAAATTGGAATTCCTAGGTTGTTTTTGGTAAAAAAATTGGGATATCTTGATGTGACTCCATACTGCATATACAGCTAATACTACTGTTTAAATGGAAAGCATTCTCTCTAGGCATTGAAACAAAGTGTATTAATTAAGAATACAAAATATTACTTATTAAGGAAATAAAAGTAGCTTAAATAGTAATTGTATGCATGAACTTTAAATTCATAAATTTCATGATTTTAAATAGTCCAACTCCTCAACTCACCCAATTCCCCAACTCCTCAGCTCCTTGCTCTACTCTGATCCTTCTCAAAAAATAGATATGATAATCCTTCAATTAATAAAATCCAGAAATGAAAACTCATTTTTATCATATCAGTTCTTATTTTTAACATAAGTCACTTGCCAGCCCATATATATATATATATATATATATATATATATATATATATTTCCTTTTAGCTGTTAACCATATAGATGAAGGGCAACTAGTCACGCTATGATTTATTACAGTTTTGTGAACCTGAAAATCATGCTACTTCCTCTATTTACTTAATTTGTAAAACATTTAAACTCAGTTAGCCCAGGTCCTGCTTTCATCTTTCCCTTGAAGTCCTGTTTTCCAGCATCTCTATTTGTTGACTGGTATTAAATAATTTTAGCATGCTGGTATACACTTAGCCTCTTTTGAACTAAAATAACCCTTGGTCTTGTGAGCAGTGTCTTTTGTAAATGAGAGTATTTTATACACAAAAGGTACTAGATTAAAGGTAAATCATAATACTTTTCATACTACTTGAAAAAGGCCCTCTAAGGCCAATTTTACATAGGAGCCAGGCAATTTCTGTAAAGCAAGTTTTGAGGTAAATTGACTAATTTGTTTTGAATGAAAAAAAGTATAAATGCTAAAATATAGATTTTCTTACCCAATGAACTGGTGAATTTTTTTGGTAACGTAATAATCCCTATCAACTTTCTTTCCACATAATTCTGTCTTGGGATTTTGTATAAATTTATACATATGTTCAACTTTTTGCAAATGCAAGATATTCCAACGTGTATTTTCATAGTTACCCATTTTCTACATATTGGTTTTAATTTAAATATGTAATATACGGATGCTTTGCCACATTATATTAAATTGAAAATAGTTTATAATTAAAGTAATGAAATTTTAAAATAAAATACAGTATAGGTTATCCCATTTTATATATTTTTGATATCTCTTTATAAGTGTTTGCATTTGACACTTTATTTCTCAATTCCTATAATAAAAATATACAAACAGTATATATAAAGTATATATGTTATTAATGTTTTGCTGTTTAAATTGTTTAAAGAATAAAGATATATAATTAATAGCTAGTGTTACATTATTTGGTAATATTGTTTTCTTTTCTTTTCTTACATTAAGCAATACTTTAAAATATCTCCTTTGGTTATTCTGAAGTTTCTTCTTGATAAAATAAAATGGTACAGTCAACATGGTACCATTTGAACTCTTAGGCTAAAGGTGTCTTTAAGTTGATGCCCAATATTAATAGTATTTGCATACTTCCACAGGTGGTAGAATCCTTTCCTTGTCTGTTATGAACTGTTTATGTCCCCTCAAAATTCATATGTTGAAGACTTAACTTCCAATGTGTGGTATTTGAAGATGGAGCCTTTAGAAGGTAGCTAGGGGTAGATGAGGTCATGAGGGTGGGACCCTCATAGTGGGATTAGTGCTTCTTATAAGAAAAGACTACAGAGAGCTTTCTCTCATTCTCATCCTCTCTCTCTGCAACATGATCACACTGCAAAAAGGTGGCTGTGAGTGAGTCAGAAGAGGGAAAAGGATTCTTACCTGGAACCAAATTGTCAGGCACCTTGATCTTAGACTTTCCAGCCTCTCTAACTGTGAGAAATAAAGATCTGTTGTTTAAGCCACCCAGCTTATGGTATTCTGTTATAAAAGCCTGAACAGACTAAATTGTCTATGTCAGAATTAGTCACTACCTTTGGCATGCTCTGTTCTGTATTAAGAATTGTGAGGTTAATATCAGATGTTATTATTCTTGTGTTTGAATTGTCAATCTTTTCTGAAAGACAATAAAAAGACTTTTTTTTTTTCACTTAGAGATCATTTAGGCACCTGTTGTGTGGTGTGTATTTTAGAAGTGAAGGAGAGTCACACACTGGGCCTTGCAAAGACAGACAAAGAGCTTCCTCTGGCTGACCTTACCTTGTTGAGTGTGAGAGTGACATAATAGACATGATATTTTAAAATGTGTAAACTATTTGTGTTAACTATATGCTCAGTAGAAATGAATCAAATATTCCAGGCGATATGATGAGCATTCTGAAGGGATTCATTTATTTTCAGTTGATAACATTTTTTGATGTTTTACAAATTCATCATTTTTCATCTGACATGCCCTTCCTGGGAAGGAAATGTAATGTAAATTTACCTAAACATTTTGGGACCAAAGACCCATGAGTTATATACAGTTCTATGGATTATAAAATGATATCTCCATTGCTATATATATATATGCGATGGATATTAAAATCTGTTTTTGAATTTCATGACCCTTCCACACTGCCATATTAATTTGCGAAAAGCATATTGTATTTTCAGGCAGTCTGCCTTTGAAATTGCAGGGCTTAGGGCAATGATAAGTTCAGAGACCCATGACTCAGTCAGTGATTTGGTTTCCTCTGAGATACATCTCTATTTTTTGTACTACCTTATTTATAGATATTTTCTCACCTGTTGTCTTCATCCTTTTTCTATATTCCTGTACTTAAAAATATGATTCCCATGTATACATTCAGAATTGACAATATAGGAATATGAATATACATTGGGTTAATAGTGGCTAAAACCTAGTTCTATTACATACATAGATAACATGTGGTAAGCACTTACTGCATGCACCACTCTAAACATCTTTTGCATTATCTTATTTAATCATCAGAACAACCCTATGGGGTAAGTACTATTACTAATCACCATTTTACAGTTGAAGGAGTAGAGAGCTTGAGAGTTTAAATAACCAACAAGAATAGTAGAGCTAAGATAGAAACCCAAATTTAATCTCAAACACTATGCATATTGCTTAGTGAATACTTAACAAAATGAAAGTTGTAAGATTTAGGACTATCAGAGATTCTTTCCTTCATAAATTTTTAATCAACTGCAGTGAGTTACCCACTGTGCATAAAGGGAAAATTGGCCTTTGTACAGAGCTAGTAAAATGGGAAAAAAAATATGATAAGTTACTTGGAAAAGTAGAACAACCTAGGGGCTTAGAAACCTGTGTCTGGGCAAAGAATGGAAGTACATTTAAAAAATTATTAGGTAAATGTAAGTCTTTGACCAGGACTGATTACCATGGGTTTCTGAAATTTTCAGACTCTAAGGTTGATTGTATCTCAAGTGTGAACCTAGGATGCAAAATAAAGCTGCATTCTCTCCTCTTCTGTTCCCTACCTAGCAGGAGATGGGCCGTATCAGTTCTGAGCTTATTCAAGAACCAAAGATACCTTTGTGAATTTCTAAGATATTAATTAAATCACTCTACACTATGACTAATGAGAGACATGGAGAAGCGTGGGATAACTGGCTGAGACTGGGGCTTTTAAACAAGAGACTGTTAAGCAAATAAACTGAAAAATTTAGTTCTCCACTGACCAGCCTTTGTTAGATTGTTACCTTGATAAGGCAACAAATACTCGTCAAAAGCATTAATCAATAGATATTTCTGTTTTTCTGTTAGCTGAGAATATTTATTGATAAAAAATTGGCACCACAGTACAATGGTATATTGAAATCAAAGTATTTCTGTCCAATTATGAAAGAAATGGGAAAAACATGTTTATTATTATTATTATTTGTTTACTTGATGCATTGGAAAGTAGGAGATAACTTATAGAGAACTCAGAATAAGTCATTAAAGAAAAATGTAAGCATAATTTAAATAAGACAAAACTTAGTTTATCATCTTAAGCATGTAAGTACAAAATGTCAGCAACATGTGTATCATTTTAATGGCTCAGAATTATAGCAAGTAATTACCAGTATTGAATAGGAAAAATTTGTTTATAACTTCGAATGCAAAGGGTAAAGGAAGCTTAATGGTACACTATGTTTGGATAATTACTATTGTGATGTAAAACAATACCACATGTTAAGAAAGAGGACATGTTGGTCAAGTAGCTTCCTGCAATTGGAATTCAAGCTCTTGAATAATACTGAAGCTCCAATGTTTTAGGCCTAAGATTTAGTGATTTTATTTGTGACATGAGGGCCTGTGATTGTAATCAATACAAGCTTCTCTTTTTTGCCCTCAGTGGTAATACAGAAAAACTCTCTTTAGATGTATAATTCTAGTTTGTATGTTTCCGCATTCCACTGCTTCACAGAATAGTGTTAACAGACCAAATGGTGACAATATATAACTCTTATTTGATTTCATTTATACTTGGCCCTGGATAATATTCCATCATTTCTTAAACTAGGTAAAATTAGTACAATTAAATTTTTTCTAATTTTGTTTTTCTGCGTCTGGAATAACCAGTGTGTCTTTATTGTGTTAGTGAAAATGTTTGGTAAAGCCAAACAAGTCAAATTCTTTGATGAGAGAAAAATCTCCCTGTATAAGTAATGTACCCTGTATCTGAAAGGGTTAATGGGCTTCTTAAAGTGCTCAATTAATCCAGAGAGGGGACTCTGTGACCTGTTGGAACGTGCCTTTGGCCATTTCTTAGGAAAAATGCAATTTAGAACTCTCCTGTATTATCTGTCAGCTGCTTAGTTATTGATGATATTGACTTTTAGTTTTTTAAAGTCTTGCTTTGGAAAATTATTTTTAACAGCTCTGAACCACTCATGTCTTGTATTTTTATTTTATATCACATTTCATTTGGGATATTATTAAGCCAAATCCTTGGTAACCATTTTGCACAATCCAATTTATTTTTACCCAAGATCCATTGAATTCAACTCACTGCCTTTTTGCAAAAGGTTAACCCAATATTTCATGTTATGTTATGCTTTCTACTTATGCTATGTGAAAGAAAAGTAGCTGTGATAAGTAGCCAATAAATTACATTTAGAATGTTTATTCTCAAAAGTTATATTGCTATGCTGACATAGATAAACATGATCATTTATCACAGTATGGATTATGGAAATAAAAACTAAAATAAATGCAGCCATCTTTCTTGCATGTTACCTGGCTGGTTTGCTTTAAATGTTAGAATAACTACTTTAAAAAAATGTGTCTTTTTATTTCTCAATTTGAATTAATGGATGAGATTTGTAATGGTTGAAAACTGAATAGATAAGCAAACATCATATTCTGGAATAAGAAAATGTTTTCACTCTTTTTCTATAAGCATGAGATTACTTGAATCTTCTAATACTGGCTTTGTAAAATAGGTCGTGTTAGTATTATTTCATCATAAGGAATACACCACTTAAAATTAAAGCTTTATTGTATATTTTTCTTCAAAAAGACACAGATGTCTAACTTGAGAGACTGAAGAAATATGATTTCTGTAATATTTAGGAGTTACTAAAAATAATCTTGTTACATTTATGTTGAGCTAATAAAGGAAGTTTTAGTGGTATTACAGTGAATAAAGTATATGGCTAAATCGACTGAATGTAGAATTTAATAAGGTTTTACTTTGGTAACAGCTTTATTGATATACAGTTCACAAACCAACAATTAACCAATGTAAATTATAGAATTCAAAGTATTTTTTAGTGTATTCAGAGTTGTGCCAATATAACCATAATCAGGTTTCTTCACCCAAAAAGAAATCACATATCCTTTTTATAGTAGCCATCTCATTTCTCCCTAATCCGCCAGCCTGAGCAACCACTAATATACTTTTTATCTCTATAGATTTGCTTATTCTGGACATTTTATATAAATGGTATCAACAATATGTCATATTTGTAGTTGACATCTTTCACTTAGCATAATGTTTACAGTATTCATCATATTGTTTTTGAATTTTCCAAATTTCTTTCTGTTATTGATATCTAATTCTATTCCATTGAAGAGGGAGAACTATTTTGTATGATTTAATATTTTTAAGTTAGTAGAAGTTGTTTTTTCATCTAGCATACAATATATCCTAGAGAAGATTCCATATAGAGTTGAGAAGAATGTGTATTTTGCTCTTTTAGAGTGTTATATGGATGTCTGTTAGGTCTTGTTGATTTGTAGTTGTTATTCAAGTCTTCTGTTTCCTTTTTGGTCTTCTGCCTAGTTGTTCTATCCACTGTTTAATGTGGAGTATTGAAGTCTTTAATTAGTATTGTTTAAAGATTTGTTTCCTTTCAAATTTGTTTGTATTTTGGGCCTTGTTGTTAGGCACATATATGTTTATAATTGTTATATTTTCCTGGTAGATTGAGCCTTTATGATGATAAAATGTTCCTCTTTATTTCTAGTAAATTTTTTGTTTCTTTAAAAGTTTGTTGTTCTGATATTAGTATGGGCACTGCAGCTTTCATGCTGCTGCTATTTGCATGATATGTCATTTTCCATCTTTTACTTTCAACGTATTTGTGTCATTGAATTTAAAGTGTGTCTCCTAAAGACAGAACATAGTTGCATCTTGCTTTTTATCTAGTCTCACAGTATACATTTATACTATTATAATTTCATAATTACCTATACTTTACTGTTGACCTTTGTTTTTTTCGTGTGAATAGGAAGTTATGGTTACTTACTTTCTGCCTGAAGAACTTCCTTTAATTTTATTTTTTTCACTTTTTATTTTCATTTTTATTTATCTATTTATTTTGAGACAGAGTTTCACTCTTGTTGCCTAGGCTGGAGTGCAGTGGCGTGATCTCGGCTCATTGTAACCTCCACCTCTGGAGTTCAAGTGATTCTCCTGCCTCAGCCTTCTGAGTAGCTGGGATTACAGGCACCCACGACCATGCCTGGCTAATTTTTGTATTTTTAGTAGAGACAGGGTTTCACCATGTTGGCCAGGCTGGTCTTGAACTCCTGACCTTGGTGATCCACCTGCCTTGGACTCCCAAAGTGTTGGGATTACAGGCGGGAGCCATCATGCCTGGCCAAGAACTTCCTTTAGTAATTCTTATAAGTCACATCTGCTAATAACAAATTCTCTTATTGTTTGTTTTTCTAGGAATGTATTTTTTGAAAGATAGTTTTGTTGGGTATAGGAGTCATGGTTCACATTTTTTTTTCTTTTAATACTTTGTATGTCTTATCCCACTTCTCTCTGGTCTCTCTGGTTGTTAATGAGAAATTCACTGTTAAACTTATTGAAACTATTTTTACATGATGAATTATTTTTCTTTTGCTACATTCAAGATTTTCTTTTTGCTATTGACTTTCAGCCCTTTTACTGATGTTCTTTGTGTGGATCTCTTTACATTTAGCATACTTCACATTCATTGAGCTTCCTGAAGGTATAGTGTAATATACCTTGTTCTACTTTATAAAAAAAAAATAAATCGGGCAAATTTTAAGCCAGTGTAACTTCTGTATTTTCTCCTGCTTTGTCTTTTCTTTTTCAGATAATTCCATTACAGTATTTTGGTTTGCTCAGTGGTGTATCACATATCATTGAGGCTCTGTTAATTTTTCTTTATTCTTTTTCTCTTTGGTCTTCTGATTGTGTAATCTCTCTTGATCTGTCTTTAAGTTTGCTGATTCTTTCTTCTGCTAGTTCAAATCTACTATTGAACTCTAGTGAATGTTTCATATCAGCTATTGTATTTTTCAAGACCAGAATGCCTGCTTGTTGTTTTTGTTAAAATAATTTAAGTGATTTATATCTGTATATGGATATCCTGTACTCTCTAAGACATTGTCATCATACTTTCCTTGTAATGGCTGCTTTGAAGTGTGTATTAGTTCTCATGCTGCTGTAAAGAACTGCCCGAGACTGGGTAATTTATAAAGGAAAGTGGTTTAACTGACTCACAGTTGTGCATGTCTGGGGAGGCCTGAGGGAACTTACAATCATGGCAGAAGGGGAAGCAAACACATCCTTCTTCACATGACAGCAGGAAGAAGTGCTTAGCAAAGACGGAAAAGTCACTTATAAAACCATCACATATCGTGAGAACTCACTCACTATCATGAGAACAGCAGCATGGGGGTAACTGGCCCCATGATTCAATTATCTCCCACTGGGTCCCTCCCATGACCACATGGGGATTATGGGAACTACAATTCAAGATGAGATTTGGGTGGGGATGCAGCTAAACCATATCAAAGTGTTAAATTTGACACATGGGCCCTCTTAATGGGAGTTTCTGTTGTCTCCTTTTTTTGTGTGTCTGTATGGATCACACAATTCTGTTTCTTTGCATGGCTCATACTTTTTTAAATTGAAGACTGAACATCTTACATAATGTAGCTATTCTTGCCGGACACTAAACCCCCCTCTAGAGGAGGGCGACTTGTTACTAGCGACTGGATATACTTTTTTTTTTTTTTTTTTTTTAATGCAGAGTCTCACTTTGTCACCCAGGCTGGAGTAAAGTGGCATGGTCACAGCTCACTGCATCTTTGACCTCCCAGGCTCAAGCGATCCTCCTGCTTCAGCCTTCTGAGTAGCTGAGACCACAGGCATATGCCACCATGCCCGGCTAATTTTTGTATTTTTTATAGAGATGGGGATTCACTGTGTTGCCCAGGCTGGTCTTGAATTCCTCAAGCAGTCCACTTGCCTCAGCCTCCCAAAGTGCTGGCATTACAGACATGACCCATTATGCCTGGCCTGGATATACTATTTAGGGATGTACATTTTCCTCTGTGTGAACCACTGATGTCATTCTCACAGGGTGCAGCCTTGGATATGTGCAGTCATTCTTGGGTGTCCATGGTTTTATCAGGTGTCTCTTTGCCTTTTTCTCTGATCTCTCTCTTAAGATGTCTGCCTGTAGTAATGTCACACCCAGATCTTAGTTCCAATGGCTTCTGGTTGATTTCTTTATTACTTTTGCTGTGGAATATGAGTTGTTCCACAGTGTGATTCAGTTAAATTTGGGCCTTTTTTCAGTGGTAGTTTTTGAGGTGAGTCCTTGAGGTTTTTTGTAACTCCAGGAGAACTCATCTTACGTTTCTTTCCCTGGGTTTCCCTTATGAACTGCCTGCCTTATGGTTCAGTTTTTTGTTTTCAGGAAGCTACCTCCCTCTTCTTAATTGTTTGACATGAACATTTTTATTGTTTATAAGAGTACTCTTAGGTTTGAACTTCCCTGCATACAGGTTCAAATAAAGTCAGTTCCTTTGGGGGGACCTCTCTGTTCTTATGGCTTGTGTCTTCTGGGAAAAATCTCTGGGCCACTGCTCCAGAGCTGAGGATAGTGACAATGGCCCACTTCTCTCAAAGTTAAATTTCTGCTTTATGAGCAAAGTACTAGGTATAGGCAGTAGCCTCTAGTCCTCTCAGCTTACTCTTCCTTGTGTGCAAACTCTACCCAGTAAGTGAGGTGAGGCAAGGATAATCAGGGCCCTGGTGTTATTGGCATGATATTCCTGAGGTAGAACCTTGGCTCTATGAGTGGGGGCTGGATGGAGTAACAGAACTCCTGACCTGTCAGCTGCACTTTAGTCTCAGCTGCACTCAGCTGCAGTTTTGTCTCTGTGTAGCATGGGGGAGAGAGAAAATGAGAAATGCTGGCATCTTACCCCTCTCTGGGAGATACCATAGCCCTCAACTGGTGGCTGGGGTAGAGTGAGCTCTGTGTTCTGAGCTATACCCATCTGAGGTAGAATGACTGTCACACTGGACTGAAGTGGTGTGGGTTATACTTCAAATGCCATAGACCTTCACTCCTTTTACCAGTTTTAGCAGATTTTCATGTATTATTGTTTCTTCATTTGCTGTTTGCCTTAAGGCAAATTTCCAGAGACTTTAAAGAGTTTTCATTTTTACTGTTTTTGCAGTTATATGTTTATTTTTATGGGAGTCAGTCTGCAGAGGTCCTTACTCTACCATTCCAGAGGTGACCTCTTAATGGTCATGTTTACTGGCTTGCTCAAGACAGGGTTTGAAATTAATTTTTCATTGAGCTACTCAGGTGCAAATTGATATTATTTAAATATGTGGTTAAAAATGTTTCCTACCTTATATCTCAAAAAGTGACTTTTAAATATAGCCCTCATCTTTGGATCAGGTTCAATATAAGTCCCATACTCAGAAAAACAGAGTTCCAATTCAATTCTTTTTGCATATTAACTGTGAGATCTTAAGCAGGTTACTTAACCACCCTCAATTTGTTTGCTCATCCTAAGTATTGAGAGAGTAGTAGCTGTTTGTAAGTTAAATTACATAATGGATGTGAAAGCTTTTGAACTTTTAAACTCTAAAAACTTAAAACACAAAGGATTGTTATTACCAGTTTAAATCAAATGCAGAATGAAATGAAGTGACTTTTTCTGATTTTATTCTTGTCTAAGAATACTAAGTATAACATTTATTTTAGAAAGTCATTTATGATTTTTAAATTCTTCATATTAGCATGTGATACTCTTATAAAATCAGCTAAGATATCACCTAGAAAATGATTACTTTAGATATGTTGATTGTGGAATTACCTTAGTAGAGGTGGAAAATAACATTTTTAGCTTGTGTCTGTTATTAATAGTATAATAATTCTTTTATCTGTTCATTTATTGTGGTCTTTTTGATAGTTCTCTGTGGATCTCAATAAGAGTTCATTTTTATATGTGAAAATGATGAACATGACCCAATAATTTTTAAAGGATCATGGAATCTAGATTTGGAAGGTGATCTTGGATTTGGTTAAATCTAGTAGGAATTGCATTCTCAGGTCCCCTTCAAATTCTTACTTGGCCACTGCATGAACAAATCATGGACAGAGGATTACTGTTGCACATAGCCTCTGGATTCCATTTTCACTACACTTCAAGTTTTAGGGTTTTTGTAGTTTAGAAAACATGTTGTATCATGCATTTCATTTATTCTTTACTTCTGATTCAGGTGTTGCCCTATTTTGCATATGAGGAAATCAAAGATCAAAAAGATCAATGGTTTACTCAAAGTTATAAGAGTACTAGGAATTAAAAATTAGATTTATGATTTTTGAATCACTATTTTACAGGAATAAGCATATGCTACCTACCTGGTACTGTATATCATAAACTGAAAGATTTTTGAAAAGTCAGGAATCCCGCAACTCAACACATTCACAGTTTAGAAGGGAAGAAAATTCTTAAAGCAGCAGTTACTGTTTAGACTGGAATACTGTGGTAGAGATGTTTCAGTGATCTGAAACAGAAAAATGGATCTAGATTAGTTAGGGGTAACTTCATGGAAGAAGACTTTTGAAATGAACATCATTTAAAATGACTGCAGTAATGTCAGCTGGAATGATTTCTAATACAATCTCAGCTGCCACTTTTTAATTTATATCTGAATCCAAATCTTCCTCCATTAATTTCCACAGCCTTGGTTCTGTGTTAATACAAAACAAATTAAATCTCTCTTCCATGTGAAAGTTCTTCACCTACTGAAATACACTGTGTCTCTCCCAGATCTTTTCTCCAGGCTTTTCTTCAGCTGTTGCATCTAACTTTTCAACACATAATCATTATTGAAAGATGGTAGGTAATAATGTTAATTTGGTTAGACAGAAGCATTTGCTACTACCATGTTTCCTCCTCTCTGGTGAAATAATAGTATGTTGTTCATTATTGATTATATTTATTTGTTTTTTGTGAAGTTTTTCTTCTGGTCAAGAATTGCTTCTGGCTAATTAGTAGAAAATACAATAACAATTACTCGATTCATATTTTGCCCCATATTAGTCTATTAATGTAAGCTGTTTGAGAGCCATGCAACATTTTAAACATATATTTTAGCTTTTTGTCAATGTATAATGATATACATTGATATAATGATGTCATTATATCAATGATAACATTATTAGATTTTTTCTAAGACAAGTATATCTTCTCACTTTTTCCATATAAATTTTCGTTGTATTAGGATTTTCCCATACTGAACTTTTTTTTGGAAAACCAAATATAGGATTCCTCACTTGATTTTATTAAACACAATCTTGCAAATTTGGGGTCATTCTTCTGATTTACATGTAATCTTTTTTTTTTTTTTGTGATTCCTAAGTTTTCTTTCCTGGCTAACCCTTTCTTTAGGGGCCTGTAAGAGGAAATCTTAGATAAAGTTTGATTCCTAAAAATGCCACCAGACATGGTGGCTCACACCTGTAACCCCAGCACTTTGGGAGGTTGGGCCAGGTGGATCGCTTGAGACCAGGAGTTCAAGACCAGCCTGGGCAACATGGCGAAACCTCATCTCTATTAAAAATATAAAAATTAGCCAGGTGTGGTAGCGTACGCCTGTAGTCCGAGCTACTCGGGAGACTAAGGTGGGAGGATCGCCTGAGCTTGGAAGGCAGAGGTTGCAGTGAACTGAGATTGTACCACTGCACTCCAGCCTGGGTGACAAAGTGAGAGAGACCGTGTCTCAAAATAAATAAAAATAAAATAAAAATAAGTTTAAACAAATGCCAACGTATTTCCATATATTTACACATTGTTTATGCTGTCTTTAGAGTATCCTGGCTTTAAATCCTCTAACACAAACTCATGCGACTCTGCGTTCCACTTCGGCCAAGAAATTAGACAAGAAACATTGGAAAAGAAATCCTGATAAGAACTGCTTTGTAAGTACCACTGATACACTATTTCATGCTGAAAATTATCTCACTCCACACATTGTAAGACAAGATTTTACATACACTTAGAAATAAGGTATTAAAGTACAGCCGTGATTTTAAAAATATTTTAAATATTTAATATTTGAATAAGTTTGAAAGTGTATTTTTAATTACACTGCTTTAAAAAATCTCCTGAAATACAAATTATATACAGGTTGAGTAACCCAAATCTGAAAATTCATAATACCCAAATCTGAAACAAATCTGGTGTCAAGCATTTTTGATAAGGGATATGCAACCTGTAAATTTAGTTTGGTGCCAAAATTTCTTTTTTGAAAATCTTTAAAATTTGTTTTAAAATTGTTTTGCCTAATGACACAATGATACGGAAGAGTTTTCATGTTAAAGATATAGTCTAAATGAAGAAAGCTATAGATAACACTGGTATCTGTGGACTTTAAAAATACACCCTCACAAAATATATGAACATTAGATGTTTTATGAACACCTAATATTTCCAGGTGAGGTGTAGGAGCAAAACAGCATTTCTCTGAGATTATTGCTAGAACTTTGTTTAACTGTATATAGGAGGTGATTATAGAGCTGAAACTGACACCATAGATCGGATATAAGTACAACCTTAAAGGTGATGTTAGAAATTCCATCTTAAGGTTATATACATTTTTAAATTTTGAAAGAAATGTCTTTTTATCTGATTTCCCCAGATTACCCCAAATTAATATTCCCAAATTAATGAGTGAGACAGTAGTATTAGTTTAACATTAGCTCAATTGGAACCGTGTATATACTTTCTTATAGAATGTATGATTTTAGTTTATGTACTTCTTTCCTCCTTCTTATATTATGAACTCTTTGAGGATGGAAATTGAGGGTGTGTGCTCATGTGTGCTTGTATTTATCTAATTTTAAGTTTTTCTATCACCAGCCACTGGACAATTTTTTTTGAATGAAAAAAGAAAAAGAAACAGAGAAACAATGTTACATGAAAAGATCCCATAGTCACTTAATTACAGACATGGATTTTGAATTCAGTTTTTCTTGTTCCAGTTTTGGGAGCTTTGTTTTCTATCATGATGCTTCTAGTAGAGGTCTCTAAAAGGAAACCAGTGTGATTCAGATTGTTCAAGGAATAGGCCACTTACAAGCCATGACGCAGTTTAATGATAAGAGCAATTGAATAACACTGAAAAAAGAATCATATAATTTTTTTATTATAGTTTTTTTCTTTTTTTATTATTATTATTCTTTAAGTTTTAGGGTACATGTGCACAATGTGCAGGTTAGTTACATATGTATACATGTGCCATGTGCTGGTGTGCTGCACCCATTAACTCGTCATTTAGCATTAGGTATATCTCCTAATGCTATCCCTCCCCCCCCCACCCCACAACAGTCCCCAGAGTGTGATATAATTTTTAAACTTAGAAAGCCCTTAAAGACTATCAAGCCTGAATCTCTAATTTTTAAAGGTCTGAGAACTATGATCAAGAGACACTATGTGACTTCCCTAATGTTTCGCATTTATAAGTTTTCAAAGTATTTATGGTCAGGACTTTATTTCGAAATGGAGACTTTCTTTATTTTGATTGCTGTTGTTGTTATTTTATGGAAATTAGCATTTGTATCTCATAATGTGATCCTATAAATTGAGTTTATTTTATCATTTTAAAAATAATAACCAAGGTACAGTGAGGTCCACTTTCTCTGTCAAATATATATTGACCCAAATATTTATAAAAGCAGTTTGACAATATCTTTGACAATATTCATTTGGACCTGTGATGCTATACCTAGGGATGCTATTTATACCTATGGATGCTATAAGAAGATACCACAGACTAGGTGGCTTAAACAACAGAGACTTATTTTCTCACAGTTCTGGAGGTTAGGAGTCCCAGATCAAGGTGATTTCTTCCAAGACCTCTCTCCTTGGCTTGTAGATGGTGTCTTCTCCCTGAGTTTTTCACTTTGGGTGTGCTTGTGTCCAAATAAGGACATCGGCTATATTGGATTAGGACATACCCTAATAACCTCATTTTAACTTAATTACCTCTTTAAAGACTCTCTCTCCAAATATAGCTACATTTTGAGATAGTGGGGGTTAGGACTTCAACATAAGATTTTTGAGGAGATATAGTTCAGTTCATAACAATACTTTTAAATTATCAAACACTTGCACCAGTAATTTATTTTCTAATAACATATCTGAAGGAAAGAATTAGGAATATAGATAAAGAATTAAGCACAAAGAGGATTATCTTAGGCATTATTTACTCAATGGAGACAAATGTAGGGGAAATCCCACTGAATTCCAACCAGTGGGTCATGGTTAAGCAAATTAGAGTAAATTAATTCAGTGGTATATTGTGCAGTCATTAAGATGTTTTTGAAATAATAATCTGGATAAATTCTATCTGCGTTACATGGAAAAAGAATTTAACATCACTGTATTCAATAGTGATTGTGTACACTTACACATAACCATACCTTTATATATATATGCACAAAAGAACAAAAAAAATGAAATATTAATATTGATTATATTTTTTGGCACTTTTGTATATTTCAGGTCTTCTATAATGAGTATTAGTAGAAAAATAAAATGAAAGCTTTAGATCTATGTTAAAATAGTAATCTCGATTTATAAGATCAGATTTATTGCACTGATGTCTGTTAGTTTGAAGACTCTCTGTGACATTCATGAATTTCTCAGAGCAGTGAGGTTTATTCCGAAAAGTGAAATATGAAGCTAGGGTTGAAAGTTATTCTCGGTGTGGTTGAATAATGCTGCTCCTTACGTATTTGTTATTATCCTCTTCATGCTGGCATAAATAATTGAATGAAAGTGTCACCAAAACATATGGTTTGTTTTTCAATTCATAAAGACCCAAGTAGGATGCTGGAACTTTTATCCCCACTAGCTAGCCAGTAACCAGTAATTGATGAGATATGAAAAAGTTTTCTTCTTACCTCACTGACATCTCCTTCTTGTTTTTCTTCACTTCTTTGTTGATTATTTCTCCTCTCATCCCTAGATATTTCAGTGCCCAGAGCTCAAACTCTCTTTCTTTCTTTTAAAATAGTCACTACATTGGTTATCTCGTTATCTCCTTGCTTTTAATACTATCTTTAGATTGAAGATTCCTTTATATTTCTAGCCTGCATTACTGTCTATCTATATATTGATATATATGCATATATCTCTCTCTATATATAGATATCTATCTATATATAGGCTATATGTTTCTTATGTTCACTTACCCAAAACAGAGTTATAATTGGACTCAACAATTATAGAAGTTTTTCTTGAGGCATTATATAGTCCTCTCTTACTATCTGCCTTCTTCTTCCTTTTTTCTATTTCTTTGGTGCTCGAAGCATCTTATTTCAGGCACTGTATTGAATGCTACTCAGAGGTGAATAAAACCTAGCAAAATAAGTAGTCTAAAATCGTTTATTAAAATAGATACAAATTTTGTTTAATAAGTAAATCATAGGCTTCTTAGAAAATAAGCATGTGTTTGACCTGTAAAAGTGCCTTAAGAATGGCAGTTCTGAAATTATTGCCCAGGAATATCTTCACTTGGTAGTTTAATACTCTTCTAGTACTAATTGGAAATTCTGACTTCAGTAGGGGATTTAAACTGGCAAACATGTTTATACTGGTTAATGAAGCACGAAGCAGTTATTTCCAGTATATTTTAAGCAGGTGTTCCGTAACTGCTGTTTATTTTTGCCATTTTTGAAAATATTGAACTATCCTAATTACATAAATATTTTGCACTCATTTTTCCTGAGCAATTTTTGAAGACCAGAAAATATTACAAATCAGAAAACTTATGCTAGGTGAAAATTAAAAGGAAAGGCAGTTAAAGACAGCCAATTAGCCAATTATTAGACTTGTTTTTAAGAATTGTAGCAAATTTGTTCTAAATGCATGACACATACAAGGTGCTCACCATAAAAAAAATACAATGAGAATAAGCTATAATGTATATTAAGAATTTGCAATGCTTTTTGTGAAGTAATTTATTTAAGCTTCAGAAGCACCCTCTCAGGTATACATTATATTTTATCATCCATTCATAGATGAGGGAATTGAGGCACATGGAAGCATAAGAAACCTATTCACAGTTCCACAACTGAATGGTGGAACTAGAGACTGAACCTATGCAATTGCCAGAGAGCTCTTTTAGTAGAATTTTTTTGAATAAGGAAATAAAAGAAAATCATTGACTTATTTTCCTTATAGACAATGAAAAAAACTAAATAATATATGGGTTTTGATAATTTTTTTTCTTGCATGAGCTTCACAATCTCAGTCACTCGTTTGTTTCACATTTATTGTCTGTGCCACTTGCCACATTGAAATTTATGTGACATAGGCCTTGCCAAGAAGTTCTCACATTGTTTTGAAGAAGACTGAAATACCAATAAATAATAATAATACTCTTTTGAAGGAAGAACAGTTAAGGCGTTTTAATGATCAATGTGAGTTGATCATATTTGCCTTTAGGTGAATCAGTCTAGCTTTCAGTGTGGACCATGGATTTAATGAAAAGATGGGAGGCAAGGTCTCTGGGACTGGGTTTAGAAAGTTGGAAGACAGGTGATGAAGACTAGGAGGGAGGATGAGCTTGAATTGATTTAGGAGATAAAACACATATGATTTGGGAGTTGACTTTATGTGTATGTTTACTTGTTTATAGCATAAGTTGAGGGTAAATACTAAACTCACTTTTGGATTATTTGAGGTCTTGTGCCTGTGGATCACTGCAAAAGTTGAAGATTAGTAAAGGGTCTGGGATGGAGATAAAGAATTTTTGAATCATCAGGATATATGTAAATAACTAAAAGCCTAGGGGGAGAGTTACCCAGGAAGAGTGTGTAAAGTGGAAAGAGGGTGCAGGTTAGACCTTTGGGATTAGGGCAGAAATTAGAGTGAGGCAAGTGAGGCACTGGCCTGAGGTTCAAAATATAAGGGGCTAACAAAGACTCAGTAATCTAGAAAAACAATAATAATAATAAATATATATAGGCACACACCTTTTTCCTTTTGCCTCAGGCTCCAATGTGGCTCAGCATGGCACTGAACATAGCACGGAAAAGGCAGGCAGAGATGAGAATTTAGCTATAAGCACTATGAGAGGTGAGATGAGAACCACAAGAGCATAGTAGGGGACTTCCATGGAGGAAGGATAGGTTAATATGTTTTTCTAATAATATTTCTTATGTTCCAAATACGTTTAATTTTTATACTTTTGGAAATTATACTTAAGGTTTGTCTTGTCTGCTGGCACCATTTTTCCTTCTCAAGTTTACATGGCTATTAAGAGATGAAATCCACTTAATTAGTACAACTAGCAGTCAATCTCATTCACACTTTCATGGATAGCCAGCTACTGGGATCTGTTAAATTTGATGGAGAATATATGTCCCTCCATTGACATATCAAATTCACAATATGAATTTTTATTTTTAAGCTCCAAAGTAAATAAACTTTTCACCAGATATCGAGTAAGAAAGCAATACCTGTTCTACCCTTGCCTCTTGTTATATGATATTTGAAAATACTTTCTCAAGCATGAGCTTGCTTTTTTGATTGTTGACAATTATTTTCTTCCAAAAATAGACAGTAGTTGAGTTTCTGAAATAAAAAAATAAAAACAGATTCTTTGCAACTAAATACCTCTTTCAGTATGTGAAAAATGCAGTGTTTGTATAGAGCATGCAGATATCCAACTAGAAACTCAGGCATGCAAGTCACGTGACCTCTTTTATTTTCTTGTAACTGAACTTAATTCTATCATAAGTATCTGTGAGAGTGGAAACCTGTGTGTCACTTGTAGTATTCATTTTTCCCTGCTTGTCCCCCTCACCCCTTATTTCTGCGAGCTGATACCTAAGTTTTATGAGGGTTGGTGGCAAGTGTGGGCTGTGAGGTAAGCCCAGCTGACTTTTCATGCCATCTTCCCACTGGTCACCATCATGGGGACTTTGGAGTCATCTTTCATTTTCATTCATTAGAACCCTTTCTATCCCTCGCTTCTCTACTACTTTGAAGCCATTCTTGAAAAGATGACAGTCATTCTGATGTTCCACTCAACACTGGGGTTCAGAGAAGTTCACGGTTCAATCTACTCTCCCAGGGCTTCGTTTGTTGAGTCACAGATTCTCCATCTTTCATTTACCCACACCTGGTATTTGTCAGCCCTCTGAGAATAGCCTAAGGAGCTGGGCATTGATCCTCTTTCTCCAAGATCTGCCAATATCTCTGGGCCCTTCACTTTGCTTTTGGTCCTCATTTTGTCTCTCTGTCCATTAAATATTTATATAGACTGGGTGGGAAGGATGGGAGTGGAGGAAAAAAGTTACTTTTAACTTATCACCCATTTCCTCCTAAATCCACTGTCAATCACTGAAGTCCTTTCAATTTTTCTGAAAACGTGACTTCTAAAATTCTAAGCCCAAAAGAAACACCCTTTGTTTCTCTGCTTTCTGTAGTTATATTATTTCCTTCAAGAAATGAAAACCCAGTGGCCTCTCTGACTAATAGGTATAAATTTGTAGGTGGAATGGGAAGGGATGGTAGCAAAACTACAACCACCCCATAAAGACTGATTTTGAATTTGAATTTATCATGAATGATGATCATCTCCTGCCCTCTATCCAGCAAGTTCTCAAATGAAGGCTGTTGGAGTGGGGAGAGATGGCAGAGTAAGTTCCTATTTGGGATGGGAAAGATTATAGAAAGGTAGGCGAGGGCAGGCAATGCCAGAGGAACCCCATGTTGGGAAGCTGGGACATTACTTGCGTGATCCTAAAACTGAGTGCCAACTTAAATGTAGTGCCTCAGTGCCTCACTTACTTCACCCTGTTACTGGCCCAAAGGGCTTCCACTGTCCTGGAGGTACCAGCCAGCCTCAAGACCCAGTAGTGTCTCCACAGGTGTTTAAACTTCAGTAGCAACTGCAAAACCGCAGTAGCGACCCAGATGGATTTGGATGTCCAGGTTGAGTCAGAAGTACTTGCTGGCTCACTCTGTGGAATTTCCTGGTCATTACATTAACTTCTGAATTGCACTACCAGTCATGACGCATTATTGAGTGTTTTGGAATACTTGATAATGGTATGATTTTACTGTGAATAATATATTACTAAATATATTATTATTTTCCTATCCCCAAATTAATTTAACTCAAAATTGGTAGACATTTGAATAAAGAGATCAGTTTGCCTATGACATCTTGATTTGAGAAAAACCCCGTATTCAACTAGTTCTGCAAGTAAATTATGTAAACATAAATGGCATACATACATTTTAAAAACAATTTTCCTGTGGCATTTGTTGAGAACATTGCAATGAATTAGAAAAATAAAAGTTTACTTTGAAGTAAGTATATTTTAAGTGATCATTACTGGGCAATAGCTTTCTTATTTCTAACAAATGTTAGATATTATTAATGTGTAAATTTAATAATTTTGCGTGTGTGTCTTAGGAAAATTAAAGAAAATAACACTTTAAAGAAAATGCGAGCTTAAAATTTCAGCAGAGGGAAAAAAATTAGAGAGGGAAAAATATACTGTGAAATGTGACTACCTAGAAATCCCTTCAGAGTATAAAGCTCATTTACACATATTGTAGACCTTGTAATTTTGAAGTTGAGGTGGAGTCTTTCATTGTATGAATTCTGACATACAACAAGTATTTATTTTAAAATAATAACTGGCTGCTTATGCAAAGGCATTTTGGGTAGAAAGTTTAGAGTCTAGTTGTAGATTTCAAGATGGGAACAGTGGAAAATCTCAATTATGCCTCTCTTGATAGCTACATTCACTCCATAGTTTTAATGCCCATCTATGTGTTTATTAACAGCCAAATGAATATCTCCATCCAAGATCCCGTCTGTATCCAGATGCTTCTTAAGATAGTTCCACCTAGATATTGTATTGGTTTCTGATTATGACTATGTCAAAAACCGAATTATTCATGCCTATTCCTGCCCGGCTTTTCTTTTGCTATGTTGGTAGCAAAAATAATCACTTTGTCATCTAGGCAAGAAAACTCAGGGCAATTCTTGACACTAAAAATGCTATTATCAGCAACACTGTATTGTAACTAACATAGAATAAAAGAAGACTCAAATGTATAACATACATTCATTTAATATTTTTATGCCATTTGATTTTCATTTCTGCATGGAACAATGAATCATTATGTCATTGTGGTACTTGCCATATTTGATCAATTCTCTGATGCATATTTTATCACAGTTTCACATCTCTGGAATTAAGATTCATTTTATAGTTAATCTGATAAGAAAGTTTGTACCAGTTTAATTAGCAGTTTTTTGTTGTTGTTAGTATATAAAAATAACATATCTTAAAAATCTCTGTTGTCTTTGGCACTATAAAATAAAGCATGTACAGAGAGAAGGCAGAAAATATTTTGACTGAAGCAAATGTTCTCCAATTTTTATTAATGTTGTTAGTAGATGTGATAGCTTTCCATAGCACTGGAAATTCATGAAAAGGAAACCCTTTGAAAATAAAAACATAGGTATATGAACAATAGTCCTAGTAACTGCAAGATTGCAGTTCAACTTAGTTTAGGATAATTTTGTCTTGTATTTCCAGAATAAAAAGCAATTCCTCTGAGTGTCTGAATCACATCATTTTTAAGGATTCTCAAATATATTATTTTCCTGTCCCAAATTAATTTAACTGAAAATTGGTAGACACTTGTATAGAGAGATCAATTTGCTTATGGTATCTTGATTTGAGAAAAACCCTGTATGCACCTAGTTCTGCAAGTAAATTATGTAAACATAAGTGGCATAAATGTTCATGATCTGTAAAATATTTGTAGTTCTCCTTCCTTATGAATTTATGATATGTTTAATGTACACAAAGCATTTTTGAGTATCTGATACAAATACCTAATTTAGACTATATGATTCAGTTTCTCGTATATTCTTTCCATCTCTGTGCTGAGAAGCAAATACATTTCACTTATTTTTTCTGAAGTTCTATGATTTAGGGAGTGCATCTAACAAAGGATTTAGCTGTGTGACACAGTGCCATACTCTGTAATAGTATCTCAAATAATAACGGTGATAATGGTGATGATGAAGACAATGAGGATGGTGGATAGTGAACCAGGCTGTTTATAATAACTAAATTAGTTGATGAACAACTCTATGAAGCAAATATTACTTCATGCATTTACTCCTTATACTCCCTTTCCTGCTTTATTTTTCTTCATAGAACATATTGCCATCTAACATACTATTTTTCATATTTTACTTCTTTGGTTGTTTAGTTATTTTCTCCCCATGAGAATGTAAGGTCTGTGAAGACCTATTTTGTTCACAGCTGTATCTTCAGCTCCTGAAATAGTGCCACACATGTAGTAAGTATGCAATAAAAATTAATTGAATATTTACTGAAATCTTAGTGTGTGTTAAACACTGCTTTTGGTGCTGAGAATACAACTGTGTACTTTACTCTTCCAAAACTTATATTCTGGTGGATGAGAACTATTACTGTTGTTTTGTTAATTATTATGATTATAATCCTCTTTTTATTAATGGGAAATATGAAGCTTGTTGAAGATAAGTGAATTGCTCAATCTACACATATATAAAAATGTATTTTGATATTCTTTTGAAGAATTTTTATATGTTTTATCTACTAACATACACCTAGATTTCTGTAAGAATACAAAGTATACCCTGAAACAGCAAGTAAAATATGAAGCTATTGATTGGTTTCCGTTGTTTATATATATATATGAAGTATGAACTGTGAGTATTATCTCCTGAATATTTTTGGGCATTAATTCAATTGCTGGAAATAAGTTACCTTCTGGAGTAATGAACCCACTTAAAGAATTAATTTATTGCATCACACTTTTCAGTATTTCTATAACACCACTACATATAAATTATTTCACTTTGAAACTTATATAGTATAAATATTTGAATCTAAATTGTACAGATTTATTAATTACTAAATATTAATGGAAGATCTAACATGTTCCAGCCACTGTGATAAGTCATGGGAAAGGGACAAAACGGTTTTTGCCCAGGCAGCTAAGTGGGCATTTGCACAGTTGTTAACCTCATTTCACGATCAAGTTTTGTCAGTACAGCCTTCCATGGGAGTTACAGCTGAAGTACTGTAGCCTGGTCTCAGAATTCAAGGTTGGCCTCCCTGAGGAACCAGAATTTAAACTGAAAATAAAGATGAAGGAGGGAAGGAAGGAAGGAAAAAGAGGAATTTCACGGGAGTAGAAAACTTGTATCTGAAAGTCCGAAGATGGGGGAGCATACTGATTGAAGTTAAGGGATTGAAACGGTGTCAGTACTGCATGGCTGAAGTCGTAGACTGGAGCATGAAGAAAAGTACCAAGAGATGATGCTGAGGACCTCTCCACAGAGTAGTGACAATGATGATGATGATAAATATTTTTTTCTCGAAAAGTTCTATAGTCTGGTTATTTCATTGAGAAGTGCATGTTATATGTTAAAAAGGCACATTCTTTGTTTGTGATATGCTGTAATTTAGAGTTTTGATATATATTAGTATCCCTCTTTAAAAGTATGTTTTTTCCTAGTGCTTCATTCCGCACATGGACCAGTGTTGTCAGAGATTTATTCTCCAGGCAGAAATATGTAATAAGATGATAATTGACTAAAAAGAAGAAAAGTGTTAACTCTTAATTTCCTGAGGCTGTTACAAAAATGCTTTGCTTTAATTATTTATTTCAGACTGATTGCAACTTTCTCCACATCCATGTGACACACAAATTAAACTCGTTTGTAATTGTCAGCCATCAGCCTTGTTACTTTTATTTTGTTCTTAACTGGTTTGAAATTTTAATAATGGTTAAGCAGGGTGCTCTTTTTTTTAAACAACTTTATGGTTAATGGAATATAGTTATCTACTCAGGGTTTAAACTGAACTGGAAAAAACTTTCCCCTAAGTAAGGTATGTTTCAATTAGCTTTATTTGCAAAAGAAGGAAAATTTTCCCTTCACAGCTTCCTTATCTTTGAGGTTGGGTTTTTATGAGGGAAGACAGTGGAACCTAAAGAGCTCAGTTGTCAGTAGAGAGTTTGGTTAAGAGAGTAAGCTCTAGGGATAATCTGCTTAGCTCCAATTATTGGTTTTGCCATTTACTAGAGTATGACCTTGAGTAAATTTCTAATTCCATTACTGTCTCCATTTCCTCATCTCTAAATTAAGAGAATAATATCTACCTGATAGAGTAAATGAGTCAATGTGCATAGTATTCTTAAAATCGTGGTTGGCATATATATAACCTTATGTAAGTATTATTGCTTATCATTATCAGCATTTATAAGGGGGATGCTCCGAGGTTTCTGTTACTACATATGGAAGCGCATCATGATAGTGGATAGAGAACAATGTATATGGAAAAACCATGGAGAAGTACTGAGCAGCAAGATACTGAGGATGGTAATGGAAGACAGAATATTTCCTCTATTGCCCAGAAATTTCCTAGTAGCATATTTCTACAGAAACAGAAAGAAGAGAGAGAGAAACAGCCACAAAAATTTTTTTGAGCACTGTCTTATATGTGCATATGGATGGATTCTTTTTCTGTGATTTTTTTTTTTTTTTTTTTTTTTTTTTGCCTGTATTTCTCCCTTCTCCAAAAAGCCTCAACATGATGCCTTGGTCTTGGAGAATTTTTATCATAGGATAGAGGTTTGTATTGTCGTGGGGAATTCCACTCTGGCCGAAGCTCTCTTGTGTGAGCTTCTGCAGGGCTACTAACTGCTAACCTGAAATGTGTTCCCTCTGTTAGAATGGCCCAAGAGTGAAATATTTATTCTCCGTGTCTGACAAGGAAATTTCAGAAGAAGTTGTTCTTATAGACTACGTATTAGTCCAGGAATATTGAGAAGGGATCCAAAAGATCTGGAACCAAATAGATTGAATTTGTTTACACAGAAAATCTTTGCATAATCATAAATATTAAACTGGAATTGTATGATGTATTATAGGTCAATAAGTAGTATATAATAAAGCAGATGTGTGTTAAGACTATTTCTATGAAAACAAAATATGTATATTTTAAAAGATATTAATGAAGCATATTACTGTATTTGCAAATAAGAAACATCTTTGCATATGGGAAAATACAGTGCTCTGAACAAAAGAAATCAGCAAAATTGTCTTTAGAGTCTAATGGTATATTTTACCTTTGCAAAACATTTATTTGGTGCTCATAGCAAATAAATATGTGAGTTTTGCTGTTTTCCCGAATGGGCATACAATGGCAGCTGTCTTTCTAATCGTTCCCCTATTCAAACACTAATCGGTGGAACCCACGTAGAATGCTAGACGCCTGAATAGGTAGACAATGGCAGCAGCGTTTTTAATCACAGTCCTATTCATGCACTAATCGGAGTGATGATTAAAGGACATTAGAGGGAGCACTTTGACATCTGATCCTTTGAACTGACGTCTGTGCAGGCTGCACTCCATAGAGCTCACTTGGCCAAACTGATTTCCTTAAATAAAGTGCTGTGATTTCCAATGTAGGAAATATTACATTAGAGCCTATTGAAATGATTAGGAATTGAGGAGCTTTTCTTTAGGTGGGAATGTGGTGTATGCTGTATACTCACAAAAGCGAGATCATTAATATTGCATGTACTACTTTGAATATCAGGGACCACAGAGAAATAGCATGAGAAACGCCTTCCTGCAGTCATGCACTTAAAATGAATATGAACAAAAATGTGGAACTCTTCTGTCATAGCTCTCCGTTATTGAAGTTTATGAATTTTGAAATATTTGTATTTTTATATAACACGATAAAGATCCACACATCCTAACTGCATTTCATATTTTTGTTTTCATTAAGCCAGGATATTTTTAATGTTACCTATCTTGAAGTTGCTTTAATTACAAAAAAAAAAGTGTTATACCCTATTTGCATGGTCATGCTTTGATTCAGTAGTCGTTAGTGAGACAGAATGGAATATTTTATTTTCTCTTTTCTTTCAAATTTCTAATACCTATTTAGATTTTACTAACCTATTCCCCAGAATATTTCATGTGATTTATCCTAAAAATCTATTCAGCATTTGCAAATTGAATCAGTAGTTAAAATTCCAACATCAATATTTGAATATGGAGCTCCAAATATCAATAACTGTATATACTACATTTATGTGTAATGTATGTAGGGGAAGAAAAACCTTTTCCTTTAACCTCTTATGTTCAGTGGCTGGGGCATGTGAATTAATCTGACAGAAGACAGATTAACAGGAAAACATGCATACACATTGTATTTGATGTTCATATTTTAATTTATATGTGCACAAGACCTTCACATGAAAGAAATGAAGACAGAAAGAAGCAGTTAAACCCAGGGGCTTACATACCATTTTAATAAAGGGAGATAAATCGTGCAGAAGTGATAACACAAAGGAAAAGGGGTTTGGGATTCTAGGGGTGATAAATCGTGGGAAGATAAATATATGAGGGATACTAATGGAAGATAAGGGCTATTTTAGCAAGGTTTGTTTGTGCAAATCCATCTTGGTGCCAACTTTCTGTATCCAGTGATAAGGATTGTTCTCCTCCTGGTATGGAAGAAGGGAGGGGAACACCTTCACAAAAGGAAATTTATGTCTGCTTTTAGGCAGATAGGGAGAGAGCAAAGAGCAAAGAGCTCTTTCTGCAGTTTGTTGTTTCTTAAGTGCTTTCAGCTCAAAATGGTCCTTATGCCAAGGTGGCATATTTTGGGGTGACATTCTGACCCCCTCACATACAGCCTCTTTGGATTGTTTCCTTTGTTTATTATATTTCTTATTTATAGGATTCTTTCCTAGAAGATAGGAATATTTATCACAAATTCTGGATAAATTTGACTGTGATGTATACTTCTGAAGGTACCTGCCACACAAATCCACAAGTTTATTGGCATAGACCCTTGAAGCTTTCTTTGTACCACCTAACTCTGGCCCTCATTCTGGCCACTTGAATCTGATGGAGAGAACTGACCGAGGCTGGGGAAATCAGGTTCTCTCCTAGATATCTATGACAAGAGATTCTTTTTCATTCTGGGCTGTTTGAGCAGGAAGAAAATGAAAGCTTGGTGCTGCAGGGTGGCCATTTTCCACTTGCAACATGTACTGAAAATCAGAAAAGGCCAGGCTGAGGAGAGAGAAGATAGAGGCAGTCATAGAAAAAGAAGCTGCGCAGGTTTCTCATGGCTTTGTGTAGGGAGAGTTTTGCAACTTCGTGTTTTGTGAGATACTCTTGGATAGACTCTTTTTATTGGCTTAAACTATGTAAATCATGTTTGAGATATAGACAACCAAAAAATCCTAAGGAGCACAG
Organism: Pan paniscus; assembly: GCF_029289425.2. Taxonomy (NCBI): domain Eukaryota; kingdom Metazoa; phylum Chordata; class Mammalia; order Primates; family Hominidae; genus Pan; species Pan paniscus. The sequence goes on from NC_073249.2 coordinate 129,161,469, forward strand.
TGGTATATGTCAAGTTTTAATGACCTAGATAGAGGTGTTTTATTTTTATGGAATATGTTAAAATTACGATTAGGTTGTGTGAGGCAGTAGGGTATAATATAATCAGCTCTGACTCAGAGACACATGCCCAAACTGAAATCGTCTCTACATTTACTAACTTGATCTTGGGTGTGATTCTTCACCTTAACTAGCTAGCTCTAGTTTCTTTCACTGTTAAATAGAAATCTTGATAATTATGGTAATCTAACTACATTATTTTGAGAGTTAAATGAACTGAGGAATTTTAAAAGGGTATAATACAAAGTTTAGCACATGGTAAATGCTCACTAAGTAGTACTTTTTGTTATTAATATTTTAGTTTTACCTAAATATTGGTAATGACTGGTAATTGGTAATTCAGATGATTAATCATTTAGCTTGGATTTCTTCGAATAATATTTTATCTTTTAGTAATAAATTACAGATATCATTTGAAGTCTTTTGTGATAGTTCTTGTTATCAAGATAGTATGTTATCAAGAGTATATGTGAGAACCCTTCCTTTATGGCCTACTGTGGCCCCATTTGTCAAGGTATTTAATGCTGTTGACTCCATTTAGATTCTGACAACTGTTATACTTTTTGTTTCTCTTCTTCAATTGTTTTCTTCAAAGATTTATGGTTTTCATGATATAAATAGTTTAACTCCTTGGAAACATTTGTTCTTAATTATATATTTTTTAGCTACTTGTAAATGGGATTGTTTTCTTGATTTCTTTTTTTTGGGTGGTTTATTGTTAATGTGTAGATATGTTACTGAATTCAGTATGTTGATTTTGTATTTTGTAAATTTACAGAATTTGTTTATTAGTTTGAACTGTTTTTGGTGTTGGCTTTCGGGTTTTCTATACATAAGACCATGTCACCTGCAAACACACAATTTAACCTTTTCCTTTACGTTTTGGATGCCTTTTATTTCTTTCTCTTGCCTAATTGCTCTGGCTAAGACTTTCAGTACTATGTAAAATAGAGATGGTAAAAGTGGGTATCCGTGTCTCGTTCCTGATCTTAGAGGAAAAGCTTTCAGCTCTTCACCATTGAATATGATGTTCGTTGTGAGCTTGTGATGCGTGGCTTTTATTGTGTCGACGTACATTTTTTCTACACCTAATGTTTACAGTATTTTTATAATGAAAGGATATTCAGTTTTGTCCAATGTTTTTTTCTGCATCAATTGAGATGATCCTATGATTTTTGTCCTTTATTCTATTAATATGGTATATCACACTTATTGATTTGTGTATGTTGAACCATCCTTGCATCCTGGGGGTAAATAATGCTTGATTATGGTGAATGGTCCTTTTAATGTGCTGTTGAGTTTGGTTTGTTAGTGTTTTGTTCAGTAGTTAATTTTGCTTTTTCATTTACCTAAAGGCTTCTACAACTCAAATCTTTCCTTCATTTCAAAGCAGTTTTCTTCTCGTGTCAACAGTGGCATAACCCACAATTACTCATATGGTTCTTCCTTTTTTGAGTACATAAGACAGAAGATGTAGAGGAGTGTTCACTGCAGACTGAACGGTTGGTTATGAGAACTGAGGTCCAGAGTTAGGACAGAGTTTAGAACGACATGAGCTCTTAATAACAATATCAGACTGACAGAAGCAGGCACTTGTTTAATAAATTTATTGTGTTTATGTTTGAGATATGGAGGTTCTCCAAAGTGACCCTCTGTTATCCATGTCTAATGACAGTATTGAACTCTAATATTCTCCTATCTGGTGTCTCTGCCTCTCCCCTTGTCCTCAGACATTAAAAAAAATATGCAACTGTATTGTTATTTTGAAACCTAAAATAGATTATGTTTTCCATTGTCTTCCTGTGTCACTCAGAATAAAACCTGGTCCTATTATAGCCTACAAGCCCCTATCCTCATCTCCTGCTGCTTGTTTTCCCAGGCTCCTAGTCACTGTCTTCTGGCTTCCTTGATTTTTCATGAACACTTCCTGCGGCCTTCTGCCTCAAGGCATTTGCACTACTTTTTCTTTATGCTTGTTTTCTATACATACTGCACTTCCTTACTTTCATCATATGCTAGCTAATCAGTGTGAATTTTCCTAACACGCAACATCATATGTAACATTCGTCATCCAGCATTCCTTATTATTCCTAACCACATTTTATTTATTACTCCTGACTACATTTTATTTTCTCTACAGAATTTATTATCATCTCTATCTTTACTGTTTTGCCTAATGCCTCTTTCTGTCTCTAGGGTTCAAGTTTCCTGAGAGCAGTAGCTTAGTCAGTTTTGTTCACAACTGTAACTTCAGGGTCTACAACAATACCTGGCACCTCGCGGCTACTTAAATGAATGAAACAAAGATTCCAGAGACTAAACTATGCTACTATCTCAAATCTAATCAATGATATAAAAAATACAGTCACACAATATAAAAATTGAAGTTCACATTTAAAGTTTGGTTTTTCAAATTCATTTGCTTCTTTAAACACATCCATCAGTATCTGTTGTCATACCTCTACTCATTAACAGAAGGCCAGTAAAGAAGCTCTCTTGTGGAAGCCATGCTTAGCCACCACATGAGTAATTGCTCTGCACGAGCCGTCCTGTGGCATCTCTCAACTGAACCGAAAGTCTTCCACTTCAAAGTCTATGGCAAGGTGGTTAGGAGAATGAATGGAAAATAAAGGTTTATTTTAGATATACTTTTGGAATTAGTTTTTGAGGATTTATCCCAATGCTAAGTAAGGAAGTTATCTGTCTGTGGCCATGTAACTGCATGCATTTCCATCTCTTCTATTATCAAATTAGAGAAAACCTCACAATATAGTAAACTCTTCTTAATTCAAAGATAATTTGAGTTACTAGAGGGTAGAGAATTGTGTCTTAGTCTTCTTTGTTTCACCTATGTGTATATAACCACTTATAGCTCAATAGTTCAATGAATAATGAAAAATTAGAAGTTGTATTGTATATATTAATTTCAAATATATGCCAGTGTTGATATTTTCAATTCATTTAGGTACTTGTTTGTATTAGGCTTCTTTTAAAAACCTGGGGTTTTAGGCAGAGACATTTAGGGCATGGTTCGATCAGAATCGCTGTTGCTCAAAGTCTTCATGGTCTGCCCATACAGTTCTGCCAATTACATATTCATAGTATAATTGGCACATAATTGTTATTGATCTTTACGCTCATTTGAGATCTACCTCTTATACTGTTAAACACACACATTTACTGTTATTTTTTGAAAAAAATTTACTGCCTATGTATTGTGAGAAGAATGGAACTGTGTGGTTAATCAGAGGGTGAAGGAGGATGGCTTGAAGGAACAGAACAAGATGCAATAAGAAAATGTGGATGGAAAGTCTATGGTAACTTTTCCATCACATAAATGAATGAATACCCAGTATTGAATAAATCATGGATTTTAGGTCTTAACATTCCATATTCTTTGAAATAAATTATTTTCAAATATCCCCAGAGATATTTCCATATTTTCAGAAATATTATCTTAGAACAACCACAAGCACAGAGTATATAGAAACTTGAGAACACCTGTGGTGAGAAAAATTAAATGCATCTCATATGGTTCAGTCAACAAGCTTACTCTGCTTGTTAGAGCTGTTTATTTTAAATTTCCTGTAAAATCCAAATAATAGGCAGACAAGTCTTTACCTGACCAACTTGTTGTGTAAGTTGTCTTATACTGTTTGATTCTCAAACCCCCTGGTGAGAATGTCCCAAAGCCTATGGAAGAAGCAGACACATACAAGGCAGTAGACATTTTTTCCCTCTCCTTCTGCAGCAATATTTCCTCCTCTACAAACACACAGCCTAGGTTTGTTACTTCAAAAAAAAAATAAGTGAAAGTATGTTATTACAACTAGAAGCATTCACAGATATAACCAGCTAAATAAATCTCTTGCCCTCACCTAGAATCAGGCTTCAAAAACACTATCCATTCTCTAGAAACGCCAGGCTCTCATATCTTACTCTTAAAGCCACCATGATGTGGCTTTCACCTCCTCTGCTCCGGTGAAACTGCTGTTATGAAGGTTTCAAATGACCTCTTTGTTACTATTAATAAGTCTGGTGAACATATTTCCAGGTGTTTCCTTACCAGAACTTCGTATAATTTGGCACTGTGGATACCTTCCTTCTCGAAGTATTTTTCTTCTTAGAACAGCTTCTTGAGTCACCATCCTCACTATTCAGTATTCCTTCTGCCCATCTCTTCCTTGGCCTCAGTTTTTATCTAACATCTGTCTTAAGCTTTCTCTTATCAAGATTTATTATCTACAGAGGTGGCGGGGGAGTGGGGAGAGAGAGAGAAAAAAGAGAGAGATGCCTACTGGACTTCTTTCAGATGTAACTTCCTTTCTTCCAAATCAGTTCCACTCCTTAGTGGCCTAGAGTCATCTCTTTGACTCAGGCCTGAAAACAATCACCATTCAAATATGTTTACTGAATCCAATCTTGACCTTCAGGCTTCAACTAAGATTTCATACCTTCTGGAAAATGAATCTTTCCCAGGCCCCCAGCCCCCTGAGCCTCCCTCTAATATAGCCCACTCTGCCCCCTTCTGCTTTTCTTTGTCCCTTTTTCTTTCAATTAATCAATCTCTGTTGAGGGCTTATTAAGTGCCTAGCACTGCCTTAACATTTGGAAAACAACAAAACAGACCAAAAGTTTTGCTTCATGGGACTCTCATTCTAGTCACGGAAAGACAGACAACAGACACTTATAAATAATTACATTATACAGTTTTAAAACTTACTTACATTGTATTAATATTGCTCGTTTACTTGTCTTTTTTCCCAAGGATATAAGTTCCTTTACCTACTAAGTTCCTGGCATTTTATTGTATGCTTAAAAATATTTATTGACTCTGGAATCTCCCTTTCACATGAATCAGTGAGTGCTCTTGCCAAATTAGGCTGGTCTGTATTCCAGGGTTTTATATAAATTAGCTTTAGTCCAATGTCACCTTCATGCTTTATTAAGACTCTAGAGGTAAGTTGCCTCTGGACAGATCTATATTACTGTGTTACATGCATTAATTATTTTATTTTTATTCTACTTTTCAGGGTTTTTAAAAATTGGTTGCTCTCCAATATTATATATAATTATATGTCACATTGTAACTTAGCGTTATAATGAATTGTTCATCGTATAAAGACTTCTAGAAAAGTCTTCTGCTAGTTGTTACATACAAGGCAGAATTTAACTGATTTGTGGGCAGTACATATTGATCTATTCCATTAATTTTAATGAATGCATAATATTCTATAATATACATATGTAATTATATATTTAATCATCTTTTTCTAAGGACATTTACTACTTCCGAGTCTTTACCATTGCAAATCATGTGACTGTAAACCTCTCTGTATATATCTTCTTATGTATATATCTGCATGGTTCTCTAATATAGCTTCCTAGAAGTGGAATTGTTGGTTTAAACAGTGAATGCTGACAAATTATTCTCTAGAAAGGCGTTACCAATTTATAATTTCCCAAATAGTAACTGCTGTTTCCCTTCCCTTTTTCAGACCTTTACTTTATAGATATAAATGCTGTTATGTGTGTGTAATTTTTTCATATTCTGATGATCATATGGCATTTCTTTATCAAAGAAAGGGGAGGGTAACCTCTGAATCTGTGGCCTAGGTCATGTTCCTCTGCTGGATGCCCTCAATGCATACCATATCACATTTTCTCCTAATGATTAATATCATTATTATTATATTTCACTATTATCATTTCTTGCTTTAACAGTCATAACTTCTTGAGTAAAATATATCACTAAGATTAAAAAAATAATGATTACAGCTTGGATAGGTCTTGGGTATAAACATTTTCTCATTTTATTTTTTGAAAAGTATTTTTCGTATTACAGTTTTGCCTAGTAGATATTCGAGATTGATGTGATGATTTTGTCCAAATGGGCATGTTTTTCCTGTTGCTATATTTGTTATCATTTTCTCATTCACTTACATGGTAGTGAGAAAGTATAGAATAATTGCCTTTTTTGAATTGACTATAAAATGTTTTTAATTTGATATATTAGGTCATTATTTTTTAATGTTCTAGTGTTTATTGAGAGTAGAGTATATCCCCTAACTGTGGGATATTATGTTTGACATATACCAATTAATTTGAATTTTTGAGTTATATTGTTTAAACAATACTGTCAGGTCTCTGTTTGAACAAGTCATATCACACAGTGTGCACAGTCTAGATAAGGAAGATGAACAATAAAGAAATAAACAAATAGACAAAATTTTAGATACTGGTGAATATAAAGTAGGGAGAAGTAAGAGTTGTTGACTGGTCAGGGAATTTAGGTTGGATGGTCTCCAAAGAGGTATCTTTTGTCATACTTGGGTAGTATATTATTGTGGCTTTTGTTTTTGCTTATTTAATATATTTTTTCTCTATGCTTTTCTCTTTAATTCGATTTCTCAGCTTGTGTCTGGCTTGTTTCTCCTTAGTGTATGTTTGAATTTAAATATAATTCCAGGTGAAAAATGTAGTCTATTATTGATGACTGGAAACCATTTAAACTCATAGTAATAAATGATAAATTTGTTTTCTATCAAGTGTTAAATGCTTTTATGAGTTTGTTTTTAAATCTTTTTACTGTTTTCTGTTTTATCGTACATATACTCTGGTATATTTTATTGTCTTCTGTAGTGATTTAGGAGGAAAATTCCCCTTTAAAAAATAATAGTGGTTATCTTTAAGACCTTATTAACTATGTTTAAACTGAGATTGTTCTAATTTTCTAAGTCAGTGATTAAATAATAGTAAGGATTTTAGTATCTACACTTCTATTCATGAATATTTTCATTGTTTTGCATTTCTTACTTTATGACATCTTTGTTTTATTTACATTTATACATTTCTCCTGGTACATATGTGGAAAAGAGTCTTTAGAGTGTAGGGGGTCATAGAGGCTGCACATGTAGAACATTGTAGCAGAATGTCAAATTGTTTATGCTATTTATACTTCCACAGCAACATTTTCGAAATAATCTTAATCCCTTTCCGCATTGTCTCCAACAATTAGTATTGTCAACCTCTAAATTTTGGTTCACGTTGGGGTGTAAAATTATATCTCAATACGTTCATAATTTGACTTTTCCCAAATTACTAGTAAGGGATGAATCTAATGAGTTTGAACATCGTTTTATGCTTAGGGCTTTGCATGTTTCTCTTGTGTGCCATAACTCCATGTCTTATGTCCATTTTTTTGTTGTTATATTGTCTTTTTTATTATTGATATTGAAGAGCACTTTATATAACAAATTATATAATTTTTACCTTTATGTGTTGCAAATATCTTCCCTCAGTTTGTGGCATATCTTTTCACTCTTTTTAAATTTTGATGAATAAATGTTCTTATTTTTAATTTGGTTGAATTTATCACCCTTTTATTTTACAGTTATTATTTTTTTGTTTAAAATTCATTGAAGTTATATCTCAAAATGATATTTTCCCACTACTTTTGTGTAAAACTTGGTAAGTCTTTACAATGATACAAAGTCTTTTTTTCTTCCTGAGTTAAGGAGCATCTTCTTTTGCTATACTCAGCTTACTGTTTCTGCATCATTTGTTATGTTTTATTCTTTTAAGATATCCACTATCCATGTATTGAATTTCTTTTACTAATACAAAATAGTTATCATTTTCCCTTAATTTATTTTATGTCTATTTTTTGCGATGTATTTTGAGAAATGATCTCAAATTGATCTGTGATACTAGTAAATTGTCTTTCTGTCTGTAACGTCAGTTCTATTTTCTAATGCTTACAAAGGATTTGTGTTTCTATTATTGCATTTTAGTTTTCTATAAGTGCCTTTCTCTCATCCCATCCTCATCTTATTTAGCTAGATTTTATCTCAAAAGATATATAAACCTTAAAAAATGTTGTCCTTATCTCTTTTTTAAGTCCCTCCTTTTTTTTACCCTGTAGCTTTTTATCGTTTGAGAAGACAAAACATTTTCTTTGTGTATTAAATATCTTTAGAGTAATGCTTTCCAATGATTCATATAATGTGATTTTTTTAATTACTAGAGTTGTTTTTATATGGCTTTTGTTTTCAGTATTTTAGGTTAGAAATAGTTTTAGCCATTTTTTGTTAACTGACTTTGTATCTATTATTTCAGTTGCAAATTTCAGTTTCTGGTTTGTCATTTGTATGGAATGTCGTTGTGCACTGAGAATGTCACTGGTTATATTTTATTTTTAACTTAAAGATTTGTCCAGTACTCAGGTGCCTCATATTTACTGGAATTTGTGTATTTAATTTTTTACTTTGTGCATAATTCTCTGCTCTGTGTTGGTTTCCACTATAGATATGTTTTATTTCATTTGTTTTAGAAAATTTCATAATACCTTATGTCCCACAGTAAGCTAATTTTATGTTTTTCTCTTTTATACTTTTTAGTACAAATATGGCTTGCATCTCTTTGTAATTGTTTTCCCGTAGTAAGTAAGATATGTTTAAATGTGATCTCAAAAAATGTTTAGAATTTTATTTATCTGTGTAGATTCAGGGTCTTGTTCTTGGGCTCAAGTGATCCTCCCATCTCAGCCTCTGGAGTAGCTGGGACTATAGGAGTGCATTACCACACCCAGCTAATTTTTGTATTTTTAGTAGAGACAGGGTTTCGTTATGCTGCCCAGACCGTTCTCAAACTCTTGGACTCAAGTGATCGGCCTGCCTTGGCCTCCCAAAGTGCTGGGATTATAGCCGTGAGCCACCGCGCCCAGCCTAATATTTAGAATTTTTATCTCCCATACTTATGAAAATCTGAGGTATCTCGTTTGATCTATCAGAGAAAAATATGGAAAAATATCAAATGGTTACAAATATTTATATTCATAATGAGCCACCACACCCAGCCTGATATTTAGAATTTCTATCTCCCATACTTATGAAAATCTGAGGAAAAATTATTAAATTGTTACAAATATTTATATTCATAGGGGAACATATCTTTGTCATTTATATCTTTGTTTACATTTATAATGAGTAAATACATGAGTATTTATTTTTATTTTTACTATTATTAAATAATGAGTAAAAGAAAGGTTTTGCATACTAGTATACTAAAGAGACTTAGAGAAAGGAATCCTTGTTGTTGCTTGTCTTGCTGGAGCCTGTTAACTTCAGTAGTGATAGCACCATGTTCAAGAGACCAAAGTAGAGACCTGGAGCTAGTGAAGGACACATAGGGTTTACCAAGAGGACTTACATATAGGGTGGTCCAGTGGTGGCGGGCTGTACAGGAGAACTGCTACTGCTTGTAAAAAACATGCAGTTTATATAGCATTTTCACTTAGCGTTCTCCCCTTAGCATCCTCCCTCTGCCAACTTTTAACCTGAAACAAAGGGCCTTGATTCCCCGTACAGCCCATGTTCCTCGTGAGGGGCCAGGTTCAGATGTTCTTTATAGATAAGGAATGAATCTCCAGGTTGATCATTCCTGGATTCCTTAGCTCAGAACTCCGAATAAATATTAGTTATTGCTTTCAGATGCATCTGCCATACGCTGCTCTTTATTGAAAAGGGTGGTGAATGGTGTTGCTAGACAACACAATCATACCATAGAGATTCTTTTTTTTAAGCTTACATATTTTATATTTAAAAAGAGTATTGCTTAGAGTTATTTGTGTAATAGGCAAACAGATAGAAATCTTAAAGCTGAAGAATAAAACATAACACAAAAAAATCACTTATTTTTAAGAACAAAGAAGGAAATGATTCAAAAAGGAGGGAAATTATCAAAAATTACCACTAGAAATAACAGAGGAGAAAAAGTTGAGTAAAAATTTGAAAACCAAGTAAAATTAAGTAGTAGTTAAATTAAGTTCTGTGAATTGTAAATTCATAGAACTGTAACATGACATGTTATGCTGAATCAAAATTAAGTACTACTGCTACATAATATTTGTCAAACATATTCTGCATTTGGGATTAAAGATTTCATGTATATATTCATTAAGCATATATTATGACTACTATTAAAATTGTTTTGACAGTAGCAAAGATTTGATAATACTTAATTGAATGAAGTACTAGATAGTAATCCCTATTTTTTCCCCAAAGGCTTGTATGTTTACGTAGTTTCATTTTTTTAAACCAGTTTATTTTGGTAAATATATTAGTATCATAACTTGATTAAATTTAGTCTTTGGTATATAGAAATAAAGTTTGAGTTTCAAGCATCTTAACTGAAGATGTCCCTGACAAAATTCTTATTACAGCCAGTGTTAATGGGACTAGTCAAACAGGAAAAACAGATGTACTATCTTTATAATATCTGGAAGTAGAAGAAAGGAAGCAATTTATTCATGAAATTCACTTTTAAATAAGATGCATTTATTAAAACACTATCCTAGAATTGTAATCCTATCAAGGTTTCATAATTACTTAAATAGCCATAACACAATAAAACAAAAAATCGTAATTTTGAAGACACTAGTTGTGTTTCTGGATTATTTTAGCAGACTTAACAAAAACACTTGAATTCGTGGCCTACAAATCAAATAAGATTGAAGCAATTTAGTTATGCACTTCATATATAAATAATCATCTAAAGTTATAAAATATTATCTTACAGATTCCAGTCCTATCAAGCTTCCATTTGAGCCACTGTATAATCACTTAATAGCAGAAGAAATAAAAGGGAAGAAGTTAAAATTCCTTAAGTAAAGAGACAAGAAAAGCATTTTGCTATAATTCTGAATCTTTAGAAACAGACTCATTGGAAGAGGATCAACTTATGTTTCAGAAAAACTCGCAAACCAACATTTGTTTTTCCTCTGCTCTCATACAACACAGCAATCATTAACACAGAAGACTTGTTTGACCAAGAAGCCCCATACACCAAGCAGTAGACACCAGTTGAGTCTCTTCCTAGTCAGACTAACATTATTTACCTGGAGATAGTGTTAGATTGCACAAACTGAAGGCTCAGGCCTCGAGACTGCACCCCTTTCAGACACTAGTATCAAGTCGGGTCTCCAGAACTTCAGACCAGCTAGCTTCAAATTGAGATTCCCATGACCACCTCTTTGGGTTTGACTAATTTGTTGAAGCAGCTCACAGGACTCAGAGAAACACTTGTTTACATTTGCCTGTTTCTTGTAAATGATATTACAAAGGATACAGATGAAGAGATGCATAGGGTGAGCTACGGAAGAAGGGGTGTGGAGCTTCCATGCCCTCCCTGGGAACACCACCCTCCATGAAACTGTATGTGGTCAGCTATGTAGAAGCTCTCTGAATCCTCTCGTTTTGGGTTTTTATGGAGGCTTCATTACATAGGCGTGACTGATTAAACCATGGCCATTGGTAATCAGCTTGTCCTTCAGCTCCTTTTCCCATCCTTGGAAGTTGGGGGGTGGGGCCCAAAGTTCCAATCCTTTATCATGGCTTGGTCTTTTTGGTAACCAGCCTTATCCTGATGCTATCACTCAACATTAATATACAAAAAGAAAGCACTTTGGAGATTCCAAGGATTTTAGGAGTTGTATGCCAGGAAACATGGAGGAAGATATATACTCCATGATAGCTAGGAAATTGACTGACTTCTATTTTCAGGCTATTTTCAGTGTATGTCTTTTAAGACATATACTCCATGATAGCTAGGAAATTGACTCACTTCTATTTTTCAGGCTATAGGGTCTGAAGACAAAATCCAGTGCTGGTATTGAGACCCTTCTTGTTGTCAGGGGAAGATGTACTGGGCAAGGCAAGTTTCTGGGAAATAGGGTTCTTGGAGAGGTTCATCTTTACAGAATAGGAGGTTGGGGAGAGGATCCTCTTCTCAGTACCTGCCACTGGGGATCCCTTTGTAATAGCTGCCGTTTAACAGAATGAACGATAGGATAGATTCAGAGCACCAGAACCTGAACCAGAAACTCCACATCAGTGGGAGAGTTGAGCCCAAAGGAGGTCTGCAGCATCTGCCAATGCCAGAGATACCAGGAGAAACTCAGTTTTGCGCTTATGGAGGACCTTCTATGTCAGGAGGGAGTGGTCTGTTGGAAGGACCCTGCTTATGCAGTCCTGAGCCTGGGCTGGGCAGTGGGTGGCATCCGGTCCATATCATGCATGAGGCCTTGCATTTGCACACCTTCACAACTTGATACTCCTCCTTCATCAGAGATCTGGTTAGCCAGAGTGTGCCCTGGTGGTCCTCAGAAGTCTCTGCTAAATGTTTCACTTGGAATATCAAGGATATTAGGATATTTTTTGAAACATGTAAATTGTTAATAATTTGTCATATGTGCAGGCATTTTGTTTTCTTACATGATTAAGGTTTCACTCAGACAACAGAACTGTCAACCTGTTATTTGAGTATTTTGCTCATTGAAAATAATCTGGCTTTGATAATAGGCCAATGACCTTTTTTTCTAAAAACTTTTAGGCTTATATTTTTTAGGTGTCCATCTCTTCACATGCATGACTGATCTTTTCACCTCCCTTGGGAAGATTCTCCTCTATCTTTATGGGGTAAACACAGTCTAAATAGGATATTTTGTGAAAATATATTTCATTTCTTTGATTCAGTTCAAGAAGGACTTGAAATTTCCACCAGCAATTTTGCCTCTCCTTTCTGTGTGCGTTTTCCTGTTAGTTTGTTTCTGAGTGCGATGAAGCTTTCCCAGTTTGCAGACTTTTAATATGACCTCCCTTCTTTCACTTAATTTAGTGAGCATTCATGTTTTTTGAATCAAGATTTTCTAAATAACTCAGCTGCATTAGTAAGATTCTTCAAAATTTTGATTCATCTTCTAAGATGTCTCCGTTTCTGTTGCATTTTTATATCCAAGTTCCTAGCATCCATGTTGTCATCTCCAAGAACAGTAGCCCAGTCTCTCACCTTTAACTAGTGTTCACACAGAAGCTTGATCAGACTTGTCATATTTTAGAACTTGTTTCCTACACATTTTAGAATTTTCTAGCATTTTATTCTGCTTAGTATGTTTGCTCCCTCTTCCCTTTTCCACTCTTCAGCTTCTTGTGAAAGCAGCTCTGTGTTTCCCTGAAGATTGGAATTTTTATCCGAAGTGTCTTTCAATGCTGTCTGAAGTTGTTCTTCATTGTTCTGATGTATTTCGAAGGCTGTTTTGGTTGCAGCTACGTGAATTGTGTTTCGATGAATCTCCTAAAAACTGAAACATTCTGTCTTTAAGCTACCAACCTAAATTGTTCTAAACATTTAGATTTTTTTTGGTCCTTTTCTGAGAGTCTTTAATATAAGCCCAAGTAAAGAGTTGGGGCTTTCTAGTGCTTTATTAAAGATTTCCAGTTTGTGAATTTCTAATAATTTATTCTTAAGTTTGTCTTCTACCAAAGTTGATTTAAGGCCATTTTTTCTTGAATGAGACAAATCTCATAGATATGTTTTTTCTTCTAAAGTGACAAAAACTCCAGTAGTCTGTTCTTTGTCCCTACTTGTGTCCAGAAATCTGCAGGGACCTGTGCCTGGGCTTAGGGCCTCTGGCAGCACTACCGTCACCTGTCATAGCAGTTCCAGGACCAGCTTGACACAGAGCACCATGGCCAACAACACGTTCTCTGTGACTCCTGAGGCCACTGCTGAGCTATCTCAGGTCGCCAGAAGCCTGCTTACCACTATGAACTTTCGAGAACACACGTATACAATTCTTCTCTGAACCGAACAAGTGCCTGGCAATGAGGACAGACCTCAGTGGAGGTGGGGAAGGGGAAGCAAACAGTAGAACACAGCTTTCCCACCTTCTTCACATCCTGACACTCAGAGACTATAATAGAATCACCTGGCCCCTGAGATATGCAGGAGGCTGAGGTGATGGGCTTAGCTGATGGGATCAAGGTCTTGTCATACCCATAAAGCATTCATGGGTTCTCTGTTGGGAAGCTTAAACTGCGTTGGATTTGCAGCTCCTAGGCTTGGCCAGTGCTCCTCCTTCTCTTAATAAACTTTTCATCCTGTGGCCATGGACATCTCACCCTGCTCATGATGGACACAAGAATCTCCTGACCCTGTACCCTCTTTTGTTTGTATTTGGCTGACCTTGAATGTACATAAGCAGGGGCTATGGGAGTGGTTTGGAAGGCTGAACCAAGAGTTTCAACTTACTTCACTAATACCAGCTTTCAAAACTAAGGAAGAGAAGTATTCAGTAGAATTTTCAAACTTTTCACATATCAGCAATGTGCTATCTAAGTTGATTTTAAACTCTTCCTGAATGTGATAAAATGTTTTCTGACACAAAAGCCTTTCTACATGCTAGTGTTCAGAATCTTAAACTGGGGGCATTTGATACTGAATAGAACTCTCTCTGCTCCCATGGTAGGAGTGTTGGGGCACCTGAGCTTCTTCCCAGTGTAGCGGATGGCTCTTTGAACTATAACCACGTATTACATAAATGTATTATATGTTATTTTTAGCTACTATTGAGTATCAGATTGGAGAATATGCAGTAAGCTAAATAAACTTTTGGAAATTGATGTATGATATTAAAGATGCTGCTTATTAAAGTCTCAACATCTGTAAAAAAATCTGCAAATACAGATATTTTCATGAATTCCTTTGCAGAAATCTCTTGTGTTTCTAAATTTATCAGAGAATCTTGCACATCTCTGTCTTTGCTCCAAGATTTATTTGCATAGAGGCTTGAAAAATCAAGAAAAAAAGGCAAACAATTAAATAATATGAATGTTTTCTTTTTATGTATATATTTTCTGGATAATAGAAATGGTGAATTGGTATTTCCTTTTTATTCTGAAGAGTTAACAATATAATCAGCAGTCAAATGTGTGAGCAACAGACAGGAAGATGAGACAAAGCAATATTTTAATTCTGTTCCTATAAGAAATGTCTTTTCATTTTTTTTCTTATATGAGATTCTTTTTTGGCCATAAGTATTTTTTGCAAGGATGAGACAGATTTGCCTCCACATGGACTGGTTTATTATAACATTTTCTTTTAATTGTCTGAGTATAGTTTTGTAAAGCAAAACAATACTGGAAAGTGGGAGAACACTATTTATGTTAACTACGCAATCTTAGACAAGTCACTTGACTTCTGTGCATTATCTGATGATCTCTTGTTATCTGATCATGTCCTTCATGTCTACTTCCTAGTAAAAGTGTTAGTCTGAAGATAATTGAAGATGATGTGTAAAACATTTTGGAAAATACTAAATTTTAAATAAACTGTAGCTGTTAATTTATTCATATGGTTTAATAGATTTACTGAAAATCTTCATTTGGGTAATATTCTAGTTATAGACTCTAGGCCACATGTAGTGTAATATGTATCACACTTGGTTAGGAACAAAATCAGCCTTAAGGTTGTGCTCAGCAATATCATAAAGACTGATGTTTATCAAGTAAGCCCACATTTGGCAACACAAGCTTAATTGTTTTTATCAGAGCAGTTCACCTGCTTCAGAAACTTAGTACGACAATACCCAGAGAGTTTATTGAATGAAGATATGCTTAAGACTGTGCATAACTGAACTAATAGCATAGAAGTTTCTGAAGGATTGATTTAAATATAAATCAATAATTAATTCAGTACATTGATATTGAGCATTAATTCAGGAAACTGATATTACCATATAATAAACTATGATAGAACAAGCACTGGGTTATGCAACAGACATTTATACATAGAGGACAGTTCCTGCCCTCATAATGTTTAGTGCAGGAGGGAGACCTACAGAATGCTACAGTAAAACAAGAGAAACAACTTGACACATACCCAAGTGCTAGGGTGCCCTTCTGTGCAACCATTACTCAGAATGGGCTCCCTGGGTATCAGGGGAGACTTCTGCCTAGAAGTGATGTCATGATACAAAGGGGTTTGGATATTGACAGCCAATTGATTTTCAATAATGAATTGGTGAAGTATCCCTGAGGGAAATATATCTGAATAAGTCTTGCTAAAATAGCTTCCAGTGTGCCAGCTTACTAAATTATAATGAGAAAAATGTGTATGAGTATTTGAATTGTGACGAACATCATTTTTTGCCTGTGTTTCAGCTTCATGGGGTAACACATCATCATTATAAATATGTTGTTGATTTAACCTGAGAAATCATCATCCTTGAAGAAGAAAATCTATTGGGAGTCAAATTGTATTCAGAAAGTTGCTATATGAGCATCAGATCAGTTGAATTTGAGTAAGACAAAAAATAGTTGGCATTATACAAAGCAGTTTAACAATGGAAATCACTGATAAAAATGCAGTGTTCATTGCTCAATGGCTACACTCCACTTGTACAATTTGGATAACATCATCATTAATACAATAAGAATTACTGTAATAGATTCCATGTTATTATGTTTTATTCTTCAGTTTAAAGATGGGAAAACTGAATTTTGGAAAACTACCAGCTCTGTGATGTTGGGGAGGTTACTTCAACTGTCTAGTCCTCAATTTCCTCATTTATAAAATGAGGATGAAAGTAATATATACTAATATTAGTAATAACAGTAAATAATAACTGTTATGTATGTGACTCCTTA
The DNA here is from genome assembly GCF_029289425.2 of Pan paniscus. Classification (NCBI taxonomy): domain Eukaryota; kingdom Metazoa; phylum Chordata; class Mammalia; order Primates; family Hominidae; genus Pan; species Pan paniscus. The sequence goes on from NC_073249.2 coordinate 129,178,010, forward strand.
TGTCTGGCACATAATAAGCACTATTATGTTATAATAGCACTAATCAGGTATGATTATCCCACCTAAGAGAAAATAGAAAGTAAATTAAAACAGAATTCAAATGATTAGTTTTTAATGTAAGGATTTCTGATTTTTTAAATCTAGGTAATAGCTACTTGAAATTTCCTTGAATGCTTGAATGGCTTAATTTCCACATTCTTTCATTTGGTTTCCTTCAGGCATCATGTAGCTGCACTTTCTTTTTCTTTCTTCTTTCTTTTTTTTTGTAAATTGCACAGTCTCTGGTATGTCTTTTTTTTCCTCTATACTTTAAACTCTAGGGTACATATGCACAACATGCAGGTTTGATACATAGGTATACATGTGTCATGTTGGTTTGCTACACCTTCTGCCTGGGTCAAAGATGCAAGCTTTAAGCATTTTCTTTTTTACAGTCCTGGTTTTCCTGAATTAAACACAAACACAAACATGTAGACATATGTAGACAGAAAATCCTCATGTATAGTGCATTATAATTGATAGAAAACTTTCACATATATTTGTTTAGAGCCTAGAGCCCAGTTTCTTTTTTTTTTTTTCTTTGCTACTGTCACCATTAGCCAAGGTAGAAATTTCAAAAGTTGGCCTGGTATTTGCTGAGTTTGGAGGACTAGGGTTAAATATCATATTTGGACTTCGGGACAGAAACTTTCTGTAAAATGTTATGATTATGTAGAGATTTGAAAAGACTACATAGGGGAGGTCCGAATGCCCCTGCATATTTAAATTGTAACTATATTTTCTTGAATTTCCGTGATGCTGTATGCCATTCATGTGTTTTACCTTTATTTGACCTTGACCTTACATGCACTATGTGCATCTAGGAGATTTAATACATATAGTTGGTGAAAGGAATAAAGAATGAAGTGACATATTACACTAACATAAAAATAAGGAGAATCCTAATCTGACCTCATCATAAGCAATACTTTCCACTTATTTATTTGAATAAGAGTATTAAATAAAGGGCAACAAGTGACATATATATATATATATATATATATATATGGTAATTAGACAATGATAAGTTATGTTCCAAAATTATAAATTGTTAGAAACTTATCATAGTGTCAAAATTATAAATTGTTAGAAACTTATCATAGTGTATAAAAGTCTAAATGAAAATGTCCTTCCATATATATTTTTGTATTAATAGAGATTATGGCTATCCGTTCTTCAAATAGTATCTCCTTGAGCATCATTGCTTTGTGAAATGACAAAATATTATGACATATTTAACTTATGAAAGATGCTAAAGTTCTGTTTTACCCTCAGCTTTTCATGGTATGTGTTACTGTGTTTTATTACATAGACAATTTAAGAAACCAGAGGACAATTCATTTTTTTCTGTGAAGTAGCAAATTGGTAAGGAATCATGGGAGATAATATATCATATTCTTAAAAAGGACATGTGTTTTAAAAATCACCATTGATTTGATTTTTAATATATCATTGATAGAACAGATGGTGGAGTTATAGTTATAAGCAATGAAATACAAAAATCACCTTGCTGGATGGTTTTTTGTAGGCAATTTGCTCGATCAAATTAAGTTGGAAAAAATAGGTGACCGAATTCTATAGATGACACTATTGGTAGTTTTATTTTTACTGTGACCTCCTGTGTTTTTATCTGTCATGATTGCACAGCACCCTTTATATTCTTCTTCTTCTCATTTTTCCTTCTATTCAGTCACTCTGGCATTCTGAGGCTGATATTTTAGATATTTCAAACCAGATTCTACTCCAGAAAATCCATTTGTTTTAAAGAATTCATATGAAATAAAGGGACTGTTGAATCAAAGGACCAAATAGTTCATTAAGAAGCATTGTAAAAGTGAATAATGTACTAATAAAAAGTTTTATACTTCATTTTCATATCTAAGAATTTAGTTAAGCATATCTTAATTTATTTCTCTAATTAATACCTACATTAGAAGTTAAGTAACAGAGAAAATTAGAGATTTAACCTACATTTTACCATTTGCAAGAAAGGTACAAAAATATTCTATACCAGCTGTAATCATGCATGACTTTAATCAGATATTTGGAGACCTATTTCAATTGCCTGCAGTGTTAGCTATTCAAACTCAAAATATTCTGTAAGATTCCCTTATAACTTGAGAAACAGATGACTCATTTCCCTTAGACAGCTCAGCTTGTGCAATTTTAGCTGTGGAGAATGAGCTGTCCATTATTTTTTATCACCATTCTCTGCTGAATGCATTTGCTCTTTCTTCCTTTCCATTGCTTGTGTTTGTTTATCTAATTTGGATTATTAGCATGCCATAATGGTCTATAATTTTTTCCCCTCAGTCATTTACTTCTCAGGCAGGAAATTTCTTAGTGCTCCTGAGGACAACAACAACATGTGATATTTTGTTTTTGTTAAAGTCACAAAATTAAAAGTTTAGAAGACACTCATGTCTTTAGGAAAAGCTCTATTCAAACGCTGCTGAGGAATATTGGCCAGTATTGTTTCCTGTAATTTTGTAGAAATAAAATTTGTAAATTTGTAGAAATAAAGATAGAACTGATCTTTGTGATGAATGGCAAGTGTGGCAAACTTAAAATTAATCAAATATCTTCCTTTATTTTTATCATTATTATTAAGGTTCTTTGAAAATTATGAAAGATAATACAGTTCTTATTTGTGGAGTGCTTGGAGTGTGCTGGTTCTGGTGCCAAACTTCTAAGGTTCACATCTAGGCTCTGTCAGTTTCTACTCAGGAAACCTAGGCAAGTCATTTAAGCTCCGGGCTTCCGTTTTCTCAGCTGGCGAAAAAAAAAAAATGAATGTAGAAATGGGTCTTTTACAGGGCTGTTGAAGTGTTTACAAATTAAGACATATAAAGCACTTGCTTAGAACAATGCCATATATAGAGTAAGAACTCAGGAAGAGTTAACTACTAAAGGATTTTTAGTGTACAGAATTCAGGAAATACATATACATAGAACAAAAGCAAATACAATCACTTGAAATCCTACCACCTAGAAATAAGTCAATAACATTTTGAAGTGTGTTCATTTAATCTTATTCTATATGTCTATATTTTTATTTCAAAATGAGATTGTAGTGTATATTCCTAGTTTGTAACTTTGTTCATTTAAAATAATATGCAAATGTTTTGCATAATCTTGTATTATACTACACATTATTTAAGTGACTTCAGTATCACAATAATATGGTAATTTGGTTATCTAATGTTCTAGAGCTAATCATTAAATTTTTTACAGGGCTTTTTTTGTTTGTTTTGTTTTTTGCTATCATAACCAATGCCTCAATTGGTGTAATTGTAATCACTATCATTTCACGTATTTAAGAGTATTTCCTTAGGATATATACAGATTTTCTTTCTAATATTTAGATTTCAGTCATTACTTACAACTCAGACAAGCTTAAATTGATCCAATTTCAAATGTTTGGAGACATATGACTCCTAATCTCCTTATAATACACAGAAAAAAATCCCAAAACCTTTCTTCATTGTTTTCCTCTGAAAACCTTTGTTCCTTATTTGAGCTTCTCTAAAACAAGTGTAATACTCAAGATGCTGGTTAATGGTGCCATGCAGAGGGAGATTCTGCTTATACTTAATTATACAACATAGTCTTTCCTTTATAAGTGTGATGCAATAGCACTGATTCATATCAAATTAAGCATTATTGTATATAATAATTGTGCTTGATATTTTCATGCTAGATACACATAAAAGAAAACTAATACATCTGTTGCCCTAATAACATAAAATATAATTGCATTTCACAGTCCAACTTCCTGAATACTCTAAAGTAACACTTTCACATCCTCTTAAAAGATGAACTGAATTTACTTCTCTTCACTCAATATGACATTTTTGGAAAATAGTCACTAAAAGTCTCTTAAATGTTTTTAAATAGAAGTGGTATTTGTGCAGCCTGCAATCCCAGCACTTTTGGAAGCCGAGGTGGGTGGATCACGAGGTCAGGAGATTGAGACCATCCTGGCTAACACGGTGAAACCCCGTCTCTACTAAAAATACAAAAAGTTAGCCGGCCGTGGTGGCAGGCGCCTATAGTCGGAGGTACTAGGGAGGCTGAGGCAGGAGAATGGCATGAACCCGGGAGGCGGAGCTTGCAGTGAGCCAAGATCACGCCACTGCACTCCAGCCTGGGTGATAGAGCGAGACTCCGTCTCAAAAAAAAAGAAGTGATATTTTCTCTTGTTCGTTAGAGGGGTATAACAATTTTCATTGACATTGAATATTTTAATATTTTAAATGCTATATTTTCACCTTAGTTTCCTATTATTGTATGTTCTTTGTGGGTTTCACCATTTATGAATATAAAACAATCGTGTGCTTTGCATTCACATAGCCCATCCTTTTATTTTTAAATTCTGGCATTTGATATAGAGATATAGCTTGTGTATGACAGAGTAAGCTTTATTTGGTTATTTTTGATTCTGAGAATCTTTTCCTTTAATAGAAAAGTTTAACCTTATTTTTAATTTACATATTTGGACTTGCATTCAAATGCTGTATTAGCTTGCAGCCCACCCCTACCATGTATATAGTATTTCTTTCTTCTGTTGTTTTTGCTGAAATTTTAAGTTTTTCTCCTGATTAATGTCATACACTATATTTTAATTCTGTAAGTACTTAATATTAAATTTTAAACATAATTGAATTGTTTTTTATAATTGTCAATAAGTATCAGAGTCAATAAATAGAGTCAGGCTCCATTGAGTCCCTTCATTTAAGCAGATAAATTTAGCATGCCTTTATTCCCTGCCTGACAATACCTTCTGTTATTTTGTTAGAATATGCCTGTGTTTGAAATCTGTTCTACTTTTTATTTTTTGGCACTAGGAATCCTTTTTCAAAGAATGATTTTAAATATTTTTATTAAGCTTCATAGGTATGTTGAAGACATAATACCATTTGCTTAAGTTTGTAACACTTTTATTTTTCATTTATTTTCAGTTTGTATATTACATATTCCTTCTATTTAAGAAATTATGTAAATGGAGAGAGTTTTTGTTTGAGTAATTATTTGACGTGTTTTTGTAGAGATTATATTCTTATTCTTTAGCAGTCACTGTATTCCAAATGTATTTTGTGGTTCCTGGGAAGAAAGACAGTTATTTTGAGGAAAAATATAAAACTCCATGTCCAGTTCTAAATTCACATAGTCCAGTTCTAAATTCACATAGTCCAGTTCTAAATTCACATAGTCCAGTTCTAAATTCATGGCAATCCGTTGGAAATAAATGACTGATTCTTAGGTAAAAATTCCAAAGTGTAAGTGGGATTTGAAGGTGAATAGCTAAAAATGATACCTGGGGCAGCCATCCCTCCCTCCACTTTATGGTTTTGAATTTCACAACTGAAAAGTGCTGTTTTTTTGAAAATCTGTACTTCTTACTGAATATTTCTGTTATGAAAGCATACGATGAACTAATGTTTTATTAGTTGTATATTTTGAGAAGTTAAAAATAGGTGAACAAATAATAGTCATTAAAAAATAGAAAGTATGATGTGATTGTTTTCCTATGATTTTAAGACAATGATGCTACATAACTATTTCCCTGTAAAGACTTCATATTGTAATTTGAATAAATGCAAACATTATCATTGTTGAACAAAATAAACAAATATTGTTTCTTCTTTATATTCATACCAATCTCAGTACTTCACTTCTAATACCAGATGTGTGGGGTTTTCCCACCCCAAGTAATTCTCCAGTTCTCTGAGGACACCAACTAGGTGTTCTGCAACTTAATTCTGACACTATCTACCTGGATTTAGCATCACATCCTGGGGGTTATGGGCTCAGTCCCACAAGACTTCCCCCGAGTCAGATGCCAAACACAAGTCCAGGCTGTCTCTTGTGTCTCTGAACAACTATCTATAAATCAGATGTTGCAACAGCACTCTCCTTAGGTTCAATCATTTGCTAGAATGGCTCAGAGAACTCAGGAAAACAGTTTATTTATTAGATTCCCAGTTTTTTTAAAATAAAGGAATGCAACATAGGAACAACCAATTGGAGGAGATGCATAGAGGAAGGTATGGGGAAAAAAGACACGGAGCTTCCATGTCCTGTCTTGGTTGTGCCACCATCCCAGTGTCACGTGATGCTTGAGGTGTCACTTCACCAGCCGGAAACCTCTGTGTTCAACAACGCCTTCTGCCTGAGTATTGCCCATGCCACCTGGGCTCATTCTGCCCACTCGGCCCAGCAGGCTGTTCTCGGCTCGCACCACCAGTCTGGATCCCATACCTGCCAAGGGCAAGCCAGTTGCAGAGTGGCAAGAGGTGTGCGAGTGAGTGAGTGTGGGGTCCACCCATTGCACGCAGCCAGGGATGCTTGCTGCTGCAGCAGGGTGGGCAGCTCCAGGCACTGGTACAGGTCCCGGCTCCATGTGAGGCTGCAGCTGGATCAGATGTACCACACGCGGCATCTGCTGTATGCACCCACACGTGGATGAGGGGAATGTGATGGTGCCCGGAAGCTTGGAGACGTCAGGAGCCACAGAGCCCCAAAGAGGATGTGACAGCCCTGGATCAGGTAACCCCTAGGTCTGGCCTCCCTGAAGGGCCACAGCTCTCCTCTCCTTCATGTCTCCCACAACCTGGCGAGCAGTAGGAGGATTCTGTTTCAGCCCTATTTTTGTTACTGCTCTTTCATTCCCACCATTTGGTGGGTCCTGAGTTCTTGTCCCATGTCCAGGAAGAATGAGGTATGCAGGCTACTGGAGGGAGAGCAAGGTAGAAAGGAGCTTCACTGTGTGACAGAACAGTACTCGAGAGACCCATAGTGGTTAGCTGCTTTCCACAGGCAGGTCGTCCTAATGAGTGTCCAGCTCTCAGCAGAAAGGAGACCTGGAGTGGGTAGCTTCTTTCTGTAGGCAGGTCGTCCCAACTAGTGGTGAAGACCCAAATTGGGTAGCTCCTTTCCACAGCTGGTTGTCCTGATGTCTCTGAGTCTGGCTGAGTCCAGAGTTTGTATGGGCTTCAGAAGGGAGTAAGTGTGTGCTGATTGGTCTATAGGTGGCTGTGGGCAGGTCCGGAAAAAGCACTGTAAGTTCTAACTCCAGGGACTCCACCTGGAACTGACAGTCCAGCCCTCATTCTTCAGGAAGTCGCTGGCTTGAAGGTGGGGCTTCACTGGGGACCCGCCCCTTTCCATGCTTGAGGCTGTCTGTGTATTGCTGCCATTGATCAGGTAATCTACAGTGCCCAGGCTATTTGTGCCAAGAGTGCCTGCAGGCCCATGCTGAGCACCCCTCAGCACCCCCTGCTTTCCACTGTTGTTCATCGGTACCCAAAGTCCAGAGGGGCACAAGGTGAGAGACAGCTGGCCTGTCAGCACTGCTGCAAATGTGTGCACACCCAGCCAGGTTGTGACAGCACCTGGGCTCAGGCACAACTTTGCTCCAAAATCAGAGCAGGTGCCTGGGTGGGGAGAGACCAGGTAGTGGGAGCAGGCACTTCTGAGACTGCAGGGGCAGTGGGGGGTTTCCCAGGCCCCTGAGAAGGCAGGGTTGCCCAGGTCTGGAGCCACAGCTGGGTGGCTGCAGCCGCACCCAAGAGGGCAAGGCTCCCACCCTGCCAACTCAGAAGGGTGTGGGGCTCCCACCCCCGGCTCCTGCTGGCCCTATGGAGGGTGTAGCGCTGGCCATGCTTCCTCCAGCCATACCTCCCCAGCTGCAGCTGGTGTCTTCACAGCAGCCACTCCAGATAGACCACCGCTGTTATCACCAGCACCTCCACATGTTCACTGACCCAAAGCTCTGTGAGCCCCTTTCTTTTGTTTTTATAAGGGTTACATTATGTAGGCATGATTTATCAAATTATTGGCCATTTTTAACTCAAACTTCAGCCCCTCTCCCTTCTCCTAGGATAGGGGATGGGGCTAAAAGTTCCAACTCTGTAATCACACGGTTGATTGACTGGCAACCAGCCCCCATTCTGAAGCTGTACAGGAGCCTCCAGGCATCAGTCATCTCATCAGCCTACAAAAAAACACTTACGACTTCTGAGATTACAAAGCTTATAGGAGCTGTGTGCCAGAAAACAGGGATGAAAACCAAAATATGTATTTTTTATTATATTGCAGTATCACCATGGTTTGGCAAGATTCTCTGTGATCTGAAACCTGTCTCCTATTTTTCCTTCTACCATTATGTACCTTATTATCATATTTTAGGCATACTGACTCTCTTTTAGGGTCTTTGCAGTTCCTTTCCCTTTGTTAAGATCTTGAAAATGTCTTCCCTGACCATTCTGTTTGTAATAGATCTTTATTTCCCTATTACTTTATTCTCCTTTCTTTCCCTGTAGTGTTTAACACTATCTGATAAACTCTGATAGTATCTGAGGTTATCACATAGTGTTAAATGTAAACATTTGAAGTATGTATATTTTTCATATTTTAAAAAGATATTTTAAGTATATATTTGTATCATCTCTCCCCTATTCATTAAAATGTAAGCTTATGAGGGCAGATGCCTAGAATATTTAGAATAAATATTTAGAATAAACTCTAAAAGTATTGTAAATTTTTTTCTAGGAAATTCATACAGATCAAATTCATACAAATGCTGTACATATGAAAATAATTATGGAGTGTTTAGAGTATTGCTTACTAAATTAATGAACATTTGACTTCTTATGGAAAGAAACATGACTATCCTTTAGGTATTCCATCAAACAAGGTCAGTCTGATTGAATGCTATAAATAAATGTTAAAGAAAACCAAGTTCACATTTCTAACTTGTCTAGGAAAATAAAATTTCTCACACAGTCAATATTGTAATGTCCACTGTGGATTGTTCAGAAGGCTCCATAGATGATGGCTTTGGGCCAGACAATCAGATTATGCTAAGGGAAATTAAGATAAAATCCTGTTGCCTATACTGAAGAGAAACATATTATTTGCTATGAGGTAAAATAGGCTCTTCTACTAAATCTGAATGTTCTAGTGAGTTGAAGTGTTATTTATATTCAGAAGAACATATAGATAGGTGTAGGGGTGAGTTATTGCTATAGTGAGAAGCTGTAAAGCAATATTTTGTTGATTATGGTAAAAATTGGTTAAATGCATTGGGTAACTTTTCCAATTTTAAGCTCAATTAATAAGAAGGGAAATTGAGACCCTGAGTAGGTTTTCTGAGATAGGCGTCTGTATAAATTGAGACTTAAGAGAAGTCAGAATGATGAAGGAAGGCTAAAAGATTGGATTGTTCAGGCTTGAGACTAGAAGAGTGGGGAGTTAATAACAGTCTTTAAGGATGAAGAGTTCTTATAAGAGAAAGAAGACTAGCTGTTTTCCATCTCCAGTGAGTACAGAACAAGAAGATGGGATTTAACAAATATTTATTGAACATCTCCACCAAGTGCAGAACAAGAGGATGGGAAGTATAAGTGCTTTAGATGAGAACTAAAAAATGTACTAAGATGAAGATTTTAAATCCTTGAGAGGTTATGAATTTTGTTTTTTAGAGATCTTTTAAACAATATAGATTTTCTCTTCATAACTTTATAAATAGGCACTAGTGTCAATTCACCTTAACAAACGTTTATTGCATTCTTAAAGCCCCTTCCAGTTTAATGATTTCAGCAATGTGTCAGTGAATAGAGGGCTGATAACTTTGTAGAACTAGTCAACATTTAAGCTGTTTAAAATAATAATCGTGATGTTAGTTATAATAATTAATGAAATCAGTAGAAGAGTAACATGTATTAATAGTTGCATTTAGTAGAATCATTATGCAACATAAGTTCCTGTATGAATTGTAGAAAGCATTGAAATATTTGGATTACTCAATTGTATTAAAATGTCTTCTGATAGAAATAAATGTATATTAGTGAGAGAGGAAATCAACTTGAATGCCACCTAGTATGATCTTCCTTTGAAAGACCATTTGAAAATTAAGCTCTAGAAGAATATTTTCCTCTCTGCAATTAACATATGCATTGACAATTTAATTTTATTATACTTGTTATTCTATTGATGATTGTAGCCAATATTTAATTATTCTAATAAGGATAACAATATAGCTATTCAGTTCAAGTTGAATTATTTAATATGTTTAATAAAAATGTTACTTTATATATCGCCAAAGTTGATTAAAAATAAAATTAAAATATGCTTAACATCTTTCCCTGTGTAGCAAGTCAGTTTTTAAGAATTTTATCAACAAGGGACTACATATCAAATTTTCCAGTGAAATTCCACTAATAGTAAAAAAGCCTCTGACTACTAGAGAAGATCCAGGCCCTTAGCCCGCAAAAGGCAATATCTATGAAGTCTTTATTTAATTTTAATAATAATGCAAATTTTTTATTCTACATATAATATATTTTTTATTTATTCCTTGAACTTCTAGAATGGGTCAGACTCTGTTTAAGCCCTTCAGATACAGTAGTGAATGAAATACAGGAAAATTTCTTGTCTCCTAGAGATTGCATTCTATTTTAATAAAATTAATAATAAAAACAAATAAAAAATAAGCATAATGTTAAGTATGTTAGATTCCTATAAGATTTGCTCATTTTGACATTAAAATGATATATGAATTTTCCATATCTGGGAACAAACATTTTTTTTTCCCCTGCTACTCCCTTTAGGTAAATTGGTGGGATACTGTTTCTATGATCGTGTCAGGTTCAGGAAACTGGTTTAAATTAAATACTTATGTCAGATATTCATTTCAGCAATGAGGCGATTATCATTCTTGAGCTGTCATAGCATTGAAGATTGCATACAGTCATGTGGGGAGAGATGCCATCAGTTTCCTTTTTCACTGCTTGTAAAATATATCAACATAATCACTAGTAAGAGATACTCAGAATTCAGTCAAAGAAGCAGTACAGTGCAATATTTCCAGGCTGTGTTGATAGAAATTTTGATAAGTATATTTTTTGATGACAAGTTAAGCCACTTGTGGATTATGATGAGATGAAAGGGTCACTAATCTTTTGGTCAATCTTCTCTTGTCTCTGTGATAATCTCATAAAAGGATCAGTTCAGGGAATAATGATGAGTGATAATGCCATTAATTTTAAAACTGATACTGTAATTTTCATCACATGTAAATTATCTGAGCCTTGCAATCTACATAATCAACTCTCTTCATTCAATTTTCAAATTTCATTTTCATTGCAGCATTTTGGTCATGTACCATAAATATACTGTTTCTTTTCATTTTTTAAAAAATGAATCATGCCCAAAGTTGTAAGAATACTTTAATGGGCCAAATGTGCAAATGTCTGTGTTAGGGTGAACAATTAACTTAAGTTGTTTTACTTGTAGTTTTTAACCTCTGATACAGCATCATTTTTTCTTCATGGAGAAAAATTCTTACACCTACACTTTCTTCCAGTGAAGGTCAGAAGAGCAAACTATCCACATTCATGCCCATTTGATTAAAATGGACTAAAAGTTATAATTTTGGAAACTTCATATGTATATAATTCAACTGTTTTATCACTGAAATAAACCTATTGAGAAAAAATAAACTCTTGGAGACAAAGTATAATTTGAGAGTGAGGCTGTTGTTCCTTGAATTTGGAAAGTGGCCAGGCCTAGATGCAGTGAAATCCCCTTATGCTTCTGCCTTTCATGGATTTCACATCATTTGTGCACATAACTCCATTCATTTTTCCAATTAATGTCATATTTTTTAATAATTAAAAAGAAATAAGACAAAAAACTTACCCTACTGATGTTTTCTTCACATATTTTAACTTTAAATATTTGGGAAATGAAGACATCATAAAAAATAATGGGATGAAATGGTGAATGTGGCAAAGAATAAGGAATATTGTTGATATTCATCCTTTAATCCCAGAAAAATACAGTATCTGGTTAACCTCCGTCTTCAACCAGTTATTCAGAAATTATTTCTATGTATTACATTTTATGGTTTAGACTTAGATGAATAACAACCCCATTTTCCGCTTGGATGCTTCACTTTGGCCCAAAGCAGATTCAACCAAAATATTACAGCACTGGGCTTAAAAAATTACTCCTATTTCATTGATTAAGGGAGAGGGTGTTCTGGGGTTTTTTTGTCGTGCATTTAAAAAAACACTTTATAATTTTCAATACTTTATTGTTGTCTCCTGATTTATATTTTGATGCTATACATTTTCCTCTAAAAATCCACTATAGCTTTATCTCAAACATTATGTCATTTTTTGGTTATTCTTAATATCCTTTAAAGAGAAACAACAAACTATTGTGTGGCCAAAGTTACTCTACACAAGTGAAGGGAAAATTATTGAGAATATATTTATGACATAAATGACAAAAATGGCAAAGGATATGAATAGGCAATATCTAAAAATAAAATGTAAATAGCCGATAAACACATGAAAAGATGCTCCACCTCATTAGTATCCAGGGAATTATAAAATGCTTTTCAGTCTCCAACTGGCATATGTAGGGGAATAATAATGTCTAGCACTGGCAAAGTTTCAGGCAACTAAGCACTTTCATACATTGCTAGTGGATTGTGAATTACTACAAACTTGTGGTGAATTGTCTAGTAATGTATATCAAAATGGTTAAAAAAAGATCCTGTCATTTTCACCATAATTTATCCCCTAGTAAGAGAAGTCACCATCACACATGTACAAGGATATATTATAGCATTATTCATAACAGCAAAATTCTAGGGAAATAAAACTATGTTTCTATCATTAAGAAAATTGTTAAGTAAAATATGTAATATTGAGAAGTTTTTAGAATTTTATAGTCATATTTATTGACCTGGTGGTAGATCCACCTATTTGTGGTACACACACACACACACACACACACACACAAAGAATTGCTGACTGATGTTTTTAAGTAAGTAGAACCCACTGAGAAACAAGAAGTACACACACATACCCCACACAAAAAACTGCAACATAAAACGTGTTGTGTGAGCATGGAAAACTATAGAAAGGTAGTAATCTAGCTCACTGGAGTAGAATTAGATGTTAGGTTGGAGACAGAAAATTATTGTTACATAACTTTGTATTCAGTTCTTATAAAAGGGCATTTATTACTTTTGTAATTGAATATATTAAGATTTGAAGTTAAAAAATTAAACCATTTACAATATGCGTAATTTTCAACATGCTTTATATATTGGGGAGTATACTGTGAAAGGAAGGAAGGTTAATAGTATGTTTGTTACTAAAACATTTTTTAAAGGAAGTGGTTTTGGAAAGAAGTGGATGTATTTTGTAGGAGAAAGTTTTGTTTGCTAGTTGGTTTAACCAAGGTGTAAGGAAGTCTGATTTAAAGCTATAAACTTATTTTTCAGAAAATTGATTCATGAGGATCTGCGGAAATCACGGATTCTAGTTCCTATAGTCCCTGTTGTTCTAGCATTGGCCCTGTTCATTTGATGTGATTGAAAAGTTTATGTTAACTTTAGTAGTAATACTCAAGTTCTTTTATTTTTGAGTTACATGACTGTTTCTACTCCGAGGAAACACACAATTGGAAAGAACACAATATTGAGTAACTTGAAAAATCTGACTCTGTTGATTACAGTTGATGAGCAAAATTTTAAAACCTTTTTCCAAAATAGTTTCCGTGAACCTAATGTTCTAGGAAAATATATTCTGTTTTTCATTTGTCTTTGAATACCCACAACTCTGAGCCACATACCGTTACTATTATATCTGGATTTATATGGTTTATATAATAAACCTGAGTTTGATATGCTACAGCATTAAAGTATTTAGAGAACTGGATTTTTTTATCTTTGTGAATTCTGAAATGCTTGATAGTATTAGAAACATACTAAACAAAATGCTTAGCTAATTTATTATGAAGACTGCTGTCTGAGACTTGTTTTTAACATGATTACTGAGCTTACATAAAAATTATATTTCTGGTCTAATCTGTTTAACCAGAGAAAATAAAAGCATACTTATAATTTTTGATATTTGGATGAAAGTCAAAAAATTCTTTTTTATTTTGTATCTTCTAAAATGAGGGTCAAAATTTTATATACTTAATAAGAAATATAGAAAATTGGATAGTATCAGATGATAAGCAACTTGATATGTATTTCAGACACCTGTGTTTCAAGTGTCTGTGCTGTTGAAATAAAAAATAGTAGGTGCCTTAGAATTCTATTCAGATCCCTGCTTCTATTTGCCTACTATCTGCTATGTTAGATTTTTACCTAATTAATATTTTTAAAAAGTCATTATCACATTCAAGCATTTGGTTTTTTAGGATGGAGAGTTTATGAAAACAGAGTTTATCTTTTCCATATTGATCTATTTATTGCTAATACTTACAATTTTAGAATTGATAATCACTTATTATTCTGGGAAATATGAATTATTTATTCAGTTCCAAACTTTTGAAATAACTGTCTGGTGTTTTAGAAACCAGAAACAGAAATTATAATAGGAGTTTAGACTATAATATATTGCTGCAAGGATAATTATTAAGGGAAAACACAGCTGACATTTTCTGATTTATGCACACAATCAGAGATGGAGTCCAAGGACTGTGACATAATTATCTTCATGCTAACAATTTTTGTAAATCTCTTGACAGAATTTTAGCTAATTTTAAAATGCCTTCTGAAGATTAGCACTTAAAATTGTTGGGGAAAATAGCACAATTTATTAGCAAGGGTATAATTGTAAACCTTCTAAATACTCATTGTGAATATCATTTAGACAGTAACTCCTGCTTTAGCAGCTGGTACATAAGACACCCGTTTATGGAGTCTTGAAACAACAGAGAGTGGAATCTAATTAAAGAGGATTACATGCCAAAGAAAAATTATTAAAAACAGACTAATAGACAATTGTTATGAATTTAGAAGTCTCTGCCAAATTCTCTTTTTGATACAAATTCATGTAAGTAACTGTCAAGTAAAAGCCTTTATTCCTCCAAAACCAGAAGGATATTAGAAGGCTTTATCTTTTGTGACTTAAAAATGATTGCTTCTCTGAATTTTAACTTAACACAAAAACTTAAATGGTTCTATTAATCTTTCCTCATGTATTAAAATGCACACATGTGCTTTTAAAGATAAATGATCATGAATACTATTTTAGGTTTTTTATTTGATATCTATCTAGTACCAACCATTCCATAACTGTGTACAGTATATGGAAATCTTAGGCATATTTTTTCTTTGTAAACAAAAATCAGTTTATCAATTTAGGCACTATTTATTGAGACTTATGTTAAATTGGCTTGCATATTTTTCTTTGTAATGTACATTTAAAATTCGTGATACACCAAAGATTGTTAATTTTTAGAGCCCTAATCTAGTAAATTCCTTGTTTCTGTTTGAACTGACCCACTCCATTGTGATCTCAAGGTTTTTTTTCCAAACAGAGAATTGAGGTAGCTTAAGGTAATACATATTCATATGTTAATTGTTTTTTAAACAATGTTTTTTTAAAATGAGTGATCCTTCTAAGTATGTTCTAGAGAAAAGACTGTTTACATCTGTGAGTTTACCTGGTGTCTAACTTTACATCTTACACACACTGGGTGGTGTTATTACAGTACATCATGCATTGCATTACACAGCCATACCATCTAAATAGACTTTTCTATATTTTAACTAGATTAAGCGTACATTAAAACTTGATTTCCAAATACTAAGAATAACGTGTTTTCTGTGTTACTAATAAATGCATGAACAAACTCACTGGATTGAGTAAATGAGACATTTAACATTCTTAAGTGAGTGATAGTCCTATAAACATAGATGAAAAACTTAACCATCCAAAATTGAGACAGAGGAACACCACTGATGCTCAAGTAGTAACAGTGGATTTATTTGACTTTGCCACCCGCACCCCATCCCTGATACCAAAGTTTTCCTCATTTGCTTAGACACCACTTAGTCTAGCAGGGATTGCCAGATGCTTCAGCAAAAACTCCATCAAGGACAAGGGATTGTTTTAAGTTTAAAGCCTCTAGATTACATCAAATTTTTTATCCTTATAGGGATAATATCCTAGAGAGCAGTTGTGTAGCTGTGGTTTCCCTGTGGTGGTAATTAATTTAGTGGAGATGGGTCAGATTGTTCAGAGCTTAAAGGTGAGCAGGCTTCCCTGGTTGAAATAGTAGATTTTCATTTTTAAATTGCTCTTGGAGAGCCTTCCCTCTTGTCAAGATTAAGTGAGTAAGTAAATTATAATGGCTTCCAAAATAGTAAATATCAATATTTGTATAATAGTTTGTGGTTGGCAGTACATGGGACATAGAACTCCACAATATATATTGAAATAATGATACTGTGTTTCGTTTGATTATCATGTAAACCATATGAGACTCAATCAAAATATAACCATACATTATGCAAACAAATGCATTGTAATTTTAAATATGAAATTATGATTAAAAAGCAAATACTTTATCCTGAATTTTGTTGACCTCTCATAGATATAGGAATGAATTATCAGCAGGTAGGATACTGTAGCTAAACTTTTAATTTATCTCAAAAAAGTACTAAAATATTACTTAATTCTTATTGTGTATGAGAGATGAAATCTTAAAATATTTCAAATAAAATTAACATACTTTCAGACTATGAAGGCAGAAATGAGATTCATTCTATCTTTTAAAAATATGTAATAATGTTTGAACAATGTATATATTTTCACATACATGTTTTTGTTTACTTTAATCTTTACAATAACACTTTGAGTGGGTGTAATATTACTTTCATCATCTTCATTGATACCTTCATTTTATGAAGGACTATTTGCAGATTGAGATGTTAAGCATTTTTGTAAGAACACATAAGCTGTTTAGTTGTAGAGATGAAACTCAAAAACAAATTTTCTCTCTGCATAGCTCCTACCTCTCCTACTGCATTATATTGTATTTCACTGTGACTCATATAAGATTCTCCTAGACAGGGCCTGATTGTAAGCTGGCCACAATTAGTGAAATGACATTAGCTAAATATGATTACCTCTTAATGTTCCCTGAAAGGATTAGACTAGTTAAGACACACCAAAGGGAAAAGCAATTATCTATTGAAATATGAATCTCTTGATTAGAACTGGAAATCATATATTGATAGTAGAATGTTCATCTAGAATTAAAAAAATATGAATATAGTAATTATTTCTTACTTGTACTTATAAAGAACTTCAGCAGGGCTAGTTTTGAGACTTCTTGTTGAGTGCAAAAATTAAGATACAACATTTTCCAGAAAGAGTAAGTTCACCTAATTGACTCATTTTTTTTTTTTTAGAGGAACCTAGACCTTAGGAAATTCTAACTACATGAGAAATGCATGTACTTATATTACCTTTTCCCAATTTACTTTATGTCCTAAAGAAAAGCTTTGTAGTAACCAACATTGAACTGCCTTAGAATTGTAGCAGTACATGTTGGAGTGTGCCATTTTATTTAAATATTCCTCATATTTTAAAATATGAAATTTATCATTGCCTTCATAAGAGTGGTGGTTTCCCTTGTGATAATTCTCTGAGGTTCCTTCAAAATTTAGTATCCTGCAGGTTTTCAACCAGCTGAGATTTGTAATTATTGCTGATATATCACTAACACATGGCAATGGATGTGAGGCATATTTACCTTATAGCAGTTACCCTATTGAATTGGCTTTTTTTTTTCAAAATAAGGAGTTAAAAAAAAGGTTTTAAACCTTGGTGTCTCAATGATTAGCATACTATCTAGCACCCATTATGTTCTAAATAAATATTGAATGAATGAATGAATGACTGGTTTTCATTTCTAGCTTGGCAACAGGATTGACTTTTGTGTCTTTTTTTTAAATTAGAAATTTGATGTTTGAACTTAAGATGCTTTATTGTCAAACAGCAATAGAAATTTGCCAACTTTTGGACCCCTTGTTTCACAAGGTTCTTGGACTACTGATTATATTTGTAACTTCCGTTTCTAAGCTGTCTAGGTCCATTGTGAAATCATCCTCCCTGATACTAAAATTTGGTGCACATAGACGTTGGGCCATAGATGGGCTTCAGGAGCTGTATTGGCCCACTGAAATTGTATATAGCATAGCATATTGTGTACTTGTGCATATGTACTTTTGTGAAAATGTAATTTTTTAAGGAAAAGGATCATGGTTTTCATTATACTCTCATAGGAGTCTTATGACCAAAAAGTTTAAAAAAATCCATAAAGACTTTCTTTTACTTTATTATTCATAAAAATCACTGGTAAACATGAAAAATGCACGTTTTTTTCTATTTCACCATATAAAATCTGATCCATTAGGATTGAGTTGGGGTTCATGGATACTCTTCTTCTGTTTATTCTTTCCTCTTTTTCCACCTTTATTGAAAACGTCGTTGCTGAATGTACTAATGGATTTACATATATTACCTCATTTAATCTTGTTGATAGCTCTAGAAGGTAAGTATATTTCACGATGAGGAAACTGAGTTAATTAACTTGCCTAAGGACTTAGCCTGTAGACAGTAATGGTAAGGTCTGAGGCTAGAGCCAATTTTATTACCTTAGCCTTCCCCCTTTTTTTCTCTTAATCTGGAAAATTGTAAATCATTTCAAAGACAGATTTGGAAGTAACAAACTCATAGTCATCTCTTGTTCCAAGAGAATTATTTCCTTTCTCTCCTCTGTATTCTTACTACATGTGAGCAAGTTGAAGTCTTGTCTTATTTACCTTCATATCCCTGTGCATAGTATTATCCCTGACATGTAATAGATTTTCAAGATTTTTTTTTCTGCACTGAAATTTAATTCATTAACTCGAGCCTTTGTTACTTAGTAATTCTGAGACTTAAACTCCAATAGCTATGCCATTAACTCTTTGTGACTTTTCATTTATTAAAATTGGTTTCCTAATTTATTCAATTTAGGTTTGTATATAAATTTTAGATCTGATTTAGTTTTAGTTATCATAATTATAACATACAAATTCAGTCCCATGGAAATAAAGTCCTGTGGAATTATCAGTGATTTGTTTTATTTAATAATGTAATTTGCTAGCTGTTCTTTTTTTTTTTTTTTTCTTTGCCTCTTTCCACCTCCATCCAGAATCAGTAGATGTTTGGTTGAATTTTGTGATTTTTTTGGTATAATTTGAGCAAAGATAACTCAGTGAATTTTATTTAAAATCCTCAGCGTTCTGAAATCTCCTCGTATATTATTTTCTTTCATGTGACTGTTGGTGTTCTACTTGTTTCATTATACTTTTATAGAATCCTTAACACAGATGAGATATAAAACACTATGAAATCTATCACAGTTGAAACTCTAGACCTTCCCTCAACCCATGGGGATTCATTTGGCAGGAGGCCACCAAAACCAGTTCTTTTTGATGCTTAGTTTCCAGTTTCTACTTTAATTGCTGCCAAAATCTGAACACTTGGGAATTTAATTGCTCATTATATTTGTCACGGTGGTGTCACAGACCCAAATAAAGACTGTTGCATGCAAAATATTTATGGGTATTAATTTGGCCTAAATGTGTATATTGGATTCCATATTTTTCTACATTATAAAGTATAGCACTTCCAGACAGATGTAAGACAGAATCCTGCAAGAGCTTCTGCTGCATTTGACTCTGCTAGTAAACTATTTTCCATCCAGCTCAGTATTTAAATTTGATGACACCTAGAGGAAGGCCTATTCAGAACTTTATTATATTCACTTATGCAGTTTACTCTTTAGAAGTGGACTCGCGAGGAGTTTGAGTCTGGCTCTGAGGCTAGATTGCTTGGGTTCAAATCCCTGCTTTATCCCTTGCTAGCTGTATAACCCTGGGCAAGCTTTATCTTAATCTCCCCTGTGGTTGTTTCCTCATTTGTAAAATAGGAATACATATGGTTGTCATGCAGATTAAATGGTTAGACTTCCTAGAAAAAGTACCTAACCCAGGGTCACTACTCAATGTTAACTGGTTTACTATAATTAATACACACACACACACACACACACACACACACACACACACACACAATACATTATATATTAAAGCTATAATGTGTACCATGGTTGCTGATACAAATTTTTCCGAATTTTCAGTTTTCTACCAATTAATTAGAGCTAACCTGTGCCTGTTTTGTTACATGGCATGTCTGGTCGGCATTAAATTTAGTACCTTTTTGACCTTCCATTTTTCCTGTGTATTCCCACTTTCTTGCTCCACATTGTCTAGGCTAGCAGGCCTGCTTTTTGTTCCAGTATTTTATTACTAATCACTGATTATTTTTGTTCTTCTGCTTGCTGTTCTCAGGAGTAGTTTGTTCATTCATTCTCTCTGTCCCCTTTTCTCTTTTTATCTGTTGCCTTTGCCTTTCTTCTGCTGTGATGGTTGTAGGTTTCTCATGCCATTATATTGGTCAAAGGAAATTAGGAGGCACTTGGAGGGTGGAAATCACAAGCCACTACCATGGATAATTTTTTTGAATTTTTATGAACTTTCCTATCCTGTAAAGTAAGTCCCCTATGTGATACTTATCACTGAAATCGTATTCTGGGACAGTCCTATACTAACTTACAGAATCCCCAAGAATGAATAACTTGTTGATTACAAATAATTTACAGTTTTTCTCAGATCCATGTTCATATAAACTGGGCTGAGAACAGATTTTGATTGGAGGCTGCTGGCTCAATTTTACCTGCAGTTGTCTCTAATGTTAGAGAAGTGTTATTGGTGGTAAACGTGACAGTGAATCTGTTTGCCCTTTACTCAGTGGGTATTTGATGCTTACTTTTATTTATGAGAAGTTTGAGCAGATAAAGATGTTAGTTGCTTGAAATACTTATTCTATATGGCAAGAGCCTAATATTGTCTGAAATATAATTCAAATCATGTGTCTGTTATTTAGTGCTTGTACATATGGTTCTTGAAGCATAAAAAATAGATTTGATTTCAATTTCTGTATACAGAAGTATTTTTAGTCAAGGTAATAGTTAACTGTTTAAATGCTACAGTGCTTACTTATTTCCTTTATTGTTCTGTTGGGTATAATAAACTTCATGCAGACACAAAGTGTAAAACATGGAGCATTCGTTCTTCTGTTAGTTAGCCTAATACTCATTTTGGGTTTCCCATTCCACATCAAGGCAGAATATGCCATTTTAACCACTTCCTGATAAAATTATTATTAAGGTTGCCGCTTCTACTCATTATAGTGAAGGTACTCTGAAACACGGTATTTCAGCTAAATCAGAAATTTGGCTGTCTTCAATTCCTGGCATCACTGAGCGCTCAGTGTGGCTACTCAGTGTGGCTACTACAGTCTCTCAGTGTCCACGTGTCCACTTTCTCTCTCTCTCTCTTTTTTTTTTTTTTTTTTTTGAGATGGAGTCTCACTCTGTCCCCGGCTGGAGTGCCGTGGCGTGAACTCAGCTCACTGCAGCCTCCACCTCCCAGGTTCAAGGAATTCTCCTGCCTCAGCCTCCTGAGTAGCTGCGATTACAGGTGCGCCCACCATGCCCAGCTAATTTTTGTATTTTTAGTAGAGACAGAGTTCACCATGTTGGCCAGGATGGTCTCCATCTCTTGACCTCATGATCCGCCCACCTTGGCCTCCCAAAGTGCTGGGATTACAGGCATGAGCCACTGTGCCCAGGCTTCTGTCTCTTATTTTAATCCAAGAATGTGTTTATCTCCTGTCTCTGTGGCTAGAAAAACTAGATAGTCAAGTAATCTACCAACCCTGCTGTTTATGCTAGGAATGGACCTTAAAAAATTTATGTCCAATAATTTTGTTATTTCTTTAATTCTTTTATGAACTTGTTCCTCTACAGTGGCGGAGGCCCAAGTAAAGTTAAAAATTGCAGTAGGATACACACATATGTTTATTGAGGCACTATTCACAATGGCAAAGACTTGGAACCAGCCCAAATGTCCATCAATGATAAACTGGATTAAGAAAATGTGGCCCATATACACCATGGAATACTTTGCAGCCATAAAAAAGGATGAATTCATGTCCTTTGCAGGGACATGGATAAAGCTGGAAACCATCATTCTCAGCAAACTATCACAAGGAGAGAAAACCAAACACAGCATGTTCTCACTCATAGGTGGGAATTGACCAATGAGAACACATGGACACAGGGTGGGGAACATCCCACACTGGAGCCTGTCTGGGGGTGGGGGGCTGAGGGAGGGATAGCATTAGGAGAAATAC
Source organism: Pan paniscus (assembly GCF_029289425.2). NCBI lineage: Eukaryota > Metazoa > Chordata > Mammalia > Primates > Hominidae > Pan > Pan paniscus. Next base: position 129,200,179 of record NC_073249.2, read on the forward strand.
CTAATGTAAATGACGAGTTGACGGGTGCAGCAAGCCAACATGGCACATATATACCTATGTAACAAAACTGCACGTTCCTGTACCCTAGAACTTAAAGTATAATTAAAAAACAAAAGAAATAAAAAAAAAGATTGCAGTAGGATTGGCAAAGAGGAGGAAGCTGATGAGGAATTTCAGGGCCAAAAAGAAACAAACAAAAAATTTTGTGTATTTTTTCTTAATGGTCTCAATCAACAACATTTATAACTTTGAGAAAGTTTTTAAATTTCTTAAACAGGACACAAAAACACTGTACTTAAATTAGAAAACTAACAAATTCGATCTCAGCTAAGCAGTTCTCTTCATTGAAAGACACTTCTAAAAATGTGGGAAGACAAGACAGAAGAGGATACTTTTAATGTATATACCCAAAAAGGACTTTTTGAAAAATATATAATTTTAATTATTGTAGATTCATTTTGGTAATTTCAAAGATTTTAATTATAACAACATATAACTGTGTGTGTTTGTTAAAAGGATCTTTGCCTTAATTTGACTTAGTTTTAAAAAATATCAAGGTTAAAAATAGTGGTTTATATACCAATATATTTCAAATCAATTCATTCTTATACATTGGACATTATTAATATAATTTCTGTAATTTTGTAAAATTCAGGATACTTATTCAAGAATAGAAAGAACATATTAATACTAAAATTTTGTCATTTAGTTTTTCTTTCTGTAAAAATAAGTAATACACTAAATCTAGTTATTTTATCACCTAAATACTAGTAAATTCCATAAGAAATCTAGGGTGCCAAAAGATTCATATATATATATATATAAATTGAAAATTTCTACAATTTATGCCCTCAAAACCTATTTGGGTTCTCTCAGATTAAGTGAGTTTTAAGTACACATAATTATATTTAGAATTGTAGTAAAAATTTTTTAAAGTACTTTTAGAAAATTCAGTCTAGTATTGCTATTTTACCAAAAAGTAGAAACACTTATGAAATTTAAACTGCTTATGTCATATTTACTCAATCTTAAAATTCTTCTAAGAACCTGATCTAATCTACTTTTCACCTAATTTTAAGATTTTAACTTTAGTTTCAAGTATATAAATATATATGTGCAGTTGTAAATATTACACATAAAATTGTTATTTAAAGATCTGATTATAAAATTTTGATTCAAAAATTTTGAAACTTTTATTATTATATCTGTGCTCTATCCCTTCATCTTAGTCAATGCTAGCTTATTTAGAACTTGGTATTTATTGTATACTGTTTATGGTGATTAAAAACTTAATGGTTTTCTCTTTTGTGTTTAAATTGGATTTTCTATACTTAAGATTATTTTAGAGAACTAATTTTTATTCCTCCAAACTTAAGAAGTTTTCCTACTTTTATAAATTCATTTCTTCTGTTTATCCACTTTGAAAAATTGATAACGAAACTCCACTTTGAAAAATTGATAATGAGACTTCTGTGACAGCTGTATCATAAAATGTTTTTATTTTGTTACTGTTGGATTTAACTGTCAATTTTAATGAATGCTACCCAATTAAAGTGGTATGCATATTTTTCATGAGTCCATGATCAATATAATCAATTACATTTTTGCATAACTGCATAGATACAATTTTTCTCAGGATTTTAGAGAATTAATGCAATTTTTAAATATGTTGCAGAATTGTGAGAAGCTGGAGAATAATTTTGATGACATCAAGCACACGACTCTTGGTGAGCGAGGAGCTCTCCGAGAAGCAATGAGGTAAGTCTGGGTCACCATAGCAACAGTCACAGATGTGGTAAAGAAAAAGTCATTCTTCATTATTTGGGGAACAAATGAGTTCATTGCCACCATTCAGCTCTGTTCTCTAAGGTATTAATTTGTCAGTGGAGAGACTTCCCTTGAGGCTGTACTTTGGTTTTGAAGCTGCATAAATGTTAAGCCTCAGTGCACAGTAAAAAATGTAAATGTTTAATTTGTTACTTAAAATGCTTAAGGGGTGTCTTGTTTTATATTTATACTAAACTGTGTGATTGAATGAAAATATTGTTCATCTAAATTCTGCCTGTATATAAAGAAATAAACATTGTACAATGGTGCTTTAATTGAGTAGTATTTCCTCCTAATTAATATTTAATTTAAAGAGAGGTACTTACATTTTCATCTTCTATAACATTTTATAGGATTATATTATATTATAGTATTTTTAGTGATTTACATTTTTACACTATTACAAAGCATATAATTAACTTCCTTTCAACTATAGTGGTCTATAATGAGCCTGACTTTTTTTCTTTTTTCATTTCTTAACATCAGTAATTCTGAATATTTATATGAAATTGCCCCAAATTTGATGCCTTTTAAATAACTTTTAGTGAAGCATTTTTCAAATCTATTTGATCAGAATCAAGGAAGGCTTTTTATTAGACGTTGAAAATGTGTGGGAAATAAAACTCATCATCCATAGAGTGAGAAAACAACAAATGTTAGTAGTCTTAAAAGTTCTGAGCTTGAATATTTGAGTAGCATAATTTCCAATATCTTTGTAAAGAAAGTATTTATATTTATTTAGCCTATAAAATTAAAATATGTTTTTAAAATACGCCTTCTTCTATCTTAATGCTCATTTTTCAAGGATGTTAAGGCTAAAGAGATTAAAATGAGAGAAAGGATAAACCTAAGAGCTTCCTAGAAAGGTAGTTTAGATACAATTTTGTTATTGCTAGCACACAGTTACCATATACTTTAGTTTAGAAGCTGCTCTCATTTAGTAACCTTCCTTTTACCATGCAAGCAGCAGGAGAAAGTAATTAAATTTAATAGAAGCTGCCCTCATTTTGAAGCCACTTCTATTTAAAACCACAGGGGGAGGTAATTAAATTTAATGGAAACAGTAGCTTCTACACAAAGATACATGGTACTTCTGTATAGATGATTATGATGTCACAAAAAGAGGAATAATATATTACTAGTACGAGAAATTACCAGCTGGAGCAAGTGAGCCTATTTTATTGTTAATGTCTTTGCTAATAAAAAAAAGAGGGAAAAATAAAACTGAGTACACAATAGAGAATTTGTATCTATATAAAATGCAATCAGATATTCTCAGAAAGTTTAAGTTATTGAAAATTTTAGCAAATTAAAAATAAGGTGTAAAATATTTGTTTTGGAAAAAGCTAATGCAGAAATTATGAATGAATTTCAAATTTTCACCAAACATAGTGGTTTATCCTAAAATTACCACTGCTATAAATTTAACATTTTTTGTAAATGCTTATTATGATAAGTTTAAATACAGTAAACATGCATGCCAATATTTACTTGGAAAACTGCAGTTATTCTCTGTATTTTTATATCTATTTATTTTGAAGTAAATACATAGACAAACAGGAAGACAAAGAGGGTGCCAACTCTTATGCTTTGAATAAAAGAACTGAAGACCAAAAGACAGAAAGAACTGAAAAGAGGCAATGTGAATGAAAAATGATGTGAATGAGGAAAATACAAGGAACAAGGAAAGGATATGTAATCAGTGTAGGAAATTTGTCCTCAAGAAAAAAACAAATTGAATTATAAGAATTAACTTCATATGAAGAGATTATTAAATTCTGCCAAATTTCGTTATACATAACATTTTAGAACATACCAGGATGTCCTGTTTTTTAAAACACTAGAGATGAACTGATGATAAAAACAAGTATTACCTGCCTGGAATAACTTGCCAACCACCCATTCTATGAGACAAGGCAGTAGTCTGGATAATTTAAATGAGAATTTAATTTTATGGCATGAAATGTACTTGTTTGCTTAAGTTATACATTTTACTTACACACACACACACACACACACACAGACACACATTATTGGTAATGTCTGGATTCATTAAACACAGTGGAATAATTTAGTAATTAATAGCATACAACAATTTAGTATATGGTGGGTCAGGTGCTTTTTAAAATGTGTTCAGAATATGCTTGAGGTGAAGACCCAGAGACTGAGTATTTCAGTCTTTTCCCTGGCCCAGAATATTTCATGGTAGCTTCTCTATTAGTCCATTGGCCTGTCATAGCTTGGCTATGAGACCATCCGTTTTTCTTTCTTTTTTTTTTTTATTACACTTTAAGTTCTAGGGTACATGTGCAGGTTAGTTACATATGTATACATGCGCCATGTTGGTGTGCTGCACCCATTAACTCGTCATTTACATTAGGTATATCTCCTAATGCTATCCCTCCCCCCTTCCCCCACCCCACGACAGGCCCCGGTGTGTGATGTTCCCCTTCCTGTGTTCAAGTGTTCTCATTGTTCAATTCCCACCTATGGGTGAGAACATGGAGCATCCCTTTTTCTTATTAGCTTGGTCTTTTTAGCAGCCCCTAAGTGGCTCCAGGTCCCCACAGTGGTGTTCTTGTCCTGAGTGTGTCTAGCCAGGAGTAACTGGAACAGAGTTGGACCCACATCTGAAGATTGTCCTATTGTGGCGGCAGTGTTGGGGGGCCTTTCACCATCTTGGGCACCTCCTTATTTATTTAGGTTTTACTATTTCTATGAGCTTAGAACAGAAAAGAGAGGATTCTTAGCCACCTCATCCAGTCTCTCTTTCTGGCCAGTCTTTGCTGTGCAGTCTTGAATCTGGTTTCTTGTCAGTATCCGAGTTTACAAATCACTTTAGATCCCTCCCATGCTTCCTCCTGATCCCAGTCTTGAGGATGCCCTGAGCCTGTAGCCCTGGTGTGTAAAAAGGACGAGGGGTTGCAATCTTCTCTGGAATATGCTAGCTAAATAAAATGTTAAATAAATACATTAATTGATGTAGAGAGAGAGAAAAAAAAGAGTATTAGTGAAGATTTGGGATTTCAGGTGACTGTGAGATAGCTGAGGTTAACTCGTGTAAATGTGCAATAGGCAGAGGGAAAATATAATGCAACAACTCAAGGAAAAGACTGAGAGTTGATGTGCACATTTGAGACTTGTTAGTATTTTGATACTTGTTGTAGCCAAGGGAAGGCATATGATTTCCAAGAATAGTGCATTGGGATAAGAAAGAAAGAGAGTCCAGCCAGATGTCTACGAAAATACAGGGCTTAGGAAAATACGTGCCAGAAAAAACATATTTTGGGATTTAAAATTCTGAATAACCTTCTCTAACAGAGTAAGACTAGACTGAAATATAATGTGCCTAAGAAGAAAAGGACAGGGGAATGGAATTCCTGGCCGTTTTTCTGTGGCTCTTAGAGACATCTAGACCAATGCTGCCCAGACCTTTCTGTGATGAGAGAAATGTTCTCCATCTGTGCCATTTAGTGTGCGAGCCATCAGCCACATATGGCCACTGAGTACCTGAAATGCGATGAGTGTAACTGAAGAACCGAATGTTTAATTTTACTTAATTTTTATTAATTTAGATTTAAATACTTATATGTGGTTAGTGGCTGTGGTTTGTTCTGTGCTGCCCTAAAGGGAAGTTTTTGTGTTGCTAATATGACACTTGACTGCCTCTCACTTAACAGAGTTCTCAACAATGGAGAGGCCAGAGTAAAGCTAAACCATGTTCACACACATCACACATAGACACACTTACTTTCTTAGAAAACTAATAGTAAAAGGTAGATCCATAACCTGGTAATAGATGTAAAACCAAAACTAAAAAGTATAATTTGATATAGAGGAGACAAGGTAGCTCTTATTTTATAAAGACATAATTTATACCTAGAAAGCCCAACAGAATTAACAACAAAACCTCCCCAAGAATTTGACATCTTTTAATGTGATTGTATTCAAAATGAAGATGGAAATTCTTAAGTTCTTTTACGTGTTATTTAAAACAAATAGTGTCTGTAATTGATAATAGATACTATAAAGATCTGATGAAGTTATTATATGATGAAGTACCCCAAGTAGTTCAGGACATGTTCAATCACCCAGTAAATGGTATAAAAGGTTTTTTTGTTTGTTTGTTTACTTGTTTGCTTTTGCTGTTTGGACAAAAAAAAAAAAAAGACTTTGTAGTCTCACTTCACATGGCCCAAAGGAAATTTCATGCATTTTTAAAGAGCTAAGGGAAATAAATGAAACAGTCAAAGTCCAGTGGAATATAGAAGTGACTCTTTGAGATTGAGATGGGGGAAGAGATGATACACTAACAAGTAGGTGAAGAAATCACTAAGCTTTGATTCCGATAAAAAAAAAAAAGCTTCCGTCATTTGCAACAAAATGGATCAACCTAGAAAATGTTAATGTTAGGTGAAATAAGCTAATCACAGAAGGGCAAACACTGCATGATCTCACTTTTATGTGGAATTTAAAGACGTTCATCTCATAGAAGTAGAGAGTAGAATAGTGGTTACCAGAAGCTTGGGAGAGTAGTGTGGAGTGGAAATGGGGAGAGGCTGGTGTTCTATAGCACAGTAAGGTGACTATAGTCAACAGTAATATATTGTATACTTTAAAATAACCTGAGAAAATTTGCAGTGTTGTCACAGGAGATGGAGACTATCCTGGCTAACACGGTGAAACCCCGTCTCTACTAAATATACAAAAAATTAGCCAGGTATGGTGGCGGGGGCCTGTAGTCCCAGCTATTTTGGAGGCTGAGGCAGGAGAATGGCATGAACCGGGGAGGTGGAGCTTGAAGTCAGCAGAGATCACGCCACTGCCCTTCAGCCTGGGTGACAGAGTGAGACTCCGTCTCAAAAAAAACAAAAAACAAAAAACAAAACAAACAAACAAAAAAAGACAAGTGTTTGAGGTAATAGCTATGCTAATTACCTTGATTTGATCATTACACAATCTAATATGTATTGAAACATCACACTGTATCCAATAAATATGTGCAACTATTATGTGCCAATTAAAAACAAACTTATTTTAAAAAACTTATGCAAATGGGGACAATCACAAAATTAAAAGACATCAATGTACTATATTGCCATATGTATGACAGATTTTAAAAATTGGGAACTCAGTAGATAATTGGCAAAGTATGATTAAGTAACCCTTGGAAATATTCAACTCTAATGGCAAACAAAAAGTGTAAATTTCACAAAAAATACACCAATCTCTTGCTTACTGCTGCTAATGCAGTTTGGTGGGAAGTTTTTGAGTGCTAGAGATGGAATAGCGAGACAGCCATTCTCACAGATGGCTAGAGATGGAATGGTGAGACAGCCATTCTCACATTCTCAGAGGATTGAAAATTACTGCTGCGTTTAAGGAAAGGATTGTGTCACTAAGTATTAAGAGACTTAAAACAAACATACTTTTTTTTGTATTAATTTACCTTCTAGGAATATATTATGCAGAAGCCATAGAAATTATGCATAATATGAATGTGATACTCAAATTATGGAATATAACCCTGAACAAATTTTACAGGAACTAATTGTCTACCATTAAGACAATAGACAAGGCAATTATATGTATATAACATAAATATATAAAAATGTATATATTACATATAAATACATATTATTTATATATTCATATTTAGAATTTTAAAATATTTATAAATTTATAAAGTATATAAAATCTGTATATATACAGATATATGATATATTTATATTTACAGATATATACACAGATTTACATATATTTAAAATAAATCTGTATGTGTATATATATATAGAGAGAGAGAGAAACAAAATTGCTTGTAGAATATTATCTCAACTGAATATAAAAAATGCAGAGAAAAAATAGGAATGAAATGTGGCTATTACATCTGGCTGGTTGGCGTAAAGATAATTTTTTGAGGCTTATGCTTTTCCATTCTATATTTTCTGTAATGGGAATATATTATGAATAATTAGAAAAACAGTGAAGGAAAAATGGAGAAAACTAAAAATATGAAATAAATACTGGAATCAATAGTAAGAATCAAATTTGAGACTCCAACTGTAATTTTAGGTAAATTAATTATTTTACTCTTACTTTTTTGTAAAATAGGATTTAAAATCTCCTAGGATTTATATGAGGAACTAGGATGTAGAGGAGAGAATGCTTTGTAATTTATGAAAATTAATAAAAATTAGATATAAAATATAATGTTTGTGTACATTTTTCCTTTTAATGTTGTATGTGCTTACAAGAATTACATGTGTAATGTATAAATAATGGAATTCAATGGAGAAGTTCACTGCAGTCTTAGCATATAGAATACTAGAAGCTGTATATCTTGTCCAACTTCTACATAGTCTATTGTAGTGCCATGGGTGTGGAAATCTTATACAGCATTTCAGAAAATGATAATCAAAGAAAAAGCATTTTAAGGACAAGAAAAAAGTGCATAATCTCTAGGTCAAATCTCTGGTTTATAGTATGATAATGAATTTAGAGGTAAAATTCTCAACTTCTTTTCATCATATTCTTTCTTTATCTTGGTTGATTCAACTCTGTAATCATGCCAAAGGGATTTGATTTCTTTACTATCATATTCTGTACCTATTTTAGCCCCTGTGATAAATCCTGAACAGTAAAGGGAAGGATGGGGCCACTTTTAACATTGTGTTGTATTTTTTTTTTTTTTTTTTGAGATGGAGTTTCAGTCTTGTTGTCCAGGCTGGAGTGCATTGTTGCGGTCTTGGCTCACTGCAACTTCCGCCTCCCAGGTTGAAGAGATTCTCCTGCCTCAGCCTCCCAAGTAGCTGGGATTACAGGCCTGTGCCACCATGCCTGGCTAATTTGTGTATTTTTATTAGAGATGGGGCTTCAGCATGTTGGTAAGGCTGCTCTCGAACTCCTGACCTCAGGTGATCTGCCCTCCTCGGCCTCCAATGTGTTGTCTTTTTGTCCCTTTTCAGTCTCACAGGCAGTAGAGGGCTATGGGTAATAGATATATGCAATTGGAAGGTATTTGAATTGAATAACTTGAGAAAAGGTGACGTCAGATTCTGAAAAAGAAGAGGTACATATAGAATATACTCATTAATAAAAAAATAAAAATACTATTGGGAGTTTTTTACAGTGTATTTCTTAATACACATAAAATATAGATTGTTAATAGATTTATGAGTATACCTCTATGGCAAGAATACAAATTATTTTTGGAGTGCCAACATTGCCATTAGGCATTGTTTTATTTGCAGAGCCAAGTCTATTCAGTGAGATCTGTTATATTTACATTAGTACTATAAAGATGAACTACCAGTACAGAATGTCTCTGAAATGTATTCTTTTTCGCTTGGCTTCATCACGTGTTAAGAATTTTGTCACTAGATGGTGATGTTGAGTTGCATAGTTTATCTGTGCTGGCTTTTTTACTGGTGTGTGTATACTATTTGTAGGTGCATCATAAACAGCCATTTATACAGAGTTAAATATAAAAGTATAGCCATGTAAACTTGGAAAGTAGCTTTTAAGAGGTCTAACATTTCTAAATATTATTTGAGTCAAAAGGTTAAAGTTGCTTTGATGTCATTGTTTCTTTACCTTCAACTCAAGGACTTTTAGAGGTGGAAGCAATATAAATAGCAATCTAACTTTTTATTGAAAGGCTGAGGTCCGAAAAGAGATCCCAAGACATTTAAAAGAGGTAGTTTTTCAGCTTTTCAGGTATGTCCCGTCTGTGTGTATTAGCCTAATGTATGTCTTTAATTTCACTCCTCTGTTAGTATTCAGTAGTACTGGTGTTGACTACCATCTGACCTAAGGGTTGTGTTACTACTGGAACCTAGGTATTATTTTAGCTGTTTATGATTTGGGTTATGTTAATATTGCATCTGTTGCTAAATATAATGGTTGAATTACACTGACACTTTAACTGATACTTCTACATGAACCCTGACTCCGAGTAAGCCGTGATTAGTAAACCATGAACCGAGTAATTTTGTTCATCTGAATAAGATTTAAAGATAATAATATGGTCATTATTCTACTTTATCTTATTCTTAGAGATTTGTGTGTGTGCATGTGTATGCATATTTCTATATGTGGTATGTATTATATAGATATTACATGTGTGTATATGTATGGATATATTTTTCTATAAAATCTCCCCTTTGCAGTCAAGGAAAACTTGCACTGTGACAGCATTTGGAGTTTGGACTTCCCTTGCCTTTCAGGTGTATTCATTAGGATTACAAAGATTTAAGGAAATTCTATGGAATTCTTTTAAAATAGTTAAAAATGGAAGAGGGGAAGGACAAGGCACGCTAAGTATTTGAGATTAGCAAATTGATTAAGTAGTTTACAAAGTAAATATAAAGCTATGAGGGAAAAATCAAAGTGGCATTGAAGAAGAATATAAAATAAATAAAATGAGAAAGTATTAACAAAATACTTCCAGTGAAATTAGCAGGTTGTTTAATAGTATGGAAAGTAAATAATTTTTTAAACATTCTGAAAATGTTATGTAATGATGGAAGTAATAATACATGATTTAACATTTGTAACTTTTTTTTAATTTTCAAAGTGTTGAAAAACAAATTCCTTTATAATCAGAAATGCCCATATATAAGGGTATATTTTAACTACTTGAAAAGTTTGAGCAGTGAGATTGGATTCAGAAGGAATGTTTCAACTCTTTTCTATTTTAATCATTTCTAAAATTCTATCTTAATTATGTTTTTCCAAGTTTTCTATCACTAAATAGATCAGCAGGAACCTCCTGAAAGCCCTACTCCCCAAATCAGCAGAGAAGAGTATTCTCTTGTCTTCTATGCACAGAGAACATGTTATCTTTATCATTTCTATTACAGAAAAACACATATTTCACCATGTCCAGAGCAGGTTCTTTGATTTGGTTTATGCCACCTAACACATGAATAAGTCAATCAGGATGAGTACTTTCAGATTTTTTTGAAATCAAAAGACAAAAGTGCATGATTACTTCACATAATCATGCACCTGCCCTAATAAATATCATTGAAATACAGGTCAGAAAATATATGTAATTAGTTTTATGTAATTTTTGTAATGTATGTGATTAATTTCATGTACCTTGAGTAATATGAATGTATGTATATGTCTTTATACACCTATATACACAGGCACACACATGGATACACACATTTGGTAATTTATATAATTAGTTTCATGTACATTTTGTAATATGAATGTATGTATATGTCTTTATACACATATATACACATGCACACACATGGATACACACATTTGGTATTATCTGTTTGCCATGTAAATTAGGAATATTACTTCCATTCATTCACTGCAGGAGTGAGTGCAAGCAAGATTTGACACTCAGTTTCAGATGGCCCAAATATAATTTAATTGGAGAAATAGAAGAAAACAGTTATATTAGCTGTTACCAGTGTTTAGTAAAATCAACCATATGGTCGGCAACAATGCTTCTGGATTATTTATGGATTTGTTATTAACTGGCATTTATAAATACAGAATTCTGTCAATTTAGAATCTTTTCCTTCACTTTAAACTTGAATTAGAATTCAAAGGTGAGAAATATTGATTACATAATTATCAAGTACAAATCTGGTGAAACAGTAGAACAAATGAAATCAGTTAATAGGTTAACACGATTAATTGTCATTAATTATTTATTTATGAAATACATTATAATACTCATTAATATAAGCGTTGGTTTGTTTCACCTGGTGCCTCGTAGGTACTAGGCGACATTTCTTCAAACACAGTATTTGCAGAACATATCAAATTAATATTGCAAGTGATAGTTTGATATTTTTGGAAAGATAAAACCAGAAAAGAAATATGTACCATTGATATACAGAATGTATCTGTTTGAAACAACAGCATTGGCAACAGCAACATGAGTAAGAAGCTCTGAGCCAAGCAAGGTCAGGAAAAAACTGCATTTTCCCCTTAGTATCAAAAGATTGTATATTAAGGACTAGGAAAGAAGGGATGCAGCTTTTGTTTTGCTACCAAACAAAAGTGCAGAGCTAAGTCGTTACTCTAGAATGCTTATCATTTTAGATACAGACTTTGAATGAGCAGCTAATAGCTAAAATTATTTAGGAGATAAAAATTGGTACTGTGAGGATTAGCTTTAATTTTAAGTATCCATAATTGAAGTGCCACATTATGATTTTAATGTTATGATAATCTTGTTAACAAGCTGTTGTGTATATACTATCATATTTTAATGTAGTTGCAAAGCTTAAGTAAACCATAAAGTAAATTGCTTTTTGAATCAGGCTTTTACAAGTGGAAAATTAGTGGTTTACATGTTTTGAATAAGTATTTTGTAATTATATTTGTCATTTTCTACAACTAAAGAAGACTAATAGAATAGATTTACAGATAATATTGTTTATAAGCACGTTGGCATTTTTTATTACTCATTCTAATTATTTGGTATATATGTCACAATATACTATAATAAAATAGCTGGCCCTATGTTTTTTTGTAAGTCATCTCTTCTGGAAGATAGACATTGACATTTAGTTATAATATTTCTCATTTCTCATTTATCAGCTTGTTCCATTTAGAAGATAATTAATACAATTTCTTATCCAGCATTTCTACAGGTTATTATGATGTGTACTAAATACCTTCCATTGAAGGTATTTGTGTTTATTTTATTTTGGGGAAAAAAGTCTCCCATTCTGACAAGTTGTTTTTAAATAATGTGCTGCCTCTTTTGAAAATCAAGTAGAAGTAAGGAAACATTTTGTTGTAAAAGGCCAGATAGCATATATTTTTAGCTTTCTGGGCTACATAATTTCTGTCACAACTATTCAATTGTGCTGATGTTGTACAAAGCACATATGTGACCATATGTGAATGCATAGGTGTGGCTGTGTTCCAATAAAATTTTATTTATAAAGACAGGCAGCCATCTGGATTTAGCCCTTGTGTTGTAGTTTGCAGACCCCTGGTTGAGAGCAAACATGACTTACGTCCATTAGAAGAAATTTCAAATAATGTTTGGAGAAATATATTAAGAATTTGTGATTTTCTCTGATAGATTAATACAAATACTATGAGGTCCTTCCAATTTTACCAATGAACATGACTATATAACGTTACTGAGGTGCCCTATCTACTAATTTCTAGGCTGTTCTTTGAAATTGAATAAGTCACATTTCCTGGATTACTCTTTCAAGTAATTAGTGTGATTAAGAATTAAACAGACAATCTAGCTTGTGAAATCACCAATATGCAACAAACATGAGACATAGGTACCAGTGCCACTGAATTAACTAGCATTGATTATTCATGTTTATGTTTTATAGTTAAAATGTGGAATAACCACCAATGAATCATTTACATTATGAAACAGTATAATGTTGCTCTTGGTTGGACAATTAGCTTTGTATAGTATGGTACTTACAAAAGGACAACATTGTGTTATTTTAGTTTATTTATGATTCTTTTAAGTAGATGAATCATGGTATCTATACTAAGGCATATCTACGATATCTGCTACCGATTGAAAAAATATGGATTGTGGTCTATTATTTTAATGCCTTTGTAAGTTTTATACCCATGGAATTATCTAAAGAATTACTTTTATTAAAAATTTAGTCAATGCATATTTAATAAATTAGTGAATCTTGAATACTTTTCTTGTAGTCTACAAAGAGGGTTTTTTGTTTTTGTATTTTCTTTTTTTTTCTCTTTTTTTGAGTGAAAGGAGATGGCATATAGGATATTCTAAGCTCCATTTCAAAAATGTGTTTGGCACCTGTAGTCCCAGCTACTCAGGAGGCTAAGGTGTGAGTACCACTTGAGTCACAAGGAGTATGAGGCTATAGTGTGCAGTGTCCACACCTGTGAATAGCCATTGCACTCTAGCCTAGGCAATGTAGTGAGAATCCATCTCCTAAAAAAAATAAAATTAAAAATTAAAAATGCAAATGTTCTTGGTGTTTTCTTGATGTGCAAGATGTTATTTGGTGACAGCTGTTGTGATATGTGCAGATATGCAGTGAACTGGGAATAAACCCTAATTTCAATGGCTTCATATGGTGGCTGGAAAGGCCTTGCTCCTGTCAAAGGCCAACACCTTCACTTGTGATCTGGATCCCATTTCCTCTAGTCTTTTCAAAAGTTTCCCTTGTGTAATTACTCTCTCTCTCCTGAAACACTAATTTTTGCTTTTACATGGTTATTTACATCTTCATACTTGCATATTGTGCATCTTAAAGACAAACAAATAAATGAAACCTGTCTACATTTTCCTCTCCAGGTGCCACTCCATTTTGCTCCTCACCCTCAAAGCCTAATGAAAGAGTTGTCAATAAAGGTTTTTCATTTTCTAATCTCCTGGTCTCACCTTAATCCACTCCACCTGGACATCTCTTGCTGTCAGTTCAGTGAGAATGCTCTGTGTTGCCAAATCTGTAATTTGTACTTGACTGGTCTGCAGCATTTGCTTCAATTGACTATCCTTTCTTGAAACATTTTTCCTCCTAGGCTTAAGTTACTCTACATCATTTTATTCTTCCCCTGCTTCATTGGCCACTCCTTTTAACTCTCCTAGGCAGCTATGTCCTCCTCTTTTCAATGTCTAAATATTGACATATTATAGGACATAATATTGGAATGCCTTGTTTTTACTATTTTCTCCTCTGTTCCTAGGTAGTTATCATTTCTTTCCTTAGATAACCATCTATTTGATGATAACTGCCATACTTTCATCTCTACTTTTGATGTCTCCCCTAAAAAAACTTCAGCTTTACACTTCAGTGAGACACTTGACTTAGCCACTTCAGTATGTAAATAACAACCCAAATTTAATATATCCAAAGGTGATATCTGGATCTGGACTTCTTTTCTTTTCTCTTCTCTTTTCTTTCTTCTCTTCTCTTTTCTTTCTTTCTTTCTCCCTCTTTCTCTCTCTCTCCTTCCTTCCTTCCTCCTTTCCTTTTCCTTTTCCCTTTCCCTTTTCCTTTCCTTTCTCTCTTTGTCTTTCTTTCTTTCTCTCCTTTCTTTCTTTCTTTCTTTCTTTCCTCTTTCTTTTTTTTTTTTTTTTTTTTTTTTGAGACAGGGTCTCACTCTGTCGCATAGGTAGGCTGTTGTGCAGTGGCACAATCTCAGCTCACTGCATCCTCCCCATCCCAGATTCAAGCAATTCTCATGCCTCAGCCTACTGAGTAGCTGGGACTACAGGCATGTACCACCACACCTGGCTAGTTTTTGTATTTTTAGTGGATACGGGGTTTCACCATGTTGGCCAGGCTGGAGATTCCTGGATTTCTCACCACAACCCTCCACTGTACCAATTCATCCACTAGTCTTTCTATCTGAGTAAATGGCAGTAGCATTATCTTTATTTATTTGAACTACAAATCTGGAATTCATGGAAAAATTTTTCTCTCTCACATGCGCATCTAATCAGTAAGAAAGTTGTATAAAAATTCCTGTTAAAGCTATATCCTTGGAATCCGTCCAGTTTTGTTTCTCCCCTGCTACCCTCCTTACCTCTCATCTGAACTACTGATTTCCCTTTTTACACTCTTTCCTTAAAAATCCATTTTCCACAGATCACCAAGATGAACCAAATTGTGACCTTTCTCTCCAAAGGCTTGCTATTTTACTTAGAATAAATGACAAATTCCTTACTCCTAACTTGTCTTGCAAAAACCTTTGTGATCTTCCTCTGACTCATTAACCATATGTCTAACCTCTTTCAGCCTTGCTCACAAAGCTTCTGACCAACCGTCTTTCCATCCCTAAAACTTTCCAGGCTTGGACCTGATGCTTACCTGGGCTCCTTCTTACTTGGGCTCTTCCATGCCTTGCTGCTTCTTGCTATTCAGCTCTCAGCTTCAGTGTCATCTTTTCCAAAAGAGATCAATAAAGGTTAGGTGAATAAAAATTGAATGACAGAGGTAAAGTAATTTGGGCATATGGCACAAAATTGAAGGAGCCAGAATTTGAACCCAGACTCATTCCTCTTGCAGAACTCATTACCTCTCAGAAAATTTTAGTTGTGTGTGTGTGTGTTTGTGTGTGTGTGTGTGTGTTTGTGTGTGTTTCCTATCTAGGCCATGGGATATAAGTACTTTGTCAGTACACTTTATGCACATATTAGAGAAAGCTTCATTAAAGGAATACAGGAATAAAATAATAGATATCATGAAATTATATACAGATATTTAAAGATCAGTCTTCCTAATGTTTCCCAAGGGGTCTAGGAAATTTAGTTTAATTTAGTATGTTTTCTAACTTCAGGCTTATAGCTCTGTCCCACTTTAAGGGCCATTATTTTGGCTGGGGAATAGAAGTAATAGTAGTAATTTTATTTAGAGATCTTCCATAACATCAACTTTTAGTGGAAATGGGTGTTTGTCATTGGACCACAGAGGTAATACTCTTAGTCGATATCTGTGCTATGTTTACAAACCAATTATCTTGCTAGCATCTTTCTCTATCTTTCAGGAGAGTTTAGAGTAATTCTTTTTTTTCTTTTAGATGGGGAAAGAAAAATGATTTACGATAAGGTTAAATTACTTACTGGCATTATATTTGTCATTGTCATATTTTTTCTTCATATTTCATTTCTTCATCCTCTTAGATGATGTTTGTAATTTCATATTCTGGAAGGGAATATTGCTTGAGACATTTCTCACCCAGAGGTAAGAATTGGGTTGAAATTTAAACAGCTTGGATGAAAAAGCTGTTTGGGGAATCAGATTTATTTCTTTTTAGTAGTGAAAAAATGATAAGAATTTTCTTCCTGTGAATGAAAATAATTACTAGTTTTGACACATAATTAAAGGTAAATGATTGCATATGAGGAAGCTATATTAAATAATTTAAATACATTGGGTAGCCAGTTCAAGCCAGTCACTACCATTAACTGCAGTCTGAAAGTTGTTCCTTGTATGGGGCATTCCACCAAAATGAAAGTCTATTGTTCTTTGGCATTAATACAAGACTTGTCCTGCATTTCATATTTACTCGGGATTATAATCTGTTCATCTGAAATTTGTTGAGAATTGATTGTTCTTTCAGTACTTCCACCAAAGTACCTGTCTGTTTTTAAAGAGCATGATAAATATTTTTGTCACACATATTTCCATAGATGACATAGTTATTGCAGAAGGGTTTCTTGACTATATCAATACTAACGTATACTCTTTGAAACCTATAATTATATGAGCAAACTAATAATTTCTAGACATACCTGAATCATTGTATGCCTGTGATTATGATTTTTCTGCTTGTTTATAAAAACAAATACATTTTAAATATGATGATGCCTAGAAATAGAGTATTTTTTAAAATGCCAAATAGTTTAGGACCATGAATACCTCTCCATAAGCCAAGTTTTATATTTTGTATCCTCATAAATATATAGCATAGTAGATAAATTTGACTTGACTAAATCTAGATTATTGTGTTACTGTTAGGATACTCAGTCTTAAAAATGTACTTTGGAAAAAAGTCCTTAGTGTTTGAAGACATACATAAATATTATACACACACATTCCTTGCACCATGATTCAGATTGAATATTTTTGAGTGGCTTATCACATTTCAGGTTTATCTCTAATTATACAGAAAGTGATTGTAGTTACTAAAAACAATATGAGGCAAATCTTTTTCTGTTCTTGATCATTAAATTCAGTTCATTTATGAGGCCTGTCAAATACCAGGCACAAGGCTGGGTGCTAAGGTATAAGAATGAACAGCCCTCAATTCCTGCTTTCAAAGCTTAGTGCCTAGGGGTAGATTTACTGTCAAAAGAGGTGGTTTTTTGAAAGTATTTAGATGGAAGCCAGTGATGTGCATAAAATGTTTTAAGTCATCAGCATGCATTTATTAATTCTAAAATCATGAGGGAAGATTAAAGCAAAACCAGTGGGGAAGAAGCAGTGGGTAAAGGAAAATCTGAAAATAGTCACAGCTATATAATAACTGATGAGGAAAGAAAGAAGTTATCACCAGAAAGAGATGACTGTTGTATTGTTTTCTAAAATTTTCACTTATAGTGATTTTCTAATCTTAATGATACCTTCAAATGTGTATGTATCAGTTTTTTTTATAGTTTTAAATTAATTTATTTAATGACCTCAGACTCTTTATCTGTGATTGATAATTAAAGGGTATTAGGCTTTATAAGAACTATTTATAGCTAAGAGTTACAGTGCACCATCATATACACTTTGAATTTCAGCCTACAATTTGGAGATTATAATAGGGGAAAAGTTATGTATGTTTGCAACATGATTATTTTAATATAATTTTAAATTTTAGTATGTGTATTAAGATGGAATTAAGAATACTGACTGATTGTAAAACTGAAGTTTCGAAACAAAGTTATTTTTTATGTGCAAGGGGCTGAGATCTAATCTATGACATTTTAGAGGTTTTCTTTAAGAAAGAGGGGTTATTACATTGAAATATTTATTGTTTTGAGCAATATTTGTATTTGTGAATACTACTAGCATTTATATCTAAGGGATGACTCTAGTTTAAGAATTATAGTGTAAGTCCATTGAAGGCACAGTGGCATTGAACATTTGTGGAGATACTCTTACACCTGGTTTAGTCTTTCAAATATTTATTGAGTTCTTACATATGCAAAGTGCAAGTAGAAACTGGAGATACAGTTATGAGCAAATTTTCATGAGCTTTATCCTCATGAAAAGTGGATAACGGGCAGGCAGGTGGCACTGATCAAATAACCACACAAATGTATATAAAATTGTAACTAAGATAATTCTACAAAGAGGAAGAAGTGTTGCTAAGAGTGTAAATTATAGGAAGATTTGACAGGGGAGTCTTCAACAAATTATAGGAAGATTTGACAGGGGAGTCTTCAACAAAGAGTTAATCAAGCTGAAGTCTGAAAGAAGGGTAAGTGGATATAGGCTAAGAAAATAGGCCAGTGTATAAATGAGAGTTTTCTTATATAAAGTATTTGTGGGCATGGGGTAGATGAAAGTAACTGAAGACCAATATGAAAAACACAGAGGGTACGGAGTTACATTGTGGGAGATGAGGTTGAAGCTATAGGTAGGGGCCAACCTTGGGAAACCCCATTGAGAAATTTTGTCTTTATACTAGGAGTATTTCGTATTACTAAATACTCTCTATACTAGGAGTATTTCGTATACTAGGTAAGTATGTAAAATAATTAAGCTTTTGAGATATATCACCATAATTGTAGAATTTTTAAAAATATCACTCTGGCTGAAATAAAAAGGTTCAGAAGGATCTAAAATGAATACAGAGAGTCTGCATGGGAGCCTGTCATACTGGTTTTGGTAAGAGATGGATATGAGAGCTCTAATATGGATATTAGAGCTCAAGTAATGTGCAGGGATTGGAGAGATGTTTAGGATGTAAAATGTGAAGGATGGGAGAAGAGAATTAACAGTCAGGTCTCTGGTGTAACTGGATGGATAGGGAACTGTATTGGTAAGAGTGTACATTAGTAGAATGTTTCTTTGCAGGTTTATTTGACAATATCAAATTTAAATATTCACTCCCTTTAATGTGTAATTAAAGGGAAAATAGGATGATATGCTATATAATTATTTAACACATGATGCTGTTTTCTCTTCACATCTGTTGTACTAAGCGAGATGGGTAAGTGCCCTTTTTATTTCCCGTTGATGCTTCTTTTTTTTTTTTTTTTTTTTGAGATGGAGTCTCACTCTGTTGCCCAGGCTGGAGTGCAGTGGCACGATCTCGGCTCACTGCAAGCTCCGCCTCCTGGGTTCACACCATTCTCCTGCCTCAGCCTCCCAAGTAGCTGGGACTACAGGCGCCCGCCACCACGCCCGGCTAATTTTTTTTGTATTTTTAGTAGAGACGGGGTTTCACCGTGTTAGCCAGGATGGTCTCGATCTCCTGACCTCGTGATCCGCCCGCCTCGGCCTCTCAAAGTGCTGTGATTACAGGCATGAGCCACCATGCCCGGCCGATGCTTGTTTATTTTACCTTTCTCTTCTGGAAATCTATAAAATGTGATTCCCATTATATCATATTGCCTGTTACCCATCCTTCCTGTAGACACCTATGGATCCTTTGGTCACAATCCTCATTCTTTATAAAGTTTGTCTCTGGGCTCGCTTTGTCCAACTTTTGTCCTGATTCTTTGTTAATTCAATAACCGACATAGATGAGGCGTTCAGTACCTGGCCTCTATTCCTTCAATTCTTCTCCAGTACTTTTGGTTCTCCACCTTAACCCAGTCACCTACTCTCACAGTTACCTCAGACACTTAATTCTGTGGTATTGTGTATACTACACTGTACCTCAGCTATCCTGCATCTCCCTGTGACCACTGATTTGTCTTGTAGTTCAACAGAAGTTAGCTTACTCCCAAATTTTAGGTAGTCCTTGACTCTTCTAGTCTTTTTTAAATCATCCCTCGTATTCTACACTCAGTCAATCGGAAACTATTGTTGACTCTACTTTAAAAATATATCCAAAATATTAAAAGACTGACAGCCTCTAAGACTACCACTTCAGTCCAAGCCACCGTAATTGCTGGCTATTGTAACAGCTGACATCTTGGGCTGGAGGTGTGGTGAGGGTGGTTAACAGAATCCCAATACAAACTTCAGATCAATTAAATGAGAATCACAGGCATGCATGAATCACGTGTCTGTGTGTGTATGTGTATGTGTTGGAGAGGTAGCAGTTAGCATCAGTGTTTTTGAAGCATCCCATTGCAGATAATTTCAGAATGCAGTCATGGTTGAAGATTACTCTTGTAACTGGTATCCATAAAGACTGTTCTTCACACAGGAGCTTGAGTGATCTTTTAATTTGGTCAAATCATATTTCTCTTCTGTTCAAAACCCACTAGTGATTTCAAACTGCACTTAAAGTCAAAATTCTGACAATGCCCTATGTGATCCTGATCCCCTCTACTGCCTCCATGACTTTATATTTTAAAACTCAATTTATCTCTCATATTTAGCCATACTGGTCTAAACATTGAGAAATTAACACTTTTCAAAATAACCATAGGTCAGAAAATAAATAATGGGAAATTAAAAAAATGTTTTGAACTGAACAATGAAATTAAACATGAAAACTTTTCAAATGCAGTGAAAGAGTCACTTAAAGTTTATGGCCTCTTTGGAAGACAGTTTGGCAGTGTTTTTACAAAATAAAATTACTCCATATATTTATTATATTTTTTAAAGATTATGGATATATAAACAAATATTTTAAATAATAAAAATATATAAACCCCAATTTAAGACCTGGTAAGATTGGGAACAAGGCAAGGATGTTCATTCTGACCACTGCTTTTTGGCATCATACTGGCAGCACTAGCTAATGTGATGAGAAAGAAAAGAAAAGAAAGGTGTACAGTTTGGGAAGAAATAAATGAAACTACATTTGTTCACAGATGACATGATTGTCCATGTAGAAAATCCTAAAAATTGACCAAAAAATTTCCTAGAACTAATCAGCAATTATTAGTTCCTTACTAATAGGCAAGGTTGCCAGATACAAGATTAATATACAAAAGTTAATTGTTTTCATATATGTCAGCAATGCACAATAAGAATTTGAAATTTAAAAGATAATATCATTTAAATTAGTACCAAAAAAGGAAATACTTAATAAATCTCATAACATAGGTACAAAATCTATATGAGGAAATCTATAAAAATATGGTGAAAGAAATTGAAGAGAAACAAAATAAATGGAAACATCTTTTGTGTTTCTGGACAGGAATACTCACAATTCTCAAGATGTTGGTTCTTTCCAAATTGTTCCACAGATTCAATGTAATTACAATCAAAATATCAGGAGGTTATATCTTGCTTATGGACAAAATGATTCCAAACCTTATATAGAAAAGCAGAAGACTCAGAATAACTAACGTATATTGAAGGAGAACAAAGTCTGAGAATTGACAGTACCCAAATTTAAGACTTACTGTAAAGCTGCAGTAGTCAAGGCAATGTGGTGTTATTGAAAGGATAGACACGATCAATGAACTGGAATACAGAGCCCAGAAATAGGCCTACATAATCAACTTGTCTTTGACAAAGTTGCAAAGGCATTTCAATCGATAAATGATACTGGAACCACTGGATATACACATGCTAAAAAAAATCTAGACACACTGGACACAGATCTAACACCTTACACAAACATTAACTCAAAATGAAGTGTAGAACTAAATAGAAAACACATGCCTACTGTATTCTGAGAAGATAACATAGAAAATATAGATGTTATTGGATTTGGTGATAACATTTTAGATACAAATCCAAAGGCATGATCCATGAAATAAACAATTGATAAGTTAGACTTTATTACAATTAAATACTTCTGCTCTGCAAAAGACACTGTCAAGGAAATGAAAAGATAAGCTACAGACTGGTTAAAAATATTATGAAAGAAACATAACAGATAAATAAATGACATAAAAATATAAAAAGAAGCACTAAAATCCAACAATAAGAAAATAACCTGATTTTAAAATGGGCAAGAGATCTGAACATACACCTCATCAAGAAAGATATACAGATGGCAAATAACCATGTGAAAATATGTCATTAGGGAATTGCAAATTAAAACAACAGATACCACTACACAATTAGAATGGCCAAAATCCAGAACACTGACACCACCAAATGTTGATGAGAATGTGGAGCAAAAGGGACTGTCATTCATTTTTGCTGGGAATGCAAAAATAGTAAAGCCACTTTGGAAGGCAGTTTGGCACTTTCTTACACAATTAAACATACTCTTACTATCCAGTCCAGCAATTGCATTTTTGGCATTTACCCAAAGTAATTGAAAACTTATGTCCACACAAAAACCTGCACACGGATGTTTACTGCAGTTTTATTCATAATTGTTAGACTTTGAACTAACCAATATGTTCTTTAGAAGATGAAGGCCTAAATAAATTGTGGTACATCCAGACAAAGGAATATTATTTAGAGTTAAAAATAAATGAGCTATCAGGTCAGAAAAGACATGGAGTACAGTTAACTGCTTATTACTAAATGAAAGAAATCAATCTGAAATGATTACACACTGTATTATTCCAAATGTATGACATCCTGGAAAAGGCAAAACTAAAAGACAGTGAAAATATGAGGGGTTGCCAGGGGTTTAAGATGAAGAGATGAATAGGTGAGGCACAGAGGATTTTTAGGAGAGTGAGAATACTTCGTATGATACTATCATGATAGATCCATATTATTATACATTTGTCAAAGGCCTTAGGATATACAACACTAAGATTGATTTCTAATGTAAACTATGAACTTTGTGTGATAATGATGTGTCAATGTTAGTTCATCATTGTAATAAGTGTAGTACTCTGATTCAGAATGTTGATGGTGAGGGAGTTTTTGCTTGTGTGGGGGTAGCAGAAATATGGGAACTCTGCATTCCTTTGAATTTTGCTGTGAACCTAAAATATTCTAAAAAAGGAAGTATGTATAATTTTTAAAAATAGTCAAAATATTTGAGTAAAAAATGTCCCAAAAGATGATATACACACATCCAGTAGAAACATGAGAGTGTGCTCAACATCATTAGTCATCAGGAAAACACAAATTAAAACAACAGTAACATACTATTTTATACCCACTTGTATGATGAATATTAAGAACACTGGCAAAACCCAAATTTTGGTGAAGATGTGAAACAACTGCATTTTCTTCTAGATTTTACTGTTATTGACTTCTAATTTTCTTCCATTATGGCAAGAAAATAAAATGTGTAAGATTATATTTTGAAACTTGATTTTTGTCCCTGCATGTGGTCTATTCTTGGTGAATGTTTTGTGTGAACTTGACAAGAATGTTTATTCTGCAATTGTTGGATTTAGTGTTCTATAAATATCAGTTAGATTGAGGCAATAGATAGATTTATCTAGCTCCTCAGTATCATTACTGTCATTTATTTATGATTCTGATAGAGGGTTGCTAAAATCTCCAACTATGATTTGAGTTTGGTCAGTTTTTTTCTTTCAGGTCTGACAGTTTACATTTTATACTTCTCCTGAACCCTCATTCATTTTGTTTATTTCTGTATTTTGGAAGCTTCTAGCCTCTCTTTTTTAGCTTCCCACAAACCTCTTGAATTCAGTATGTGTCCAGTGGGGAAACAGATGTGTTTGTTCTCTTAATTTTCCAATTATAACACCCCTCCACCTGTGCCGGTGATCATTAAATGTTTTGCTGATTTCTCCTTAGCCCATTTTAAGAAAGTTCTCCTCTCTTAGGAACTTTTGTTTGTCTACTTCTCCTTGCTTTCTCAGATCTCTTATGCCTCTAAAAAATATGGTGTTGTGGTTTATCCAGCTTTTTCTAGATTTTAGCAGAGAGAACATTCACTGGCCTCCTGTGACTTACTACATTATGCCTAGAAGGCGAAATTCCTTTCTGTGTCTACCTCAGCACATTGTTTTGGTAATCAAAGTCATGGATTGATTGAATATAAGCAACTACATATCATTATGTTTAAAGGAAGACAAAACTGTGCTTTTTAAAATAATTTACTTTCTGTTTTATTTCAAGCAAAATATTTAACCCACTGTCTTTTTTCCCCTATATTTTCTTTAAAATCTGGACACGTAAGAAAGTTTCATGCCTGGTCCTATTCTCACACTATGTTCATGTTTTATTCTTTGGCTCTTATCCACTGTGTGTATCAGTGTCTCTCAAGTCTGTGTTCTCTGCCCTAGTCACCCTCTTGAATCTCAAACTTATAGTTTTAAATGTTTGTTTGACATTTGATTGTTCTTCAAAAACTTCAGACTCAACATTTCAATCCCCAAATTCATTTGCTTTGCCTTTTAGTTGGTCTCCTACATTCCCAGGGTTCTGCATCTGGCTCTGTCAGTGGGACTGACTGTAATTTTTAGTAAGCCTCTGAATCTCTGTGATCCTTACTTTTCAATTTATATTTCATTTAAACGAATCAAAATGTAGCTAGATTGCTTGTTTTAACAAAATATTTTATCAAGTGCAAAATTAGTATTTATCTTTTTTATAAAACCATAATAGAATTGCAGCTACCTCATATGTAAATGAAATAATTTATTACTTTGGTAAGAATTAGTTATTAATTGGTCTAGTTAAATAATAATTAAGGATAACTTTGTCCTGTCAACTCAGTTCAATGCTCAAAAGAATAGGTTTACAAATCCTAAGAGATGAAGTTAAATTAGTTTTAATTGAGCTTTTTATATGACCACTTAAACACTTACCTATCCTGAAGTGTCTGTTTTTACAGCTAGAATATGCAACCTGTTATCTTCTAATTTCTTTAATTCCCTCTTTTCTCTGGAGAGAGTTCTGTATCATTGAGTATGCTATACCTGGGTGAACACAATCAAATGACTTTGACTTTGGTGTAGGAAGATAAATATCAATGACATACTGTAGGGATAGATAAACTCAAAATACACTGTAGAATTTGTCTAATTAATGTTTTATGAAATAAATGTTTTCATTTATTTTTCTTAATGAAATTGTATAGCATCTTAACATCTTGAGACTTCACAAATAGTTTTAGGACTTTATATTATGGGAAGTAATTTGCATGATTATGTTTAATTCCTTTCAATTGTTTCACTACTCACAAGCGTGTCTATTTCTGAGAAAATTCTATATGTGTCTTTATGTAAAGTAAAATCTTTTAGTATTCTTGTAGTTTGATCCTTAGTAAGTGGTGATAATACATAAAGAACAGGCATTATTTATATAAATTTCTAAATTGAATATTATATCCCACTACATAGGCTCTTGTTTTTCCCTCAGAGATATTCATAACAAATGAGAATAAGGGTCAAGAAAAATAACGTTTAATATAACAACAAATTTTGTTTTTTTAATAGACTGTGATGAGACTTTTCATTATTCACTAGAAATGAAATTTCATTGCTATTTAGCACAATTGTTCATAAAACTACTTCGATTTAAAACCATTTAAATGAATTGCACTGCTTCAGTGACAAAATATTTTCAAAGTTATTTTCACTTTAAAAATGGTCTTGATATTTTAAGTCCAGGTACATATGAGGTGGAGTTGCCAAGTATTTTCTGAATTAACACTTTAAATTCATCAATAAAGATATCAGCACTTTTCATAAAAGTTATTTGCTTTGGTAAAACTAACCATGTAACGCACGGTAATATATAAGCATAATGAAATATAACCCTAAGTCATAGTTTACAGGAGTGAATTTCAAGACTGCTTTATATACAAGGAAATTTTGACTTTTCAGCCATATTTCATTTAATAATCAGAAGGGGAACTTTGTAGTCTTTTAATAATGAAATATATGCTGTTAATCTTTTTCTTAAAAAATTGGAGAAGTCACATTTTTCAAAATATTTCTCATCTCTCTGTTTTTTGTGTAGTCCCATTTCATAGATACTTGGATAGAAGTATGTGTGTCCATATTTTCATTCTCTGAATATACATTCAATCATGTAATTAAGAGCAATCACCATTATCAGTAGTTTTAAAACACCTTTTTGATTAATGTCTCAATTTTTTTCTGTCATACTATTTTTACCCATGACAAATGATAATTCAGAAATATATGTAGAGGAAGAGCATGAAACAAGATTATTATAGTAACTTAGTGATATATTATAAAGAAGAGTATTTCCTGTAGGGTAGTCCAATTACAAAATAGTAAAACAGGAACAAAACACAATAAAGTGTTTTTCCTATTTGTTTCAGGAAGTTTAGCACAGCAGGAGTCGTGGCATTCCTCCTGACTGGTGCATCAAATCGGCAGTTTGAAATGTAACTGCAAATGGGAATTATTTTAAAGACACCATATATAAGCTAATAACCTTAGCCATATAAATGAGATAATTATACAGCATTTAATATATTTAGTTTGTTTTCATTGTAATAATTTCATACCTTCAGTTTGAGAGAATATGTTCATTTTGAAAGATTAATAAACTTTTATGTTGAAGGCATGTAAGAAGTAAACTTTGAATCATTTAAACTTTGCCTGTATCAGTTTTTTGCTGGTATCTGTTTCTTGCCAGTTCAGTTTAGTTTGAGGAAAAGATGTTGTGAATTAAACGAACAGCAAACATCACAAAAAAATTGACGTAGGATCCAATAGAACTTTTGAAAAATAGTCTGAAATTACTTCAGGACAACATCTTGGACTATAGCATAGGAGAAAAAGGATTGATTTTGTGGATTTGTGGAAATTTGACACTTTTAATGGCAAGAGATCTAGGTTTTAGAAAGTTCAACCAAGGCAAGAAGGATAAGTGGGAGAACTGGGACTTCTATACTAAGGGAGGATAAGATCTCAAAAGTCAGGTGTCTCTTGACAGTGAATCTTGAAAAGATATAGTTGGGAGTCTTGGTAAAAGAAATATCTGAGGGATAGATCTGAGGCCCCAAAAGGAAAATTGTGCTTTGAGTAGTACAAGCTGCTTCTGACTCTGTGGTTCCTTACATATTTCTTATTGTGTAAGTCCAAAGTTCCTACTGCAGAAGAGGTGACCCTAAAACAGTGTGAGAATGTGCTGAGTGATTGCTGGTAGTATGGAGCATTATACAGTCTGCAAATGTGGAGACTGTAAAATGAGTTCAGACAGGAACTTTTAGTCTTGCCCTCTGACATTTTGGCAGTTCTTATTCAGGCAGAAGAAAGATTTGTCTTAATTAAGGCTTATGTTCATATGTTCATAATTAAATAGTTTTAAAAACCTGAAAGAATTTGCTAGAGCCAACTGTCAGAATTGTGCTGTATCCAACTACAAATTTATCTGGAAGGCATTTCACTGCCAAGCTTTTTGAATATGTAGTCTGAACAGCGTGACTCTACGTCTTTACCTCCCAGTCATACCTCAACCCACTACAATCTGGCTTCTTTGCATCATTTTTTCTGTTAGACATAGTGCCCTTTACAAAGTAAAAGCTCAATTGATATACTGATGAATTTTAATTTTAATTTCTTATTTATATTTTATATCCTACTTCTAAAATATTAAAAGGAGATATATTAAGTTTGTATGAAAATTAGACACTACTAGTCAAATAATAAAATAAATAATCTTTATCACATTTTAAATTAAACAATTGAGACAAGAACTACAGAAATTGGAAAAAAACATGCTAAGCAGTGAATAGTTACTGCACATGGTTGAAATTTCAATAAGGGAGAGGAGGCAAACCATAAAACAGTTTCACAGAATACAGGAAAAAAGAAACATGAGAGAGAAAAATAATGGGCCTTTCCATTTGCTGATCCCTCTGCCCCCAGATATTTGCATGCCCCCAGATACTTCCTCTCGTCCTTCAGTTCTTTCCTCAAATGTTACCTTCTCAGGTTCGCCTTTTTTGGCTACCATATAAAATTGGAATTCAACTTATAGCATTAACACTTCTTATCCATTTTTCTAATTTATTTTTCTCCTGAGAACTTACAACTATCTAATATACTATATATCTTACATTTTAAAAATCTTTAATGCATCTCTCTCAGTAAAATATAAGCTCGTGGCAGGGCCATAATTAGTGACATAAGCTGTATCCATTTGAGGAGTAGGAACAGAAGCTAAATTGGTGTTTTCGTCAGTTTGGGCTGCTATAGCAAAACGCCATCAATGGATCGCTTAAACAACAAACATTTGCTTCTCACAGTTCTAAAGGTTAGGAGTTTCAGATCAAGGAGCCAGTAGAGGTTCTTGGTGAAGGCCCTCTTTCTGACTTTCAGAGTATCGTCTTCTTGCTGTGTCCTCATATGGTGGAACGAGACCTAACTAGCTTTCTGCCCTCTTTTTAGAAGGACACTAATCCTATTCATGTTGGCTCCACCATCATGACCTCATTACCCACCAAAGGCTTCCCACTGGGATTAGGGCTTCAACATGTGAATTTTGGTAGGCACAGACATTCAGTCCATAACAATTGGAATAGGTTGTAGAATGAATGGATGGATGAATGCAAAGAAAGGAAATGGAGATTGTCACTATAGATGACAAACTTTTTCCTACTTTTTGGCTGTGCAGAGGAGGAAGGAGATGTAAGACTCAGGGAGAAATGTTATCAGATTAGAACAATCAAAAATAATTAAATGGTATTAAGGAGGCTCCAAGAAACAACAGAAGAGATGAAAGTTAAAAGCATTTGACTCTACAGAAGGTGGAAGGAGATGGAATCTAGTTACACTTATGGGGATTCCTGTTTACTGGGAGGAGGGTCAGAAACAGCATCATGATAACAGACAGAAAAAAAGACAGTGGCAGTTACAGATAGGTCCACAGAGATGGTGGCAGCACTATTTGGGAGTGCCACTTGAAAGCTTTGTTTTGTCACAGAAGTAGAAAGAAAGGTTATGTGGTGAGGAAGAAGGAATGGAATAGGACTGGCTTGGAAATTGGAAGAGAAAGAGGAAAGTTTTAACGAGTTATTCTGGGGAATGGGAGAGTGGGAGTTTGACCAAAGAAGTTAAGTTCCATTGCTGTGCAGTGTTGAGAGCTCGATCTGTGACAGAGGTTAGACCATGAGGCTAGTTTTCTGCATAGGTTTTCACCGTGGACATGGATATTTTCATCTAGAATTAGGATATTCTAAGAAAGGCATGATGGAAGAACTGCAAGGGGGCTCTTTATAAAGAGTTATTTGAAGTGATGAAAAATAGAATTTGAACAGTAAAAACTTGAAGTAAATAGATAAGAAAAAATAAGAGAAGTCAATAATAATAATAGCTATAATTTGTTGCTCACCTACTATGTGCAAACAACTTTTCTAAATATTTTACATATATTTACTCAATTCTTGTGACACTCCTATGAAGTAGGTATTATTACTTAAATTTAAACTACCATTATTACTTTAATTTTACAGTTAATATCATGAAGACATCTACCGTTATACAAAAAATAAATGGCAAATATGGAATTTGAATGTTTCTATAGTCTAGTTCTGGTGCCTTCGCTAAATGACTTTGCTACACAGAGATCCTGAGGAGCATAAATATCACTACTAATGGGGGAATTGAACAAGTGAAATGGGAGGTTTGGAGATGTGCATTGGAAGAGATGATGATTGAATTAGAAAATTCAGAAAGAACACACTTTAAGGTAACAACAAGGTTCTGTTCTAGGCAACGTGAACTTTCTTCCCCCTGCTACCCTCCAGTGGAACAATCAATGCTGCAGGTATAAAATACTTTACCTGCATTTATTGAAGATTATCTTTTTCATGTATCATTTTTGAGACAAAAAAAAGTTTTGATAAGACATTGAGATCCTAGTAATTTTGTTATGGATTTTTAAGAAAATGGATTAAAGTATTCTCAGTGAAAGCTCCATGGGAGAGCATCTTAAGGTAACAGTCTGAAGAAATGGGTCAGACTGGGATAAAGACCAAATCACAGAGTAAGCAACATATGTTTATTTCAGGTTATGATAGATCACATAATTTGTACTTCACCTTTATTATTTCAGATAACTAGCATGGAGTTTCAGAAGGTGATTTGTTTTTCAGGATGAAAGCTTATTCATGCGGGTGTATCTTTGGCTCTAGAAATTACTGTCATATACTCAGTAACCTTTTTGAAAACTTGCTGATTGATCATACAAATCAGGGTCATCATTTGTGTTTCTCAAGAAATACTGAAGCCACTCCAATAAATAAACTTCATGGTAACTTGTTGTTTTTACTTGATGTAATGTGACTGGCTAACCATTGTATAATGTCTCTGTGCTTCCATTTTGCATTCTATAGGGCTAGAGGAGGTGTACCACTGTGGAACAGTGTACAGGCTTCCAGGCCCACCTTGATATAGGAACAAGCTTGGCCTAAAGAAGTCAGTGTGCATGAAGTTTGGTGGAGGGAGATGGGTTACAAGACTATACAGGACTCGTTTCCTTGCCATAGAAAGGAATATGAATTTTAATTTAATGATAAGAAGCAAGTAGAGACATAATGTCTACCCCTTTTTATAGATAGAAAATGGAGATTCAGAAAGGTTCCATAATTTGAAGATGGGACTCTCATAAGTGGCAAGGCTGGACTTTATACTCCTGTCTGCCTGTTACAATGCCTATTCTTTTTTCAATACCACCTTTATTATCTGGTACATAGATACTTAACAAATGTTTCTGAACATATATGTGCTCTGTGATACAGCAGATGAAACTTTAAATAACTGAAGTGAATACATTTAAAAATACTTTAGATGCATTTATTAAAGTATAACAATAACATCAAGCTTTATTTTGATCATTTAATTTTTCAATAATGTGTTAAATACTTTGTATGGATTATCTTATTTATTCTTAATAACAATCCCGTGAGGTAGGTACTATTATTATGCCCATATTGTATGTACATGGACAAATATCTTCACCTCAATACTGTGAGGTAGGTACTATTAGTATACTCATTTTATAATAACAAATATTGAATATTTAACAAATATTGCAAATCTATACTTAAAATGGGTATAATAATAGTACCTGCCTCACAGGATTGAGGTGAAGATATTTGCCCATGGTCATACACTGAGTAAGTGATAAATTCATAATAGCAGAAACTATTTCACTATTTGCTTGATTGTCACAGGGAATTCTTTGAAACCATGTTTATTAGCCCAGCTTGTGGTTATTCTGTGTATGACTAGATGGTTATAAAAATTTAAAAATTAATTTCATAGTTCACATTTTTAATTTTCTATAACAATTTAGAGAGACTATCCAGACATATGAATTAGGAGAATAATTCTGAAGAAATAGATGACACAGCAAAGGACTCTACATATAGGTTAGGACCATATTCTTGTTGGGAAGATGGCCAAAAAAGAATTTTGAGGGTATTTTTTCAATTATTTAACAAATATTGAAAATCTATTATGTTCCACTTGGAAAAGAAAGAATTGGTGGGTAGGAGCCAACTAAGATCCAATAAACTTTTGTCTGTGACTTAACTCTTCTGAAGTTGTCAGAACGTTATGTTCCCCAGAGTTAGTTGTTTTGGTTGACAGAAATCTATGATATGCCAAATAAAGTCTTTCTAGTTACTATTAACTTTGCCTTGCATGTAGAAAGAAAATATTACTCATTAGAACTTATCATAAATCTTAGGATGCAGTCATATCCCTACATATATTTTGATTATTTCAAAATCAAATATATACTTTAAAAAAGGCTTACTATGTTTTGAAGGGTTCATATTTTTTTTCTGAAAAATGGCAAAATAGTGCTGGCCTCATGATGCTTGGTTTAGTACAGGAACATACATACTAATATAAACAGTATGCCCAGCCAATTCATTATCATCCTGGAACTATATTCAGCCTGGCTACTATCATGAAAGATGAGTAGAAGCAGTGAGCTGGCAAAGCTGGCCTCTGCCTCTGGTTGTTAAGCTGTTGGCAGCTCAGGATGCATGACCTTTCAAATATACGCTTCTAATTCAGGACTTCTTATGATGTCATGTAGTTATGTTCTTCCCTTTTAGTGTATTCTCTCTTCAAAATTCTGTGCTGAAAAAAGGAAAAAAAAGAAATGTAAGCTACTATCCTTTTGGCCAAATGTTGAACTTTTCCTTCTGTAACTTTGTAGGTAGGAGACAGCAGAGTAACTGATCTTCCTACTGAAATGAATTTCCTTGAGCAAAATTATTTCAAAAAATATGTCTGGTATCTTTGTTTATACCTCAGGGTTACCGAGCTATCAGCTGCATGCCTGCTTTTCATTGAAGCATATGTATATTTGTGTATATATGTGTTTGTATGGCTTCCAATAGCATAGTAATAATTTCAGGGGAGGAAATAGAAAAGAAAGTAAGATAAATGTATTACATTTTTGTATTTCCTCCTTGCATTTTTTTAAAGATAAGACTGTTGTAAAATATAAACTGGCAATTTGATCATTACTTGTTATTCATTTGAACTAGTTCAGTCAACAGATAATGGACAGTGAACAGAGAGACCTCTTTTGGTAAGCCATGTAGTTTTTCCAGGGGTGATTGTTATGCTATGTGTATTTAGATAGAAGCTTTTCCCTGTGTAATCAGCTTGCTGCTGCCCATTTTACTGCCAAACATTCCTTCTCTATGGTAGCATAATACTGTTACCAAGGGAACAGCTTATGGCCGACACATACAGTAGTGCCACAAATTAATTTCACAGTTATCAGGATATAAGGTGATAACAGTAACGTGAGCTACTGTGAAATTACCATTGTTCCCACAGAGTTACAGTGTAATTATTACTTTTGTGGTAACTAAGCAAATAATTCACATCACTACTCCTGGATGTTTGTTCTCTCTTCTCTGTCTCACCCTCCTTCTTTGTCTTTCCCTTTCCTTCCTATATTTTCCTCTTTTGTTGATTCAGACTCTCTCCCTGAGTCTCTTTTCACAATTACCAATTAATATAGAGTATTTTTTATATTGGCATTAAGAAAGAGTTTTATTGAAGTGGGGTGAAGGCATTTCATATATGTAACTCATGGGCTTAATTAGGATGTTCACTTCTATCAAAGATATAAAGGACTAAAACAGTGTATTGAGAGGATACATTCAATTTGTGATCAATGTAGACTCAGAGATTCCAGTTTTATTTTCATAGAATGTTAACTTCATGTGTTGAATAGAAGGATCAGTTTAATGTGATTAAAAGCCGTGGAGAAAAATTAACTTCCCTAATTAGCTGTGTTGCTTAGGACAAGGAAAACAACTTAGCTTTTTAGTACTTATATCTATAAAATTGGGATAATAATAATGCCTACCTAACAGAATTGGTATGTGGATTAAAAGAGATATGTGTGAAAGTGAATTTTAAACTGTACAATTAAAGTTTTAAGCTATTATGATCATTTTCATATAAATGGGGATACATCTGTAAAATGGGGTTAAGTATATTCACCTAAAAGAATTGGTATGTAGATGAAAAGAGATATGTGTAAAAGTGAATTTTCAGCTGTACAATACAAGTTTTAAGCTATTACCATCATTGTTATATTTTAATGGAGGCATCTCTTGATGATAGCCTACCCTCATTATGAGAAAATTTATAAGGATAATTCAAAATAACAGCAGTAACACAGGGAAGAACACTTTTTATTGCATTTTATTATAATAAAAAGAGTGTTTCATTATACCTAGGGCACAACAAAATGAGATGTTATCATTATAAAATAACAGTAATTTTAATAATGAAATTTTCCAGAGAATGAAAGTCATATTTTTTATTGTTTTTATTGAGTATATGTATATGTTAATTAAAATTTCAGCATTGAAATATAAAATAATATAGGAGTGTGTATAGTATGTTCATTATTTTTTAAAAAGCTACAATGGTGAGTACATGTGAAATATGAATTGTTCACTATGTCAAAAAGTGAAGTTGCTAAGACAAAGGTAAAATTATAGAAATGAGTTGAATTTATGTAGGAATGTTTGTTTTTAATTGCGTCAATGTGCATTATGATCTTTAGTCTCCATTCTATGTTATTTTGCTTTTAAAACGTATTTTATGTATTCTGTTAGTAAGATCAGCATATAGCTAACAGTTAGTATCAGTTACTAAATGTTGAGTAGTTAATTATGTATTTATTTATCATTCTAACACTATAAATTATACACTTTTAGCAGTTAGAAAATTGATACATGATAGAATAAAATAATTTGATGAAATTTGTAGGTAGGCGTATTTGTTGAATGAATGAATTAAATATGGTGAATATGTAGTAAACTGCCTCCCATTGCTAAATGTCTTTTTAGAGAGGGTAGGAAATTAAAAATAATTATTTTCTCATGTAAATTTTTCTGCCACCCATTTTGAAGTTACCCAACACTGGTAACTTTACATAAAGAAGTATGACTTTAACTGGACTCTGTGCTCATCCCATTAGTTAAGACTGCTTTCTCACATTATTATTATTTTGGAAATAAGTAAAATTATTTTTATTTGCTACTCTTATTTGTTCTCTACAAAGAAAATCTAATGTGATCTACAAAAAGATACTAGAACAAACAAGATTAGGTATATTGCAAGATTGATATACAAAAATCAAATGTATTCTAATCACTAACAACAAACAATTGAAAATTTAAACTTAAAGCAATACCATTTAAGATAGCATAAAAATTATACAGTACTAGGGATAAATCTGACTTGTGAAAGATGTGAAAGATATGTGTACTACAAATCTATGTACCCTGCCCTGAAATAAGTGAAGCATGGCTTCCCACTTTTTAAGTGTGAAATAAGCGTGGTGACTTTTTTCCGAAAAGTATATGTAAAGAGTTGGAAAAGAGTAACTTTACAGAAGAGAAGCCTGAAAAATACTACCTAGCCAGGCAGTCAAGATTGACATCAATGGTAGTAAGTCATGTTGATAATATGTACCCTTAGGTGAATGGAATACAGGTCAAACAAGCTTTTTAAAATAGAGATTTAAAAACAAAACAGAAGTAATATATGTTAACTGTAAACATCTATGATCAGTCTTTAACGTTTTTAATTTGCTTTTCTATAATGGTGAATGATGCTGAATATCTTTTCATGTGTTTTATGCCATCTGTATGTCTTATTTGGTAATGTGTCTGTTTAGGACATTTGTTTATTTTTTTTTGGTCGGCTTGTTTCTGTTATTATTTATTTTTGAGAGTTTAAACAATATTATGGATTCAAGTTCTTATCAGATATGTGCCTTGAAAATATTTCCTCCTAGTATGTGGGTTGTCTTTTCATTCTCTTAAGAATGTCTTTTGGCCTTGCCTGGTGGCTTATGCCTGTAATCCCAAAATTTGGGAAGGCTGAGGTTGATGGATTGCTTGAGCCCAGGAGTTTGAGGCTAGTCTGGGTAACATGGTGAAACTCTATCCTTACTAAATATACAAAAATTAGCTGGGCATAGTGGCGCATGCCTGTAGTCCCAGCTACTTGGGAGGCTGAGGAAGGAAGATCACCTGAGCCCAGGAAGTTGAGGCTGCAGTGAGCCATGATTGCACCACAGCACTGTAGCTTGGGCGACTGGAGTGACACCCTGTCTCAAACAAACAAACAAACAAACAAACACAACAACCAGGTGTTTTAAAGAACAGAAATTGTTATTTTTGATGAAGTTAAATTTATCAGTTTTTTGTGCTATGATGTGTATTTTGGTGTCATATCTAAAAAAATCTTTGTCTACCCTAGGGTTGCAAAGATTTTCTGCCATGTTTTCCTCTAGAAGTTGTGTAGTTTTGTGTTTTACATTTGACTCTAGGTTACATTTCACGTTAAATTTTATATATGGTATGAGTTATGGATCAAAGTATTTTTTCGTTTTGTTTTGTTTTTGTTTTTTCATATGGGCATCCAATTGTTTTAACACCATTGTGGAAAAGACTTATTTCTCCACGGAATTGACTTTGCACTTTTATGAAAACCAGTTGTCAGTATATTTATGGGTCTCTTTCTGGACTTTGTATTCTGTGGCATTGATCTTTTTTTCTATATTAACACTGGTATCATATTGTCTTCACAGTTAGTCTTGAAAGCAGTTAGTTATAGTTCTCAAAGTTAGTTTTCCTTTTTATAAGTTGTTTGGCTATTCTAGGTCACCTGAAATTCCATATGAATTTTAGAATAAGTTTGTCTATTTTTACTAAAAGCATCTGCTAGGATTTTGATTGGGGCTGTGTTGACTTGATATATCAATTTGAGGTGAATCACCATCTTAACAAAATTGAGTCTTCTGACCCATGAACATAGTATAACTTTCCATTTTGTAAGGACTTTAAATTTTTTTCTCAGCATGGTAGTTTTTTAAAACATATTTTAAAACTTAGGAATAGTTTTAGGGTTATAGAAAAATAGCAGAGACAGTACACTATATAGAGATTTCCCACCTACACCAAGTCAGTTTCCTTTATCTTTAACATCTTATATAAATGTGCTTTGTCAAATTAATGAACCAGTATTGATACATTATTATTAACTGAAGTGCATACTTTATTCATATTTCCTTAGTTTTTACATAATGTTCTTTTTCTGATTTAGAATTCCATCCAGGATACCAAATTATATTTACGTATTGTGTCTTCTGAGGCTTCTCTTGGCTGTGGCAGTTTGTCCAGCTTACCCTGTTTTTGATGACCTTGACAGTTTTGAGGAGTATTGGTCAAGTATTTTGTAGAATGTGCCTCACTTAGAATTCGTCTGATGTTTTCCTCATGATTAGAGTGGGATTACTGGTTTTGGGAGGACAAGAACTAAGATGAAGTGTCATTCTCTTATTTTCATGAAATTTTATGGGCGTTTTGATGTGATTGAGGCTTAGTTTCATCATCTGTAAAGTGGAGATAATGATAATGGCATGCAGTAAACACTAAGTGAGAAAACTATGTGTGTAAAGTATTTAGCATTAAGAAGATCTGATGCAGACTAAAGAGCTCAGTAGCAGCCAGTCGCGGTGGCTCACGCCTGTAATCCCAGCACTTTGGGAGGCTGAGGTGGACAGATCACCTGAGGTCAATAGTTCAAGATCGGCCTGGCCAACATGGTGAAACCCCGTCTCTACTAAAAAATATAAAAATTAGCTGGGTGTGGTGGCTGCCTGGAAGCAGGGAAATTGCTTGAACCTAGGGGGTGGAGGTTGCAGTGAGCCAAGCTTGCACCACTGCACTCCAGCCTGGGCAGCAGAGCAAGACTCTGTCTCAAAAAAATAAAATAAAATAAAAAAATAAAAAGAGCTCAGTAGCAGTATTTTTCTCTTTGGGAGATGGGCAAGGCC
The DNA here is from genome assembly GCF_029289425.2 of Pan paniscus. Classification (NCBI taxonomy): domain Eukaryota; kingdom Metazoa; phylum Chordata; class Mammalia; order Primates; family Hominidae; genus Pan; species Pan paniscus. The sequence continues at coordinate 129,237,771 of NC_073249.2, forward strand.
ATATGACTAGTTTGGTGTCAGGAGTATCTATGATTAAGGTCTTCTTACTGCACTGTCCTTCCTTGTGTCTAATGGGCATACCAAAAATAGTTGTTAATGGAAATATCTTCACTCGGTACTGCATTATGACTATGCATAATAGAGTTAGCAGGTGAAAGGTTCTCTTAGACTTAGAACAATTAAGAAGCATGAATCCATTCCATCAGCTAAAGCATTTAAAAATATAGTTTTTTTTTGTAATTGGTTTCTCAAACTCAAAATATTATGAGCACTCTGCTTCATAGAGCAATAGGATATTGACAATATTTGGGTTTTTTTCTTTTTTACCCATTACTAACTTCCTTTCTATATTTCTACTTCTTTGTCTTTTCCTACAATGTAACATAAAAAAGATCCATTACAATATTGGTGCAGCTAAATATTTGAGTGCACAAATTTTAGTGATCAGAATAGCTTTAGACAGGTGTATAAAGGGCTTGTTTTTTCTCTGTCCTCAGTGTGGGAAGCTGAATAGGATAAATTAGGTTAGTCAATACACTAGCATTTAATTATTCTTTTTCTCAAAAGAAAGAAGTTTTTAAAGTAGTAAAAAGAACTGTATCTGAGGCCAACTGATTCACAACCAGACCATCACATTTAGTTACTAGACTTAAGCATGGCTTCTCTGGAGACATTCTGTGTTACCAAAAATGCAAATTACTCCTTCAAAAAATTTACACATGGTACAAATTTAGCACACCTGTAGTATGAATCTACATTAGACCACAAAACTTGTTCCAATACTCTAATGCTACAGTTGCAAAAGCACATCATTATGGTTTCCAAATTAAGCGGAGGTTTCAGTGGTTTTAATTTTGTGAAGATGTTTTCCTTCCTGAATCATATTGTGAGTCTAGTAGTTCTTAACTGGGGGACTGGGTATTCCTGTCTTTTGGGGGACATTTGGAAATGTATGGACATTTGGAAATGATTGTCACAATGATTTGTAGGTTCTCTGACATTTGATAGGAAGGGGTCGGAAATACAATACATCCCACAATGTTGTGGAAAGCATTTAATAAAAGGGAAGCATTAAATATTTCTTAAAAATGTGAATCATGCCACTTGAGAACTGTGGGTAATCCTGATGTCTTATGAGAAAAATCTGTGTTTATGTACATTGTGTATTAAACTGTTATTAGACATAACTTTGGATGAACCAACTGCCTTTTTTCTTACTGAATATGTAAAAATTAATAAAGAAGCTATAAGCTCAACAGAATAACTTATCTATTCATAAAATGTCTTTCAATAGTTTAATAGATAACTGGAAATTTATTTTTGATAGCAGCTTATACTAAAGCAAATAAGGACGTGAAAATTTTAGATAATCTTTAATCATGCTTACAAATTTGATTAAAATCACCTGTTGATTTTTTTTCCTAATTGAATCTTTTGAACTCAACAGAATGTCTTTCTAGTAATTCTACTTTTTCCAATATGTGACCTAACATGAGCCTAGTCTTTTGAAGAATTCTAAAGATGAGTGAAAAAGAGATGTGAAGAGAGTAAGAAATAATATCCAAATGGTGAGAACACAGAAAATAACCACACTGTTTTTACTTTTTCAACATATGGTATTATCCACATTTTGCAGAAAAATAGAATGTATTCAAGCACGTTTTCTGAAACAAATGTCAGAAAAGTAAGAGAACCATATAAATCACATTGTTGTGCAGACTATTCTGTGCCCTCCATGAAAACATTGTATTTTTGTTTGAAATGTGTAAATTCTGTAGAAAATCAGTTCTCTCTAGGGTCGTCTGGTGTAGAATCCTTCTGGGCTTTGTATCATCCTTTTCAATATGTTTAAGAAATAACTATTAGAGACTAAAATATTAGTATCATTCCTCTCTTTCTTATGCAAGAAAAGTGACCTCTTTTAGCAGCAACTTTTCTGTGTAAAAAGCACGTGATCTTGAAGTCAGCTGGGTCCATGAAGAGTATTCGTTTTGAACCTAGGCCAACTTTAAGACAGAATTGATCATTTTTCTCCAATACCAGAAAGAGTTTGCTCTTAGAAAATGGTAAGCAGTGTGGGGATTCCAGATGATTTCTTGAGGGAGGTAGATGAAAAGTTTACAACGTAGGTCCCAGGTTTCTGTTAATGTGGCTCCTCATTAGACTTGTTCCTTCCCCAAAGCTGCCCCACCTCCCACAAATACCTCAAGTGATGCTTTGCGGTTTTTCTCTGTTCTTTAACTTGATATTTCTCCCTTGCAATCTTGAAGGGCTTCGTTTTTTGTTTTTCAAAACCATCAATCTCTAAGTCTATCAAAGACTTAAAGCAGTATATAAATTAATCATATTGTGTTAAAGCTGCATGCTAATAACTAGCTGAGATCAGCTGTACTCAGAGGTTGAGCACTTTGATTTGAGGAAGGGAGCTGAGTGATTTGTGGACACGGAGTCTTTCAGGAGGTATATCTAAGAAGACATATTTATTTTATTCTTAATTTTGTTATTCAAATACTGCTTTTGAGAAAATTATGAAATAGCAAAGGAACTTAGGCCAGCATGAGGTCATATGGGCTTGGAAGGAAGTGTGGGATGTGAGAAAAAAAGCACAGAAAAAACAAGGCTATTTAAAATTTTCCTTATCATCTACAATAAATAATATGATTTATTTTCTGAGGGTGAAAGCCTAAAATTCATTTTCATAAACTATTTCCCAGAATTTAAACTACTAGAATTCACCATGCAGGGTTTTGTATCTTACTGATCAATAGTAAACATGCAAATAATAGCTTGTGATTCAATTTTGCAAAAGAAAGAAATGCTGTTAAATGATTGATGCTCCCAGTATAGTCAGAAGCCATATCATTAAACTGTGTCTCATATAAAGCATTTCTGAGGGAGGGTCAGCTCATGTGATTAGTTATATTTGCTTCTGAAATATGTAATATATGGATAGTGCTTTCAAATTTTAATACTGGGTAATTAGTAGATTAATTTTATACTCAAATTAGGGCTGTTATGTGGACATTAGCCAGATTCTGGGTCACTATGAGTTTATTATTGAATGAAGGTACTAATGTGTACCCCAGTGCAGGTTATTTCTTGGGTTAAGGTTTTATTCAGCCACAGGTGTTTGCATTAAACAGCTCGTTCCCAGCACTTTGGGAAGCCTAGGTGGGCGGTAGATCGCATGAGCTCACCAGTTTGAGACCAGCCTGGGTAACGTGGTGAAACCCCATCTCTACAAAAAATACAAAAATTAGCCGGGCATGGTGGTGTATGCCTGTAGTCCTAGCTACTCAGGAGGCTTAGGTAGGACGATGACTTGAACCTGGGAGGCGGAGGTTGCAGTGAGCCGAGATGGTGCCTGGGCCATAGAGCCAGAGTTTGCTTGGAAACAAACAACAACAACAAGAAGAAAAAGAATACAGCTTGTATTTTTGCCTTTGCAATATTATTCAATCCTGGATGAGAATTCAGGGGAATTGCCTTTCTGTCCTTTATTAGCTGATTAGCCTTGGGAAAATCAGGTTGGATTCTATAGGCCTATGTACTCCTTGATCACTTTTTTCTCACTTCATGTTAGTTATCAATTGCTACATAATCAACCATTCCAAACCTCAATGGCCTAATGCAATAACAACTTATAATTTTTTGCAATTGTGTCAATTGGCTGGATTCAGTGGGTAGTTCGTTGGTCTTGCTTAAGCTTATTCAAACTATTTCAGTGATGTGGGAGCGCCGCTGATGCTGGCAGGACCAACATGGTCTTTCATATAGTTGACAGTTGGTACTGATTGTCAGCTAAGGTATCTGGTATCTTTCTTCTCTCTCATATGGCTTCTCCTCCTTTGGTAGGCTAAACTAATATCTTACAGCCTAGAGGTCTGGATTCTAAAGGAGCAAAAGTGGAAGTTACCAAGCTTCTTTAAAACCAGGTTCAAAACTGGTGCAGCATCACTTCTGCCATCATTTTATAGGTCATTGGAACTCACAAAGTAGTCCAGATTCAAGGGAAGGGAATGAAGGTCCCAAGTCTCTGTTAATGTGCCTCCTCTGTAGCTTTGTTTCTTCCCCAAAGCTGCCCCACGTCCTGCACATACCTCATGGGTTGCTGTTGCAGCTCTCTATATATCTTCATGGGATAAATATCACGGACATACAGGGATGGGAGGGTTTATTGGCACCATCTTTGAAGTAAAGCTGCCACTTATTACAAATAAAGTAGTTTTCACATTGTGTTGCAATGATAATTTAACCTGTCTACCTCTCTACTACCGTGTGATTTTTCTAGAGGAAGCTTTATTACTAAATCTTGTCTCTTATATGTATGCAGCAGGTGACCAATAAAGGTCAATGGTAGAGTGATCTCTATGTTGAAGTTGTTGATTACGATAATATCAATGTTTATATATGCTTATATTTTAGCACTTACATGTAAATATCTTCACCTGTTTTCAGAAAAGAGGATTTTGAATTTAACTTGGTTTTTAAAAGTGCTCTATTATTGTTATAGCCTTGTTCGACGGAACTTCTGTTTGTTCAGAATTTCCCTTAAGATTTAGCTTTTTTTTTTCTTTTTTATGAACAAATGGAGGACATCATAAAAATTGCAGAAGGATCATTATTGTAAATGGTGTGCCTTAGACTTGCAGTCTTTGCCAAGAATTATTCTTTAAAGTGTTTGCTACTTCTCTGCCTAACGGTAAGTTGAATCTTGTAAATAGACCTCTTTCTTCTTCTTCATGTATTACAGACTAGCAGGGGAACTTTGCCATGGATGACTGCCATTATTCTAAATGCAGGCTAGAAATGCAGGTTGACAATTTAAGCCAGCAGTTGTGATATAGCATCTTGAAACTTCTTTATTTCCAAAGTGTTTTCATTATGATCTATTTCACTGTTTAGGATAAAAGTCTCACTTATTTCATTTTACTTTAGATGTTGATGCAATTATGGCTTATTAAGTTATGCTTTCAAATATTTTCACTGCCAATATCAAGTATCCTACTGGGAAATCTGTGAAACAAGATGAGAGGCTTTATTTTCTTTCTGAATTTAGGTATTATTTGTGTGCATATATAACTTGAAAATTGTAGTAGTATTTTCTGTAATTGACCAAATGTTCAATTTTTTTCATTACTATTGTATGGAAAATAGGAGAATGCATGAATATTTTAAGGACTGTTCTTAGTTCACAGTGACCTGTGTGTTTTTTTCTCAAAGCCAGAGAAATAAAGCATAAAATATGAAGCAATGGTTAACTAGTCTAGAAGTTAGGAACTTCCATGCAAAAGGAGAACAATTTACACAGTTTTCTCTCTCACTAGTTATGTAATAATTAGCTTTTTATTTCCACCCAAATTCTTTCAGGTATATACTATATTTTAACAAGCTTTCCCTTTGCAAATTTTTGCTATTTTTAGGTCAAACAAAATAAGTAATAACTCCTTGTTGCCAAGATAACATAAGTTAACTCATTGCCTTCAGAATGTGTAATTTAATATTGGCCTTCAGAAATCACACTCTTCAGCCTAAAAATAGTGCTTCTCTTTAGGTGTAAACTTCAGGTGTCTATTCTGTTTTATTCAGAGACAAGCTAATAAAATGACTTATACAAATGTCTCCTCAGGTAGGGCCCTCATCTTGTGTGTGAGCACATTTCCAGGATGAGAAGGATAAATATTGAATGGATGGTCCTTTGGTATAAAATAAGATAATCTTTGATAGATGGTGGTTTTAGATGAGAACATTACAATAATTCAGAGTGGACTAAGCACATTTTATCTTTGTGCTTTAAAAAAAATCATTTGTAAGGAAGATGTCTTTTGCGTAAAAGTGAAGGCCAATTACACGTCACAAATGTCCACATTTTTACATATCACACTTGTTTTCATCTGTACGTTAAAAGAATCCATGAATTTCATCAGAAATATAAATCTAAGGCACCAATCATCAAGTTTGTTAGAATTGGTAAAGTGTTGGTTAATAATAAACGTGTAAAAGAGAAAGGAATGCTTTTCTAAAATTTGCCCTTGTTCTTTTTAGAGTAATATGATTTAATTGCCATTCATCTTCTGATTGTCTTAAATTGCGTATTTTGGGAGAGAAGTTGAATCCCTTTTCTTTTTTCTTTTTTCTTTTTTAATTTGGCTGAGGCATATCGTTGACCCAAAATTTAAAGGCCAAATTGGGAAGATATCATTGCAGTCAAGAGTCAGTGGCCCGGCCGGGCGTGGTGGCTCAAGCCTGTAATCCCAGCACTTTGGGAGGCCGAGGCAGGCGGATCATGAGGTCAGGAGATCAAGACCGTCCTGGCTAACACAGTGAAACCCCATCTCTACTACAAAATACAAAAAATTAGCCGGGCGTGGTGGCCAGCGCCTGTAGTCCCAGCTACTAGGGAGGCTGAGGCAAGAGAATGGCATGAACCCGGGAGGTGGAGTTTGCAGTGAGCGGAGAATGTGCCACTGCACTCCAGCCTGGGTGACAGAGCGAGACTCCGTCTCAAAAAAAAAAAAGAAAAAAAAGAGTCAGTGGCCCAAAAGAAAAAAAGATAATCTCTCTTGTGGCCAGCATAAAGATCTATTAATAAACACAGGGTGTGTGATGTGCTTGAAACTCACTGCATATTTAGGTTCTATTCATGTTTGGAGAACTGCTATAAAAACATACGGCATTGAAGACTGTTGATGGATGAGTGTCATTGCCTGTTGAAAGCTTCAAATCACAAATATGTGTGTAAGTAATTATTTTCTTCCATTTGTAAAATACCACTTTAAATATATATTCAAATTGAATAATATGCATAACATAAAACAGTGATCCAAACTGATTTGTATGACAGTATGAAGAACACACAGATAGAGGAAATCTGTGTGGTGCATGTTGTATCTCAGGGAGATAGATTTTTACCTTTCTCATATTCGGTAAAGTACTTTTATATGTTATACATTATGAAAACAACAAATGAAATATGCATAATTATTAAACGTTCAATGGACTTTGTGGTGTTTGAAGCTTATACAAAATGCAAGTATATTTTGCTATGCTGCTATGTTTTTCTCTTTCTACAAATAAAAGTTTGTATTAGCTATATTCTCATTTAATGATTTTACTAAACAACAGGATGTGAATAATTTTCATTAGACAGCAAAGATTCATAAATTTATTTGTGTTTATTAAAATCAGAACACCATGAAATTATAAAAAATTATATTTTACAAATAGCTTATTGTCTTTCTTACTTTTAAGCACATTATATCCTCACACAAAAGCAACCAGTGCAGGAATTGTTTTCCTAGCATCTGTTTGTCATTAAAATTCTTCTGGACATACAATTTTATGTATTGGCTACCTTTGTTAGTGTCTATTTAGCTGTATAAAAAATGGAGGCCTTAAGAAGTTGATATAGATGACAGCCCAAATCACAGTCTCATGACAATGTCACACTGGATAACTCAGGTTAATCTGGTAATATGCATCCCTCACATGTTTTTCACAGTAGTTAGAAGAGACTGTCTGAAAAGGAAATAGGAGAGAGGTAGGTAGATTTGAACACAGATCATTTATGAGAGAGAGTGCTTCCATAGTGCCTGTGTGGAGTAATAGGAAATATAAACTGGATTTCTTTTCTTGGTAAAGTAATCGCCTATTTTGTTAAATGAGAACCACCCAGAACATTTTGTACTACACTTCTTCAGAAAGATAGTTTAGTCTTATAAAACTACATATATGTACATTTGTTTGAAACAGTTAGAGACTTAAGTGTGTTCTCTTGTTCTTTATGTCCTTTTCATCTAGAGATCTACTTCATATATCCCCTAGAGCTTCTTGCCAGGGAAGCTTGGTTACTAAGTAGATACCTACACTCTCAACTGTTGGTATAAAGCGCTGAGAAATTGGTTTTATTTACACTGTAAGAGTAATTTTTTTTTAAAAAAAGGAAAAGCATGGCTTATATCTAAGGAAACACTGTTGTTTGGAGAGGTAATGAATGGCAATTAGCAGGAATCGTCATGTCTCCCATTTTGCTTTTTAGTATTCCTCCTATGTTGAATGCTGATAGTCTCTTTGGAATAGAAAATCAAATGAAGTCAAGTATTGCATATTAGATGGCTGATAATGTGATTCATATCTCTTATAACCTATTACTTCTATTACTAACAGCAAAAAGAAAGTGAGAGGATAATACTGCCAGTGTAGTTTCCTCCCTGCTTATTAAGCCAAGATATGTGTACTGCCTCTACTCTGAACTTGCCTCTGCTGAGGTAGCATCTATTGTCATGGGAACCATTATTTTACTGGAAGCATGAGAGATTGCAGGGAAAAGCTGATGCTATCGAGTTAGACTTGGGATTTAGAATAAATTACTGACCATAAGAAAGGTGTAGCCTTTCTCTGAATGAGTTGTCTTCCGAATCTGCAACTTTTTTTGTCTTTTCCAGTTTCATGACCTCTAGTAAATGATGCCTCCTTACTTTTATTAAAAATAAAATAACAAGGCTGGGTGTGGTGGCTCACACCTTGTAATCTCAGCACTTTGGGAGGCCAAGACAGGTGGGTCACCTGAAGTCAGAAGTTCAAGACCAGCTTGGCCAACATGGTGAAACCCCATCTCTAAAACACAATAATTAGCCGGGTGTGGGATGCCTGTAATCCCAGCTACTCGGAAGGCTGAGGTGAGAGAATCACTTGAATCCAGGAGGTGGAGGTTGCAGTAAGCCGAGTCACACCACTATACTCCATCATGAGTGACAGAGCAAGACTCTGTCTCAAAAAAAAAAAAATAAGTAAATAAATAAATAAAAAATAAAATAAAATAACAAAGCTGTATTCTTTCCTTATTTGGAAACATCTCCCCTGGGAAAGCAGTCCCTACTTGCCAAACCCGATAAAGCACATCTGATTTTCTGTGGTGTAAGTCATCTTGTATAAAAGTATTACTTTAAGTAGGATGATCAATACCTATTCCTGTACAACTAGGGCATGGAGTTCTTTTTCATTTTGGAGGAGGCCAGTTATTTATAGTCATGATCATTCGAATAATAGTTTTTTCAAAAATCCATTTTTTATCTTTTTCTGTTCAACAGCGTTGGCTCTGTAAGAAATAGAAAGGGGACATTTGAGAGATGAGTAACACAGGGATTATAACAGCTAGCATTTGGTGCTTCTCTCCAACACACTCCTACCCCATGCTTTCAGAATTCTCCAGTGCCCACCACAGTATTGCACATTCCCCTAGGACTGTGCCTTCACTATGTCGGCTCACATGGCTCACATTAGGGTGAACCATGGTATCACCCTGATGATACCGCCACCTGATATCCAGGGAATACTTTCTCAGTCCTGACTCCTACAGACAAAAGTAACAAAGGACTTTGACCATTTATTCTGTCAAAGGTATCAAAGGAAAATAATTTACTCTTTATAAATGATTTAAGACATTTGATTAATACTATTAACGATAGAAGGGATTGTCATATAAAGTAGCACTGAATTTGTGGTCAATTTCTGAGTTGTTTTTCATTCACTGGTCTTGACTTTATACTACTTTTACTTTCTGTGCTTTTACTGAACGTTTTAAATCTAAACAGGGAAATGAATAAAATTAGAATACAGTTTAGTAAAATGGGAAGTGAAGTGAGTATACATGGCAGTGCCCCCAGCAAATGTATAATTCTTAGTCCTCTACCTGCAGATAGGGAAGAGCTCACTGTGATGGGGTCCCATGATCCAGGAAAGGCAACTGCAAGGGATGTGGACTTCTGTAGAACATGCTCCAAGCAAAGCTGCAGTGACTGCTGTCCGTTGTGCTGCAAAGACAGCTGTCTGGGGCCACAGAAGAAAATGGGATAGTGGGTTTGAAAGAAAGGCAAATCTGTAGAGAAATGAAGATAACAGAGGTGATTTAGGCTGGTAGCTCTGCGCCATGATTTATGTAATGTGAAGGGAACCAGGCAGTATGGACAAAGCATCCTCCACAGACCTTTGTTTGCAGTGGTTTAATCATGTATCTATTAGTGTGAGAGGATGAGGAAGAGAGAGAGCAGAAAAAGGTGTCTGAGTTTACTTCCTCAACAACTTAAAATTTATCTTTCTGTCCCTACGTGGTTACCTTGTACTAATACCTTCCAGTGTTGCACTTTTCAGTCTAAGAGGTTTACCAAAGAATAAAGGATTGGAATGAGACACAGGCCTGACGCTAAAGTGAATCAGTCAGAACCACCATATCCTGTTTCTGTGTGATCTTAAGCAGCTTTCTCAACCTTTGCTAAGACTCAGTCTTCTCCTCTGTGGACATGCATGGTGTGGTTATTGAGCTAAGCTGTATCTAAATTTATAAGCATTTGAAATATTATTTAGTGCTGATTAACCATATTAAAATGCATTATTGGTATAGAAAAAATGTGAGTTGACTTGTTAAAATCATTTGTATAATTTTTAGGGTTTCTTTAGAAGATAGGTAAATAATGTCTATCATTTAAAGCTGCTAAGAAATTATTTGTACCACAGTTTTGGAAGATGTGTTAATGGATACTCTCAGGAACTCAGTGATCTTTATCACATCATTAGGATCACATATACATTTAGGATGCGATTCAGGTTGATATAAATCATTTTGTTTCAGAACTTGCAGGGCATTTTTTCTACCCTAAACAAGACTCTAGTTGTTAAAGAAGGGTTTAATGATGTTGAAAGGATGTCTTTATGTAACTAAACATGCATGGAACATGTTACACAGTAGGTGCTCAATGGATGCATATATGTAGACATACAAGAATGGATGAGCAAATCAAAACATTCCCTGGGGCATCTCAGAAATAGTAATGCTTACACTCTAAATATGAGATAACTACATATGTCTAATTTTATCAAACAAATGGTGGTCTTAAAATCATAGGTAATTTTTGTACCAAAAGTATAAAGCAAATTTATTAGTTTTTACTTTTGTATACATTTACAATGAATATTTCCTCAAAATGTTTAAACATTTATAGTAATCACATACAGTGGGTGGAAATAGAAGACTATAATGGAGATACAGGTGGAGGTTTAGCCAACCATAGCAGTGTAGCTAAGACTGCTATATCATGAGTAATACAGCTTGTTTTCTTAGTTTTCTGTGGCTGTGTGCTCCAAGCAGATTGCCCCATTAACTGTCGTGAGAGCTGCAGTTGTAGTCATTCTGGACATTATGAAGCTTCTAGAATAATGCCTGTTAGTTATTTGTTCTGCTGTTATGTTAAAGATATGTTCATATTTTCATTATCTTTACCTTGCTGTATTCTCTTAAAAATATGATATTGTCTTTATCTGAAATAGTATCAAGCATCTTTAGTTTTCTTTAAATGTCAGTGAAATTACTCTGCAAATTGAGCGACCAAATTTTTAATGGTGAACACCCAGAGATCCATGCAATACAGTTTATAGTAATTCTTCATTTGCAATTTGACAAGTTGCATGTTTCCATCTGGCTTCTTTTCAGTTAAAAGAAGGGACAGAATGAGGTTTTGTAGAGTACTACTTGCTTGGTAGAACTTAGAATATACCTCCTTCTGAGTTGACAGCTGTTGCAGTATGTTCAAGAAGTATCCATGATTTCTTCCCTGTGGCGTCACCAGGTGCTGTAGTGCCTGGAGGAGTTAAACGTGGCACTAGCTTTTACAGATGTCATCATTGTTATCCACATGTAAGAACTCTCTTGATTAAAACTTTGGGCAAACAGCAAATCAGTAATTAAACTAAGCATTATGTTATTGTGCCTGACTTTTTAAAAAATTTATTGTTCTTTTGTCCATGAAGTTTAAACAAGTTTTAGTGAATTTTCAGTGTTCATGACATATGGAAAAGTTTACTGAATTATCAACTTTTTTCTCAAAACAACAATGTCGAAGTCTTAATCATAGCCTTTATTTGTTCATCAGTTTCTAATTTTTCCCCATTTGTGATTTAACTGCAACTGTGCATTTTACTGAAATGTTTTTGTTAGTAATTCTGCTTAATTCGAAAAGAACACAAAGGTGATTACAAAAGTACAGTACAATAAGTTAATACTCTTTTTCCTCAATTCCAAGACATCACTGATTTAAAAATTGCTTTTGTGGGAGAACACAACTGCATTAAATGTAATTATAAAACATAACTTGATTTTAGAAGCTTCACTGAAATCAAACAATGTAGAAATTAAGTTATGTAAGTAGCCATTATATATTAGGCACCCAATAAATATTAGATATCTCTAAAGGTATTTTTTGTCACAACTTATGAATAGACAATCTATAATTTATCCTAGAGATGAAGTAACTGATCATGGCCCTACAGCTAGTAAAAGTTAGAGTTGGTTCTAGTTGTTCAACTTCTAAATTCTTATCTTTCCATAGAAGCAAGTTGTTACATAAAGTAAATGGTACTACCAGGCCAAAGTGAAAATGAGGCCAAAAAAAAAGATGCAACCAGGAGTGATAATACTGTACAAAATGCATGCCATGATTTCTTATATACTTGATAAAGATGAAAAATAAATTATTCTATAAATACTTTAGCAACTAATGCAAAAAGGGAAACAGAGAACCCATTACAAACATGAATCACTGAATCCATAGAGAAAAATAAATCAGTTCCTGTATAAAAACTTCATGTTTTATGGTACAATGGAAATTTCTACTGTGGATACTCAAAAAGAGGGTTATATGTAGGCAGGTACTTTATTTTGTAGTAGTAGTAATTTTGTAGTACTGTTTTATTTTGTCTTCTTGTAAATTTCACACACTAGTGTATTTATTTGTGTTTACAGTCTTTTTTCAATTTTAGTCTTTATTTTCCCTGTACTTTCTTCAAATCTAAGCTATTGCAGCTTGTAAGTCTTAGTGTGTGTGTGTGTGTGTGTGTGTGTGTGTGTGTGTGTGTGTTTGCAAAATTATAGAGACAATAAGGGCAAATACTTGAAGATAACTTCTTAAACTGTTATTGGAAAAATAGATTCTAAATTTTAGGTTAGTTGCCAGCATGTAATCAGTTATATGCCTGATTCTTGGATTTAAAAATCCTTGTGAAACCATGTCAAAATTATTATTTTGTTCAAAATCTAAAAATACTCTTTTAAATGTAGTGTTTTTCTCTCAGGTTGCTTTCAATAGAGCTAATAACTTAAAAATCTCAAATAAATTCCAGATAATTTCTAGACATTATGGCTATATTCCTGGTGAAGGTTTATTTTTATAACAGAATATTCTGAAAATTAAGATATAAAAAGAATTGTCATAAGGTGGCAGTATGTTTCAATGCTAACCATCAGTATAGAAAGAGAGCTTGTTGAACCAAGTGGTTCCGTAGCTAGTTTGAGCTCTGTATGAAAATTCCCTGTAGATTTTTTTTGAGGAAAATTGAGCAGCTATTTCTTAGGTAATATGTGTGAAATTATCAAAGATACTACTCTTTTGATTTTCACTATTACTTACTGCTGCATAAAATAAAACCTTTTCCTTCACCCTATCTATGCCTGTATATAGTGATATAGCAATGAAAATAAATGTCTTTTGTTATGGTCATTGATACATTTAAGTACTAAGTGAGTTTACACGTTTTAAGATATAACATTTTAGGTTATAGTCCTGTTGAATATTGTGTAATAGTTATAACTTTGACTTTGGCAGCATTGAATGCAGTATTTTGGCAGGGTTTAATAAATAGCATTAGTCTATGGAGAAGGAATAGAATTTAAGCTTTTTAATGAAATAGAGTAAGTTTAATTTCTTGCCTTCTCACTCATTAGCTTTGCAAACTTGAGCTAGTTACTTGGGCTCTGGATTTTTTTTCTTGTTAATAATTTAGAGATAATATAATGTTTACCACACAAGACTGTTGAAGAATTTAATGAGATGATGTTTATGGGTATGCTTTCTAAATTTTGAGATGTTTTCTAATTATTATTATAACCAAATAATATATTAACTCTTCCTTCCCTCCCTCCCTTCCTTCCTTTCTTTCTTTCTTCCTTTTTTTTTTTTTTTTTGACAGGGTCTTACTCTGTTGCCCAGATTGGAGTTCAGTGGCGGAGCCTTGACTCACTGCAATCTCCGTCTCATGGGTTCAAGCTGTCCTGGTGCCTCAGCTTCCCTAGTAGCTGGGACTACAGACGTGTGCTACCATGCCTGGCTAATTTTTGTATTTTTAGTAGAGATGGGGTTGCACCATGTTGGCCAGGCTGGTCTCAAACTCCTGACCTCAGGTGATCTGCCTGCCTAGGCCTCCCAAAGTGCTTGATTACAGGTGTGAGCCACTACACCTGGCTCCTATTTCTATTTTCTGATGTAATCTTAAGAGAAAAACTTGAGGGTTGTCGCATTTATTTGCCACATGACAGGTTAGTACATAATGGCTACTTCACCACACAGTCAAGCTAGAACAAAAAACCAAAAAGCATGTCTTGTTCATCATCAATCATATATCAACATTAAAGCATTTTTAAATTTCCTACCAATATTGTGTGCATGGAGGAGGTTACTAGGACCCAGAGGACATGATATCTGTCCTTAAATACCTTTCTGTTTGGCTGAAAAAATAAAACTAGATAAGAAATGGGAAGACCTGTGTTCTAGGGTTAGCTGGCTTTGAAATCTTGAATAGGTTTCAAAAGTTCTGTGGTTCCAGTCTCTCATTTGTACATTGAACTTGATCATCTGTAAGGTCCCTTCTGGCACTTTTATCCACAGAATATTTTGTGTTATGAATTTGCTAGTAAGTAAGCAACATACAGTAGATTTTCAAAGGGAAGAGAAATTAGTGTGGCCTTGAGTATTTGCAGTCTCTTTGGCCTTATTTGCAAGAAACAGCTTTGTAGTTGCTCATAAGTGAATGGATAGTCATTTTCATGACTAAATAATCTTGTCTCTATGGTAAGTGAAAAAATATACATACATAACATTTAAAAGCCTGGAGTATATTAATTTTTTAAAAGTTTTAATGTTATAAATGATCTGGGTGAAAAAGTGAAACATTTAAAATTTTTACAACTAGGTGTTAGGTAGTAAATAATGAATACTCAGAGAAGAAAAGACATACAGATAAATAATTGTTGCAGTTATTAGTAGTTCCATCATGGTAAATGATATCCACACTTCCTATAGTATTTTTAGATAATTTCACTTAGAGTATATAACTTTTGTCGAAAAGTTTGAATACTACTTTAATTAAAACTCACATTTGTAGCTTTGCGCCTTTATGTGTTCTCAAATACCCTAGAAAATGTCTAAACTTGTAATAACAGTAACAACTAATTTTGACAATTAATAAAGTCCTAAAGAAAAATACAGTAAGTATACATCAAAAAGAATTTCCATAAGAAAACTTTAAGCAGGTTTCCTATTTTTGTTGTGCTCCAAATTGTTGTGCTCCAAAACGTAGACTGCCTAAGACCAAGGAAGGAAAATGCTTCAATACTCTGCCTCTGCCTGGAGAATTTACACTTGTGTTAATGAGGAAGCTGAGTATCAGTTTCTCTGTCTTTTTTAGATTGTCTGTGCAAAACAGAGGACTTTTTCCTGGGTCTCCACTACTTCTTCTTCTACATGCAGGCAGATGTTGAAAAGCATAGAAAAACTAGAGAGAACATCTTGGGAAAATAGTCTAATCATAAGACCTTTTTAAGAGGATCACCTCAAAAAATAAAGACTTGCAGGTTGTATGATACAGATGAACCCTGGTAACAGTGCCTTCAACTACTACGCACTATATTCTAACATCCTGGAGCATACTGAAAAATATTAACCTTTGTGATAACTTCAGAGATATGGACACACCTTGGCGTAATTTTAGGACTTCAGCACAGTTCATGAAAGCATGACTTCTTTGAAAAAGGAGCAAAATATAGACTGAGATAAAACAAAGGAAAGAGGTAAGACAGAATTAAGAATCTAAAAACATTAAATAAACGCCACTTTGCAGGCATTCATGAGTAGAATTATAGCTAAAGAAAAATACAATCAGTGGTGAAAAAAGAAATTTGATCAGCTCTTGATAAAGCAGATGAAAATGATAAAGCTTAAAATTATGTGAGACACTCTGTTGTGCTATCAAATGCTAGATCTTATTCATTCTATGTTTTTGTAACCATTAACCATCCCCACCTTTCCCCACCTGCTTTCCCTCCCAACCTTATCAAACATCACATGTAGCCTATACATATATACACCTAATATGCACCCACTGTAAGTAAAAATGAAAAAATTAACAGAAAATGAAACACATCATAGAAAATTATTTTTAAAATTCTAAATGTAAAGTAAGATACAATAATGTGAGACAAACTCAGTAATATTCAGGATAAATGATGACCCAATGTGGGATTTCTTGAATTCACTAAAAAACTATTTGCATTCTAGCTATGGTATCATTCAATTTTCTGGAAATACAGCAATAAACAAAGCAAACATTGCACCTGCTCTCACAAAGATGACATCCTGAGGAGGGAGACAGATTATAAACATTAGGACACAAGAATATATATAATATGTTGGGAGATGATAACATGTTGAGTAAAAACAGAGCAGAGTTAAGAATCGAGAGTAGGGAGGCAGAAATAGGTATACCCCAAAGAGAAAGTTAAATAAATATAACCAATAATCAGAGATGTCATAGAAGAGTTTTTTCTTTACCTGAATGTATAACTCCAAATGATTTATTTTCCTAGTTTACTATTATCTAGTCAAGTTATTATACTACAGCAATTAAGAAAAGTCCTGCCAATAAATATGTAGGCAAAAGGGACAGATAGGGAGCAGGGGGGGGGGAAATTTAGGTGGCTTCACCTATTCACTTCCATATATCAGAAGATAATAGAAAAAATTTGTCTGCAGAATTTTAAAAGAAATTATGTTGTGGGCTAACAGTTTCATGTAGAGGCAAGATAGTTAATGTATGTTGGCATATAAATATATTCTTAGATATTCAGGGGTTCAGAAAATATACAATTTATCTAACCTATTAGGAAAAAAACCTGGAAAATATTTTACACTTGAATGGAAAACAATTTAGAAATTGAGAGTACAAGTGAATATAAAAGACAAATATTTTTAAAATAGTAGATAATAATACGAGTCTGGCAATATAATGATGATAATCTACATATAAACCCCAGACACTGTCACAGACCTGGCATTCATAGAGCTTCTTTCTTTTTTTTGCCCCTACTCCAGTTTGGCATGCAGTGAGGTGACCTTTGAGGATGCTATTTCTAGCAAATCATTGATGATGATTTGGACATTCAAAAGGTTTTTCCCTTGTATGTTTTCAAAGATGTTCTTTAAAATGTTCAAAATCGTCAAACCGTTTCCCACAGTACTGATATACATGAATTTTTTTTCCTAGTTCTTTCCCAGTTACCAACTTCTTCAGGGTAGTTCAATTTAGGTGCTGTTTCCCTGTGCTCTCCAGAAGATACTTTTTATTGCGTATTTCACACTTGAAACTCTCAGTAGAATGTGATTTCATGTGTTCCTTAAAATGGCAAAGCAATTTAAAGGTGGCTGTTGGGCATGGCCTTTGCATGCTGTGGACATGCCCAGGCACCCGAGATGGGAGGGGAAAGAGTAAGGGTAGATACCCAGAGCCATACTTGCCTGTGGCTTTTTAGGTAGAGGCTGAGTCGGTGTACCTCTACAGGTGGTCTGATTTGCACCTTTGGCGGCTGAGTGAAATGCTCATTTTACCTAGTAACATTGCCACAGCCTCTAGCAAAACTCTTAATATCATAAAGGAAGAGATAAGAGCCTTTCAAACAGTGAGAGAGAGACAAGAGACAAAGTCTGGGGTGTTTAACCAGCCTGGTTAGGGTGGTTAAAACTCCATGAGGGCAAACAGATCCTTTTACTCACAGGAAAGAGAGAGAGGTGGCAGTGTTTTGGAAGAGTGGCAGATCCTACAGTTTTGCATTCACACTCTCCTTCCAGGATCCTGGACGAGCCCCAGGTGAAACAGGAAATGTTCTCTTATCCCCCTCACAGGGCATGCAACGGTGGTGTGGCTTGCTTCTTCATTGTCCCAAAGCTCAAACCCCTAGGGGGAGCATGCATATGGGCAGGTAGTGGGGAATGTGGACCCCACGGCAGCATCTAGGGTTGGGTGTTTACAGCTCCCAAAGCTCCAGTGAACGTGTGTTACAGTGTGCTTTCAGCTTAGGTGTCCACAGGCAGCTTGTGTTAATCAGCCCAATTAGACCTTCTGCCTTATCACAAGGACAGAGGGGCTTCTTTCTATATCCTGGGTTCTTGCCTTAGTATACTGAAAAAATCAGATCACATGTGGGCTTGGAAGATGGGTGCAAAGTTTTTTATTGAGTGGTGGAAGTAACTGTCAGCAGATGGATGGGGAGCTAGAAGGGGGATGGAGTAGGAAGGTGGTCTTCCCCTGGAGTTGGGCAGCTCAGTGGCTGGGCTCTTCTCCAACCACCCTCAGCCAAATTCCATGTAATCCGCTTCGTTCTGCCATCTATGGCCGTGTCGTTCTGCCATCGATGGCAAACACAGTGTCTGTCAGTGTGTTTTTCTGCTGGTGTGTTCCACTCAATGTCCAGCTGCCTGTGTCTGTGTGCCTCCTCATGTCTCGGGGTTTTTATAGGCACAAGATGGGGAGCATGGTGGGTCAGAGTGGTCTTGGAAAATGGAACATTCGGACGTGAAAATAGGAGTGCTATTCTCACTTAGGTCCGTGGGCCACAGGCCCGAGGGTAGAACCCTCACCGGGAACAATGCCCTTCTCTGCCCAGCACTTCCCTGCCCTTCTCCTGTATCATTAGTAAATATGAATTAAACTCATTTACTAATATCCTAATATGTCTTGTGGAAATAAGCTCAGAGGAAATATATATTCATGATTAAGAGTGTTGGAATTAAATTTCCTGGATTCAAATTTTACTTGAACCACTTTCTGGCTCAGTTGTCTCATTTGTGCAGTCATTTGATAAATAGCATTAGCCTCCCAGGATTGATGTAAGAATACATAAGTTACCCTATTGAAAATTAGCGGGGTATAGGCATTGTAAGAACTCAGTGTTTATTTCAGAGCCATTGTAAGAGATAGAATAAAACTTCTCACACTTCTTCCATAGGGCTCTGAAAAAGTTAGTTCAAAACAAATTTTAAATTTCTTAGCTAGCTAATTATTTAGATTCCTGATTTTCTACTCTCCAAGTGAATCTCCTGCAGAGGCCATGAAAAATCATAGAGGCCATGGAAAATCATCTGCATAGAGCTCTATCAGAGACCATCCATCCTCTTCAGAAATCTGGCCTCTCAGCTTTTCAACTTTATTAGAAGAAATATTTCTATTCTTTGTAAGTTTACTTTTAAGGTATGCCTTCAATCAAACTAGTTTACCTCCTTCAGCACCTTGTTCCCTCACGTATATGTTTGTATGTTGTTGTTGTTATGCTAGATTCTCCATTCTCCTCTACTTACCAGTTTCCTCCATTCGTAAGCATGTATGAGATTCTTCTATACTGAATATGCTTTGGCTCAACTTTCCTGTTCTCCCTAGTTATTATTCTACTTAAATTCTTTCTTTCACAAGTCAGCCTATTTTGAACAAATCTGCACACACAAACAATGCATCTGTTTCCTCATCAAATGCTTACTTCCAACCTGTGAAATTACACTTCTGCCTTCAATGTGATCTATTGAAATTATACTTTTATAGATGACTGTGGAGTTCTCCAAATTCAAGTGGCTTCTCTACAGTTTTCTGTGGAGAGAAGATAGGATGAGAGGTGGAATACTGCTGTTGTTAACTGAACAGTCTGGATAGCTAACTTTTCCTTTAATAAAAGAAAGAAAGAAGTACAATTTCTGAGTTCTTTAAGGTCAAACGTGGATTTGACTCATCCCCTGCTGTATCCTCATGACCTTGTGCAGTGCCTAAGACTATGGAGGACACTCAAGAAGTAGTTATTGAATACAGAGGATGCTGAGTGGCAAAATTGAGAGTCTTGTCTTATTTTCTCCATTTTCCTTGTATTCCCTGATGAGAATGAGGAAGTCAGAGAGTAGTTTAAAGAGATAAAAAAATTTAAGACAACATCATTGGGCAGAAAAAGTGAGAGGACTTTAATAAATAAAGATTTATCTTTTATTTTTGTATAATATGATAAAGAATACAAGAAAGAATATTAATACCTTTTACTTATTTTTCTACTTACTAAATTTTATAGCCTTTTCCTTTTATTAAGAAATGGAAATAAGTTGAGCATAAGAAAAGACCATGTAGCAGATAATATTTTATAATATAAAATGTTTTGTAAGATAAAACAAAAGGTGCTTAAAATTATTAGACTATGTAATCAAGCACACAAGTTATTCATTTTGAAACAGCAGTGGCTTTTTTCCTTATCCATTAAATATGAATGTTTTCATAATTATTTAGAAAATCTGTGGGGCTAACATACTGTCTATCATATTGACAGATAAAGTCAGAAACATTCTTAATCCCCAAATATGGGTTATATAATTAGTTTTAAAGAAGATTAATGCGTTCATCTGGCTGTTTTGAATCAGATGTAAGGGAATATGATATTATATACAATTATTATTCAGAATCATACCATGATTTAATTTTCTTTCTTTAGAATGTGTGCTTTTAAATAAGATATACTGCTTTACAGTAAAAATATGCTTTTTTGTTAATTTCATCTCCTTCATTTATTTGAAATAAATCTGTATGCATGTCTTTTTGTGCACATATATGCATGTCTCTATAGGATATATTACTAGAGATCAATTTCTGGTTAAAAAGGCAGAAGTATTTTTTACTAGAAATGTGAAATAGCTCATTGAAGTTGATGCAGCCACTAACAGCATATTAAAGTACTTATTTTTCATTTACTTTCCAAAATTAATATTTTTCTTTTTTCTTTGTAATTGAGACAAAGTCTCATTCTGTCACCTAGACTGGAGTGCGGCTCACTGCAACCTCCACTACCCCCTGGCGCATGCCACCACAACCGGCTAATTTTTTTTTGTGTTTTTAGTAGAGGCGGGGTTTCACCATGTTGGCCATGCTGACCTCGAACTCCTGAGCTCAGGTGATCCGCCCGCCTCAGCTCCGCAAAGTACTGGGATTACAGGCATGAGCCACTGCATCCAGCCTATTTTTCTTTTTAATGTTAGCAAATTTCATGCTGGAAAACGTACATTTTGATTTAATTTCCTTAATAACTAGATTACACATTTTTTCATATGTTGGAAAAACGTTTGAATTTTTTCACAATGACTAGTTTATAATACTTATGATATTATTGTCTGTTTTAGCTACATATGCACAAACACATCCTGTGTATATGTGTGCACATATCATTTTAAGATTATAATAAGGTATATTAAGGAACTAGTAAATGTTAAAAAATAAAATATTTGAAAGAGATGTGTGCAGCAAATAAATTGTTACATGAAATTTTTTATTTGCAAGAGGATTATGAAGTTTCCCAGTTTAATGAAATAAAAGTAATTGTTATATTATCTAGTCAGCCTGTATGGAATCTATATCAAAAAACACTTACGCAAACTTAGTGTGTTTTCTAGCTACTCAAAACAGTTTGAAGACAGTTTGTTCTCATGTACAGTGTTAGTCACTACAATTATTAATATCTTTATATTCCAAACAGTTTTTCTCCTTTACATGCAGAGCATTCACTATTCAAATGTTTTTTTTTCCCCCTTTTCTTATTTGGAAAATCTTGGTACTCATAGAAAAGAAAATATGGAAAGTTTTTTTAAAAGGCTTTGAGTTTTGTTATTGAATTAATTTATTGAAAAACATTGGGCATTTCTTTGTTTACATTACCTAAATCATAACATCTTATTTGTTTCTAACAGCTAAAATCAGTATGTGCTGTCATATATCATACCCCTATAAAGTGGCCAAATTTGTGTTTTAATTAAATAATAGACTTTTATGAATTAATTGTTGCGATGGTAAAGTCATACTGATAATAATCCATACACCAAACAACTAGGACATGCGAGCTTCAAACTTAGGCAGGTTGCAGTTTAGTTGTGGATGCACAGCATGAACATATTAATGAGCACTGGCCCTTTGCATTTGCCGTTCCTTCTGCCAAAATGCCCTTCCTCTCAGATCTTTCATTGAATGGCTTTTTAATATCATTCAGGCTTAGTGTAAATACTGGCTTCCTATGCAAAAGCCTCACTACCTAATCTAAAGGATCTCTTCTTCTATAAATCAGTCTCCAAGTTTTTTGTTTATTTCACAGCACAATCACAGGTGAAATCATCTTGATTATTCATTTGTTCACTGATTTGTTCCCATGTCCTCACCACCTTGTATTCCCACCCTAAATGGTACTTCCGAAGTGGAAAGACAACTTCTTTTAAATGTTTCCTATAATTTTCTATTTTATTTCTTTGGACAGTGATTTTTAAAATAATTTATGGAGATAATGTTTGCAAATTTTTAAGCTGTTTTCACAGGTAGAATAAACAGCTAATATGTTCAAGTTTGATAATACATGTATTTATATTTGAACAGAAATATTTCTAAATCAACTTCACATTTCACTTTGAAATATTTTCCACCACATATTTTGAGGGCTAGTTCTGAGATCTTGTCCTACTCTTTGAAAATGTTTAGAGTGAAACGAAACTGTTTTTCTAATCTAAAAAACAGAGTGTTTTAACCACCACAAATCATCTTATAATTATTTAAAATGAAATCATTATATAATGGCAAATGTTTTCCAGCATGATATGTTAAATGGTGTTATACAACTCAAATACACGATAGAGATTATTCTCTGGTTGAAAAATGTTAAAAATAGTGTTTTTTCAAGGTAAAGAAGAAACCTGTTACCACCTTGTTGACTATTACTTTTCCATTGCCTTAGAAAAAAATGTGTAATTGTATCCAGCTCTTGTATTCTTTGGGAATGAAAATCATTATGCCAAAGAATACTTTATTCCTTCCAAAATGTCCTTTTCTTTCCTGTGGAATACTGCTACTTAATGGAAATCTAGGCAAACCCGGCAATTTCTAAATAGTTTGTAAAGAATCTGGGATATTCTGTCAATAGAAAGATGAATAGCTATAGAAAGTCCTCTTATAAGTTATATCTTAGTAAATGCCTTTCTTTTTGTAATCTCATATGAAAAACCAAATGAAATTTTCACTTTTAAATTTAATACTCGAGTTTTTTGTGTGTTTTTTTCTTTATTTTGTGGAGATTTTGTGTTTATATCGTGGTTAATATTATAAATATAATTTTATTTCCCACTTATTTTATTGCCAAAATATGACAAATATTTATTGTATCTTAAAATTGTGTTTTGTGAAATTTGTTTTGCTCTATTTAAGAGCTCTCTCATTTAGCCTTTTCATTTAACCTGGTAGACTAATGTGGGTTTTTTATTTGGAAAAGATGCATTTTGAAATAATATTTTTGGGTTTAGAAGCCCTACATGCATGAAAATCAGTTTTTAGCCACAGCAAAAAATGTGGAGCATTTATGCATCTTGTAGCAGGAATTTAGCTTTTATAATTGAATTATTCCAATTTTCACATCACAATAACTGTTCACCTATCTAAATTACAAAGAAAATGACTAAGCTTGGAATGTGAAAGAATACTTAAAGTTCTTACATTATCATCACACATCTTAATGTATCTTCTAAAATGACAATAAAAGAGATGAGTGAATTTCTTTTTCTGTCAATCAGTGATTTGTGTGAAATTCTTGCCTATATAATGATGTTGGGCAATGCTTGCAAAAAAGTGTATTTAGAGTCAATTCACATTGAAATAAACTCTGGCAAGGGCACATTCAGGACACGAGTTCGTTTTTCCTGGGTCCCATGTCTATGGCCTCATTATAAGGAAATTTTTTAATTTTTTTGTTTAATACACACAAAGATATACATACAGACATACAGCAACTTTCAGAAATCTGTATATTATATGGCTCCAAGTATTTAAAAAATCAAGAATTATTTGAATATTAGAGGCTGCTTGCTCAAGATATTTCATAATTAGGAAGAGATACATGTACATATTTATGAGAATACTACTCAGATTCCTAAAACTTTCGAGGACCTGATTGCTGTCTCTCTGGGTTATGTCCTTCTTTACTTGAGCATTGTAAACTTATTCATGGAAACATTTAAGTAAAAATCAGATACTCTTCTATTGCAGTAGTGGATTTTCTATTAACTTTGACAAATCTCATCATTTCCTTGGTATGTTGGCAGGAAAAACACAGTCAAGTTGAAAGAACCTAAAATGATTATCTAGTTTTGGCTCTATTTAAAGAGAGGATTGCTGAAATTAATTCTAGATATTTAAAACATTTGGATGTTAGTTAATCTGCAGTTGATATTTGCAGGGGATCATTGCATGTGTTAACTGCTGCAAAAAAAAAAAAAAAAAGCCAGCCCCAAACTCAGTGGCTTCAAATAATAAACATGTATTATTACTTGAGTATACTTATGCATCCTGTCAGGGCTGAATTGTGTAGGTAGTTCTGCTTATCTTGACTGAACTCTTTCACACATTTGGGATTTGCTGCCTGTAGAGTAGTCTGGTAGATTTGGCTCCATCACGTGGACTCTTCTCCCTGTTGTCTCTCATCCTCCGTCAGACAAATTAGGAGTTGCTCACATAGGAATGGCAGGGTTCCAGAGAGGAAACAACATGCAGAGTTTCTTGAGGCTGAGGTTCTGAATGAGCATACCATTATTTCTGCCACATTCTCTTGGTCAAAGCAGTTTGTCTCAGTTTAAATTCACAAAGTAGGGAAAAAGCCTACCCTTTGACAAGAAGAGCTGCAAAGTCCCATTGCAAAGGTTATGAATACAGGGAAGGGTAAAAAAATGGACTCATTTTGTCTCAAGTCTATCAAAGACTACCATCCCTGGTCTCAGTTATACATGTCTCTCCTAAAGGAAAAAATATGCCCAATCCAAACCCAGAAATTGAATCCAGTTCTAACATCATGTTAATTCCAGGGTCTCCTATACTACATGAAGTTCTGATGTGGCTTCTCAGATGCAACTCCAAAAAGGGGAAAAACAGGAGCTACCTAGCAATCACCGATCAGTAGTAATTCTGAAATCATGCTAGAAAAATGTTACCAAGTCCCTCATCTACAGAATAGGAAATGTTTCTTAAATCCTGCCTTTGCTCCTTGGGAGTAACTTCCCTGTTTATTTTTTCACATGGTACCCTTTTGCTCTACCCTCTATGATGACCTTCGTAGTCTATCACTTTCCTGGGCCACTTCTGAAGAAATGGTCTATTTGGCACCTGATTAGTTTTCTTAGACTTATTCTTTCCTATAGAAAGTTGCAGACAATTTAGTTGATGGCTATTTTACCTATGAAACTTACTGTAAAACTTTGTGTGTTTTCTTTAAGTCTGGTTATACTCTACTCTCTGCTGCAAAATCCATACTACAATTATTTTCAAGAATGCTTCTTTGTACACACTTAACTACTGCTATTTAGGGATTTGACATTTGTGGGACCACTCTTTAAGATTTCTAGAAGCACCCTTCCCATTTCCTTTCCCCTGTTGGGCACCACTTAATTTTTCAGAGGTGTTAACAAAGGGTTTTACGGCCACAGCCTTTATTTGATCATAGTCTTTAAGCCTCATTTTACATGGATGATCTTTTGCCAGATGGGAAGACTATAAGGAAAAACAATTTTATTTTCCAACTCAGCAATCCTTGGCCTCTCTATATTCCCTCTAAAATCTGCTTGCAAATGGGTGAGTGCTGTTTTGATTATCTCCTTATCAATATACCTTATCACATGCAATAAAACAAACTGGCATTCTGAATATAATATCTAAAAACTTATCTTACCATACTTCATAAATCCATTAGGTATATTATCTTACTTTAAATTTACCACAGGCAACAGTTATTTATTTATTTATTTTTTTGAGACTGAGTTTCTCTCTTGTTGCCTAGGCTGGAGTGCAATGGCGCAATCTCGGCTCACCGTAACCTCCATCTCCTGGGTTCAAGCAATTCTCCTGCCTCAGTCTCCTGAGTAGCTGGGATTACAGGCATGTGTCACCACGCATGGCTAATTTTTTGTGTTTTTTTAGTAGAGTTTCTCCATGTTGGTCAGGCTGGTCTTGAACTCCTGACCTCAGGTGATCTGCCTGCCCTGGCCTCCTAAAGTGCCGGGATTATAGGTGTGAGCCACCGCGCCTGGCCGCAACAGTTTTACATTTGCTGCTGCATAACACAGGTCACCATTCTTCCAGCACACATGATCATTTCATTATTCAGCCTTTGATAATAGTTCACTTATCGTCTTTTTAGCTTTTGCATCAATTATCAGCCTTTGCTTACTACCTGATCCTAGAGCCAGTGCCACATATTTTAGGTTTGTGTTACATATTATCGTACTTGTAGCCACAGTCTTTCATCAACTAGCTGTTGTTGTAGATCAAACCACTCCCAACCCAGTGGCCTAGAACAACGTGCATGTATTACTGCTCACAAGTTTAAGGGTGAGGTGGACAGTCCTGCAGGTCTACACTGGGCTCAACTGATCTCAGCCAATTTTCTGATGACTTGCCAGTGCCTCCTAAGGAGTAAGGCTGTCAAACTATTCTGTTCATTTCCTAAACCCATCTGGGAGGTGTGAGCTGTTAAGTAAAAATGGAATATGGAATTCCTGGGGTAGATTCTCTGTGTTGACTGTCCTAGCTGCTGTCTTACATAGCTGGTTCTGTGTCCTGTGAGCTTATACCTGAATAGCTCCAGTGATCTGCCTCAGAGTAATGGCTGATGGGCACAGTGCTCTAGTAGCCTCTCTATATAGCCTTAGACCAAAGAAATATATTAAACACAAATTTCTGAAAATACTTTGTTGATAAATGGATTAGATATCCAAGCAATGAAACATAAAATAGAAAAGCATTTCCTTCCCCAAAACTCTATAAACAACTCCCACAATGAGTTTATGACAATGCTTGAAACTAAAAGTAAAACTCAAGAGTGAAGGCGTTGTATAGAATTAAAATCTGTGACTGAAAAAGGTCAAGGCATTTATATTTTTAAGCTTTAGAAAGAGTTGGTCCTCTTAATGTTTAGGAAATGGGCAATACCATTATGAAATAAATATTTAAAGAAGATTGGCCTGGTAGTAATAGGTAGATTCGAATGGAAGAAATACATACAAGTATGTCAAACATGAGAATATTAGTTCACATAGAACTTAATCAAAGTATACTTAAACTATAACATCTCATTGATTTATTCCTTAATTCATTCAACAAATATTCATTGAATGTATAAATTGTTGGGCACTGTTCACAGGATGAGAGATATAATATAAATTAAAATTAATATCGCTTTCAAATAATTTTCAGTCTACAAGGAGAAGTACGTAATAAATCTCTAAAACAAATATGGTACATAAAATATGGTGAAGCTATTTATAAATCAGCATTGCAGATCATAATAAAATATTGTTAAAGTTTATTCCTAGGAAAAAGATATTTTCCCTAGAGTTTAAAAATTCTTTAAAGTGTAAGTTAATTATAAATAGAACTAGTTTACTTCTTTTCACATAAAATATGGGAACTGAAAATTGGACAATTAACTTTGTGTAAAGTGATAAAGTTAAAAGTTTATTTTTTTGCTTAGAACTGAAAGACAATTGCTAAAAAATATTCATTATTATTAACTTGAACATGTAGTGCAGATGTAATGTCACGTTTGTACTAAACCAAAATAGATAGTTAAAATCTAAATACAGATCTCCTTTTAAGTGTTTTGGAATTATACAAGAATTTCTGAGTTCGGAATGGGAAAATATTAAAAATCTTGTGTTGGGAAGACAGTCATTTTACCTTATACTATATTTTAATTTCCTAGTGCTAGAATTTTATGGATCTAACTATGCATTTACAATTTGTTTCCTTCTTTATTCTCCAATTTTCTCTTTTCTTGTTTTTCTCTCTTTACTTTATGTCATCTTCCCTCCTTTTTTCACTTTTTGTTTTACATTTACCCCTTCATTGGTTTTATTTCCTATTCAGTTTGCTTTGACCCTTGTTTCCTCTTTATCAACTTTGTCTTTCCTCCCGTCTCATGCCATCCTTCTTACCACAAAAGGTTCTGTCAGCAGTGTTATTATTTTTTGAATACAGTGATGACATCCTACTTTATGTTCATTCTGAATTAATAAAATATGTAGTAACTATTAGTGCAAACAATTGTGACCTGACTAGAAGAAAACGAAAATCCTTGAGGATGTTTTCACACACAATAAATTCATACTAATTAAGCTAGTATGAAGCTTTACATTCAGAGAAAAATAAGATTCATAATAAATGTTTGGATGAATATTGAGAATTTTGATGCCTTTTTATTTTAAAATATTCTTTTCAAATACCCTAACATAAATCAAAAATAATCAAATTAATAAATCACAATAATTTAAAAGATGCATTACCTTTTTATATGGTGCATTTTACTCCTATGCAAGAACTATTTTAATCAATAGGCAAGATTATTCAGGTGAGTTCAACAAATTTGAATTCCTACTGTGTATGACAAACTAGACTAGGAAACAAGAGTATGTTGTTGGATATAATAGTTAAAATCCTTTCATTTTCCTTTATTGATGGAGGAGTTCAGAGAAGGGATAGGTCAGCCTTGATGGACACAATGAAGGTAGATTGGGTGTGCTTTTGCCAGAAGAAGAAAACTAAAGGGAATGAGAGAAACAGAAAAAAGAGGAAGAGAAGGTAACAATAATTTAAGAAGTTTGTATTGTGCAATTAAAAAAAAAAAACATTGGTTGCATGTATAGGCACTGAGTGGAAGATAAATTAGACTTTATCTACACTAATTTGTTAATCTAACATTTATTAAGCCCCTCCTATTAACTGGGCACTGTGCTAGAAATATAATGATACAGAAAGGAATACAATATGGGCCCTGCTCTGAAATGATTTTACAATTTAGTAGGGGGAGATAGATGTGTACATAAATTAGTTTAATCAATTATATAAACAGAAAAGTAAGGCACAATGGAGATGTTGGTCTTTTCTTTCTCAGTCAAGAATATTAGGAAATACCTTTCATGCTGGGTGTTAATGAGGATAGCAAAATATTTATTGGACATTTACTACTTTACAAACACTTTGCTAGACTCTGTAGAGACTTAATCTCCTTTGTTCCTTATAATAACTCTAGGAAGAAGGAGCTTTTTATGCCACTTAATACAGATTAAGAAAGTGAGGCTCACAGCAGTTGTGATGATGCATATTTAATATGTAGAATAATCAGGATTTGAATCTAAGTCCATTTTACTTTTAAGAGACTGCTATTTCTACTACCCTATTTCGGGAGTGTGAGCTTGATTTGACAGTTCTTTGAAAATGTTATGGCTGCTATGCTTAAAACAAATTGGAGGTGTACATCTTTTTGGGAAAAAAAGACAATTATATTCTAGTCAAGAAATACTGAAGTTCTCTGCTAAGTAGATTGGAAAGAAAGGATGAAGACAGGAATAAATGTGGAGAGAGAATCTAAGGTTAAGAAGGAGAGGATTTAGAGAATGACTGATCAAGTTTTAACAAAATCTAAGCAGTTTTAAAATATAAAGCCTGACTTAATGGAGTTACAGAGAAAAGCAGGGGGAAATAATGGGTCTCTTTCCATTCCTTCTATCAGCTATTTGTTCATGACTTTATCATTCCTTGGCAGGACTATGACAATAACCTGCTACTCATTCCTTATACTGACACCAGAATTGAGTTTCTACAGCATCCTCTGAATAATAACCTTAATGGCTCTCCTTTATCTGTACAATAATATCTAAAATTCTTATCCTCAGATATGAAGGTGTTAATCTTGTCACTCTGTGGTACATTTTATATGAGTTCTCCTGTAACATATTCCAATTCACTAAATTTTTCTCTGACTATGTCCTCTCTGGAATGTACCTCATCTTTTACTTTTTCATTTCAATCACAGTGTTTTCTTTTTTTAACTTTTATTTTAGATTCAAGAGTCCGTGTGCAGGTTTGTTGTTTAGGTAAATTGTGTGAAACTGGGGTTTGGTGTACAGATTATTTTGTCACCCAAGTAGTAAGGATAGTACACGATAGGTAGTTTTTTGATCCTCACCCTCCTCCCACTGTCCACCCTCAAGTGGGCCCTAGTGTCCTTGTGTTCCTTCCTTGTGCTCATATGTACTCAGTGTTGAACTCACACTTATAAGTGATAGCATGTAGTATTTGATTTTATTTTCCTGTGTGTGTTTGCCTAGGATAATGGCCTTCAGCTCCATCCATATTTCTGCAAAGGACATGCTTTCATTCTTTTTCATGGCTGCATAGTATTCCATGGTGTGTATATATAACACTGTTTAAAAAATCCAGTGTACTGTTGGTGGTTAGGCTGATTAAACCTCTCTGCTATTGTGAATAGTGCTGCAGTGAACATATGCATACTTGTGTCTTTATGGTAGAATGATTTATGTACCCAGTAATAAGATTGCTTGATTGAACAGTAGTTTGGTTTTCAGTTAAGGAATTGCCACACTGCTTTCCACAATGATTGGAACAATTTACACTCCCAGCAACAGTGTGTAAGAGTTCCCTTTTCTCAGCAACCTTGCCAGCATCTGTTACTTTTTGGCTTTTTAGTAATAGCTGTAATGTCAGGATTTTCTATCTTTAGAATTTCTGCTTGGCTTATTTTAGTACCCTCCATTTCTCTTTATTTTCTGCTCATTTTGTTTCATATATTCTCGTTTTGTCATTAAGGGATAGTAGTACCTCCTTTATTTTCTTTTCTTATGAGAATTTTAAACAGTAATTTTAAAGACGTTTTCAGATTGCTCCTTTTTCACTTTGTAATAAATTTGTTTCTTATAATTGGCAGTCTTTTTTGGTGTTAGTTTTTCCTTGTATCATTTTAGAAATTTTGTGAATTTGTGCATCTACGGTGATTGTTGTGTTTATTTGTTTTTGTCTTGATGAACTAACAACTCTGTGATTGCCTCAACATGGACTTTAAGCCACCTGATGTAGAATCATGTCTTAAACTGGTGGCTCTGGGAGTAGTCCCATTGATAATTGTGTTGATGTTTTATCTATGGAAACCACACGAGGGGTGGCTGGACCTACACCTTAGATTCAAGCTACATCTGTGTTGGATTCCTCCTTTCTCTTTGGCATACGGTTTTATATTATCCTAATTAGCATGACTTTCAGTGTTGTTCTAACCCCTTGCATGGGAAGATCTGTCCTATCCACCTGGCCCACGATTTGAAGCAAGGAGCTTAACTACAGTTCCCCACCTGAGGCAGGGGACGTTTGGTCTCAATTACACTAGCAGAGTTGATTCTAGGCTATCTCTGCTTGCTTCAGAACCTGGAGCACTTCAGACCTGTAGCTTCAGTTATGCTTGCTACCCTGTGTCTTTGTTTCTTCTCTGATCCCTGAAGTATCTCAGTTGTTCTTTAGGTGCCCTCTGTACTTTGACATTACAGTCGTCCACCAAGGTTCTATGATCCCCAGTGATACTGAAATCAGTTGATGTTCAAGTCCCTGATATAAAATGGTTTAATAGTTGGGTGAACTTACACACATCCTTCCACATCCTCCTGTATACTTTAAATCATCTCTAGATTACTCATATACCTAAAAAATGTAAATACAAATATAAATAGCTATACTGTATCTTAAAATTCATGTTATTTTTATTGTTGTATTGCTATGTTTTATTTTTTGAAATTTATTTTTGAATATTTTGCTTTACAGTTTGTTGGATCTGCAGATGTGAAACCCACTGATATGGGAGGATCAACTGTATATATTTGGGGTGTGTTTGTGTATGTGTGAGAGAGAGATTCAAATATGGCTGTATATTTGGAATGAAGATGGGCTTCCAATAAAAGTTTTACAACAAAATTCTTAGAGGACTAGTAAAACTGAGTTCCAATACAGACTAGAATTTCATTCCAGCTACCCTCTCTCAGATATCTGTTATCCTAACTCTTCTGAGGAACAGAGATTTTCCCTGAGTGCTTTACGTACTTCTATATTCTATGCCTCTGCCCATTCTGCTTCTTCCACCAAAACACCTCCTTCCGTTCTCTGTCGAAGACATCGTTCTTTAAGATTCATCCCAAAAGCCACTTTCCATGGGACATTTATCTTGTTTCTTCCCATTCCTTTCTGCGTGTTTTTAGAGTCTTTTGCACATGCTTTTAGTTTATCACATCCCATATATCCATAATTGGATATTTAAGTATTTGCTGTCCAATAATATGGTTATTGTGTAAGTTATGGATCACATTCTGATCATCTTTGAAACTCTGGTGCATAGTATAGTGTTTGTCCCATTGTAAGTATCTAGGAAACGTTCAATAAATAAATATGTAATTACTAAGTGAATTAAATCAGAATCATGCCTTTAGTAACAGTATATCAATTTAGGACAACAAAAAATACATAAAAGATTGTATAAGGTGGCAATACAATGTAATATTTATTTGTTTTACAAATATTCATCTAAAACAAAGCACAGTTGAAAAAATACCAGTACTGAATGGTTTCTACACAATAATAAACAAAAATATGCTTGTCTTCTAAGAGAAGTATTTCAATGTTACTTTGGATAAGTGCTGTTTTCCACTGTTATGTGTAACTTGATGGCTAGCAGGAGAAAGAAATATCAAAGATGGTTGTGAGGTCAGAAGCAGCCATATGGATAAATTTGTTGGATTGCCTAAGAGTCGGTGAGCATAATATTAAAAGCTAAATGGGCAGTAAAGACTCAAAAGCCAAGGTTTTAGCAATTTTAAGAAGCATTAACCAGAAACCTGAAGGGAAGTAGGACAAGAGGAATAAGAAATCTGACCTAATGATTAGTCAACAAATGCCTTGGGCTTTTAGAACTTTAAGATATTTAGTGAAATATTTCCGAACACCAATGCAGCAAAGCTTTGTTTTGGTAGGATGCAGTAACGCTGGTATACAGACTGGGCAGCAAGTAGGCAAAACACAAGCCAAAAAATTTAGTCCCACAGGAGTACACTGCAGGTAAGTTGTTGGTGGAATGGGCATGAACACCAGCAAACCATGTATAAGTGAATAAATAACTGTGTCTTGAATAGCTGCTTGCCCCGACACTTTGTGTACTTTATTGGATTCTCATGATTCTAAGGTAAATATTGTCTCATTTCCCAAATGGAGAATGTTAGAAAGATTAAGTGGCTTAGCCAAGCCCTGCAGCCTCCAAGTAGCAGGGACAGGATATAAACTCTTAT
Organism: Pan paniscus; assembly: GCF_029289425.2. Taxonomy (NCBI): domain Eukaryota; kingdom Metazoa; phylum Chordata; class Mammalia; order Primates; family Hominidae; genus Pan; species Pan paniscus. The sequence continues at coordinate 129,271,076 of NC_073249.2, forward strand.
TTTCTGGCTCCAGACCAGATCTTTTGGTTATTCTGTCTTATACTTTCTAGAAAGAAGCTTGATGTTTCCTGTGCAGGAGGCTAAAATGACATGGTAGGGATAGAAATAAATGGGAAATTGCTGACTGTAGTGAAGGTCAGTGCCTGATTCTCAAAATTGAACTTAAATAACTCTCTTAAAGGACTTATTCCAAAATTTTACTAGTCAGACTGCCAAGAACTACAGGGTGGAGAAGCTGGAAACATTCTATATCCTAATCACTTAATGTAGCCAAATATTTTGGACCAGATTAGAGTTGTCAAATATTTTATCATATTTACTGCTGTGGATTGGATTTCATTCAAGTTATTCACATTCTTTTTAAAATAAGGGTTTCACTGCTAATGAAATTTTAGGAGAGGCCTCAACTATGTTCTTATTGAAAGATTAATGTCTCTCATGTAAAGAAACATTCAGAGTTTAAAATTTTGGTGATTATCAATTTCCCCCTAAAATGAAACTTTTTTTTTTTTTTTTTTTTTTGCTCTCATAATCTGATAACACTTTTGAAATACGTGAAGAGGATATGGGGTAATGGCCCTTGTGTGTTGGAAGGCACTTTAAAGACCACCTAATCATACACCCATTGCTCATAGCTAAAAATGAGGTTTCACTTAGCAGAGGTTAAGTAGTTTGTTCAGGGTTATATAATTTGTTGATAACAGAATGGCAGCCAGATTGCATTATTTGTCCAGTGTTTTTTCAATGCAGAGGGACAATTATGGGTTAGATTTTCTTATTTGTCTTCCCTCAAGAGTTTATTTATAGTTATCTTTGATTGCCCTATGACTGAAGTATTTTGTGATGGGAGATGTCTATAAATGGGATAATCAAAAAGGGGCAGGCGCTCCATTTCTCAGGCAGTGCATATTATGAGAATTCAGTAGTGCAAACAAAAGAAATGGTTAGCGCCAAGCTGCCTTATTGGGTATTCATTTGGTAACACTATGTGGAAAATAATGGTCATTTTTTTCCTAAAGAGATTGTACCATCTACACCCCCTTGGATCCACAGTGGAACTTCCTACATATTGTGAATACTTGTCCTGGAAGCTGATGTATGTAAGATGTGTGTTTTTCTAGTTACTTGCATCGTAAATACTTTATATTCTGTATTTAATACTGAATTATAGCTGTCTACATTATTTTTAAGTATATGAAAAGGGGAAAGTCTTAACAAGGCAAAAATATTCCTATTTATAGTAATGGGAGGTAAATTACCTTCTAACAATTTCAGTTTTTTCAAGATAGGAACGCATATCCTCAAAAGCCAAACAATGGCATCGTTTTCTTTGTTAGTATTATTATTTATTTATTCAAAAAGCATTTGTTGAACACCTGGTGTGGCTGCTGCTGAAAATGCAAGACTAACCTGGCATTTTCCTTGCCCTCATCAGCCTCCCTGGACTCACCTCCTGCTTTAGTCACCAGGGCCTTCTTTCAGAGCCTCCAAATGCTGGGCCTTCTGCATCTGATGGTATTTGCACATCTCTTCTGCCTCTTCCACTGTCTCCTCACCCTGGCTAACTCCTGCTTCTTTTTGACTTAGCAGGAAGACTTTCCTGATCCCCTGATCTCACTGTGCTGTGCTATCATGATTTAAGCTTAGTCTACAATGCAATGTTTGTTTGTTCACTTGTTTAATTCTGAGTTACAGAAAGAATCTGTCTCTGTATTATTTGCCATCATTTTCCCTTGACCCTGGACCTAACAGGTACTCAAACAATATTCGTTGAATGAATGAATGTCCTCTTGAGACCTATCAGGATATTTGGGGATACAGTTAGCTTACAAATTAATTATATTATAGTTTGAAAAATGTGGGGATATGAATAAGAAAAAAATAACATTTAGGAGGAGTGGGGGGTAGTTGAGGAAAGCTTCTCAACGGAGATGACACTTAATGCTGTGTCTTGATGGATGCCCAGGAACCTGCCAGATAGGGAGTGGGAATGAGCAGCACGCATTTCTATTGAGGGAAAAGCAAGAGTAAAGGCAGGAAAATTGAAAGAATATAGCATATTTAACTGAAAATACTGCTTTTGTATTAGCATTACCAAAGTCAATACTGTACTGTCGTCTTATATATAGAACTTTAACAACACCTCTTCAATATGAAAGGATTTATGCACCCATGATGCTGGGAGAACAGATTAATATCTTCCTAGCTTGCAAAGCAATTTCCTCTCTGTGGGGTTGTTCTGAAAAGTTCACCTTAAAAAAATACCAAGTAGGGAGCAGGTGAGAAATTTCACAGCTTAATGAAAAGGTGGCACATAAGAAAAATTTCTGTAATATTATTTTAAAATGTTTCTCTTCTTCTTTCTGTTTAATTAAAGCAGAAATTTTGGTGTTGTCTCATCATATGTAAGGCATTCATGTTTTGGAAAAATATCCATTTTAGATGTGAGGAATAAACGAGGCAAAAATCAAACTTCCATCAGAGATCTTCCCTTGACAAAGGGAGACTCATTGGCCTCCCTGCCTGCTCCCACCACCCTGCGCTATAAGATAATGATTGCCAAGTCATTGTGTGATGTAACTCATCGTGCAAATGGGGTATCTATGGAGATCAGTTTATGTTTGGCTTTGTGGTATGGCTGCTGCTTTCATTATAATCCTAATAGATGCACGTAATATTTACAATTTTATTCTTATGATCTCTTTGGTTACACAGTTTATTTTTATTCAACATGATACTACTTCCCTTCTGTGTTCCCCCTTGGTTGGCTTGGGAGATTGAGACATTTTTCATCATGTTTTCTAGTTAACATTTATTGAGCAGCTACTATAAATATGATGTTGGTGCTTGTCATAATTACCTCATTTATTTTCACAGTAACTGATGTGGTAGTCCCTGTTTTACAGTTTTCACCATAGCTCTATACTTCCAAGTAGCTATTAAAAAACAGTGCTCATTTCCCACATTGTATTCTGCATTGTTCCTAGATTATAATACAAATGATTTACATTATTGAGCACTCATTAATGGCAGGAACTGTTCCAAATGTTCCACATGTATTATTTATTTAATCCTCCCTATAATGGTATGATGTCTAGACTATAATTAGCAATTTAGATGAGGAAACTGGGACACAAAGGATTTAAATAACTTTCTCAAGATCACAAAGCTAATAATAGAGCTGGATTTAAATCCGGAATCCATTAAACCATACTGCCTTTTATGATATTGTGTTGTGGTGGGTATCAAATGTATGGTATGTGGATAAAAGAAGAGAGATCAGTTGAAAGAAGGGATGATTTGTTTACAGTGGGGGTGAATTAAATGTAGTTGGGCAGAGAGCTCTGTGAAGCAGATTCATTGTGCACAGTTACCAGCTTGTCTGGGTCTGGTGAGACAAAACATGCTTACATGCAACAAGTTGCATGAAGCAGGTTTATTACGTACAGATAGACAGTAGGGAAAACAGGAGCCTAAGACCCATTGTGGGCCAGTCTTCCAAGGTTTAGGAGAGTTGCCCAGGCGTGGATGATATCACTAATGGGGGCATCCCACTGGCATCACAGCTGGGGGATTCAGGGAAGCAGCCTGCCCTGGATTTTATACCCCAGGGTCATAGGACATATTGGGCTAAAGTGTTGAAGGAATCTCTGTTTCTAGGGGAGACTAGAGCAGAGCTTGATCTGTTCTACTTTGTCCCTTCTTAGCTCAAGATGCTGCATTTACAGCACATGCTATAGTTGTTCTTGAGACCTACAAGCAGGAAAGAGGGGAGAACCGGGTTGGTGCAAGGCCATCCATAGAATTGTCCTGCAACCTCTATGCTACTTTCAGTAGGATAGTAACAAGTGCTTTCAATTCCTCACATTCCGTGTCTTCTTAAAGCCATGTGTTACTTGGCCTGTCCACAAGACTCTCTCTCTCTCTTATTCGTCCCAAAGAAACAAATAAATACCTCATTCATTTAATCAACAAATGAATATTGAATGGTCATTGTGTCCTTAGCATGATGCTAGGCTTTGAAGATAGAGGAATGAACAAATGAATGTACCTCTGAACTAGGGTTTTTATTGAAGAAAAAGATAAACACCCTGTATGTCTTATCTTTCTATTACCCCACCTCTACATAATCTGAGGATGGGCATTTATTTATCTGACTCCACCACTGTGAAGATTCTTGAGGGCAGAACCTATAACTTATTCATCGTGCTCTCTCCAGCACTTAGCAAAATCTCAGAAAATAGTTAAGTGCTCTATAGACATTTGTTGATTGAAGGAAAGAAGAAAACAAAGAATGAAGGAACAACGCAAATAACATGTTAAGATTCCGCAGAACACACACACATTTAAGTACTATTACCTTGACTCAAATTTTTCATTCAGCTTTCTTAAATTAATGGAGCATGCCACGTACTGTGACAGCATTGTCAGTGCTCTTATGCATTTCATTAGGAGCATAGTGGAGGGAATTTTCCATTTTTACGAAACTATATATTATTTGCCCTTAGCTTTTTTATTTTCCTATTTTTCTAGTTTAAATCATATTAAGCTGTAGACAGCTAATTTTATTGACGTTATTTAAGATATTGTTTCTGAATATTGTGTCCTTTAGCTTCTAGGCTAATTTTCTCAAAAAATCTTCTCGTAATGAATAGGTCATCTTCATATTAGTTCACTTTCTAAGCAGTGCCATTGCCCGAAAACGTGGTCTACCTTATGATATGAATTAAATTGAGAAGATTAAACATTTATATTCTTATCTGTTTTTCACCCATATTCATTAATTTCCTGAAATTTCCACATATTCTTTATGTGCAACATCAGCATTGATTCTTAGGCATTAAATGCCTAAGAACAAAAGTCATGTCTTAAGCCATTTCATACAAAAGCTTGCATGAGGTTATAGTGGTCTCACACAATAGTTTTAATGGGGACAATTTTGTTCTGAGCTACTTTTATGTCATTTTATATAATATTCCAGATGCTGGATAGGGACATAATTAGTTTAGAGTCATGGTTATACAAGTTAGATATGTATTTTTATTTTATCTATTATATATTTTTATTGTACCTATTATGCCTCATATTTCTGATAGTTATAAATGTTGTTTCTAACTGCTTTTATTTTGTCTAGTATTTCTACTGGAAAGATTGGTCTTACTGATTTCTATAGGTAATTTACGTAGGAGAAAATGCTTTGTAAATAATTACATGATCTGCAAGTATTATTGCTGAGTTCCTAGTAAATAAATGAGGAATTTTTGTTTGCTTGTTTCTAAATTCAGTCATATATAAAATATATAGTAATGACTATGTTATGCTTGGTTTTAATGTGTTATTTCAGGAAACTTTCTCAAGTTCTCTGGGATTACTGGCTATCATTATGAGAACTATTGCAGAAATGAAATGATGATCCCCACAGGCTGGTCTGTAGAGCAAGTCAAACCTGGATAAGAGTCCTGAATCTGCCTTTCACAAACTGTGAGACAAGCCTTGATGTCACCATACTCTGTTCTGAGGAAATGGCAGAGATAACCAGAATTATAGATTTTTAGGAGATCTTTATTAACTTCTTGATGATTATCAGGATCATACAAATAGGCAGTAACATATTTCAAACCTAAATCAGAGGAGCAAATTTTGTGCCTTAATATCTTTTTCTTTAGAATGAGAATAACAACAGTATCTACCTCATCGGGTTTTTATAAACATAGGAGTTAATATTTATATCTACCTCATTGAGTGATTATGAAAATTAAATGAGTTAACATTTATAAAACACACAGAACAGTGCTAGCATATAGTAACCCCTTGCATAAATACCTACTAAATAAATTAAATATAATGTTTAAATTATAAAGATTTGTTATTTACATAAATTTGAAGAACATTTATTAAAAAATAATTTTTACCAAACATTAACTGTACAAAAACTGGATTATTGCCAAAATTCTGGCTTTTTCATCTGAATTCAAATTAATCTATTTTCAAGTAGACTAACCTCAAAGACAGAGGAACCCAACCATTTTCTCACTGGAGGAGGAAATAGAAGATAGACTAGAAAAGTGAATCAGCTGTTACTGTCCAATGTGATAATTGCTTTGATAAGGGAACCCACGGGGTGCTATTACAGAGATCAGAATGGCTCCAAGCATGATAGCCAGGGGGTTTCACAGGAGACATCTGAGCTGAGTTCTGATGAAGACTTGAAGTGCGGCTCTTCAGGAAAGGGAAGAGCATGTGGAATGCACAGTTTGAAAATGACCTACACATGGAACTATGAGCAGAGTTCTAGCATCAGGCAGGTGTTGCAGCTCTAGCTGTGGAAATGCAATAGAAGCCAAGGCTCAGAGATGATATTGTACCAAGATTCTCCCCTTAAGGAGAATGTCGTGATCAGACAGGGATTTTAAAAAGATCACCAGGATTGCATTAAAACTTTAGAAAAAAATTTGTGCTGAATAAATTATCCTTTCACTTGGCGTAATCAACATAGATTTAGCTAAGTAAAATGAATGAATATTTAAATTTAAATTGAATTTAAATTTAATGTATATGTGTATGTGTGTGTGTGTGTGTGTGTGTGTGAAGTAGGTTTACTTTTTATTTTTGTAAAAGGGAGAATGACACCATTTTTATGGAATAAAACTACCAAATAAACTTGTATGGATGTCACACATGAAACTCAACAGTTCTAAGAGGAAGACAATTCATATATGGACATTGCTTTCCAAATGTGCTATTTCATCCTCTATAATAATGGCAATCACTGTTGCACTTTTAAAGAAAAAAACTACACACACAAAAATCTTTTTTTAGGCCAGGCACAGTGGCTCACAGCTGTAATCCCAGCACTTTGGGAGGCTGAGGTGGGCGGACTGCCTGAGGTGAGGAGTTCGACACCAGCCCGGCCAACATGCTGAAAGTCTCTAATAAAAATACAAAAATTAGCTGGATGTGGTGGCACAGGCCTGTGATCTCAGCTACTTGGGAGGCTGAAGCATGAGAATCGCTTGAATCCAGGAGGCAGAGGTTGCAGTGAGCTGAGATGGCACCACTGCACTCCAGTCAGGGCGACAGAAACTCCATCTCAAAAAAACAAAAAATCGTTTTTAGAGACAGCGTTCTGTCCCTGAGGCTGGAATGCAGTGGTGTGATCATAGCTCACTGCAGCCTTGACCTTCTGGGCTCAAGCAGTCTTCCTACCTCAGCCTACAGCTGTGACTAAAGTAGAGACCATCATACCTGGCCAATTTCTTTCATTTTTGTTGTTTTTTGGTAGAGACAAGGTCTTTCTATGTTGCCCAGGCTGATATCTGATATGGAACCCTGGCCTGAAGTAATTCTCCCAAAGCATTGAGGTTACAGGCATGAGCCACTGTCCCCTACCATATATATACATATATATATGTATATATGTGTGTGTGTGTATATATGTATGTATATATATGTGTGTGTATATATGTATGTATATATGTGTATATATGTATATATGTGTGTATATGTATATATGTGTATATATATGTGTATGTGTATATATATATTTTGAAAGCCCTCTCCATGAAGTATGTGTCCAATATATTAAGTCATCCTCTTCTAAGTAGGTTCCAGTAACTCCTCCCTTTGGCCAGCACAGAACTTAGAACACAGAACCTTTTAATAATTTTGAGTTGAATTATTTCTGTTGTTCAATTATACCTACACAGCTAATATGTGGAGACATTTATTTACTTCAAGATTCTATTATTGATGAATACTGTCTTTTAATTTTAAGGCCAAACTTTTTTTCACTATTGTTTCAGCTTAATGAATGAGTGCCTCCAGCACTTGCATCGTCACTCAGTATTCTTTTCATCCACCTCAGCCCTTTTTTATGGTAGCTTTATGAGCCACCAAATACTCAGAAATATGGTCATCCTTTGGTATATGCTAGAGAGTTGCCAGGACCCTTGCATATACCAAAATTTGCACATACTCAAGTCCCTCAGTTGGCCCTCCATATAGACAAATTTTGTATCCTACAAATACTACACTTTCAATCCTTGTTTGGTTGAAAACAAAAGCCCATGTATACTTGAGCCCAGCAGTTCAAACCTGTGTAAATTAAATATCCATTATGGTCACTCTATGAAAACTCTTAAGTGAATTCTTTGTAAGGCTTTGGAGGGATTTTGAGAAAGGAATTTCATATATGGGAGTATCATTGGTTTGCTTTTGCCTGGTCAATTCATATGACCAGTGCAAAAAGTAAAAATTACTTAGGATAATGTGATTTTAGTCAACATCTATGTCTTGTTTTTAATAACATAAGTTATACTTACTTATTGCAAAAAACGCAAACAATATAGCATTGTGAAAAGTAAAATCTATCCCAAATCTTAGTCCACATCCCCTAAGATGGGTTTACATATTTGTCTACATACTGTTTTTTTCATAACAAACATATTCCATACATCTAGGAATTGTATAGGAACAAATAACCTATTTTATTTATGGATTTAACAATTTGAGTTCCTTTTTCACCTCTTTTTAAAAAATTTTTATTTTTATCTTAAGTTCTAGGGTACATGCACTCTAAATCTATATGTCAGATTACTATTACTAATATATTATTTCTGAAATTGCCCACAAATATGTCATAAAATATAGAGCTTTCTCTGTTTTGAAGTTTGCTGAAAGGTTTACTTCTAGGGCATCTATGAAAAATATATATTAGTTTTTTAAACTTTTCTAAAGGGCTGAATTGAAATTAAGATAAACATACAACAGGTGTTTCAAAAATTAAGAAGATAATTTGCATAGCATGTGAATATGCAACACAAAATAATTCCTTTTTTTTCTATGAAACCTGGAATAATTATTTGATATAAATCAAAGAGTTTATGATGCTAGTGGGGAAATGGTCCAGGTGAAATAAGATTACAGTGCAATAAGAAAGCTGTAATAAAAACTGTTAGTACTGTCATCAAGGTCTGTGAAGGATCAAAAGTGTATTGAGCATCATGTAACAGCTGTCTAGAATATGAAGGAAACCATAGTTGTGGTGAGCAGGGAACAATATCTTGGTTTGCAAAAAAAAAATTACATATGGCTTGTTATTGTTAAATTAAAAATGGTAACTATAAAGTGATTGGACTGTAAAAAATACTCTGAACCTTGGGCTTCAGAATATGGCTACGTGTTAACTAAATGCATAACTATTCTCTATTATGGATATATGTGGTTGCATTTATGTAAACTTATTCAAATTAATGTGGTATATAAGATATAGGTATTTCTCTATTAAAGCTGTTAACTGAACTCTTTAAAACTCTTCTCTATTAAAACTCTTAACTGAATTCTTTGTAAAGCTTTGGAACGATTTTGAGAAAGGAAATTCATATATGGGAGTATCATTGGTTTGCTTTTGCCTAGTCAATTCATATGACCAGTGCAAAATGTAAAAATGGTTGGACTGAACACTTAAAGCATATGTATATATTTGTCAGATGTCTACTCTGCTTATTGTGCATAAATAATTGTAAAACATTACTCTTTGACTCTTCACTAATTCCTTCCACATTAAAGAAGAGAAAGCAATGTATAACTTTCAGAACTTACAGAAAGATAGACCATATTTATACATGGATAGCCTATTTTGTCACGGAAATTTGCTGCCTTACCCTGGAACATGAGAAATATTTTGTTGCCATCTCATTAGATGATAACAATTGAAAAAGGGAAGGGAGATAGGCTGTACAGAATAGCTAGAGATAATGTGTGGAGCAGGAATAAAGGAAAGCGTCTTTTGTCACATATATTCTCATACTTACCAGTTGCATCCTTCAGATACTTTTCAAACATACGCAACCATAATACGGATCAATTACATTTTTAGCTAGAATGTAGCCATTTTCAAAAGTAGAAGCTTCACAGTACATTGTGTTGTCCAACCTGTCATTTTTAATTTAATTATTTTAGAAGAATATTTTTTACATCATACCATTACCATGGGGAAACAACCAAAAGCCTCAAGAAGAAAGGATTCCATATACAGTACACTGTAAATAATATTGGACCACTGATGAGATTGACATGTATTTTTGTTGTTTGATTTCCTGAAGTACAGTGACTGAGAAATGTTTCTTAAACGCATATGAGCACTTATATATGTGCCAGCTAATAGGATACGCACTGAGAACCAAAGATGAATTATTGTCTTTTGTTTTATTTATTAATTTGAGATGGAGTATTGCTCTGTCGCCCAGGCTGGAGTGCAGTGGCATAATCTCTGCTCATTGCAACCTCCGCCTCCCAGGTTCAAGTGATTCTCCTGCCTCAGCCTCCCGAGTAGCTGGGATTACAGGTGCGCGCCACCACGCCTGGCTAATTTTTTTGAATTTTTAGTAGAGATGGGGTTTCACCGTGTTAGCCAGGGTGGTCTCTATCTCCTGACCACGTGATCCGCCCGCCGTGGCCTCCCACAGTGCTAGGATTACAGGTGTGAGTCACCGTGCCTGGCCAAATTATACCCTTTGTCCTGGATGAACCCATAATCTATCTTCATGGATTGCATTAGGCAATAGTTTCTTTTCCCCTTTTCCCTGTATTTTTTTCATTAATTCATTCGTTCTTTTCACATTATTGAGTAGTTAAATGTACATGGTGCAGTGGCAGTGGCATAATCTATTTTAATGGATTGCATTAGGCAATAGTTTCTTTTCCCTGTATTTTTTTAATTCATTTGTTCATTCATTTCACATTATTGAGCAGTTAAAATGTACATGGTGTGGTGGCAGCTGCTGTGTAGAATAAAAAGAAGAACCATAGAGCATTGATAACTTGCTCTCAGTATTAAGTTCTATTATACTAAGCTCTACATGGTCAAATCCTACCTGTTCCTCAACTTTCAGCATAAGTTTCTCTATCTAAGAAGGCTTCTCTGGTTCTCCTGAGAGGAAAATAACTTTTCCTTCTTCTGAAATCCCGTATGGAGAAAATGAACCCTTAAAGCATATGTATATGTTTGTCAGATGTCTACTATGTTTAATGTACATAAATAATTATAAAACATTATACTTTGACTCTTCACTAATTCCTTCCACATTAAAGAAGAGAAAGCAATATATAAGTTTCAGAATATATTGAAGATTGTAGAGAATACCTGTTAAGTTACTAAAGAAATGCATATAAGGGTATAATCTTTAAAAATTATCGCAACAATTTGATGTACAAGTTATCCCCATTTGCACATGAGAAAAGTCATGTCAGAGAGTTTAAGTCCTTTGCCTAATGTGTTAAAACCAGTAAAGTGAAGTCAAAAATTAAATATGGGCAATCAAGCACCAGCACTTGTACTCTTAACCTCAATGCTACGCTTTCTGAGTTAATACACTTAAAGGCCTTGGATGAGCAAGCACATTTGAGCACTTAATATTAGTATACACGAAAGGCTGGGTGCATGCATATATGCTATGTACATACATAGCTACATACATATATGCTATGTATTATCTGACTGACTTATGCTAAATATAGACAGATTCTATAAAGCATCCTATCCTAGGTACATGGCTTATCACTATTTTCCTCATTACTACAAGACAGAGGAAACTCTGATCTTCTTGAATCTTGCCATCTTCCTCAATCCCTTTAAGTACATACTCTCAATCCCCACCATCTTTAAGGTGAATAAAGAATGGCTTCCTAGGAGAGTGTCGCCAACAAGTCCGTCCCTCCAGGACATAAAGCAGAGCTTTTATCTATGGTATTCTCTGGTTTTCTTGATTAAAGTGTACCTCACTTGTAGCTGCAGGTGACAGGGATCAAATTATATCAGCTATTTTAGTGCCAAGATATCTACTGGGCAAGAAAACATTTAATGAATGCTTTTACGTATTTTTTTCTGGTATTCATTGTCTTTACTGTTACTGTTTCTGTATTATTGATATATAAAAACTGGTGAATAGCTAATATTTAATTACTTCTAATAGTTGTAATTAATAACTTATTTTTTGTTCAGTTTTAAGAATTCAGTTTATAAACCATGATCTTATGCTCCATAAATAAATTTCTAACAGAGAGTAGTCAGAATTGGGACACTTTTCCTTCATGCTGCAACCTACAGTAATTTCATTCAATCCCATAATTTTCAGCATAATTATCAGTACATTCGTTTAGCAACAAAAAAACAAACACACACCACCACCAACAACAAAAAAATACAAAAAACAAAAAACATTTTCTTTTGGCCTTTTGGTCATTGTTGTTTAGTGTTGCTATTTAAATCTTTTCATTTTTATATCGTTTATATTTCCAATAAGTGAGAGCCCCAGTAGATTCAGAAATTGTTAAGTACTGACGCTACTTTCTTCATATGGGCTCTGTTCTCTTTTCATTCCTGGTTATAACTGCCTGTACCTGTATTCATGATGTGTGTATTTTCTTCCAATGACTCCTTTGCAGTTATTAATGTATACAATTTCCATCACGTCTTTCGTATTCCACCACTGTATACCAAAAGCCTATTTTTTAATCTTTTTCTTCTTTATCCAAATATCTTCCAGGGTAAGAAAGTGAAACAAATACGTTTAAGAGCAACAGTCTTTAATAGTCATAAATATATTTTTCCTGTATAGTAAAATAGGACAAGCTTTGTTTAAAATTTTATAAAAGGTGATATGTACTAAGTTTTTATGAAGATATTTTATTTGCTTGTGAGACAGCACAAAGTACTTGATTGGGGTTGTGGTTTCTTATGCTATTGAGGATTTTGTAGCATATTTAATTTTTAATAAGAATATGCTAATAAAAGTATGTTTCCAGCACAAACAGCTAAATCACAGTTGCTTAAAATTGTAATAAAACTAGCTTCCTAATAATAGCATATGAATTAGAAGAAAATAAATGTTACAGACTAGAACAGGCAATGGATTGAGTTAGAAAAGCTTGCCATAAACTCTGAGGAAGATTTAGGACAAGTCACTTTCCTTCTCTGAGTCATAGTGCCTCAATGACTACTAAGGTTGGGTAAGCCTTCAAAACTGTGTGATACTGTAAAACTCCAACCTTTTCATCTGGACTTGAGAAGCCTCTTGAGGAGACAGTCAAGACTACCTTTCACTTTTTTTTCCCTAAACTAAAATTGGACTCCAGGAGAGATAATACTGTAGTCTTTTTCTAGCTGTGACTTCTTAACTGCTTTTTTCTCAGTCTTCAAATTACTCTGGCAAGCAGGCACTGATGTCATCAAGAGATGGGGTCACTAGAACACCACCTTTTAAAATTCTAACCTGTTTTTGTACGTAGATGGGATAGTGCTGGGTGTAAGATACTAAATGTGTTTTAGTTATTTCCTCCACTGCCTTGGCCACTGGTCTTTTATGCTTACGGGAGATGACTGGAGCCTCATCTATGAGGTGGAGATAGAGGTAGTCTTATAAATTTTTAGGAATCTGTTATGGATGAAGATAAATAATGAGTATGGAATTTAATGTAAGTCCCTTCATTTAATTCAAAATATGCAAAAAGTATAAACTATACATTTTAAAGCTATTATATGGTAAAACCAATAATCCCCTGACATAGACTTCAGAAAATACTTACAGGAAAGTTCTCAACTGTGTTTTATTCCCAGCTTCCTGGTTATTATCATCCAACAAATAATTTTGAGCATCAGTTGTGTGAATTGTGTTCTGTTCTAAATTTGCTTCTCTTGAATTGTTTTGAAGCACCCATGTGCAAAAGGAAATTTTTAGTAGATAAATAGCTATTTAAAATTATGTTTGGCATTAACTTGTAAATACAAATAAATATCAAAAGCCTCAAAACATGAACATCACAGGTGTGGTTAAAAGGCAAATGGTGCACAGCATTAAAAATTCAGTTATTTTTATTGATGTTATCATAGCTTCCAGCTCAGTATAATAGAGGCTGAGCCAAGATGCATATTTAAGAATATTCAAAGTTAGTTCCAGATAGCCCTAAGCTATTAAGAACCTGTGGTGTAATCAGAAAAGCAGAGTCAGAAGTACATAGGAAGGGCTGTTAATGGATTATTAAGAGAAGCACAGAGGTATAAATAGGCAGATAATTATTGGAAGCTGAGGATGGCTTTTGACTGTTTTGACTGCTTAATGGATCAGAACATGGAGTTAGTCCTATCATGTTTTAAAGATACCAGCCATCTTTCTTGTCTCCTTTATTATGATAGGGTCTGGAAGCAAAGGATAAAAGTTGTGGAACTCATACATGTATGACACTTCCAACTTTGATTTCTTTATTCACATTTCTTTTCAACCTGATAGTTGATTCTGCTCAGTTTTCAGTAGACATATTGCACCACTGAGGAAGATATTAAATTATGTATTTTCCTACACTGGTGCTTATAGGGTAGGGAAACAAGGTTTTGAATCCATCTGATACATCTAAATTAGGTAGACTTTCCAAATGATGATGTAGAACATTAAATATCTAAGGAAATGAAATGTTAATATTAGGAAAATATTTTAATTTTTAATGTGAATACTTTCTTGCTTAATGCCATTATATATAGATTAACGTATATTTACATGGCCTGATGAAACCATGCTGACTCAATTAAACCAAACTCTAGCAAAGCTAAGACAATGCAATGTGAGTTTTAAGGGTTTCAGATAGCTTTGTGTGTATGTGTTTTTTTATTATTATTTTTTATCTGAGAAAGAAATTAATTCAGCCATTTAAACTCATTGACTAGAAAATTCTTTAACAAGCATAGGTTACAATTCCAAATGCTGTGGATGGTTACCAATAAAAGAAGCAGGCATCTGTTCTCAGATGTGTGAAGAATGAAATGCCGCTTGTTTCATTACTCACTATAATATTTTTGGTGTCATACTATGGAGTCAAACTGTCTAGCCTCACGGATATTTGGGAAGAGGAATCATGTTTCTCTTTCTCTAGAGAAATATCATGGATAAATATATCTTTAATAGTTTTTGGCCTTTAAGTAACAGTACTTAAGTTTTCATACATTTTTATGTTCATGTCAAATTATAAAAAATTAACATTTATTAAGTATTCTATATTTTGCTCTTCGACAAATTCATTGTTATGCTTTGTATTAAATATGAAAATTTAAAAAGTGTATGCCTAGTGAAAACTCTAAGTTGTTTTCTTGTAGTTTAAAAAAATCAAATATACTTCTTTATGTATAACAACTATTTGGGGGAAAAAGTATGACATAATTGTTTCTCTGAATTAATTTTTGCTGCTTATGCATTTAAAAATAAACTGCACTATAACAGAGTAACTTTGAAAGGTAAAAGGGGAATTAAATGACTAAAGATGAAAACAAGTGTAATTTAAATGTTACTTTTAAGGAGAAATTTATGTGGAACTGTGGTTTACAATAATTGTTGACATATTCCCCTAAGTACTGTGTCTGTGATTTTTCATGGTATCAATCATTTAAAGCAATTTAGGTAATAACATTCTGACATGCATTTCTGCTATTTTATTTACACCATTTGCCTATATCATTGTAATGCAGTACCTTTCTGATTTGGTGCAGTAAATGCACTCTGTAATATCTATTATGGCATGGTCAAAGGATAATTTATTGTCAAATAGAAAAATAGGTCAACACTAATGTCACTTGATGATCAACCCCCACTGCTCAAAGTTTAATAAAACATCTCACCAGTATGCATTCCAGTGCAGTGGTTGATATTTTATTAGGACTACCTGGCTATAGCAGTAGTGTAATTACTGAGCTGTCAGAGTGATAAGTGGGATTAATGGCAGCCTGATGCACTTTAGTCTGCAGAGCGTTTAGAGAATTGCAAGATGGTATTATTATCAGAGTCTGCCCATTCTGGCATATTCATGACACCAAAGGAAAAAGGAATGCTACAATTCAGGTTTGCGTGGCCCTGCCTCATTAACATCTGACATTTTCAACAGCTGTTATTTGTGAACTAGCTCAATAATAAAAGGAGAATTATTTGGTAAAGAGGCTTAATAACCACAACTAAAAATCCTTACATTGTCAATGCTGTTAAGTGAATCTGTTTATGTTGAATATAAGATTTCTCTGGAAGAACGGAAAAATACACTGCACATTAATTTGGTTCCCTTATATCTGCTGACATTATAACTTTATTTTTTAATTGTGTTATTATTCAAGTTGGGTGTTAGAAAAAAGAAAAGCAGAAAACTTGTGACTTCATAGAGATAACCAGAATCCATATGATGTGCCATATATGTGTGTGTGTGCGCTTACTTTTGTGTGATGGCAGATATTTTCACAACTGTTTAAAAGACTTTTTTTCAACAATAAGGTGATATTTAAGTTGGCATATTATTTACTTTTTAGCTATTTTATATTGCAACATAAAAGAAAATCCTTTCAAACCACTGTTAATGCTTAGTATATTTATCCACATGACAGTTACACATATAAATATCACCTCATTTTAACATCAAGGACCAAATAGGCCATACATTATGGAGTTTTTTGTATTGTTTGCAATGTATGCTGCAGATTATACTTTGAAGAAATTATTTTTGAACTCAACAAAGTGTTTCGGGGAAAAAACGTTAAGTATGAGCAGACAGGAATTCATCTAAATGATAGATGTGAATCTAACAATGGCATTTAGAGAAATGATAGGGAAGAGGTTTAATGACTACATTTCAGAGAGGACAATTGATTATGAAAAGCCTTTGGTACTCATTGTGTAAAATTTAATTTAGAGAGAAGGCTAAGGGCACAAACCAGAGAAAAGAGATCAGATTTAAAAACAAGATATTAATTAGGTACTGAGAAATTGGTTCAGACAATGAAGAGGGCTCTCTTACTCACAAAAGAATGACAAGGAGACTGGTATTGTTTTCATGAAGGAAATGAACCAAGGTCTTTACACATGGAAGTGTATAGAAAATGAGCTAGCTAGTCACCTTTGTCACTGAGCAATGTAGGATTCATGCTCAGTGAAATTCTTGGAGAATGCTGTTTTTCTGACACATGTGGCAGTAGTATATTTTCTTTAGTTGTCTGTCTCCACGTTCATTTCTTTCTACTCCCACTCTCACTTTATGCTAGACCAAATTCATTAGTTCACCTACCTTGTCACGTTCTTTTCTTTCCAGGCACTGGTGCATACTCTTTCTATTCTTGGGTAATTATCCTGAGTGACCCTGCACTCAGAATCCCACTGTCATTTGCTTTCCTAATGTCCACTCGTTCTTCAAGCTTCTATTTCAATATTATTCCTCCCAAGAAGCCTGTCCTGACAACCTCCCTCCAGGACTACTGTCTTTCATCTGTGTTCCCATAGCATGCTATATTTCACCCAGATTCTCATTGACCACATTGACCAGTGTGTGGCTTTTTCTGTGTCTGTACTTCATTCAAACTGCATGTTCTATGATGGCAGGACCATGGTGATCTTTTTCCAACACTTTTATATTCTCATATCCCAGGGTCTGCTATGTAATGGAGGATTATTAAATATGTATTAAATGAATGAATAAATGAAGAAAAACACACATAAGTTAATGTGCAAATAAAGGATGAGTCTGGCCATTGGTTTTAGTTGTCCTGAATGAATAATTATAGAATGTTGTTCTAACAATGTGCTTCCAACTAAGAACACTAGAATCACTTCAGAGGCCCTTTTCAAAATGCGGATTCCCAGTCAGTAACTTGGACTCAGTAGGGGCTCCTCTGTGAAGTCTGTGCCATTTATCAAGCTTCCCAGGTGGTTCTTAGGTGCAACAAAGTTCGAATATATCTCTGGCCAGTCCCCCGGAGAGGAGAGTCAGATGAGATTAATATGCAGGAAGTTTATATGCAGGTTAACATCTGTAGAAGAGTGAAGGAAGTGGGACTGAGCAAATAGTCACAATAAATGCTTCAATGGCTCCTTGCAGACTAGTTCCCCAAATATGGGAATGGGCAGAGAGCCTCCAACCCCGCTCACTGACCTTGAATTGGATGTGTGCTGCTACTGGAAAGGAGGCTGACCTTGTTGGAGCCCATTCTCTTCAGCAGCAGAGGGAAGGCAGCTGTGGGAATAAAGCTTTGGTCCTGAAGGGGATGGATCTGGGCTATGCTTTGAGGCATCTGTTACAGAACTCAGTTGTCCTGTGAATGGGATGGAGGCTGAAAGACTTCAGAAAATTGGAAAGAGAGAGAGAGAGGTAGAGAGGGAAGCTGGAAGGAAGGAAGAGTGGAAGAAAGGATATTTCAAGTGGTAAAATAAGACTTTACCTTTAATCTTTGCATTTGTATAATAATTTTGGTCTAAAAAATTACAAACCTTATCACAAAAAACTGCATGCAAGTATTGTCAGCATAGTGAAGGATGAAACAAAACTGATAGAGTGAGGGAATGGTATGTCCTAAATAAGTATGATTCTCTTAAAATCAAGAAGGAACTCTGAGAGGAGGGACAGTTACTAGCCAGCATGATTCTCATTTATGCATCCCAGGAGGAGTGCCAAAGATGAAACACAGAAACTTTGTATTTATTGCTTAAAAATGTTTTGTACCTAAAAATGATACGATTTTATTTATACTTACTAGACACGGACTCTGAATGAGTATAAGGTAGAAAATAGATTATCTCACTTATCTTGTAGTTTCTTAACATAGTTATTTTATTTCCTAGATGCCTGAAATGTGCAGATGCCCCCTGTCAGAAGAGCTGTCCAACTAATCTTGATATTAAATCATTCATCACAAGTATTGCAAACAAGGTAAATTCAGATTTAACTCTGCAAATGAAAATAACAGTATTTGATCTTGTTCTCTATTATCTGTGGGTACAAAATACAGCTTGTCTTAGCAAATCCAGTTAAAGCATTAAATATGACTTCTATAGGCATTTTAAAATGTGGCACATTTATTAATTAAGCACTTCCAAGTTGTGATTTATCATGAAAATCCAGGTTCATTGTTTTTTGTTTTGAAAATTAGTTTGTGTTAAAATGAATGATTTTTAAAATTCAAGACACTGAAAAGATTGATTTTAGTTTATGCTTGCTAAATACTAATAGACAAGAACTGTCATTGATCATCAAAACACATTTATGATTTGTGAAATATCTGTGAAAGTGTGCTTTGATAGTAAGTCTAGCACATAGATATATCAGGGTAATAGACTTTTAAAACTAAAATTCAGTTAATTTGTTTAAGACTTGAAATAATTCATAATGACTCATAGAGTTGTAGCAAAAAAAATACACAACTAAAATTAGAAGAAAAGGCTTATATGGGCATGAGTAGAACAAAAGGAATTTTGATCTTTAATTTTTTAAAAAAATCAATGTAAGTCTAAGCCCAGTTTTCATTCACTAAGTGAATGGTTGATTGATTGAATAATTGATAGTACCTATTGTTTTTGTGAAGAGAGCATTGAGAGCTCGCCCAAGTGTCTAATCCTTTAAGGATGAGGAAAGGCTGAACAATGTCTCCCATAAAGATACAGAGAATCCTTTCACAAGGTTTAACACTAATTTTCTAAAATGCTGTGAAGATACCTTAACTCCTCGTTCTTCAACAACCAGGTGCCTTTTTACATATAAAGGTTATTTCTTAATATTTCAAGTACTTAGATAATTTAGGAGAAAAATGATAAATAATTTTATATAAATTTAGGGTTTTGAAAGAATTTAAAAATTATTCCTGCATTGTCAGATTTAAATCTGCATTGTCACATTTATTAGGATTTGAAGTCTGGTTTGAATTTTTAGATAAACCGCTTATTGTGAAACTGGGGATAATTACCTCCTTACTTTCACTTATGAAGGAAAGGTAGCATCTATCTTACAGAGTTGTAGTATAAACTGAATAATATTTTTATATGAAAATGTCTAATATAGTGATTACTCAACAATTTTTTATGTGGAATTATTAGTTTCCCTATTCATTCAATATGGTAAATACTATAGAAGTGATTGCTGTTTTTGAAGTAAACTGCTATTTATAAAATCACATTTTTTAATAAAGATCTCATCAGAAAAGGAGCATCCAAAGTTTGAAGTCTCAAGTATTTTCGCTAAAAATATATCTAAGTTAACACTCTTCATATCAAGCATGAGGAAATATGAGAATTATGACGGACTATCTTACAAGATCCATGCTACCCCAATTTTTTCATAGATATTTCAGAATCAGTAGTTATTTTATGAGTACACACTTCATTTATTCAAGGTCTACACAAATGTATAGAAAAAAAGACAAAAAGGATTCTTAGGGAAGTTTACAAAATGTCTAAGCAAGATCACAGTCATCTCTATTTTTGGAAATCCACTTTCTGTTTCATTAATTTGTTCATATTCTTTACCTAATGGAACGTTGTGCTTAGATATCTATTTAAAAGATTTTTATATGAATATGAGAGATTTGAAGATGATTAATTGAGAAGATAATATGTTGTCAAACCTCAAAAAAAAAAAAACTCTTGTAATTTTTTGTTGAAGGATCACTGTAGCAATCATAAAAGGTCAAAGACTGTTGTTCTTTAAAGCCTGCAGCTTTTTAGATATTTACCAGCTGTGTACAATGTAGGCTGTCCCACATTGCTTTGCCAGTAGACCTCAACGCAGGAGGGGGGTTCTTTCCAGGTTGAGAGGGTAATTGAATCGCCAGACTCAATGAGCCTTGCGCCTCTTTGAGAAAACGATGTCACTTGTTTTGTATTGTGTTAGGCTTCTGTGATTCAGTGGAGTTTAGGCCAATACTTCCATTCTTTATTTTCTTACAAACTGGATTACAGCTCTAGTTTTGAAAGGTACACTCAATTCTATTGTCCCCGCTCAGTCAGTTTTTCTCTGTTTGGTTTGTGCAGGCTGTTGTTTGCAATTGTATCTCTCAATTGGAAGTACACATTTCAGAGTCATCAAACAGTGAATCCTGGGTTATATTTCTTGATAGGTTTTCTTTTAAAAAAACACTACTTTATATAAGAATGCATGAGATCAGTCTATAAATATAGTGAAATAAATGGCTGTTTTAAACAGTGTTCCTTGACTTCGTGATCCTGTCTTTAAAACAATAGAGATATGTTCTCCTTAAAACTTTTAAAGTGTAAGCCATCGATTTTTCCATGATTTTGCATGTGTTTATAAAATCTGTGTATTCAGATTAGTGTGGATTTTGTGTATAGATAAATAAATGTATACTATATGTTACAGAAAAGCTGACTAAATTACACGATGTAAAAGAAAAGTTTTTCTTTGTGATAGATCCTTATTAAAAGTAACTGGAAGTTAAAGAAACAGCAAAATCGAAGTAGCAGATATTATTGATAATAATGAGATTATCAATAATATCTGCTACTTCGATTTTGTTGTTTCTTTAACTTCCAGTTACTTTTAATAAGGATCGGGGAGGGGGGAGGGATAGCATTGGGAGATATACCTAATGCTAGATGACGAGTTAGTGGGTGCAGCGCACCAGCACGGCACATGTATACATATGTAACTAACCTGCACAATGTGCACATGTACCCTAAAACTTAAAGTATAATAAAAAATAAATAAATAAATAAAAGAAATTATTGATAATAATGTTTGCATTTATAAGAAAGTTACATTGATATGTGTTTGTGTGTATGCATGTATGTGTGTGTGTATATATATATATATGGTTGAGAGGGATATATATTGTACATATATTGTACACACACACACAAACACACACACATATTACAGCTGTTACAAAGCAGAAAAGCAGAAATGTAACCAATAGATTTGGTGCTTTCTGCTTTCCAGTTTGCCTTTCAGTTTCAATGGCTGAATGGTTTATACTCTTATCAAACAAAATATTGATCATTTCCAGAATAACTTTCTAAAGCTTTGCTCAAATTCTGACTTCCTTGCTCAGTAACTGTAGTTACTCCCCAATGCCTAGAAACTAATGTCCAAATACATAATCTATTATGTAAGTTGATTGGGGTTTCTCCCACTATTATATTAAAGAAGTAAGTGGAAGAAAAAATGTTGGAAAGTCCGTAATTTATAACCCAGTAATTTTTTAAAATGTGAAGATTTAGATATATGCAACAAAAAGTAGTGATAAGATTTCAGGTTTCCCTTGGTACACGAGGTCAGTTCCTTCATCTTTATTGTTGGATAATAAGTATTTACCCCTCTATTCATTTAAAGAGTATTGACTTATCTATCTTCCATAAGACAGTGCTCAAGAGAACAAAGCTTTAAAACAAAACAAAACCTCTATCTCCTTTGACCAGCATGTCTCCAAAGTTATAGAATTACAGTTAGGAGGAATATTTTAGAAAATGCCCGTAATAGACAAATATATAGAAACAGAAAGTAGGTAAGTGATTTCCTGGGACTTGGTTTGGAGAATTAGGCAAAAATAGGTGAGGAGTATTTATAAAAGTGGGTAATGACTACTAGTGGTGATGGAGTATCTTTTTTGAGTGATTCAAAAATCAGTGTTCTAAATTAATTGGTGTACATATGCTATGTAGATTATATCTTAATAAAGCTCTACACACACACACACACACACAAATGCACACACACACACCCACCTCTATCTCTCTTATATTCCTAGAGGGTACACAAGCCATAATCCTGCAGAGTTGCTGAGTTGAGTATGCCATGTGATTTAAATAAGTAATTCTGAACTCGTGCCAGTTTTCATTACAGATGACCTGCCAATTTTGGCCTATGTATTATGGGTTGGTTTGTGTCATTTAGAATATCAATGTGAGTGGGTTTTGTGTCATAGAATGAGGTTTAATTCTAATTACCTCTTTCCATGTTACAAGATGTTCTGTGGATATTAATTCTCTCTTTTAAAATTTGATGAGAGTATTATAATTGCTTTATTTAGTCAATATTGGATTAGCTTTATTCATATTTTTGTCAATTTTTTCAGTGTTGCAATTTCCATGTGGAAGCAGTTCTACTTGGAATAAATAAAATTTTATTCAGAAAGGGTTTTTTTTTGTTGCCAGACTATCTTAATTTTTGTTTCTGAACTATTTTTATTTCCATTTTTTTACTTTTGGAAAGTTTTTTCACTAATTATAGAATTCAGGGTTGGCAATGATTATTACTATTTTTCCACTTCATAGAACTTACCATTTTGGGGCCTTTTATCATACAATGCTACTATTGAAAAATGAATGGAAGTCTAATTATTGTTCATTTGAGGTTAATATGCCTTTGGGGTGCTGTTTTAAAGATCTCTTAGTTTTTGATGTTCAACAATTTTACCATGATTTATCTAAGTCCATATTTCTTTTTATTTGTCCCACTTATTTTTCTTTGCAATTATTGAAACTGGATTGATTTCTTTCATCATTTTGGGAAAGATCTCACTGTCTCTCTTTCTTTATGAAGCTCTTATTAGATACATGTTAAATCTTTTTACTTTGTTCTCAATGACTCTTAGGTTTCATACATTTGTCTTTTTATTTACAGTGTGGGGGTTTCATTATAGATAATTTCCTTCAATTCTGTTTTGAAGTTTACTAATAATTTCTTCACCAGTTTCAAATATGCTGTTAAAATGGTCCATTGAGTTTTGAGCTACAATTATATCTTTCATTTCTAAGAGTTTTTTGTGCTTTTTTCCTAATCTGCCAGCTTTTTATTAATCTTTTCAAGACTTTTATTATTATTTTTATTTATTTATTTATTTAAGACAGAGTCTTGCTCTGTCACCCAGGCTGAAGTGCAGTGGCGCAATCTCTGCTCACTGCAAGCTCCGCCTCCCGGGTTCACGCCATTCTCCTGCCTCAGCCTCCAGAGTACCTGGGACTACAGGCACCCGCCACCACGCCCGGCTAATTTTTTTTTTTTTTTTGTATTTTTATTAGAGACAGGGTTTCACCGTGTTAGCTAGGATGCTTTCCAACTCCTGACCTCGTGGTCTGCCTGCTTTGGCCTCCCAAAGTGCTGGGATTACAGGCGTGAGCCACCGCACCTGGCCGCCTTTTATTTCTTAAAACTTAAAATATTCGTTTTCATATTCTGTCAATTTTACTATTAAAAGTCTCTGCGAGTCTGATGATACTGTCTGTGCTATCTGTTGCCTCCACTGAGTGCTTTGTGTTCCCTTGTATGTTCATTGAATTTTTATTATTATTTTTTTACTCTGTCATTTGTGTTGATGCCTTATTGGAGGAAATTCTCTGAGAACTGTGAAGCATGCATGTTTCTTTACAAGGGATTTATATTTGCTTCCCTCAGGCAGTGGCTTTACCGCCAGTCCTCTGGGACCACCTTAAACTAAATTCCTCACTTAATGTTTTTTTTCGAGTCACCAAGATTGTGTGAATCAGACCAAAAATACAAATATAAATTTAATTTGCTAAGGACATTATTTTCCCTCTTTTTCTTGCGTACCCAAGTTTAAGACTGAAAAGTTTCTGTGCAGTTCCAGGTGGGACCTAGGTGGGGTTAATTTTAATTTCTCTTTCTGGTGATGTGGACTTACACAATCCTAGCTTTATGACTGAGTCTTATGTTAGACTCAGACTTTAGGTGGGCCTTGAACTTTTTTTTCTAAAACCTATATCCTTGGAGACCCTTAAAACAGAAGCCTTTGTTTACATGGTTTGGCAAATGCCTTTAAGATGATTCCCACTGATTTCTCTGGTCTACTTACTGCCTTGTTATTTTCAGTCCTTGGACATGCCTATTCATGACTTAAAAGCTATTTTCCTATAATTTTAATTTATAATTAGAAGAGTCATGGCAGATAATTAGTTTTCAATATGCCCTGGAAAAGTGCGGTAGATATTTAAGAATGAGTGGATAGTCTAAACTGATAAAAAAAAAACCCAGAGATTTTGTAGGAAAATATAGCAGTAGTAATTGGGGAGATATATGGAAGAAAGAAACTTTAAAAAATGAAGACAAAAAAGATTTATTATATCAGATACTGATACTACAAAGCTACTGTAATCAAAACAATGTAGTATTGGTGCAGGAATATACATTTCTCAAACAGATGAGAGTCTATAAATAGAACCAAGTAAATATGAGTATGTAATATATAATAAGGAGGACATTTCAATTCAGTGGAAAATTAATTACTGCTTCAATAAGTAGATCTGGAATAATTTTGACTTTACTTTTAGAATCTTTCATAGGTTATCTCCTAGAATTCTTTTCAGGTGGACTAACCTAGATATTAAAAGTACATATTTAAGGATGTTTAATTACAAGCAGCTATAAAATATGTGAGAGGACATTTTACTACCTGCATTTTAAAAATATATTTTAAAATAAAAACTAACCACACTTGAAACCAAGTGAAAAATTATTTGCCATGCATGTTTCAGTCCAAGTGTTAACATCTTTGTTACTCAAAGAGCTCCTGAAAATTTATATGAGAAGGATAACTCAGTGCAGGCATAGGCAAAAATTTTACTATTATAGAAGTCATATAAGTGACTATTAATCATATTAAAATTAGCCTACTTGCATATTAGTCAGTAAGATGTAAATGAAAAGATGAGATACCAGTTTTCTCTCATCAAATTGTTGAAGTTGAAAAGTAAACCCCTATGTTACTCAGCAGGAAGGAAAGAAGTTTGATATGATGGGTATATATTTGAGAATTAAAAATATATGTACTGTTTCACCAGCATGCTTTATTAATTTGTTCTACCTAGAGAAATAAAGTAATTACAATGTAAAGGGACACATATACAAGTATATTATTTAAAGCAATTATAGCATTGTTTGAAGTAATAAAAACGGGTGAATACTTTAGTATCAGCTCAATCTATTAGGCTATATTTATATTATGGAAAGTTAAGAAACAGTTCTTAAAATTGCATTTTATATTTATTGGTCTAAAAGGATATTTGTAGTAAGTGAAAGAGGACAAATTGCATAGTAATGTGAATAGTATGACACTACTTTTAGAAAAAAATTTAATCTGTATATAAACAAAAAAGGGGAGGATGTAATTTAGTTTCTTCATTTGATTGAGGTTAGTGTAGGGTGAAGTTAGGTTTCTAACATTTTCCTTATAAATCTCTAAATGACTTTGCTTCTTATAATGAACATACGTTTTATAATAAAAACAATATATTAAAATTCAGTAGTAAAATTAAATAAAGTAAAGCTGAGAGGTTTCACAATAGCACATGACAGACCCTATTCTAAGTTTTCATTGTGGTATAAGGAGTGAGAGAAATACCAAGATTTTCCTCCCAAATTGCTAAAATAGTTCCAAATACGTTTTTTGAATAATTACTCTAGTATACTAATGCCACCTTTATTGCCTATTTGATTCCATATTTATTTAGATCTATTTTCAAATCTTCTTTGTCCTACCTATCTATATGTAACAGGACCAAGCTATTTTAATTTCTTTGCTGTGTAGTATATTTTGTTATTAACTAAAAGCATCTCCTTGACATTACACTTATTTTCAGAGTATCCTAGCTTTTTTCTGCGTGTAAAACTAGCTTTGTAAACTGAAAGAGTTCTACAGAATAAATATTGAGCACCATGTTCAGACTATAATAAAATATTAATTTCTAATTATTAATGTAAATGTATGCCCACCTTGACTCATTCATTTATTACTAATGTTACTGTAGTTAATGTAACTATTAACTAAATTTTCCAGAATCCAGACTTTAATTTTAATAAATAGCTTCCTAGTCTTGAATCTGGCAAATTGTGGAATACTTAATTTACTAGAGTTAAAGACAAAGGACTGGGGTATTATTGTTAAAATATCACATCTTAATTGAATGTATCGTGTGAAAAGGATAGATGGATATAACATTATCTATTGAGTCATTAATGCTTATATAAGATGTATCTTGCTTCTGTTTTGATATATATATATAACTTCACAAGGTTACATTTTTACTTTTTTTTTTTTTTTTTTGAGATGGAGTCTTGCTCTGTCGCCAGACTGGAGTGCAGTGGCACAATCTCGGCTCACTGAAACCTCCTCCTCCCGGGTTCAAGTCATTCTCCTGCCTCAGCCTCCCGAGTAGCTGAGACTACAGGCGTGTGCCACCATGCCCGGCTAATTTTTTGTATTTTAGTAAAGACGAGGTTTCACCGTGTTAGCTAGGATGGTCTCCATCTCCTGACCTCATGATCCACCTGCCTCGGCCTCCCAAAGTGCTGGGATTACAGCTCCCGGCTCATTTTTACTTTTAATCACAGCTCAATGTGTAATACAATTGTATTACAATGTGTAATAGTCACTGATTTTATTCACTTTTGCTTTAATAGAGGAAGTTCAGATTTGAAAAGCCTGTAGCTCAAAGCAAATGTTAGTCAATTATAAGTTATAAAATGTAAACAACTATAAGTCCAAGAGTCATGTTAGTATAAATGAGAAAGGATTTTTATTATACATCTTAAGCCAATTTTATATGAAACAAGTAACATCATATTGTTTGTGGTTGTGTGTAGTATAGACAAATTTAAACATATGCTTTTGTAAATATTTGATAAAATTTAAATTATTTTTAAAAAACACTAATGATATAAAAACTAAATAAATATATATAAATTAAATTGGAATCACAACTATTTTCTTTCACAATATTAAGACAAGGAAAATCTGTATAAGAAACACATAGGATACTAGTTTGGGTATTTTTTAATATTAATAAGTAAAAGTCAATGTAACAGAATATAGATCAAAAGAAAATGTAATTGAACTAGGCATCTCATTGTATAGAAAAGAAATTTGAAACCCAGCAAAGCTAATGACACAGCTGCTTGATAGTATAATTGAATTTTCTAGATTTCTTGTTCAGTGTGCCTTTGTATTACACTATACTATCGATATTAACAAAGTATGCAGATTATGAAATATTATTACAATATAAAAGGCTGGAACATTTGCTATCATGACCAAATTTTATAAGTGCTATTAACGTCTTGAATGTTGAGTAAAAAGTATAATGTAATAGACTTCATGTTAAAGAAACTTGAGTTTAGTTTTTTTGAAAACTACTTTGAAAAATTAAAATTTTTAAAGTAAATTATTAGAATTGATACTAATTATATTTTGAAGCTATTAATGGGTTTAAATTATGTACTTAGAATGGAGGCTTTTTTGAAAAACCCTTTTATGTCCACTGTAGAATATAATAACACACTCTACTATGCATCACAACAGTCTGTCAATTAAGGAATTGCTCATATTCTTGTCAATAAAGAGCAAACTCGCACAAAATAGTCTGACTTTTTTGTATAGAACAAATGGTGTGATATTACAGTCTAGATTTAATGGCATAAATAATCATGTGTCTTTTGGCATGGCATAAATAATCATTAAAGAAAAAGTTTTCAGCATTTTATATGTAAGTTATATATGTTTGAATATATATATATTTCACATTAATATGAGATTCTTTGATTAATAATCTTCACCTTTCAATAATTTCTCAAACTTAAAGATTCTCATTTGCTTGCAAGCTGTGTAATATTCATAAATGAAATTGTAGAATTCTTTCAATGCCCAATGTTTTTTTTTTCAACTCTAACGATGACTAGCTTTGACGTCTTTGTTTTTGTATTTGTATTAGTGTTTCGATGTAGAAAAGTATCCTATCTCTTTGAAGCAAATTATACAAACTCTACTACACACTAAATAAAATAGTATTTCATCTTTTTCTTTCTCTCTTCAAATTTAATAACTTACTGGAAATGAAAAACTTAAGCCTCTAAATTTCTTATAAAATTTATTGCATTTATAATTATTTTCCCTGGATAAAGTGGGGCTTTTATAATTTTAAAACATATATTCATGTTATTTAATTTAATTGATAATTCAAAAACTATAAAGCACTTTCTTATTTTTGCCTTTTATGGAGATTTTCATTTTCAATATTAAAAGATAAGTAGGCCAGGTGCAGAGACTAACGTGTGTAATCCCCTCAATTTGGGAGGCCGAGGCGGCTGGATTACTTGTAGTCAGGAGTTCAAGACCAGCCTGGCCAACATGGAAAAATCCCGTCTCTACTAAAAAAATGCAAAAATTAGCCGGGCGTGATGGTGCATGCCTATAGTCCCAGCTACTTGTGAGGCTGAGGCAGCAGAATTGCTTAAACCTGGGAGGTGGAAGTTGCAGTGAGCCAAGATATCGCCACTGCACTCCAGCCTGGGTGACAGAGCCAGACTCTGTCTAAAAAGAAGATGATAAGTAGTAATCAGTAGTTCAGTTTCTAGTATTATATATGTAGTTGCCTATATGCTTAGAGCCAAAAGGGGTTGATTAGACATGATCTCTGACCTTAATAAAAGAAAAAATAAGACACGTCATAAAAATATAAGACTACCGCAAATATATATTAACAAACACAATCATCAAAAGGCTGTTGTACAAAGTGCTTTCTGGCATTATGCTTCCAATTGGAAAAAAGCTGAAGTATTGATATAGGTCTTTAAAAGAAATGTTACCTGAAAAGAATGGGTTTTGATACAGATGAAAGTTTTATTTCATTTAGCTAGAACAATATAGAGGCAACAATATTAATTCTTCGTTCATATCTAGTGCTTACCAAAAGCACTCTCACATATTTGATGAATAATGAATTGAATACACGTTCACACATAGACTAAGTTATTTTGACTAACTCATGGGGAAGATTGTAAGTTCTCAAGTTCATTAAATAGAGCAGGGAGGATAGGATGCAGAAAATAGGAGTAATAGAAGTGACTTAAAATTTATATAGGTTCTATATAAAAAATTTTACCACCATTCATATGCCCCCATGTCATTTATTTTTTATGGTTTGCTAGATTAGTGATTTTCTGTGCATACATTTTGCTTCTTTCTTTTTGTATTTCTTATTCTACTTCCTAACATGGAATATTTATTTAATATTTATTTAGTAAATATTAAAATCTTAAACTCACAGTATTAACATTTAACAAAATCTTTTTAGGGACAAAAAGCCTAAAGGGGTAGAGTGGGAACCTAAGTTCACTGAATCTATTGTATAGTACATAATGGAATAGGCATCTTATCCATGCACAGTTAAAAAATGCATAATATAAATATGCCTGACGAAGAAGGAATTTTGATCTTCATGTCTCAAGTGATGAAACCGAGGCTGAGAGATATGACATTTCCCCAGTCATATTGCTTGTGCATAGTATAAGCAGAATTCACATTCAGTTGATGACTTCAAAGCTCGTGTCCGTGTGTGTATGTGTGCACGTGCTTGTATGTGCCTGTGTTTTTGTTCCAGTTAAATGTCTCAGGATCAATAAAAACTTTATCTTCTACAAGAATGATTATTAATTTCCTTACATGTATAGGCTTAAACGAGGCTCACTGAACCAAATGTATAGTTCTAAAAATGAATCATATTGTATAAAGCTGATCTAAAATGTGGTATATCTGAGATATGAAAAGAGAATTTTTCAGATTAAAACTAGTCAAACCTATTCTTCTATCTCCATTTTTTTTTCTATGAGAGTATGAGTACGATGAGGGCAGGAATTTTCATGTGTTCTGTTCACAATATATCTACATTCTTCTTTGCCAAATATCTGAGGACCCACAGGTTGTTCATTGAGGGATGGTGACAGCTTGACAAAAAGAGTGTTCTGTGTGCATGTACTTTCTGTGTGTGGTGCTAGAGACATTTTCTATTCAATTAATGTACATCAGTACATTCACCATTACAGCTTGAGCCAGAAATAAAAGTAATGTTAATTCACCCTTCTCACACATGCAAACTTCTTGAAGTTTAGCCCAAGTATTTTTTTAAATGCAGCAGATTGGAGTTTATCTTGGAAGGGTGCTTCCATCTGTGAAAACTGTCATTGGAAGAAGGAAGAACACTTTAAAATAAATCCACCAGCTGTATTGATAATCTTGTAGTGATATGAAGACTTGAATATGATAGGACTATTTGTTAAATTAGTTATACCATATGACAGGGTAGCGGCTTGTGAGTTTTCCATTTCTTGATAATGACTTTGGAAATCATTAAATTGTGGAGGAATGACACTAATGCAGTTTCATGCTGTAATTTTAAATAAAAAGCAAAGTATAGAAATTAAATTATTTTAAAATTAACTCACCTAAATGGCACATGTCGTGCCTATAGACATGCTTTAAATACCCCAAGGACTAATAGAAAATTCAACACCTGCAAATTGTGGGTAAATTAGTGGGCCAAAGAACATTCAATGCCTAATGTGTTGATTTGAAAACAGCAAA
Source organism: Pan paniscus (assembly GCF_029289425.2). Classification (NCBI taxonomy): domain Eukaryota; kingdom Metazoa; phylum Chordata; class Mammalia; order Primates; family Hominidae; genus Pan; species Pan paniscus. The sequence continues at coordinate 129,302,247 of NC_073249.2, forward strand.
CATTTCAGATATTATTTTTGTCTTTAGATTTTTGTTAGAAGAAGGATTGAAAGTCCTAATGTTTTGTACATAAAATATCTCTATGCACAAAAAAATCAGATATGTATTTTGTATCCCTCCTGACATAGCCCTGTACATTTTTTCCTCACATGATGGAACACTGAAATGTTTGTGACTGATTGAATAACATGAACCAGTTGAAGTAGTGTGTATTTTCTAGAAGGAGACTGCTGGGGTGTCTATAAAGTACCCTTCTAAATTTAAATTTTCTAGCCTTTACTTTTAAAAAGAATGAAGAGCTCACAGAATGGAAATCAAACCTCTTATGTAGAAGGAGGACTCAAGAAATCTTCCCACTTGCTATGAGAGAAAAAATTGATACTGATCTTGACATTCTCTGTGGGAAGAATTGAGGAGGTGTTCCCCTCCTAATAGGTTTCTGAGTGTCTTTGGCTCTGAGTACTAAGATCCCTAAACAATGGAGTTATCTACCATTTCTTCAAAGTTATTTGTAATAGATAGATTGCAAAGGTGACTTCTGAATCATTGCTTAATATTGGTTCAACCCATTTTCAAAATCATGCTTCTTTATTCTGTGAAACATGCCTATGCTTTCCTCTTTCTAGGCATCATTGTGTAACCTCTCTCAGGCTCCCTACCTTTCCCCTTCCTTTCTGAGAATTTCCACATCATCTATTCAATATTTTTCTTAGTTTCTTAATACTGGAACCCTTCTATTAAAAAGCTTTAATTAAATAGTAATCCCTCAGCTTGCCAGTCAGAATCCTCCATAGTTTGGTTCATGCATATTTTTCAAATATATCTTCTAATAATCTTTCCCAAGTGAATGAATTACCTCAGCCAAATTGCCAAGTCATTACACCAAACCCTATTGTGAACTTTCTTGAATATTTACTCATATCAATCAAGAATGATGTGGCTATGATTCTCTCTTATCTTAGACAAGTCACAGCCAGAATCATTTTGACTGTTACCCATTTAATGCTGTTTCTGGACACCTTAACCTGAAATGACTTCTTACTCTGATGCTAAAGCATCTTGATATCAGGAAGCATATACTTGTTTTTTTCAAAAAAATAAACATACACATAATGCTTTATATTTAGAAGACATTCAATAAATCCTTACTGACTTAAAACAATTTTTAACCTCCTACAAATTTTATTTTGGTGAAAGGGTTATACTTAGAGTCATGAGGGTGTTAAGAATTATTAGACAATTTCATGGCAGTAGTAGATCAGGCACTCGTAGTTTGACAGCTATAGAAAAATCATGAGCCATAAGTATAACTTTAAATATTTTATTTGTTGCAATTTTTCAAACGTGTCTCTTTTTCTTCTTGTGATATCATTTTATGTGCAATCTTGAAGCTAATTTGGGGCCCATGAAACAATCAATATTCTTGTGGAAAGATACTTAAGTGTTTAATTGGATTATGTTTTTTTTTCTCTGCTTCCTTACCCCAAGTATCCTTAAAAGTGGTCTACCAATTGCAGATCACATTTTTTGCGTGATACTGTTTTTATATTACAAGGACACTTCTAATTGTACAATGGGAATTTTGAGTCACGGAGTCAGTCAACAAATATTTGTTAATGAATCACATCAAGTGTTTCTGTGATGTCATGTAAGAGGAGGAAAGAATACTGACAGTGACTTTGAGATTATTTCTAACAATGATGACCTGCTCAGTTGCTTTTACTAAGTGAAGAGATCAGTGGGCTTCAGCAGGAACTAAGTATGTTTGCTTAGGAATAGACTGATTAATTCTGAGTTAGTAATTGCTCGTTTTCATTATTATTAAGTAAAATTATCCAAAACCAGAAAGTAAGGTCAAGGAGATGACTGTGTCTTTTTATTATCATACTAAGGTATTGTTTAAATACAAGGGAACAACTAAGTACTATTTAGTTTTCTAGGAGAAAGAACCATTGGCTCACTTCTGTATTTATTCTTAAAAATTCAACCTATGAATGTACATGTTAACTAGTAGCTTTGTGTCAAGTAGAGATGCAATTTCTATTCAGAAGAAAAATGACTCCAAAAGTTATGTTTTATTGCCCTACAGGTCATTGCCTAGTTTTGTTTATAATCTAGCTATTTTATGCAATTATTCCTTTATTAAATTGAGTATATAATTCCCACTCCTTTAAATGCATGCTTTAAAACATAACAGCTTTTATGAGATATATTCACTTCCCATACATTTGTTCATGTAAGTGAAGTTGACAATTCACTGATGTCTAGTACATTTGTAGTTTCAACCATCACCACAGTCAATTTGAGAACAATTTTATCACCCCTAAAAAAAACCTCCATACTTATTAGCAGTTATTGTCCATTCCCTCTCAGACCCCCAGATCTATGATTTACTTTTAGTTCATTTTTTTGTTTGGTGTGAGATAGGGTCAAACTTCATTCTTTTGCATGTGAATACTCAGATATTCCAGCACCATTCATTGAAATGAATATTCTTTCCAAATGAATTGCCTTAGAAACCTTTTCAAAAATTAATTGAACATAAATGTGAAGGCTTTTATCTGGACTCATATTTATATCACATTGATCTACATGCTTATCCTCATGTCAGTACCATACTATCTTGGTTATGTTAGCTTTGCAGTAATTTTTGAAATCAGGAAGTGTTCGTCCTCTAGCTTCATTCTTATTTTTCATTTTAGCTATTCTGGATCCTTTGGATTTTCCTATGAATTTTAGGAGCAGCTTGTCAATTTTTGCAAAATCAGCTGGGATTTTAGTAGAGATTGTATTGAAATTTTAGATTAATTTGGATAGTATCACCATCCCAATAATTAGTCTTTTGGCCCATGATCATGAGACATATTTTCATTTATTTAGGTATTATTTAGTTCCTTTCAACAATTTTCTATAGTTTTCAGAGTATAAATTTGAACTTTTTACAGTTTTTAATACATATAGTTCTGAATAATTTATTTTGTTTGTTGCTGTTGTAAATGGAATTACTGTCTTGATTTTATTTTTCGTTTGTTCATTACTAACATTGTGAAATACAATTAATTTGCATTTTAATCTTGTATCCTGTAAGTTTGCTGTACTTTTATTACTTCTCATAGTATTTTAGTGGATTAGTTAGGGTTTGTATATACAAGATCATTTTACATGGAAATAGAAATAATTTTTCCCTTTCCAATCTGGATAACTTTCTCTCTTTCTCTCTCTCTTTCCTTCCCTCCCTCCCTCTCTCCCTCTCTCTCTCTTCTTCTCTATCTCTATCCCTCCCCACTCTGTCACTTCCTCCTTCCTTTTATGCCTAATTATCTAGCAAAAATTTCAAGTGCTATGGTGAATAGAAGTTGTAAAAGTTAGTGTGATGGCTGATTTTATGTGTCCGATTGATTGAACCTTTGTGTGCCCAAGTATTTGGTTAAATTTTATCTTGGATGTTTCTGTGAGAGTGTTTTTGATTTAGACTGGCATTTAAATCAGTAAGGTTAGTAAAGCAGATAGCCCTCCCAAGTGTAGGTGAGCCTCATCTAAGCAGTTAAAGGACTGAATAAAACAAAATGCTAGCTCTACCCTGAAAAACACATAATTCTTCCTGTCTGACTACCTTTGAAATGAAACATTGGCTTTCTCCCCTACTCTTGGACTAGAACTAAAACTAAAACTTAACTGGTTCTCAGGCCTTCCAACTGAGACTTGAACTAAAACATTGGCTCTTCTGTGTCTCCAGCTGGCAGACTCAAATTGCAGATCTTGGAAATTTGCAGGTTCCTAATTGTGTACCAGTTTCCTATAATAAATCTCATACACACACACACACACACACACACATATATATGTATACACACAGACACATACACACACACACATACACACACATACACACCCCACATACATCCTATTCGTTCTGTGTCTCTGGAGAACTTTTGACTCCTTGACTAATGCAGTGAACATTCTTTTCTCGATATTGGAGGAAGGCATTCAGTTTTCACCATAAAGTGAGATGTTAACTGTGGGTTTTTGTAGAGGCCTTTTATTAAGGTGTTGAAGTTTCTTTCTATTTGCAGTTTGTTGATAGCTTTTGTCATGAGGGATGTTGAATTTGTCAAGTGCCTTTTCTGCATCTTTTAATATGATTGTGTGATTTTTTGTCTTTTATTCTACTGATATGGTATATTTTGATATAAACCAACCTTGCATTCCTGAGATAAATCCTTCTTGTATGTTCTAGAAGTATTTGTCAGAAATTAGCATAAATTGTCATTATATGTTTTATACAATTCACCAATTAAGCCATGGCAGCCTCAAATGCCCTTGACTCAGATTTTACTATCTTTATTCTGTATTTGTTAATGAGGTAAATATAATCTTTCACACATTTTTCTTCTCTGTGTGTAAGATATTTCTGTGTTGACTTTTGGATATTATACTTTGACAGCTTAATGATTTATTATTAACCTCTTTTAGAGACACTACCGAAGACTCTAACAAACACAGTGGTAAATCTGATCCAATTTGGGGGAATAAACAGATCCTAATCTCTTGATTAAAAGAAATAGACTTTTAACTTATTAAGCTTTTCATTGAACTGATGCAAAGACCACAACTAAAAGAACTATGTAATAAAAACTACTTAATATAAAGTGTAATGAATCTAATGGACTAGCTATATGTCCTCCAGCTTATATTGAAAAGAGCTTTTGTGTGTGTGTGTATGCATGCGTGTGTGTGTGTTTACATCAACATATGGACCATAGCGGAATAAGATCACTGTAACTAGATTCTGTAATCTATTGAGCCATGAACAGTATGCTTTAGTATGAATCCTGCCTCTGCCACTTATCTGCTTTATGATCCTTTGCTAATTATTTACCCTTTATATTTCAGCTTTATTGCTTGTGAGTTTAATTTCTTACCACATTCTTACTATATATTCAGAAAATATATGTAGAAGAACCATTCTTACATGGCAGACATAACTTTCATTGCTGAAGGGACACTGAACAAGACAAATACTGTTAAACCACCACGAATGCTGTGAAAGCCGTGCATTAGCTTTTATTTTAAAATGTTCATTTACTTCTAAAATATCATTTTGATTATTTTTAAACAGATTCCAGTATTCTGGTGCTATTATTAATTGTTTCTTTTTTTGTCTTTTCCTGAATTTTCGTCAAGGTTATTTTTAAAAGTCTTTTTTTCTGACTTAAATTTCTTGATTACCTGGGAGTTTGCTTATTTTATTTATTGTTTTCTTATTATTATCAGACGTTTGGTCCTGTCTCTTCTTGCATCTAGGAATTTTTGATCGAGCAATGGACATCCTATATAGTGAGAGATGATAACAGTAAATAAAATAATTGGTGCTAAGAGTAAATAAAAGTCTTTTAAAGTGCTGGGGATATATTAAAGAGTCAATAAATAGTAAATGTCATTGTTCGTTTTTGTTATCACAGTATTCTGTAATCACCAGGAATTTGTACTTATGTCTGAGGCTTTTCATGGAAGCAACGTCTGTGCTTTCAAAGACCTTCAAAATTATTACAAATAAAAGCCAAAGGAAAAATAAATGAAATATGTTTATATTGTTAAGTGCATTCTGTCAGCTCTATTCTTAAAATGTATTTTAGAGCAGTTTTAGATTTATGGAAAAATTGTGACAGTAGTACAGAGAGTTTCCATATGCACTCATAATTACCCCTATTATTAACACCCTACATTAGTATGGTACATTTGTTGCAGTTAATGAAATAATATTGATATATGATTATTAGCTAAAGTCCCTAGTTTATTCAGATTTTCTTAATTTTTACTTTTTTTTTCTGTTCCAGGATATCATAAAAATCACCACAATACATTTATTTGTCATGTGTCCTTAGGCTTCTTTTGTCTGTTAAAATGTGCCAGACTTTTCTTGTTTTTGATGTACTTGATTGTTTTCAGGAGTACTGGTCAGATGCAATTCTTCCTTTTGATTAGAGGAAAACATTCTCCCAAATATTCAGCTTATTATTCATTCTTTTTTCAGGAAATAATATGTTCCAAAAATAATGAAAGCTCTGGCTGCTTTTAATTTAGTTAAATGGAGGATAACCTGAGTACAACCATTTTTTGTTGTTTTAAAGTTTAGGTTTTGAGTTTGTTCAAACAATGCCATCTAATTTTCATTTGTTAAAAAGTGAAATGAATAATTTTTGACAAGATATAGTTAGATGACTTGTAAATGAAAACCATTTACAGAACATTTATTATATTTTAAACTTCAGTTTTCCAAAATTGATTAGTTATTCATTTATCAACATACTGTGCATTGACTATTCCTATGTGTCAAATACTCTGCTAAGTTTTAATTGATGGTTCCTGATAGTAGTATTGAAACCTATGCATCTTATACACATCATTATCTTCAATCTGATTACCTAGTAGAAGAAATAATGTTTGTCGTAATTTGGCTGTTTAAAGTACATTTTAAGTAGTAAAATTTTATTTTGTATTAATTTTGCAGAACTATTATGGAGCTGCTAAGATGATATTTTCTGACAACCCACTTGGTCTGACTTGTGGAATGGTATGTCCAACCTCTGATCTTTGTGTAGGTGGATGCAATTTATATGCCACTGAAGAGGGACCCATTAATATTGGTGGATTGCAGCAATTTGCTACTGAGGTATGTATGATATACACATGACATCCCCCCACTACCATCACCATGCACAAATATCTTAAAATAACTTTAATCCTTGGTGTTCTGTTGATACCCAACATTTTTAGTGTGACACACAGCTCAAGTATGTTTTGTACAACAAACTTTATTTTTATTCAGCAGCTTAGCTACAAAAAGGAAGTGTATAAAACCATATGTCAAATTAGTTACAATCCCAGCAGGTTATTAAAATACTTTGACTGAAATTATATAAATTAGATGATCTGAAAATAGAACTTATTCATTAACTTTATGTGGAAGTATGGCAAGGAGACCCTCTTATGAAAAGACTATCTTCTGTAACAGATTATTTTCCCTGAAGCTCTCCTTAATCTTTAAAGCTTGAAATACAGCATATTTCATTGTATTCTTTGAGTAATAAAGGTTAGAGAATTTTCAAAAACCCTGAAACTAAGTAATGTTATTTAACCACATTAATAATGTCATTAGATTTTGTGAACTTATAGATTGGAAGCAGGTCTTTTATTTGGGTAAAAAATGTATAAGGAAATAAAATGAGAGCACTTTTTTTTCTGTTTATCCCATAGACTTTGATCCTGGCTTTCTCTTTAATGAATCATTTGTAAAGACTTTGATTCTCCAGACACTCTTGGGCTCTCTGACGTCTCCTATTTGGAGTCAACAAGCAGGTTAATTCCCATGTATCATTTAAATGATCAGCTTATATGAAGGGTATAGTAAGATTTTATAATCTTTGGAGACTAGTTGGCTAGAAGGTCAAATTAAGTGCCCGTCAACCTAGATTTTTAGTTAATGACTTACTGATCTGGTTTTGTCAACGTAAACACAATGTGTTCTTTCATTTTGGGACCCTTCCCATAATATTCCTCAAGCTTAAGTTTCACTTTGCTCTTAGTAATAAATCAGGGTTATTCCCTTCCTGCTTTCTGACAGGTTAATTCTAAAGAAGAGCTCCTGGGAATAAGAAAATAGAAACAATTCGAGGTTGTGGATTGTTGCAATAAATTCTGGGATTTAATTTCTTTTCTTACCAAATTCAAAATTGCATTAGGCTTACCTGACCACTACGAAGTATGATCTTTACCACCTGTGAAAATCCTTAGTTGATGGAGAAGATTCACTTGAATTCCTCCTCACCTTTCTTTGGGGACCCATTGCCTGTTCATTAAACCAGGGCAAGCGTTCACAGATGCAGTAAGTGAAAGGTCACATACTGTGTATATCAACTAACACAGCATTTTAAAACAAAATGAATTAAAATGATATCATTAGTTAGTAATTGATCTGGTCATGAGAGGTGTGTGTGTTTGTGTGTGTGTGTGTGTGTGAGAGAGAGAGAGAGAGAAAGAGAGAGAGAGAGGGAAATACATTATTCCTCTGGAAACTCTCACATGGTTTTAATTCTTTTCTCTGGGAACACTGTCCCTCTGGGAACTCTTACTTGGTTCTACCACTCATTCCCAGAGCAGAGTCTATTTAAGACAGAGACATGTGCCTTCAGAACAGAATTTATTAGAAACTCACTAAAATTTGAGAGTGGTCACACTTAGGTCTTGCCATAAGTATCACCTAATGAAGAGTTATGCATAGATTAGGACTGCAATAGATGCATTTTAAGTGAATCAAGGAATTTAGAATAGGAATGTATCTGCTTATTTCATTCCAATTATAGTTTGTATAACTGTAATTTCAATATCAAATTATAAATTAAAAATGTCCTCGTGGGAACTACTGAGAAAAGCTTTTTGTCCTTTTTTTTGGGTTGCCGATTAGGGTGCCTGATTTTAGAAAGTCCTGTATTCCCTAGGTCAGTGTGTGGTTTACTTAAATTTACCCAACTGTCAAAGTTATTAGGAAGTTAAAAAAACAACAAAACGAGTAACTCCTTTTTCACTGATATTCATGGAAAAAAGTGCAAAATGCGAAATGTTATTCTTTCAAACTACTATTGACATGAGTATTTAAGTTGAAGTGTAATATGATGCAAATAATTTTATGTTTTGATTGTTTGATAAAACAATGATTGTTTTTTGACCTTTAAAGAAATACAAATCTATTTTTTCAACCAAATTAAGCAAAGGTTAGGAAAGCAGATTACAATAGTATGGTATTTTTCAAAATTGTTTTTCCTGTGACTTATAAGTGATTTTTAAAATACCAACTCAGTAGTCTGCCATTATTGGTTAGGTACATACCTTATTCTTCTCCAGTTTAACATGAGCATGTGATTTGGAGGGACCGTAGTGGAAAAGGAGTAAATCACATGATGCATAGCCTTATGTAGAATCAGGAGGCCAGCTGCTTTTTTTTTTTTTTTTTTTTGGCAGGGTTGGGGGTGGATCTTGTGTTGTCATTCCTATTCAGCCTTTTGCTGTTTCCACATTTGCAGTGTGAAAAAGTGACCTTCCTTCACACACTGGTGTGTTCATGTAGTAAACAGGCTACCGGGGTGATTGTGACTCACTCTAGGAGGCACTTTTTTTCCCTAGTAATATTTTAATCCTATCATGACATTGTTTCAATAAAATAACTGGGAAATAATAGTTTGGTATAGATTTTATCAGTCACATGATGGTTTTTGAATTTCTCTGCACAAATATAACCCTTGAAAATTTTATTTTGAAAATATTTGTGTATTTATTGGAATTTTGAAAGAATTATATATTATTTACATTTAATAGACCACCTAGACTCTCATTGCCTCTGAAATTTAATTAATGAATTGTTGGAAAAGCAGAAGGAAATGAGAATGCATCTTTCTACCCATTGCCTAAAGTTTGAAAAAAAAACGATTTTACATAGAAAATTAGCTGCATGTCAAATCAGTTGTCTTCTACTGATTAAAAAGTTATGGAGGCAATTTAGAACTATTAAAATTAAAAAATCCCAGTCTTCCAGGATTTGTGTGTCAAAATGAATGAGAGCTGGAAAATTTATACTTAAAATTACCACCTCAATTCTGAATTTTCAGGAATATACTGGATTATGATATTGACATCTAAATATAAAATTTATTTCACAAAAACATTTTATAAGATTTTTCTGATATCTATGAAATATACCATTTTATGGTATATACCTCTTAGCACTTTACTTATATTTAGATTTTATACTTTTATCGTACTAATACCCAGAATCTACAAGAAACTCAAACAAATCAGCGAGAAAAAAAAAATCCCATCAAAAAGTAGGCTAAGGACACAAATAGACAATTCTCAAAATAAGATATACAAATGGCCACCAAAAATGTGAAAAAATACTCAACATCACCAGTCATCAGGGAAATGCAAATTAAAACCAGAATGCAATACCACCTTACTCCTGCAACAATGATCATAATTTAAAAATCAAAAAATAATAGATGTTGGCATGGATGTGTTGAAAAGGGAATACTTTCACACTGCTGGTGGGAAGTAAACTAGTACAACCACTATGGAAAACAGTGTGGAAATTTCTTAAAGCACTAAAAGTTGATCTAACATTGGATCCAGCAATCCTACTACTGCGTATCTACCCAGAGGAAAAGAAGTCATTATATGAAAAAGATACTTGATAACACATGTTTATAGCAACACAATTCACAATTGCAAAAAAGTGAAACCAGCCCAAATACACATCAGTCAATGGTTGGATAATGAAAATGTGATACAACACACACACACACACACATGCACACAGACACCATAGAATACTACTCAGCCATAAAAAGGAACAAAATAATGGCATTCGCTGCAACGTAGATGGAGTTGGAGACCATTTTTCTAAATGAAGTAACTCAGGAATGGAAGCCAAACATCATATGTTCTTACTCATAAGTGGGAGCTAACTTGTGAGGACACAAAAGCATAAGAATGATACAATAGACTTTGTGGACTTAGGGGGAAGAGAAATGGTGGGTGGGAGGATGAGGGATGAGACAACCCATTGGGTACAGTGTACACTACTTGGGTGATGGGTGCACCAAAGTCTCAGAAATCACTACTAAAGAACTTATCAGTGTAACAAAAAGTCACCTGTTCCCCAAAAACTATTGAAATATTTAAAAATGTAAGAAATTTCTGTGGTTTTAAGCCAAAAAAGAGAATGGAACTGACAAGCAATTGTAGATGAAATCAGGTGACTCATTCAGAAAAGAGGTATCTGTAGATTTTCCTTTTTTATGTTTAAAAAAAATTTTTTTATTTTACTTTTTGTCTCTCAGCAGGTTTCTAAACTATCACCTCTCATTTGACTTTACTCAACCCTTGTCGTATCAGCGTATACTATTTGCAGTAATGCAATAAATACTTTGAAATATACAATAAATAATTAACTACAGTTACACTATTGTGCTACTGAACAGTAGACCTTATTCCATGTAAGTGTATTTTCATACCCATTAACTATCTGGAATTGAATTGGATTTTTCATTAACACAAATAAATGACAAATGCTTGAAGTGTTGGATATCTCAAGTTACCCTGACTTGATCATTACACATTGTATGCATCTATCAAAATATCACATGTACACCATACACATTTGCCACTAATATGTATTAATAATAATTAAAAATAAAAAATAAAAAATTGAATTTTTTCATGTAATTGATAAAATGTATTTTATTTTATTTGCTTTAGATTGAACATATATTATAGATAAAATGCTAAAGGCCATGATATTCCCTTCCCAAGTCAAGCACTCTGATTAATTGATGAATCTGGTCTATGTTTTATGTTTCCTAAGAAATAATTGTACAAATAATGTGGAATTCTCAAATGAATGTTGAAGTTTAGAAACTTTCTCATCTGTTTATTGACCATTCATTTTCCTCATCTTTTTAAAAAAATTTTATTCTTTGTACATTGTGTGGTATGTGTGGTGATGGAGGGATCTAGGGATATAACACACCCACCCTGGATTCTCTACAAAAAGCCAGTTAACTCAATTCCATTTATTGTGTAGTTTGTTGTTTCCACACTGATTTGTAATAACTCTAATTTTATACAGTAAGATCATATGTATGAATTTGTCTGCTTTTTTTTTGGTAGGGTTTGGAGCTCTATTTTTTTTACATTGGTCTATTTATGCATCCATTCACTGACACAAAATATATTAATTGCTACAGTTTTATATTTTTATATATGATGGGGTGTTTTATTCTTGATTTACCATTTTCATAATTTTGTTACTATGCCTTAATAACATGAAGATGGGATATTTCTTAAGGGTTAAAGAAAGAATATACTATATATTCCAAGGGACTGTAAACATTTATTTCTATATTTTATCAAGGGTAGACACAGTTTGAGTTAAATTAGTCTGGTAAATATACACTAATACAATTAAAAATGTCAAGTGTTATGAGACTAGAGAACATTTAACAATTATTTAAATTACATCAACATTTATGTTTTGCTTAAAAACGATAATAAACAGTTTTGAAGAATTGGGAATGGAGAAGGAACTTGTTCACACAAATTAGTATATGATTGTTTTAATAGAGCAAATATTACTTCTACCATATCTTCACCTTGGTTATGGCAGTCACTGAAATTCTTAAACTTTTGTATTCTACAACTCTATTTTAGGAGAATATAGACATATGTATTCTAATGAACAATAGAGTATTGCAGGTGTGCTCTGAAATAATGTATTTCTGTGATAAATTTCATCTATCAAATAGAAGAGTGGAGACAGAAATATTAAGTGCAAGCCCCGTATTAAAAACAGTCATCAAAAAGATGAGTATTTGTGCATAAACTGAAAAGTGAGGTTGGAAATACTCTAGCTGTGTATTATGTTGATTGCTTTATAAGTAAGATGATCAAATGACCGAGATAGGTTAGATAATGATCAGGACAGTATTAATAATCAGTCCAGTACAGCAGGAGTAAACTAACACCACCCCAGGCAAACTGGCTTATGTGAATACCCAGTGTAATAAGAGCCCACTAGGTAAGGATTCAGTTAATCAAACTAACATTCATTGGGCATTGATCAGCACTATGTGTTGTTGTAGACTGCTTCTTTACTACAAGTCCTAGGAAACATTGTAGTTTCTCAGGAAATAATCAAAGCCAACAATTGAAATAATGTAGTAAATGTAATGAGACATGTAGGTTTACATTGGCATCCTTGGACTTATTGTCCAATCTTCATTAATTTTTGTCACATGGTTTTGGAGGTGATTAGACCTTAGTGCAAAGAAGAGTATCAGGCAAGGAGAAAATGCAGTTATATTGTACTTGTGTAGTGCTTCAGTGCATTTTTGTAATATCTCACTCAAAAATGCTGATAAACAACGCTTGAGGGCATGCAAACCAGGTAATTTTTTTCCCATTTTGGACATAAGGAAACTAAGAATCAAAGTGATTACAAAATCACAGCTAATGTTAGATAAACTCCCAGTGTCCTGCACAATGTTGAGTACTTTATTTAGAGCTTGATTAATCCTCAGAATAACTCTCCAAATAATGTTATTATTTCCATTTTACATATGAGTAACAGGAAACTCCAGGAAATTAATTAACTTCCACAACTTCACATGTAGTGAGAGGCAAATCTGGAATACAAAGCTAGTGGTTTAATTTTCATTATTTCACAAACTCTTACTTGCCCCAGGTAATGTTACTAGTCAAAGACAGAGGTGCTCAATGTAAACCCTGGTTTTCTGGCTGTAAGGCCACAGCAGTATCTGTTGCATCTTCTAGGCTAGCCAAATATACTTGGTCACCATACCTCACAAGTCCTTGTTTTTCTGTTAGATATGAAGCTACTACATTGAAATAGGTTGGGTAAGACCAACACATATGGCTTAGTTGTTTTTTTTTTTTTTGTCTTTTCTTTTTTAACTTCTGTAGCCAGGAGTGAATCTTAAGTTTTATGGGGCTTCAGATACCAAAATGTTGGGTTCCTTCTTTAGAAATTACATTACAGCACTACTGAAAAATTTAAATACAAGGCCTTAGAAGGGGTCTATACGGGCCAGGCGTGGTGGGTCATGCCTTTAATCCTAGCATTTTGGGAGGCCGAGGCAGGTGGATCACAAGGTCAAATCAAGATCATCTTGGCCAACATGGTAAAACCCCGTCTCTACTAAAAATAAAAAAAGTTAGCCAGCTGTGGTGGTGTGCACCTGTAGTCCCAGCTACTCAAGAGGCTGAGGCAGGAGAATCACTTGAACCCAGAGGCAGAGGTTGCAATGAGCCGAGATTGCGCCACTACACACCAGCCTGGCGACAGAGCGAGACTCCATCTCAAAAAATAAATAAATAAATAAAAAGGGGGGGTCTATGTGACGAGGAGCCTTGAAGCGTTAAGTGTTTATCTGCAGTTTTATTTTATTTTGGAATGCCTAAGTATGATTTTGTGAAAGCTGGTATACAAATAAATTTAGGAATAAACCTAGCACATTTATGATACAGTTTGACAAACTGATCAATAAAATCTATCAGTTCATTTTGTAATCTATAACTAAGATAAATTATCATGATAATGAAAAATTACTGATATATATAGCTAATAACTTTTTGCAGGTCATTTATAAATAGGATATAGATTAAACTATATTTGTTAGATTAATGATATATCACACTTGCCCTATTATTCCAAAGTTTTATCACTTTAAATGAGATTTCTCTATACTACTTCTATTTAAAATAGTACTATTCAATTATTTGTGAATGTCTTTAACCAATACCCAACCCTCAAACACAAAGGTGAATTATTTCTGAGAGAAGTAAGATATAGATGAAAAATATGCATTAAGCACTAATAAAATAAATATTTTTTACCCTGGTAAAATGTATCTGTCTGGAATGCAAATACAAGTAACATCTTTGAAGATTTGATTTGTGTCTCTCCTTTTACTCTTAATGCAGTGATTAATAGAAAAGAATAATGTCTTGATAGAATTCACTAAATATCTGACATTCTTCTCCAAAAATCTTTAGAAATCTATTAAAATATTCCTTACTGGCACAATGATTTATAATAGAACTGTGGGGCCAGATGAATTGCTAGATGATTTTTATTACAATATTTTAGTTTGTTTTAAAACTGTATCTTAATATCTAGAACTTAAAAATAAGCTACCATGATTTGGGGGCAATAACTTTGAAATTTACCAAAATCGCATGGTTAAAATTATTTGCGGTTACTTTTTTCTACATTAGTTTTTAAAAATAAATGTAAATTTATACTATTTCGTTGCCAATTTACAGTTTTAAAGGATTCGTTGGTTTAAGCTTCAACAACTTAAAAATGTATATACTTTCATAAAAATATTTGATGACTAATGATATAGAGTAGTATAAAGCAATATTATTGTATCAACATGAATCACTTGTAAAAGGCATGATGCTGTACGTTAACATTTAAGCCACCCATTTATCTTCAAATAATGATGATAAATAAAATTTAATGAAAGTAGAAAAAAAATTAAGAGGTGAACTGAAAAAGAAATATAAATACCTTTTGGGCCAGAAATGGTATAAAAACATGGGGACTAGGTTATTCTCTGCTAACTTCTGCTGGGGAGTGGTCTAAGATAAACTTAAGTGCCAAAAACATCTTGCATGGTAGAGGACTGGACTCAGCTCCACCTCATAGAAAGTTTAATAAAAAAATAGGTGCAACTGCTGTACAGAGCTGAGGCTTATAGAAAGCTGCAGAAAGAAGCAGAGAAAGCTGTACAGCAGGTATTGTGGGCATGTGTCTATGGTACAGTGATTTGGTTCTGTGATGCCTCTAATCACCTTGGACTGGAGCCCTGGACTTTAAGAAACTTGGTTCTGCAGTGGGAGAGAGGGATAGGAGTATTGTTGATTGAAGGCCACACACACCTGATACAAAGCCATAGGGGGAGTGCCCCGAAAGAGAATAAAATTCACTCAACGTAAATGAGAAACAAAAAGGTAGAAACTATGTTAGGAAAGATAATCTATTAGTGATAATTTAAAGACTTACCTGATGGTACCTGACTTTATCCTAATGAAACACAAATAATATTATAATCAGGCCTTTAAAATTAATATGTATAAAATAATATCCTAAAATAAGATAAAATAAAAAAACCAACAGTGAGTTTAATATAAAAAATAGTTGACTGTAAATTTACACTATAATGACAATCTCAATAGAAAAGGTCAGTTTTGGGCTGGATAGAGGCATAAATTGCAGAACTAAAGAAAGAAAAAGTAAAAATATGATCTGAGTATTCAACCAGAGCACAATAAAGAGATACGAATAAATGAAAAGTTTAATAGAGAAGTTCAGAAGCTTCTAAGACTCCAATACACATGTAAGGGGAGCTCCTAAAGTAGAGAGACAGAGATTGGCACAGGAGGAGCCTTAAAGCAGTTATGGTGGAAAATTTTCCAGAAGAAAGGAAAGATGAAAGGTCTTCACCTAGACACAGGGTTGTGGTAATATTGTGCAATACTAAGGATAATGAGAATCAGAACTTCAAGATAAAGGGAAGACAAATTACTGGAAAACCAAATGACAATTACTCTGACCTTAGATTTCTCATCTGCATCTACTAAGGGTTATTCTTTAGAAGGAAGGAAACAAATGTGGAAAGAAAGATAAAAGAAACAATGTGTAAAAATATGGTTGTGAATATAATTAAATATTGATCCCAGAGTAATTATAACTTATTTTGAGTTTTAAAAATAAAGATGTAAAAAAAATTTTTATAATATTGACAAGGACGTGTTTTGGAAGATAAAAATAATAATAAAAAAACTCTTAAAAAATGTAATATTCATAAACATTTATACACATGACAACATAACTTTACTCAAAATTTGTAAGGTTTATTTGTATAAAGTTTATTAGATTGATTTAAGAAATCTATACTTTTCTGAGCCTAACATAGAACGAATGCATCATTTTCATGCACTTGCAGAACATTTATCAAAACTGACCATGTACTAAAAAACAGTGACTTATAGTCCCTGACTTACAGTGATTCAACTTAGGATTTTTTTACTTTAAAATGGTGTAAAAGTGATGCACATTTAGTGGAAAACTTACTTCAAATACTCATTCACCTACTTTATTTTTAACTTTCAGTACTGTATGTGATAAATTACATGAAATATTCAGTACTTTATCTTATAACAGGCTTTGTGGTAGATTATTTTGCCTATCTGTGGGCTAATGTAAGTGTCCTGAGCATATGATTTTGGATAAGTTTCTTATAACTAAACTATAAACACTTAATGTTTTCATCTATATTTGGTCAGTTTTAACCACTCTATTCAATTGGTTTATCAAATGTCCAATATAACCTTTGTATAGTCATAATAACACAGACTATAATCTTATGAGTCAGTTCGTTTGTATAGAAAATGAACAATCATACCTAAAGTCGAAGATTTTTAGGATTAGAGATATAAATATTAAGTTCCCCAGAGAGTGCCTTGTAAGGAAAAGGCATTCATCACAAGAAGTTATCACCATTGACTCTAATCTTCACAATAAATTGCTGAAGTAATCATTACTCTTTTAATTTTCAGTGTTGGTATTTAAAAAGGTGAAGTACTGTCTAATATAACATATATATTTTTTTTATTGTTGTTTTTAAGGTTTGGCTTAGGTGTCAATTTCTCTTCCAGGTGGGTTTACCTTCTCAAATACTCTGAGAGCACCATTTGTGAAAATTAACCCTTTACCAGGCAGGATGCATAGTAATATAGTTTATTAAAAATATTTAGGGCATGTGAGTGCTCTATTATCCAGGGAGCTAGTTACTGGAGAGTCTATGTTTTTTTTTCATACTGGTGTCCTGGACATAGGAGGTACCTAAACAATACCTACCAAATTGAAAAGGAAATTGAATGAAATAATATTCTGATTTCAGCTAACACAGTATTTTTAACCTGCCAGTTGTTTCTCTCAATGTCTATTTTAATAATATGAAAATTATGGAAAAAATCTTTGAGAATTACTAATACAGCAATAATTTTGATAAATAAAAATTTGACATTAGATGAAGTTTTTATCATTTTTAATACATTTGAAACACAGTTCTCACTTTTGGTGTTCCTGGTCTAATTGTTGTGAAGAAAACTATTTGTCAAGAAGCCCAAGTATATTTCTTTTCAAAGAATGAATGCAGTGATTAGTATGTACTCAGTATTTCCTTTGACTTGTTTTACAAAAGGAAACAAATAACAAAGAAAATTACATAGAAGCATCTCCTAGAAGGTATGTAATTTCAGAAAACTTACTTTTGGATGCACAAATAGCAATTTCTTCATTCAGGCATTCAAAAGGTAACGAGACATTCATCCCACTAATTAAGTAACTCAAGAAACTGAAACGAGCAAAAGAAAAACTGATGTATTATTTTTATTAAGATTTATCTTAGACCTACACTGATGAAATAACATTCCTTTAGAAATTACCAGAAATTATTTTTATTTGATAATGAAATCAAGGTAAACAGTCGCAAGAGTATAATCCTCTTGTGAGGTACGCAGAATACAATCATACTGTTACAATTCATCCTTCAACTAGTAGAGATGTTCTAAAATTTCCAAGAGTATTTTACTTCTCATGACTTCCCTATGGTATATATTTGCTATTGTTTGGTTAATTAGAACAAACAGAGTAATTGAGGAATAATTACAGCTATCAAACATTTATGTTTATTTTCATTATATACTCTTTTAGAAAGCAAGAAGGGTTAAAACAAGCAAGAGTTACCCTCAAATTTGAATTGGTAAATATAGTTTTATTTACAATGCTTTGTCTTTTTTCATTTATAGAACACTATATAATGATTAGAAAATTATACTATTTCTGTCTCCAGAAGGTGAGGAGACTTGGGGGAAAATCCTGTGGCTCCTCTCTGCATTGCAATCTTTCCATTTTAAATATCAGTATAATCTCTCCCTTTCTTCAAAGTAATGTGAAAATTATGGAGAAAATGCTGGTAAAGTCAATTTGGAGTGGTGAAATACATGCACTTTCTAGATGAATGAAAGATGAGAAATCACAGGATGAATACACAAGAAAATTAATATTAAAAATGTTCCTCAAGAATGTACTATGTACCCACAATATTAAAAAATTTAACAAGTAAAATTAAAAAATATATACCATGTACTTACAAAGTAAAAAAATTAAAAAGTAAAATTTAAAAAAGGATATTCACTTGTAGATAATTCTTCTGCATTATCACTAAGGTAGAACTGTTTTCCTTGGTGACTTTTACTACTTTGTTTAAGCATATCACTGGAGTCCAGGAATTTTGAAATTCATCAAAATCTTGTTGAGTGCCTATTAAAATAATCTTAAAATAGTCCAAGTGATACAATATTTGTAGGGAAGGGAACACCTTAAAAAGAATACAAATGCAATGTTATAAGACAAGAAAAGGAAAGGAAATATATACAGAGAAGGAAGAAATAAAACTGTCTTTGTTAGCAGGTGACAGAATTGTCTATGTAGAAAATTCCAAAGAATCAACCGAAAAACTCCTGGAACTAATACACAATTTTGGCAAAAAAGGATATAAGATTAATAAACAAAAGTCAGCCACTTTCCTTTACGATAGCAATAAATGATTAGAATTTGAAATTAAAAGTATACCATTTACATTTGCATCCTTAAAAACGAAATACTTAGATATAAATCTAATGAAATAGGTATAAGATGTATATGAGAAAAACTATGAAACTGTGATGAAATAAATCAAAAAAGCTAAATAAATGGAGACATATTCCGGGTTTCCAAATAGAAGACTTAGTATTTTCAAGATGTCAGGTCTTCCCAATTAGATCTATAGATTCAGTACAATCCCAAATTAAAATCTCAGGAAACTATTTTATAGATATTGAAAAACTGATTCTAAAGTTTATATAGAGAGGCAAAAGATTAACCAACATAATATAGAACAACAAAGTTGGAGGACTCAGACTACCTGATTTTAAGACTTACTGTAAAGCTGCAGTAATCAAGACAGTGTGATATTGTTAAAATAATAGACAATAGATCACTGGAACAGAATAGAGAGCCCAGAAATAGACACACGTAAATATAGCCAACTTATCTTTGACAAAAGAGCAAAGGCAATATAATGGAGAAGGGATAGTCCTTTCAACGAATGATATTTATACCACCCTACTTCCATATGTAAAAAAATGAATCTAGAAACAAACCTTACACCCATTAAAAATTAATTAAAGATGGATCATAAACCTCAATGTAAAATGCAAAACTACAGAACTCTTTGAAGATAACATGGGAGAAAATGTAGATGACCTTGGGTTAGACAATGACTTTTTAGGTACAAAATCAAAGGCAAGATCTATAAAATAAATTATTAATGAGATAGACTTCATCAAATATAAAAAATTATGAGCTGGGTGTGGTGGCATGTACCTGTAGTCCTGGCTACTCACAAGGCTGAGGGAGGTTTGCTTGAATGCAGGAGTTTGAGACCAGCCTGGGGAGCATAGTGAGACTCTCATCTCAAAACAAACACAGAAACAAAATTAAAACTTCTACTCTGCAGGAAACTGTCTTGAAAGAAAATGAAAAGACAAGCCACAGGCTGGGAGAAAATATTTGCAAAAGACATACGTGATAAAGAACTGTTATGCAAAATGTCCAAAAGTCTCTTACAACCCAACAATATGAAAACAACCCATTTAAAAAATGATACAAAGACCTTAGCAGATATCTCACCAAGAAAGATATACAGATGGAAAATAAGCATCTGAATAGATGCCTCATATGTATCATCAGGGAAATGCAACATGAAACAACAACGGGATACCACTATACTATTAGAATGCTTAGTCTGCTCAGTTTGCTACAACAAAATACCATAAACTGGATAGCTTATAAACAACAAAAATTATTTCTCTTGGTTCTGGATGCTGGGAATTCCCATGGATGAAATTGGAAATCATCATTCTCAGTAAACTATCTCAAGAACAAAAAACCAAACACCGCATATTCTCACTCATAGGTGGGAATTGAACAATGAGATCACATGGACACAGGAAGGGGAATATCACACTCTGGGGACTGTTGTGGGGTGGGGGGAGGGGGGAGGGATAGCATTGGGAGATACAGCTAATGCTAGATGACGAGTTAATGGGTGCAGCGCACCAGCATGGCACATGTATACATATGTAACTAACCTGCACATTGTGCACATGTACCCTAAAACTTTAATAAAAAAAAATATGCTCATAAGCTGCTTTCTGGTCATAGGTAAAGGCTTTTTACTGTGCCTGTCTTACATGTTACAGGGGCAAGGTGTTTCTCCTGGGGTTGTTTTTAAGGGAACTAATCTAATTGAGGAGGGCTCCTCATGACCTAATCACCTCCTAAGTCATGACCTAATGACTTTTTAAAAACCCCACCTTTCTAACATTTGTGGTTAGTTTTCAACATATGAATTGAATGCAGTGGGGGTGTAGACACAAACATTCAGAGGAGACCAAACAGCCAAAATGCAGAACACTGATATCACCAAATGCTGACAGGATGAGGAGAAATAGGAACTTTATTCTTTTCTGGTGGAAATGCAAAATGGTACAGCCAATTTGGAAGACAGTTTGACAGTATCTTGCAAAATTAAACATACTCTTTTCATATGATCTGGCAATTTACCCCAAAGAGTTGAAAACTTACGTTAACATGCAAACCTGCACATGGATATTTATAGCAGCTTTATTCATAATCACCAAAATTTTTGAGATATCCTACAGTAAGTGGATGCACAAATAAACTATGGTACATACAGATATTGCAATATTATTCAGGATTAAAAAGAGAGGAGCTATCAAGCCATGGAGAGACATAGAGAAAACTTAAATGTTTGTTACTAAATGAAAGAAGCCAATCTGAAAAGGCTGTATATTGTATGATTTCAACTGTATGGCATTCTAGAAAAGGCAAAACTATGGAGACACTAAAAAGACCAGTGATTACTGGGGAGAAGGTGAGAGAGGAATGCATATGGAGATTAAGAAGAATTTTAGGACAGTGAAAGAAACTATTGTGTATGATGCTGTAGTCCTATGATGCTATTTTCATAATAAATTTGTGCAAACCCATTGAAGGTTCACCAGTTGTAATAAATGTACTCAAATGTACCACTATGGAGAGGATGTTGATAATAGGGAGGCAGTTCTCTTAATGCACCAACTACCTTAGTTCTCGGGTGGCAGGATAGCATGGTGGGAAACCAGATGATGTAGTTCAGTGTTTTTTAAATGCTTCATGAACAATTCTTGGTTTGTAAAGTTAATTTATTAATTATAATAACCAGCTATTTTTGTTAGTAGATTGGCTAGAATATATCGAAATCTATTTTATCAGAATGTATGAATTTAATATATTAAAATATAACATATTCTAAGTGGGTTAGGAATGACAAATTCATATAATTTTTTCAGTTATACATTTCTTATTGAAAAATTAGAGATATATAGTGAATTTTTTTATGATTACTGTGAAAATGTGATAATAACAGAGTTTTTTCTCAAACAAATTTACAAGAAAAAAACCCCATCAAAAAGTGGGCAAAGCATATGAACAGACACTTCTCAAAAGAAGACATTTATGCGGCCAAAAAACACATGAAAAAATGCTCATCATCACTGGCCATCAGAGAAATGCAAATCAAAACCACAATGAGATACCATCTCACACCAGTTAGAATGGCGATCATTAAAAAGTTAGGAAACAACAGGTGCTGGAGAGGATGTCAACAAATAGGAACACTTTTACACTGTTGGTGGGACTGTAAAGTAGTTCAACCATTGTGGAAGTCGGTGTGGTGATTCCTCAGGGATCTAGAACTAGAAATACCATTTGACCCAGCCATCCCATTACTGGGTATATACCCAAAGGATTATAAGTCATGCTGCTATAAAGACACATGCACACATATGTTTATTGTGGCACTATTAACAATAGCAAAGACTTGGAACCAACCCAAATGTCCAACAATGGTAGACTGGATTAAGAAAATGTGGCACATATACACCATGGAATACTATGCAGCCATAAAAAATGATGAGTTCATGTCCTTTGTAGGGACATGGATGAAGCTGAAAACCATCATTTTCAGCAAACTATCGCAAGGACAAAAAAACCAAACACCGCATGTTCTCACTCATAGGTGGGAATTGAACAATGAGAACACATGGACACAGGAAGGGGAACATCACACTCTGGGGACTGTTGTGGGGTGGGGGGAGGGGGGAGGGATAGCATTAGGAGATATACCTAATGCTAAATGACGAGTTAATGGGTACAGCACACCAACATGGCACATGTATACATATGTAACAAACCTGCACCTTGTGCACATGTACCTTAAAACTTAAAGTATAATAATAAAAAAAAGAGTTCAGGCTTTGGAGTTAAGTAGCCTTAAGATAAAATCTTTTGTATGTGAACCCGACCACAGGTTTCTTACCTAGGAAATGGATCTGATAATTGTACCTCCATAAAGGAGGGTTGAAGACTAAATGATAGAGATTTAACATAAAGCCTGGCACATAGGATATATTTCAATAAATATTGGCCACCTTATTATTGTGGGGAAATACATATTAGGTATACTTTTCATTCATCTTTAAATACTTCAGTCACTCTCTTCTGATATTAACAAGTTTATTTCATTTACTACATTGTTTCGGCAGTTGACCCTTCAACTTAAAAATTAAATCATAGAATATTAGTCAGTTGATGGACAACTGACATTTGCTTTAACGAAAAAAAGAGGGGTCTTTCTCACCGAAAGAGCCAAATTATTTTATAATATTTTTGTTACACTATGAAACAATACGGAACTGTATTCTAAGAAAAATCTCTTAGGAATTTGATACTGTAAGTAACTGGACCTAATAATATCTTTTATGTATAATTTGTTTGTAATTTTATGTTACACTTCTCTGAAGACTGATGTAGTTTAATAAAAGGAATGAAAAATATTATTTTTGAAAAATATTCTTCGTATTTATGGACATTTTAAATTGTGTAATTTGTTTTAACTAACTTTTGTAAACTTTTATTTTTAAATTTAGCAAAATTAAGTTAACCCTCTTTTTTTAACTTACACAATCTATTCATTGGCAGTTTAAAGTGTTACATTATTAGTTATTTTAATTTACATTTTTCACATAATGCCAACTCTAGATTTATAATTGATTTCAATTTTCATAGTTTCATAATATACTTAAATACAAATCACTACCCCCCATTCACCCACAAAATATTTTTGGAGCTATTTATTTGGCTTTTTATCCATTTGCCCTCATTTTGTCATAATCAGGCTACATTCATGGAAGTATATTGTGTATATATGAAATAATCCATTATTTGTATTTCAGTTAAAAAAGAGTTAGTTGCTGATGTTTTAAAGGGATAGAGGGCCACTTATGCCTTCAGATCTCTATTAAGTTGGAAAGTGTAACTTATGTATTTCAGAATTTAGGGTTGATGGTAGAAGAATATTAGTGGCTAAAAAAACATTGAATGAGCCCTCATGTATTGCCGAGGTGCAATAGTGTGCTGAAGCCAGCTAGGACCAGCTCTAGTGCTGATTAAATTTTTAGGAATTTTGTAAACAGGTTGTGAAACACAGTAATTTTGAAAAAGTAAAGTATATGAACATGTAGTCATAAAAATCATATTAAAAATAACTATAACAAATACTAAAAACTCACTGCCTCTAAATTATTTATTTCCCATTAACTATGCTCATGAGATTATTTATATCTATTGCATTACATGTTTGAAATTTTAATTTTTGCAGTGATGGATGTGTTCGATGTATTATCCACTAGCCACGTGTAGTTATTGAGGACTTGAAATATGATTAGTGCTACTGAGGTCTTTGCATTTTTAATTTTATTTAATTTTAATTTTAATTTGAACTTAATCAAATGTGGCTAGTGGATTCCGTCTTGGACACTATGAGTTTAGATACATTCTGTCTCATGGAATTTGAACACTAGGTGAAATGAGAAGTAAATAACATTTGCTATATGGGCAGGCAGTTTCCTAAAGCACTTTCCACATATAATTAGCTCATTAAATCCTCAAAGCATCTCTATGAAATATATTTTATTAATCCCACCTTATTAAGGAGACTGAGGCATAGAAATGTTAAAGGACTTGTTCAATTCTATACATCATGAGAATGATGGAAGTTAAGACTCAACCCCAAGAGTCTCGTTTCAATGCCATACTTCTAAAAATATACCATCTGTTGTGCTGAAATTCACAACAATGTGGTTCAATTATTTACTTCCTTAAAAATTGCATCAAGGTTAATCCAAACTCCTGTTAAACTCAGGGGGAAAACCTAGTGCAATAAAAAGTTGTAAAGAAAAAATCCCAGAACAGAGCAGGCAAAGGGATACCAATTGATAGATTAGTGTATTGAGCCAAGCAATGTAATGAGTATGTATTGAACAACTCTTAAGCTGCAGTGCGCGAGGTTGAGCAAATCGGGCTAACAATTTACATTCTAGTATGTGCACATATGCTATGTGTACTGAGGAGTGTGCTTGCTTTCATTTCTTCAAACACTTTAAGAGTCTTTAACTCTGTGTTGGGTACTTAACAGGGATTCTGTAAACATTTTTTAAAATAATTCAATGTTTGCATCTGATAATATTTTTAAAAGAAGGCTTAAATTTTTATTCAAAAATATTAAAATATTTTAGGTGAAAATACATACATATTGTGTATTATTTGGTAATTGCTACTTTATTATTTGCATGCCATTAGCTAGAATTTGTTCAGATATGCTAGGCATTTCAGAACTTACCTATTTCTTGCTTATGAGTGAATGCTGAGCACAAATTATATTCCATTTGGTTATGACACTGTAACTTCATATTATAATGAATGCTGTAGCCTTAGTACATTTAAATCTGCTTCCATTGTAAAAGATGTCAGCAATAAATGATACTTTTAAATACATCAAAACACAATGTTATTTGTAAATGTTAACAGATTTTAACATGGCAAAGTTAAATATTTAATTATTAGTTCACAAAGCTAAAATTATTCAACTAAATATGAAAGAAATTAGCATTTATTTAATCCCTAAATAAAATTAGCTATATCTCTGTTCCCTGATCAGAGATCCTTGATCATGTTAAACATATGTTTTAAGTATCTCTTTATGAAAAGTATGTGAAATCTTTCTTTGGGGAAATATAAAAAATATATTTTAACTATATTTTTATTAATGATCTAATAAAATATATATTTATGAAAAGTATGTGAAACCTTTCTTTGGGGAAATATAAAATATATTTTAACTACATTTTAATTAATGATCATATAAAATTATTTATCAGAATTTAGTTCCCTGTTCACATTGCTTAGAAAGGAATCAAAGATAACAGTATATGTTGATTCAAAAACAATATTTAAGAAAATCTGTACTGTTTGGACAGCACAGGGAAGAGCAGGAACACATATTAATAATTTGTAAATTATACAAATTGTAACTGGGAATAAGAAATTATTTTATTACCAATTTAAACTCATTAGTTAACATATATTCCCCCTTATATATAAAAACACTGAATATTAAAAGATGAATTCAAAGATGTTGTCTTCCCTTAAATATTTTATGGTCTAAGAGAGGAAACAGATAAGTAAACCAGTAAAAGTGACAAAGTATTAGAATGAAAATGACAAAATATTATGAGACCATTTATGAGGACCTTTCATCTCATGCTGAGAAATTGACCCTATAATACTTGTTGATAATACCCTCTTCAATTTTTTAAAATAAGATTGTTTGGATGTTCCTTATGTGTTTTGACTTTATTTACAGTAGTTTGTGGTATATGTGGGATGAGGTTAAGAAAATGTAAAGTCCTGTCACCTTTATTCCTCATTCTTAAGAAAACTTACATTTATATCTATTGATCTCTGTCTGGGTTTCCAGGAGAGAAAGTTACTGCTTTGACCTATTAAATGCAAACAACTGTGTGAGCCAATCCATTGGATAGCATAAATAACTTACCTATAATATGGATTTATTCATTGGCCACTTCTATTTGTAGTCAAGTTTTCATGAGAGTAGAATAATGAGATTATTGTGATTTATTTCTTTTACTTTTCGTTCTATCAATTTTGCTTTATATATTTAAAATTGTACTTTAAAATCTTGTTGAAAGATTGACCGTTTCCTTGCTATGAAATGTTCTTTAAGTTTAGTAATGCATCTTGCCTTAAAGTGTAATATTTCTAATATATTATATATATTAGAAATATTAATATATAATATTTCTAATATATATTTCATATATATATATAATATATATGTACCAGCTTTCTTTTGGTTAGTGTTTGCATTGTATAACTTTTTCTAGTCTTTAACTTTACACTTATCTATCTGTGCTCTTATATTTAAGGCATTTATCTTCCATAACTTTTGTCTTTTAATTGGAATTTTAGTCCATTTACATTTAATATAATTTCTCATGTTTACATTTATATTTACCATCTTACCATTTGTTTCTTTGTTTCCTACCCTCTACCACCTATTTATAATAATTTTAATTAATACATTTTAGTAATGTATTTTTAAAATCCCACTCCCTCCTTCCACATTAGCTAGTTATTTTTTTTTGCTAAATATGTTTTACTAAATGTACTTAGTAAATTTAATTTTTTATTTTTAACAAATTCCAGCTTTTAATGAAGTTTACATTCTTCTTACATATTTTTGAACATATCAATCATAATTATTCTAAAATTTATTTTTGATAACCACACTTACTAGATTATGTATGTATCTCTTTCAATTTTTTTAGGTTTATTTTTCTTGCAGGCTTGGACTTTTAAAAATAAAAACCCAGGCATTTTATTAAAAAATTTGTAGAAACTGTGGTTGACTTATTATTCACAGAAAGTGCATTCTATCGTTTGGTACATAGGTAACAGTGAGGACTGATCACTGTCATTTAAATCCAGGGCTGAGTTGATTCAAGGCTAGGTTAGCTATTTACCCCTCATTTGCCCTACTTGTAGAGTGTAGCCCTCCAGAAGCTTCAGCTGTACACTGAGGTGTTTACTAGGGCTCTTTCTTATTTAGTCACTCCAGTTTTTGTTTTTCCTGGACCATAGGGTTTTCTGTTTAGATCTTTAGGTTTTTGTCATATGCACTTTAAGAATTAATCTCACTTTTCTGTACTTTATTTTGCTCCAGGTTAATGGCCTCCTACATTTCCAAAACTCTGTGTCTCTCTGGTTTCAAAAGACTGCCAACATCTCTTTTCTGAGCTGTGGTTCTCTTCAAGATGCTTAGCCTTCCTCCCTTTGGTAAGAAGTCACAAATCCCTCAGGGGAAAAGTGACTTCTGGTCACTTAACTTTGTTCTTACTTTCTCTCTGAGATGTTAGCCCTTCCAAGATGCCTGCGTCAGTAGTTCTTGAATGTTTCAACTATTTTTTTAAATCATTATTCTCCCAAAGTTAATCTATCATAATCAAAAGCAGAATTCAAGAAATTATTTATTAAATGTCTACTGTGTGCCATCGCAATGCTAACTCCTATAATGCAAGGGTAATGTGTTTACATGTGACATGTTTTCTGATTCAGGGAACTAACGTTCTACTGACTGACATCATAACACATGCCACAGATGGTTATGTTATAGACATACAGATTATGCTGTAGGAGCTTAGAGGAGAGGCACTTAATGTACCCTCTAGGTGGGAGTAGGGAATGTGCCCCATGAGTGTTTCCTAGAGGAGGCATGACTCTAGAAAGGAAAGATTGAAAGCCATAACTCCTCATCTACTTGACACAATAAAAGTTGTAAGTATACCATATTAATACTGAAAATGTACTGCTCATTGCTATTTAAAACAAGGATTCGTTTGAAACATTAGAAATATGTTTGAGGATGTAAGCTAGTTTCAAATTTTTTTTAATTATACTTTAAGTTTTAGGGTAGTTTCAAAATTTTAACCGTGACAATTGATTTCTCCGTAGGTATTCAAAGCAATGAGTATCCCACAGATCAGAAATCCTTCCCTGCCTCCCCCAGAAAAAATGTCTGAAGCCTATTCTGCAAAGATTGCTCTTTTTGGTGCTGGGCCTGCAAGTATAAGTTGTGCTTCCTTTTTGGCTCGATTGGGATACTCTGACATCACTATATTTGAAAAACAAGAATATGTTGGTGGTTTAAGGTAATGCCTACATTTATTTCATGTTTATAGTGTCAGAAATGATGGAGCAAAACAATTATGAATATTGTTGGTTCATAATCATATAGAAACTTCAGGCTCACAGATGGTATTTTAAATGTTCTTTTTCCAAATGTTCAAATTTTGATTACATTATTCACTTTAAAATTTGCAGTTGGCTTGAAGCAATATTTATTTAAGAAATTTTCTGTCTAGTTCTGTGAATTTAAGAGAAATCTCTGCAAATTATTTTTTGATTATAAGAACCAATCATATGAAAAATGGTTTTAGCCCTGTGAATATTTCTTTTAATGGAGATATAACTGAAAATCATGGATATTAGTGATGTGGAAAACCTAGATCCATGGAATATTGGACTATTCATTGTGCTGTCTACATAGATATGTTGTCTTACATATTTTCAGTTTAAAATTTCTTAAGTCTTACTTTTGATTAAAATTTTGTCAGCATGTACTAGAAATGTATTTAAATATACATTTTTAAAATCACATGATCATATTATTCCCATGAAAATTTATACATGGAAATGGGAATATATATTCAAAATAAACAGAACTCAATACTGGACACATATTTCATTATCATAAAGAAATAAAATTTATTACGATTAGGGAATAGATATTGCTTAAAACATTTTATACAAAATAAAGAATTTGGATGGTAACTGAATAATATTACTCAATTGATTTTTATTTTCTCTATGTATATTATCAAAAAAATCATGGATTACAAAATGTATCCATTTGGAATATCTGTTTCTATGCTTAACATTTAAATTTGCTGTGGCTACTGCCCTATGTGTAACAAATAAATTAATCATACCCAATAATCACAGAGGATAAATTTAATCAAATTTGTTACTAAAATTTGTGAAGTTTCTTATGTTTTTTGGCACCTGTGAATATATGTTAATAAATGTATAAATTTCAATATTACTCAAACAACAATATGCTAAGCCCAAGATAATATAAAATTATCAATTATCAATTATTTGTATCATTGACATAAATATGTTGATATATTTATTAACATAAATATTGATGTATAAGCTATCATTAACATAATCTTATTTGACTGAATCGTCAAGCAAAAATATCACATTTTAGGAAGACCCTTTAGTGTGGGTATGAAACATAAATAACCTGATTGTTAAGAAATAATTATTCTTCTGTACTGATGTTCCACTACTATGAATTCCAAGAGATTGCATGTATTTTATGAATTTATTTTTCTGGAAAGTAAAATGTCCTATATATTATTTCTCTGGAAAGATTTAGAATATCATTTTAATGGCATTTACCACAGCTTTATTAATTAGAAAAAACATAATCTATTAACAATATATGTATAAGCATTGTATGTTGCTTTCAGTTATACACATCAGTGAATATCTGAGTTAATTTTTAAAATATGAACTTAATTGGGTACCCTGGTAAACTAGGAAAAATCTGTTTGCCACTTGATTGCATTTTCACAAAAAGCCTAAAATGGAACCAACCCTGTTTGTAACTTACTATGTATTGCCAATTTTGGTAGATTAGTGTTGTTAGCCTATCTGTTTTTTAACTCAAATGCAGGATAGGTATTTGTAATTCATATAAATTAGTACTAAACTTGTTTTTTTAAATTGATTTGCTGAACATTTTTTAATGAGACAGAGTTCTCTGGATCCAGACCAAACATGGTGGTTTTTCTTTTAAAGTTGTTAAATTCTTTCTTTTGCCTTTGAATCTTTTCAGTATGTAGAGACAATATGAAATATTTAATCAATCCCATTTTTACTGTCCCATGGTAGAGGCATTCTGTGTCACTGTTACAGGATTATAAAAACTGATGCTGGAATTTAGCCGGAATTATAGTCACAAAACTTTCCTGTTACTTTATTTTCTACTTACGGCTGCCTCTCATTCTCTTGTATCTTGAAAGTGGCTAAAAAAGATTCAATTAGCTTTGTATTTGAAATCAGTTGCTTAAAGAGGTAATGTCAAGTTTTATCTTTCCTTCTCCTTTGCATCCAAACAGATTCTTTTATCTCTGGTGAATTAGTATCACAACCACTTTTTAAGAAATCACTGGAGTCAGTGAAAAATATCTAGGATATAGTCTCCATTGCATTGAACACATCAATTATTTTTAATGTTGCAACAAATTTATAAAATAATCAGTAGTTTTGCTTTCCTCTAACAGTGGCTTCTGTTTTTAGGACACGAGTTTAACAGGGTTAAAAGGGCTTGATATTATAACAAAGATAAACAAAATAGTGCTAATAGATTTTCAAGAATGTTTGCACATATATATGTTCTAATTTTTCTCTTATAAATTAATATATAAGGATTATGATGTTATTGTTAGGATAGTGAGGCCAATGCTGCCCTTTGCTTTACCTCTTTCAAATTTTATATTGTTTTCATTAGGCCTATTGTTTTTCTTGTTGATTGACAATAAAGAGAAATGGGGTCTAGATGAACTAGTTATAGCAATAGGAAATATTTTGAGAATGTGTGGTGTATTACAAATTGAAGTCTATTATCTCTATAGTAATAAACTGAAGCATACCTCTGTCAGAGTATGAGAATTGTGCTTTAAAAAGAATGGAAAGTTGTTATAGATATATTTCATCACATGAAAGAAACATGAAAATAGAAGAAAGATTTTTTTCATGTTGTCTGACATTCCACTGACTATACTAAAGGACTTATGATTACAAGAAATTTTTTTTCAAAGCCTTAGATTGTTACAGGAGCACAGATAGAAGAAAAGTTTGTTTTCCTAAGCACAACAAACTTGGAAAATAATCATTTCTATTAAATTCTGTCTTCTGTCCTTTTATCTCCTTTCTCACCATGCAGTCTTCAGAATAATCTCATTTACTCTCATGGTTTCCATTACCACCTACATGCAAATTTCTTAAAAATCCATATCTGCCCTGACCTCTTTCTCTATTCTAAGCAACAGATTTATACATTCAAATCCTAGACATCTCTGTATAAACTTCATATCAATGATCAATGTTGCTTCTCTTCCTGAGTTTGCCATCTCAGAGGATGGCATCACCAAAATGGGGATTATCTGGGCTACTCTTTAATATCCTGGCAATTCCACTTTATGAACACTCTAAAAAAAAGTCCTCTGATATCCTTTACCTCTCAGTTTCCTTTTTTTTTCTTTTTTTCTTTTCTTTTCTCTCTTTTTTTTTTTTTTTTTGAAAGAGTCTGGCTCTGTCACCAAGGCTGGAGTGCAGTGGCGAGATCTCGGCTCACTGCAACCTCCACCTCCGGGATTCAAGTGATTCTCCTGCCTCCGCCTCCCAAGTAGCTGGGACTACAGGCATGCACCACCACGCCTGGCTAATTTTTGTATTTTTAATAAAGATGGGGTTTCATCATGTTGGCCAGGCTGGTTTTGAACTCCTGACCTCAAGCGATCTACCCACCTTGGCCTCCCAAAGGGCTGGGATTACAGGCGTGAGCCACTGCGCCCAGCCACCTCTCACTTTCTTTACCACTGCAGTAGCCTCCAAGCAGTTATCTTGGCTTCCTGATTTGTTTTTTCAAATTCATTCCTCCTTTAGTTTCAAATCTGATTCTATCACTCTTCCACTTGAAATCTTTCAACAACTCCTCCTAACCTCAGAGATAAAGGATCTGTCCTGGCATAAAAACCCTTCCACGACCTGATACCTACCTGTATTTTCCCCTTTCTCCTTCCCTCCCTTCCTTCCTTCAGTATATATATATCGATCATTTGACTATGTGCTGGTCATTATTTCTGGCTCTATTTAGAGCATAAAAGTAAACAAGGCAAAGTGCCTTCTCATGGGGCCTATATTTTAGTTGTGGGGAGACAGACAATAAACGAACAATAAACCAAATATAGAATATGTTAAGTGAGGATAAACGCAAGGAGGAAGTTTTTAAAAAATGATGGATTAGTGGTATAGCTAGCATACTAGATACTCAGAAGAGATTTTTTTAACATGCTATCCTCTGGTCTATACAATAAGATTGAATAAGAATCACACAATAACCAATAATTATTTTTTAATTTATTCCTGTAAAACAAAAAATGATTAAAACATTATTTTAATGTGAAGGATGTAGCTATTTTCAATTTTAAACACAAAAATTCCATGTGATCATACAAAATGACAGAATTGAAGTAATTAATATTGCTTCATGTGCCATCATTTTATCTATTCCAAATCAACTTTTCACATATTGGAATCTGTAGTATCACAAGAGTGGAGGCATATGTCGCCTACGGGGAATTGGAATGAGGAATGCCTGTAGCTGAATCAGTGGTTGCTGATGGCCTCTATTTAATTGTAGTTCTGCAAGTTAACTTTCCTGTAGAACACAATGTTTATTAAAGAGTTGGTAATAAAAATGGGATCATTGAAAGCTTACATATATATTACTAAAACTCAATAGCAACTATGGCTATTGTTTAGAATTTAGACTCACCAGAGAATTTTTTTATTTTGGCAGAGGACATTGTTTAGGATATTAGTGACATTATTTAGAATTACTAGCTCATGAAAATAAGACAAAGCAGGCTCATTTTAGTAAGTTTTATAATGGTTTTTAAATTGTCTAAAAAGAACACACCCTTTTACTTTACTGCCTGCATCTGGGCTTGGTGTGGGGCTGGAAAGGGAATAGTGTGTGATGATGGAGTTTAGGTCCTGAGCACCTCATAAAATGGGGTTGTCTGAGGACCAGTGTTGGGATGCAAGAACCAAAGCTTACTGTTAGGCATGATAAATATGAGTTACCCGTTAGACACCCAAGTGAACATAAAAGTCTGGAATTTAAGAAGAAAAATGTGGAAGCCATCATACACTGATGATATTTTAAAGTCCTAAGACATTTCCCCTACCCACTTATCTCATCCCACAATAAGCCTTCCCTCCTTTGAAACACTTGTTCACATTTAGTATTTTACATTTGTCATGTTGTTCGGCTTATGTATGTGTGTATGTGTTTCGTCTACTTGCTGACTTCATCCATTAGTGAATATAAAAACATCACATTTTTCACAATCAGTAATTTCCACCTACCCCCTACCTACTTGACTGTAACCAAATCTAACATTTCTCAGTATTTCATATTTCTCTGATTTGCTTCAGGAGATGTTGGGAAATGGATTCTCTCACACTTATTCGTTTAACACTGTGCTAAGTGTTGGTGACAATGGTTCCAGAGCAGCATGGGGTTTTAAGCAGAGTTGCTGAACCCCAGCAGCCTGGCTTCCATTTCCTCTGGTGCCTGCATCTGCATTCAAAGTTATACTGCCAAGGGTGGTGGCTGCCCCTTCCTCCTTTCTCAGGTGTCTTCCTGCTAGGTTAGGTGTTCCTTCCTTTATTTTTTTCTGACCAACAGAAAAGTTGTCCCTGCTTTTTATAACATGCTCTTTCAGAGTTTTTTTCTTAAGTCAGAACCACTGACTTGCACTCACACCATTTTTTTTCCTTTTATTCCATGTGCTTCTACTTACATCCCATAAAAATCCAAGAGTAGGCCTGACTCATTGGAAGGTTCTCGGCTTCACAATGTGTCTGGATGTATTTAAGATTCTCATCTTGTTGTAGTTGGTTTATTTGGCTGGAATTCTTTGTTCATAGTCCATTGCTTTTGCTTTCCTCTTCAACCTTTTGAGGATCTGCATCAGTGCCCAGTTTTAGTCCATATTTAATCTCTCTCTCATGCAGCCCCATGTCTATCAAGTCTGTGTGTCTGTTTGTGTCCACATACAGTCCATAGTTGTTAAGAATCTTTCTACTTAGACTTTGAAGGGAAAACCTTCTTGGTGCCCAGAGCATTCTGGCACATTCTTGTTACCTTGAGGTAATGTGGCTGGAGTTCACAAGTTGGCTTAAGAGATTTTTATCCCTGCCCTATGCCTGAATTCATTCTTAAACATCATCTTGTATTCCTAACTAGAGGGAAGCTCCTTTAGTGTACAGCTTTGATTTTATGGTGTTTGATACCTTGCATTTTCTTTTTTTGTTTGTTTGTTTGTTTTTTTTTTTTTTGAGACGGAGTCTGGCTCTGTCGCCCAGGCTGGAGTGCAGTGGCATGATCTTGGCTCACTGCAAGCTCCACCTCCCGGGTTCACACTATTCTCCTGCCTCAGCCTCCCGAGTAGCTGGGACTACAGGTGCCCGCCACTACGCCCGGCTAATTTTTTTGTATTTTTAGTAGAGATGGGGTTTCACCGTGTTAGCCAGGATGGTCTTGATCTCCTGACCTCGTGATCCGCTGGCTTCGGCCTCCCAAAGTGCTGGAATTACAGGCGTGAGCCACCGCGGATACCTTGCATTTTCTATAGCATTGAGCATGATGTCTTGCTGATTGATATATAAAAATTAATTGCATAATCAAGTTCTTAAGTCATCAAATAATGAAAAGGCTGCACTTTGGAAGATTTTTCAATTGATGATCCAGAAGATTCATCTTCAACAATTATTTATTTTACAAATTAATCTCTATAATATATAAAATATAATTGCTATTTTATATATATATACACATTAAAGATATAATGGATATACTTCTCTTATTGTGCGTACCACATTCTAAATGTAATTATCTTTTGTGTATCCTTCCCTGATCAGAAAAAGAACTTATTAACAGTGAGAATTTGGTAAAATTCACCATCAAATCATTGCAGCTTACACTTAGCTGGCACTTTGTAAACACTGTGCCTGGCACTATTCACTTTTAATGAGTAGGTGAATGAATGATTCAGCAAATGAATGAATGAATGGACTGCTGTGTATTCATGGACGTACGTAGCTTTTTAAATTGTTAACAAAACATTGGAAAGTGTTTTTAGCTTACTTTTAATACTCTATTATACTACTCAAATAATAGTGCCATAGGCCTCATTTTTTTTTAAATGCAGGCAATAAGCATTAATATACAATAGAATTGTTTTTTAATGACTGAACTTTTGGAATACTCATTGCTTTCACAGAAGACTAAAATGTTCTATAGATCACATGGAACTGATTTTGTAATATTCTAAACAGTATGGTAATACAGTTACACATTTGCATATCAACAAGCTAGAAGTACATTTATAGACTATGTATATGAATGTTAGTATATATATATGTGTACACATATTAAAATCTATATCTCCATCTAGCTTTATTAATAGATTTTAAGATTTTTTATCTTAGGAATTTATAGAATTATTATTAAATAAATCAACCAAATACTTTATTGAACTTAAAAGTATTGAAATTGCTTTTGGCCAGTTTTATATTTATCATTTTCTATTGCTGTAATTTAGTTATTTTTATATCAGTTTCTGCTGTATCTTCACTCCACGTAACATGTTTATATCAATAAGAATGTAGATGTCCTCATGCATATCTTGTGTGATATATAAATATCCTTGGAAGAGATATTTATTTTCTACTAATCCATAAAGACATGTTACATTTTTTTAAGATTGGTCAAAGATTGGTAATTTTTCTACTGATGCCTGTTTTTCTTTCTCCTTTTTTTTCAGTACTTCTGAAATTCCTCAGTTCCGGCTGCCGTATGATGTAGTGAATTTTGAGATTGAGCTAATGAAGGACCTTGGTGTAAAGGTAAATGAAAAAAACACCTATCTGTGTACTGCTCAAAAAGAAAGGAGTAAGCTCTACACTAAAGATTAACAGCAAATGTCACGTATTTTAGGAAAGAACAATTAAAAGCTACAACAGGCAGAAGCAGAAAGATGCTTCCCCTTGCTTAGGGCATTTGTCTGTCTACTGTCTGAATGCCACTAGCCTGGAAAAGGGCAATCAATAGTTCTCATCTGGCATGCCTGCATGTGATTAATTGTCTGTAAGAAACACATTCCTAAATTGCTTTAGGGGTTCAGTGCAGCTAATAGAAGGATTCGGTTTCTTTAATCACGTTTTTTCATGCAAGTTGTGTGCACTCTGAAACATTAGTATTTCACAATTTGGAACATAATTTCTTACGGAGATTTATTTTATTTATTATATTCGTCATGTCAGTAGTGTGAATGTGATAATCCTTTCTCAACACAAGCAGTAAATCAGTGGGATAGAAAGCAACAGCTTCGTATTTTTTATTATTTTGTTAAATAAATATTGTGTTATTCTTTTCGAGATGGTTGAAAATTTGACACATCATTATTTTCAGCATATAGCTTTAAATATTCCTCTTCTTTTCTGTTAAGAGCATTATACTCTAGCTCTTCACTTGAACATATTGCTATTTTTGTTTCAAAAATGTTAATTTTTCATAATAGATATAACACAATAGATTAGTAATGTACTGTGATTTACATAATACATGCTGTAAGTATATGCAGAAGATACTTTGAAAAGTGATTAACAAACTACTCATACCTTTTGCATTTACCAGTAAAACTTAAAATGAATCAATAAAAGAGAAGACACTCAAAAAATATTTTGTGGTTTATATTTATAATTACGTTTTAATTGACAGTGGCCGGGTGATGAAACATTCACACATAATGACTAAACAAGATGTCTGGGAATAAAAACACATAGTATAGATTTGGGCAACTTTATAAAACTTAATGTTCAAAATTACAGTGTTCAAAATAGATAATTTAGAGATGATTATTTTACAGAAGTACATTCTGAAAAGTTTTAAAATGTCTTTCATTTTGAATACAAGTTCTTCTCTAAATCTCATCAAATATGGAAATGATTATTGAAATTTCCAACTATTAGATTTGGTATTCTGAATTGAAGATGAATGTTCACAACACAAAGACATGGGAAATGTTTGAGGTGATGAATATCCTAATTATCCTGATTTGATCATTACACTTTCTATGCATGTATCACCCCATAAATATGTAAAATTATTATGTATTAATAAAAAATTAAAAAAGAAATTAGGCTTTATTTCTCCATTTATCTTATATAAAATTGCAAAATTGCATTCAGTTTTCACAGGACCAGATATATTGCATAAATTAGAGCATACCCATTACTCTTATTTGAAAACTCATCAAGGTGCAGTAGTAGGCAATATACTGAGTGCCAAGAAATATATCTTAGCTATAGTCATGCCACTTTTTAATTTTGTCAGATATCTTTGGCAAAGTCTAGTAATGTCTAGAACGTTGTTCAAAATCTGCTCAAATAAAAAGTATGCTACTAATATTTGAACAAAATATAAAAATATTTGTTTACGTATGAAAAGAATATCTCGGAAAGATATAAGAATCTGATAGAACAGATTGCCTTTGAGAAGGTGTGGGACAATTTTTTCAACATTTTGTACATTTGAATTTTAAACTGTGAATCTGTTACATTATTGAGGGAAAAAAATGGAACCTAAATTAAAGAGAAAGCTAACAGTACTGTCTTGTCCATCTCTCAAGCTGTTTTAAGATGTGAAGGAAATGATGTTTTCAAATTTGCTTTGTAAACAATAAACTGTATATACAATTCTGAGGAAAGATAGCAGTGAGATTCTTTTTCACTTTGAGGATTTGTATCCTTTGATGAGGTACTCTTGCAGCTTTTATGATTTACGAACTTTAGCCATAAGTGGGTACATTTTGACAAAGTGGTCTGTGCTTATTACCTCCTTTTGAAAAGTCATCACGGAGGTTCTTTTTATAATTTGCCTTCTGTTTGTCTCTCTCAACTAATATATATTTTAAAGTCAAAAATAATTTCCTGGCAATGAAATGAACTATTTTTGTGGGTTCATACTGTTTGACTCCCATGTAGCATATGATGTAAAAGTTCTCTTATATATGTATGTATGTATTTTGACTTTCATGACCTAGCATTATCTTGTTTATTCTTCTACTTTTTCTTTTACTTCCCAAAGAGATTTATTTCATTGACTCAACAAATAATTGATCAGAACTTATTTTTGCCAAGTAGTATGCCAGGACTAGAACCATGTAGAGCCATCCTTCTTTTGATCTCCAGTCCTGTATACTTAGTAGTTTAATAAGCGTATTATCATCCAAATAACATAACCTGATTATATCCAGGACCCAGTTCAGTTTATCTTCACTCCCAACTATCTTTTTTTAGCTGCATTTCCTATTGAATATTTTAATTTCAATTTATCTTATACTTATTAGCCAATCAGTCCTTGTTAGTTCTAAGATTAATTTTTTAAAGTCAAATGTCATCTTACAAGAGAATAAAGATAATTTTGTTATTTGTACATTATTCATATTTTTCTTCCACAATTTCAATATCTAGTATGTTAAAAAAAGAGGTATAATACATGGAATTCTTTTTCTTGTCTCTGAAATGGGATTTTTAATCATATTGAATAAATATTTTTCTACTCTTACATTAATACACTTTATTAATTTAAAAAGTTAATAAAAAGTGTGTTAAATTTTTCAATTCCCCTTTGTAAATACTTACGTTGAGTTTATATGTTGAATTATACTAATCATTGCATTTCTAAAATTTATCAATTTTGGCATCATGTTTATTTCTGTACATGTAATTCAGATTCAATTGGTTAGTATTTTTAAAATTTTTCTTGTGCATTCATTTATTTATGTAATGGATATTAAAACCAGAAATATCGCAGGGAACAGTCAAATAATATTGTTACCATTACAAGTTTTAAATGTGCAAAGACTTTTTGTTTTGTTTTGCTTTATTTTTATTTGTTGTTTTGTGAATTTTTGATAATAGAGTTATATTAGCCTTATAAAATTAAACTTCTAAGCGTTTTATTATTTTCTCATTGGTAAGAATATTATCTTGAGACATCTTTTTTACTAAATTTGGAAGTTGTCATCTTCTCCAAACCCTCTTATGAAATAGAACTATGACCATTTTTCTTCATATCTTCTATAAGTTTTTTCCACTGATTTTATTCTCGTATCAATTTTGCCAATATATTTCTAGAAAAATTTCTGCTTCATTGAGGTTTTTGAATTTATTAGCAAAAATTTAAGTCTATTATTTCAGTATACGATAAAAAGATCTCATCTGTGCCTGTGATTATATTTGCTCTTGCATCTCTAAATTTCCTTTGTGTTTTCCTATCCGTTAATATTTTCTTTAAAATAAACAGTTATCAAAGTTTTGTTTTCTTATTCATTAATTGCTGACTATATATTTATTAATGCTTTCCCCTGCTATTCTTATTTGTTAGTCTCTTTTTTAAATTTAGTTTTATTTTATTTTATTTTACGTTCCAGGATGCACGTGCAGGACGCGTAGATTTGTTACATAGGTAAACGTGTGACATGGTGGTTTGCTGCACCTATCAACATATCACCTAGATATTAAGCCTCACATGCATTAGCTAATTATCCTGATTCTCTCCCTGTCCCTGCCCCACTCAACTGGCCCCAGTGTGTGTTGTTCCCCTCCCTGTGTCCATGTATTCTCATTGTTCAGCTTCCACTTGTAAGTGAGATCATGCAGTGTTTGGTTTTCCATTTCTGTGTTAGTTTTCTGAGGATAATGGCTTCCAGCTCTGTCCATGTCCCTGCAAAGGACATGATCTAATTTTTTTAATGGCTGCATAGTAGTCCATGGTGTATATGTACCACATTTTCTTTATCCACTATATTATTGATGGGCATTTTGGTTGATTCCATGTCTTTGCTATTGTGAATAGTGCTGCAGTGAACATACACCTGCATGTATCTTTATAACAGAATGATTTATATTCCTTTGGGCATATACCCAAAAATGGGATTGTTGGGTCAAACAGTATTTCTGGTTCTATGTCTTTGAGGAATCGCCACACTGTCTTCCACATGGTTGAACTAATTTATATTCCACTAACAGTGTAAAAACATTTATATTTCTCCACAGCCTCGCCAGCATCTGTTGTTTCTTGACTTTTTAATATTCACCATTCTGACTAGTGTGAAATGGTATCTCATTGTGGGTTTGATTTGCATTTCTCCAATGATTGAATGATTTTGAGCTTTTTTTCATGTTTGTTTGTTGGCCACATAAATGTCTTATTTTGAGAAATGTCTGTTCATGTCCTTTACGTAAGTTTTTTGTTTGTTTGTTTGTTTGTTTGAGATGGAGGATGGAGTCTAGCTCTGTTACCCAGGCTGGAGTGCAGTGGCACTATCTT
Source organism: Pan paniscus (assembly GCF_029289425.2). Classification (NCBI taxonomy): domain Eukaryota; kingdom Metazoa; phylum Chordata; class Mammalia; order Primates; family Hominidae; genus Pan; species Pan paniscus. The sequence continues at coordinate 129,343,232 of NC_073249.2, forward strand.
GGCTCACATCAACCTCTACCTCCTGGGTTCAAGCTGTTTTCCTGCCCGAGTGTCCCAAGTAGCTGGGATTATAGGTGGCTGCCACCACACGTGGCTAATTTTTTTGTGTTACAGATGGGATTTTACCATGTTGGCCAGGCTGGTTTTGAACTCCTGATCTCAAGTGATCCGCTTGCCTTAGCCTCCCAAAGTGCTGGGATTACAGACATGAGCCACCGTGCCTGGCCTCCTTTGTCCACTTTTTAATGGGGTTGGTTTTTTTCTTGTAAATTTGTTTAAGTTCCTTGTAGATTCTGGACATTAGACCTTTGTCAGATGGATAGATTGCAAAATTTTTCTCCCATTCTGTAGGTTGCCTCTTCACTCTGATGATAGTTTGTTTTGCTGTGCAGAAGCTCTTTTGTTTAATTAAATCTCATCTGTCAATTTTTGCTTTTGTGCAGGTGCTTTTGATGTTTTCATGATGAAATCTTTGCCCATGCCTATGTCCTGAATGGTATTGCCTAGATTTTCTTCTAGAGTTTTATAGTTTTGGGTTTTATATGTAAGTCTTTAATCCATCTTGAGTTAATTTTTGTATAAGGTGTAAGGAAGGGTTCCAGTTTCAATTTTCTGCATATGGCTAGCCAGCTTTCCCAGCACCATTTATTAAATAGGGAATCCTTTCCCCATTGCTTGTTTTTGTCAGGTTTGTCAAAGACCAGATGGTTGTATTGTGTGGTCTTATTTCTGAGATCTCTGTTCTGTTCCATTGGTCTATGTGTTTATTTTTTTTCCAGTACCATGCTGTTTTGGTTACTGCAGCCTTATAGTATAGTTTGAAGTCGGGTAGCATGATGCCTCCAGCTTTGTTCTTTTGGCTTAGGATTGTCTTGGCTATATGGGCTCTTTTTTGGTTCCATATGAATTTTAAAGTAGTTTTTTCTAACTCTGTGAAGAATGTCAATGGTAGTTTAATGGGAATAGCATTGAATGTATAAATTGCTTTGGGCAGGATGCCTATTGTCATATTAATTATTCTTATTCATGAGCATGGAGTATTTTTCCATTTGTTTGTGCCCTCTCTGATTTCTTTGAGCAGTGATTTGTAGTTCTTCTTGAAGAGGTTTTTCACTTTCCTTGTTAGTTGTATTCCTAGGTATTTTATTCTCTTTGTAGCAGTTGTGAATGGGAGTTCATTCATGATTTGGTTCTCTGCTTATTGTTGGTGTATAGGAATGCTAGCGGTTTTTGCACACTGACTTTGTATCCTGAGACTTTGCAGAAGTTGCTTATCAACTTAACCTATTGGGCTGATCAACGGGGCTTTCTAGATGTGGGATCATGTCATCTGCAAACAGGCAGTTCGACTTTCTCTCTTCCTATTTGAATACTCTTTATTTCTGTCTTTTGCCTCATTGCCCTGGCCAGAGCTTCCAATACTGTGTTGAAATGGAGTGGTGAGAGAGGATATCCTTGTCTTGTGCCAGTTTTCAAGGGGAATGCTTCCAGCTTTTGCCCATTTGGTATGGTATTGGCTGTGGGTTTATTGTAAATGGCTTTTATTATTTTGAGGTATGTTCATCAATAACTAGTTTACTGAGAATTTTTTAACAGGAAAGGATATTGAATTTTATCAAAGGACTTTTCTGCATCTATTGAGATAATCATGTGTTTTTTTCTTTATTTCTCTTTATGTGATGAGTTACATTTATTGATTTGCATATGTTGAACCAGCCTTGCACCTAGGGATGAAGCCAACTTGATTGTGATGGATAAGCTTTTTATATGCTGCTGAATTTCATTTGCCAGTATTTTATTGAGGATTTTTGCATCGATGTTCATCAGGGATATTGGCCTGAAGTTTTCTCTTTTTGTTGTATCTCTGCCGGGTTTTGGTATCAGGATGATGCTGGCCTGATAAAATGAGTTAGGGAGAAGTCCCTTGTTTTCAATTGTTTGAAATAGTTTCAGAAGAAATGGTACCAGCTTCTATTTGTAATTCTGGTAGAATTCAGCTGTAAATCCATCTGGCCCTGAGCTTTTTTTGGTTGGTAGGCTATTTATTACTGCTTCAATTTCAGAACTTGTTATTGGTCTATTCAGGGATTCAACTTCTTCCTTGTTCAGCCTTGGGAGGGTGTATGTGTCCAGGAATTTATCCATTTCTTCTAGACTTTCTAGTTTATTTGCATAGAAATGTTTATAATATTCTTCGATGCTTGTTTGTATTTCTGTGGGTTCAGTGGTGATATCCCCTTTATCATTTTTTATTGTTTCTATTTGATTCTTCTCTTTTTTCCTCATTAGTCTACCTATTGTTGTGTGTATATATATATATATATTTTTTTTTTTTTTTCAAAAAACCAGCTCCTGGATTCATTCATTTTTTTGAAGGATTTTTCGTGTCTCTATCTCCTTCAGTTCCGCTCTTGGAGTTACATGGCACTTACTCTCAAATCGATCACATGATTGGAAGTAAAACACTCCTCAGCAAATGCAAAATAACTGAAATAATAACTAACAGTCTCTTAGGCCACAGCACAATCAAATTAGAACTCAAGATTAAGAAACTCACTCAGAACCACGCAATTGGAAATTGAACAACTTGCTCCTGTATGACTCCTGGGTAAACAATGAAATTAAGGCAGAACTCAGGAAGTTCTTTGAAACCAGTGAGAACAAAGAGACAATGTACCAGAATCTCTGGGATGCTGCTAAAGCAGTGTTAAGAGGGAAATTTACAGCGCTAAATGCCACTTCAGAAAGCTAGAAAGGTCTCAAATTGACACCCTACCATAACAACTAAAAGAACTAGACAAGCAAGAGAAAAATATCCACAAAGCTAGCAGAAGACAAGAAATAAGCAAGATCAGAGTGGAACTTATTTGTTATTTGCTTTAAAATCTTGAGTTGTAAACTTACTTCATTTTCATTTTATAGATTGAATAATGAAAACATTTAAAGTTATTAGTTTCAGAAAAATCTTTGTCAGCATCCATGTGTTTTCATTATTTTATTATTTTTATTTTTCTTCAGAAAGTAGGTTTTTTTCCCCCGTGTAGACAACAGTTATGTAGGATAGTATTTTCATTTGCTTCTGTATTCTTGTGATAGAATTCATTATTTTTTCACTTTATTAGCCATATTTGCATTTTTTAAATTTATCAAGAATACTCTCAATTGATTTTACACCAAAGGATCATTTATAGTGTAATAAAATTGGGTATTCCCTTTAGGAGAAATGGCTTCTTAGCTGATGTTTATTTATACATTTTTTTGTAATGAAACTCAGAATTTAAATAGAAATACATATTTTTGTTTCATGGTCTTTATATCCTAATTTTTCAAAGTTAAAAGTATAAAATATGAATGAAGATACTGCATTTTTGCATATTTAAAATATGTGTATTTGTCATTTCCCAAAGTATTCTGATAGAATTCTAATTGATTACCTTAATTTGTAATTTCTATACATTTCTTCTGCTTCGTAGTTTGAGATGAAATATCTAATAGAGGTATTACCTTTTTCTTAATAACCTCTTATAACATCTTGTTTTTCACTATGGTTATTTGAACCAAGAATATCTGTGATTCTGAGATAGTATTAGAAAATAAATATAAAATCATATTATTTCTCTCCCACAAGGAAACATGTACACTAATAGCTAATAAATAATTTTCATTTCTAAAGATAGCTAAATACTTTCAAAATTTCTTCATTTTATTTTCTATCTTAGAGCATCTGGAAATATTTGGTCTCTTTAACCAAATTTTCTATTAGAAAACTGTGAAGAGTATGTATGTTTTTATTTTATTTTTAAAAATAATGGGCATCACCTATTTTATTTGAAGATTTATACTCCACAAAAAAGTTGTAAGCCTTTATCCTGCATAATAAATGTTACTATGTATATGAATACATATTATAGTATATAAAGAAAGTTTTCATCAAATCCCTAAGAGACTATTAGATGGAACTTTGGCTCAGGGTATATGACATTCAGAACTGCTGGAATAAAGTAGTGACTATTACACTGAACTTGAAATAGATTGAATTTGTATTCCGAATTCAGGTAGGAAATATCTAATAATATGTTACTAAAGTCATTAGAGGAAGGTAGAATATATACTGTTAACCATATCTAAGAAAATCAAGATGGAAATATTACATATGTAAAAGTACAAGGAATAAAGAAGCAAAAACACCAAATAAAATGCCCGTAATATGATTTTTCTAGCATCATATCTATTTAACAAATAACATTGAGATTTCATAGCTTATCAGCCAACGTGATGTTCCTGATAGCTGTAGTTGTCTTGCAATTCCAGTTATAGTTAACACACATTTCATTTCAATTTCCCAAGGCATAATGTAAGCAAAGCTTTACCTTTGTTGTCAAGGAATCTTTCTTCTAATTCTTTCTACGAATAGATTATTTCTTGCATGGCAAATATTTGGGGCCTCAGGTTTTTAGGAAAGGGAAATTTGAATAGGTTCCCATTAACAAAAAGGAAGGAAGCCTCGTGCCTGTCACTGCTTGGAATGTTCTTGTTATGGCTTTGTCCTCATTTCTACCAGGGATCTGCTGCCCAGTGATGACCATCCTCCATCTTTCCCACAGTGTCTGTTCATGGTAAAGTCAAGTCTTGCTGGTCTCCATCCCAGTAGATTCACACCAAGATCAAGATACTCGTCTTTGCAGCTTTCCATACATGAAAGGAAAACTCAACTGTTTTCTATCCCCATTTGCACACTATTGTGTATTAGAGTAGAATCAGACTGTATAAATACAGAATGAGCATCTTTCTTATATATTACAAAATCAAAGACATTTTCACTCTGCTGTGGTGGAAGAATTGGGATGTCTTTATTCCTCTTTGATAAATCACAAAAAGCTACTATTAAACTAAATATTGTGCCTTCTCCCACAAATACCCACCTCAAAAAGGATGGGAGGTCTTCTTGAATCTTCCTGCAGAGGCACTGAATAAAGTAAACCTAAGATTAAGTATTTTGAGAATCACCTCCACCGATTAATTCATTGGCGTGGCATTCCAGTGCTCAACTTTGAAAATGGCATACTTACTCAGTTTGCTAATATTCTATTAGAATGTTTGGACCTGGTGTTTTCTTTTATGTCTAACCTTTATTATATATTGGTATGAAGGGTATTTGATTCATAAAACAAACAGCGAAATTATTTTTCTTTTTCAATAAAATATGTATTATTTAAAAGTTAGAATAAATTAAAGTTCTAAAGCCTCACTATTAGATGATTTTAATAGCATCGAATTCTACTAATTCTAATAGTAATACTATTACTTACGATAAAATGCTTTGAATAATACATATTTAATTAATGTTCCAGTTTAATGTTTTTTGATACGTTCCAGAGTTCTGAATATTCGTTATTAACCTCACCTTGGTTGTCGCCTTATTATAAACTTTCTGACAGTTACCATATCTGCCAATATAAAAACAGAATTACTATTTTAGGAAGACAAAACATTGCCCTCTATGATCCAGTTCCAGTCATATTCTCCTCTCCAACTTCTTGCTCCATTGCTTGCTTTGCACTTTATATTCCTGAAACACAACCTTTTTAGTAGGTCTTCACATACAATATGCTGTTCTTTGCCCTTGAGGATGGTGCCAGCTCTGCCCTCTAACCTCAAGAGGCACAAGAGCACAGCAATTATGCATGTTGGCTCTGAAATTAGACTATGTATTTGACTGCAATAAAGGTTATGTAAGCTCTCTTGTCCTTTAGTATCATTATCTGTAAAATGAAAATACTGATAACACTTCATGGGGCTGCTGTGGGGATTAAATGAGTCAGTATATGCAGTACTTAGAAGAGAGCTTTACACTTAGGTGCACATTCAGTGTAGCTGTAATTACCAGTTCATGGGTATACATTGCTCTTCTTCTATGACTCAGCTTAAGGGACTTTGTTTTTAGGAACATTTTGCCTTCAGAACACAAAGAAACCTACCAGGCATTGTGCTTCCTTCTATATGGCAGGAAATGTGAGATGCAGCTCTATTTGTCTTTTACTTTCAAGGGGACTTACTGGCACATACTTGATAACTGGATCTCTAAACTTCACTCAAGAGACCAGTCCCTGATCATAGAGTTCATCTTCCACCCACTGGAGTGCAGATATTTTAACAGTTTCCAGCATACTCACCACCTCTTGTTCATGCTGTCTGATCTGCCTGATGTCGTCAATGTAATGAATCACTGTGACATTCTGTGGGATGTCCAGATCGCTTCAGATTACATATATTATTACTGAAAAGAGTTGACATATCCCTAAGGCAAAACTGTAAATGAATATTCTTATCTATACTCTGTGACTCTGAACTATTTCTGATCTCCTTCTCTAATTGGAGTGGAAGGAGTATGCATTTGCCAAATCAATGGCCACATGCAGTCTATGTGTGGCCTTATAAAACTTCTCTAGCAATAATACCACATCTGTAACAGAAACTGCAATCAGGACTACTCTTTAGTTAAGCCTGCAGACATTTATAGTCATCCTCCAGAAATTCTCTGGTGTTGGCAGGGGACAGGCTGGTGGATTAAATGGGGATATGACAGGGACCACTAACATCTCTCCCCATCCCATTGCACCCAGGATAGGATATTATCTTTGATTTAGTCTCTTGGCTGGATTTTCAGATATTTTCATGTGGCCTTCCCAACTATGATAGCTTTTGTAGCTCTTACTTCACAGACCAGAGACCCAATGTAGGGATTACTTCAATTGACAAATGTAACAATTTCAATTATGCTCTTAGAGACTAGGAGAACGATCACTGACTGAGTTGTGGTTTCAGTGGGCCCACTGTGAACTAGACTTCAGTCAGGCTCCATTTTTTACCTCACCCTGTAAGTACCCACTCTTATGTTTCCAAGTATCAGTATTACTGAAGAACCAGTGCTTAATAGTCCTTGAAATGTCTGATCATTCCCCTTTTTCCAGGGCTTAGTTGCTTGGATAAATGACCATAGTTTCCTTTGGGAAAGGACTAGGGGAATCACAGTATTTACTTGTAGGGATGTTTCAGGGTCTTTCTTCCTAGGGACCCTGACACCTCCCTGGTCAGCAGATTCCAGAAGTGAAAATTATCTCATGTCTGGAAACTGACCAAGTATTGTGACTTTTACTAGGGGTGACTACCCTCTGCTTCCTGACTTTATTCATTTTCCCTTGACAATGTCCCTTATCAAAATCCTGTCTTTTCCTTTTAAAGGCGCTATTGAAATCCCACTTCTCTGTATTCTCAACCTTCTAAGCTTAGCTAAAATGAATCTCCCCAGCCTCTGAACTCTCATACACATGTGGTGATCATAGCTTGTTTTATGTTATATTTATTTGTGTATATCTTTTGCCCCTATTGACTGTACATTGATGCTGGAAATGTGTCTTATTTATCGTCTTATTATTTAAATGCCCCACATCGTGCTTTGAACATATTATGCAAGCTATGGAAGTTTACTGATGGTTTTAATGACACTGGCTTTTCTTCTGCATTTAGCCCTTAATAGAACATGTTCCTGTTCTATTTATATACTATTTTGTGTATGTAAACTTATATACTAAAAGACAAAAATGTTGTCACATTTTATATGGAATCTCATAGAATTTTTGGCTGACTTTTCATTCTTTTTGATGTTAAATATTAAGATTTTAATTAATCATATGCCAAATTTTCTTATGCAAAATATTGTTTCTTATAGATAATTTGTGGTAAAAGCCTTTCAGTGAATGAAATGACTCTTAGCACTTTGAAAGAAAAAGGCTACAAAGCTGCTTTCATTGGAATAGGTGAGTAGTTTACTCTTAAATATATTTATTTATAATGTATTTTTTTATTTCCTAGCAATATCCAGAAGAATGACTGCCTTCAGACATTTTCATGATGAAAGTTATATTTGTTCAGGGAATAACAGATAGAAATGATTGGCCAAGTAACTAAATTTCTATTTTATAAGTAGGAGTGCTGTTTCACCTTAATTATGGAGAGATTTCGGCAAGATGTTTATCTTCCCATTCTTTCACCACACCATCATCACCAGAAACTCAGAATCTGTCTAGAGGCTGTAGCTTTCTTTTTATGATAAAAACAATTGATTAAAGTGATCAAAAAGGATGGAGTTGGCTCGTTCCCTTTGCTATTCATTTTCCAAAATTTTCTAAAGACTTTTCTTATTTGGTTGAATTTTTTAAATGTTTCATCAGTGTTCTGAAAGTCCCATAGACAGTGTATTACTCCTGAGGCACTCAGTGTATACTGTTTTCTCATATTTTGCCTAAATATGTTATGGAGAATGAGTTTTCTAACATTTTTCTTCCACTTAGTGTTTACTGAGAGACCAGAGAGAACAAGTAAGTTGGCTTGACTTAGTCTTTGCCTCATGAATGTCATATTCATTCTCTGATATGATTTGTACTATGGGCAATTACGGCATATAAATGGAGTATGTTAAATCGGGGTCCCCAAACTCGGGGCCACGAACTAGTACTATACTGTTAGGAACCTGGTCACACAGCAGGAGGTGAATAGTGGGCAAGCGAGCATTACTGCCTGAGCTCTGCATCCTGTCAGATCAGCATTAGATTAGATTAGAATCTAATGGCATTAAATTATCATAGGAGTGCAAACTCTATTGTGAACTGGGCATGCGAAGGATCTAAGTTGCATGCTCCTTATGAGAATCTGTAACTAATGCCTGATTATCTGAGGTGGAACAGTTTCATCCTGATACCATCCTCTTTCTCCAACCCGGTCCATGGAAAAATTTTCTTCCATGAAACTGGTCCTTGGTGCCAAAAAGGTTGGGGACCACTGTGTTAAATTGTTACTCATTTTTAATATAAACTCATCGTCCTGTATTTTACTTTGTCTGTCTCTTCGGCAGTTCACACTCAGAATATGAAGTTCAAAATTATATCTCTTTAAGTGATCACACACTGAGTAATGTTTGTTTTGCAGCTGTCCTTTTTCATTGCCTTTCTGAAGTGCAGTCATCATTAATGCTTCTTTGTCTACTAAACTTTTCTTATCAAAATGCCATTTCTAAGACCATGCCTGTCAGCCCCTTTATTTAGGCAAAAAATTATGGAAATCAATATAAATTTGCACTGTCTTCTAGCTCCTAAATGTCTCAACTGAACCTCCTTCCTTTCAGAAAATTTTGGGTGCCATTGTCATTAGTATCTGTCTGTATGATCTTAATTACAATATTATATTTATTGTGTATATCAAAAGTAGGAAGGAGGCAAGATCTGATATTTTCCCTGGGTTCTATTTTTAGGCATACTATATTTGACTTTAGCTTTACTTTTCAACATTACATTTGTATTGATAATTTAATGTAAAGAAATTGGGCAGGTGTCTGTAAGTTCCAATTACTCTCAATAAACACATGATCAAAAATGCTTGGTCAGTAATAAGTGAAAAATTTCATCAGGCTTTAGGTCTGCAATACTAATAATGTTATCAAATAACTATTTGAAATTCACCAATGTACTAAAAGATATGTTTTCCATTATTTGAGTATATACTAATACAATTATTAATACATGTATCTATAAGAACTTCATCTACAAAGAATCTTTGTACTGAAGGAATATGGACCAATAAAATAACCAATACATTGAAATATCCAAATTAATTACATAAGCAAATTATTCCAAAAATTTGGAATAATTAAATTGTTTATCACTCTGAGTAGTTATAACCATGAAACACCTTCTAACTGAAATAATCAATAGTGTTTCAGCTTTTTAATTTAATTTTATACTATTAAGTCCCCTTAAGTATATTATTTGATAATGCTATACTGGTTCACAATACAGTTGTCTCCAATTGACTCTGCACTGAGGTGTGAATACAGCATTTAGAATCTAGAGTCCTTTCATATTTATGTGCTGTGCATTTTCATGCTGAGAAGTGAATCTTTGACATTTTGATGTAGTGATGTGAGGAATGCAGTTATGCTCTATTTCAGTATTTTGTATGAAACATATACAAGAAGAATTTCATCATGTCAAAAAGAAAAGCTTCAGTCTGTGGAAGACAAGTAGCCGTATTCTCTAGGAAATGTTTATTTGACACTCATGAGTGTCGATTTGGGAATTTATGACCTTTGTATTACCATATAACTGTCGGTTACTTGGACAGCCACACAACCTTACATGTTTTTGTTCATTAACCTTGCTTCCATATTGTAATTAAACTTTACTCACTTATTTTATCTACCCTTTCTCACTGATTTTGTAGGAGGAAATGTAGAATAGGAATTCCATATTATTTAGGATATACATTTGGGCAGTTTCAGAAAACAATAGAGGGTAAAACAATATAAACGTTTAGTTCTTTCTCATGTAACAATGTAAGCCATTTTCAAACCTGAATTCCGTCTTTGGTCTATGGGTAGTTACCATGTTCACATTCATGCTAATAGAAGTGGGAAAGAGGGAAGCAGCTCCTTCAGTCTTATATTTATGCGCCGGAAGTTACACAAATCAATTCTTCTTTCATCTCATTGTCTGTTACCTGATCATATAAGCATGGCAACAGCAGAGGGTGCTGGGAAGTATTGCCTTTTGCTGGGTGGACATAATCCCCATCAAACGTCTAGAATCATAGGGAAAGGGGATGACAGATATTGAGAGAGGATAGAAATGAAAGTCTCTGTTACAGGTGTGCATCATCATTAGTATTTGACACAGGAGATCAGTAAAGTACTTAGTAGCAAAGAAAACACTCTTAGTACCTGGTGCATACATGTTGGTTACATAGGTAGTTTTTAAAAATGGAGATGGTAGGCCAGGCGTGGTGGCTCACACCTGTAATCCCAGCACTTTGGAGGCCGAGGCGGGTGGATCACAAGGTCAAGAGATCGAGACCATCCTGGCCAACATGGTGAAACCCCATCTCTACTAAAAATACAAAAATTAGCTGGGTGTGGTGGTGTGCACCTGTAATCCCAGCTACTTGGGAGGCTGAAGCAGGAGAATCACTTCAACCGGGGAGGCGGAGGTTGCAGTGAGCCGAGATCTCACCACTGCACTCCAGCCTCCTGACAGAGCAAGACTCTGTCTACAAAAAAAAAAAAAGAAAAAAAGAGATACTTTCTCTTTCTGTAGTTGGAAATGCCATAGTTATTAATCTTATGTGTTTATAACTACTATCTTATTCTACGTTAGATTGTGTAAAATAAAAAATATTTTTAATTAACTGTGACATAATGAAGATAGCTCATTAAGCCCATTGTATTAAGTCAAGTCTGTTCACATGTTTCCTGATTTTAACTATAGTGTATGATATTGCTCATGAAAAGTCTCTCATTTTTAGAGTTTTCTCTAACTAATACTACCAGAGTCCAAGGAAATTATCTCATTGAATGTACATCATTGTTACTTCTAAAGACTTATGTCTCTTGAACCATGAGAAGTTTAGCTTCTTCTAAGTACTGAGATAAAGCCCTATGTCTTATTCAAAATTAGTCTGTTATCTTCACAGTAATTGAGTCTTTGTTAAAGACTCTAAAATTTTGGTGGTTTTACTGAAATCAGAGCACCTGGACAGCATGTTACTGAAAATATTGAGAAGTAGAATTGGAACATCTACTATACAAGGCTTTTAAAAAATATTGGATGGCTCTCTTTGTTTGGTATTGAAATTGACATAATAGGTTACAACCATTGTTTCTTCCTTTTTATTTTATAAAATAACCAGAAAATAATAGAATAGAACATATCAAAGTGTGTTGGCTATGGTTAGGGCAAGTGTTATTTTGTGAAAAATGTTTTTCAGCTGTGTGTATGTGTGTTTGATGTGTGTGCTTGCACATTCACACTGCATTAAAATAAAATGTATTTTTTAAATATGGCTCTAGTTAAAGTTTGATAGCCAATGCTATACAATGTAAGGGCTCTGATGGACTAAACACCTTTTTCCCATAGTATACTCAACACCTATCAATAAGTAGCTATTAGTGAGTTAAAGAAGTATTGAATTACTACAATCAATGTCCCAAACACTGTGCTAAGAATTTAAAAAACAATAAAGAAATCTGAATTCGTTGTTTAGGTTGGTATTAAATTGAGTCAGAAATATCATAAGACATTCAAAAAGAACAACCATATTGCACAATTTCAGGAGTGGGACGTAGTGTGGTAGATGGGCTGAACATGGGTATAGTTCCTTTTTTTTTTTTTTTTTAAAGTTCTGTGGGTAATTTTATTCTAGAGCCAGGTTTAAGAGTCACTGTTATAGATAACTGAAGAGATGGACCCTTCGTCTTTGTTTTAAAGAAGCCCATTTCTTTTTCTCTTTCTGATTGTCCATCTTCTGATAGTTTTCATCTCATAGCCTCATAAAACATGATAGTGCCAAAAAGGTTAAACAAGCATGCAAGGGAAAGAACATACAGTAAGACACATTTAGGTAACTGATCAAACTTTATATATTCTTCTGCCAAGTTTTTCTTTCTTTGAATTTTTGTTTTTAGAATGCATGAGAAAGAAGGGATTAAGGGGAAAATGCAGTGAAATCAATTATAATAGTCACAGTAGACACTACGAAACAGGAACTACAGGAAGGTGTTGTAGAGATGAATAGTCTTTTTCAACACCAAGTGCTTTACTTGTGTCCACCCAAAAGATTTTCCTTGAACTTACTTCTTGCTACCACCACTCCCCTCACTTAATGCCACTGGGATACTGCTGTGGCCTCAACCAGTCTCTTTGGCCACCACTGTTCACACAACAAAAGTAGTAATCATGCTGAAATCAGATCTGATCATTATTCCTCACTAAAACTCTTCCATAGCTCCATATTTCCTTCCAGATAAAGAAAAGTCCCCACGAAGGTTTTCAAGGCTCTTCTTGATTTGGTCACAGCTATGTCTCTAGTCACTTCTCCTATTAAATTATGTGATTCAGCCATTCTGAACTGTTTTTAGTTTTACCTTATCTGAAGTTTTTTAACCTCAAGTTTTGGACATGGACCTAGAGCTATCTTTATTTTCATATTTGTGTTCTTGACTTCGATGCTTTTTTTCTATTTGATACAATTATTTTACTTGTGATGATCTACTCCCTACCTTCATACTTTAGCCTGGATTAATGAATCATCTTCCTCACCCCCCACCCCACACAAACTCTGTGTTCCTGCTCTCTATGTTCAGACTGGACTTTTTACTGTAATATAGCACTTCTTCACCTTCTTTATTATAGTTGACTAGTTACATGTTTGTTTCCACCACTAGAAGTTAAGCTTCTTAAAGACTGTAGATTTTGTCTACTTTCTTCATTGACAGATGTCTGGTGCCTAGCAAAGTGGCTGGTACATAGTAGGAACTTTATACGTATTTTTAGTTATTGATTTTAAAATGCAACTCTTTTGACTGTTTTCCAAAATAAAGTAAATTTATAGGTTGCTTAACAAAGTTGGCAATTTTGGAGTATTATAACATTGCCCAAACCCAGGAGGAATACATTTTACATTATTATAATTTTGGTATTACACTATTAATGAAATAAACAAGTAGGAATAGTGATATTAGCAGTGGTGATATTGGTAATAATAGCAGTAATAGTGAATAATATTCCAGGCTCAATTCTTAACATGATCTATCCTTTTAACTCTTAAAATGGTCCTTGAGGTCGATATTCTTAACACTCTTTGATGGGTAAGAAAATTAAGACTATCAAAGGTAACAGAAAAGAAGTAAATGACAACTAAAGCATGGAAAGTGAGTTTTATAAAGAAAGTAAAAAAAAAATAACAAGTGCAAATATCCATACTTCAATTGTGACTCAAAGCCAACATGACTCTGTCTACATTTCAGCATCTCACTTAAGATTCTTGAAGAGGGTAAGCTCATACTCAAGAAGTCTTTATATTTAGCCTCATTTTTCTCATTGTTATCACAAATTGGTTTTCTTTTAGTTACCATCAGAAAATAATATTTTTTTAAATGTGAAGATTCCCAAATATTATAACAGACAAATAACAGATAATTATAATTAAAAAAATCCATCGAGAGATTGTGGTATTAAATTTGCTACAGAGTGGCCTTTAGTTAAATCTCTCATGCCTTCACAAAGCAAGAATTATTCTCTATAAAAGTTATTCTTAATTGGCTTCTTAATCAGGAATTTCTAAATTGTACATAGTTGTGTATACTTTCTATTTATTCAGAGGAAAATGCAATAAAGTTTTTAGACCATTTGCTTTACTTCTGTACCCAGATAAAAATGTAAATTGTTTAGTCACTATCCACAACTATGAATAGATTATTTTTAAAAATAAATCTGACTTAATTTTAAGCAAAAAGCAAGCCTTGAGTATTTTGCCAATCTACTTTTTTTTATTTGTAATATTGTTTAATCTACTGTCACTTGTAAGTACTTCGGTATAATTGTAAAATGGCTCCCAAGAATTTGGAAATGAGGGAAATAGAATTCCAGCTGAGAGTTCATTAAATCATTACTTAATGAGTTCATGCAAAGCTCCAGAAGGAGATAAAATAGATGTAGGGCAATTATTCTTTGATCATATTAACATATCTATAGAAAGCACATATTAATCTGCAGAAGCAGGCAATGGGGGCTGGTCATCTTTAGAAGTATTGAGGAAGAAAAGGAACCTGCAGAAATATCAGCAATATTGACAGTGACTCTTTTAAGGCACCTGAATCAATGGACCGGGAGTTCTTTGAGCCCAGGTCGTAAGATAGACAGAGAAGTCTATTTTAGAGACCTCTGAATCTTCTTGTTCTGATTCCAAGCTCACCAAACTGCCACTGATTCCTAAATAGTTTGATTATGGGAGATGAGCATGGGAAGGGGAGGTTGCCGTGAGGTGAGATGGTTCCACTGCACTCCAGCCTGGATGACAGAGTGAGGCACCATCTCAAAAAAATAAATAAATAAATACATAAAAATAAATAAATAAATAAATAAAAAGAATAGAAGAGAAGACAAAAAAAAAGAAGACAAAAGAAAAGAAAATAAAAGTTTATTCTGTGTTCATATATAATGAAATATATGTCATTTATAGTAAAGAATATAGTTTTCCTTTTGTCATTTTTGGTTGTGTGCATATATCCCTCCCCTGTCACCCACACAAACACAGTATATTAAACATTTATGAGATTTGGTGTTGGTTTTTATCCTTGAATTGCATAATTTCAGCACATTTCTTAACACATAATACAACATCAATAAAGTTTTTTGAAGTTAAGTAATTGGAAAAAGAAAAAAAGGAAACAATGGAAGAAATGAAAAGCAATGTAATAACTTGTTGAGAAATTTTGAGATTATACTTGATTACTTCACTGCTTAAAATTCATGGATCTTTCCAAGCATCCTCTTTTATCTTTTTTTGTTTTTGACAAAATGCAAAGACATATTCATTAGTTCTGATTAATGACTCAAAGCCACTCTTAAGTCATTCCTACTTTGATGCCTTATAATTATGTCAAGTATTACATTACTGTGCTGAATATCAGATATTTTCTTTAAGTATTTTTGGTTAATTTTTAATGGTAGTACTTGCTAGGGTATTTAATGAGCGTTTTGTGATGAAGATAATGATATAAGGAAATATTTTTTTAAATCATGCCTTTTTCTACTGGTAGAAGTCTTTACATGTTGTAGATGATCAATAAATATCTGTTGAAGTATTGATTAATTATTAACTCTAATTAACCCTATTAACTGACGATGTCTTCCATATTATTGTAAAAAAGGAGATAATTTATTAATCACTAAGGTTATTTTAACATTATATAGCTTATATTCTTTTTATTTTAAAAAACCTTTTATAAACCACAAATTATATTTTAAAATATTTTATCTTCTTTGCATTTACCTTCTTTGTGTTTATCTTCTTTGTATTTCTTTGGATGGAGACATGGAGGAATTTTTATTATATTTTTCTATATATGTTTCATGGAATAAAGACATATTTTACTTATGGTAGTTACCTAAATTAGAGAAGTAAAACAGTTCTTTTTGGTATTTTCATTGTTTAAGCATTAATTTTCTTTTAGTAGTTTCCAATGGTTTAATTAACTCTTAAAGTGAAGTTGATAAGAGAATTGGAAAATTACTGAACTAAGAGAAATGTTGTCTTTCAACTGCTATTTATGGCTGCCAGTTACATTTTTTGTGGGAGATAATTATCATTTGAACCTGGAAGGGGTTATTAGTGAACATATACTATGGGTATTATCTTAGTCTTGCTGGGCTGCTATGCCAAAATAGCATAGACTGGGTGGCTTCAATAACAAACATTTATTTTCTCACAATTCTGG
Source organism: Pan paniscus (assembly GCF_029289425.2). Taxonomy (NCBI): domain Eukaryota; kingdom Metazoa; phylum Chordata; class Mammalia; order Primates; family Hominidae; genus Pan; species Pan paniscus. The sequence continues at coordinate 129,359,556 of NC_073249.2, forward strand.
AGGCTAGAAGTCTGAGATCAGAATGCCAACATGGCTGGGTTCTGGTGAAGGCCCTCTTCCTGGCTTGAAGATGTCTGCCTTCTCTCTGTGTGTTCCTATGGCCTTTCCTTGGTTTATCCGCATGGAAAGAGAAAGACCTCTGACGTTTCTTCTTTCTATAAGGGCACTAATCCCATGATGGGGGTCCCACCTTCATGAATTTAACTAAAAGTAATTACATCCCAAAGGCCCCATCTCCAAATACCATCGTGTTTGAGATTAGGGCTTCAGTGTATGACATTTGTCTTTAGGATCATCATGATGTTTTGTTTTGTTTTACATTTGGTAATCATACTATAGGTCTGCATTGTCCTCTAAAGGTAGAATATTGATGTTGAAGGTTAAATTTTAGGATACTTAACAAAATTAGAAGTTACTGAGATAGTGGATATTGTCAAGAAGACTTTTGGAACATCACAGTACACAACCCTTCCCCTCCGCCCCCTGTAATTCAATGAAGCTGAATGTGGAGAATTCAAGACTACATTGTATTCATGTGCACAGTACACAGTGGTTTTCAAATAGAGCTAGGAGATGTACTGTTGGATAGCTATTTTCACACTACAGACCACACAGCTCTTATCTTACGAATTGCTGCTATGTAAAGTTTGGTGAACTGAAGAAGACATACACAGAAGAAAAGAGGGGTTAGTAAGAGAAAAGGAAAATGGCATGGAAATGGCAGGGATTGATGCAAGTTGGAGGAAACTAGGCATATTTCCATATATGATATATATTTCTTTCTAGAACAATCTTACCAAAGTACAGAAATGTGAAATTTTGGAGGATAATTTATGTTTTATCCGTTCCTTATTTCCTGTTTATTCCAGTTAAGCTATGCCATCTTTCGTTAGCAGGATTAAAGTGATCTAATAATCTCTTTCTTTGTCATTTAAACAGCTTTTTTGACTTTAAGTGCTTAACACCTGTATACTCTAAAGCAAGACCAAAGCTTTTAAGGGACGCATTAAATATTTTAAGTAAATCTATTTTAGAAGCAATGCAATTGAAATTTATATCAAATCAGTTTTTCTTCAGATCTTGCCTTTGAATGGCTTAAGCGGTGTCCAAAACAGTCATATTGTTCCCACCTTCCCAAATACAATCTAGTTTGGTTATATTACTTTTCTGTTTCTTAAACTCGTATTACTTAGTATTGTTATAAGTTATGTCAGGAATTAATGTATGGGAAAAACAATACTGCAAGAATGATTACAATGTGAAGTCAGAAACATAAACTCTTAAAATGCATTATTAAGCATTAATACTGTGGACATCTAAGAAAGTTTTATTTTTAAAACAACATTTTGATTTATTTACTTTCCTATCTCAAAATATGTAAGGAATCTTGATGTGTGTTGTCATCTTCTGATTAACCATGCAGTGCCACCTGGTGTGCAGATGGAAAGAACATTACACATCAGAGGCTCTGTTCACACCCACCCCCACCATACACAAACTTACATGGCAGAAAGTTAACAGATGTTCATTTTGCTTTTGTTACTGAGATACGTTGTGCATCCAACTCTTAATTCATAAGTTAAATTTGGAGATTAAGATATTGGTATTTGGGTTAATCAGTCAAAGATTATATTAATACATCCATTATGAGAATAAAGTAATATTTAATTGGAAAATTGCTTCTTTGGATCTTTAAGGTCTTATTTTGTGTTTCTATTCTTTCTTTTTAAAAAAAAAAATTACTTGGTAGTTTTGTCTATTGAGCGTTATCATCTATATTTTACTGATAAATTTATCATTCCTAGAATACTGTAGTTTAAAACTGATTGCTATTTAATTTCTCCCTGGTTAAGTTTCCATTTTACAGGAAAAAATAGCCCTTCTTTTGTCTTTGGAGATTGTATCACAGTCAGGTATTTTTCCACTTCTCTTACTCTTTTAATGCCACTGTTGGTTGATCACATTTTAAAGTTGGTTGATCATATTTTTAAGCTTCTGCAATATACCTAGCAGTGTGCTAGCAATTATATGTTACAGAAAAATTAAAGAGGTTATTATATATTTAGAAAAGTAATTAATGCATTTTAAAAATAAGAACTTTGTGCATATAAATATAATAAATAGAATAGCTACATTTATTGAAGTTCTGTGCAAAGTCATGTTTAGTTCTCACAAAGTAATTTTGGATTGGTATTATTCATATCTCTATTTTACATTTATGTAAATGGTGTCTAGCAGATATTAAGTAACCTTCTCAAGTACTAGAACCTGGATTTAACTGAGGTCCCTCTGAAACCAAAGCCCTACTCTTGGTTAATACATTAAGTTGGCAGAATTTAATCATTTTTTAAAATTTATTTATGCTTTCTTAAAAAATATTTTAAATTAATTCTTTTTTAAAAATTGTGGTAAGTACACACAGCAAAAAATATACCACCTTCATCATCTTTAAGTGAATAGTGGGATTAAGTACATTCACATCGTTGTGCAACCATCAGCACTATTCATCCACAGAACTCTTTTCATCTTGCAAAACTGAAACTATACCTATTAAGCAACAAATCTATGAATTTGACTATTCTATGTACCTAGTATGGGTGGAATCATACATTATATATTTTGTGTGTGAATGGCTTATTTCACTTAGCATAATGTCTCAACCTTCATTCATGTTGTAGCATGTGTCACAATTTTATTCTTTTTTAAGACTGAATAATTTTTTATGTATATATCACATTTTGTTTAACATTAATCAGTCAATGGACATTGGATGGTTTCTGACTTTTGGATATTGGGAATAATGCTCCCACAAACATAGGTTATACAGATATTTCTTTGAGTCCTTGATTTCATCTCTTTTGGCCACACATCCATATGTGGAATTGCTAGATAATTTGGCAACTCTGTTTAATTTTTTGAGGAGCCAACATACTGTTTCCAAAGTAGCTACACCATTTTATATTTCATCAACAGTGAAAAAAAGTTCCAGTTTCTTCACATCATCGCCAACATTTGCTAGTTTGTTTTTGTGTGTTTTTTGATAGTAGCTATCCTAATGGATGTAAGTAGTATATAATGATTTTTCATTTGCAGCCTGCTTGTTACCAACAGAAACTTGCAGTGATAATATATAGATTAAAAAAATTTTAAGTATATAAACGTATGATTAATCAACAAGATGAATTAGAAAATAAGAACCCCTCCTATAAAAATTAAATGGCATTCACATTTTTTGATATTTTGAGGGCTTCAATTAGATTATATGCCAAAGGGATGAAGAGAGAGGGCCAAATTCAGCAGGAAGACCAGTTTTGAATTGGCAAATTATAGAGAGGACTATTAAGAGATAGCAAAATATCTTATATTTAAATTTCTAACTAATAAAGTGAGTTGTCTACAAAATTTGTCTATAAATGAACAGATATCAAATATTTTGTATGTTGTGGGCTGTATGGTCTCTTTTGTAGATATTCAGCTCTTTACATTTGTAGTATGAAAGCAGTCTTAGAGTATATGTAAACAAATGAATATGGCTATGTGCCAATAAAACTTTATTTAAAAAAATGAGTAGTGGGGCAGATTTGCTCAGCAGATGATGCACCAAAAATTACTTAAGAACATTAGTTGCTTATATTTTCTTCTTGTTTTAAGAAAAAACATTTTAAGTGGAAATCTAGTTGAAATATAAATCAAGTGAACTTTTGTCTAATAGAACCTGACTTGTTTTGCATGCATGCATCTGTTTGTGGAATTTAAGAACACCAACATAGGTAGCAGAAGAGATATCTATCCCTGATTATTTTGTACTAGAACTTTAAAATAGCTGAATTTTTGTGAAACCCCCCATGGTGAGAAACCAACCTTGCTTCTCACTCCTTAATTACTATTTTAGCAAATAGCTTATTTGAAAGGTGTATCCAAAAATATGTTTTCCTGATACCATGCTTGTGTTATTTTTTTAAAATATTACTAACACAAGCTGCTGTTTTTATTTCTAAAGTGTAGTGTTTTGTCCTTTTAAAGTACATCTTCAATAAATAACTTTATACTTGATTTTGTAATCAAAGAAAAAACACACACACACACAACCAAGAATTAAAACACAGAAGGGGCCAGGTAGGGTAGTTCATGCCTGTAATCCCAGCATTTTTGGAGGGTGAGGCAGGAGGATCGCCTGAGGCCAAGAGTTCCAGACCAGCCTGGGCAACATAGCAAGACCTTATCTCTACAAAAAGAAAAAATTCGCCATGCAGAGTGGGATATACCTATTCAATAGGCTGAAGTGGGAGAATCACTTGAGCCCAGGAGGTCAAGGCTGCAATGAGCCATGATTGTGCCACTGAACTCCAGCCTGGGTGACAGAGTGAGATTCTGGTTCTGAAAATAAAATAAAATAAAATAAATCACAGAAGGAATAAATGAGAACTGAAATTAGTTTCTGTGAAGTGACTGATGGTTCTGAAAGTATATCTTAGACACTATTAACGAATGGTTTTATTTTTCACATCAATTTTTGATAACTTAAGAAAAAAGAAAATATACATATACAAAAAAATTTATCTTAGCCTCTAGGCTAGGACTTCTATAAAACCTCTTTAACTTTTCCTTTTCACTTTATTGTTCTGTCTCTGGATTCTTCATGATGAATTCTAACAATTAGCACCTATTGACTTCAGCCAGGAAATAACAAAAAGCCATCCAGAGCATAGTTCCTTTTATTCAAGGTGCTCAGGGCAGTACAGTGGAATTATTTTAGAAGATGTCCTTAACTTTTTATGCAAGCATATTCATCATCTTGCTATGAATAACAAATAAGTACACATTTGTTATGTAGCAAAATTTGTTAAAAACCATAGGAAAAGTATTACTGATAAATTAATTATAGACTCATCTGAATACTGAATAAGAAAAATACCTGGATATTGAATAGAATTTGTGATTTTTCTTCATTTAGAAGATAATGTGATTAGGTAGAAATGCATTCTTTTGTGGTGGATCAAAACATGTTAGTTCAAAATCTGTTTGATCTATTGTAAAAATATATTAAATTCGAGACTGACTAATTCAATTTTTTATTCCTTTTGCCTTAAACTGGATTCAGGTTGGCCTTTGTGATACTTAGAAAAACACAAAAAGAAAAAGCAAAAATAAAAACAACAATGTGAAAAAAGATTGATAATGAAAAATACTATTGTTATTTTATGGGAGGCATGATCACTTATTATATTAATGTCTATTTGTAATTACTAAAATATAAACATTTTAAGTATATGGACTCAAATTATTTTCTAAAGCAAACCACTCTGGCACAGTCAAGTAAATACATTATTGGGATTTTGTGTGTATGTTTGTTTTCCTCTCCTGTTGACTGTAGAAATATTTGGTTAATGGAGTACTCTAGGGCAAGTTGAATCAATGTTATGTTTGTGCCTTTTTTCCCATTCTAATGTGGTTTTGGTAGCTATATTACTAGAATTTCTGACAGAAACATTCTGGGTGATAATACAAGATCATATGGGGTTTAGAAAAGACAGAGTATTAATCTCTAGTGATTGATCCATCTGTGAGGTTTTCTGTTACAGTGGTAGAGACTGAAATGTGTTAGACTTTTAGTGGTAAAGCAATCTTATGTTTTTCTGCAACTGCTTTCCACTATATTTAAGTATGCTCTTTTTTCCCCTGTGTATGTGTGTGTGCGTGCATGTGTTCTAGCTTCCAGCCTTTTACAACTTATAGTCATTTTTTCTGAAAACTGGAAGCTTGAGGTGGCAGAGTGAGGAAAAACTAAAATTCATAAAGGCAGCATTATCTTAAAGTTATTTTCACTTGAAGACCCTTGTTTCTGTAGGATCAGAAAGCAGCCTAAAATCAACGAGTTATATGAGAAGCAAAATTCCCTAAAGAGGTTAAAGGTTTTGGACTACTAAGACCTCTAATAAGAGGAAGCAAAATAAGGCCGTGACTAAGAAAACTTTTGACTAATAGTTATTATACCCAAGGTATAAAACTAATGTATAGTTATATATATATTATGTAGATATACAATATATACATGTATATTTGTGTGTGTTTTACTTAATTATGCCCTCACAACCTTAAAATACTATTTGAAATAGTACTTTAATCTATAGTTTAAAATACTAAACTCATAGCTATGCATATATATATGTACACACACATGTATATGTTTTGAATAGTTTTATATCTATAGCTATATATATATACACACACACATACACACATATATATGCACATACACACACACATATATGCCCTCATGACCTTAAAATCCTATTTGAAAAATCTAATATTTATAAGTTTCCTTAGAATCCAACTTTATCATTGATAAAATATCAACAGTCATGTGCTTAAAGTAGTAATAAAATAAATTATCTTCATTCTCATAATTTTAATAATGCTAAGGATTTCACCCACATTAATGCTTATATAACTTCATTTACTCATTCAGTAAATACCAAGTTCCTGATCTGTGATTAATGTGACCTTGTTATCAAGAGGCTTACAGTTTTGGGGGAGACAGACATGTAAATATTTTCTAATCTGTGACTTTGACTATTCCTTTTTTCCCACAGTATATAACACAATATAAGAGCATCCAAAAAATTTTGCTCACTTACATGTATATATTTCTATTCATTCATCCTAGACTATAAGCCTCTGTAGGAAAAGGATAATTCAGGAGACATGCTGGGGCAGGGATTAGGAGTGCACCCAGATACAGGGAATGTCATATGTAACAGCTCTATATTCTTGCTAGAGTTTTCACTTACAGAGATGTGTGCTGACAAATAGGGACAAACATAAACCAGGGCCAGATTCAGGAGACTTCACATGGTAATGCAAATGTGTTTAGTTATCTGTAGTTATTGAGTGTTTACTTTGTGCTGTGGAAAATGAAGGATTTTGATGTGAGAGGTAAGAGATTAGTGAGATAGGTTTGGTTGCACTGTGAAAATGGTTTGGAGAAGAGCAAGACCAGCACTGGGTGATTTTTACATTGTGGCTATTGGAATAATTCAAGCAAGAGAAAATTGGGGACCAAAGGTAGGGCTGCAAGAGCTGAGAGCAGGAAACAAACATAAGGAAATACAATGAATGAGTCTTGGTTACTGATTAGATACTGTTAGTGAAGGACAGGAGTCAGAAGGAGAAGGCAGGGTAAAGATCTAAGAAATAGGTACAAGTCAGGGGATGTTTTCAACACTTCTTTTGACCAAATAAATGGATGGTGGTGACAATTACCCAATAAAATAAAATAAGGGGAGATTATGAGATCTTTTCTGACTTCTTATGTTTGAGATTCATTGTGACAACCTGGTGGAAAAATCCAGGAAGCTCTTAGGTGTACCTGATTAGTTCTGGGGAAATAATATGAGAAGTGTGGGCAGGAGAGGTAGATTTGGTATCCTTGGCTGTGGCAAATGATGCTAGTGGCAGTATCTCCTCGCTATTTGCTAGTATGAATCTTGAAGCTAGTTAAATTCAATCAGTATGTTATAGTTCATGATTGTTGGGAGTAATAGAAATAATATAAACTACCTTTTCACTGAAATTGGCACACAGTAAGATGCCATGGCATTGACGAGATGACATATGTAGTTTTCATAACCACCCTATGCAGAATGAGAAAAAATTATAGCTCAGCGAAACTATGTGACTACCAATTCCACAGAGTGTGATATTCACACACACTGAAATGAATAGGCTCTAATTCCATATCTAAGAATATGATTTCAACATGATTTATTCATAGTGTGTTTTGGTGTTGCCATTGCCCCATCCTTATTTTCACCAGATCATATATTAGATAAATCTGTGTGGCTAGAGGGATTTTCATGATAATAGGGCAAAAAAGGTTAGTCCACATGATGACTAACTTTTGTTAGCACTGTTTTTTGTTTTTGTTTTTGTTTTGAGACAGAGTCTCGCTCTGTCGCCCAGGCTGGAGTGCAGTGGTGCGATCTCAGCTCACTGCAACCTCTGCCTCCTGGATTCCTGCCATTCTCCTGCCTCAGCTTCCCGAATAGCTGGGATTACAGGCACGTGCCACCACGCCTGGCTAATTTTTTTGTATTTTTAGTAGAGACGGAGTTTCCCCATGTTGGCCAGGATGGTCTTGATCTCTGGACCTCGTCATTTGCCTGCCTCAGCCTCCCAAAGTGAGCACTGTGTTTTAATATCAGCTGTTTGATGTACACAGCTGGTATTCATGAATGCTATTGAGCCTGCTAAAGAGTTGACTTGGGGCCAGGTGCGGTGGCTGACACCTGTAATCCCAGCATTTTGGGAGGCCGAGGCGGGTGGATCATGAGGTCAGGAGATCGAGAGACCATCCTGGCTAACATGGTGAAACCCCATCTCTACTAAAAATACAAAAAATTAGCCGGATGTGGTGGCTGGTGTCTGTAGTCCCAGCTACTAGGGAGATTGAGACAGGAGAATGGCGTGAACCTGGGAGGCGGAGGTTGCAGTGAGCTGGAGCCGGGATCATGCCACTGCACTCCAGCCTGGGCAACGGAGCGAGACTCCGTAAAAAAAAAAAAAAAAAAAAAGTTGACTTGGAAATACTAAATATTTCCTATGTGTGAAAATATATACTTTTTAAAATAAAACTTGATATTGTGTGTGTATATGTGTATATACACATGTGTATGTATGTGTATACATATTTAAAAGGAGATGAATGGGAGAAGAAAATCTTTTACTTAAAAATATTAGATTGGGGAGTTTTAAAAAGCAAATTTCCTTAACATTAATTAACATATAGCATGTTTTACAAAAGCTGATGAAGATTTATTTCATAGATGCATGTTCATCATAAAAGTGATATGTAAATTCATTCCTTTTTTCTTACTAACCAATAAAGTTATTCTGCAAGAGAAATTTCAATATTTATTGTAATTTGATTGACTTTAAGTTTGCTTCTTCCATAGAGCTTTGTTCCTGGATTTCTATATATTTTTTTTTATTTTATCAAAGCGTAGTATATGTCTTAACACATTTAAAAATTATCTTATTTTGGCAAGTATCAACTAGATGGGTCTCTAAAATTAACTTTTTCCCATAGTCACAGTTAAATATTGTATTCTCCTAAAGTAGGGGAGGAAAATATGCATTATGCATTATGGAAACATAACATCAGTCCTCCTCGATTCTATATGTTTCCATAATGCCGAATAATTGAACATATGGTCTCTACCATTGTAGGCTAATTGGTATACACACAAGAAAATGAGGGGGAAGGAGGTGGAGAGAACATTGTAGGCAAGTCTTTGATCTTGGGATTTATGTTTACCCTCTTCAAATGAATTTGTAATAATGAGTTCATTACAACTCTAATATGTATACCTACATATATGCTATATGTTAAATCAAATGAGCAGATATTTTTAAACATAACTGGCATTATGCTAAATTATTTCTCCTCTAATATGTAATAGGACAGAACCAGAAACCCAAACCTGTGGTTTTCTCAAACTTCCATGGTACCTCATACAATAATTATGGAGAGGTAAATCATGATACAGTGGCTTAAGGGAGAAGAAGAGGTGAGAGTTTGTCAGTTGGGTTTTGTTTTCCTAATATAGAAATATAAACATATTTTATGGCAAGATAAAGAAGTGAGTAGAAAACAGATGTTTGGGATGATAATTAAATTTAAGTGGGGAGTGAGCAAAACAGGAAGAGACCAGAAAAGAACATAGGCAGAAATGTTCGCTTCTGAAAGTCGAAAGGATATTTTTTTTCCCCATTGACACAAAAATAGTGAAGACAGAAAAAGTTCTAAGGTGGAACATGTCAGCCAAGTGAGTTCACTTTGCTTTAGCCTCTTCTTAGTGAAGTAGTAAGGTTTTATTTACTCCTTTGAGTAGGAAGGCTTTACTGGAATCTAAAGGTTGGTGGGGAGGGGTGAAGAGAGAGAGAGAAAGAACCTTGAGTCCTCTCCAGGAACACACAGAACAGAAAGTGATAAGTAGTGTGAAGAAACTGTATGACATAGTAGAGAAGTATATACAAGGGACATTACATTGTTAATTAATTTTACATTTATGATGGGTCTTAATACTAGTTTACATTTATGGGGTGGAAGGAAGCAAAGAATAAATAAAGCATTTTATTTTAACAGAGGGAACAACTAGGGATGATACCTTTATTGAACATTAGTTTTCTTGTTTATAATTAAGATAAAAGTAATATATTTTGTACTTTTTACAATGAAATTAGTGATTATTTATCAAATGGATATTCTAGGAAACCTACAAAATTATCACCCCTTCAAGCATATATAAATAAAATCAACAAACACACAAAGCTGGTTTGAGCCAGTTTTATCCAGCTATAAATAATACTCAGGTTGTAATTAATTGCTTTGAAAAGAAGTTAATCCTATCAGGTCATTAAATAACCCCATTAGTAAATTATTGTGACAAGCATATTAGTTGTTAAATACAAGAACAGTAGCATTTTAGCAAATTGTTAGTCCTTAGCAGCTACTTTTATTTTGCTTAAATATAGTGATAGAACCAACCACCATGCCATTACAGAGTATTACTATTGGAAAGAATATAGGGCATTTTCTGAGTTGAAAGTTGAAGATGAATTCACCTGTAAGCATATTATGCTATGTGCACTGGGTTTATTTCAAAATCAGATGACCATATGAATATACAATACTCATATACAGTAAGGTGGAAATTAAAGAAATGAAGGTGAATGTGAAGAAACAAAAGAAAGCAAGAAAATGTATGTATGACTTGATGAAGGGCAATGTAATTTAGCATTCATTCAAAAACTTTTGAGTTCTTATACTATGTGCACTTTTAAAAATTTCAGGTAAACTTCACAGCGTTACATGAATAAAATAGCAAGTTGAAAAATTTAACTTGCTGTTTTGAGGAATGAAGTAATTCATTTTAAGCTAAGCTTTCAACTTTAGTTGACGGAAGAAGTGAGTACTGATTTCTGTTAAAGACTTAATTAGCCATGTATTAAAGAACAATAGTTCAATATACATGGCATGGAAAATACTCCCCATTATGGATTGATATTTTTAAACTATAACTGTTCAGAGCAATACAGATAATCAAATAATATCCATCACTGAATATGTTGAGCTGATACCACTCTTATACAAATGTACAGACTGTATTTATAATCTAAAAATTATCATTGAAAGCTTTCCCTTGAATTTCCAGACTGCCAATTTATAAGCAGCCTGGTTGGACATATGTAATTATATCAAATTTATATATTCATTCTACCAGCATTTACTATGGTCTGTCCTAGGTACCTGTTATTACGCATTCAATGAAGGGGAAAACATTTTTCTTGACTTCACAAAGATCAAAGATTCATTGGGTGTAAAGTAACATAATTACAACAAAATATGGTAATAACATAAGTAGTGATAGAGAGATTCCCAGAGAGTTGCGGGCGCACAATGGGTAGGTCCAACATTCCTGGGATGACTTTTAAGTGTGAGGATGTGTATTGGGTCAGGGAGGGAGCCATAGAAAACTTCCTAGAAGAAGTGGTGTCTTTACTGAGTTGCAAAGATGATTAGGAGTTAACAGGAAAAGAGAAGTTAGAGGGAGAAGGTTTTTTTCTGAAAGATGGTTCCAGAGAGCCAGGTGTTCAGTGAACTAGCATTATAAACCTCTAGTGTTTCTGGATCTGTGACAGTCCAATTTTTTAGTCTTTAGGCTGAAGTGTAAGGCAAGAAGCAAGTCATACAGTCATAGAGGGCTTGTTAGTAGGTTAGAAAAGTTGGGCATTTATTCTACTGAATACGAAAAGTGATGAAAAGGTTTTATGCAGTGTAGGCTTTCTGGGTAGATGATGAATTTAAAAGTGATGAGACTGGACATGTGGAGATGGGCTGGACAGAGGTTATACAGTGCAGGAGAGTGATGATTAGAGATTGAACTTGGGCAAATGCTGAAGTAATTAATTAATATTTAAGTCTAAATTCTTAGGTCTTTTTTCCTTATAATTTAATATCAGGAACTTTAATGAGAACATTAAAAAATAAACCACTAGTAAGAAGCTGTTCGAATTACACGATGTTTTAAATTTATGTGGCTTAGTGTTTTCAATGTTGTATTTATCCCTATGTACATATAATCAAATCTAACCATTATCATAAAAGTCAAAATAATTATTTTCAACCTAATAAAGCTATATTTTCCCAGTATTGACTTTGTAGAAATGATGTATTTTGATCAGCATTTGCAGATTATGTAAGATTATTCCTATAATTGGTTTCAAAGCATTTTCTCATATTTATCTCCTTGAATATTAAACCTCATTAGGAAATATATATTTAGATATGCAGAGAAGACTAATTTTTAAAACTAAAACATAAAACTAATTGAAGTGTGTAATAGAGCATTAACAGCCATTGAATTCTAGTATAACCAAACAAGATATTTTCTTGTTGTTTTGGCTTATTTGCTGCAAACTGTAGGTACTATCTGTAGAATAAAACTAGTACTCATGAACAGAAACAAGCAACTGAATACCTTTTAATTTCAGTAGTTGTGTTCCTATAGGTCTATTTCAACTATCTATTGGTCTCAAAAGTGTTTGAATTTTCATGTGAAATTCAAAAGCAAAAGCTGCTGTTTGCTTTAATGATTATTCAGGAATAATTCTAATTAGCAAATCTGTGGTTCCATTGTTTCTAGTGCATAGTCTCTGAGAAGAATTTCAGAAACCACCAGTCTTCAGCATTTTCTGAGAGTTATTTAATAAATATATTTCTAATTGGAACACATTATTGATGTTGAATTATCAGTTTTCTGATACCGTTATTAAGATAAAAATTGCAGCATAAACTGTTATTTCTAGACGCCCATGGTTCCTTTGTTAGGGAATCATCTTTTATCAGATATATTTATGACTACAAGAAGATGGATGGTTGTTCATTTACACACAATGTATTAAAAATAAAACCAGTTGCTTAGTCAGTAATGGCAAGAGAATGTGTTTTCACTGATTGAGAGGAGATCATTCAACACTGTCAAAAAATAATTTGCTTTATATTACATTTGCCCATAAAAAATATTGACAACTTTATAAGTCATAAGAGTGAGGCAGCTGATGGGCAAGACTGCATGTTTTAGAATTTGGAAATTTAATTTAAAAATACAAATTTTAATATTCTTTATAATTTTTAGTGAATAAATATCTACAGAAAGTCATAACTCATTTTGTTTTCCCTAATCCTTGCTTACTGGCAGGCTAATTGAACAGTGAAGGTCCTAAAGAATACAGGCTGGGCACAGTGGCTCATGCCTGTAATCCTAGCACTTTAGGAGGCCGAGGTGGGTGGATTACCTGAGGTTGAGAGTTCAAGGCCAGCCTGGCCAACATGGTGAAACCCCATCTCTACTAAAAATACAAAATATTAGCTGGGTGCAGTGGCTTGCGCCTGTAATCCCAGCTACTGTGGAGGCTAAGGCAGGAGAATCGCTTGAACCTGGTAGATAGAGGTTGTGGTGAGCTGAGATCATGCTGCTGCACTCCAGCCTGGGCTACAAAGTGAAACTTCATCCAAAAAAAAAAAAATACAATCATTCAGCAGAGTTAAGAAATTGCAGTTGAGTTTTGAATCAAGCCCAAGTTCATTCTTGGAATATTGACCATTTATAGTAAGCAAAGTCACACCTGGAAATAGATCTCATAGATCCAGTCAGTCTTTTGAAAAAAAAAAAATTCCTAAGTATTGAGACAAAGTATGATACAATTTATCGATGGAAATTCTTCTTTATAAAATTAGTTTAATGAGGATTTCATTTAAAAATGGCAGACCAAATGCAAGTGTATCTCTATATCCTGTCCTGGATTGTCACAAAAATGAAAGCAACAGGACTTGTCAAAAATCATAAGCCCAGAATGAAAAAAAGAATAGAAAGGAGCAGAAATGACAACATTTTGGAAGTTGAAAAGCAGATGGCTACATGAGGTTGGACTTAGCAGACCCAAGAAAGCTAAATCCTTAACCAGACTGGAAAAGTATCATAATGTGTACTACTGAACCTACTTAAGGTTTCAAGATTGGTAGTACCAGGTAGCTGTGGAAATAAGAGTGAAGACAAGGCCAAAAAATAGGGAATTTATGAAGAGTGTATTAAAAAAAATAGCTAGACCCCTTGATTCCCTCATTCATCTTGAGTAGCCTGAGAATTCTGTTGTTCAGTAAAGAGGATAAACCCAATGTCTAGACCAGAGGACACAAGACAGAAAGATCTTCCATGAAAAGAAGGGGATTAGTGAATTTCTGCATGCTACAAGTGGAGAACATTATTCTCCTTCTTCTTGCTGGGCTGCCAGAACAACTGCTCCGTAGGTAGAATATGACAGTTTGGCTTGGTTATTTGTTGCATAAGATGTGTTGTTGTGAATTATAAGATTGCTAGTTACTGGAAAATGGTACATTTAGATTTACAAATAAAAATGGAAATACGACAAAATTAGAGCTCAGGAAATGTAGGTATTTTGAAAAGTCACTCTTGTCTTCTAAGCCTTTATTTCTACGTAATAAATAATGATGTTCTTTAGCAGTTATATTATTAAAAAGTAAAAAGTAAAGTGTGTCCTTCTTTTTAGTTTCCTAGGCATGCTAACCCTTTTCATCCTGATTTCTCCCAAAACAGTGAAAGCTAAATGACTCAAAAAGAACCTTTAACATCAATATTTCTGTTAACTGGCTCACAACACAAGCTAACATGAGTTCATTCACATTTATATCAAATGTGTACAGTTTTTAAAGTTTTTGTTTCCCTTGGTTGGGGCGGGGTGGAGGCAGAGTCTTCTGCAGCAGTGCTTTGTGTATTCCTATGCTTGTTATTCTAATTTGATTGCTTCTGCTATAAAAAGACTGTTTTTAAGTATTTTAACTTTTATTGTTGTCACCAAAATTTTAATTTCCTTGTCCAAGCTGAATTTTAGAAATCAACTTGTTTAAGCAAAAGCAAAGCAAAACAAAACAAATTTAACTCCATAGGAAATTACTTCTATTACTTTGGATCTGGGAAGCTGGATGTATTTCAGCAGGCAGCAGTGGAAGGAACTTGCAAAAAGCATCTTCTGAGAGCTGAAACAGCAGTCACAAATGTGTCTCGCTCTATTTGAGGCTTAACAGAGTAGGAGAGCTAAGCTTCAAGAAACCATGTCTTAGCCTCTAAGGAAAAAGATGTACATACTTTTGTGTGAGCTGTGCAGTAATTTTAAAAATCAGATCCATGACACTTCATTGTGGGATCCCAGAGGATTTTGTTCATTTTCAGAATTCCTCTTCACTAAATTAATTGCCAAAGTTTTTTTCTTAGGAAATGCAAGGGTCAAGTATGCTTGTGTATATTCAAGTAGGTCACAACAGTTAGAAAACTATTTCTGTTATGGTAGCTGATATGGTTTGGCTGTGTCCCCACCCAAACCTCATCTTGAATTGTAGTTCCCATAATTCCCACATGTTGTGAGAGGGACGGGGTGGGAGATAATTGAATCATGGAGGCGGTTTCCCCATACTGGTCTTGTGGTTATGAATAAGTCTCACAAGATCTGATGGTTTTATAAGGGAAACCCTTTTCTCTTTGTTCTCATTCTCTCTTGCCACCACCATGTAAGACTTACTTTTCATCTGCTGCTGATTGTGAGGCCTCCCCAGCCACATGGAACTGCGAGCTCAGTCCACATGGAACTGCGATTCCATTTTTCTTTATAAATTACCCAGTCTCAGGTATATGTTTATCGGCAGCATGAAAGCAGACTAATACCATAGCCCATATTTGATTTTTATTGACTATTTTCACGTTATTTTTAATTATTATTTACCATTTAATAGTATGTCTTTATTTTTATAAAGGACATTTCTGACAAATAGAACAATGTAGTGATCAAATTATTCTTTCTAATGGTATGCTTTTGCTGCTCATGTCAAATAATACGTATTGGAGATTCTATACAGAAAGATTATATACAATAGAATACCTCACATAATCGTGAAAATATATGGAAATATATATTACTTTATTATAACTCCCTGAACTTTTATGAATATTAAAGGGTCCCATAATGCAATCTTGTATCTTTTGTGAAATCACTATAAAAATAATATTATATTGGTCAGTAAATCTTTATATATTGGCTGATGTCATAGAATTCCTTAAAGAATTTAGTGATAGGAAAATAGTTTGGCTCCTAATGAGTCAGTAAGCTTTCTTTCATCAGATATTGATATCTATGTAATTTCTAATAATTTCATTTTACTTCAATGCAAAAAAAATCTCAGGGTTAATTTCAGTGCTCAATCATTGTAATTATCTATCCATCATATTAGATTATTTCAAATGCGTTATGGAAGCAGGAAAGTGTATATTATAGCTACATATTCTGTAATCTATTTGGCCCTGTGCAATTCTGTGAATGGCATCTTAACTCGTTAATTTTTGAGATTGTTGGGTTGGCTAAGATAAGGTGGGGGTTGTAAACTGTAGAGACACCTTGATAAGTTATTGTGCACATGTATGGAGAGCACACGCACAATATTGATCACTGCTAGATACAAAGTTCAGACTTCAACAGAGATCTGATTCTGATTTTTCTCCATCACTCTTCAGTCTATACTCACAGTTTCATAATTAAAGCCTTATTATTTCGTATAAGGACCATACCTTATGTTTATCCTTTGTTAAATGTGTGTGTGTGTTTATGTATGTGTGTCTGGAAGGATAGAATTTTATCGTTATTACTCATTTAACACTTAGTACAAAAATGTTGCAGACCCTTCCCTATAAAAAGGTGAGAGGATAAGGTAGGGAGAATAGAAGAGAAGGAAAAGGGGGACACTGGTCTCATGAAAATATAAAAAGACAAGAAAATTATCATGAGAATACAAAGACAACAGAATATAAGACAACTAAGAAATTGACATTTTGGCTGGGCGTGGTGTCTCACACCTGTAATCCCAGCACTTTGGGAGGCCGAGGCGGGCAGATCACGAGGTCAGGAGACAGAGACCATCCTGGCCAACATGGTGAAACCCTGTCTCTACTAAAAATACAAAAATGAGCTGGATGTGTTGGCACGTGCCTGTAATCCCAGCTACTCGGGAGGCTGAGGCAGGAGAATCGCTTGAACCCGGGAGTCGGAGTTGCAGTGAGCTGAGATGGTACCACTGCACTCCAGCCTGGCAACAGAGGAAGACTGTCTCAAAATAAAAAAAAAAAAAAAGGAGAAAGAAACAAACTGAAATTCTGACTATGAAAGGCCACTTTTACCTGATTCCATTCTTTCATTTAATGATTTGTCATATTTTTGAAAGGTATTATTTGTCCATGCACTATACTTGTTCTTCAGTAAAGAATTTAGGCATACTCTCTTCCCAGAGATGCTCATCGGTGTTTAAGGGGAAAAATATTATTGTAGTGACGTACAAAGGCAGGACAGAGAAGATAGATAAATGACCATCTAGGGGGTTGAGTCTTTAATCTGGAGGGGTGGGAGTATGTTAGATAGAAAAATTGAAGCAGGATCATCACTGGCAGATAAAGTGGTGTCCACCATAACACGGAGACTTGAAAGAAGAGGGCGATTTGGAAAACTGTGATACTTATGGGATGGCATATGCCTAGGAAGCATGCTGAGGGAGGCAGAGAGTAAATAACAGTAGATAGGACATGAGGGTAGGAGACAAATAAACAATTATGGGTCATATACCCGAGGTTAAGAAGTTTACAGAGTTTAGATTTATCCTAGAGACAGTGAAAAAGCATCTGAGTTTCTTGATTGATATCATAGGAAACTGCCTTAGGCCTACCATGCTCAGGATCTTCACCATATAAAATACTGCAATAGAAATGTCCCTCACCCTTCCGCCCTCAAATTAAAATTATGTGGGTTTTGTTGAGACCTGAATGAAATCTTGATAATATGCTTTGCTTTTAGCTTTTCTTGTTTACTCTGAATTCTTCAGATCTTTTTCTGGAAAATTCTCCTGCACAAATTCACATAATGTTTATTATAAATTTACTGGGAAGGGGGCCATATCCATGTGTAAAGTTATTAGCACTGTAACTTAATGGGAGACAGTTTGTGAATAATCAGTAATGATACCAATTCATAATGATGAAACAGAATATTTATAAACTATTTCCTTTTTATTCAATTGCGTGGCCATTTCTAGTTTATGAATTCATTATCAGGTCAGATTTTAAGTGAATGTTAGCTTTATGTTCTTATAGGTTAGGAGATGTTAGTCAAAGAGGATGAATAACATGAGAATTTTTTAAGAGAAAATGAAAGTGATTTCTAAAATTCTCTTTTGCAGCATCTGTACTCTTGAGCTGTTTTTAAGGCAGTAAAGCAATCTAGATTAAATCAGTTGTCCTTTTTTTAGGTTATATGACTATTTATAGAATGAATATAGTGACTCATGATCCATAAGATCATCTTGATTTCTTGTATTATAAATTGATCATTCTCTATTATTTATTTACTTAGAGAATAAAAAAAATGAGAAAGATTTTACAGTTGTCTCTCACTTTGTTCCATTTTCTTTTTGTGGGCTTAAAAATTATAGTAGGTAGATAAATTGCCTTTCTTTGGCTTCTGAAATGATTTTAATAGCTTAAGCTAAATTAAAAAATATATCTCTGAATCTTTGTTCTAGCAATTTGATGTGTTAGATATTAAATATATTCATAGAAAAAGAGCTTATGTTATAAATTTATTATTATTGTGTACCTAATTTTAAATGCCTATTATGACTGCATCTATTTGGCATTTTTAAAATCTGGTTTGATTTAGCTCCTGATAAAGCATATTGAATTCAGAAAATATAATACCATTTAGGATTTTTTGCTGCAAAATCTATTATGCTGTAGGAGGTTTCACATTTCCAGAATGCAAGCAGTAAGTTTTGTGGGGTCAGGGTGTAACCAGTGAATGAAAGTCAGAACTCAAAATAAAGTGCCTTTTCTGTTTAACACTGGGCACTGATAGAAAATGATAATGTTTGATTAATGAACGGCAGCCTTGCAGCGGGTGAAAACATCTGCAAGAAGTGATTTATTATTTCAAAGGTATTGGAAGCTTGCAGTATCTTGCCGATTTAGGTATGTGTGCCTGAATAAAATAAATGAGATGCAACATGTGAAAAATGAAAACACATTACTTGTAAAGGATGTGTCACAAGCAGGGTATTTTTGTTCAAGTACACTTTGTCATGGGGATTTTTAATGCTGTTCTGAATACAAATCATTTAGCTGGTTCATAAAATCGCCTCAGTTGGAATTCTTGCATCTATCATCCAAGACATAAATGAGGGTTAAACTTAATGTGGTGTAACATATCCTTAAATGTTCAAATTTTGTATCATATACAACTATTAAAATTGTACATGTTTTATGTATAAAGATGAATAAATTATAGCTACTTAAAATAACGGTGCCCAAAGAGAAACAAGGTTTGAGGTCTTAATTGAACACTCATCAAATACTCAGAGCTAAGGCTTTTCACTGCAGCTATTGTGGCCAGACATTTGAATAATCTATCATTTTATGATTGAACAATTTTTAGTTAGGTGACATGTTATATGACAAATAATAGAATATAATGAAGGGAATGGTACTATCTTAAGTACTAATATTTAAGCTCTCCTGTGTGTGTGTGTGTGTGTGTGTGTGTGTGTGTATACACACCTTGAATTATTCACTGTGGAAACTGAGATAAGATTTAAATTTTTTTCAAGGAACAAGTAAACTGATAATATTCATAATAGGGATGATAAAGAATGTGAAAATAAACTTGGAATAATCTATATTAGAGTTATGCCCTAGGGACTACTAATTCCTTCTTTTGTGGTTTATGAGATGTATCTATCTGTTTGTTTAACTTGCCTCTAAAATGCCCTTTTGTGAAGTTGGGTGTTGTAATTATGAGCAAGCTCCTCTCCAGATCAACAGAATTTAGGAAAATATAATCACCATCATAAACTAAAATCTATGGGAAAAACATGTCTTTTTTAAAATTTGAAAATTTCAAATTGTGTGCGTAATTGTTAATAACTTAGAAACTGAATTGGAGCAAGGTTTAGGTATCTCTTTTGACCATTGTTTCCTTAGGTCTTAGCATAAAACTAAATCTTCACTAAATGTTTTGTTGAATGATTGAATACATTACAAGATTAGAAGAGGAAACATTGTTCTTAGCAGTTTTGCTCCTTTTTCTACTGGAGTAATGGAGAACCTGTTCTATGCCAGGCAAAGAGCTGCACTTGAAATATGAGAGTAAAGAGGATAGATAGAGTCCTTGTTCTAGAGGAGCTCCTAGCCTTTGGGAGACAGACATTCAGTACACCACATCACATAATGAAACATTTTGAAAAGCAGAAATGTAAGGGGCTATGAGGGTGCATTCTAAGGGAACATCCCCTAAGTGGAGGGAGGAGGGATCCTGCAAGCTGAGTTTTGAGAGAACAAAGAAAAGAAGCAGTGGCAGGAGATGGTAGATAGCTAGGTTGGGAAGTGAAATGATCAGATTTGCATTTGGAAAAAGAATTACTCTGTCGGCCTCGGTGGATGGCAGAGTAGAGGTGGGAAACCTTTTAAGAGGCTATAGCAAGGGGGCTGTTAATAAAAACAGGAGGTAATGCATTGATTCTAATCTATCCAGGCATACAAATCTTTGCCAACTATGGAACCTCAGTGTTTCGCCTGTGTCCCAGTTTCTGTTTTCTTCCAGGAATGGTCATGGCTTAAAAATAAGAGTGTCTTTCATCATTACTTTTTGGAACTTCCTACTTCCCTTTCTTATATTAAACTTTCAAATATGCGAGTCTTAATTATCATTTAAGTTAAACACAGTGGTATTCTTCTGACAATAACACAGTTCCAGTAAGATTTTATGTTTTCCAAGTTTTGACTTCACTAAAATGTGAAGAAAAAATATTATTTTATTATCAAAGAGAAATACATGATTAATTGTAGTATGAGCAGATTTAAGCACACTAATTGTTATTTCCAACCACAAAATCATTCAAGATAGAAAAAGAAACATATTTTAAGTAACTTATTCATGTGCAGATAGTATCATAAGTAGGATGATAAATATGAACAAGATTTAAAAACGCATTTATAAAAAGAATTTCTACAACCTTTCTATTTTCTAAAATTTGCTAACCCTCACTGTCAGGAATATTTCACTCATCTTTTGTGCTATCAGATAAATCCAGTTTTTAAATGGAAATAGTCATGATCACCTTGAGAGCTCCTTATGTAGCTGAAAATCTTTATTAAATTGATTTTTAGTATTTACTTCTCTAGGCTGAATAATTACAGTTCCAATTAATTAAAGACTAAAAATTGCTTCCTCAATTACACTGCAATATGTAGGCAAACATAGGAAAATATAAACCTTCTTGATTTAGGAGTTTTTTAGAGCTCCTTGCTTAGATGTTAAATATTAATGTAGCCTAACATGCTTAACATCAAAGGACATATAGAGATTTGTTCTTCTTACTAATTATGTAGATATAACATATGTAAAACAAAATTAAGATCTGGGTGTACTTACTACAAATATAATACGAATTTAGATTCAATATAGGACACTGAGGGTCTATAGAGGATCTTCTAAGGGGAATCTTCTCTGACTGAAATGAGGTAACAGTAGCCGTATGCTTATACATAGTTTCTAAGAGTCTTCCATTCCAAGTGATTATGATTAAAAAGTTACTTAACAATTCTTTGTTCTATTTTTTTAAAGTTAATTATGAATAATCATATAATTTGCCTCACAGGACTGAGAGGATTAAATGATATCACACAGCGAAAATGCTTAGAATAATGCCTGGCATAAAACAAATGCTTAACATGTGTTAGCTATTATTATAATGTATTCTTACCTTTCAATAGTGAATAAAACTGCGTGTCTTTGTAGGAGAAATCAGTGTCTTTCCCAGTTCTGATTCCACTTTTACTTGATTTCTCTTATTTTTTTAATAAAGTGTTTTCTTTTAGTAACTATTTCTAAACCTCATTGTCAAAATACTAATTTTAACCATAATCATATAACAGGAAATCCAAGTTTATTCCCCAAGTATTTAGCTTCCTATCAAACACATGACATAGTATCTATTGAGATGATCCACAAACACCAAATTGCCTGTAAGTAACACGGTCTACCTGACTGGGTCCACTTTTACCTTAGTTTTAAGTCAGTTTGCTTATAATGTCTTAGACATTTACTCTAAGCCCCAGAGTGATTTCCATAGTCATACTTTCTAAGGTTAGATGTTCTAGATGATGACTGCTTGATTGAATCCATATTTAGTCTCACTATCTAGATTCCTTACCATGATTATAGTGAGGCTGTCAGTATGGTTTTCTGATTGCCAGACCAAAACTATGACAATTGACTCAAACTATCACCTAATAATGCTTGCACTTAAATCCAGACTTGACATTCAGTAGTCTTATTATGACTACAAGGTTCCTTTCAATAATAACTTTCTGTGTTTCTGTAAGGCTGTAGCCAAGGTGAAAGTTAATGAAAATCTGATTTGGTAGTAGCAGCAGGAATGAATTTAAGAAGATGGATGAGAGAGAAAGGGCAGAGTTGAGTCATCAGTAATTGGCAAAATATCAGATGTATGAGTTGGGAAAAACTAGAAGAGACTCTGCAGTTAGTAACTTTTTTATTTTAGTAGCTCCTTTTTGGACATAATTTTGGTTATCATACAGCCTTGACAGTTTAGTGATCTTAATATTTTATTAGGAAAAACTTCAAATATGAAGTAATTTTATATATCTGTTTTCTCAGAAGTTATACAATTATACAAAGATACTATGCAGATATAATATGGTTTGATAACAAGTCAGTAATTAGAGATAATCTTTTTAGCTCATTCAGAGAAATTATAAAGATAAAATATTTTTGAATGAAATTATGCTCAATATTATTTTATTATACATTGTATATATATTTCCCTTTAAAAACATATGTGATTTTGGATTTAAAGTTGTCTGCTTTTAGTAAAACACTCATGCTGGATAAATATTTATTACATTAGAATAAAAACTGTATATTATACTGGTTCTGTTATTGTTCTTATTATTGTTGTTTTCTTCATGATCTCCTACATGTTATTTCAACCCAAGAGAATTTATCTTTCATTTCTAATCAGATAGACATTTGGCTCTGTACTCATCTCCCCATCACTTTGGGCCACCAAATATAAGATTACTTATAAGAAAATGTATAAATGTTAAAATTTAAGAATATATGTGTATTTAAATTTTTATTGGTGGAAAGGACACCAAAATATTTAAACTTATATTTTCTAGTAAGCTAGTTCCCATTTCTCCTTAAAGTCAACAGCCATATCAAAAAATGCATTTTTTTTAGGAAATCAGAAAACAAATACAAGTGGTATATTCTGATGTAATTTAGGAGCTTCCAGAGCTGATGAAATCAGGCAATAACTACAGGTGAGAAAGTGCAAATAAGTATTTTAGAGTCTTGGGAAACCCAGGAATGGTATCAGATACAAGGGCACTTTGTTCTTCTTTAAATGGATGGGTATGGGAACTGAGATGAGCAATGCTGGTGAGGGGAAGAAACAACAGCAACCAAGAGCTTTCTGAACTTGATTTTGTTCAGAAAAACAGAGTAGGTGAAACTACTCAAGTAATCCAGTACAAATAAGCCATATTTGCAAGTAGCATCCTATCCCTGTGGCAGCAAGAAAGGAGAGAACTCTGTCCCTCACCATAACCACCTCTGCAGGAACATCCTGCAAATAACCAATTAAGCAAAGTTAGCTCATTACATGATGAGTAATAAGATATTCTCATGGCATTAAAAGAAAAATACTACGGAAAATTTATGGAAAAGAGGCAATTAATTTACCAAGAGATAAGCATACTTTCCAAAAAAATTGCAATGGAACATAAAGAAAATAACAAAACATTTTGAACTTTATTTAAAAGAAGAAAAGTTAATCTCATATTACCATGAGTGTTTTGAAAACCGTAAAGCATAAGCCTCAGAACAAAATAAGAAAAAGTAGGAAATAGAAAGTGAGTTGACAAAATATAAAAGAAGATGTGCGTTCAAACAACATAATCACTAAAATAAAGACACAATGGGAGGAGCATAAGAATGAATGAAGATAACAAAGCCCTGTAGAGGACATCTGATATGGAAAGGAGGAAAATGAAAAAAAAAATAAAAAGAAGATACAGATAAAAGTAAAGAATAGGGAGAGAAAATAATAACCAAAGGAAACAATCAAAGCAGATTCAACATATGCATAATTGGAGTACTTCAGGAGCATTCTGCACTGCACTGGAACAGAATATATATTTGAAACTATAATACAAAAAATCTTTTTGTGTGAAATGAAATGTTTGAAATTGTACTTTGAAAAGACTTGCCCTGGGATGCTTTAGACAGAAATATCCTAGGAAAACTTTTGTATTTTACAAAATAAAACTTCCTTGGACATATAGGGAAAATGATCAAGTAATACTGAAGAGAAAATATTAGACTGGCTTTACACTCCTCACAGCATCATTCTGTAACAGAAAACACTGAAACCAAACTTACAAGATATTTAGAGAAATAAAGTGTGAGCCAAGTATTTGATATTCAGCTAAGATTTTCTTCAAATATAGAATCTACAAGTAATTTCTCAGAACTCAGGAAAGATTGTTTTTTGGAGACTGTTCTTGGTGAAACTGTTAGAGAAAAACTTTAGTAAGACTGGAGTTCAAAATTATTGTACAGAGATCAACAGCTTTTATATATGCAAACAGTAACCCATCAGAAGATGTAGTAAGGAAAGACCATATTTATAAGAACAACAAAAGTTAAATTATTTTGTTATAAACCTAACATATCATTAAGCCTCATGAATTAAAATAATATGGCATTAGATCATGAAAACATATATTAACAGAACAGATTAAAAAAACAGAAACAGACACAAATGCATACAGAGGTTTAGAATATTTAAAAAGTAGCATTTGAAATCAGTGTAGAAAAGACAAGTTATTTCTTACATGGCATTGATATAACTGGGATATCCTCTGTAATGGAGTTGGATCCATTCACTAAGATAAAATAATATATTTCACGAAAAAGGAAATTAAAATGACTTCTAAACTTTTGAAGAGATGCTCAACTTCACACATAATAAAAGAAGTGTAACTCAACACTCCCTGACCTACCATTTTATCTATCACACTGACAAATTGTTGACGAGGGTACAAGGAAATAGACACTCCTATACAATTATTATGTAAAACCATCAGTTCCACCTCTTGGAAATTACATACATGAAACAATGTGTCTAAAAGCTTATTAACTGCACTACTGTTTATAATAGCAAAGTAATGGAAACAACCTAAATGCCCATCAAGAAAAACTAGGTAGTAACTGATAAATAACTTACAGCATATTCACGCAATAGAATACTGTAAGTTTTAAAAATATTAAAGATCTTTAAATACTGATGGGGAAATATCTCTAAGATGGAACAGTACTGGGAAGAAAGTTGATGTAAAACCATATATATTATAATTTGCCTAAAAAAGTAAAATTTTTCTTGTGTATGTATTAAAAAATTATAGACACAAGGCTACCCAAGAAAACTTAAAATAGAGGAGACAACAGTGAAGGGTCACTTTTCATGGTGTCTATTTTTATATCTTATCTTTGCATGTGTGATATATATTAATTATTCCAGAATGTATGTGTGAAATATTTGACATTAAAAACATGTAAAATTGGCCAGGTGCGGTGGCTCATGCCTGTAATCCCAGCACTTTGGGAGGCTGAGGTGGGCAGATCATGAGGTCAGGAGTTTGAGACCAGCCTGGCCAATGTGGTGTTACCCTGTTTCTACTAAAAATACAAAACAAAAACAAAAACAAAAACAAAAAACAAAAAACAAGCTAGCTGTGTGTGGTGGTGCTCGCCTGGAGTCCCAGCTACTTGGGAGGCTGAGGCAGGAGAATCTCTGGAATCCAGGAGGCGGAGGTTGCAGTGAGCCAAGATTGTGATACTGCACTTCAGACTGGGCAATAGATGGAGACTCTGTCTCAAAACAAACAAACAAACAAAAATGGAAAATTCCCTTTATAATGTATTACCATCTGATGTATATACTCAAATTATTTGCAACATATAGTTACCTGAAACCAAGGGTCAGAAAGCTATGGCAAGAATTTTTAACGTGATCTTTTGGTAGATATATAAAATTACAGTTTTATTTTTATTACTCATTGGAGATTGAAAAGCTTGAAATTTTCTTTTCCAAGTTCCCCCATATACAGACATAGCATTCAATACAGATGTTTTCTATGGTTCTCAGTAGAAGGCTTCTGTGCAGAAAACCATTGCAGTGAACTCAAATAAAGGATGATTCTTTTTTTTTCAGATTTTAAAAATACAATTTTTTTTAAAATTATACTTTAAGTTCTAGGTTGCATGTGCAGAATGTGCAGGTTTGTTACATAGGTACACACGTGCCATGGTGGTTTGCTGAACTCATCAATCCCTCATCTACGTTAGGTATTTCTCCTAATGCTATCCCTCCCCTAGCCCCCCAACCCCCGACAGGCCCTGGTGTGTGATGTTCCCCTCCCTGCGTCCGTGTGTTCTCATTGTTCAACTCCCACTTATTAGTGAGAACATGCAGTGTTCGGTTTTCTGTTACTGTGTTAGTTTGCTGAGAATGATGGTTTCCAGCTTCATCCATGTCCCTGCAAAGGACATGAACTCATCCTTTTTTATGGCTGCATAGTATTCCATGGTGTATATGTGCCACATTTTCTTTATCCAGTCTATCATTGATGGCCATTTGGGTTGGTTCCAAGTCTTTGCTATTGTAAACAGTGCCACAATAAATATACATGTGCATGTGTCTTTATAGTAGAATGATTTATCATCCTTTGGGTATATACCCAGTAATGGGATTGCTGGGTCAAATGGTATTTCCAGTTCTTGATACTTGAGGAATTGTCACACTGTCATCCACAATGGTTGAACTAATTTACATTCCCACCAACAGTGTAAAAGTGTTCCTATTTCTCCACATCCTCTCCAGAATCTGTTGTTTCCTGACTTTTTAATGATTGCCATTCTAACTGGCATGAGATGGTATCTCATTGTGGTTTTGATTTATATTTCTGTAATGACCAGGGATGATGAGCTTTTTTTCATATGCTTGTTGGTCACATAAATGTCTTCTTTTGAGAAGTGTCTGTTCATATCCTTTGCCCACTTTTTGATGGGGTTGTTTGCTTATTTCTTATAAATTTGTTTAAGTTCCTTGTAGGTTCTGGATATTAGCCCTTTGTCAGATGGATAGATTACAAAAAATTTCTCCTATTCCGTAGGTCACCTGTTCATTGGTGATAGTTTCTTTTGCTGTGCAGAAGTTATTTAGTTTAATTAGATCCCATTTGTCAATTTTGGGTTTTGTTGCCATTGCTTTTGGTGTTTTAGTCATGAAGTCTTTGTCCATGCCTATGTCCTGAATGGTATTGCCTAGGTTTTCTTCTAGGGTTTTTATGGTTTTAGATTTTATATTTCTGTCTTTAATCCATCTTTTAAATTTAATTTAATTTAACTTAATTTAATTTTATTATTATTATACTTCAAGTTTTAGGGTACATGTACACAATGTGCAGGTTAGTTACATATGTATACATGTGCCATGCTGGTGTGCTGCAGCCATTAACTCGTCATTTAGCATTAGGTATATCTCCTAAAGCTATCCCTCCCCCTTCCCCCCACCCCACAACAGTCCCCAGAGTGTGATGTTCCCCTTCCTGTGTCCATGTGTTCTCATTGTTCAATTCCCACCTATGAGTGAGAATATGCGGTGTTTGGTTTTTTGTTCTTGTGATAGTTTACTGAGAATGATGATTTCCATCTTGAGCTAATTTTTGTAAAAGGTGTAAGGAAGGAATCCAGTTTCAGTTTTCTGCATATGGCTAGCCAGTTTTCCCAACAGCATTTATTAAATAAGGAATTCTTTCCCCATTTCTTGTTTTTGTCAGGTTTGTCAAAGATCAGATGGTTGTAGATGTGTGGCATTATTTCTGAGTCCTCTGTTCTGTTCCATTGGTCTATGTATCTGTGTTGGTACCAGTACCATGCTGTTTTGGTTACTGTAGCCCTGTAGTATAGTTTGAAGTCAGGTAGCATGATGCCTCCAGCTTTGTTCTTCATGCTTAATGTTTTCTTGGCTATACTTACTCTTTTTTAGTTCCATATGAAATTTAACTAGTTTTTTTTCTATGAAGAAAGTCAATGGTAGCTTGATGAGGAGAGCACTGAATCTGTAAATTACTTTGGGCTCTATGGCCATTTTCACCATATTGATTCTTCCTCTCCATGAGCATGGAATGTTTTTCCATTTGATTGTGTCCTCTCATTTCCTTGAGCAGTGGTTTATAGTTCTCCTTGAGGAGGTCCTTCACACCCCTTGTAATTTGTATTCCTAGGTATTTTATTCTCTTTGTAGCAGTTGTGAATGGGAGTTCACTCATGATTTGTCTCTTGGTTTGTCTGTTATTGGTGTATAAGAATGCTTGTGATTTTTGCACATTGATTTTTGTATCCTGAGAGTTTGCTGAATTTGCTAATCAGCTTAAGGAGGTGTTGGGCTGAGACGATGGGGTTTTCTAAATATACAATCATGTCATCTGCACACAGGGACAATTTGACTTCCTCTTTTCCTAATTGAATACCCTTTATTTCTTTCTCTTGCCTGATTGCCCTGGCCGTAACTTCCAATACTGTGTTGAATAGGAGTGGTGAGAGAGGGCATCCTTGTCTTCTGCTGGTTTTCAAAGGGAATGGTTCCAGCTTTTGCCCATTCAGTGTGATATTGACTGTAGGTTTATCATAAACTGCTCTTATTATTTTGAGATACGTTCCATCAATACCTAGGTTATTGAGAGTTTTTAGCATGAAGTGGTGTTGAATTTTATCGAAAGCCCTTTCTGCATCTATTGAGATAATCATGTGGCTTTTTGTCATTGGTTCTGTTTATGTGATGGATTATGTAGGAAATGAAAGCGGAACTGGAAAATATCAGGAGTAGAAGTAAAGTCCTTCTTTATTTGGTGGTCAGAAAGTCTTTTATATCTGATCTGTCACTTTTTGTTTCTTCTATCTCCATCCCCTTCCTTTCCTCTGCACCTTTATATGTGCTCATTATATATGTCTCCAAAAGAAGTTCTCAGTCCTGTACTTTGCACCAGATTTCAACCAAATTCCCCACTACTCACTGCGTACAGTATCTGGGTGGATTTGTCAGAAATCAGGAACTAGATTAGGCGTTCATCCCCCATCTAATCAACTGTGTCTAAAGAAATGATCATTTGGTATGTTCCCCCATGCAAGCCTGAGGACAGTCTCAGCAGTGCCATATAGCTTTTACACTCCATCCATGTGCCAGACAGGTAGTCATATCCTTCATCTAAGAAAAACTGGGAGCCTATGGCTCCCTTTTCAAATTGAAGAGGAAAAGTTTATGCTAGAATAATTTTATGCTAGAAGGCCCACCCATTAAAGTCATAGCAGGCAAGAATAAACAAATTACTTATACTAAATGTCATATCTTGGTGCCTCAAGCAACAGGACCAAGTATGAGTCATGCTTTTCTTCTATCACTGTTTTGGCCTCTGTGACTTTTCTATTGAAGTGACCATTTTTTTTCACCCAGGGGAAATTTTTGTGAGGGACCACTTGTGTAAAGGGGCAGGAACTTCATGGCAGTAGCAGTTGTGGAAAACTCAGGCTCTGTCCCACCTTTTTCCCATCTTTCAGGGAAAGCCCTCAAGCCTGTTAATCCATGGTGTGGTTACATAACTGTTACAATTACAGACTCTAATAATCTTAACAGAAAGTAAATAAATTGCCGGGCACAGTGGCTCACACCTCAAGTCAGGAGTTTGAGACCAGCCTGACCAACATGGTGAAACCCCACCTCTACTAAAAATACAAAAATTAGCTGGTCATGGTAGCAAGTGCCTCTAATCCCAGTTACTCAGGAGGCTGAAGCAGGAGAACTGCTTGAACCTGGGAGGCGGAGTTTGCAGTGAGCTGAGATGGTGCCATTGCACTCCAGCCTGAGAGAGAGACTCCGTCAAAAATAAAAAATAAATAAAAATAAAAGAAAATAAAAGAAATTTGTAAGTAAAAATGCTTCTACAAGAAGCTGGAAGCAATAATAAAAAAAAATCTTAAATGCAACAATTGGATTTGGAAAATGCCATTTTCTTAGAAGTCTTTTCTTAAAAACAAATCGAAGAATTTGTACCCTTTAAATCTGTGAGTCACTACGTAACTTGACTTCATTAGTATGTATTTAAACATTTTAATGAGTTGTCAGTTATATATGAAGACTAGATAGATAGATTTTCTGATGTCTGATTAACTTTAGGTTGCTTTTGTTTTGAAAATTAACTTCATATTTGTGATATGGCAAAAACACCATTTCTGCCCCATTGTTTCAGTTAAGTTGAGTAGAATAAAGGCCAGCTTTCACAAGATTGTTAATCAGTGTCACTCAGAAACCATGTTGTCTTGAATAGGCATGTGCTGCATCATCTGTTCATACACATGTGTTTGAGGATCTAATTTGACCATGTATTTTTAAAAAATTGGTATTAAAGCCTCCATAGTAGTTTCTTGAATTATCAATGAGATAATTGGAATCAATGTTTTATCTGAAAATCTTATTTCTTTGTTTACCTACCAATTATATGAAATTAAGTTCACATACACACACCCTTATAACGCTGAAGGACCCAGCTTCATAGACTATTTATAAGATTGGGGTCTTGTTTTTAATGAGACCATTGATTATTTGATATAGCACATCACCTTAATTATCACTAGGAAGGAGATTTTTAAAAACCTCTAGTAAATTAAACTCTTATTTATACTTTTAAAAATGCATAGTGCTTACATTTTTTTTCCAAAATTTATATAAGTAAGAAAAATATAAGATGAAGGAAAGCAACTGAAAATACACACACAAAATAACAGTTAATAGTGAATAGAGTACAATAATTTTTTTCAGTGTCTGAGCCAGGGAGCGGTAGAAAACAAAAGGTAATAGAATATTATTTTTCATTTAGTACACACACATATTTTGTAATAATGGCATTATCAATAAGAGTAAGCAATAGAATTTATTAACTGTTTACATATATATACCAATCATCTATAATGTATTTTTAAGTCATTATTGCAATCCTGAGAATAGTCTTATTTCTGTTTTGTATATGGAGACACCAAGATTATTTAAAACTGTGTGCCTTACAGTTAGTAAATGGGTAGAGCTGGTTGAATGCAACCCAATGTCTGTATATCTTCTGCCTCATCAACTGCCTACAAAGATTTGCCTTACAACACTGGTGATGGGTAACATAATGCAGGACTGTTCTGTGGCTAAAAATATGTTTTTAAAGCTTCAAAAATATATATTGAAACCGTTATGATACCATCTCCAACATGATATGGTTTGGATGTTTATCCCATCCAAATCTTATGTTGAAATGTGGTCCTCATTGTTAGAGGTGGGGCTTAGTGGGAGGTATTTGAATCATGGGACTAGATCCCTCATGAATAGCTTGGCATTGTCCTTGCATTGAGTGAGTTCTCACCGTGTAAGTTCACATGAGACCTGGTTTTTAAGAAGAGCCCGACACTTCCTCCTTTCTCTCTTGCTCTCTCTCTCACCATGTGACATACCAGCTCCCCCTCCCTTCTGCTATGATTGTAAGTCTACTGAGGCCTCACTAGAAGCCAAACAGATATGAGTGCCATGTTAGTACAGCCTGCATTGGCAAATAAACTTCTTTTCTTTGTAAATTACACAGTCTCAGGTACTCCTTTATAGCAATGCAAAATGGACTAAGTCATCCAATATGAAGATTTTCTCTCACTCAATACCAGGAGCTTTCAACTTAATTCTTGAATTTTCATAATGGCTTAGTCTATATGATCAATAATAAAGAGTTGGTAAGCTTGTTGATGGCCATTAATTTAGAAACTAGCTTCTCCTAGGTGACATAATGATTTGCTGCAAGTACCCACATGTGCAAAAACATCTGTGTCTTATTCTGTCAGGCATGGCTTCCCAGGGCATAGTTCTCTGTGGAAATAAATGAGAGCATAACTTCAGGGGATGTGTCAATGTATGTATGTCTGTGTGCCTCTCTTGACCAAATCTTGGTATGCTGAGCTGACAGTGAGGGTTTTTACCCTCACTGTATGTACATTTTGAAAATGTTATCCATGTGATTCTCATCTGTAAAACCTTCTGCCTTCCAGATGAAAACTTGTTCTCTTCCTTGGTCTCAACAAATTGGAAACAGAAGTTCTAGACTTGTTGAGGCCAAGGAAGAGAGCAAGTTTTATGAGAACACCATTAATATTTAATGTTACATGAGATACAGTACATGTGCTTAGAGTGAACACCAAGGGCTCATCAGGCAAATTCAGAGAAATGATGCTGGGCACAACGTATTGCATTTAGTGCACCCTTCAAACAAAAGAGACCTTGTCAACAAAAGGTCTTGGTTTATCTGTTCTCTATTCCATCCTTTCAGAATGATCCTTAGTATAGATTTGCACAAAATCCATCAGTAAGGTTAGTATTTTCCTGAAATATTTTAAAGGAATTGGAAAAGAGATGTATAGTAAAGTAATAAAAATATTAATTAGAAAGCAGAGTAGGCATCACTGTTCTTAAAATATTCGTTGGCTATCACACTTGTTCCCTTCGTGAAATTACATCTCACCTATTTCCTTTGTTGGCTTCTTTCTACCCTTTCTCTTTTCTCACTTCTTTCTTGTTTGTCTTGGAACAAAATAATATATATGTCTCCTGGTCTAAGGCAAAGCTCTTTAGTCCTTTGCCTGGTTTTCTGGGTGCTTGCCAACCTTAGGGTATTTTGTGTTGTTGAGGCGGGGGGAAACTTTTCCTGTACTCTCTTATGTTCAGTGTCTGGGGGGTCTATAAAATAAACCGCCAAAAGATATTATCAGAAGGAAAAAAGGTTTATTCATATGCATGAAGGAGCTAACAAAAGAAGTAGGTAGCTGGATAAATGGTTAAAGTTAAAGCCTAATATACCCAACTTAGTAGGGGAGTGGGGGAAGTCTTCTATGGGAATAACAAGTAGGTTTCTTTAGGAAAGACAAATTGGTTTTGAGGAGAACAAGTGGGAGATAAAGTTTGTGATAATGTTCATTTATGAGGTGTGTGTGGTTTTTCCTTCTTCTTCATGCCATGAAACTCTCCTGAAGAGAGGATTTATGGTAGCTGTACTCGTAGTCTTCTTCCTGGGAGTAGAAGCCACCCAGAAGATGGAATTTATGGCAGCCTCATTTCCCAGAAGTTTCTGCTTTTAGTCAAATTGGGAAAGCTCTAACAATATTTTTTTCTACATTGGTTGAATCTCAAATACCTTCAATTTAATTTCTTATACCAACTCTGGGGACCTGAGTGGGTTCCCACACAGTGAATCAAGGTCCCTGGCATTTTGCAACATGGTATGCCTGCCATCCATGCTCACAGGATTTCTTACTGACCCTGGGTAGGTTTGTCAAGGCATTTCATGGGAGAGACAATGCCCTCATTCACTGAGTGAACTTCTCATTTCTAGTGTTAAGATAATATGAATAAGAACTTTTCACTTGCTACAGAGATTAAAGAATTCAGACATTACTGGGGAAGCATTCAAGACTCTTCGGTAGAAAATAACATTGTAAAGCTGTGTTGATCTCAGAGAAGTGGGGAAGCAAAATTTTGTTATTAATGATGATTTTAAATAATAATTATAAAAATGATAATTCACATATTATATGTCTTCATTTGCCCATGTCCTCTTTCATATAAAAATGACGAATGCAAGTAATCCTAAAAGTGTTCTTGTCAGGCACTAAGAAACGTAAATAAATCATACTTAATTTTGCACAATTCTATTTGGTGGATTTTTATCTATATTTTATTTATAAAGATCATGAAATTGGAAAGGTCGGGTGACTTGCCCAGGGTAACACAGCTGTAAGCGGTAGGACCCAGATGTGATGATTGTAATCTAGGAGTAAGAAATAGAGACCTAGAGAAAGGTGGGGCCAGTTGAAATTGAAATGAATGTGGGAAAAAGGGATGAAATGGAATCAACAGTATGACTTCATTAATTGGTATTATTACTTTGATATTATTACTTGGATGATTGACTTAGTAACTACTATATGCTTGGAGTGAGAGATGGGAATGAAGCCAAAAATGATGCTAAGTGAGCCTGGCTTAGTGATTTTTTTTTAATAGAAATTATGAGGGACTATGGCTGGGTGCAGTGGCTCATGCTTGTAATCCCAGCACTTTGGGAGGCCAAGGTGGGTGGATAGCTTGAGTCCAGGAGTTCGAGACCAGCCTGAGCAATATGGCGAAACCCCATCTCTACAAAAAAATACAAAACTTAGCTGGGCATGGTGATGCATGCCTATAGTCCCAGGTACTGGGGAGGTTGAGGTGGGAAGATTGCTTGGGCCTAGGAACTCAAGGCTGCAGTGAGCCGTGATCACACCACTGCATTCCAGCCAGGGCAACAGAGTAAGATCCTGTCTCAAAAACAAAGAAGCAAACAAACAAAAACAATTATGAGGAACAGAAAAATATCTAGATTTTGGGACGGGACAATTTCTTCAACTTTAGACATGCTGAGTTGAGTTAATGAGAATGTCAGTATCTTTCCTTTAAAATTGTTTGACATTAATTTTTTTTCAATAATTTATTTATTTATTTATTTATTTTTTAATTATACTTTAAGTTTTAGGGTACATGTGCACATTGTGCAGGTTAGTTACATATGTATACATGTGCCATGCTGGTGTGCTGCACCCACTAACTCGTCATCTAGCATTAGGTATATCTCCCACTGCTATCCCTCCCCCCTCCCCCCTCCCCACCACAGTCCCCAGAGTGTGATATTCCCCTTCCTGTGTCCATGTGATCTCATTGTTCAATTCCCACCTATGAGTGAGAATATGCGGTGTTTGGTTTTTTGTTCTTGTGATAGTTTACTGAGAATGATGGTTTCCAATTTCATCCATGTCCCTACAAAGGACATGAACTCATCATTTTTTATGGCTGCATAGTATTCCATGGTGTATATGTGCCACATTTTCTTAATCCAGTCTATCATTGTTGGACATTTGGCTTGGTTCCAAGTCTTTGCTATTGTGAATAATGCCGCAATAAACATACGTGTGCATGTGTCTTTATAGCAGCATGATCTAGAACTAGAAATACCATTTGACCCAGCCATCCCGTTACTGGGTATATACCCAAATGACATTAATTTTTGAATACACTCTACGTGTACAATATAGACACTGAGGATAGTTGAATAATTTTAGCAGACATATTCCCTGCCCTTGAAGAATTCCATGCTAGTTGATTAAGAAATGCATCCATGTATTTAATATCTAGAGAATTATTTCAGTGCAATTTGTAAGTAAATTCATTATTTAGGCAAGAACCACACTGGTGGTCTTAAACTGTGGGTGCCAATTACATCGTTAACACATAATCCCATGGTGGAGCCACTGAGGGAGAAGTAGGCAGTACATTCATCTCCCATCCCAAGAACTGCACCCTGGCCACCCCTAGCTCTTGGTATGTAGACACGTCACTCTAGGGATGGAACACTAAGGAATAGACTGTGCCTCACAAAGGCCCTGGAAACAGGTTCAGCCTCTTGGGAATGGAATTCCCACAATTAAATGGGAGGAAGGAAGGTGCGGGCTTGAGGTGGGCATATATATCGGTCCCTACATAATTCCTTATCCTAAGGTACAGCCAAAGAAGAGCAGTGTCCTCTATGGTCAGTGCCTTTTAAACTCTGGAGCCAAGGATCAAGCTAGCCTGGGCCTGAGGCAGTGCCACTCCAGCGTTTCTCTTCAGAGGCATCACTCTCAATGGCACCTCTGTGTCTCCTCACTGTTTTCAACACTCCATTTAAGTAAACAGAACAGGGACTGAACACATTTTTTTTCTCCCTGGTTATTTGCATTTTAAGCCCTTTATCTTTAGCTATAGATTGAAAGGCTTTGTCTCTAGTTAAGGGAATTTCAAGCAATTGCAACTAGATGGATAAGATTAGATTTGGTCCTGAGGGGCTTCTCTTTGTCCCTAAAACTCCTGGTATTGTCAGTTTTGCTATATCCAGACAGTGAATAGGCTTTGTTCTGATGCTATTCTATATGCCTTGCAGAAACGTGTATGCGTACTGTGGCCACCAGTGTCAAATACTGCACAATGCTCACCTACAATTTTTTCAAATAATGTTCCTCTTTCTATTTTATTCTTTGGTGCTTATAAGACATCTGTTGATATATTTTGTATCTTCCACCTACTTATTCATGGCTTTTTCCTCTACCTTGTGGATGAATTTCTTGGTATCATCACTAATTACTGCTTTGACATCTTCAGAGTAAGAATTATCTTTTTTAGTTATTTTTATTTTGATGATTATATATGTTTTCTATTGTTATGTATTAGTTATTTTCTTCAAATCTGTTGTTTTATATTTAATTATTTTTCTTTTTGTGTCATAAATTGATGCTTCATTTTGATAAAAGCCAGTGTGTCGGTTTCCATTTTAAGCATTGACATACTTATTTCAAAGTTTTTGTTGGTGTTCCTTAAAATTAATTTAAATTCTGTGAATTCGTGATTCACTTATTGACTTACTTGGTTTTTGTTCTTAGCATTAGAATCTTTTACAGGATTTGAGTTTGGCTTTTCAGGCTTATTTTTAATAGGAATTTGTAAATTCATGTTGGCTTTACTTTCTTCTCTCTCCTCATCTATAAACTGTCCTTCCTATCTAGTGGTTTAGCAGTTTCTTCACCTGTTCCTTCAGGACTCTAGTTCTTATCAGGTCTTCAACGAGAATCTACTGCAAAATATTCTACTTTGGCATAAGGATGATTTTTGAGCTGAAGCCCAGTTGAGAAGCAGAAGATGCAGGAAGAGTTATCTTCTTTCCCTTTATCTGTCTAAAAGCAGGGCATAAATTTTCCTTTATGAAGGCTCTCCCTCCCTAGCCTGGCACCAAGAAGGGAAGAACAACTCTTATCACTGCGAATGGGGAGTCAACGCTGAAACGAGTTTGCACGAATAAACCTTACTAATATAACCCGTCTATTCCATTAATTCCCCCATATATTGTCTAGCCACTTCCCCATGAGTTATCATCCCTTGAAGCCTAATGCCCCCTTTTAAAAGGCATATAAACCCCTGAATCTAACCACTTGAATTTCACTTCTTTTCTGTGAATTCCTATCCATGTAAATATTAATAAAAATTTTAGAGCTTTTCTCTTACCTAGCTTTTGTTAGTTTAATTTGCAGGCCCCCTTGACAGAACCTATGAGGATACAAGAAAAGTTTTTTGTTTTTTTTTCCCGACATCTTAATAATGTGTTGGGGGGCTTCTTCCCACAGTGATGTCTAAAATCATTGATGATTTGGTTTGATTAATAGTGAAGAGGCTGTGTCTATGCCCTCCCACTCTCTCTAGGTTCCCATTTTAAAATAAAGTCAAAGTTCCAGTCAGTGTGTTGGCGACAGTTTTGGCCACTTATCTTTGGCAGCTTAATACTACCCTAGGCCCAGGCTTTCAGGGAAAACCTGGTTCTAGATCCCCATGACGCTTTTAGTCCCCTTTACATTATAGGGGCCTTAAGATTGCTTGCTACTTTATATTTCTGTCTCATTTCATGGTCCAAAATAATCTTTATCTCATATTTGACCCTAAGTCTTTTTCTTTCTTATTGAATATAACTTATTGTTGTCATATCCTATCTTGACCCAAAATTCTTATAAACATGGTTTACTTCACATTTTAGGTTCACCTTTCAGGTCTCTCAAGTATTATTTTTTTGGCTTTTAATCAATAGCATGTGATTAGCAGGAAAACTAAAGAAAGTCATGTGGCCTGGGCAAATTTGATACAGTTTGAAAAGTACGCCCCATTTTTTTGTGCTAAGATTACGTGTGTTTCTGAAACTTGGAGAGAAGCCAGGGACATTTTATTTAGTAATGTGAATGTTGGCTCTATCTTTAGGCTCTAAAGACCAATCTAAGATTGACCAGCAATTGTAAAAATGTTGAGTGATCTAAAACAATTTTGTCTAATTTTCGTCTTTTAAAAAACCCATCTTTTAGTCTTTTTATCTGAGGATAGTTTATACAAATGAAGGTAGTGACACCGGTAAATATATTAAAAATCCTGAGACCATTGTTTTAACTGAGGTCCTTGTTGACCATTTCAATAAGGAAATGGTTGCTTATTTGCACAACAACATTTCAATCAGTTGAACTTGGGGAAGTCAGAAGTAAGATTGGGGTCATTATTTGGCTTAAAACTTTTCCGGTGAGATTCAAAATATCATTGATGAATAGCAATGTACATGTATGATTAATATTCCAAGACAAATTTTGTAAATGTATTGTGTGTCTTAAAATATTTGTTACTCTCATTCATGTCCAGGTTTCAGCAAGTTTAGAAGTACATTTGTATATCAGTAGTAGTATGACTAATTATCTCTACATGTATTTATCATTAAATAAACCTCACAGGAGACAGAAAGATTGTTTACTTAAGCAGTAGAATACTGGGGATGGTAGATAGCTCTAGAACACAGGATTACATCGCTGGAATGGCACTATTTATTAAGCTATGATAACGCTAATGTTCCTCTTTGATGTATAGCATGTGCGACTTCAGCTGAACTTGTAGAGAGCCTTAAGGATGTTTCATTGAACATTTAGTATGGCAGCCAGCCAGAATACATTTAGCCTAAGCCCAGATGACGGGCTGGTAATGAGGTAGTGATTGATGACCACAGCTTCCTTATGAAAACCTGCTTGATATGCTGGGGGGGAAATGCATTGCCAGCTCTTTTCATTTCAGTCCCTGTTACATTAGTAATTTTTACTGTGAAGAAGTTACATGGGCTTCTGCTTATGCACTTTTGGCATCCCTTTTAGATTACAATCGAATGGTGGTATAGAATTTTAGAAGTCCAGCCCTGTGGCTATATTTATGTATAATTCAAATCTCAATTTCAAAGGGGTCTTTAAAAATCATTTTTAAAAACTATAACTGTGTCATCCATAAAATACTCTAATATTATTTTTATGCATCTGTTTAATGTTATGGTTTCTCTGACTCCTCTATCCCCCATATCCCCGCACAGTGTCATAAAGCTCTACTCACTCCCATAACTTTAAAGAACAGACATTTGTTCAAATTCCTAAATATGTTTCAAGAAGACTCTATTTTCAATTATTCTTACATTTTTGTGGTATGTATGTGTGTCTTTTCCTGAGTAAAGCATATAAAATTAATTCATATATATTTTTATATATGAAATTCCTCTGGCTTAGTTCCTTTGAAGCACTTTTTCTCTTTTGTCCATCTCTTTTTTGCTTTATACATTTGCTCTCTTACTCTTTTGTCAACATAAATCATTTCTCAGATTGGGTTCACATAAGCACTTATGATTGCAAAATGCTACTTGCTAGAATGACCACTTTGGTTGCCTACTGACCTGGGACAAGGTAGAGCAAGGCCCAAGACTGACATTTCACCCTTAATAAGTCTTGCTCGTTGAAATGCCAACAACAAATAGGGTTTGCTGAGATTGACAAGAGAAAATAAACTATGCTTTAAGCCAGCCTGATTGTGGCTGGCTGGGCTTTCAATTTTGCTAGTCAGAGAGAGTCTGTACCCTTTTATGCCTTGCAGCCATCACTCCTTTTGGCTTGCAGTGGCCAAACAGAATGCTTGAAACTCCTGATCTCAATCCAGTCACTGGGGCAGCTCAGACAATGACAGTTTGAAGTGACTGGAAATCCTGTTGAGACGCCATAGCCCACATTTGGCGTGGTTCCAGCAAATGAAAATCAGTAAGCTTGCTCTCAGAAGCCTGTTACGTGCTTATGTTTTTGTTGTTTCAACTACCTCCATTTCTTCAATTATTTAAGTTATTAGAGGACCTGGAATGAAACAAATCAAGACAAAGGAGTATTAGTATCCTTTTGAGGTTTGGCTTATCTCTCAAAGCTTTTGATAATACTTCCTATTGATGGGCTTTGTAAAGGGCAGGAAGTTGTATTACCACTATAATTCTTTACTTTGCTCCCTATCAAAAAATAGTAGCAAAATAAGAGTTGTACCAAAGTGGAAGGCTTATCCCTTCCTATTATAGAACTTATCTTTTATTAATAAGTTGCTCACCACTATTACCACAAAACCATACTTTCTTACTGGAGATAAAGAAACTTGTTATTTACTGGGAAAAGTTTCTGGTAGCAAAACTTGACCTGAAATGAATTATTTACAAGTTTAGAAGAAAGACTTGCTAAGTCAATGCTACAGCTAAGAAATAAGCCAACACTTTCTCCAAAACAGCTTGAAGCTGACAAAACACTAAGCTCTGAGGTCCTAGAGAAGCAGCAGTTCAGGGTCTTGTTAGCTTCGAGCTGCAGGAAAGACAACACTGGCAGAGTGCTCAGAGGAAGGAGCAGGCACCCCAAGAGGGGGATGTGGAGGGAGCTAGAAACAGCATTAGAGAGAAGGCATGGAGAAATAGAGCAACACCAAATTAAACACTGAGAGATGATGAGGCACATAAAGTACTTAAAGGAGTTTTGGAGGTAAAAACAAAACAAAAGTAACTGGTTAGGAAAATGGGAAATGAAATAAAACAAATTGCACAGAAAACTTTAGGGCAAAATATAAAAAATGTCCAATGTAAGAATAATACATTTGTATTATATTTATATAGTGCTTTATATTTCTTTTTTTTTTTTGACTGTATATAGTGGCTTTAT
The DNA here is from genome assembly GCF_029289425.2 of Pan paniscus. Taxonomy (NCBI): domain Eukaryota; kingdom Metazoa; phylum Chordata; class Mammalia; order Primates; family Hominidae; genus Pan; species Pan paniscus. Next base: position 129,400,524 of record NC_073249.2, read on the forward strand.
TCGTAATAGCCAAAAACTATAAACAGTATAGACGTTCTTCACTGACTAATGGTTAAACAAACTGTCATAATATATATCATATTAGTACTAGTTAGCATTAAAAAGGAACAAATTATTGATATATGTGACAACTTAGATGATTATCCAGACAATAATACTGAGTGGAAAAATCTGATTCTAAAAGGTTACATACTTTATGATTCTATTTATACAATATTTTGAAATTATGATATTTTAGAAATGGGTAATAGGTTAGTGGTTATTTCTATTATTGTATTCAATTCTCGCAGCCCCCAGTATAAATTTCATTACCCCCATTACATAGGTGAATAAAATTAAAATGATTGCATAGATCATAGCATTGTCTAAATCCTAATTTCTAAAATCCACTCGTAGAATTTGCTGAATATATTGATATATGGCAAAGATTTCTAGCATTTTATGCATTTTTGTTTTTGTTTGTTTTGTTCTGTTTTTGGAGAGACACTATTTTAAATAGGATTATCAGAAATGGCCTGTCTGTGGAGGGACCTTTGAGTTAACTGCAAGAAGTGAGAGTGTCCGTTATGTTGGCTGTATTCTGATAAAATATGGCTATATCTAACTAAGTAGGGGGGCAAAAGAGATGACAGCATTGGAGGAAGATGTGTTAAAAGAACTAGTGCCTCTGTGAGCAGCCTTCAAACGATGAATGATGCCCCCTTCATGCGCCAACTGCCTGACCACTGGGGTAGGATAGCTTTGAGGTGTGTGTCCTACATTGGCTCCTAGAATTTTTAGCATGACTTTTTAACACATGCTTTATTTTGTTTCCTGTCTCACTTGCCCACCCTCCTATTGGTGTTTCCTGGGATTATCTCCCAAATAAATACTTCCACTTGATTTCTTGACTCAGGCTCTGCTTCTGGAAGAACCCAAGCTAAGAGAGTGGTAGCAATGTAAGTGGTAAGAATTCATCAGAATCCGCATGCCATTTGGAAGTGAGACCGATAGGATTTACTGATAGATTAGATATGGGGTAGGAGGAAAACAGAAAATCAAAGAAATAAATGACTTATTTTTAATGTTAATCATTAAAAGGAGCCATAAAAACATCCAACTTGTGTGATTGTTTACTAATTGCCAGGCACTCACCTAGTCCTGCTGCACATGTTAAATCATATGAGTTATCCCTAAAGCCCCATCATTATGAGTCTGGGTTATTTTATTTAGCATGTAGAGGCTGGGATTTGAACTCAAGGTATCTAGTTCTAAAGTCTGAGCAAATAACCACTGTCCTCTTTTTCACAGATAGTACATAGGCTATAAAACAGCATGGTCATACATTCATATTTACATGCATATATACATGCATATTACTAGTACGTAGTACATTCGTATTTACCAATTCTATTTGCATATAATGAAGAGGTGGTGCTGAATTTTTCTTCTAGCCACTTTTTTTTGCATGTATGCATATATAAAGTATTTTGTAAGTCTAAATTGGACTTGGCTATCATTTCAAAAATCATGACCCTTCTCATAAAAATTAAGAGGTAATATTACTATCATTATTATTATTGGCAAGATTTCTAAGTTGTACTGAATTTTCTATAATCAACTGTTATTTGATAGAATTGTTTGAAAATATTACTACATGCTTGATGGCAGGACCTAAAACAGCAGGCAAAATATATATGATGCCAAAGGCATCTTCTCTTATCACTAGCTGATTTACAAATGATAATTTAACTGTTAATGTCTGAGAATATTTTCTCTTTCCCATACACAATAAGAAAAATCACTGTGTATACTGAGTGGTGTCTAGGAATGTGATATGTATTATTCAAAGTTTGAGTTGCCTTGAAATCAAGGTATAGGGAGGAATGATGAGGACACATGGGAAGAATTTAGAAATAGGTCCTTACAGCAAAAAGTCCACCTGGTCCCTAGAATATAGATGGAGGGTATTGGAGAGCCTGGGCAATAGAATTAATAGAGCTAGGAAACAAGTACTTATCAGAGGAGGATTTGGTCCATGAAAGTGGTCAAGATTTGGAAGACCCTTTCCCTTTCCCCCAACATCCAGGCAGTTTTCATATCATGAAGAGTCTGTGCCTCAATGTCTCTGAAATAGGAACCTGCCCTTTCATTCCTACTATCATTATCTTTGTCCATGCAATTGTCTTTTTGCTAGCAGATAGTTACAACTCACTTTCCAACTGGTCTTTTTAAGGATAGCATCTAAAGTCTTTAGCATGGTTCAAAAGACCCTTTATAATTTTGCCTTCCTGAACCTAATAGTAGTATAATGTTATTTTTTGTACATGTATATGTGTTTTATATAATATTAATATATAATACTATTAGTAATGTTATATCAGATGATAATCTGCTAATGATGTTCAACTCCTCTAGGTCATCTAGGCTGGATAAATGTTTCAAGATAGAATACTTGGAGAGAAGAGAGTTGGTGTTATTTAGAGCAGTATTTTCTATTAAAAGCAAGGTGGAAATTGAGGAATTTTACAAGTTGCTAGCCCTATGGCAGATGATAGCATAAGTGGGTAAGATAAAGGCATCCTAATACAGTGTCTTGTTCTTTGTTAACAAGAAATGAAAAAGAAGCATACATTTTTTGGTTCTTAGAAAACCTGGGGAATTGCAGAGCAGGAGGGTGATATAGGGAAAATACCTGAAACAGAGTGAGTTGCCACAGGCTGGCTTCCTCATGCTCTCAGTGCACAATGGAACACTGGGGATTAGGCGGTAGCATCAGTTCTTACTTGGAAGAGATAATTGAAAACTTTTCTGTTTCTAGAAATAATGTTTCTTAAATTATTGTTGGTAATATTTACATATAAAATGTCATTAATCCTGGAGGCAATATGTTGTAAGTTAAATTATGTAGGATTTGAATCCAAATCCTGGATCTGCATCTCAGCAGATGTTTTACCTTGTGTTATGGACTGTTTTACCTTGTGTTATGGACTGTTTATGTCTCCCTAAATGTGTATGTTGAAATCCCAACCCTTGATGTAATGGTATTAGGAGGTGGGGTCTTTGGGAAGTGATGTGGACCTGAGAGTGGAGCCCTCATGAACTGGATTAGTGCCCTCATAAAAGGAGCCTCAAGGAGCTGGGCCTGAAGAGGCCCTGCACCAGATCCAGACATGCTGACACACTGATCTGAGATTTCCAGCTTCTAGAACTATGAGACATGAGTTTCTGCTGTTTATAAGTCACGCAGTCTATGGCACTTTGACATAGAAGCCGGAACTAAGACACCATGGAAAGGTATTTCAGTCTATTTAAGCTCTAGTTAGTTCCCTTGTGGAAAAAAAAAGAAAGAAAGAAAGACTACTAATATATTTTACTGAGATGCTTTGGGAATTTAAGTCACTGAGAAAATACTTCGCATGTAATATGTATTTCAGAAATTAAAGTTCCCCTCCATTCTCTTTCCTTACTATGTCGTTTATTTTTATAATGGTCAGGCTAATGCGGAAGGAAGACATACTAAGACTTTATCTTTCCCACCTATGATAATCAGGCAAATAATAACTGATATTGATTTAACATTGTTTTAGAAGACCAATGTTTGTGAAATGTATATATCACATTCAGAAACTATAGATGGGAGTAGAAACTTGAGGCAAAATGTGAACCAATTTTCAGTTAGGCAGAGGAGCTTGCCTCCTTTTGGAGGAAATGGGAAGTCATTGTGTGTTTTTTTTATGTTGTTGTTTGTTTGTTTTTTTCTTGTCTTTGTAGTAACCAGTCGTAGTCATTGGAAATATTTACTTCCAATTTAAATTGAGAATAAAATCTTCTAAAAAAGAAATAGTTGAAGTAACTGAATATTTATATGAATTTTCTGTTTATATTAATGATTTTCTCATTTATGTTAATATCATTGACATTTCAGAATAGTTGCAACTTAGATTAGAGCTTAAGACATTTTTTCCCATTGATTTAGCAAACATTAATGAAACGCTGACAAAATGCAAGAGACTCTGGACTTGGCACCGTGGGAAATACGAGTTTATTCATTTAACAAATAATTAAGTGTTTAATGCTGTATTTCAGGCATCATGGATAGAGTGAACAATTAAGAAAGAAGTGGTCTCTGACCTCACTTTGCCCATAGCCTAGTAGGTCCAAGAGGACAAGCTTTCCTACCCTTGATATTTGAAATGACCCGAAAAGAACAATGATTTATTTGTATTGACAGATTCATCATCTGCCAAAGCCAACGTGACCTTTTCTTTCATTTGTCCAGTCTATGTCAGTGATGTCACAATTATTGTATAAGGTTGCAAAGCTTCAAAAAATAAAACTGAGTGTTTTATCATTGTATTAGATTGCCAGGGCTGCCATAACAAAGTATCACAGACAGGGTGGCTTAAAACAGAAATTTATTTTCTCACAGTTCTGGAGGCAGGAAGTCTGAGTTCACGGTGGCAGCAGAGTTGGTTTTTCCTCTGAGGTGTCTCTCCTTGGCATTGTAGATGACCATCTCCTCCCTGTGTGTTTACATGCTGTCACCTCTGTATATGCCTATGTCCTAATTTCCTCCTGTTTTTAGGGCACCAGTCATGTTGAATTAGGGCCCACTCTAACTAATGACCATAATTTTAATTATTTCTTTGAAGATCTTATCTCCAAATACAGATACATTGTCAGGTATTTGGAGTTAGGACTTCAGCATATCAATTTGAGGGGATACTACTCAGTTCACAACAGTTACCCATTGATATATCATCTATAGTCATTCTGTCATCATTTTACATCCAGTTATTCTATTGCCTCTGATACTACTCTAATCCAGATGCTTATAAACAACAGTATTTTCTTTTAAAGGCAGACTCTTGTTCAGAAATTCTTCTTACATGTAATCCTTCCAATTAGAATTATTTCTCAATAGTTCTTTTCTTGATTTATAAAAGTTTATTATAAATTGACAGTTTATAATTGTATACATTTATGAGGCATAAAATGATGTTATAATATTGCAAATAGTATGTGGTACAATTAAATCAAGCTAGTTAACATCCCCATCACCTCAAATCTTAACTTTTTTTGTGGTAAGAACATATGAACTTAATATCTTAGGAATTTTGAAATGTACAGTATTCTGTTATTAACTATATTCACTGTGCTGTGCAGTATAACTCAAAAAAAAGAAAAAAGCACACACTTATGGTCTGAGATTTTATACCCTTTGACCATCATCACCCCATTCCCCAACACACAAGCTCTGTAACCACCATTCTCCTCTTTGCATCTATGAGTTTAATTGTTTCAGATTTGACATCCAAGTGAGAACATGCAGTACTTGCATTTCTATGCTTGACTTGTTTCATTTAGTGTAATGTTCTCCAATTCCACCCATGTTGTTACAAATAATAAAATTTCCCTTTTCTAAGTCCGAATAGTATTTCATACTGTATATATACATTTTCTTTATCCATTTATCTGTTGATAGATACTTAGTTTGATTCTAAAGTTTAGCTATTGTGAATAGTGCTGTAATAAACATGGGGGTGCAGACATGTCTTCAACAAACTGATTTCAAATCTTTTGGGTAAATACCCAGAAGTGGGATTTCTGGATCACATGGTAATTGTATTTTCAGTTTTTCGAGGAACTGCCTTTCTGCTTTCTATAGTGGCTCTACTAATTTACATTCTCACCAACAAGAGTGTTTTCTTTTCTCCACATCCTTGCTAACACTTGTTATCTTTCATCTTTTTGATAAAAGTTATTCTGACAGGTTTGAGATGATATTTCATTGTTTTAATTTGTATTTCCCTAGTGATTAGTGATATTGAGGATAATTTTCATATATTCTAGGCCATTTGTATGTCATCTTTTGAGAAATGTCTATTTAGATCCCTTGCCCATTTTTAATTGGGATTTTTGTTTTACTGTTGAGTTTAGTTTCTTAAGTATTTTGGATATTAACTCCTTATCTGAGGTACAGCTTTCAAATATTTTCTCTTAATCTGTAAGTTGTCTCTACACACTGTTAATTGCTTCCTTGGTAATGCAGAAGTCTTTTAGTTTGATGAAATCCCATTTCTCTATTTTTGCTTTTGTTGCCTGTGCTTTTGGGATCAAATCCAAAACATCATTGCCCAGACCAATGTCATGTAGCTTTTCTCCTATCCTTTCTTCTGGCAATTTTAGAGTTTCTGGTTTTATGTTTCAGTATTTAGTGCATTTTGAGTTGGTTTTTTATATGGTGCAAGGTCAAATTTTGTTCTTCTACATGTGGAAATCCAGTTTTCCCAATAGTACTTTTCAATGAGACTATCCTTTACCCATTGCTTATTCTTGGCACCTTTGTCAAAAATCAATTGATCATATATGCATGGGTTTATTTCTGGATGCTCTACTCTGTTCCCTTGGTTGATGTGTCTACTTTTTTTGGCGAATACCTTTCTGTTTTAATTACTCTAGCTTTGTTGTATAGTTTGAAATCAGGTAATGTGATACCTCCAGTTTTGTTCTTTTTGCTCATGATTGCATTGGCTATTCAGGGTTTTTCAATGGTTCCATATGTGTTTTGGTAATGTTTTCTCTATTTCTATGAAAATTAAAGTTGGAATTTTCATGGGGATTGCATTGAACCTGTAGATTCCTTTTGTCAGTAGTTATTTTCATTATATTATGACTTTGATCAAAACCCCCTCATTAAAATGTTTCTATCACTATGCCTGACTCCCTGAGGCCTTGGTAACAATTGAACACTGTGTTCCCAAATTTATTTCCTGTTATTCTGCAGTGAATTATGTTTGCTGAAGACTGAACATCCTTTTTACTTTCCGTAAGAGAACATTTAACAGCCTGCTCTAGCTTTATGAGTAAGATTATGTGTTTTCTCCTTCGTGGTGAAATTCATGAGGAATCTTTACTGGCTTGCCTTTGTTATTCAGACTGCTTTCTTCATCTTGCTTTTTTGTGGGGGACACCCCTCAGTTTGCACCTAATTCTTACCTCTCTGCTTCACAGTCTTTGGTCATGATTCTTGAGAGCATTCCTTTGCCTCTTGAGTCACTGGTCATTGCCAATATCCTTGGACTAACTCCATTCACTTTCAACATTGCCCAGCGTGATGGAAACTAGAATGACCAGAGTCCTATCTCATACCCACTTTCTTGAGAAGTGGTTTTAAATAATTTTTGCCTGAAGTCTTTGCATCTGTTTTGCCCTTCAGTATCATGATACTCCCTTCTCAACTTCACATATGCAAATCTTAGCTCTCCTTATTCTGTGTAAACGCCATTCTTTTCATGAAACTATTTCCTGATTCCTTCAGATCTTGTTTGCCTGCCTTTCTTCTTCACTTTCACCACACTGGAAACTGCATAAAATAACATCTAATTATATACAGTCTTGTATAGAAACTCATACTTCATGCAACTTAGTCTTTTATTCCTTGGTATCTTTTTAAATAAACGTTTTTATTTTAGAACAGTTTTAGATTTACAGAGTTACTTTAGAGACACTACAGAATCGCTGGAGTCCACATTCAGTTTCCTCTCTTGTTAGCACCTTACATTAGTATAGTATGTTTTTGTTACAATTAATGAACCAAAATTAATACGTTATTATTAACTAAGGTCCACACATTTGCTAGATTTCCTTAGTTTTTACCCAGGGTCGATTTTACCTAGAGTCTATCCAAGATCCCAAGTTATATTTAGTGGCCATGTCTTCTTATGCTTTTTTTTGGTTGCAATGGTTTTTTCAGACTTTCCTTATTTTTGATGACCTTGACAGCTGTGAGGATTACTAGTCAAGTATTTTTTTAGAATGTTCCTCAAATGACATTTATATGTGTTTTTTCTCATGATTAAACTGGGGTTATGGGTTTTTGGGCAGAAGACCACAGAGGTAAAGGGTTATTTAAATCACCTTATTTTATATACTATCAATAAGCTTTGTCATGATTAATGTTAACCTTGATTTCATGACTAACATAGTGTATGTCAGGTTTCTCCACTAAAAAATTACTCTTTTATGACTCTTTGCATATCATGTTCTTTGGTAGAAAGCCACTATGAGCAGGCCACACCTAATGAGTGGGGAATTATGCTCCACTTCCTTGAGAATAGAGTATCTACATAAATCATTTCGGATTCATCTGCATGGGAATTTGTCTATTCTGCCCATTTATTTATTCAGTCATTTATTTATATAAGTGTGATGGACTCGTGGATATTTATTTTTTACTTTTTGCTGTAAACTCATATCACTTTGTTTTGTTGCTCAAATTGTTCTGGCTGTGTCCATTGGGAGTTCTTTTAGTTTACTCCTGTGTCCCTTTAATATATCTACATCTGTGCGTGTGTATGTGTGTATGTGCATGCATTAGTGTGTGTTTGTGTTTTAGCACTTAATTTCTGGCCCTACAAGATGATCTAGGCTTATCTTGTATATTTCCTTCCTAAGTCCTAGAATCAGGTGTTTCTCCAAGGGGCCCTGATTTCTTTTATTGGATAATGGTATTAGAAATCAAGATCTGGGAGCTAAGTGTGCTCATTGCTACTGTGATGTTATTGCTTGTTAGGCCCTCCCAGCTGATGGGTAAGGGAATATATATGTGTATACTAACCTATGCATATACATGTATGTGGACATCAGTACAAAATTAGACTTATATTATTTATGTACAAATATGTTAATTATTAGATAGCTGATTTTTGAATAAAATGCTAATACATACATATTTCTTTAACCATATGTATCTATATTAAACGAAACATGTGTATATACTGATGTCTTCCACTCTAATTCATCACCACGTAGACCATTGTAGCCTCTCTCTATCCTTTTCTTATTTACATTTAACCTCCCAATACAATAGTGAAAACACCTGACTCCCATAATCTACTATCAGTTTACTTAATTATTCAATTCTTATTTACATTCATTAAAATTATTAATTCATACCACCAGTCCAATTCATTATGTTTAAAATGATATAAGAGTGCCAGATACTTAGCATGTTTCTGTACTACTGAAAGGACCTAAAATAAAGATGAATTTATAGTAGGTCCTATATGCTATTGATGAGTCTCCAAAATAGTTAATATACTCAATCAAATCTAAATTTCTTTTGATATTCAAAAGGCATTACAGCCTCTTGCAGTGCTGACATGGCCATCATTATAAAATTAGACAGGCTTGTACAGTATATGTACAAATATGCTGATTGTTAGATAGCTGAGTTTGAATGAAATGCTAAACTTTTTTATTTCATGATAAATCTCTTAAGAGGATGAAAGCATTATCTAATTATCGAATTGTTAAATAAAGCTGTAATCCATTTACAAGTAGGAAGCTGATTTTTTAAATTAAAAAATGATTATCAAAATGGAACCAGAAGTTGCTAAAAGAATGATTAGATAGGGGCAGAAGTATGAAGGAAGGCTAAGAAGATTGGACTTTTACATTTTGGGACAGTGAAGAATGAAAGAGCATATACAAATAGAATTTATAAAATTATGAACAATATAAAAGGTAAATGTGGATTCCTGTCCAGATACCAGAAATTGTAATTTATCTGAAACTTCACTGAAATAAATTTTGGCCAACTATGTTTAAAAAGTTAATTTTAAGAGGGCAGATGGTTAATAACCTATGAGATGTTGCCAGTAAGAAATCTAAATATGAGAGTGGGTGCCTTGGCTCACACTTGTAATCCTAACACTTTGGGAAGCCAAGCGGGGAGGATCAATTGAGGCCAGGAGTTTGAGACCAGCCTGAGAAACATAGGGAGACCTTTATCTCTACAAATAAATAAATATATAGTGGAGTGTGGTGGCAAGTGCCGATAGTCCCACTTAGGAGGGAGGCTGAGGCTGGAGGATTGCTTAAGCTCAGGAATTTGAGGTTATAGTGTGTGCTACGATCATGCCACTGAACTCTAACCTGGTGAACAAAGTAACACTGTCTCAAAAAAAATTTTTTTAAAAGGACAAAAAGAAAATGTAAATGCCTTCAAAATGGGTATGGGAACACCAGTAAATGGCAGAACATTAAGATGAATGCCCTGTGTATCAATTGGAATAGTGATTGCAGCCAAATCTCACTGGAATCTGAGTGTAACCCAGGCTAATAATTCCAAAGTATGTTTTTTTTTTCACTTATACTAGGAGATTTTGCCGAACTTTAAAATTAAATAAAAAAGAATGGCTAAAAACGGTTCTTACAGCTTTCAGCTTTTTTGTATTTAGAATCAGTCATGGCAATCACAGATGTTTGAATTTGATTTAACTTCCTCAAATCTATTTTTCAACATGAGAAAAAGCTGTCAAACAGTATAGGCACAAATGCCACTGGCAATACTTTAAGGCCTTAAGCCCAGAAAATAATGTTTTCATATTAAATATATCCATTTTAAAAAGTTACCTTCAAATTTCCTAGAAACTAAGTGAAATTAGATAGTTTGTATAATGGTAAAAATCACAAAGATACCAAGAGCAAGGAAAAAACTAACATTTTTCAAAGTTATAAGAAGCATGATTGCTTGAATTTTTATGCCAGTCAGTATTATAAAAATAGAAGCAATGGTCGTTAACATTAACTTTGTAACCGGTGTTTCCCTTGCATTGATAAAAGGGTGGATGCGGATTTAATATAGGCAATACATTTGAAAGAAAAGCAGATTATTCCTTCAGGATTCTCATATGACATTCTGAACAATTAAGTACAAACGTATGCTTAAGTCCAATTTCATGGAAAGTTGCTAACTTGTTATCTCTATATATTACTACATGCTAAAGACAAGCGAATCAAACAGAACATGGTATTTTGTCCTGTCAACCAGCATTCCATTTTGATCATAAGCTAGTAGTTGTCAGGTTGATATAAATAAGATGCTTAAATATAATTTAGTACAAATTGTTTAAAGTAGAAATAATGTTATTAGGCATCTCTAGCAATCCTAAAAGAAAGGAAAATATTTTATGATTACCTAATTGATTTGAAACTAAACAATTGACTACACTTTTCTAGAATGTAAGATTTTGTAAATTTTACCAATCTGTATGAAATAAAACAACAAAATTTTACCAAAGTATATAATCCTTATAACAACCTGGTTGTGTGATATATTATCCCCATTTACAGTCTGGTGGATATCCACATCAAATAGAAACAAAAATCATAAAAAAGAATGAAGATAAATAAAAACATCTTCACCAAGATTACTTACTGTTACTGCAGAAGTGAGACACAAGATTGCATCCTGGATGTTTCTGGTGCATTATTGTTTCTTCTATCTACACTGCCTTCGATTTTATGTGGTGAGCTCACCAAAACTCCATATTAAGCTATGAGCAAGGAACCCCGTGCCCTTCATTAATCTGTGATGGTGGCTTGGTTGAAACTGTTGGTTTTGAAGCCTGATTGCCTGGATTAAAATCCTACATTTATTTCTGAAGTGTGGCTACCTGAATTCAAATTCTGTATCATCTACCTAAATTCAAATTCTGTGTCATCTATAGCAATGCTGCTGGTTGTGTAGCCATAGACTGGCGCCAGACTCTGAACTGGTTATTACTGGTCTGTAATGAGATAAGCCCACACACTGTATTTAGAAACTTTTATAGAAACTTGACAGAGTATACAAAAAAATTAACCGGGCATGGTGGCACATGCCTGTAATCCCAGTTGCTCAAGAGGCTGAGGCAGGAGACTTGCTTGAACCCGGGAGGCGGAGGTTGCAGTGAACCGAGATCATGCCACTGCACTCCAGCATGTATGACAGAGCCAGACTTCATGTAGAAAAAAAAAAGAAAAAAAATCCTTGACAGAATAATTACATGTCTAATGAATCAAGTAATAAAATGTCAGGGCATGCTATGCCTGTGATTTTTTTGTCAATTTCTGTTTCTAGTAATTTATTTGTGTTTTCTTAAAAAATAATTGAAAAGGATTGGAATGAAAGAAGACTAGTCCCTTGCCATGGAGAGTCTGAGAAACACTGATCTAGAACAGTACTAAGGCAAAGCTTTAATGTCCTTATCATTAAAATTCGACAAAAAGCAAGGCAGGGCAATGATTTTTATACCTTTCAGGTGACAACACTTAAAGGGGTCTACTGTACCACATAAAATTATTTCTCTACATACTTGCCCATTTGGTTTCTTATGTAGTTATCAGACCTACAGCAGATCTGACCCTGGTATGACTTACATTTTGGGGACCCAAGTGGCAAACTGAGAGAGTTTTAAAAGAGAAGGCAGCTTGAGACTTTTTCCTTCTTTTCATAAAAGTTTCTCCTTATTTCGAGGTGATAACTCATGGTTTAATAGTTCTTAAACTTTAATGCGTGTAGGAATCACCTGGAGATGTGCATCCATCTCTGACTCAGAGGGGTGGAGTCTGAGTTTCTGCATTTCTCACATGGTGCTGATGCTGCGGATGTGCAGACCTTGCTTGGTAGCAATGATTTGACAAGTCTTGTTTCCCAGGTATGCACTCCACCTAGTGCCTGTCAGCAGACACCCCCAACCCCTCCACAGCACCTCTCTCAAAGATAGAATCTCCCTGCAAATATTTTGTAGGTATCCCTAGTTCATAGGAGATGTTTTATCCTCACCCTGAACTTACTCTCAATGTTGGTGTTTTTCACTGGACCTAGAGACCACCAGAAGCCAAAGATCCAGCAAAGCTAAAGTTCTAAGAATTCCAATGTAAATATAATTTTATTTAAGCCAAATAGCTTTTTAAATTACTAACTTACAAATATGAGTAGAACAGGCTGACTAGTCTGACACAGCCACTGTTGCTTAGTGTTTTGTAACTCTTGTAAAAATATATTTGCCTGAAATCAGTAGTCCCAAGCCAATTACCTTTATTTAGGCATGGATAGTTGAGTGTTTTTGTATAGACATTTTAGAACAGTCTTGTGGTTCTGATGTAGAACGTTTGGAGGTTGTAGACATGAACTGTGTGTTTGTGTGTGTGTATGCGTAGGTGTTTGTATGTGTGTTTTCTTCATACTTATGCCCCATCTGAATATGTGGGAATTAGATCCTTGGATCATTTACAAAGGAAAGAAAGAGAATTTTCCTAGCAGCTTGGACTGCATGTGTGCACCACCATGCCCAGCTAATTTTTGTATTTTTAGTAGGGATGGGTTTTCACCATGTTGCCAGGATGGTCTTGCAGTAGAATCACTTGAACCCGGGAGGCGGAGGTTGCAGTGAGCTGAGATCCCACCACTGCACTCCAGCCCGGCAACAGAGTGAGACTCTGTCTCAAAAAAAAGAAATAAAACTTTCATAGCCTTAATTTTAGGACAAATCACTACTCTAATAATCTTAGGAATTTTAATGCAATAGTGAAATATTCATTCTTCAAGTTTTCTTTTTGTACATAACATAAACAATTGAAATTAAAAATTATAATTGCTGTGTTTCATATTGTACAAGTCATTCACCTAGGATATATATTTCTTCTTTTTTGTATGAACTAGGTCTCTATTTTTTGTGTTATCACGGTTATCTAAGCACTTAAGTAATTTGAGCTACATGGTTAGAGACGGTTTTTAATATTTGTGATTCTTGGGTTTATAATATTAATATGCTTGCAAATCTTGGTTTTAGTAAAACATCCAAGTAGTTTGCATGAATAATTAAGTGAACAATAGGTAAGTATCCAGCATCTCCGTATGGTCCCTCTGGTCTTTGAATGTAATCCTATCTGTCTCAAAAAGATAATATTTTGAATAAGAATTTTATTCTTGACTTGGAATAATTTTCAATCTCATTATCCTAAATTACATTTTGATCCTTGGATATTTAAAAAGAAAGGGATGATTTATTCACATATGTGTGGGACCTTTTATGATGCTGAGAAAAGTGTGACAATAAATAAAAAATGAACAAATGAAAACTGAATTTACCATTCCTTCATTAGACTAACATTAATTGAATACCTAGTATGTCCTAGGCAGAAAGAATGCCTAGAAGAACAAAGCAGAAACTCCGTATCGCAAGAACAAAAAACCAAACACCGCATATTCTCACTCATAGGTGGGAATTGAACAATGAGATCACATGGACACAGGAAGGGGAATATCACACTCTGGGGACTGTGGTGGGGAGGGGGGAGGGGGGAGGGATAGCATTGGGAGATATACCTAATGCTAGATGACGAGTTAGTGGGTGCAGCACACCAGCATGGCACATGTATACATATGTAACTAACCTGCACAATGTGCACATGTACCCTAAAACTCAAAGTATAATAATAATAAAAAAAAGAGTTCCCAGACAAAAAAGTAAGAAATCATTTATTAGAGTGCAGTGTAAATACCAATAAAATAGACTCAAACCCTGGGTGTAAGGATAATGAAGAGGAGGAACACATGGTAGGAATCTGCTATTTCTGTTTGGGGTAGGGAGTGGCAGTGGTCTGTCAGTCTTCTCAGAGGAGTTAATGTATCATATGCTTCATAAGGATCAAGGTAAATGGAAGCCAGGCAAAGGAGGGAAGGAAGGGCATGCCAGTCAGAGGGAATCTTAACTCAGGGGTAATGAAGGGGAATGTTGTATTCAGTGCACTATAGGACAGAATTCAAATTGGTTTATCAGAAATGAAGTGTAATTGCTGAAGGAGTTGGGGGAGATGAGACTAAGGTTCAAATAATGAAGGGCCTTATATTCCTTGCTAAGGAGTGAAACACTGGGGAGTCCCTCGAATTTTTCATTTTAGAAAAACTTATCTGCCAGCATGATGGGGAATGATACCAACAGAGAGGAAAGAAGCAGGAAGATCAGTTTGGGAGGTTATTTTTTTGTCAGCCAGGATAGAAAAGATAAGGGCCTAAGCAATATTAGTGAGACTGAGGAGATTAATTTGAAAGATTATTAAGTGAAAAGAATAGGATTTGGTGATTGTAGAAATGAAGTTTGATGGAGAGGGAGATGTGTAGGATGGTTCTGTTTGTTACTTGGTAATCTGCATAGCTGGTATGTAGTTTGTACTTACCAATTATTTTGTCATGTTTTACATGAAGGTCAGAATCACCCCACTGTTGGTCAGCATAGATTCCCGACACCCAGCATAGTGTCTAGCTCATAGTAAGTGCTCTATGAATATATTTTGAATCAATGATCATCTCATAGTTCAAAAAGACAGAAAGTGTGAATAATAGAACATTTGGAGAAGAAAATGAAGAATCGCATTTTGGACATCTTGAATTTGTTGTGTTACTAGCCCAACCAGTGGAAGATGTTCAGTAAGCAGTTGGACAATTGGATATATGGATTTATGAATTTTTATTTTTGTAAACAAGAATTATGTCTTACTCATGGTTAGAGACCTTAGCAGTGTTATGCAAGTTTCCAAATGTGTGCTAACTTTAATCATAGTTAGCACTAGTATTCAAATAGTATTGCATAGTTTAAGAGTAAGCTAGATCTTTTAGGCATATATGAAAAACTAGATATTGCCCTGGATTTTAAAAGCCTACAGTCTTAAGGAATAAATAAGGCAAAGAAAAGAGGCGGCTTTGATTGTGGAAAGAGCATTGATTTTTGAATTAGAAGATCTGTAAGCCTTAACTTTGCTGTTAACTAGATTTTAGTCACTAAGAGTTGTAAAATTTTCTAGACTGCAGTTTCCTCAGTGCTAAAATGAGACAATGATATTTCATGGTATCCAATGTCTCTTCAACCTGTAACATTAAATAATCCTGTACATTCATACTTAAACATGATTTTAAAATACATATTGAAAAGTGTGCATCTTGATGGGTGGGGAGGATGTATAGTTGATTTATATTAGTGAGTAGTCGTGATGCTTCCCTCCATTGCTAATGAAAATGAAGTGGAACTTAGAATTAGCTAACTGGATTTAGGCCTCATCTCTGTCAATAATTAGCTATAAAATTTTGGACTTGTTAAGCCCCTTCTAGGGGCTAATTGTCCTTGACATGCCTTTTATCTCTAGTCTGCTATGGTTTTATTAAAAGTATTTATGTGTGATTTTATCCTGTCAAACTTATGGGGGAAATCAACTCAGTCTTATAAATATCATTCACATAATATCTATTAAGGCAACACTTGATCTACTGAAAACACAGAGTAAAAGTATTTAAATTATTCATCAGAAACATTGATATTAAACTAATTCTTCTAGCTCAAGTCTCTAACTCTTGTAGTACCTTAACACCTTACCTATATCTTTATAATTATTCTTTAGTAAATAAAATCTCGGGTTATCCTAATTTAAGTGTGACATTTATTTTTTGTAGGGATTCTGTTTGATACACCCTGTCATAAAACTTTAAAAAATTTTTAATAAACTTTGAAGATTTGCCTCATTTAAAAATATTAATTTAGTTTTAAATCACCATATCCCAATACCATGTGTGGAACTACGGTAGCTGCTATATAAAATTTTTCAGTTACTTGAATATCAACTCAATGAGAGAAATTGCTGAGATTACAAGTAAGATCCATCCCTCCCCCTGGCTCTTCATGAGCCAGATAATTAGATAAAAGGATGAGCTAGTAAAGGAAATTCAAAGACTGTTATAATATTGTATGTATGCACAAAGGAAGATAACATGGTAGAACTGCTACTTTTATGGTCTCTGTAGCTACTGCCACTATGACATTATCCTTTCTACTTGTGCCTTTACTAATTATCGATGTTTGCTAATACATAATCATACCTATTGTTGTCTATTTATCTTATTTCTGTCATGTCCTTTGTGCCTAGAAATCTATACATTAGGATTCATTTTATTACTTAAACGCTATATTCATGCTCTAGCTCTTTCCATTTATAATTTTAATTAGTAAATATATATTGAACAAATGAACAAATTTAAACACATATTGGCAGATCATGCGTTGAAAACAGGTGTTTCGGAAAGTCTCACCAGCACACTCAGTATGCCCCAGATTTCTAGATGTCGCATTTAAGGACTTTTTGTGAGTGAAACCACCCAATAGTTTATGTAAAACAGATGATAAATATGAGGATGCGGAAGAGTAAAAAATTTATTAAAGATTTTAGTGACATGTCCACTCTTTTTTTCTCATCATTTTCAGAGAGTTATGATTGATTTTTATGAGCACACTGAACAAAGAGTGTGCTAAAGGAAATATTTTCCTTAGGTAAGAGGGTTCCCAGACTTAAACTCAATTGACTATTAACCACCAAAATTATCTTTTGACTGTACAAATAGACTTTACATTCAATTAGTATATGATTTAAACAAATTTAGATAACTTGCCTAGAGAACAATGCCTGTTACAGGAAGGCTGCTTAATAAATATTTATTGAAGGAAGGAAGGAATCAAGGGAAGGGCAGAAAAAAGGAAAGAGAGAAAGGGAAAGAGAGAGAGAAGACATGTCTGCCCAACTTGGTTTCAATATTTTTATGTTACTATTTAGCATTTTAGGGTAGTAATAAAAATCTGATGGGTAACATTCATCCTAGATTATTCAAAACTCTATAATAATCAATAAGAAAATTTCAAAATTAGATATAAACTCTTAATGGAAAAACATCCATGTTGTGTTGCCCTGACCTTGATTATCTCAGTATTTCAGAGAAGCACATGCTCATAGAAAGGAAGCCTCAGGTAAATGACAACTCTTGCTCAGCACTGGGGGCAGCATAGAGGATGAGGGATTGAAGAAACAAGCCCAACTGCTATGGTATAATTTGTCCTGAGGTTTTGGAAGACATTTTGCATATAATCATTAAAGCTAAAATTAAAGATATATTAAAGCCAAAATTAAAGATATTATTTGCTGCTTAATAAATGATATATGTCTTATAACTTCATTAAGGATGGTGCCTTCCTTAATTGTTGCATCCATGAGATTTTCAGTGAGGTGCATATTAACTGCAGAGATAATAATGTTTCTATATGTTAATAATTTTAGATGGCAAACACTTGAGCTATTTTGCAGCCACATGGGAGGAATCATTTACATCTTTAAGGGCTTATTTTACCATTAACCCCTTCATTTGAGTACAGTGGATAGCCATATGTAAAGTATTAATTTTTTTTTACATTAGTGCTAATAGCAAGTATTTTAGACCCACTTGTGTGAAAAGATTAAAAGCCACAGCATTAGGCATGCACCAACATTTCTGAGATTAATCTTTGTTAGACCACCCTAACAGGAACATATAACTTGATTTTCTATTTATTCATCAGATGCCTCCTGGTTCTTTTATCATGTGAAATGAAACTCCACAGAGACAATAGCATATTGCATTAATATGCTGAATTTAAAAATGCAACACCATATTAAGTTGGTCTATTTTGCCCTTTCTACTTTTAATACCACTTAATACAGGGCATAAGGGGATCCATGGAAATAGGATACATCCTAAATATTTGTCATTATGTCCCAGATTACACATGAGCCATTCATGCATCTTCTAGTCATAAACTAATGCTTGAAGGTTATGTTAACAATAAAGTTATGAGAATATTTTCTAACGCAGTCCTTGCAACATGGGGAGTGATGAATGTTTATGAAAGAATGAATGAATGAATCAAAATACGTTTTACTACAACTAACACCTGTGTAGTAACTATTAAGTACCACGAGCACTACTTCTAGGTTTGCTTATATTATCTCATTTAATCATTACAAAAAATCCTAATCTCAGTGCTATTAAGGATCTTATTCTTGTTTTGCAGATGAAAAAATCTGTAGTAAAAGGTGGTAAGCTAACTTGCTGGAAAGTAGCAGAGTCAGGACTCAAACTTAGGTTCTGGCTCGGATTTGTCTAGCACAGTACATGATGCATTGTGAATGTTTGAAAACTGCTGTGATGATGTGGAATTGGAAATGTTATCTGATGTATAGAAAAAGTTATTTAATACTAATTATAGAATTTTCAAATTGCAGTTGCATGGATTGCCCCTGTAACCTCCTAGAACACCTTATATTTACTTGATTTTCAACAATAAGACATTTTATTTTTTCTCTCTATAGAAAAATAAGATTTGTGCATTTTTGTATAAACTCACTGATAGGGTTTATCACCCAAATGAAATTCTCTGTCCCCACCCAACTCTCATCTTATAGCTCCCATAATTCCCACGTGTTGTGGGAGGAACCTTTTGGGAAATGATTGAATCATGGAGGCAGGTCTTTCCTGTGTTGTTCTCATGATAGTAAATGGGTCTCACCAAATCTGATGGTTTTAAAAGCAAGAGCTTCTCTGCACAGGCTCTCTTTTTGCCTGCTGCCTTCCATGTAAGATGTGACTTGCTCCTCCTTGCCTTCTGGCATGATTGTGAGGGCTTCCCAGCCACATGGTACTATAAGTCCAATAAATCTCTTTCTTTTGTAAATTGCTCTGTCTCTGGTATGTCTTTATCAGCAGTGTGAAAATGGATGAATACATCTATTATCATATGTATGTTTGTACATACATACACAGACACACACACACACACATATATATACACACACAAACACACCGATATATAGTTACAAATAGAGATATGAAACAAACTGGTAATGTCTTTCCTCTTTCTGACATCACGGTTACTTTGCATTTTAAAGCTCCCCAGATGTATCAATGTACTTGGATATATGTATTTTGTAAGCAGCTAATCATGATTTGAGCAAACAATGAATTCTTTAATTGCTTAAAAATAGGATTTTCACATGAAGAAGTTGGGCAAAAAATTGTAATCTTTATAGAGAAATCTGAAATCTGAGATACAAAAATCTGATTCCATCTGAAATCATGTACTGAAACCACTATGGAGTCTGTTTCTGTAGTTAGTTGATCATATGTCCACGAAGATAGCTTTGCTTTTTAACCCATCGTGTACACATTTTTCAGTATTTAGTTCTGTCAATAGAGGACCTGGAAGCAGTGAGGGTAAATGAGGAGGAATGATAGTTTAGATGTGTTCTTTCCTGAAATGCCAGTTGAATTAAATCTTTCATTCCCACTGCAAACATGCAAATCTATAATCTCCTTTCAAGATGAATCCAGAATCAGGAGTCTGCACTCTTTTATTCTTGGTCAGGAGATTAAAATTGATCACAGGTCACACAAGGGAGTCAGCTGTAGTATCACAGCTCAATGTGGTTAACGAGGACAGCACTTGCCTTCTGTTCTCCTTAACCGTGCACTTACAAGTTACAAATATTATTGATTCCAGGGGTTATCTGAGGGTATAGGGGGGTGGTGTGACTTGACAATATTTTGCTGTTTTTAAGGGATAAGAACTATGAGGCCTGATAACATCTGGGACAGGTATAGTTTAAATTTGTCAAATGAAGATTTATACTTTTTTGAGCTGGAAAAATCCTTCATGTAGAAATAATGAATGAAAATTTGATAGTTGATTTAACATAGGTCAAATGACTTGCAGTGAAAGAAGAAAAATAACACTTTAATTATTACCTATTTCTCAAAATGAATTGATTTTTGTCGTTGTAGATCTGTGCTTTAAACAAATGAGTAGTGCTTAGAAGATACTTTTACAAGATGCCATTTAAGTTTAAGTGGGTGTGGTTTACCTAAAATCATTCCAAAATGTAGTGTAGGTGGGATGATACGTAAGTAATTACCTACTAATCTTTAAAGCATATTTTTTTTCTTATGAATAAAATAGCTATATTAACATTCAAGCACCGCATAGCATTGTATGCCAAATTTTCAGACTAGGTTAAGCTTCCTTTTTTCTCTCTCTAACAATAAAGATTAAATGCTGCCCTAAAGTATATTTTATGAAATGATGGAAGAAACAATGTATTTAACAGTTTTTGCTATTTTAAATCTGTCTTTGCCACTTGTCTGTGAGATTATAGAAAGCTTTTTTTACTGCCTTGAACCTCAGTTTGTCATCTGTAAATGAGCATAAGGATACCTAGTCTATAGTGTTTTTGTGGGGCTCAAGTATATAAGAAATATTTTTAAGTAATAAATCACTTTACAAATGCAAAGTTTTAAAATATTTATTATTACTGAGCTTGTATAATGTTGAGCCTATATTTAAGACAGTTAGTGTTGAAAGACCTTCTGAATTAGATTCTCTCTCTTTATCTTCTGTAGAATACATTGACAAAACAGCAAGTTAGGGTTTCAAAAGAGTCTAGATTGTGGCTGGAATGTAAACTGATTGAACTAGACTTCATTGCCGGTAGTGGCCCTTTATACAGCCTGGTCTAAGAGGATGAATCACATTAGAATATGCCTTCTTTAAAAAATATAAACGTATTTACAAATGATTAAAAATGGCCCTAAAACCATATGTCATCATAGAAATTACCTATTCAGAAACTGAAAAGAAAGTATCAAAGCAGACTGCTCAGTTTATTAAACCAAAGGCATTTGGAATGTAATTCATTATTTTACATTGACTTTAAAAATGTGAGATTTTTATTGATTCTGTCAAAATGTATGCTCTCTATACTATCATTAGAGTGGTTCAGATGTTAGTATAATTCGTGAATTGGTATGTATTATATAGTTTACAGTGAACTTAAATAGTTTCTAAACAGCAACTGAGAATTTCTATTTGATCTCCCTAATTAATCCACCATGAACTGTTGCTATAGAGTCTTCACCTAGTAGTGGGATAAATGAAAACATGACTGTTTGCCAATTGCACATTAATATACATTTATATGTGTATTATTAAATTTATATTAAATGCATATTAATGTACATTTTAATGTGCTCCAATTAAAATGAAAATAATTTTCATTATTATTTAATTTCTCATATCTGTCTACATGCTTCATAATTCAAGAGCACTTAAAACAGGTCAGGTGAGGAAGCACTAAACATTTCATTTCACAGGTGAGGAAACTAAGGCACAGGGAAGTAAGCTAATTTGCCATACATCACAAAGCTAGTAGGTAGGGAAACCGAGAGCAAACCTAGGTGTCGCTACCTTACCCATATATTTCTACTGTCTAGGAGTCTTTATTTGGTTTTGGTTTCAGAGGTCAGAAAATCTGTGGTAGGGTGAACCAGACGTGAATGTACCCTTCTGTGGGATTTCCAAACCCACTAGTAGAAAAACAACACCTCCATTGTTCAGGGCTTTAGTTTTGATGTATTTATTTAAGATTGTAATAGAATATTTTCTAAATGTAGTTTTTAATCAAACAAATATTATACAAATTAAGTTATGTCCCTTTTATATTATTTACTCAGAATGTAACTGATGTGCAGTTGCCATTACTGACTTAATTTTTACTTCTTGAGAAAGCGCTCCAGTGCGAATATATTCTCCATTATACTGATTCCTGGGATTTCATGTGATGTATTCTCCCTCTGGCCAATTCATTCTTTTCATACTTGTCGAACATTGCCACTAGAATACTTCCCCATGTGGCTATTATAGAGTTTTCCCCTTTCTTCTTCTGAGTTGGCTCATTTAAATAGATTCTAATAGTTACAATATATGTATTTGTGTTTTGTTGCTTTTGTTCTGTTTAATATTTCCTTTCGATAAATCTTTTTTGTTTATATTATTTCTAAAATTAATTGTAGGCTAGTGGCCATGTATTGTACTGAAAAATCAAGAAAGATGACTCCTAAAATCAAAAGTGTTCTTTTGAACACTGTTTGTGCTTTACAGTGTACATAGTGTTATACGCTGTATAATGTTTTAAATTTTTGCATCCAGTTTTCTTCTGTGATAACAAGAAAGTTTGAGCTGATACCTCTCTTTTTTTTGACTTCCAGCATACCGCTTTTTCCTACCCCTCCTCCTGACTGATTTGTCCTTCTTCAATATCTCCTTTAGCTTCCTTTTCTCTTTCCTTCCTTAAGGTATGTGTGTTATCTTGTGCTCCCCTCTTGGCCTTCTCTTCTGATTATTGTATACACTCTCCCTGGATTAATGCTCATTAGCATCTCTGACTCCCAGCACCATTTTTTTTTTTTGCTAATAATTTTCAAATCTGTTTATCTAGACGGGATTTCCCTCCTGAGCTTCAGATGTTTGTTCCACACTCTATTAAATATGTCCAAAAAGGAACAACACTCTTCCCTTAGAATCTGCCCCTCTTCCACTATACTGAATCACAGTGCAGTAGGAAGAAGGACATGTAATAAAAAAAAAATTAGAATGGAGCAAGACATGTGCTATGAGAGAAGGACGTATAGGCTATTGAGATACAACAGAAAGCTGAGACTCAGCTTTGACCTTGCCATTTATAACCACAAGGGACCAAATCCTATGAAGTTAATGCCTAAATATATTGAGATTATATTTTTATTCTTCTGCATCCCCACTGTCAGTATCTTAGTATAAGTGCTATTTTTTCTCATTCAAGTTACTGTAATAGGAGAAGAGAATGAAAACATACCTCTAGGGAATCTGGAGGCACAGTTTTGAATGCCATATATAGAATTTCTTTGAAGTATTAAAATTTCATTCAAAATTTGCATTTCATTTTTCAGTCTCTCTACATTTGTTGTAATATGAACACTATAATTTAAGTTACTTATCTTTGAGTGAAATTGTTGCCCCAGGAGGGTAAGCTGTGTTTATACTAAGCTATGGATACCCCCTGCAATGCCATGTTAGTGGAGGTTACTAGTAATCCTGGTTAAGAAGAAGAAGAGAAGTTTTCCTTTCTTATCTGGATTTATGCAGTATCCCCTTATATCCACCTTCTTCCATTCTTATTTTCTGCAAATTATTTCTATATACTACTACCAATTTGTCCTTGCTAATATACAAAGCTGATTGTATCATTTCCTAAAATGTTTCCTCAGTGTAAAATCCAAACATCCTGGTGTGACTTGAATGACCCCTTATAGTTTGGACCCTGCCTATTTGTCAAATTTCGCATTTTGCTTCTTCCTGTCTCCTCCTATCTACTCCCCTCATCATACCCCAGTTGTTGTCAGATTGAACTCATACCCCATCATGCCCTTGTATATGAAGCTTATACTCCCCCTTTTTCTAAGACTGGAAACATTAATCTTTTAAGACTCAGCTTTAGAATGTTGTCTGCAGTCCAGGTGAAGTGCCTTTGTAACTGCTCCTGTGGTAACCTATGCATCCTTCTCTCATAGCAGGTGTCTTGCTCTATTCTAAATTTTTTTATTACATGTCCTTCTTCCTACTACCCCAGAAGCTATTTATCTATATAATCCCAGCACCTCATATGGTGTTTAACACATAGTAGGTACTCATCTATGTATCCTCATCACCTAATATGGTGTTTAGCGCATAGTAGGCATTCAGTAAATATTAATGAATAAGTGGTTAAATTAATACCTAGGATTTGTATTTCCAACTGATTGTCCTCATGATTCTTAAAACATCAAGCTGGTTTCCAAATCCAAAAGTTGAATATGATAGACTATTTTAAAATAATTTTATGCAACAAAAATTTCAGAACTAGATATATAATGATTATACAATGAAACTGCCAAGTTTTGTATGCTTAATCACCAATACTCAAGGAAATTTCAATTGGGACTAAATGTTTTAAAGTGTCTATAAATAATTGTGTTAAATATCAAGGAAGAAAAAATATCAAGAAAGGTATGCTTATGAAAATAATAGATTTTTTAAGTTTTAAGTACATCAAGATCAGTTCATCTATTAACATTTTCCATATGCCAGTCAGTATGCTAAGCAATTATCATACTATTGAGATATATTATCTCATTTAATATCCCAGCAAAGCAGATTTTATAGTTGAGACCGAGACTTAAAATTTAAATAACTGTGATTATGCAAGGTTAAACAGCTAGTATTTATAGTGAAGTAGTATATTAGTTGGTTCTCATGCTGCTATGAAGAAATACCCAAGACTGGATAATTTATAAAGGATAGAGGTTTAATTGACTGACAGTTCCACATTGCTGGGGAGGCCTCAGGAAACTTACAGTATGGCAGAAGGCAAAGGAGAAGCAAGCACCTTACTCACAGGGTAGCAGGACGGAGTGAGTGCCAGCAGGGGAAATCACAGATGCTTATAAAACCATCAGATCTCATGAGAACTCACTCACTATCATGAGAACAGCATGGGGGAAATCACCCCCATGATTCAGTTACCTCCCACCAGGTCCCTCCCACAACATGTGAGAATTATGGGGATTACAGAGATTACAATTCAAGATGAGATTTGGGTGGGGGTACAGTCAAACCATATCACATATCGATATGAACATAAGGATGTCTGATGTTAAAAACTATTGCTTCCCCTTACACTGGACCCAATATTCTTACAAATTCTTTTATAAACAGGTATTCTTTCTTTTATGAACAGGTATGTAGTGATTGTTAGATGTGGAAAATTGCAGTGCATTTGGCATTTTCAACCATAGTCTGTACACTTGAAAAGACATTTGGATATGGTATAGTGTAATTGATTTAATGCTAGAGTGGGGAAATGTGATTCTTTAATTATTTTTGAGTCACAGGATCCTAGGAGAATGTCATGGAAAGTGTGAGCCCTCTGTACACAATAAAATGCATACTTATAAAAGGTACTCTGTTTTAATATAGTCTTGGAGTCTGTAAAAAACACAGACAAGGCCCAGAACTCTATTTCTAGATGATTTACCTATTTTATGGATGAAGAAACTGAGGTGCAAAAAGGTCAAACATGTTTCTGGAATTGTTGACCAAGCGCATCCATCAAGAATGCCCTTTAGAAGGTGATTTTCTTGTGGAATTTTCTGAATTCCTAGAAAAGTACTGTGATTTTAAGTCTCAGCAATATGACAGTAATACTAAATATATTCCAAGTATATTTATGCATGAAAATGATTTTGTATTTTCTAATATCTAACATATTTCTTGTAAAAATCTATTGAGAATAGTAATTTTTTGGAAAACTTATAAAATTATAGTAATGACTTAGAGTAAAATAAAATAAATTTGCACAGAAGTTTATCATTTAAAGAAGAAAATGCAGAATTAAAATGAAATAACACTGATCGGTGAATATTATCACAAGATAAAATAATTATATGGTAGCACGACAAATTTCTATGTTTGTGAATTACATTTTCTACCTATAAAATTATTTCAGTATGACAGAGCTATTTTATGCTTACTTGTCCACATAACAGTTCTGTAAGGAGATACAGTTTTGTAGCTTCTCATTTTAAAGATGAGGAAACTGAGGCTTAAAGTTTAATTATTTATGCTTGGATTTATAGCTATATAAGTAACAGAGCCAAGAGCTCATTAGAGAGATCATATCCTTCTGAACTGAGCAGCTCTCCATCATTTCACATATATGCCTGGAGAAAATCACATAGATGTAGAAAACAAGTTCCAGCAGCTAAGAGAGTCACAAGCGCGTTTGCTACATGTTCTTTATTTTAAAGCCTGCCACTTGCTTCCTCAGTCTTGCATTGTTTCACTTTGCAGAGCTCTGAAGGCCAGAGCATACATGAGTAATTCAGAACGATTCTTAGCTTTCATTTCTGTTTTAATCCATGACCCTAACTCATACATTGTGTTTCACCTCATTTTTTCCCAGTACTATAGCAAAGGCTAGTTTACTTCAAAGGAAACTGTTTAAATGCCATTATCAAAATGCATGGTATGTTAACAATTATTACATAAAGTTTTTCAAATACAGAATATTTCAGTCTCACAATATGATTGTATAATTTGCTAGAACAATTACTGATAAAGGGGTTATCAGTGCCTGTGTTTAAGAATTTACTTGAGTAAAAAATGTGAAAGTACAATTTTTAAAAACGCCTTCCAGAAAGTAACTAATACAATACAATGAATGTGAGTTACATTTACTGGTGATTAACACTTTAGTAATACTTTTGATATTACATTTTTAAAGGGGTCTTCTTCCTTCTACGGAATGTGTGTTTATGGTGGCAGCTTTAATGCTGTTTCCTACTGTGCAGTTCAATAGAGTATGTTTTTAGGTGGTTGGTTGAGGGTTTTTTTCCGTTATGTATGTCGATGGAGATAAGTGTTTTAATTACTTTTTTAATGTCTGTGCTTTTGTATTTTTCTCCTCTCTTTCCTTTTATTTCCTGCTGTTGAGATTACTGCCTCATCTCCACAGCAGGTGGCTGTTGCAAATTTGTTTTCTTTGTAAGCCTGGAAGATTTATTTTGTAATATAACTGTTCCTTTTTAGTATTTTATTATTAATGATTTCTTTACTTTGGGATATAGTGTACTTATACAGTCCTAAACAGTAATTTCCTAACACTATCTAAGAACTCCAATCATTAAGAAAAAAAATCTTTGCCTGAGGCGTATTGTTTGAGATTTTTGCTTACCCTTACTTCACAATGTGGGGATTAAAATTTAAGGAAATTGTTTTATAGCAAAAGCCAAATGAGAAAAAGAAACAGAGAAAATAGAAGGGAGGGAAATAAAGAAAAGGAGAAGAGAAAAGGCTCAAGAGACAAAGTATACTTTAATAAATAATACCATAAAGCAGAGTAATGAGGATAATTTTATGGCTGAAATATGAAATTACATTAACATCTTTTCTAGAAATGTTTTAACTAAACCAAATGCTTATATTAAAGTATAATTTCAATTATTACAATAACTTCTACTAATTATAAGCAAATTGCAATATTATAAAATAATAATGAAGAAAAAAGTACTTCTTATTTTTGTCCAAAGGGTTTGTTGTTCTCATTGTGTCATAATGTCCTATAGATAGAAGAAAAGATGCAACAGATCCTAATATAGACATGATCTGTTATAAAAGTACAATATACTCAAGGATATTTTATCCATCTCTGTAAAGAAAGCCATAATTTTGTTAAACAAAATAAAATCTATGTATTTTTTCCAAATGTATAAAGGAAGTAAAAAGTATGAGACCAAAAATGCATGGTGAACCCATATTCTCATTATGTTTATATTAAATCACTGGACGTTTATTACAGATAAAAAATCCTCTATAAGAATTTCAGCCACTCAAATTCAATTCATTTCATATGTGTACTTGTACTTCGTAATACATTCATTGCTTTGTTATAAAGAATATGTTCACATCCTTTCTCACCTGTAGATATTCTAAATTGAAGTCTGATAGTAAGTTCTAACATGAAGTTAGATGAAGTAATTACATTGGCACGATAGAATTTGTGTGTTTTCTACATGAAGTATAGAAGCCAATTGAAATACTATAACTTCATAAAAATTCTTTGGTTATTTTATTCTTTTCTAGTGCTTTTTAAAATTGTACTGTTTTATACATTAAATACAAAGAGAAATTCAGCATGTATCAGATTTTCAAAATGATATAATAATACTCAGTAATCCACTTGGTTCTGGACTTATTGTTATGTGCTGGTGTACAAAAAAAATCTTGTGTAATGGGAAAAAATATTATTTAAATGGTGTCTCCATTCATAACATTTTTAAAAATATTCTTGTTATTCTCTAACCAATTGTGTGATACACACAATTAATGTGTGTGGTCACATTTAGAGAAAGTGTATAGACAGCAGTTATATGAAACGGATGTTTAATGGGGATTTCAAAAATCAATGAAATGAATATTATTGTGATGCATGGTGATCTAATTTCATATGTATTATATTGAATCACTCCACTTTTTTCTGAATTCTGTCTGAACACTCAGTACTAAATGCATTTACAGCAGCACATCGGGAAGAAAATGGGGAGTTTTATTGAGAAAAGAACCACAATAGGCCATCATTGATCTATTCTCTTTCTCATCAATATATAGATCCTAGAATGATAACCCATATGGCACTATTGTCCCTTAGAAGTAAGACATAAATCCTTTGAGTGATCTTTAAGTGACAGATGAAACACTTTATAATCCATTGTGGAATTGCGACATGCTTAGTTAGACACTTGAAAGGAATATTTTACTTCCATATTGTAATCTCAACTGCTTGGGCTTGAATCAGGAATAGCTTATCTTCTCTAATACATATATAAACATATATATACATAGATGCATATATTTATGATTTTCTACCTACTTTTACACATCCTATATACAGCCACCCAAATGGCTTATGATTAATTTGCAATATCTTCTTTATTTGAAAGTGTTTATTATGAATCTCTTTATCATGTAAGCCTTTTTCCCCCATAGTTTTTATATTTTACTGAAGACAGTAGTAATGACTTACATTTTAATGTTATTTTAGATTTACCAGCATGCTTTATGTGCACTTTTCTACCTAATTTTCCGAAGAACCCTGTATAGTAAGCAGGGTTGTCTGCATTCTAAAATCAAGGAGTTTGAAAGCCACAGGATTAAGCAATTTTATTCAATTACAGTTAGAAAATGGAAATAATGAGATTAGAACCCAGTTCTTTAGACCCTAGGTCAATGCTGTCTGACACATGATTTTGTTCTTAATGCTCCAATTTGAATGACACTTTGAACAGGAGTGGGCTTTATCTTGCTGTTAATACTTTCCTTGTTTTGATGCACATGTAGCTGGAGTTCATTGTAGTCTATAGAATGAATTAAGTTAGAATAATACTCTTATGTGGCTACATCCTTTCATTTTAGCCAAAGATGCTAAGTTTCGTGGACTGTGATACTACCTATCCAATACTGACCACTTAAATATGTAATAATATAAACTGTGTATATCATGGATTAGATGATCATTTAACTTATATCTACTCAAACGTATCATTTCATTAAGTCAGACAAAGGCTTTAAGGAAGCACATGAAAACTAAAGGAAACATTTATTTCACATCTGTGCAAAGAGCTTTATATACCTGTTTTTTGTGTTAATTCTCCCAACAGTCCTGTGATGAGGAAGCTGTTGCCCAGAAAGTATAATTTATTTGGCCAAGGTCATAATAGCTAGTAAGTGCTAGAACTAGAATTTTAATGCAGGAAGTCTGACTTCAGAGTTTTCAGTCCTATCCAGTATACTGTTTACAAATAATTATACAAATAGGTCAGTCGGCCTTAAGATATTTTATAAGATTTAATAAACAAAAATAAAGACAAAAGTTGTTACATGGATTTTTCTTTTACTAAGACAGAGGGGGAAGTTAGCCTGGTTTATTCCATAAATACATGTTTAATCTGTATATTTTAATACTGTCCCTAATGCAGCACCATTTCCCAAGCCAGCATTAGAAAATAAGGACTGAGTAACATAACATGTGAGATCTCACATACAAAAGTACTTTGGAAGGTGAAAAACTTACGGTATTTGCCATCAGCTACATTTTGCTGATCTCATCCAGAAAACTTGAGAGTAGTGACATAATCAGTGTTGTTTTATTTGTCTACCAAAGTCTTATTGAAAAAGCACCTGTGTGAAATAATAAGAATTGGTGTTCCTATAGAGTTCAGTATACTAGAGCATTGTCCATTTGTTTTTGTTTTTGTTTTTTTGAGACAGAGTCTCACTCTGTCACCCAGGCTGGAGTGCAGTGGTGCCATCTCAGCTCACTGCAACCTCTGCCTCCCAGGTGCAGCGATTCTTGTGCCTCAGCCTCTGGAATAGCTGGGATTACAGGCATGAGCCAGCACGCCCGGCTAATTTTTTTTTTTTTTTGTGGAGATGGGTTTTCGTCATGTTGGTCAGGCTGATCTCGAATTCCTGACCTCAAGTGATCCACCCACCTTGGCCTCACAAAGTGCTGGGATTACAGGCAGGAGCCACCGTGACTGGCCAGCATCACCCATTTCTGTGAGCCACAGCCTTTGGCCAGGGACCTGAGGTAGTTTCTCTGTGGTCTGTGCTATCTTCTTCACACCTGGGATTTGTGAGTCTATCTCCAAAGATGACTGTCTTTCTCATGATGGCTTAGCTGTCATTCAGATGAATCCTTTCAAGAACAGGAAGCATCACACAAATGCTTGCATCATTCAGTTAACACTAAACAAGTGGCTTGGTGAAGTAACACAAGCAAACATTATAGAATCTGAGTAATTCTTAAACATGCCCTACCATAGCTATGAAAGCAAAGCCTTAAAAGCTTTTTTTTCTCTTTTATTACTTCCTAGATTTTAATATGTAACAGAACATCTAATATCTTGTTCATGTTAACTGAAGTTGTGCAAAACTTTATGTGAGCACAAGGAAAGAATTTACTGTATATACTGCTGTTATTTATTCTGTAGTTGTTCCAGAGGGAGGTGCTTTGGCAACAAAGCAAGGATACACATTTCAAAGAATATCAAATAGTGAAAAATAACCAGGATATACCCAAGAGGAATTCACTTAAGAAGGAAAACATTTCAGAAAGGGATTGTACTGGAGAAAATAATCACAAAACAAAAATGCTGACAAGAGAAGCAGCCAGTCCTTTCTCTGTCACTAGATTGGAACCTGGCTGCAGACACATCCTGTGAGGTATGCATATCTGCAGCCTTGTAGAGAAACTTAATACGTACATGTTGAATGATTACTTTAGATAGGACTGGTTATGTAGCTTCACATTATAACCTGGCCTAGTTATAACCTTAAACATGAAAAAGGCAGCCATTTTGAACTCATAACATAGACTCTACAACCAGTGTCCACGTTAGAAATTGGCGCTGCTGCTTACATGTTCTGTGATCCTTCAGCGAGTTACTTAATCCCTATATGCCTCAATTTCCTCATATTTAAAATGTGGATAATAACATCAGTTGTCTCATACAGTTATTTTGAGAATTAAAATGAGTTATATAAT
This sequence comes from Pan paniscus, assembly GCF_029289425.2. Lineage (NCBI taxonomy): Eukaryota > Metazoa > Chordata > Mammalia > Primates > Hominidae > Pan > Pan paniscus. Next base: position 129,432,138 of record NC_073249.2, read on the forward strand.
AATCACCTGGGGACCAGGCATTTAGAGTAGTGTCTGTAGTCAATAAAAGTTAATTTAAATTTTCTGTAACATAAGCAGGATCCTTCCTTCCTTCCTTCGTTCCTCCCTCCCTCCCTCCTTCCCTCCCTCCCTTCTTTTTCAGAGAACGTGAAAATCACCATTTAAAAATAATTCTTAAGGAGGTGTTCCTTTGTATAAATGCATGCTAAAACACCAAAAACTTCAATAACTATTCTAAAGAAACAAACTATCCGGCCTCCTTGAAAGACAAAGACTATACATATCTACTACGCTGAACTGTTTTGTTTGTCAAATCTTTGTCAATTCATCTTTATTCATAAACTCTCTTTTTCACACTGAAAGGTGAATTAAAAAGTCATTTCAGTGTCATTTTGAAATCATCCTAGTATAGACACATACCTTATTTATTAATATGCCACCTACTCTCAGAGAAGTCTTCCTTTGATAGATGACTATTTGCAAGTTTCATTTTCTTTCATATTTCACTTAAGGTTGCCTCATTTTTCTTTCTTTGTGGAACTTGATTTACATATGCTAAGGTTTAATACTTTATTTTTATTTAAGCTTTTATTCTTTCCTTGCCATGCAATATGAAGTATGAAATAATTGATAAATTACAGAATAAACCTATCTTAATATTAATAGCTAATGTTTAATGAGTATTCACGATGTGCCAGCTCCCAATTATATATATGGTTTATCCATATGGATATATTTTTAATATTTTCATAATTTTGTAATATTTTTTAACATTTTTAAAAAATCTCACATCCATGAGAGAAGTAGAATTTTTATATCTGTTTTTAGAAATGAAGTAGTGGAAAATCAATTTCAGGGTTCTCCAGAAAAACATAATTAGTAGGATGGACAGATGGGTAGATAGAGATGACTTATTTTAGGGAATTGGGCTATTTAATTGTGGGAGCTGGTAAGTCCAACTCCTTAGCGCAGGACAGGAGACTGGAACTCCCAAGTAGGAGCTGATTGTGCAGACTTAAGACAGAATTTCTCCTTCCTCAGGGAAACCACAATTTTGTTCTTAAGGCCTTTTGATTAATTGATTGGATAGGGCCCACCCACATTATTGAGGCAATCTCCTTAAAGTCAAGTGGTTGTAGATATTAATCACATCAACAAAAGCCTTTCCCAGCAATACCTACCTTAGTGTTTGATTGACTAACGGGTGTTATAGCCTAGCCAAATTGACATCTAACCCTAACCTTCACAGGATTCACAGGAACTTATACAATACCACAGAACTGGTAAATGAGAGAGGAAGGACTCATACCAAAGTCTGTCTAGTGACAAAATCCCTGCTTCTGATCATCCCACAGCACGATGATTATCATAGACTATCAAAGTATCCACATGGAGACCTTCAGATGCACTGTCCCTGGCCAGAAGGGATGACCTGTCACCCAGGTAGAGGAGGAGGGCTCCGTGGACCTTGAGGCCCTATGTGTGACCTGGGGTGTGGCTAAACAAACTGGAAAGAAAAGCTAATTATATGTAGCATATGTATATGTTGGTTTGAATAGTCAAATGTAGACCTAACTTCAGTCTTCTTTTAACAGGTTTCAGAAGAAATCATTTTGTCATTAGAGAGCCTTCAAGAACATATTCAGCTATTTTTACCAACCCCATCCCTCCAACCCAGGTTTTCTAAAAGAATCACATAAACGGCCACCCATTTATATAATTGTTTCTGTTACTAATATACCTTTTTATGTCATAAAAGGGAGAAACAGTCTTATCCCCATTTCCTTTACAGAGAAGCTGAGGCAAAGGCAGGTGAGGTGGCTCCCCTAACTATGCTACTACATAATGGAAATCATTTTGAAAGCAAAAGTTCTTTTAAAATCATTTATGAGCAAATGCTATGGAAAAGGAGATTCAGGGGATGCTGGATGGGGAAGAAAAATGTTTGGTTTAATCTGAAGAGACAATGGTGGTTTATTGCTGATTACAGGCAACCCACAGAAACCTTCAGCTTTCAGATCAGATATGGCACCCACCTTATCTCATATGACAAAAGTCATCCTTCGGCTATGCTTATTACTCTGTATCTACCAGCAAATGGCCATTGCCCTTCATTTCATTGTAAAATAAACTCCTGCCTCTCTAGAATGACCCATTGGTAGAATGAGTCTTGGTAATAAAATAAAACTACATGTTTTCCCCTGCATTTATGGAATTGAGATGAATTATTTCTCTACTTGCCTTGGATGGGGTGACTGCTATAAGATTTTCTTCATTTACACTTTGGAAAAAATTTAGTCTGCCATTTATTTTCCTTTCAAAGTTTTGGTAAGAATTCACTAATTTATAGTTGATATATGTACAATGTAGAAAATTTGGAAAATAAGGAAATAATAAAAATTGGAATATCCTTAATACCACCACTCTAAATGATCTCTGTTTAGATTACATGGTTTATATTAATACATTTTTTTACAAAATTTGAATTATACTATACAGAGTTTTGAATCCTGCAGGTTTGTTTAAGACTGTATTTTGATTACAATCTTATACCATATTTCTCAAATATTCGTTCTGTTGTCTTTTTCTTTTATACGGTAAAACTAATTTCTTCATTTACCTGACATTCTGGTACTCTCTCGTCTTATTTTCCTCTTTCTGTATTAATCATTTTTGTGCATTAAACCTTTATTTGCATGTGTCAGTATTTTCTTAAGATAGATTTAAGACTATTTTCTAGATATTGAACACCAATGTATATTTCCACCGAAAGAGTATGACAAGTTCCATGTCTACCCTTGGTGTATAGTTTAATTTTCTTAAATATTTTTCTTTTTATAGAGAAGTTACAATTTTATTCTTTTAATTCGCAGTTTAATGACTTAATGGAATTAATATTTTTAGTGCTTATAGGTGATTTATATTTTTTCTTCTCCCAATTTTTATTATTCTTTATGTTTCCATTGAAAAGCTAATATGTTCCTTACTGATTTTGAGAATTTATACAGTAAAGACATTTAATTATTAAAACATCTTCTTGGTTAATAATTTTCATTTTAATTCATTTATATTTTTGAAATTTAGCAGTGGTTGAATTATTGTGGCAAAATACATTGTTTTTTCCTTTAATTTTTTTCTTTCATTAAAAAAGAAATGATTTTACTTATTCAGGAATTAGATAAATATGTACCCATTTTAAACTTTTTTTATATTTAGTACTTTAATGTAGCTGAAACTGACTTATTTATGGTATGAGGCAAGAATATAACCTGATTTTCCCTGTAATGTTATATATGTTTATGTGTGTATATACATATGTTTCCATATATTTATAGGTATACATTAATGTGTGATTTACGATGTGTACTTGGTTATATATTAAAGATATACATAATATACTCTGGGATCCGTTAGACTGTGTTATGTACATTTTATATTGATTTGCTTACAGATGTTTTCCTCTAAGAATGACATTATTTCAAAGATTAAAGTTTTCTTTTTTGTTTTAATATCTAATAGGAAAAGCCCCTCCTCCTGCTAATGATATTTTATAAATTTGATTACTTAGGTTTGCCAGAACCCAATAAAGATGCCATCTTCCAAGGCCTGACGCAGGACCAGGGGTTTTACACATCCAAAGACTTTTTGCCACTTGTAGCCAAAGGCAGTAAAGCAGGTATAACATATTGTCTTTTATGCTTAATAGTGAGTATGCTATTTTATTTATTATAAATTAATATCAAAATCAAGCTCAGCAGCACATTGTTCAGCTCTCACACCCAACTTTGCCTAAGACCCAAATGTAAAATTTAAAAAAAAAAGGCCGGGTATAACAGTTTGCTAGAATCATCTGTTTGTTCATTCTTCCAATAAAGTATCATCATAAGGAATTTTCACTGTAATATATATGTCTAAACTACATCATGAAAAATTGCTTCAAGGTAAGCAAGTCCTTAACAAACATTGGAAGATGTTTTTCAAAGAAATGGCATGAATCGTCACATATCTTACATTATTTGTATCTACACAGGCAGAAAGATTGACTGTCTTCTCTTAAACAGTAATCTTATGAAGTTAAAATAAAATACTTTGATAGACACCCTATCACTTTATACACCCCAAGAAGAACCACCTGAATGAAGGTTGTACCTTGCTTTGGCCTGACCAGAGTCATTGTCTTTGGGGAAAATTGTAATATTTTATCCAAAGTCAGATAATCTAAATCCTTCAAATGTATATTTTTAAAGAGGTCTGAGCCACAGCTATTCCTACATTAATTACATGTAGAAATGATACAAACTTTTATGCTTCTCCCAGGACTTAAAACAGTAAGAAACTTTCTATATTAAATTATTCTTCAGAAGTTTACAGCTAAAGATGCATACCCTCTCCACCTTCTCCCTCTCAGTAGAACTGGATGTTTGTATGTCTGAAACCCTTTCCGAGGAAGGTCATAGTGCACCTAGCTTGTATTTGAAAATTACAGAGTGTCCCAAATACAAAATCTTCCAAGCAAAATGATTACACTTATTGAAATTATAGGTTTATTCTATTCTTGGTACCATTTTAAAAATTATAGTAATTTATCTTATGAACAGTTTTATTTAATCTTATTATACACTGCTACCTAACACATAAGGAATACTTGCATTTTACTTTTTTTACAAGGATCTTCATATGGACAGCAAATCTTAATAGAGATGACCTTGAGAAATGGATGCTTAGAAAGTCATATTTCTTTTACTGCCCAATTTCACAAACAAAACCAGAGGAAAGCAGTGAAAGGGAGAAAGATTTATTTGTACTATTTCAAGAAAATAGTTCTCAGAAATTCTTCAGTTACATAAAGGACACTTATTCAGCACGTTAATATTCAAAGTTAACAAAATATATAACAGAGGTATGTGTTAGAAATTATATAAGGTAATATATAAAAAAGCATTATAATGAAATATTGCAAACCGTTAACACAGATCATAAGGATCACTTTTTTCTTCTAGCAAAAAGAAAATTATGCTGAGTTAAAGATAGATATCACAATTTTGATGAAGAGAGTTTTAATTGATTGATTCCAGTCTGTTATGACCTAAACTTCTCAAAATGTGTTGTAGGAATCCTAGAAGAAAAAAGAAACTAAAGATACTGACTATGAAATTACATATATGAGCATATTTTTAAAATGGGAATAAAACTGTCTTTCAAGGAAGCAGAATAATTTGATAGTGACACTTCATCCTGGAAAACTGCAAGATGCAATTTTACACTGCTTTGAGTACAAGTATCTTTTGAGCTGTCATGCAGAAATGGTTTCTCTACTTGAAAATGGGGTTTTCCTTTCATCATTCAGGAATGTGCGCCTGTCACTCTCCATTGCCATCGATACGGGGAGTCGTGATTGTACTTGGAGCTGGAGACACTGCCTTTGACTGTGCAACATCCGCTCTACGTTGTGGAGCTCGCCGTGTGTTCATCGTCTTCAGAAAAGGCTTTGTTAATATAAGAGCTGTCCCTGAGGAGGTAAAATGGAACCATCAGAAAATATGGAGTTGTACTCCAACAGATTTTAGGAGATGAAACTGTTAATGTTTAAATCGCTAGAATGTTGAAATTGTCAAATTCAAGTTTAAAAATTTCAGGGCTATACATAATTGTTTCTTTTCTAATTCAGACATTCCAAGTAAAAGAAAATTTGTAATACTGATTTGGGTAAAATGAGAAATTTAATCTTTGTCAATACTCAAGTGCTTCTTGTTAGTGTTAATATGCTTGAAATGTATTCTGTGTAACTAGTAACAATGTAAAGTGCTAAGTCTTCCATATCCTGGATAGTAGGTACTCTTCACAAAATGTATGCATATTAGAAGAATGTGGTAATAAGACACATACGGAATTTTCCATAAGCCAATTTACAAACTGCATTCTAAGATGTATACCTTGGTCATACTTTCAGTCAGTTCATTATTTGTGAAGCAAATAGAAAGAAAAGGGTGTCATGTATATTTTTAAAGTGCTCTAATATAAGCACTACTCAAAATTAGTAGTTAGTTAGCACACTAAAAATAACATGTTTGGCTGTGCGCGGTGGCTCACGCCTGTAATCCCAGCACTTTGGGAGGCCGAGGCCGGCGGATCACAAGGTCAGGAGATCAAGACCATCCTGGCTAATAGGGTGAAACCCCGTCTCTACTAAAAATACAAAAAAATTAGCCGGGCATGGTGGTGGGCGCCTGTAGTCCCAGCTACTCAGGAGGCTGAGGCAGGAGAATGGCGTGAACCCGGGAGGCAGAGCTTGCAGTGAGCCTGGGTGACAGAGAGAGACTCTGTCTCAAAAAAATAGTAATAATAACATGTTTAAAATCATTTCATTCTTACCAGTAACTGGTGAGTAGTCTTGGGTGAGGTATCAGCTATTTACATGTACTACACACTTCTCAAATTTTAATGCTATTAGAGAAATATAATACCTTATAAAGAATATTAGTTCTGAGAACAAGAACCAAATGTATTTATAGAAAGATAAATTACTCATTTTAATCAAATCAGTATTATGAACTTGACTTGCTTCGGAATGCCTGAATGTGTTTGGAGTCTCTATACTAGGCAAGAATTATAGCTGTAGTCAATAGGTAATTTGTCATATGTAGATTACCCACATTACAAATTAATCTTACCAAAATATCAGGGTCACCATTGGTTCATGGCTGAGTTTCAAATTCCACGTTTATTATCTGGACTTTTCTCCGTCCAATCTACCCTTTTTAGACTTTTTAATAAAATCCAAGGTAGTTTTATGATCATAGGGTTTTTTTTTTTCCTGGAATGCAGGCTTAGGCAATAATTAGTGTAATCATGTTTTTTTTTTTACACATAGAAAGAAACATTTTGATCTTTGTATTCCTGTGCATAGCACAGGACCTGGCACATAGTTTGTACTTGAGAAATAGGTTTTGAACTAAACATTTTAAATATTAAGTCTTATCCTTCTGATTCCAATGCTAGAAAAGTTTCATTACCAAAGGTGACTTCTTGAGGGTTGGAAGGGGAAGATGACACTGATTGGCAATATCAATTTACTTCACATTTTATATCATAGTCATCTTCCATTTCCAAGGGTCACTGGAAATGAATGGTGGTTATTTCTTCTGTCTTAGGTAGAACTAAGACACAAACAAACTGAGACCAGATAAGAAGAGGGTAGCGGTATGAATTTATTTATTCATTCATTCATTCATTTATTAAAACTACATTTATTGAGCATCTATTATGTACCAGGTATTGTTCTGGGCAACTTAGATACAACAGTCAGCAAACCAGTTAGAATTCATGCCCTCATGGAATTTGTACCTAGTGACAGAAGATACCCAATAATTAAACAAATAAACTGTCACATAAATAATATATTGAAAAGTAATTGGAACTGTGGAGAAAAATTAATATAGGAGTATAATGAGTGTGTGAGAGATGAGGATAATGGTGGAAGAGAAGGCAGGGTTTGCCATTTTAAACAGGGTGGCCCTGGAAGACCTCTCCGATGAGATGATTTTTGAACAAAGAGATGAGGAAATTGAGGGAAAGTAGGCATCCAGGAGATAAACATTCCATGGCAAGCTAAATGCCTTCACCCTTTATTGTGGAAGTCTTCTGGATTTGTGGAATAGAAAAAACGCCAGTATCATCAGAATAGAGTAAGAGAGGACAGAATGTGGCCGACCGGATTATGTATTGTAGGCATTCATAAGACCTTTAGCTTTTACTCTCATTGAAAGAGAAAAATCACTGGGCTGCTTTGAACAGAGAAGTGCCAAGCTCTGATTTAAATTTTAAAATGGCTACTCTGCTGAGAATTGACTATAGTGGAGTGGCATCAGAAGCAGAGAGGCTAGTCAGGGGCTAAGTAAAAGAGTGAGCTATTGGTTAATGTGAGTAGATTACAAGAAGCACAGGATCAGAGTAGAGGCATAGCACCTTGGAAGGCCAGAGCTCAGCTGCCTGAAACTTGATTACCGAAGTGTTGAGAAGCAACAGATCCTTGAGATAATAGGTAACCTGCCTGCAGTAGAGCTTAGTAGAACTCAAATGGGTCTGGTCTTAATTAAAACTAGAAGAACAAATGTTTGATTGTTTGAATTATTTTATTATTAGCTTACAATTAACCAAATTTTTATATGATATTAAAACTAATTGACCTTGAGCTTCATGAGAGAAAGGGCCATGATCATCTCTCTGGGTCACTTTTACCTTCCGCCTGTTTAGCACCTTGGGTGCTACCTATAAAAGATTCAACAAATAATTGTGGAATGAATATTTACTGGAGGGAATCAGCACCGAAGGCTTTCTAGCATTACACGGGCTAATACCTTCCAAGTTAGATAAATATTATAACAGTAGGCCTTTGAAGGTTCATCTCATAATTATAGGCAAAATTTCTTGGAGAGATGGAATAATAAGTAATATATGATTAGATTATGCAAAGTTTTCAGGATTGATTCACTTACCAGGGGTAATACCATGTAAGGATTGGGAACTTTTGGCATTCATAGAAGTTTCAGTGTTAATCCTTTATGGCCATTGCTTGGTTTTGTATACATCAAAAGAGGAGCCAAAATATTGCAGTGCTAACACTGATGAAACTGGAAAGTCAGGAGAGTACAGGTCCAATATCATGTATCTACTTTAAGATATACGTTTTGAAAGGTTAGGTCTAGCACATAATTTTTAGCCAATATGAAGAATTTAATATTGGCCTTAATTTCTTGAGTAATTGTCTTCTTTCTCCTACACTGTCTCCCCTAGTAAAAACTTCAGCCACATTTGGTTTCTTTAGAGTCAGTGAAGATTGAGGGACAGGGACATTTAGAGATGTCGTCAAATATGTGTGTTATTTAATGGTCATGGACTCTTGGGTGTAATTTGGAAATAGCATGGTTTGTCAGTAAAATGCCTCACCATTAGGCATGTCAGCATGTATATGTCTGATGGTGCAGTCTAATTCTCATTCTCTGAGTGAGGGAAATACAGAACAATATGAAGTTTAATTATCCTTTAGTGACAAATATGAATTATGACAGAAGCCAGTTACATTTAACATGGTGTATTAGTCCATTTTCATACTGCTGTGAAGAACTGCCCGAAACTGGGTAATTTATAAAGGCAAGAGGTTTAATTGACTCACAGTTCAGCATGACTGGGGAGGCCTCAGGAAACTTATGATCATGGCGGAAAGCAAGGCACCTTCTTCACAAGGTGGCAGGAAGGAGAAGTGCTGAGCAAAAAGATAAGAGCCACTTATACAATCATCAGATCTGTGAGAACTCACTCACCATCATGAGAACAGCATGGGGGAACCACCCCCATGATTCTCCCTTGACAGGTGGGGATTATGGGGATTACAGTTCAAAATGAGAATTGAGTGGGGGCACAAAGCTTAACCATACACATGGAATTGTTTGAGACCATGTATATTATGTGGTTAGTAACCAAGAACTATATGGTTAGACTCAGGAATGTTTTAATCCACAAAAGTAGGAGACATCATCCAATAGACTCTGTAGTGACAAACACATCCCATTTCTCTAATGTAGAGGTTTTCAAATTTTAGGGTGCATTAAGTCACCTAGAGGGCTTGTTAAACACAGATTGCTGGGCCCTGTTCCTAGAGTTGCTGATTCAGTAAGTCTGGGGTGGGTCTCAGGATTTGCATTTTTAACAAGTTTCCTTGTGATGCTGAGGTTGCTGGTCCACTGCTCTGATGTATCATCAACATGCTTTCCAGCTGTCTAATTAGAGTCACAAACAGTGTGCTGTGTGGAGGTACTTTCCATCTTGGCTAAGAAAGCATTAATACTAAAGGATATAGGTTTGATGAAATGAAGATATGCAGGCATCATCAGCATATTGATGTAATTCTGATTCCAAGTGTCTTTCCAGCTCCCTTGTGGCCTCACACACATGCTAAATAGGATGCTACTGACAAACTAGTGCTTCTCAGCCATGGGTCCTTAGGGAAACCAGCCAATCACTCGGCACTATCCTCTAAGAAGATGAGGGAAAATCTGTTAATAATTCCCTCCAGTACTTTCTGCAAGCTTAAATAGGTGAGATTAAATTTCACAGGATAACAGAATCCCCCAAAATGCTGGTATTAAAAGCTGTTGACAGATCAGATAGAACTGCAAGGATGCTTTAGGCATTTGGGAATCCCTAAAAGGAGGCATGAAGGTCAGAACTCAACAGACCTGCTAGAGTTGATAAATTTAAAGGATAAGGTTAGAGAAGGACTTTATATTTCTTATTAATTATTACCGAGAAGAGGATGGTTTCAAATTTACTTTTAATAGCACAATCCCACACACAAAGTATATTTCAAAGATCTGTTATTCACATATTCAGTTTTCCAATAGGAGCAAAACACGATTGATCTTTAATTCTGCTACATTTTTATGGGGCCTGCATGCTACCCCTGGGACGCCTTAGCTTCCCTTTGTTTGTTTGTCAAAATGGTAACTGATTTAACTTTGATATGTCAGTTTTTACATGTTTTAGCTATTGAGAGGGTTAACTGTTTTGTTAATTAATGCTACTTTATTATTTTAATTAGAAAAATAACAATACCGGATTGCTCAGTCTGTTCATCAAATTTTTCTTCATCTGGTACTACAACTTTGAAATAGCACAACGTTTAAAAGAATGTGCCTTTTACCTGATTTTTTCCATCACCACACAGCATACCCCATAATAGATCATTTTTGTGGCATGACCTATAGGCCTCTTCTCAGATATTTTTAATGTCAAAGGACCATGTTAAAGCTATGTCTATGGATAGTTTTGTCATCAATTTCTTATGGCTAAACATGCATTTTTTTTTTTTTTTTTTTGGAGATGGAGTCTTGCTCTGTCACCCAGGCTGGAGTGCAGTGGTGCGATCTCGACTCACTGCAAGCTCTGCCTCCCGGGTTCACGCCATTCTCCTGCAGCAGCCTCCTGAGTAGCTGGGACTACAGGTGCCCACCACCATGACCGTCTAATTTTTTGTATTTTTAAGTTCGAAACGGGGTTTCACCGTGTTAGCCAGGATGGTCTCCATCTCCTGACCTCGTGATCCGCCCTCCTCGGCCTCCCAAAGTGCGGGGATTACCGGTGTGAGCCACCGTGCGTGGCCTAAACATGTATTTTCTACAGATAACTGATGTTTTCTAGTTTTAATTTAATTACAACAAATATGAACCTGGGACTATTTTTAGAAAATAGCCCCCATAAGCTGACAAATTTAATTTTATTTACTAAAAGTGATGCTTACAGCAGTTCTTCAACGTTTGGCACCTGCACGTCATTTGAGTTGGTGTTCTTCATGGAAGGTAATCAGAGACATGTTGACATGATTTGCTCTCTGAAGGTAGCTGAAAACGAACACTCACACAAAATCTTCTCTAGGCACAAAAAGCTAATTAACAGTAGTTAGGGGCTCCCCTGGTACTAAGATATTAAAGTACACCTTTAAGACTTTATGATGACAGGGGGATGACACATTCCAAGGATCTGTATATATTTATCTTTTGGAAAGTTGTGAAACTTCAGTGTAGTATGAAAAGGTAGAATGGAATAGTCAAAAAGGAATTACAGTTGGAGCACTTGGTTCTTGATTTACATTCTAGTCTGAGTATGCCCATCTATAAAATTAGTGTTGTAATTATATGCTTCTTAAAGTTTTTTCCATTCCTCATTTTATATTTTTAACATTCAGAGAAATATATATGAATGATGTGGAATCTGGACAGGAAGGCTCTATTTCTTCACAGAGTGACAGCTCTATACTGAAAATTTTAGAAATGTGTATAAATATTACACTTAAAACAAATTGCAATTAATGTATCCCCAGCCAATTGGTGAGGTAAAATCTACCATATTCAAGACATGAGTATAAAGAAACTGACAGGTGAAATTGTCAGAATTCTACAGTACATGTGATAATTCAGATGGTGAGTGGAAAAAAAAGAAGACTGCAAATAGGCCAGGAGCCAACAAAAGCTTGTGCCCATTTAAGATTACATATTTTAAAAGCATAACTATTTTCAAAATTCTGAAGGAGGTTGTTGCATTATGTTGACCAGGAATATCTGAGGAGCTGAAAATTATATGCTTTTAAAAAATCTTTACTAATCTTCTATATATATATATTTTTTTTTCACAGCATATATATATATATATATATATATATATGTATTTTCACAGATACGCCCACAGATTCATTAAAAGTGAATGTTTTTTACCTGGTGTGTCACTGTCAGGCCTTATTTAATAACAACAAGTTGTTATTACTCTATTAATTTTTTTTTCATTTTAGTAGTTTGTAATGAAAATTGTATATAAGACTACTTTATTCCTGCACCATCTCTATCGTTTCTATCTTATGTTTGTCCTGTTCCTTTCCCACTTGGTGAGATTTGGCTTTCCATTCAAGGATCTTTTGTGGGTTTTTTTTACTTCCAGCCTAATAACCACCTTGCTGGGGCAATGCCCAAACGAATAGTTGTCCTATTAGCCCAGTCTTTTTCTGCTGCACCCGTTCAATGTAAATGACATAATTCTTCCTGTAACCTTGGACCACTTTGCCAACTTGCTGAACTTTTTAGTGTCCTCACACAACCTGAACTTCATCATCCTTTCAGATGGGCATGGATCAAACATTGTACTTCTATCTCAGCTCTTTGGAAAGAGGGGAAGACATAATTTTTCTGTGAACATGGGAAGGTGCATTGAAATACCTTTTATGGTTCTTTCTTGCTGTCAGAAGTCACAAAGGAGTTGAACTTCCCTTTGGCCACTGCCTAGCAATAATTGAAAGTGGGAAGAGATCTGTATGCTCTACTTCATTCATTTTTAGGTGAACATTAGAAGCCCCTCTTCATTTAAAAATATTCACCTCCGCTTTTCAATATCTTTTCTTGTCCTATAAAATGAAAATATTAAAAAGTAATTTGTATAATCTATTAAACACACATTAGTCAATGTATATGCTATTTGAAAGACATAAATGAAAAATACACATGAATTAACATAAAAACAAAGAATTGTCATTGTTTTAAAAGTGATTTTTTAAAAAATTTTAAAATTTTTTTCTAAAATTCTAAATTCTAAAATTCCATTCTACCTTTTCATACTATACTGAATTTTCACAACTTTCAAAAAGATAAACATATACAGATTCTTGGAATGTGTCATCCCCCTGTCATCATAAAGTCTTAGAGGTGTACTTAATATCTTAGTACCAGGGGAGCCCCTAACTACTACACGTGAACTCATCCTTCAAGGTCTGCTCCAAATGTCATTTTCTCTTGAAGGCTTCCTTAGTTCCCTACCAATTTAATTTCTCTTTTCTGTGGGCTTTTTGTGCTTCCTGCTGTTAATAGAATTTATCACATAGGGTACTTATTACTTTATACTTATTCCATAAATTGAATTACAAGCTTCTTTATTGGATTGATGAATTCAACTTGGTATCTGACTCAACATATAGTGCAGCCCTTGATTCAAGGTGGCAGACCAGTGAGGCATGTTGAATTAGCCAATATATTAAAGGCATTGAAAACTTCATAGGAAGACTTTAAGTTAATATGAAATTTTCAAAATATATAATTTTACATATATACATATAACTCAAAATTATTTCTGATAGCTTTTAAATAAGTACACATTTTATTTTATTTCTTTATTATTATTATTATTATACTTTAAGTTTTAGGGTACATGTGCACAACGTGCAGGTTTGTTACATATGTATACATGTGCCATGTTGGTGTGCTGCACCCATTAACTTGTCATTTAGCATTAGGTATATGACCTAATGCTATCCCTCCCCCCTCCCCCCACCCCACAACAGTCCCTGGTGTGTGATGTTCCCCTTCCTGTGTCCATGTGTTCTCATTGTTCAATTCCCACCTATGAATGAGAACATGCAGTGTTTGGCTTTTTGTCGTTGCGGTAGTTTGCTGAGAATGATGGTTTCCAGCTTCATCCATGTCCCTACAAAGGACATGAACTCATCATTTTTTATGGCTGCATAGTATTCCATGGTGTATATGTGCCACAAAAATTAATTCAAGATGGATTAAAGACTTACACATTAGACCTAAAACCATAAAAACCCTGGAAGAAGACCTAGGCAATACCATTCAGGACATAGGCATGGGCAAGGACTTCATGTCTAAAACACTAAAAACAATGGCAACAAAAGCCAAAATTGACAAATGGGATCTAATTAAACTAAAGAGCTTTTGCACAGCAAAAGAAACCACCATCAGAGTGAACAGGCAACCTACAGAATGGGAGAAAATTTTTGCAACCTACGCATCTGACAAAGGGCTAATATCCAGAATCTACAATGAACTCAAACAAATTTACAAGAAAAAAACAAACAACCCCGTCAAAAAGTGGGCAAAGGATATGAACAGACACTTCTCAAAAGAAGACATTTATGCGGCCAAAAAACACATGAAAAAATGCTCATTATCACTGGCCATCAGAGAAATGCAAATCAAAACCACAATGAGATACCATCTCACACCTTAGAATGGCGATCATTAAAAGTCAGGAAACAACAGGTGCTAGAGAGGATGTGGAGAAATAGGAACACTTTTACACTGTTGGTGGGACTGTAAACTAGTTCAACAATTGTGGAAAGTCAGTGTGGCGATTCCTCAGGGATCTAGAACTAGAAATACCATTTGACCCAGCCATCCTATTACTGGGTATATACCCAAAGGATTATAAATCATGCTGCTATGAAGACACATGCACATGTATGTTTATTGCGGCACTATTCACAATAGCAAAGACTTGGAACCAACCCAAATGTCCAACAATGATAGACTGGAATAAGTACACATTTTATTTTAAACTGTTAAAAAAATATATTGCGTCACATTTTTATGTCAATCTAACATTAAAAGTATACTGAAAAAAGTAAATTATCCCTAGTTTTCAGTCTCTTAAAAGATACCTGAGAACTAAAAAAAAAAAAAAGGAAATACGAGCAAGCAATATATAAAAAAGCAAAAAATAATAAAAATTACTAGAATCCGAGAGTATTAGCAGGTGGCAGAAAACAGATGATCCTAATTTGTAAAGAATTTGTACATGGAGGCATTTTAAGATTAAAGGAGGAACTACAAAGGCACCAAGTTACACAGAACGTAGTTTTGTGAGATACTCCAACAGCTGCCAGGGAGGCTTGAATCCATCAAAACCTAAGATGAAGAAAATAGGTGTTAGGTTTAAGAAAATGTCATCATATGTAACTAACCTGCACATTGTGCACATGTACCCTAAATCTTAAAGTATAATAATAATAATAATAATAATAAAAGAAAATGTCATCAATAGTAAATGAATAGTGTTTAAAAATACTCTTTCTGGTCGGGCGCAGTGGTTCACGCCTGTAATCCCAGCACTTTGGGAAGCCGGGGCGGGTGGATCACGAGGTCAGGAGCTCGAGACCATCCTGGCTAACACAGTGAAACCCCGTCTCTACTAAAAATACAAAAAAATTAGCGGGGTGTGGTGGTGGGCGCCTGTAGTCCCAGCTACTCGGGAGGCTGAGACAGGAGAATGGCGTGAACCCGGGAGGCAGAGCTCGCAGTGAGTGGAGATCACGCCCCTGCACTCCAGCCTGGGCGACAGAGTCAGACTGCATCTCAAAAAACAAACAACAACAACAAAAAATCAACCCTTTACTTGTTAAAAGAGATGTATTTAATGATAGTTGTGTCAAGCCATTTTAAGCCTCTAAATTATTCCTTACATTGCATATCTGGGTTTTGCAGCACAATAGTGACACAATAAAATTAGTAAGGACTCAGTTAAGGGACGACTATATTTATCCAATGTGTAGTACAACTCTCATTTGGATAAATGTTTCTTTATGTTCAAGATTCTTCAACTTTAAAAAACTTAAAATAAAAACATTCTATATGTGAATGAAGCCTGTAATACCATACCAGGTACTAAAAGAAGGAATGTCAATTTGTGGTCTCAGCAAACTTTTTTTGCCTAATTAAAAGAATAATTGCAGAATTTGCTTGTACAGGCCAGAGATTAATTAACATATAAAAATTGTTCTGCATTTCACCACTCAAAATAAAATAAGTCAAAAATTACTAAATATTAAAAAACTGTTTAGTAAATTAAAGAATATGAGATCAAGTGTGAATGGGCCGAGTTTGATGCCTCTTCCTTTACCCTCCTTCATGTCCTTGGTAACCAAGATAACTAGAAGATTGGATTGTGAAATCAAACTCATATGAATTAAATATCACTCTGTATCAAACTTTATTATTAACTTCAAGGATACAATTAAAAACAAACTCAGGTAAACAAGAAGTGCAGGACCACTGCCCACAGATTTCCTTAGGTTCTATCTTGCTGCATTAGGATTTGCTCTAAACCAGATTAACATGTGGTCTCTAAGTCATGTAAGTAGCTCCATCACTTAGGTCAAAGAAAGTTGTTTCACTTATGAGACATCTAATTTATACTCAGATAGTTATGTAACTTGCATTACTCTTTATAGTGATCTATGCCCCCTAAATTCACGTTTCCAGGTTTGTTTACTATAGCAATCCTAAACTAACAGATATGCCATGCCAAAAGCATTCCATTGGTAAGGACTCTTCCACTTATAAATGACAATAGTTTGTTTCCCAGTAGGATGTTTACATATTACATAGAGCTTTAACCAAGCTGCTTTCCTTCTTTTCTTCTTGAGATAAACTCCTTTACCCTTCCACACCCACTTCTTCAAAGAGAGAGAATGGATTCCATACAAGAACTTCCTAGTAACTAATTCCTTTCCAGTGATTAATTCCTACTTTTCTTTCAAGATTAGCTTATATAGCACCTTTTCCATGCTGTCCTTTCTTTTTTTTTTTTTTTTTTTTTTTTGAGACAGGATCTTGCTGTGTCACCAAGGCCGGAATGCAGTGGCGTGATCACAGCTCATTGCAATCTGAAACATCTGGGCTCTACAGATCCTCCCACCTCAGCCTTCCAAGTAGCTGGGACTACAGGCAGATGCCACCATACCTGGCAAACTTTTTAAAAAAAATTTGGTAGAGATGAGGTTTCTCTATTTTACCCAGGCTAGTCTTCAACTCATAGCCTTAAACAGTTCTCCCACCTCAACCTTCCAAAGCATTGAGATTATAGGCCTGAGCTACCATGCCCAGCAATGCTGCCCTTCCTTGATCTGCACTACTGCTAGGTGAAATGCCCATTTATGTGCCATTCAAGTACACTGCCTTTACACATGACAAAGATTCCTAAGTTGGCCAATTTTTTTTTTTTTTTTTTTTGAGACTGAGTCTCGCTCTGTCGCCCAGGCTGGAGTGCAGTGGTGCGATCTCAGCTCACTGCAACCTCCACTTCCCGGGTTCATGCCATTCTCCTGCCTCAGCATCCTGAGTAGCTGGGACTACAGGCGCCCGCCACCACCCCAGCTAATTTTTGTTGTTGTTGTTGTTGTTGTTGCATTTTTAATAGAGACAGGGTTTCACCGTGTTAGCCAGGATGGTCTGGATCTCCAGACCTCGTGATCCGCCTGCCTTGGCCTCCCAAAGGCCAAATTTTAATCAGGCTCCTAAACCTTCTCCAAGGCCCACCTGTGTACTTCCCCATAAAGTGCAGTTTTAGCAAGAACCCTCCATTATCAATATCTGATGACACTTTTTATCCCCCAAATGAGAGTTAAACTCCAAATACAGAATGCAGAGGTAGGAAGTAATAGCCAAGGAGTAGGTTGCGGGTTAGTAGATAAAATATTACTGAAAGGAAACATCAAGGTAAGGCTTAATCCTGTTGGCTAAATCAATCTAACAGGATTCTTGCAGAAGACAGGCGAGGGTAAGACATCACCTGGGTCATAGTGGAGGATGAGGTACCTGATGAGATATTGAAGATGATTAGATATCAAGGGTGAGGGATTTTGCTAAACTGACTTAGCAGGGTTATTGCTAAATCTGGATTTTACAAAAAAGCACACAAGTGGGCTTAGGAAAAGGTTCAGAAACCTGACTAAAGTTGGGTCAAGCAAATAATGTTTGTCATACATTATTACCTACAAATGCTGATTTTCTGCTTCTATGAGATTTTTAAGGCAGAGTTTATTTTAACTGTAGCTCACAGCACTATTTTTGTACATAATATTTAACAAATGTTTGGTTAGATTTATGCATGGAGGGTGCTCTTACCACATGGCTCTGAATGTTTCTGGTACATCCAATAATTTAACAGTGATGAAATGGATAATATTTTCTAGGTTTATCACTGGCCAAAGTGGACTTCTAAACAATTTTGCTTCTAAATAATATTTTTAGGTTTTTGTGTTCATATAGAATGGATAAATGGTCAATTAGTATTAGAGGGTAACCTTTATAAAGAATGTTGTTTCTTCATATTGCTTCTCAAACTTTGGCTTATTAGAAGTTATTCCAGAATTTAATATATGCTGGTTTTGAGCTCTGCTCATTACACTTTATAACCTATTCTTGCTTTGCCTATGTGCAATCTAAAAGTGAGTTGACATCATGCTTTTAATTATAGAAAATTAAGTTGTTTCATAATTTCTAGAGTATGATGCCTGTAATATTAATCAGACCAAATCATCACATTACATAAAGTTAATCATTAAAATGATGATCATTATTGCAAGTTTATAGCATGCTATTTTTATTTCACTCAGCATCAGCCACATATCTTTCCTGAATATGGAGGTGAAAATCAAAGCTGAGAATTTTTTTTAACTTTCCCACTACTGTGTAAAAAGAAAGTGACAACCTGATTTGTCAAATGTAAAAAGTGGACCCTTATAGCTGCTTACTACTTTATTGGTGGAGACTAGGAAAAGAGAGGTTGGCATGTTTGCTTGATAAACCAGTTGTCCCTCATAAAGACATGCTCCATCAAACAAATAAATATATATGAGTGCCATGAGGAGAAGCATTCGTATCCAGATTCAGAGTTACTGATTATTAATGATTATTGACAAACATTAGTTGTTAAAAGGCACTAACACTGACATCTGTGAATTACTTGTCACAGAAGGCTGGTTAATTTGAACAGTAATGCTGCATGTGGTTAGACCACAGGTCAATTTGGTCCATGTTTTCTGATAGCAGCATAACTTGACAACTGATGAGGAACACCATTTGCTTTTTTATTTCAACCTCGCAACATAGGATGATCTGGGCAGGTAGCATGCCTTCTGCTGTGTCCTGTTACTTACATTGGGATGGATGTTTAATAGCCATTCACTCAGTATACTACTAGTTGGTTGTACTTTCCTTAATTTGAATGTCCTTCAGATTTTCTTAATAATTTGTCCTTCATTCTACTAAACAAAACTGTATTCAAGGTCTACTGTGTGCCAATCATTTTGATAGACACAGGTAGGGCTGTGACCAGTCTTGATGCCCTGTCCTTCCATGTGACATTCACTTTATGCCTCTTCATTGGCTTATTGACTGGCATATATTCTGATTTGCTGGGTGTCTATCTTAATGTTCATGGGCTTATACTTATCAATTGTTGACTATTTTAATATCACTCTTGGACATAAAGGATAGAATGTTAAATAAGGTATTCTTCCTCTAAAGAGTGTTGAGAACGAGTTTACTATCGAACAAACTTATTTAAATTCTGTTAGTTTTTAAATTTTATATCTTAAGATAATATGTTCTGTGTATCTAATATCCACTTCGTGAAGTAGTACTTTTTTTGTCCTAAATTTACTCTTTATCTGGATTCAAGATGTCTCTATTAACTCGTTTACAATATTGGGTTCATAAGTCCATCATGTGGTTCCTATATTTCATGATTTTATAGTACCTGTAAATGAGCTTAGACTGGGAAGCTTGAGTCTCCTCTTCCCACAAAGGGACCTATGTCTAGCCAAGCCCTTCACCTTTCACTTTAGCTTTTCCTTTTCCACTTTGCTTTGTTTGAGGTTCAGCAACTAGAATCATACAGTCTCATTATTTCAAATATACTACAGTTGTTATTCTTGGACATAATGAAGACCACATAAGATTTCGTTTCAGCCAGATCCTAATTTCAGATAAGTTTTTTCATCCCTTAGTGTATTTTTGGCTTCTCTGAGCCTCAGTTTCTCCTCTGTAGGAAGAAAATAATGCTTGTCCACAGATTTTTTTTTTCTTTGTGAGGCCAGCAAGCAGCAGTGTGCCTAAGGCTGTATGCTAAATCTGTAAAATCATGATGATGC
This sequence comes from Pan paniscus, assembly GCF_029289425.2. NCBI lineage: Eukaryota > Metazoa > Chordata > Mammalia > Primates > Hominidae > Pan > Pan paniscus. The sequence goes on from NC_073249.2 coordinate 129,452,407, forward strand.
CCAGTGCGGTTTTGGCTTTTTGCACCACAGCACAGAGACAAAGTCGGTTTGAAGCGAAATACTTTTTTTTTGTAACAAATATACGGGTGTCATAACATTTTCTGTCTGACGATTGAGTTACAGGTAAAGCATTATATGTATTTTCTGTATGAAGATTAAGTGAATTACATGTAAAGCACTTAAAAGAATACTTTTAAGTGTTATAAATACTTATTACCATTATTATTTATCTTCTTATAAAACAAGTTTTATGGCTGGGCGTGGTGTCTTAGGCCTGTATTCCCAGTACTTTGGGAGGCTGAGGTGGGCGGAACACTTGAGGTCAGGAGTTTGAGACCAACCTGGCCAACAGGGTGAAACCCCGTCTCTACTAAAAATACAAAAATTAGCCAGGCATGGTGGCGGGTGCCTGTAATTTCAGCTACTTGGAAGGCTGAGGCAGGAGAATCACTTGAACTGGGTAGGCGGAGACTGCAGTGAGCTGAGATCTTGCCACTACCCTCCAGCCTGGGCAACTGGCAACAGAGCGAAACTCTGTCTCAAATTAATTAATTAATTAATTAAAATAAAATAAAAAATAACAAAAATAATAAGACAAGACTTAAGACAAATAATAGATTTGTTAAATAGTGAAAGTAAATCCTTATAATGTCCAAAAATATTTCAAAGTATATTTCATTTCACATGTAATGTCAATTTTAATTTAGGATCTTTAAGATGAGAGCATTCCTTCAATGATTGGGACAGGCTGAAGATGGAAATAAAGATTTTATTACTTACAGTTCCTGAAGGGGTACACATCATGCACAGAGGCCACACACACGGAGGTTAGGAGTGCGTGGAGAGAGAGAGAGAGAGAGAGAAAATGGGACCTGCGGGCCAGTGCCTTTATTTATGGGTCCAGGGCGTTATCCAAACAGGTTTCTCATGGGAAATTTTAACTGGTTGGTTTAAAGCAAGCAGGCACAAGTTCCAGGACGTCAAGCATTGACTGAGAGGCAGTCACTGTGGTGTGTCTGCACAGTCCATGCAGGGTGGAGGGTCAGCAGGACCAGTCCAGCAGGCTGCATCTACTCATTTCATAGGGATGTGGTGATCAGGGAGCAGGTGTATAAGGGAAATATCTTGATCCACCACACTGAGAAACGGGGGTGCTGCAGGGAGGTAGAGTATAGAATTGGAAACTATGTGTGTCAAGGGTGACTGAATCTTTGTTCTGCTATAACAAAGTCCAACTTATATTTAAAATAGATGCCAAGGCAGCATAAAATGATAAGCATTCACTATACAAGTTTACCTTGTGTTTTCATTGTCCTAGTATTTCCCTATTTCCCAAGATAAATCTTAACATGATCTCACTCTCCCAATATTAATACTTTCCAAACAAATATATATATATGCAAATGATATTACTATTTTTTCTTTAAACAATTTTCCCTTTCTTATGTAAAATGGAAAATATAGCTATCGAGCTAAATAGCAGGAAGTGGTGTGATTTATGTCTGCTGCTTAATAGTCTAGTTCTACATGTACTAGTGAGTGAAGAAAATCTCTAAAGTTTCAAAAGCAAAAATGCAGATGAATCTCTGTGGGGTCCAGTGTTCATGCCATCCCCAGTGCACTGTCGGATAATTGGTAAGAATGCCAGATATTTGAATACATGTAATCAAACCTGGGGCACATAGATGAGCATATGCTAAAGCCAGTTTTTTTATGTTTGTAACTATATATGGTTATACAAGGTCCTCAAAAATCAAAACCATGGTGAGAACATTACTAAACATTACTAAAACATGCTTAGGCATTCAGTGATTAATAATCTTTATTTTAAATTCATAGAAGTTTTTGATTTAGTCATGTCCAATTTTTGTTTCCAAATTTAATGCCAAATTTGCCAAAATATATGAGATTATCTATATGTAATAACAGATACTGTAGAGGTATTAATAGATAGCAAAGATAGAGTGGGATCAAACAGATCCTAAATCGATCTGTAAGACATATTCCCAGTAGGTACAGCATAGTTCAGTGTTTCATTTCTGCCCTCCACAGAAAACAGTACTGTTACAGGTACACATTGTATATTGATTTATTCAAACCATAAACATTTGGAGTTGTTATTCAATCAAGTGTGGCATTATCATTAAAATGTAGCACCACTTGACATTTTGAAACACAATAAACTGGTTTATATTGATGAGTTATAAGGTGATATGTGGCACAAATGTGACAAAAGCGATACAGAAAACATATTTTACATATTGGAATCATATTTATTTTGTAATTTGAATTATTCAAGGAATAATTTGCCTTCCAGAAATCATACATTTTTATTTTGTAGAAAACTAAAGAGGAGTCTAAGGTTTGTCTTTGTGCTGCCTTTTACTAACCTTTGTTATTGGGCCACCTTTCTCTTGAAATCACAATCTTATTTCTAAGTGATATTGAATAGCTGAAGAATGATTCAGAGAAAAAAAAAGTGAATTCAGAAAATAGCAACTATGAGTACATAGCCTTCTATATGCTAAATTCTGCTTTAGGAATTTTACATTTTGGAGTTGTTTTAAGTAACACCACACATACCGATTAATGAGATGGTGTTCTCCCCATTTTATATATAAGGAAACTATCCCAAATAAGCAGCAGAGCAGTTTTCAAATTTGATTCAATTCCGCTTACCTCTAATCTTCCTGTCTGAGGAGTGAGCAGTTTTATATCAACTGTTTTGTATGTTTACCAGCATAACATCCCACATGTTATGTTTTATATTGCTAATTTCTTGATTTTCATAATAAAAAGGGAAAGACTGTGTAATAATTTTTATGTGGTTCCAATTTTTAAGCCTTTAATGACAATATTAAAAATATCCTAAATAAGACATAGATTGAATAGCTTCAAAATAATGTATAGTATAGATCAGTGTTTCCCAACCATTTTCTTCTTACCCTTTTTGGGAGTATCTTTAGATTTTTTTCTTAATCCTCCCTGCTATAATTTTAATACCATAGATATACTGTATAACTGTTTACATACTTTAGCTCTTTGAAGGGACCAGACCATTATGATATCTGAGGATTTTTTTCTTTCCCCCAAGAATTAATTTTTGCTCCCTAGGGGCAATATTCCTGTCTTTGAAAATGCATCATAGAGAACAAGTGCTGAGCCAGTCAGCTGTAATCTAATAAAGACAGTGGTTAACAAAGTATCATCTGTGCACTAGAAGCATAGCATCACCTTAGGCATTTGTTAGACATGCAAATCCTCAGTCCCCACTTAACCCTCCAAAGTTAGAAACTCTGAAAATGGGCCTGCGCAGTCTGGTTTAATTAGCCTTCCAGGTGATTGTGATGCATGGCACTAGCTCTGGATAGGTTGTTGAAAGATGGGCCCATGGCTTGATTACAGCATTGAGTTAATTATTTTATGTCTCAGTTTTTCCATCTTGACAAAGCCCAGATAACTCTTAGTTTGAAGCCTCATACACGCAACCTCAGTGGAAACATTACCCAGGGAGCCTATTGAGAATCTGCCTGGCTTTCAGAGTGAAGGAAAATAATAAGACAACATCCCAAAACACTTCAGTAGGACATTTTTGCATTTTTTTAAAAAAGAACATTCAACATAGTACTTCTGATTGCATTGACAAAGGCCTGGATTTCTCCAAAAACAATTAATGGAAAAATAAGCAAATGAGTAAACATTAATATTCTGTCTCAATGAACATTCCATTATGCATATGAAAACAAACAGAAACCGAGGTATCCAGATTTTACGGCAAAATGAATTACGTAGGAAATGGGGAAGAACTGGGCATTCATCAGGAGGACATGCTTGTTTCGCTGTCCTCAGTTTTTCATTTATAGTATTTGCTTCTGTGGTTTTATAAAAGGAAGAAAAAATGTTTTTTATTTCTTAGTTCTACAGAATTTCTCTAGTCTTTTTCTCCTACCTACCATTCTAATCATGTACTTGCACAGATTGGCTCACCCACTTTATTGACTTTTTTCCAGCTTGGATGTATGCAACCTGATAATAAACAGAAGTATTTATTTTAATATGCAGCATGATTAAAAAAAGAGAGCTTAATCTACTGAATTGAAAACATAAAAATAATAGGCTACTATGGTCAGAAACCTCACAAACTACCAAATGTAGAGCATGCAGTACTTAAAACTTGAGAAATACCTTATGATGCCATGATCTATAAACGTCCACATTACAACTCCAATTCAAGACTCCCTGAGTCAGTGATTTACAAAATGCAAATAACTGGTAACTGAAACTCAGGTTTGGTGAAAGAAAAAGCTGCATATTGACTTAATATCATAAGCTTTAGCATGTGTAATTCAATTAGAAATTAAATACTGTGTGGAATAAGAAACATTTTCAAGTTTCTTCTCTGTTCTGTTTTGTTTTAGATGGAACTTGCTAAAGAAGAAAAGTGTGAATTTCTGCCATTCCTGTCCCCACGGAAGGTTATAGTAAAAGGTGGGAGAATTGTTGCTATGCAATTTGTTCGGACAGAGCAAGATGAAACTGGAAAATGGAATGAAGATGAAGATCAGATGGTCCATCTGAAAGCCGATGTGGTCATCAGTGCCTTTGGTTCAGTTCTGAGTGATCCTAAAGGTACAGTGCTGGGAGCTGAAATGTGTGATGCAATTGTCTGTTATTTTAGTGCTATAATAGTTTCTAGCTTTCAGGGAATTGTTTTTCACTTTAAAATTTATTTTCCTCTTCTAGTTAAGAAGTAAAAGCAATCTTGATTCAAAAGGCTTAGAAATGTTATTTAATGCTTATATAGAATTATTTTTAAAGTGGCAAGTATTGAAAAGAACATTAATCTTTCTTTTAAGCTTATAACCAAAACACATATTCTACTCTATAATGATATTTGCCTTGTTTCTTATAGAAGAATGGCTTTTTCTTCAATTAGACTAGAGTAAGAAAATGAGGCAGAGTAGTTGGAACAGCCAGTCTTCAATGATTCAGACAAATTAAAATCTAATGAATGGCCAAAAATAGAATTTGTGTTTATTACCATCCTTGTGCCAGATCATCACTTCAGACGTCAGAATTATCAAATTAGAAAGTTTAAATGTCTGTCATTTTCACCTGGATGGCATAAATGAGCATGCTAAGAAAAACAAAATGTTTTTCAAAAAGATAATGAGAGAAAGAAATGTTTTATATAACATTTCAATTGAATAATGATTCAGTCAAGTAAGACTACTTTATATTATACTTTTCCCACATACAGTGTTTCTGTGGGTCATTGTAGATGAAAGCTTATGTATCTAGGTACCTTCATTTTACAAATCCTTTTACCTTTTAATTCACATTGTTGAAATGACAATTAACTCTTTTGTTTTCTGAAGGGAAAATAAAATATGTTTTTCTAGGTCAGAGATTCATTAAGAACAACCATACCAAAAATCTCTCTAAACCTGATGATTCCTATGACTTCCTACTATATCCATGCTAAAATTACATTTTTTGTCTGAAGTTGGAAGAGATACATACATGAAAATGTATATTTTTATGCCACAGATAAGTAAAGGATTCAACTAGTTATCAGATATTTTATCTGCAGGGCATCAAACATCTTGGTATTTGGAAACATCCAGATGTTTAATGTCATCAAGATAAATGTTTTCAAATAGCTGGATGATGGCCTAAATTTGTCACTTTTTATCTAGACATTTATATGGTATGTAGACACAGTCAGAGTATAGTTTATTTATTTAACTGAATTCAGGAAGGAAAAAAGAACGATATGTAAAGTGCTTATATTATCTTAAAAATCCCATTCTTCTTACTATTAAATACTATGTACATCACCAAAAATTGAGTAAAATGTTGAATCATGTTTAACTAGCAGTTCTGTTGATTATTTGCCTATCCAAAAAGGTTAGCTTAACTATTTAAATTTATGTTCCATAATTGACAATCCTAATATTAATAATAATTATATTTTCCTAAACAAACCTAAACAGATTTGGCTCAGAAAACAGCTTTTGCAATCTCAGATACGATTTTATAAGCTTGTGCTTGTGTGTGTGTGCACGCAGGCATGTGTATTTGTGTATGTCTGTATGAAGAATAAAAGATCTAAGTTAGCATATAAAATATGAAGAAGGAGAAAATTTGATCTATTCAAGTTTGACTAGGTCATTTCAGAATTTATGCATTTTATTCCAGAATTTACTGTGTATATTTCTTCTAGTACTTCACGTATGCCACCTCTTATACATTTAGAGAAGTCAAGGAAAAAAATGTTTCTTCGCTATTTTTTTTTCCTCTTCTGGTTTGAAATAATAAACTGCCTGTAGAAATTATCCTTAAGTAGAATTACTAACTTCACCAGGAGCCTTCCATGTTTACTTTAATAAGAAGTTATTCTCCAAGTGAGAGGGGAGCTGGCAGAGCTGCAGTGTGAGATAGCATTCATTCCTGGACTCCCATCTAAATGTTTTCAGTACTGTTCTTTTGGATGGAAAACATTAAATAAAGGAGTCACAGAAGCAGTATTTGTTAGAATTTGATCAAGAAGATCTTACTTAATAGGATTTAAAATCTTAATAGTTTCAAAGTCAGAAAACTGTCATGTGCACACATATATGTAAAATAAAATGAAAAGCATTTTATTGGAAGCAAGTTGTCCATTTGGGTAAGAAGAGAAGACATTCATGTTAATCTTCTTCTACCATAAATTCTTCCCCATCCTAACACTATGTGATGTCATTTCTGCATGGTACCTAGTGATTATCACGTATGTGATACCTGTTTTAATGCATTCATCTTTTAAAATGTTTACTTCTCTTTCCACCCCTCTACTTTTCTCCTTTTCAACCTCACTTTGCCCAGACTTCAGTGAACTGCATGTCAAATGCAGTGACATCCTTTCAGTCCTTAGTATATTTTCTGCATTTTATGATTGATAATGTTAAGAATTCTGTTTAAAATGCTCTCCTCCAAGTCACTTAAACTTTCTGAGGCTCAATTTCTTTATCTACTAAAAAAAAGCATAATAATACATTATGTTTCTACCTCTCAGGACTATTGTCAGAATTAAAATGAAATAATGTAAAAGACTTGGAAACAAAACTAGAACATATTCTTGTTTGTGACACTCTTACCTTGCTGCTTCTTTTAACTATTCCTTTCCAAGCCTATCACTGACTGCTTTTCTTCCTCTAGCTTTTTACTTTCCAAAGTTCAGAATTTGTTCATTTTCTCTCCTTATCGTATTTATTTCTTCAGTGAAATGAATGTCTTGTTCATTCTTTCATTTATCCATTCATACGTGCATTCATTCTTCAAGATGTATAAATGAACTTCTCTGTGCCAGACAGTGGCTAGACTTACAGTAGGCACTATTTCCTTTTCGTGTAAAAATGACTCTTAAATCTAGTTTTCCGCTCCCCATTTCTCAGAAGACCTCCTTTCCTCCTAAATTTTTGCTCAGGCATGTGACAAACATTTACTGAGTACCTAATGAATGATAGGTGCCAAATTATATTCTAGAGAGTATGAAAATGAGCGAGTCATTGCATGGGCTTTAAAATTCCATAGACTAGGGTGGAGGCAGATCTGTAATCAATTAATTTTATTACAAAGTGAGGAATGTGTACATTAAGAGAGATTTGCACAAAGTAAAAAAAAAAAAGTTCACCTTATCAGATTTAGCTAAAACAGATCTTTTCTCAAATTCACTATTATTGCAAATGGTACCATTAGTACTCCCCATAGCCAAAGTTCAAAATTTTACCCCAGTTCAAATTTCTAATTACAATATTTATTAAATGTACCAGTGTTATCTTATACTATGGTATAAAGCTTCCACTTCTCAACACTTGAGAACATCAGCAAATGGCCTTATATACATTCTGTGTATCCACCTATATTTTCTTCTGTTCCCTGTTGAATTATTCCTGCCAGCATCCAGCACAGGGAGCATTCCATAGTGGCAACATGGAAAATCTTTGGTAAATGCATTACATAAAGACATACTGAAAAATTCAAGTAATGAAGTAAACTTGACAGAGTACATATAAAGTACAGTGATAAATTACACTCTCAGCAGTCTCTGGTTACAATAATATTGTAAATGAAAATACTTTTAAAATCTCAAATATATCAATAATAAGAACTTGAAAAGCTAAGCTAATTGGGAAATTGAAAGGAGATTACATTTTTAATGTCAGTTTTTTCTGAAATATTCCACAATCTTTGTAAGTTTCTAAATTTGTTTCACAATGGAGAATGTAAAATAACTTTTTTAGTGTTATACACCTAATATATCTGTAATAAATATTCCCTATCATAAAATGATAAGTGCCTCAACAGCTTATAGAAAAGATAAGTATATCATTTATAAAATAAACTTGGATAAGAGTTTGGGATTATAGTTGCTAATTATTTCATTGCCACTAAGGATAATAAGAGTGATAAGTAATCATCATTACTTTACATAATTCTGTTTCTTCCATCACTTTTTGGATTGTACCAGGGAGTGGGAAGTAGGAACAAAAGACTACATATTCCATATCCATGTGCATGGAATATGTATGTGCCGATCAGCATAATTTAATTGAATACTTCATTAAACACTAGCTCAAATTTTAAAGGCAATGGTGTCCAATTTCTGACTCAATTGATATAACGTCAGCCTTAAATATCTTTCTTGTGAAAAACTCAAAATGGTTCTACTTTTAAAAAGTCTCCTCTATTCCCTCTAAGAATGTACGACTCCATATCACGTCACATTAACTTGGAATTTTGTTGTTCTAGATAGACTGTAAAGGCTATCAGGAGATTAAGCACAAACTTTCTGTAACTGCATTTCTGCTTTACAAATATTGTCCATTCACTGGAAAGTTCTAAACGTTTATTTAAAATATGTATATGTATATTTTATTATACATATATGTATCATATAAATATAATATAAATATATGAATATATATTTCTATATATGATATAAATATATATATTTCCTAATATAGGATGTTTCCTCTTCTGCTAAACACTATTTTCAATATTTATTGAATTGAATTGTGTTTCTTCTTGTTTGTTGGTACAGTGTCAGGTTTAATCGATTTATTGTTTGTTTTATAGTGTATCTCTCCTTCTCTTTCTTGTTGGAACCAAACTGGCAGTTGTTAAGTGGGCCCAAATTTCTGTTAGTTTTGCATTAGTAAGAATTCTTCCACCCTTTCACTAATCTCACTGCTTCATTTTTACAACCAAGGCAATAAGTTTGCCTGTGTCCTCACATTCCTAGGAGATCTGGATGACATAATTTTATAATTTGTTGAATATGCTTTCAGACAACTGAATGAATGTACTTTAGCTCATTCCGTGATTCTGTGCCTCCTCCATACCCTGTACCACAACCACTCTTTCATTATATGAAATTTTGACTCTGTAAAGATTTATGTTCTGTGATCTTCCGGAATCTATTTTATTTTCAAATTATCCTATAAACCCCAAGGAGGGCAAGGAGTGCACCTTTATACTAAATTGTAGTCCCAATAGCAACTGACATATTAGTGTGCCCATAATAGATCCACAAAAATATTTGTGCATTTGACTTGACTTGCTTCATGTTAGGGTATTAATTTTCTTATGAGTTACTATTTTCTCCTATGATGGGATCTGCTTGGTTTATTTTTCTTCGAAAATGTAAAAGTTAGGAAAATAATTCTATTATTCTATTGCTCTGAATTTTTCCTTTGTTGTGGCATAAATTGTTGTATTCTTCATAATACAATAAATATTACACTAATTAGAGTCTATCTGGTATATTGGCTGAGAGTGGGGTCTCTGGAGCCAGGCTGCCCCAGCTGGAAACCTGGCTGTCCTCCTTCTAACTTCATCGTCTTAATGAGTTACTTAGTCTACCTGTTCTTCATGGTCCTCGTGCTGTAAGGGGGATGACTATAGTATCAACATCCTAGAGTTATTTAGAAGAAATGAATTAATAATATATGTAAATCATTTACATATAGGCGTAGCATATAGTAAGCTTAAGTTACAGATGTTATTAATCTGTAACAAAACCATATTTTAGTAATTAAATTGATTTATATTAACTTTTATGTAGCTATTCATGTTGTTTGGGAATAAAATCATTTGAATATCAATACTTCATCAGGAACTTTGGAGGCTCTGTCAACATGACTTTGTAAATAAGTGAAGCAGATGCTCATACATTCATGATTTTTTTAATGAGAAAATGTTCAATATATTTGGTTAGTTTTTTTCCTGAAAAAAAGATTGAACAGTCTGTAACTGTATTATATATTTTTAAACTATTATCAATTCTAATGTTTTTCATGCCATCAAAAACAATTTTTCAACTATTTTTAGTTGTTAGAAATCTCCATTTTGCCAAATTTTCTTGATCCAGATGCAGCGCACCAACATGGCACATGTATACATACGTAACAAACCTACACGTTGTGCATATGTACCCTAAAACCTAAAGTATAATAAAAAAAAGAAATCTCCATTTTGAATTTCTGCAAATGAGGTATGTAAAAAGCACATATTTTTAAATGACTTTTGTTCTTCCTCTTAGAAATGGTGAAAATTGGACCACATTTTTTTGTTTAGTGTAAGGATCATTCATTTGTATTTTAAGAAAAGAAAGGCACTTTTGAATTTTCAACTAAGTTTGAGATTTTAAATGCTTGAAAATTATGGGATTACATAACTAAGATTAAAAACCCATGTTTTGGGAAGGAAGATGTTAGGATGAATGGTGATGGACTCAGCATGATGTTGCACCACACTGCTCAGTAGAGCGGAGACAAGGTGACTGAGCTCAGGGCACAGCCAGGGAAGATACGACCCTTCTGTTAGGAAAGGAATTTACGTACTTCACCCACTGCTTACTTTTTCTTTCTGCTCACTCACTGGGAACTAGAGATAACAAGGAAACACAAAACCTAGATAGTTCTGAATCTTAAATGCAACTCTCAGAAATCAGCTCCCTTGATAACATTGATTGCAATTAGTTCCATAAGGGAGTGTTTGCAGGAAAAAAAAAAAAAAAGGTTTTTAAATCACTCATCAGTTCCTCTTATTAGAAGGCCCTCAGAAAAGTTTTTGAAAGCCTCATGGGGTAAATCAAACATTCTGTCAATAGCAGCTTTGAGTGTAGCTTTGATTCACTTGCCCCCATACTGAGAAAAGGTGCAGGCCATGGGTTAATTTGCCTTGTTCTGGCCTAACTCAGAACTAGAAATTGCCAGTTAGGCAAGAAATGGCCTGCCAAGATTCTGACAATGCAAAAATTCAAGAATTTTTCAAATGTGTCCATTTTTCTTTTCTCAATTGTTTAAGTGTTGGGAAGAGCCTATGAAAAATGTTTTAATGTTGGCATTATATTATTTAGGTATTCAAAAATGGTAGTTAGCTATGTTTTAAAAGACCTGGAATCAGTATGTTTGATTTGATTTACTCCTTATTAAAATGTAACTTATTTGGTAATTTATAATGAAATTGAGAATGCTAGAACATTTTAATAAACCCCAGTTTTTGGTTAACATCATGTTCTATTTTTCAAACAACAAAACATATCTTATAGAAGCTACTGGTGGCAAAATTTTCTTTGAACAACTATCCACTCTTTATGACCTTCAGCTTACATAATTTCTCATATCAAAAATGAAGGGGAAGGGGGAAAAATTGAATACTAATTTGAGAAACTATCATAATTCATCAAATTTTCACTGTTGCATGCATTTTAATAAACAAATATTTACAATGAAGTTTCAAAGAACAGATTAAAGAATACTGCACTATATTGCTAATTAGGATACCTTTTTGACTAATGGCAAAACATTAGAGGAAGGGACTTATTAAGGATTAATATAAGTAAGAATGAATGACATTCTTACCTAACATTAAGAACTAAAGTAATCAGTCCGGTATAATACACTGGATACAATACAATAACTGGCATTAGGATTTTCCTTATTTATATTTCTGAATGTGCTAGAAGGACCTTAGAGATCATATATTCTAATCCCCTCACTTCACAGGTTTTTAAATAACGTATGGTGGCTAGTGCAGGCTCTTTTTTAAGATACGTTTCAGGGATAAAGTAGTGAAAAGAGAAATGCAAACTTTGCCTCCAAGAATGCACATTTTAACAGGGGAGACTCACAATTACAATAAATTGTACTTTGAGAAGTTTAGATTCCCGAGGAAGCACAGAACAGAGTCTAAGCATTCAGGGAAGCTTCCTAGAGGAAGTGGGTTGTAAATTGAAGTCTGAGTGATGTGTAGGAGTTTCCAGGTGGAACGGGGGTGGAAGGGAGGGAAGCCACAGGGAGATTATGCAATTTGCTCAACACCGCACTGTTAGATTAAATAGTCATTTTACAGTCATTTTAAAAAGCTGTAAAAAATATGTCTTTAGAAAGTTGTCATCAGCCTACTTACTTCATGCATGTTCTCATCTTCGTAAATGAAGGTCTGAATTTTTCATTTGTATTTCTAAATAGAACTTTTTATTTTATGATTTCTACTATTCATTCTCTCATTATTCACCATGCAATGAACATTTCTTGATGCACAACTGTGTTCCAGGCACTGCTCAGGCACTAGGAATACAGACACAAGTAAAAGAGTCATTGCCCTTCAGGGACCTATAGGCTAATGAGAGAAATAGACATGTAAATACATATATAGCAACACAGTGTGCTAATTTGAGATCACATTTGGAATGGGTTTTAGAGCTTGAGTAGGAGTTTTCCTGTTACAGAGAACATCATATACAAAAGTATGGGCCGACAAAATGACCTCATATGCCCAGACAACGGGGAGGCATTCTGTTTTGCTGGACCAGATGGTGTGTGGTTACATAAGGGTAGGGAGCAGGTAGGGATAAGATGGCAGGAAATATGGCTAAAATATATGTGGAGTCAAAGGATTATATGCTAAAGTAGGGATTTTGAATTTTATGCTGTAGACATGCAGGTGACAAATGAGGAGGTTTAAATAAGGAAGAGCTCTTTGTCTTGAATGAGGTAATTCTAGCAGGTGTTAGAGCTTCCTTCTCTCTGCTTGGATTTTGCACCATTTGTAATAATCTTCAAATAGTTGGGGGTTAGAAAATAAGCAACCACATTTTGAGATGGTTCATGTTAGTAGGCAAATGCATTTTCTAACATTTGGTGCCTGAATTAGGTAGAGTTATTCAGTCACAGGGTATGATCCCACACAGTAAATGCCGTTATGAGAAGCTGACCCAGTAACATTTTCAGTATCAGGGGCGACTGAGAACCTATGCTCAGATGGGCAGCTCTCAAGTTATAGGTTTGACCAGGGTGGATTATATATGCCTTATTTCTTCTTCCAGATTCACTAATTTGGATTCTATTTTAGTGTTTTGGAGAGAGGCGAGAAAGGTACAATGCAACACCCTGAATGTTATACAAATGATTGTTTCTTTACATGGAAGGCAACATCAGGAGTGTGGAACTACAGTGTCAGTAATTTTGGGAAAGATGGCCTGGAATTAAGAAAGACAAGTTAAAGGGTTAAAATAATTTTTTCAGTAGTTACCGTGACTAAGTTAGAGGAAGTGGAAATACAGGAGAAAATTTGGAATCAAGATATATTTCTTAAGTAGAATAGTCAGGATTTGGTTATCTGCTTGATAAAGAGATTGGATGTGGGGTAGCTAGCTGGAAGGTAAACAGGTGTTTATAGTGCTGACAGAACTCACAGATAGAAGAGATCTGAGTGAAATGGTGGTGTGTTGAATTTGGATTTGCTATGGAACAACTGAAGCAGGGGACTAGAACTAAGGAAACAGAGAATGACTGAAAACAGACATTGGGAATTAGTACACATCATCTCCTGTCTTTTCACTACTATACCTTAATGCCTACAGCAGGAGCTGTTCATTGATTTAATTAATTAATGAAAGGTGTTGTAGCCTATCATTTAAATAACAGCTTCTTAAGAGTGTGATTAAAGAGTATATGTGGCATTGATTCTGGACATCCAGAAGCCTGTCATATTCCATAATATGAAGAGAAAAAAGGTCAGCTTTTGTTACTGTTGATTTCCTGATGGTAAATATTTTAAGGAGGTTATGACATCAAGGGACGGTTTTATTCCATGGTACTCTCTCTACCACCTGTTCGCTTTTTAATAATACACATGATTCCTCATGTGCTGCCATGTTGTTTTAAAATGCCTGAATAATAACATTGATAGATCCTGTGTACCGATTGCCAAATGATGAAAATGAACTATTTTTGCCTTCTTTGTACAGTGCTTTGCCTTTAATTATATTTTGGGCAAGAAGAATTTTCAGGAACCTAACTGAAACACTGTACATGTTTCAAAAATTGTTCTGATTATCAGAAGTATTTTTGCTTGGTTGAAAGATTTATCATCTTTCTATTACGAAATATGTTGTGCAGGGTGAGGATGAAGTGGTGGAATCTAGTGTAAGTACTGGCATTTCTGCAGAATAACTATCCAAACTAATGGAATCCTTGCACAGGTTTTCTTTGGAATTATTTTGAAAGGGTGGAGGTGATGAGGAGGGAGGTCAAACTGATAACAGTGTTGAAAGTGATTGGGAATCAACACCATATCACTTACAACTGCCTTAGATATCCATTTGAAGCACAACATGATATTTCTGTAATTATTTTACTTCCCTCTAATAACTGCATAGGAATAGGTTTGTTTCCCCAGTGAATAGCTCTGCTCAGAGCCTTTCCTTATCTTTATTTTCCAGGTTTCACTACTGGTTGATATCATATGCATTCTTGCAGGGAGACAGTGGATAAATCAGTAGTTTTCCATCAAATTAAAGATTACATACAAGAAGTAGAGCAGTGGCATGTAACAAGTTTTGTTAGGGAAAGAAGGTAGAAAAAGGGAAAAAAATAACGTAATTGTTTCAGAGAACAGAAATCATAAAACATAGCCAATGGTTTTGAACACACAGTGAGTGTAATAGATGTATTTAATGTAATAGATATGGTGAGTGTAATAGATAAACTGAGCTTTATTGACCACAGCCTATAATATTTTTATTTTAAAAACTAGTTAGCTTATAGTATGGTAAAAGGTTATTCTGAAACCTAACATGGTGCTGAAATGTTAAACTAAGCCACTGTGAGATGTAAAATCAAGATGTAAGATTTAATTAAACTATAAAATGATAATATAGAGTATAGTAAGGTTCTTAATTATATGTATTTTGTATTGCAGAATGAGATTATTATTGTTAATTACTTTGTGTTTGTGTTCTTGACTCAAAGCACAATATAAATAGGACAACATCCCTATCTAAAATACTCTGGTTAAATTAGATATTTGGCCGGGCATGGTGGCTCACGCCTGTAATCCCAGCACTTTGGGCGGCTGAGGCAGGTGGATCACTTGAGGTCAGGAGATTGAGACCAGCTGGCCTACATGGTGAAACCCTGTCTCTACTGAAAAAACAAAAATTAGCCAGGTGTAATGGCACACACCTGTAATCCCAGCTACTCGTGGGGGGCTGAGGCAGGAGAATCACTTGAACCCAGGAGGCAGAGGTTGCAGCGAGCCAAGATCATGCCACTGCACTCTGGCCTGGGCAACAGAGTGAGACTCCATCTCAAAAAAATAAGACATTGATCTGCATATATGCTATTGTATAAATTAGAAAATTACATTAAATCTTATTCAATATCTACTCCCAAAATATGGAAGCTACTCAATTCAAATGTAATATACTGCCATTGTTGGAGGAGGAAACCAGTATTAATGTTAACATCCATTTGGGGATCCTGCCTAACAGTATGTGGATTAATGCTAACCAGTGCTAATCTTTTTTTCCTCTTTAACAACCATACTTGTTATATTTTGTAATTCTAAAGCTCTTTAAAGTGTTTTCAAGACTTACCTGACCATTTTTTCCATACAAATATGTGAAAGAATGGCAAGCATGTTGCATAGTAAGTGTTTGCCAAATATCCAGTGATTTTCCAAGCCCTCCTCAAAGTGTATTTACAATTCGTTTGGTTTAACATGACCCAGTGTTTCTCCCTGTATTTGCATACTGTTGCCAAATGAACTTTACATCACCAGTCTCATCACATTACTCTCATACTTTGGAATCTAAAACTATTCTTCCCTGATGGTGGGATTAAAACCAAATGCTTCAATTTAATTTTGACATCCTACTAATCTGCCCTCCTACATACTTGTGGGATGTTACTTCCCATTCTTTCATTCTGTATTTATTATATGTGTTTTGTATTAATTATACAAGATTCTTTTAGTTTCTCTAAAGTTCACAAAAATGAATACATTGTCCCCATCTGCAGGAGCTTGCAGTCTAATAAAGGAGGAAAGATGCATACAAATAAAGTTACCTTTAGGTAGAAAGTGACTCAGGAGAAACAGATAAATTTCTGGTGTAACATACAGGGTAGAGAGATGACTTGCAGCAGCAAGAATTAAAAGGTTTTGTGGAGGCAGTGACATTTATAATAGTTGAGGATTGGGTAGGAATTAGGAGAACAGAGACAGGGATTGAAAGCACATTGCAGTTATAGTAAACAGGCTGGATGAATACATGGGGGAGTTTCTTTGTCTAGATTGTAAGGTATATGAGAAATAATAGAGTAAGGGTGGAAAAACATATCATTGCTAATTCATGAAATGTTTTTAGTGTTTAGCTATGTGAATTTTATTCCAGAATTGTGGTACTGGAAATCTAAAGAGGCACGTAGATTAAATATGTTTGCTACACACATATAGGGACCATGTAGTTAAATATGCTTCTCCTTTTTGATTCTTGCTCTTCTATTTCACTCTGTATATCTTACATATTCTGAAGTATATTGACAGTACCACTGCAGGGTACTTTATTTATATTTTAACCCAAAGATCCAGCACAGTCCTTAACTCAATAAATATTCACCAAATGGATGAATGAGTGAAGAGATGAATAAATGGTTGAATGAAAAGAATGAAGTGACTTATTCTAAATGTCTGTACTGAAAATTAACAGTAAGGGCAAAATCATGTGAAAGTGTTGTATTTGTGAGGTGTCATGAAGGCCAGCCAGCCCTCCTTCTGTTCAGGGAATGGTCAGACGCTGGACGCTTTCTCTTTGCATTGAGAATGGTTTCCTAAGACTGGTCATCCTGCTTCTACTCTCACTTCCATATAATCCTACCAGAATGAGCTTCTAAACAGAGATTATTTAATTTCTTTTTTGTTGTTGTTCTAAATCTACCAATGCTGTCCTATTTTATTGTAACAAACTTCTTACCACAGTTTCTAACACACTCCTTGGTTTGGCCCCTGCCTATTTCTCAGACTTCCTCTCTTGTCTCACTTGCTTTCCTTCACCCACATAAAACCTTCCTTCTACTCCTCACGTGCTATAACTGCATCTCATCCTTAACACCCTTGCCACCGTTCCCGCTTCTTGGAATAATCTGCCTCTGAGTCATCACGTGACTGGTTCATTCTTATCCTTTATGTTTTAGCTCTGATGGCATCTCATCAAAGAGGCGCTCTCTGACCCTCCATAATTGCTATGATCTAAAGCACCCCTTCTGCTTCTCACATCCCTCATCTTGTACGTCTCTTTCATGTAACCCTATTCATAACCATTTTCACTATCATATAGTTCACTTACTTATTTACTTTTCATTTTTTATCTTCTGCCAGATGAAATTTACAACACACAAGGATGGGTCTCTTATCTGTGGTTTACTACGGTGCCTGCAGCAGGATGTAATACATGAGAGACCAAAAACAATTTTTTTTTTTTTGCTAATTGAATGAATGAAGGCAAGGTAATGCCTTGCTTTTTTTCCTATTAAAAATTATGAAACACCTGGGAAGAATAGCTTGTATACACTGTCTTATGTCTTTGCCAGATACTTTGTCCATAACTTCAGAATTCTGTTTTTTGCCTTTACCATTTAACTGCAAGTGTCACCTTTTTACGGTTCATTGACCTCCACGTCATCAATCTATTTACCTACATTATATTTCTTTTGTATTTAATATTTGTTGAATTTACCTCTTTACTTGGCTTGTGTGGCTTAGAAATATTTTGATTCTCATGTAACTCTGAGGAATTATTCTCTAGCTTTAGTTCAAGTTATGCTTGCTGACACTTTAAAAATAAGTGGATGATTCTATTGTCACCTGTTTTTGCACTCTTTCTTTGGAAACTTTACCCAGCCTTGTGATTTATTTGATCCCAAGTTGCAGTGCCTTCATCTGAGGTCTAGGTGTGTATCTCCAAATGCTTCTGTGGATTTTTCAGGCATTTTCCAACTACATATGTAGTTAATTTCTAGTGAGGTTTAAATCCTAAGGGTGTGACCTTGGTAACTTATCTCAATCTCACATTCCTCAACTATAAAATTGAGATATACCTATTTTGTGAGTATCCAAAGAGATAGTATATACAGTGCCTAGCCCAGAGCCAGTTACATGCTGATGAAAGCGCTCAATAAATGTTTTCCATTATTATAGTTTTATCCCCATTAGATATAGCCTTTGCCAATGTTGATATTTCTTGAGTGCATGATAATACAGCTAGTTCTCTATATAAAGAAACTATACTTTTGAATTGCACATTTACTTATGTACTAAAATTGTTTAAACAAAAATCTACTGTGTGTTTTAAGTTTCCATTGAAGTGTGCCTACTGACGATTGACAAGGAAAAAAAAAAGCCATAAGATGGATATCAAAAAATAACATTAATGAGCTGCTAAAGCTAAAATTACAGTAACTTATGAAATTGGTTAAACATAAAAACCATTAAACTGTTTACTGAAGCTTCACAGATATACTGCAGCTAATGAGCATTTCTGCTATTTAAATAAGCCCAAATTGAACACACATTACATGGATACATAATTAGTCATGGCAGTCAGACACACATAGACTTACTTTTAAAGCTCTATTTAGGGAATCTTTTCCATTTGATTTATTTTGTTAATTAAAATATTTTTCAGTGTTCACTTATATTTTAATAATATTGTTTTCACAAGTAGTATAATTTACTACTGGTTTCCTATTTGTTTTTATTTTTCCGTTAAATGCAGCAAATGGGAATTTTATATGAAACATTTTTCTTAACCCCTTTCAGTAATTGTTTATATCATTTGATGACATAATTCAGCATTTAAAAAATTTTGTTTGCTGAGAAGTATACAAAAAATATTTCAATACCCTATTTTTTCACTATCTCATAATTATCAAGAAATATTAAGCACCCAAATATGCATAGAATTATAATGATTATGGTCCAAACCAGATTAAAGGATGATCTATTCCTTCAAGCAGTTTGCAGTCTTAAAGAGACGGTATCATTGAATATAGATAAACAAATCAAAGTACAGCATTTGGGAATCCAACAGAGAATTTGAAAACAATTCCCATATATTTACTTCAAGGACACTGACCTCCTGGAGGAGATCTCTTCCAGGTAAAATGAAATCCAATGTTCAAGGAGTTCAGCGTCTTAAATAGATAGAATTATTTCAGAGACATAAGCAGATCAAGGTGAAGTGCTTGGACTATTTTAATTCTGAATTGGTTTGTTGGTCAGTTTAGGAAGTGGAAATGAAACTTCCAATAGAATACAAATAACACAAAAGGAGTTGCTATAGGCTATTATTGACATCCATCTTTTCCATTCAACTTGGGGAGCCTAAATTTATCCTGAATAGGGTGAGGGAGAAGATCAGATATGTACTTTACCCTGACTGAATTCTACTAGCATATTCAAACTGAAAATTATCTAACCATAGCAGTAGGAAAATCAAATATTTAAATTGATCAAAAGAAATTCACTATGTGCCCATTCTTCCCTAGTCAGTATGTTTGTCAGTGTAGAAATACTTTTCCTCCACATGATGAACTGACTCTCTAATTGTGAAAATAAGATCTACAAGAAAAATAACTAAGACAGAATAATATGAATGCTAAATAAATGGAATGGACAAATACTACATTTTTTTTACCAAAAAACATATACTAGATTCCCCTTATATGCCAATTATATGCTAGATGCTGGGGGGAAGTAGCTGACTTAAATAAGTTATCTGAACTTAGGAGTAGTAGAGGTAAAACAAATACTTGAAATAAAGTCACATAGTGCCTAGTGTAACAGAAAGTCATTAGTGGTTAATTCACTAGAAAGGGGGGAAAAAGGTTTCATTGGAAAGGATGCTCTCAAGGCTGAATCTGTGAAGCTAGCCAAGACTAGAATTCTTTGCTGTTCCTGTCTTCATTTTAGTTATTCCCATGATCCCCAATGCTGAATTTTATGAGACTGTGGAGAGTCTATTTATTCTGACTTTCTCTTGCCCCCACACCCAAAGTCAGAAGCAGCAGGACTTTGGAGATGAAATAATTGGATTCAAATACTGCCTCTGCCACCTCTTGGCTTTATTGAGGATGATAATATCCACCTTCAAGGGTTCTTTTGTGATCTAATAAGATATTCTATGGAAATATCCAGCAGTATGCCTGCCATGTACTAGAGATCCATAAGTGCTGATTGATTATTTTTTCTAACATTCTTCTTTAGTTGACAGTGATGTTAATGGAATGTAAGAAGTAACTAGGATAAAATTTTCATTGGATGGATTGGCACAACATGTTAACTGACTGGATGTTGAGATATTTGGAAACAAGATTCATGGATTATACTAAGATTTGTAAGCTCTATTTTTAGTTTTGAAGAAGGGAATGGGACCAGATGCGATGGCTCATGCCTGTAATTCCAGCACTTTGGGAGGCCGAGGCTGGTAAATCACTTGAGGTCAGGAGTTTGAGACCAGCCTGGCCAACCTGCTGAAACCCCATCTCTACTAAAAATACAAAAATTAGCTGTGCGTGGTGACAAGCGCCTGTAATCCCAGCTACTTGGGAGGCTGAAGCACGAGAATCACTTGATCACTTGAACCTAGTAGGTGGAGGTTACAGTGAGCGGAGGTCATGCCACTGCACTCCAGACTGGGTGGCAGAGTGAGACTCCTCAAAAAAAAAAAAAAGAAAAGAAAAAGGGAATAGAAAATTTTCGCAACCTACTCATCTGACAAAGGGCTAATATCCAGAATCTACAATGAACTCAAACAAATTTACAAGAAAAAAACAAACAGCCCCATCAAAAAGTGGGCGAAGGACATGAACAGACACTTCTCAAAAGAAGACATTTATGCGGCCAAAAAACACATGAAAAAATGCTCATCATCACTGGCCATCAGAGAAATGCAAATCAAAACCACAATGAGATACCACCTCACACCAGTTAGAATGGCAATCATTAAAAAGTCAGGAAACAACAGGTGCTGGAGAGGATGTGGAGAAATAGGAACACTTTTACACTGTTGGTGGGACTGTAAACTAGTTCAACCATTGTGGACATCAGTGTGGCAATTCCTCAGGGATCTAGAACTGGAAATATCATTTGACCCAGCCATCCCATTACTGGGTATATACCCAAAGGACTATAAATCATGCTGCTATAAAGACACATGCTCACGTATGTTTATTGCGACATTATTCACAATAGCAAAGACTTGGAACCAAGCCAAATGTCCAACAATGATAGACTGGATTAAGAAAATGTGGCACATATACACCATGAAATACTATGCAGCCATAAAAAATGATGAGTTCATGTCTTTTGTAGGGACATGGATGAAATTGGAAATCATCATTCTCAGTAAACTATCGCAAGAACAAAAAACCAAACACCACATATTCTCACTCATAGGTGGGAATTGAACAATGAGATCACATGGACACAGGAAGGGAAATATCACACTCTGGGGACTGTTGTGGGGTGGGGGGAGGGGGGAGGGATAGCATTGGGAGATATACCTAATGCTAGATGACGAGTTAGTGGGTGCAGCACACCAGCATGGCACATGTATACATATGTAACTAACCTGCACAATGTGCACATGTACCCTAAAACTTAAAGTATAATAAAAAAAAGAAAAAATAATAATAAAATAAAATAAAAAAAGAAAAAGGGAATAGAAAAAAGCAGCAATGACTATTAAAAATGCATCATGAGGACAGGTGGAAAGCAGAAAGTATGATGTCACAGAAGCCAGGCTAAAAGACTTTCATGAGGAGGAAGTGGTTATCTGTTGAATTTTGCTGAGAAATCAAGGAGCACAACAAGGGGGAGGCACATTAGGTGCCTGTCCAACAACTTTGCCTTTGCCTGACCCTGAGAGTAAGGACCTCCTTAAATTTTGTTCTTTGTCTGCCTCACTCACCTCACCCTATTTCAGGCTCTGAAGCAAGATGATCACTGAGAAGAATCACTGGACTTGGCGACCTGGAACCAATTAATCATATCAGTGAAAAGAGGTTTAGTGAAGCTTTGGAGTCAAATGCAGATGTGGAATGGTTTTAAATTGGGAGGTACTACTGTACATGTATGTACCTACATATGGGAAACCTCTAATTTGTAGGGAGTGGCTGGTAATAGAGAAGAGAGTGGATATAGTGTCAGGGGCAAAATTCCTACCAGGTCAGAGGAGAGGATTCTTGGGCCCATGTGGAGAGAC